>NC_050069.1:121488942-122967067 GCF_009764565.3 Dermochelys coriacea | reverse complement strand
CTGTACTATATTTCAGGGCCATATACAGAATTATACAAGTGTATTTGTTTATACATAAGGGAGTATAAATCATACTTTTTATGAAAAAAATGACTTTTCTATAGTAACTCTGCCTTTTCCTTCCTTAAATTGAGTGGCAAGGCTTGTCACACAGAACTTTTATGCTGACTCTCTAGTATCCTTTCCTGAAACTCTCTTGTATCCTTTCCTTTAGCCATACACTTTTTCATATCTGCATAACTAGGTTCCAACCAAGTCCTGTGATTTTTATTGTTAGATTTTATTAATTTAATTCTGTAAGCCTTTGTCTAGTAATATATATCTTTGTAGCATCATATTTATGCTAGAACTGGGCCAAAACCAAACTTTAGATCCAAGCACCCTGAACTCTGAAGATGTTTGGCCCCAGATTCTAATTTTACAGCTTGGTCCCATCTATAATCTACATCAATGCTACTAAACAATTTCAATATTATGTTTATGTAGTTTTCCAAACTCTCACATTTGGGTTTCCTTTTAATAAACTGCCTGAAAGCAGTTAATGAACTGCCAAGAAGCACCCCACACATATTGTACACATACTGTAATGAGAATAGAAACATTAACTGACAGTCAGTTCTGTACAGAGAAATCACCCCAAATTCCCGTTTTCAAAAATCATTCTCTTAGAACAGAGGTCGGCAAACTAAGGCCCACGGGCCCCATCCAGTCCACAGGACCATCCTGCCCAGCCCCGAGCTCCCAGCCTGAGAGGCTCGCCCCCCGGCCCTTCCCCTGCTATCCCCCGCTCCCCCACAGCCTCAGCGCACCGTGCTGCCAGCACAGGAGGGGGCTGCACTGCGGAGGCAGGGGAGAGCAGGGAGGAAGGCTCACCTGCAGCCACAGGGGAGCAGGCAGGGGGTGGAGGATTCAGGAGGAGCACCGGACGGCCGCACAGCTGGCCGGAGAGAAGTGGCACTTTGAAGGGGAAACCACCTCTTCTCTCCATCTGCGCGGCTGCCCCTGCTCTCCTGAGGCCTCCGCCCATGTTCGCAGGGCCGCATTCTGGAAGGGGCTTTAGAGGGAGTGTTGGATGGGGGGGACCTCGGGGGGCCTGTCGGGGGCAGGGGTGTGGATAAGGGTCAGGGCAGTCAGGGAGCAGGAGGGGTTGGATAGGGGATAGGGTCCCGGGGGGGATAGTGGTTAGGGGACAAGAAGTAGGAGGGGTTGTCTGGGTCAGGGGTTCTGGGGGGCGGCAGGCAGGGGGTGGAAAGCGGGAGGGGGTAGATAGGGTTAGGGGAGGAACAGCCTTCCCTACCCGGCCCTCCATACAGTTTTGGAACCCAAATGTGGCCCTCAAGTCAAAAAGGTTCCTCACCCCTGTCTTAGAAACTAAGGACCTCCCTTCTGTCACTTGCCCCATTTTTACACCAGTGTAACTCCCTTGACTCCAGTGAAATTACTCCTGATTTATAATGGTGTTAAGAAGAATCAAGCTGTATGTGTCCTAACACATTAGAGGGCCTGATTCTCATTTTACACAAAGTCCCTTTACAACATTTTTGGAGTGAAGGGGCATTTTTTTTCTGTTCGTACTGCACCTAGCATAATGTTCAAGACTGGTATGCCTAGGTGCTACTACAATACTAATAAATAACAACAATAATGAATTAATGTCTGTTCACTTCAAGCAGCATGAAGAGGCCTTGCTGTGAATGAGAATCAGTAGCCAATATATTTCTGACATTGTTTCACCTGGCAAGTGCAAAAAAAAAGTATTAGAATGTCACACACCTATTGAAATGAAATGAAATGAAAAAATACTTTTCTAGTAAGCTGGGTCAGAGCTTGGCATTGACATGTTGGTTCTTCAGCTTTCTAAGTGTATTTGATGTTTTAAAAGTGGTTTTGCAATTTTAAGGTGTTGTAATGTATATTCTGTATGAAGATATACAAAGGATTCCAGCAGTTCTGGGCTAACTAGAAAGAACTGCAGGAGCACCGCTAGAGTATTTAAAAAAAAACTTCTGTAGTTTTCTCTTGTGCAGTGGATTACAATATATCACTAAAACATATATATTCCATATGTAGCCCTATATTGTATTCATTATAGATAATTTGGGCTTGATTCTGTATTGCCTTGCACTTTGTGTGTATTTTACCCTGTGCAAAGTGTAAGTAAAAACTCCACGCCTCTGAATTGGTAACAATTTGCCTTCCCTTTGCAACCTTATGAGTGCAACATTAGCTGCCAGCCAGGGGAGAGTCAAGTCCTTTATTTTATAAAAAATGACAACACCCTTTCTTTACATCCAATAAAACAACAAAAATCCCCCATGCTGACCGCAGTATATCGTCTCTTTTAACTAGGGACTGATCCAAAGTCCACTGAAGTCAATAAGAGTTCCATTGATTTCAGTAGGCTTGGTATCAGGCCCTGTGACAGAGTGTGAGTAGCCTTAAACTGATTCATCACTCTGGGCACTTGGTAAACTGTCCCCACATGCAACAAATTAGGGAGATAATTGGTTAAGGACTGAATGATTAAGCAATGAACAGGGTGGCTCAGCTCATCAGCTTATGCCAGCAAAAAGAGAGGCAAGAAGAGGATAAAGGGGTAGGCTGGAAGGAAGGGTGGACTAGAGATGCCTGGGATCTCAGGTAGATGAGCACTCCCCCCCCCCCCCCCCGTGCCTAGGGAGAATGTAAAAACTTTGAGCAGTAGGGAATGTGTTCTGTTATAATCATGCTGTAAATAAAGCACTGAGTGTTGAACTTGTCACAAGTTCTGTGTGAGGATTGTATGTTGTAGGGAATCCAAGGGAACCCCACCCTGAGAGGGACCCTTATATTGCCTTGTGTTTGTATTAATTATGTAGTATGACTATAGCACAGATCAATATTTATTTTGTTTTCAACAGATGTGGTCCCTATTCTTTGCCAAATGTTATTTCACATGCATGTAACCATTATCATACATGGAATAAATAGGCTTTGCAGAATTTGTCATTTTGATGGATAATCATTATTTAAAGCATTTTTTACTTATCTATTTACACTTTCACAGTTATGGAAAACTTAATGGGGGGGTCAAACAAGAGGGGAGGTCAGACAATAATTATTTAATGAATGAGATACTGAGATTCAAAGAGCTAAAGTTTTATAGTCATTAAGACACACCTTGTTGGCATCATGTGTCAAAATATGCAAAGAAAATATCCTTAAATCAAACTAAGAAGTTCTTTTAACACTTTTCCTATTTTGCTGATTAGTGGAAATACTTTTCTGTGTGTACAGTGAAATTTGACTATTTCTGATCCTTCTAAGTCTAGGTATACAGGACATCAAAATGTCTTTTGCAAAAAGAAACTCTTAAACATGCCCTGAGCTATAGAATTCAGTATTTTCTGTCTTTTATTCTCAATTGTTTCTTATATTGATCAGGTTTTTAAAGATATATTTATCTTGGTGGTTGGTTCTTTTTCCTCATATATACCAGTGAGAATCAGCAGTAATTCCATGGAAGTCAATAAGGCTGCACTGGACTAAAACTAGTGTAAACAAAAGGAGAATCCAGCTCCACGTCTTTGTCAGAAGGAGTCTAATAATAAGGTTTTGTCCTTTGACTTGCTACTAATAATGTCAACTGTATGTTATCTCGATGATCCAGGAAAAGGAGGAGTTTGGACAAACTCCTTGTGCTTTCGGCAGTGTTTAGATTGATGGAAGACCTAGAAACATGCATGGTGGTAGAGGGCTTTCCTGACTAAACTAGGGTTCTCATAGTTACAAAATCCTTTGTCCTCTCCTCTTTTTGTCTCATTTTCCATTCTGTTCACATGTATCTGACTCAGGAAGCCCTTTTGAAACTTTTCTTTATTGGCTCTGATCTGAGGTGTGGCTGAAAAATTAAGGAGAGTCACAGCAGCTCTACAGAAGATGGAGAACCTTGCTTGTTGTAAATAAAACTGTTTGAGCCCTTCAAACTCTATATTTACCTAATGTGGGCTAATTAATAATGTTGCTTTCTTCTTTACCAGTTTTTCAGTCTCCTGGGCCATACCATGCAATGACTGAATTTAGCTCCATCATTTCTGCATGTGGCTATAGCCATATAGAAAACTGAACATGCAACACTGAATTTAGGCATTACACTCTGCAAAAGTAATAAGTTGTTGACCCAGAACAAACTTATCTCCTGTGCAACATTAATATTTAATGAATAAGCAAGTAACAGACACCTTTAAAAAATCTCCCTTTTAGATGTGACTAAGTTTACAACTTTTGCATGGGAAGTCTGAATCTATCTTGCCAGCTGAGGTGGGTGAATTAGAAGACATGGATCAGCATATTGAACTTGTCAGGACTAAACTATAAACTTTCTCTGGAACACTAACAGAATCTTTGGCTTGAAGTAGGAGCAATAATCTGTCTAATGCACAAGCAATTTGAGAGATTAGGAAATGAAATTAGAGGCAGGAATCTGCAAATAGTTGGGTCCCAGCAGATGAAGATATTCTGGGTCTCATCAGATTTATAGAATAAACATGTCATTTCAGATATCAAAGAAGATCCAAGGAACCTTTGTAATCAGAAATGAATTTGTGCTCAGACTGAATTATTAAACACCATGGGAGCCAAGATGGAGTATAATGTAATGGCTAAAAACTGATCTCTTTCTCCCCTGGATTTCAGATAAAGTGGAATGACTTGGTGGCTTGAAAGATGCTCTTTTCAGATTACTTGGTTTCCTAGGTTAAAACTTGGACCGATATTGTGATGATTGATTGTCCTCTAATATACAAATCTCAGCTCATTAAATCCACCCCCTTGCTCTGTTCTTGTATCCTGCATCTGTATCCTTGTATCCTAAGTATCTTGCATCCCTTATAAGGCTTTTCTACTCAGGTGTTGTAAAGAGCCCTCAAAGGCAGTGGCTCAACTCCTGAGTACTGCTGCATATCGGAGGACTCCCTGGCCACTATAAAGCTAACAAAACAGCTCCACACCAGGCAGGAGTACAGAAGTTGCTTAAGCTAAAAAGCAAAGCTAACTTTGCTCTCCCTCCCACCCATGCGCACTGATGCCATTCCAGTTCCAAGTACAGAGAATGAGAGAGTGGGGGCCTTGTGTCTAATCCTGATCCTGTTTAAGTCAATGGTAGACTTCCCATTCACTTTAATGGTTTGCTCCTTCTCTCCTTAGACTCCTTCTGACAAAGACGTGGAGCTGGATTCTCCTTTTGTTTATACTAGTTTTAGTCCAGTGTAACCTTATTGACTTCCATGGAATTACTGCTGATTCTCACTGGTATATATGAGGAGGAAAAAAAGAGGCTCTGTGCCCTGTAGTTGTCTGTAATGCACCACACACATCTATGGTACCGTGTAAATAATAATATAATAGGAACTGGGTCTCAGCCTGTCAAAGCATGTGAGTTTGGCTGAGAATGAGTAAACAGTCCATGTATTTCCAACCACTATCCCATATAAGAAAAAAAAGTGGTTGCTGGGAAGGAAAGGCACATGGAAGAACTTTCTGTACTGTACAGATCGGGAGTGTGGAACTAACAAACAGCTCCATGTGGTAGACAACAGTATCATGTTTTCCTTTGTAAGTGTTAAGGTGAGGTGCCACCTCCAGACTTCCAATGTCTCTGCATCGGCCAGTGGAAACCCCAAAATGCTAATGTGTAAGACCTTTTCCAATAATCAGAAGTGTGAGAATCATCTGGGAGGCAAGAGGCCCTGGCCATGAGTCTCCTCATCCAGAATGAATCCCCAAGTCACCACGCCATTCCTCAGCCAGCAGCAGATTACAACAAATGGGGGACTCTCTCTGTGCTCACACTTTCACCACTTAGAAAAATGAATGTGACAAAGGCTTTCCGGTCTCTGCTCTCATTCTTCTGCTATCCATCCAGAATGCAGTGGCTAAAATGATTGTTTTGCCCATTTCTTTCTTCTCTTCATTCCACCAGTGAATCCTGCCTCACTGCCCTCGCTATTACCTCCTCTCAGGCTTTGTCTTCACTGGAACCTGAACAACGAAACTTTTTTGGGTGGGACTTCTTTGTGCGGGGAAAAAACACCCCCCTGAATGACGAATGTTTTGCTGATGAAAAGCACCGGTGTGAACAGCGCTTTGTTGGCGGAAGAGCTCTCCTGCTGACAAAGTTGCTGCTGCATGTTGCGGGTGGAATTTTTTTTTTTGTCAGTGGGAGAGTTCTCTCCAGCTAACACAGTGGCTACACTGTATGTCTTTTAGCGGCACAGCTATAGCGGAACAGTGTGTCGCTAAAAGGTGCATAGTGTAGACATAGCCTCAGTCTCATCTTTGAGCCTTCTTCCATGCTGTCCTGTATTCCTGGAATACCCTCCATACACTTTTCACCCTTTTGCCTCCCCTTCCATCCTATTACATTAAAAAGCAAATGGAAAAAGGGAGAGAGAATAACACTGGGACCTAACTTTTCTCTGCACCTGTCCATGCCTTTTGATTTCCTATTCTATGTAGACTAGTAGCTCCTCAAGATAGAGACTGGCTCAGATCTCATCCTGTATCCATTTTCTGCTGGCTCCCTATCCCCAGTGAATTTAGAGCAGTCAAGAAACTAGTGTAAACTCCACCACCTGGTAACCATTCCCAAAGAGCCATCAGCTAGCTGTGGAGAATCAGCATGCCCCCGCTCCCCCTGCCCTCACTGTATACCCCTTTGCTGGGGCCCATGGGGGCATGGTGTAGAACCTGGTTGTGCTAGCTCTGTGCCTCCTGTGGACCATACCACACTGGGGGAAAGTCCAGTAGGGAGGATGGGGCCAATTTTTGTCCCTATTGCTCTGCCAGTGTTATGCAAAGGAAGTGGAGCAGGATCTGGTCCAGTGTCATCTTTTGTGTCTTGTAAAGAACGGAGCATACTGTTCGGGCTTAAATAAATGATGATGATAAATTTACATTTATTTTCTTTATCAAAAGACCTCCTGGGTTTCTCTATAAAAATATTAAACAAGCAGAAAGGTCTGTGTTGTGCATGCACATGATTTGTATTCAATCTCGGGTAAATAAAACATATCTAATTCCCTGTTCCAAACTTCCTAGCAGGATAGGATTAAATTTAAAAAGAGGTCAGTGCAGGCAGCTGTATTTTTGCTGCTATCCATCAAAACCTGCTATAGACAGACTACATTCTTTCTGGTTCTGCCTGCCTGCCTGCCTGCTCTTGGGAGACTCTACTAATGCAAGCGCCATGTTCTCAGGCCAGCTTCTATCTTTGGTGGACAAAGGTCTTTTTAGAGTATCTTTTCTAAGATCAGCAGCACAATCTGGTTTGGAAGCTCATCCTCTAAAAGTGGTGCAGATGTCATTGTCTTTGATTCTAAAATAGTCTCTAACAGAAGTAGAACAGTCTGTAGTGGAATGGATCCTACTACATTGATCAGCAGGAAAGGGTTCTTGCTGAGCAAGAAAGCATCACAGTTGCCTAGCCTCAGGAAAGGGATTGCCTGGACCACAAGTCTAAGGGCACTATGACTAGGCTCAGCTAAACCCAAGAGATTATAAAAGGAGTGAGTGGTAGGCTGTTTCTCACCTTGGACAGAGCTCCTTAAAACCATACCTTTAGTGCAGCTAAGGAAGGAACTATAGTTGAAAATGGCTCTTTTGACTGACTTAAGGAAACTGTGGGTAGGAGAAACTCTTTTGAGTTATTTGTGGACACGCTGATGGCACAATGCCTTTTTAATATTCATTTAGAAACCCTGCCTATGGGATCTCTTGCTCTTTCCCAGCTGCAAGTCCTCCATTGTTGGTTCCTCCTATGACTTACCTGAGTTATATCTCAGGAGGAAAGTAAGGTTTGCGTGGGAGTACGTTTGACAGGCACAGGCTAGAAATGACTAACTTCTCTCCCCATACAAAGACTGGAGGCCCCATGAATCCTGAGTTTTTGATCTGGGTGGGGAAAAGGGATTCTATAAATGTATCATGTTAAAAAAACTTTGCTTTAAATGAAAGCATATTTTTAGCATAATTCCCTGTGAAGAGCCTTGAAAACCTAAAAAGAGCTCTATGGTTGAAAGGTCTTCTAAAGATCAGAGGAAAAGCTTGCTGGACAGGATTGACTTTAAAAAAAGAACATGAGTACCTGTGGCACCTTAGAGACTAACAAATTTATTTGAGCATAAGCTTTCGTGAGCTACAGCTCACTTCATTGGAAACTGTGAGCCCAGGACTTTTTAGTGGACTTACATTAGGTCACAGTGGCACTTGGTAATGCTGCCAGTGGTAGAAGATGTCCTGTAAACTCACTTCTAACTGGCTGCATGTAGCTGAGACAACTCCTCCATTAAAGTCATTGTGACCTCTTGGTACCAGCTCAATAGCATGCAAACAATGTGGTCTACTAGGCTAAGCAGGGGAGGCTATAATCTCACTCTGTTACAGATGCCCTCTGTGGCCTTAGTAAATTCACTTAAACTTTCTGCCTCAAGGGTTTTGGTGTGTGGGTAGTGTGGTTTCCCCTCCCGCATTTGCCAAAAATAGGGATAATACACTCATCACACAGGAGGGGTTGTGAAGACACATTAACATTTTTTGAAGCACTATACTGGTGAGAAACTTCACCAGCATGTGCTCACAACCCTCCAGTACACAGGGGCCTAGCTGCTTATTTGTTCCTTGCAAAAGCTTCTCAGCTAGTAACTAGGCTCAAGGGCCTACAGAGGTACTAGGATTTGGATTCACAAAGGTACTAGGATTTGTGACACCCAGTGCTGCAACGCCTAACTTTTAGGTGTCTAGAAAAATTACAGGAACACACTGTTAATCACAAAGCTGATCTAGGAACCTAGACGCCCTGGATAATGCATGGTGGGGGAGAGAAAGGCACCTTAGACTGCATGTGATGGTTCTCGCAGTACCCAGGACTCAGTCCTCTTGATACACCTGGCCTCTAGCATGAGGGCGTCTTGCCCTGTGGTGGCTGGGAATCCAACACCACCAGCCTTTCAGTCATTCAAGAACTATCTCCTTGGCTATACCATCCCTGTCTTTGCTTTGCAGGCTAACAATAGGTGCATCCCACACCCTGAGTCACTTGGAAATGTTCCCTTGTGTTATCTAGCTAGTGACACTGGTTAATCTCGGATCCTCTGCATCCAAAGGAGCAGTTCATTAGTTTTATCTTAAATTACTGCTCTTATATAGCACACAGCTATATGTGTATTGTGAGTGCATGTAATAAAACAAAAATCAGCTTATTTAAGAAAACAGAGATTCGGCTAAAAACCGGGGGGGGGGAGAACAAATGACTACAATATAAAATAAAATCATAAAAGATGAATTAGGGGCTATACTTATTAGATTGGAAAGGTAACTATTAATAACACAGGTTCCTCCCCGATTCTGCTGCACACCAAAGTTCTGTCTGTTGCAGAGTTGGCTGGCTTCACAGAAACCAGGATCCAAATTTTCATGAATTCCCCCCTCCTGGAGCTCTACAAGATGATTCCTGAGTGAATGGATACAGTGTGTCTCTCCCCACTCTGTTATACTGAAATAGTCTCTTGTCTTTGTTCATACATAGGATGCTCCCCTGTCTGTTCTATTTCTTTTTGACCTCCAAGTGTTTTTGATTGTTTTGCAGTTGTTGTGTCTGATGGTTTTCTATTGATAGCCTTGGAATGGAGCAAAGCTACACAACTGAACCTAGCATTGCATCACTGACTCACCAGGGTGGGGTGACAACTCCCTGCCACTTCAATGGGCCATGACTGGGACATATTAT
This sequence comes from Dermochelys coriacea, assembly GCF_009764565.3. Classification (NCBI taxonomy): domain Eukaryota; kingdom Metazoa; phylum Chordata; order Testudines; family Dermochelyidae; genus Dermochelys; species Dermochelys coriacea. The sequence goes on along the minus strand of NC_050069.1, from coordinate 122,957,304 downwards.
CCCCTGGTGACTAACTTTTACTATAACTCCATAAAGTGTGCTTTCAATATAGTTACATTATTCCTTATATATTACCTGTAATATGTCTCACCATGACTGAGTCTTGATAAGTTAAGAGCTTCTTGTAGATATCTTACATACCCCTTATGGAAAAATACCCTGCAAGACATACATTTGGTGTAGTGAGTTCATCAGGCCTGAGACAGAAGTTGCTTAGAGAGGACAGTGAACCCTTTGCCAGTTGACACCAATGGTTCTTAGTCAGACTGTGAGTCACAAAAAGCCAGCATGCTACATAGGGAGCCACCTAGGTTAGTCAGTGGGAGATGCTGATGAGAGGGGTGTATCGTAAGCCCTCTCACAGAGAGAGGCTCCTAAATCCAGGCTGTAGGGAGGCACCTGTTTCTGCTAGTGTCTCACAAACAGAAACTGCACTCCTGGAGTCAGATGACTTAGACTCCTAAGCTGCTGCTCGTGAGAATGAGTTAGACACCTAGAGCACCTAGCTCCACACACAATGGCTGATGGAGGTGGCTGTGGGGCCCACCTTAGAACTTTTAGTCCACTGCTTAGAACACTCCCCTGGGATGTGAGGGACCAAGGTTAAGTTCCCTGCTCTGCCTGAGGGAGAGTATCTGCACCCAAACTCCCTCCCAGAGCCTTAGGCAGGTGCGGGGGGCGGAGTTTGGCAGGCGGGCTCTGGGCATTCTGGGCACCACCAAAATTTCTACAAATCTGCCCCCCCTGCCTGGGATGTAGGTGCCAAAGTCCCTTTGTGAATCTGGGCCAATGCCCCCACACATGCAGCTGGGCTCCAGGTCTGTCACAGAAGACCTGGGGGGCAGAGACCTTAGTCCATCCCAAGCTTTGCTGCACATTGGGCTACCCACATTTGCCACCCTTGCCTGTCAACTGCCCTTTTCTCCAAATCTTCCCATTTCATGTTGAGGTGCTTGATGTCATTCAGAATTGTTCATTTCCATGTTATTCATGGTCTTCCTCTCTTTCTTCTTGCATTTTTCTGGCTTCCATTCAAGGTCAGCATTTGGTAAGCATTATTTTTCCATTCTCAGCACATGTCCTAACCATTGGTCTCTTCTTTTGTAGATTATTTGTGAGAGGGTACCTTGTCATCATTTTTCTGACCTCTTAATCTGACCTCTAAATTTGTCTTCCTATCTCTATATGTTATTCCCTATATTCTTCTCAGACTTTTGTGATGAAATGCATTCAGCGTTTGCATATCTTTCTTGGTAATTTGCTCTGCTATATGTCTCACTGCTATATGCTGTGATGGCGATAACAGTTGCTCCCCTCCCCTCAAAAGAAAGGAAGAGAAGACACCTAAAAATCTCCTAATTTAACCCTTCACATTCACCCACTCTCACTTATGTAAAAGTAGTCTTAAATCTGAGGTATATCCCAATGAATCATTATATTAGGGCTAGTCTACACTGGCAATGTTAAAGCGCTGCTGTGGCAGTGCTTTAACCTGGCTTGTGTAGTCGCGGCAAAGCGCTGGGAGAGAGCTCTCCCAGCGCTCTTAAAAAAACCCACCTCCACGAGGCGCGTAGCTACCAGTGGTGGTGCACTGTCTACACTGGTGCTTTACAGCGCTGAAACTTGCTGTGCTCAGGGCGGTGTCTTTTCACACTCCTGAGCAAAAAATTTGCAGTGCTGTAAAGTGCCAGTGTAGACAAGCCCTCAATCCTCAAGCTGGCCCTGTGCATAGTGGTATGTTTGTGATGGACAGGAATTAGCTATATTGGGAAGGGGCAATAAAAACCACAGGTGTGCCCCAAAGTGTTAGATAGACGTGCCACAATCTTTGCTAGAGGTGCAATTGATTGATTGTTCACTCAGTATCAAATGGAGAGCAATTAAACTCTCTTCAAAGATGGAGTTCTGGTTGATTTAATATAGATTGTGATTTCAGGTGGCCAAAATGAACACTTCAATGTATTCTGTAAACTTCAGTGGTGCTGCACAAACTCACTAGAGAAGGTAAGATTAGCTAATTTGAGCATAACTTTGTGTGCTAATTCTCAGAACTGATTGCTAATGGAAGGATGCACTGGGATTGAGGAAGTATATTCAATTAAAATATTTTCAATGCTTCGTCTCTTAATGCTTTACAAGCCGGATACAGGAATTGTGTGCACTGTTGTATTAATTTAGATGGAATATAAGGGCCCAATGAGTCAAAGGAGTTAATGTGACCCTTTCACTATCCAACATTAAACAGTGTTAAACAAGTTTAAGGGTTTGGTATACAGAGACCTCTGCCTGCTTGGGGAAAATACACCATTAAAAATCTTTTTAACCTTTTATTAACCATTCAGAAAAGAGAAAAAGTTACAATATTTGAAATGTAACATATTAAATAAGTCTTTCACACCCTCACTGCACCCCAGCCCGGAGCCCCCTCCTGCACCCTGAATCCCTCAACCAGAGCCTGCACAGCTAGAGGCCACACACCCCAACCCTCTGCCCCAGCCCTGACCCCCCTCCTGAACCTCTCATCCCCAGTCTCATTCCAGAGCCTGCACCCCCAGTCAGAACCCTAATCCCCCCCCATACACACCCCAACCCTCTGCCACAGCCCTCTCCCTCAGCCCCACCGCCACCAAACAAATTTTATGTGGACCAATATGAAGATATGTCACACCTCCATACTGGTGTACATAACAAAATTCATTCCGCACATGGACATAAAAAATTAGAGGGAACATGGGTAGAGAGTTGGGTTTTTTCTTTTTAAAGATTTAAAAGCCCTTTACTTGACCATCTCTTATGGAAATAACTGTCCTTTTGGAGTTAAAACGTATGACTCTATGAAAAAGTTAGTTGAGATGGGTTGGAGTTGTTGTTGAAGTCTGTTCCCATTTTTCTAAAAGACAAACCAGACAGAGGGGAGAGAAAAGAAAAGTGAAGATAGAAAATGCAGCTTCTATTTCTGGTATTGACTTTCACTAGATATCTCACAGCTGAAAAACACAGGCATAGTACACTGTCATATCAGACACTATGAGATCTGGAAAACTTTTCACCAGTGTTGGGTGATTTGGGACATTGCTTGTAGTTGCTTCTTTGGTCACAGGCTTAGAGCAGTGCTGCAAAATACATAGTCTTGGCTGACTAAGCCAGACTCTTATTAGATAGAAGGCAAAAGGAAAGGCATAGGAAATGGACACCTGGGGTGACTGTTAGACAGTTTCACATACTTGGTGGTGTTGAGGATTCAGCCACAGCTGATGGAGGTCATCATCTGGATCCTTCTCTTGGCCTGGTCTGGTCAGAACATCTCCCAGGACCAGGACACTGAAGGCCCAACACTGTTAGGGTAGATCCCACAGTCCCAGGAGATGGTGAGGGTGGCAGCCATGATGGTAAAGCTCAATGCAGCGGTGGTTGGAAGATAGCTGCTTCTTCTGCTAATTTGCCTCTAAATGTATTTTACCTTGAACCTCAAATGGGAGTGAAAGGTGAAATAGCTGATCCCCTCATTATTTTGTTCACCAATTAAGTCTAACTTCCAACACACCAACTTTGGTTAATTGATTTCCAGTCCTACATTTTTCTTGTTCACCAGGCATGATGGTAACACAGTCCTTGAGTTATAGCCTTTTTGTTTTGTTTTGTTTGGACTAATTCCGTCTGTCTTCCTTCTGCACATTTTTCCATCAACATTTATTGTTATAGGTTATTATGGCACTTTATGAACTTTCACTCACTCCTGACAATTGAGGTCACAATTAGGATAGTCACAACACTTCCTAGCATTGGTATGGTGTGTGGCAACTGAGTAAGAGTGTACAGCAATGGTACACAGTAGCCCACAATGGAAAGGGGAGAAGAACATTGTATCCAATGGAAAACTACAGAGGGAGAGAGAGGATGACTAAGCACTTTCGCAAATCTTCCCCTAAAACATCAGCCAGCCTATGGGATTTTAGAGCACAAGTCCTACTGAAAGGCAGTGGGCTCTTAAATCCATTAGGTACTCTTGCAGATCTGCCCCTTAACATATTATAGGATTCTAACCATCACCTATGAGTATACTGCCTATTCAACATAACACTCAACAGTAATAATAGTTCTTCCCCTGTCAACTATCCAGTTATCTGGGTCAGTGGGAGACCCACATGCTTAACAAGCACTGTCAAAAGTACTTTAAATTCTAATTTAGACAACACCTTACAGTGGTATAGTATCACAGAATCACTATTGACCAGAAGTAGGCAGGATCATATGTGTATTTTTGTTTTGTTGCTGGGGGTGCTACCAAAATGCCCCAATACCATGCTGGGGAGATGGTTTATTACAGTACCCACTCTTTCACGGATGCCTCTAACCAGTGGTTCTCAACCAGGGGTCTGTGTACTCCTGGGGGTACACAGAGGTCTTCCCAGGGGGGGAGGCTAGGGGGATGTCAACTCATCTAGATGAGTGTTTCTCAAACTGGGGGTTGCAACCCCTCAGGGGGTCATGGTGTGGATTTAGGGGGGTTGTAAGTGCAGGGCTGATATTAGAGGGTGGCAAGCAGAGCAACTGCCTGGAGCCCCCTGCAACAGGGGCCCTGTGAAGCTAAGTTACATGCTTCAGCCCTGGATGGTGGGGCTCGGGCTTCAGGGGTGCAGTAGTCTGGAAAGATTGAGAACCACTGCTCGAAACCATTTGTAAGTACATGTGCATGCCTTGTATGGTGTATTGATCCTGGGCTACTCCTAGATGCCTGTCAATGGCTGTGGCAAAGCCCTTTTTCTTTCTTTTTTTTGTTTTGTTTTTTTGTTTTTGTTTCTTCTATCTGCACCTGGAGAAAAGAGTGACTTCTTTTCAATGAGGACCTTGCCAAAATTATCCATTAAGATTTATAGTTTGTGTGTAATGTGCTGTGTGTGGGGTTACACGTCAGGACCATACAGAAATTGAAATTAATAAATGGATTGCATGTTTGGATCACATTATGCCAATACCCTGAGGTTTGAAATGGCTCCAATAAGTTTCTGAGTCGTATTCAAGAAGTTGGGGTTTTAACCTGTAAAACCCTAATACATCTCTGCTAACTGGACAAAGGTTAAAGATCTAATTATAGATTGGGTTTTTTTTTGCTGGGGGGTGGGGGGCTGTGTCACAGACTGGTTGTGTGGCCAAGTCACTTAATCTCTGGTTCACATTTCAATCATTATAATCAGTGTTGCCAACCACCAGCATTCAAAAATTACAAGTCTGGATTAAAAATCACAATTTTTATGTGGGGTTATTTTTATTTGCCTTTTGGTTTCTGAACCTTTAGATTGTGAGTTAAAACTTTTTTCCACAACCATGAGGGCTAGAAATTTAAACACAAACAACTGCAATTCTCCTGCCATTTCTTGATTCCACCAACTGGGGCTTAAAAACATGCACAGCTTGTTATGAGACTCATGATGAAATTTTTGGTTTAAGGCTAACAGCTGATGGTCTGACACACAGTCTGCACTCAGTCATTGTCCATTAGCCATAAAATTAACACTGAAAAAGATGTTTGACAGATCCACTGCATTTGGACTTGTCCAGAATCAACAAAATAAAAAAAAATTAATACATTTTGTCCAGAATGGGTTTGAGGCATTGGCACAGGTGAAAGAGAATAACCCCAATGAATTCTGGAATAACAGAAAACTATTAAGCTTAAAACTACCAAAGTGCACATTCCAAAAAGTCAGTGTCGGACTACACCATGGTTAACTGAGAAAGAGTTTGAGCTGGCACAAAAATGACACCGAGTGAAAGAGATTAGGTTGGAGATGTAGAATGTAAGGAACTGAACAGACTGATTCAAAAGCAGACTAGACCAGATGAGTGACTATAAAAGGGCAAAATGTATGGAACTCCAGCATTGTGAAGACAATAATATAAAAGGTATGTTCACAATGGTCAGACTTACCAAAAGGTTTTCCCTGTGATCAAACATAATAAAAGATCCTGATGGTGGAGCCCTCACTGAGGGTGATTAATATTAAACATGGGTGGAGAGATTACTATGACAATCTGTATGCCTCATCAAAGCCATTTGTAATACATGATCACAGGAAAGAAAGTACAGAGCTGGAGCCATCAATCCTGTGAGAGGAAATGGTGCGTACTATTATGAAAATGAAGCCTGGAAAAGCACAGGGATAGATAACTTGCCTGTAAATGTTAATAGCAAATGGCAAATATGGTACTGATGTTGTGTCAAAAATTTGTAATGATGTAATTGATGACTAGAAATTAGCCAGAAGACTGGATGAAGGGAATTTTTCTTTCCTTACCAAAGAAGGGAGACCTAACATAGTGTAGTTACTCTTGTACCATCTCCCTAATACCTCATGTGAGCAAAGTTCTGCTCTACGGAACCTAGGATAGCATGAAACAAAGGATAGAAGCAATCACTACCACAGCAAACTGGTTTCAGAGAAGTCCAAGGCATGTGTGACCAAATTGCGAACATCTGACACATCACTGAAAATCCCAGAGAGTACAGTTAATCATTGATCATTGTGATGATATCAGACCAGATGCCAGCTCATACCAATGTCCGTAGGCCTCATTGAACACTGGCAAATGCATAGCTGGAAACCAGTTTGATTCCCCTGTGTGTTAACATTGTTAAAATAGATGTTAAGTTGATAAATATATGTTTAGTATTTAGACTTGATGAAATGCTTGTAGGCTGCTGCATATATTGATCTCACTTATAACATTTGTAGCCCATGGTATAAAGTTAATATTGAGTCTTTGCATTGCAAATCTCTTTAAATGTGTAACTCACAAACAGGAAAGAAGCATTAATTACTATAAAGTGCTGGTCCTGCCCACAAGAAGACCTTTAGAAATCAAAGAGCCATTGTGAAACATCAAGGACAAAGACTTTGATTGCCTTCCCCATACCCATGAACAGGAGACCGGCATCAATACTTGTTCCATCACTTTGAACGCCGGGGGAAGGGAATAAAAATCTTTGACCAGAAGGAACTGCATCACTGTGCTGTTTGGAATTTGGAGAGGGCAATTTTCTAAGCATAGACAAGGGATCCCTAAACTACTGAGCTTGGGTTAGCTCTAAAGGACATAGAAGGCTTGCACATCACAGTAGTTTCTATTATTTTTTTAAACCTAAGACTGTAACTCATTTGTGTGCATATGTTTACCTGCTTTAACCTTATAAAGAACCCTCTCATTTCCTTTAATTAATAAATCTTCAGTTTATTATAATATTGCCTACAAGTGTTGTCTGGTGAGAGATCTAAGGTACAATTGACTTGGGGTAAGAGACTGACAGGTACTTTGGGATTGGGAGTAACCTGAGTAATGATGATTAATTTGGTGTAGGGAAACATCTATTGAAAAGGCAAGTTTGCCTAGGTGGCAAGATAGACCGAGTACCTCAGGGGACTGTCTGTGACTCCATGTTAAGCCTGTCATAGTGCTTGAGGAGTTAGATTTCACCAACAAAATATAGAACGCACCACCAGTCTGGGGTTTGTGCCCTGTTTAAGCCTGCCCTGAGGTTGGCATTCTCTATCATGAACCACTCTAGGTAGCTTGACATTTATAAACTTCATTGACTACTCAAAAGTGTTTGATACTATCTGATATGACTGTCTTTGGAGGATACTGGTAGACATGGGAATTCCAAAGCATCTCATTGAACTCCTCACAAATCTCTATGATCAACAACAGATCATGGTGCAAACAACAGATGCCAGTGAGTAGATTTCCACTGGGCAGGGTGTGAGACAAGGGTACATTTTGTTCCCAAGCCTCTTTAACATACACAGAATTTATTATGAGACAAGCCTTGGAAGGCTTTGATGAAGTGGAAGGAGATGGGATTTCCATTGGTGGACTCTTAACTGACCTCAGATATGCTGATGACATGAAGCTCTTTCCTGCAAACACCAATGCAATGCAACAAATGTAAACAAACAGTTGTTGAGGATTGTGGACTATTCCTGCATGTGACAAAAACAAAATGCATGTACATTGACACACAAACTGGATGCAAACTGGAAAGGCAACAGATGAAGTTAATTACGTGGGATCATATATGGTCAACCAAGGAGGCTGTTCCAAAGAAATCAGAAGACTAGGGATGACTTGCACAGTTGTGGCCTTCCTTAAAGTGTGAAAAAACCCATGGTATCTCAGTGTACGAAGGTGTGACTGGTGAAAAGCCTATTTTTCCATAACAATTTATGGATTTGAATCCTGGAAAACTAATGCTGCTGACATGAGGAAAATTGAAGCTTTTTGAAATGTGGGACTGGCAGAGACTCTTGCATATCTCTTGGACAGAAAAAAAGATGAATGCTTATGTTGGAAATACTGTTGGAGAGAACCAGATCCTGATGTTGGAAGTCAACAGATGCAAACTTAGGTACTTTTGCTCTCATTAATTGTGGACATAGAAATGACCTTGAGACAGTTTAGTTAGTATGGAGGGAATGGTGGAGGATCATCGTAGAGAGATGACTGGGGAGAAGATCACTGGAAGGTCAGTTACTGAGTCCTCAAAGTTAGTGGTAGATTGTGAAGGCTGCCAAAAATTCTGTAATAATGTTACCAATATTCAGATGTAAATACATGGATTTACTTGATTGAAATAGAGCTATTTCCCTACTTGACAAAATCTCATGAGAGAATTTATTAATATTTGAGATCCTTGGGTGACAAGTATTATAAATACCATTAATTGATTTAAGCTGAAATTCCAAAATGGAATGGGGATGGGAATGAGAGAGAAATTATAGGTTTCAGAGTAGCAGCCGTGTTAGTCTGTATTCGCAAAAAGAAAAGAAAAGGAGTACTTGTGGCACCTTAGAGACTAATAATAATGCTCTAATAAATTTGTTAGTCTCTAAGGTGCCACAAGTACTCCTTTTTTTTTTTTAGAAAAATTATAGTTACATTGTGGTGAAGTAAATGAGGAACAGAACAGTAGAATCATAGAACTTAAATGGAAAATGCCAATTATTATTACAACATACATTCAATCCCTTACCACTGCCCAAATGTTTTGGTACATAAGACAGGTTTCAGAGTAGCAGCCATGTTAGTCTGTATTCGCAAAATAAAAGGAGTACTTGTGGCACCTTAGAGACTAACAAATTTATTAGAGCATAAGCTTTCGTGAGCTACAGCTCACTTCATCGGATGCATTCCGATGAAGTGAGCTGTAGCTCACGAAAGCTTATGCTCTAATAAATTTGTTAGTCTCTAAGGTGCCACAAGTACTCCTTTTCTTGGTACATAAGAGTGGCAGATGTGGTGTGGGAGAGGGGAATAAAATTGTTGCAGTTTTGATTTCTTGCCCCCTCTCAGTTCCAGAACTTTCTTCTGTGTCCTTAGATTCCAAACAAACATAATAGCCCTTTCATACCCTAACAATCCAGTGTGGCTAACTCATGCCATTTTATTGGAAGTTGTGAGTATCTGGTGTCTTTTAAAGCCCCCGCTCCTGGCCTAGGCGAAGATTGTGACCAAGGGCCTGGGATGGGCCACACTAAGAATGCCACAGTCAGGGCAGACGATTCTCCTCTTCTCTTCTGCCTCCCTCCACCCCCAAATGGTGGTTTATTCTATAATTTAGATTCACCAAAGCCAGACATGTCCCATTCCAGCCTTTGCCTCCCATCTAGGCACCACAATCTAATATAGTGAGAGATTATTGAAAACCCATTTCATCAGATGTGAGGATCTTTCTAATCTCAAAGGATCAGACACATACCTCCAGGTCAATTTGAATATCACACAGTCAGCCAATCCTTAGTAAACTTTTAGTTAGCCATTTATAGCTCTTTTATTAATAAAACTAATAGATCATATACAGACAAATGATTACAAAGTCCTTTATATCAGGTTTATAGCAGTGTTGGACTAGACTGCTAGCTTGTAAAGTCTCTCTGGTAGTTTTCAAAAGATTGGACAGGCCTCAGTCCATAGTTAAAGATGCTCCCTTTTATTGTAAATCCACAGTCCTGGGAATTAGAGCCGACAAGAGGCAAAATGGAGGTGTCTCAGAGGTCATTTATACCCTCTGCTGTGTGCATAGAAATGTACTGTACCAAACACAGCCCCCATATTTGTAAAGTTACTGGCCCAAGATGGAGTCCAGGGTTACATGAGCATATCACATGCCCCTATATGTTTTGCTGAATCACAGGGGTTGGCCATTAGTTCTTCCTGAGGATGCCTCAGATAGCAAGGAGCCATCTGGAGGGGATGAATTTCTTCAATGGCCCATTGTTAGAGTGGAGTGTCCTCAATGGGCCATCAACATGTAGCTGTCTAGCCCTGATGCAAGTCTATCTGAGGAGGTATTAGTGAGGAATATGACCCATGTTTTAGATACAAGTATATAACCAATATTCATACTTTTAGATACAAAGATGACACACAGATTTAATCAGGTTAATCATACTTAGCAAATCATAACTTTTCCATTGATACCTTACATGACATAATCTGTACACGACTTATGGAAGCTGTGTAACAGTGATATAAAAGGTCTTAAAACCCTTATGATACTGTATGATTGATCTTTTAAAATAATAACACAAAAGGAAATTTCTAACTCCTGTGGTTGTAGTGAAAAGCTTGAAATTGTGAACCAAGTGTATCTTAAAGGCAAATAAAAAACCAGCAACCTTGAATGTTTCAGAGTAGCAGCCGTGTTAGTCTGTATTCGCAAAAAGAGAAGGAGTAATTATGGCACCTTAGAGACTAACAAATTTATTTGAGCATAAGCTTTTGTGACCTACAGCTCACTTCATCGGATGCATTCAGTGGAAAATACAGTGGGGAGATTTTATACACAGAGAATATGAAACAATGGGTGTTATCATACACACTGTAAGGAGAGTGATCACTTAAGATGAGCTATTACCAGTGGGGTGGACGGGGGAGGAAGAGGAAGAAAACCTTTTGTAGTGATAATCAAGGAGGGCCAATTCCGGCAGTTGACAAGAACGTCTGAGGAACAGTGGGGGGTGGATGGGGGGGTTAATAACATGAGGAAATAGTTTTACTTTGTGTAATGACCCATCCACTCCCAGTCTTTATTTAAGCCTAAATTAATTGGATCCAGTCTGCAAATTAATTCCAATTCAGCAGTCTCTCGTTGGAGTCTGTTTCTGAAGTTTTTTTGTTTGAAGAATAGCCACTCTTAGGTCTGTAATCGAGCGACCAAAGAGATTGAAGTGTTCTCCGACTGGTTTTTGAATGTTATAATTCTTGACGTCTGATTTGTGTCCATTTATTCTGTTATGTAGACTGTCCAGTTTGACCAATGTACATGGCAGAGGGCCTTGCTGGCACATGATGGCATATGCGCAGGTGAACGAGCTTCTGATAGCGTGGCTGATGTGATTAGGCTCTATGATGGTGTCCCCTGAATAGATATGTGGACAGAGTTGGCAACGGGCTTTGTTGGAAGGATAGGTTCCTGGGTTAGTGGTTCTGTTTTGTGGTGTGTGGTTGCTGGTGAGTATTTGCTTCAGGTTGGGGGGCTGTCTGTAAGCAAGGACTGGCCTGTCTCTCAAGATCTGTGAGAGTGATGGGTTGTCCTTCAGGATAGGTTGTAGATCCTTGATGATGCGTTGGAGAGGTTTTAGTTGGGGGTGAAGGTGACGGCTAGTTGCGTTCTGTTATTTTCTTTGTTGGGCCTGTCCTGTAGTGGGTGACTACAGGTCTGGGTACTCTTCTGGCTCTGTCAATCTGTTTCTTCACTTCAGCAGGTGGGTATTGTAGTTGTAAGAATGCTTGATAGAGATCTTGTAGGTGTTTGTCTCTGTCTGAGGGGTTGGAGCAAATGTGGTTGTATTGTAGAGCTTGGCTGTAGACAATGGACCATGTTGTGTGATCTGGGTGAAAGCTGGAGGCATGTAGGTAGGAATAGCAGTCAGTAGGTTTCCGATATAGGGTGGTGTTTATGTGACCATCACTTATTAGCACCATAGTGTCCAGAAAGTGGATCTCTTGTTTGGACTGGTCCAGGCTGAGGTTGATGGTGGGATGGAAATTGTTGAAATCATGGTGGAATTCCTCAAGGACTTCTTTTCCATGGGTCCAGATGATGAAGATGTCATCAATGTAGCGCAAGTAAAGTAGGGGCATAAGGGGACGATAGCTGAGAAAGCGTTGTTCTAAGTCAGCCATAAAAATGTTGGCATACTGTGGGGCCATGCGGATACCCATAGCAGTGCCGCTGATTTGAAGGTATACATTGTCCCCAAATGTGAAATAGTTATGGGTGAGGACAAAGTCACAAAGTTCAGCCACCAGGTTAGCTGTGACATTATCGGGGATACTGTTCCTGATGGCTTGTAGTCCATCTTTGTGTGGAATGTTGGTGTAGAGGGCTTCTACATCCATAGTGGCCAGGATGGTGTTTTCAGGAAGATCACCGATGGATTGTAGTTTCCTCAGGAAGTCAGTGGTGTCTGAAAGATAGCTGGGAGTGCTGGTAGCGTAGGACCTGAGGAGGGAGTCTACATAGCCAGACAATCCTGCTGTCAGGGTGCCAATGCCTGAGATGATGGGGCGTCCAGGATTTCCAGGTTTATGGATCTTGGGTAGCAGATAGAATACCCCAGGTCGGTGTTCCAGGGGTGTGTCTGTGTGGATTTGTTCTTGTGCTTTTTCAGGGAGTTTCTTGAGCAAATGCTGTAGTTTCTTTTGGTAACCCTCAGTGGGATCAGAGGGTAATGGCTTGTAGAAAGTGGTGTTGGAGAGCTGCCTAGAAGGCTCCTGTTCATATTCCGACCTATTCATGATGACGACAGCACCTCCTTTGTCAGCCTTTTTGATTATGATGCCAGAGTTGTTTCTGAGGCTGTGGATGGCATTGTGTTCTGCACGGCTGAAGTTATGGGGCAAGTGATGCTGCTTTACCACAATTTCAGCCCGTGCACGGCGGCGGAAGCACTCTATATAGCAGTCCAGTCTGTTGTTTCGACCTTCAGGAGGAGTCCACCCAGAATCCTTCTTTTTGTAGTGTTGGTAAGAAGATCTCTGTGGGTTAGTATGTTGTTCAGAGGTGTGTTGGGAATATTCCTTGAGTCGGAGACTTCGAAAATAGGATTCTAGGTCACCACAGAACTGTATCATGTTCGTGGGGGTGGAGGGCAGAAGGAGAGGCTCCGAGATCGGACAGATTCTTCTGCTGGGCTAAGAGTATAGTTGGACAGATTAACAATATTGCTGGTTGGGTTAAGGGAACCACTGTTATGGCCTCTTGTGGCATGTAGTAGTTTAGATAGTTTCGTGTCCTTTTTCTTGTGTAGAGAAGTGTGTGTTATAAATGGCTTGTCTAGTTTTTGTAAAGTCCAGCCATGAGGAAGTTTGTGTGGAAGGTTGGTTTTTTATGAGAGTATCCAGTTTTGAGAGCTCATTCTTAATCTTTCCCTGTTTGCAGTAGAGGATGTTGATCAGATGGTTCCGCAGTTTCTTTGACAGTGTGTCGCACAAGCTGTCAGCATAGTCTGTGTGGTATGTAGATTGTAATGGATTTTTTACCTTCAGTCCTTTTGGTATGATGTCCATCTGTTTGCATTTAGAAAGGAAGATGATGTCTGTCTATAGCTGTACGAGTTTCTTCATGAAGTTGATAGATTTCCACTCCATATGGCTAAATTCAGTGCCTTGCATAATGACAGGTTTCAGAGTAGCAGCCGTGTTAGTCTGTATCCGCAAAAGGAAAAGGAGTACTTGTGGCACCTTAGAGACTAACAAATTTATTTGAGCATAAGCTTTCGTGAACTACAGCTCACTTCATCGGATGCATTCAGTGGAAAATACAGTGGGGAGACTTATATACACAGAGAATATGAAACAATGGGTGTTATCATACACACTGTAAGGAGAGTGATCACTTAAAATGAGCTATTACCAGCAGGAGGGGGGAGGGGAGGAAGAAAACCTTTTGTAGTGATAATCAAGGTGGGCCATTTCCTGCAATTGACAAGAACATCTGAAGAACAGTGGGTGTGTGTGTGTGTGTGGGGGGGGGAGTGGGGAAATAACATGGGGAAATAGTTTTACTTTGTGTAATGACCCATCCACTCCCAGTCTCTATTCAAGCCTAAGTTAATTGTATCCAGTTTGCAAATTAATTCCAATTCACTCTCCTTACAGTATGTATAACACCCATTGTTTCCATGTTCTCAGTGTATATAAATCTCCCCACTGTATTTTCCGCTGAATGCATCCGATGAAGTGAGCTGTAGCTCATGAAAGTTTATGCTCAAATAAATTTGTTAGTCCCTAAGGTGCCACAAGTACTCCTTTTCTTTCAACCTTGAATATGACTCTCTCCTCAGGGCCTTCCACACCTCTAAGCCCGTGTGTTACCCCTCAGCCTTAGCAAGAGTGAGCTTTGCAGGAGATTAGGCTGTGCGTCTGCTTTCCTGCCACACCAGTCTGTCAATTTCACCTGCAAACTCCTCAAAACTCTGCTAGTTTTAATCTTGATTTGCAGGTAACCATCAGTGTAGTGTCCAGTCCCTCTCACTGTATGCTCACAGAAATTAAGTTTGCTGTCTCCAAAGAAATGGACAACACATCAACCTATTAGTTTAGCTGAAGACTCACACTTTACATCAGTCTAACAGCACTCAGGTAGTTTACCATAAAAATAACTTTATTATTAATAAAGAATGGCTATTTAAGTGATATTAATCAAGAGACAAGTATGGTTACAAACTAAACAAAACACGCTTTCTAGTGCCAAAAATTTAAGTTTAGCAAGGTACAATCATTGCCTAAGCAGTTTTCTCACTTAATCAAGTTACCAGCAACTCTAGCCCTCCTTGCCATAGGATCCAACTTTCACAGGAATCAGAGAATCCTGTCTCCTTTTGTTTCTTAAGTGACAGATAACTAGAACGACTTTTTTTGCTTCCCCTTATATTTTTCAAAGGCTATTGTCTTTATCTTAGGAGCCAGGAAAACATAGACTTTAAGACCAGAAAGGAGCATCGTGATCATCTAGTCTGACCTACTGCACATTGCAGGCCACAGATTCTTGTCTATCCCCTTCTGGCATAGACCTATGGCCTCTGGCTGACTTACTGAAGTCCTCAAATCATGATTTAAAGACTTCAAGGGAATTCACCATTTATTTTACTTTAAACCAGTAAGTGCCCCATGCTGCAGAAGAAGGCAAAATACCCCCAGGCTTTCTGCCAATCTGACCTGAAGGAAATTTCCTTCCTGACTCCAAATAGGGCCATCACCCTGAGCATGTGGGCAAGACTTACCAGCCAGACACCTGCGGAAGAGTTTGCTGTAGTAACTCAGAACCCTTCCCAGTCAGTGCCCCATCTCCAACCGTGCAGGATATTTGCTGCTAGCAGTTGCACATGGGCCACGTCATTGTAGGCAGTCTCATCAGAGCATCCCCTCCATAAACTTTTCAAGCTCAGTCTTGAAGCCAGTTAGGTTTTTTTGCTCTTATTGCTCCCCTTGGAAGGCTGTTCCAGAACTTCACTTCTCTGATGGTTAAAAATCTTTGCCTAATTTCAAACCTAAACTTTTTGATGCCAGTTTATATCCATTTATTCTTATGTTCATGTTGGTGCTTAACTTAAATACCAGGGAGGGAAGGGAGTTATTTATCTCTGATGTATTTATAGACAGCAATCATATCTCCCGTGAGCCTTTGTTTGATTAGGCTAAACAGGCTAAGCTGCTTGAGTTTCTTCTCATAACATAGGTTTTTGATTCCTCTGCTCATCTTAGCAGCCCTTCTCTGCACCTGTTCCAGTTTGAATTTATCTTTTGCTCCCACTTCCTGGGGGGTGCAGACTGTCCTCTGGTGTGCTTGTTAAGCCGTTTCCTCCGCTACTACTTAGTTTCAATGCTTTGTTTATCTTGTATGTAAAATGTACTTTCATTGTCCTCTGTCTGTAAATCAAGCCAGGCAGACAGGCAAATTACCATTCATACGTCTAGGACAGACTTGATTTATGTGTTGCTTCCGCAATACATTTTAAGAACATAGTTCTAGCACACATACACAATTCTTTATACATAATGTGTACATACATCACAGAATGCTATTGCTGCCCTATATGTAATTAGTTTATATTTGATACCTTTTACAAAATACTTTTTGGAAACATATTATGACTAAGGTTAAGATTTTGTCATGGTTATTTTTAGTAAAAGTCACAGACAGGTCATGGGCAATAAACAAAAAATCATGGAGGCCGGGCCTGTCCATGACTTACCTAGCCCTGCCTCCTGCTTATTTTTAGTAAAGGGGGAGGGACTGAAAGACCAAGTCCCCTGCTATGGCAGGGTGCACAGCAGCTGCCCCCCCTCCACCTCCTCCCGGGTGCACAGCCCCTCTCCAGATTGGTGGCAGCTGCAGGACGGGTGCATAGCCCCTGCCAGGCCCCGGACGTGAAGCGAACGGCCCCAGGAATGAGGAGGGTGCACAGCCCCTGCCAAGCCCAGGACTGGGGTGCATGGGCCCTGCTACGGCGCTGCACCCGGAAGCCTGGGACGCTGCAGGGCTGGGTTGCACGGCCCAGCTGTAGCCCCTGGTGGAAGGCAGCCCTGCTGGCAGACCCTGCCAAGCCCTAGATGCTGTGGGGCTAAGGCGCACAGCCCCGCCTGCAGCCCCCAAGCCTGCGGGCCTGGGTTGCACTGCCCCGGCTGCAGCCCCTGACGGAAGGCGGCCCTGGCTGCAGCCCCCACCAAGCCCAGGTCCCCCGGACTGGGGCACACAGCTTCTGCTTCAGCCCTGCACCCCACCAAGCTTGGGACGCCACGTGATTGGGGCGCATGGCCCTGGCTGCAGGGGCTGCCAGGCAGGGTCCTCCTGATTCCAGTCCCAATTGCAGCGCAGGGGCGCACAGTCCCCCCTCCGCCTCCTGAAGCCTTAGAAGTCACGGAATCCATGACCCCCGTGACTAAATCGTAGCCAGGGTGACACAGGGTGTTTGGGATAGTAATGAGTGTGGCATTGTGTGCTATGAGTTAGACGAGAGTGGGCCCTGTGTCAGTGAGCAGGGACGGGCTCGTAGGGTCACACGTCTTGTGGTTGTAGCGAAAAGCTTGAAAATGCGACCCCAGTGCGTTCTAAAGATCAATAAAAAAAAAAAAAAAAAAGAGTCTGGTCATCTTTGTTGTAAAACGATCAGTCTTGATAGATGGACTCATGAGTTTTGAATATGTAGCAAAAGGGCTGAGCTCTGCCTTTCTCCAGCCGCCTCCCTGAGGGGATCCCAGAGCACCAGAAGCATAAGTGGCTTTGCCCTTGTCCAGGGTCTCCAAATCCCTCTCCCGGGCAGTGGCGCTCTCCGCTCGGAGCTGACTGCCACGGGCCGCTCAGCAATATTCCCGCCTTCTCCTGCCACTGTGCCTCTCTTTGCCTCTGCACGGTCCCGCACTGGTGCCTGCTCGGGGAACGGGGGCTGAGCCTCTCTGCACGCTAATCAGAGGGGTGAGTGGAGCGCGGCGACCAGCAGGGGCTTGCGGCAGCAGTTCGCGCCTCCACGCTGCAGGGGGCGCTGTGGGCTTCAGGCGCAGCCGTTCGGCTCCGCTGATGTCGCTCCTTGCGCTCGCCGCCTCCTCAACGCTGCATCGGGAAGTTGGAGTCTCGCTGTTGGCGGCAGCTGCCGCCGCGGCCGGAGCCGGGCTGAGACTTGACGCAGCCCCCGCCCCCACCTTACCCCATTGTCCAATCAGCGGCCCCACCACCCTCCTCTTAACCCGACGCTGCCGGCTTCTGTGCCGGGGCTACTGTCTCTTTAAGGAAACGACGCCGTTCCTCATTGGTTGGCTAAGGCCGCCGCGGCTGCTTTTCAAGCAGGGAGCGCGTGCGTGCTTAGGAGCGAGCGCGAGCCTGGGGCTGCTGCCGGGAGCGGAGCGCGGGGATTTACCTGGGCGGCTGCACCTGAAGGGAGGAGTCGCTCAGGGGACGCGGAAATGCACCAGCGCCTGGCAGCAGCCTGGGCAGACCCCGCCCCCTTGCAGTAGCCCAGTTTCCAACTCTTCAGCCTTGGTCTAGGCAGCACCTTGCAGCCCCTGCCCCTGCCCGCCCCGCTCCTCGTTTAGCACCAGCAGCTCACTGCCCCGCTCCTCCCACGAGCGGCTGCAGCGCAGGTCCTTCCCTTGTCCTCTTTACTCCCTCTTGCACCGTGGTCACAGTCTCCTCCCCGCTCCTGCTAAACCGCAATACCGGCAACCGGGTCCCTCCCCTCCAGATTTATGGCACAGGACGCCTGCCCCAGCTCTGCACTCGCTGTAGAGGACTGTGCAGACATGACTCCCAGGAAGGTGGCTCTCATCACGGGCATCACTGGCCAAGTAAGTTTGGGGGAGGGGGGAGAAGAGTACAAATGTAATTGCTTCTTTCTTCTACCCCTAGTCCTTATGCAAGGCCAAGGGTTAGTGATCCATGTGGGTTGCCTCTATCTACACGTATCTCCTTGATCGTTAGTTAACTTCAGTAAACCATCTAATACACGCTGATCAGTGTGGCATCAGCTCCCTGTTGTGCATCAGCATATATTGCATTGATACCTCACTAGAAATAAGGACTGCTATTACTTACGAAACCATATTTGGCCCAACTTCATCCTTAACTGATATTGACTGAAGAGAGCAAAGAAATATTTGCAATTGGTATGTGTTAGTCTCTAAAGTGCAACAAGTACTCCTTTTCTTTTTGTGAATACAGACTAATGCAGCTGCTACTCTGAAACCTATGTAAGAATAGTGTCTCATCTCCCATTTTCTATAGTTTTACAACTTTAAGTACAGCACATCCTGTGCTATTTACATGCAAAAGAGAGGTCACTTGGCTCTTAATATACAGTTTATCTGAAGTTTCAGAGTAGCAGCCGTGTTAGTGTGTATTCGCAAAAAGAAAAGGAGTACTTGCGGTACCTTAGAGATTAACACGGCTGCTACTCTGAAATTTATTTGAGCGTAAGTTTTTTGTGAGCTACAGCTCACTTCGTCGGATGCATTCAGTGGAAAATACAGTGAGGAGACTTTTGTATACACAGAGAACATGAAACAATGGGTATTATCATACCCACTGTAAAGAGAGTGATCGCTTAAGATGAGCTATTGCCGGCAGGAAGGGGGGGGGGGGGCTTTTGTAGTGATAATCAAGGTGGGTCATTTTCAGCAGTTAAAAACTTCTGAGGAACTGTGGGGGGTGGGGAATAAACATGGGGAAATACATTTACTTTGTGTAATGACCCATCCACTCCCATACAAGACATACAATTAGTTGTGTGTTTAATTCTCCTTTTAGTGGTTAAAACTTTAAAATTTTGGATCAAGTTTTTATCATACTGGGAGAAAAGCAAGCTTTTGACAAAAGTCAATACACATGAGCTAATAACCTTATAACTGAAGCTGGATGTTACAGTGTTTGCAAGGATGTTACAGTATTTGCAACTCAGTGCAACAACAGGAACTGAATGGTGAAACTGACATTTATTGTCTAATCTGTGAGAAATACAAAAGGGAAAAACATAAATAGTGACAATTGACCGAAGATGGAGAATGAGGGAGCATTGTCTTAATTTGGTGGCCAGGTGTAGCTTTGCAGGTGTAATGTTATCACTTTGTCTGCAGAACACTATCATGGAGGAAAGATTGGGGTTTAATAAGAATATACTTGAACAGTGGCATTACCTTCTAATGACACACCCTTTTATCTAAAATGCATTCCTTTGATGTAGCACAGCTAGATCTTTTATAGGCCTTAGTCAGTGGAACTCATTAGATTCCAGAGGATGGACCATCAGAACCTCTTTTTCTGCCTAGCAGGGAGTGGAGGCCTGGAGTAGAGGCCTGATCCTTACCCTCAAAAGACCCAACTTCCAATGACTTACCTCCATTCCAAAAAATAAGATGTAGCGAGTAGAAGGCTCTGTGACATGGAGCCAGTAACTTACTTGGGAAAGGGTCATAGTGACCATACAACCCTGAGCGAACCAGTAGGAGTAGTTGATGGTGTGGATATTGAGGCCATCTTTGACACTTAAACCAAATGGTGGAAAGGCCACTATAGAGAGGAATTATCTTAGCTCAAGTCGGGTGTCATACAGCCAGATCTGTGCCTTGTTCTTAGTCAAATTACAGTACTGATTTGTACCTGCTAACTTTGCATTTAATAACACAAAGTGAAGAGTAGGTTCACTATTGGCCTACACCACACACCCCTGAAAAGAGAACCTCTGAAACAGCTAGTGGGATTGCAGAGTGCTGTAGTCTATCTGATTCCAAGGTCTCAATATTCCTTATTTCCCCTCTTGCAACACTGCAGCAGTAGAGAAGCTCAAATCTTTACAACCATTGTACGTGCCGAATGCTTTATACCCAGCTCATTTCAGTGCTGCTCACCCTTTTTGGTCACCATGAAGTGAACATTGAAAGGAGGCAATTGCTGCAGTTGGATTGCTAAATTTTTTTTTTAACCACCTGAGCACTGGTTTGTTTCCGGATTGCTTGTGAGTGGTGAGCATGGTGCTTTGTTTCATTTAACAAAAAACATTATGAACTTGATTTATGCCCACTTCAGAGCTCCTTTACTTTGCCATAGCAGATTTTTGCGAAAATGAGTGTAAGTTAATAAGAATGAAATATAGTTTTTGATTAGAATGGTTGGAAAGAAACTTTTATAAAGACAAGCAAAATGTTAGGCTTTTAAACTTTCTGATGTTGTCCCTTTGCAAGCTTATTGAGAAATTTAAGCAATTAATCAAATTGGCGCAAGAAGCAACCACTTCTCTTTGGGTGTTCACTCCTTTTAGCATCACCAGCTAGGTTTTATAAGTCAGGAAGCCTTCAGAGCAGCACTTCTCCTCCCTTTCCCTTATCTCTGAATTCTTGAAGCATTTTCATGGGCTGGTGAGGAGAACTTGTTATACACCTGCAGAGTGTGAGTTGGTGTACGCTTGAGCGATGAATGGAGAGAAATATCAAAGGTTGCTGCAATAGGAATAAAGTTTTTGGCTTGACGGGCAAAGGATTGCTTTTCCATGTAAGAATGAGGGAACATTGTCTTAACTTGGTGGCCAGGTGTAGCTTTGCAGGTAAAATGTTATCACTTTCCCCATTGAAACAAACTTCCTTGCAGTTGAAACTTGATACAGTGCTCCTTTATGGCTGCCAATTATTGGATCTAAATTGAGGTGCCTAGAGCTAGATTTCCCCTCCAGAGATGTTGAATGCCTATGACTCCAGTTGAAATATTGGGAGCGGAGAGTGCTCAACATTTTGGAATGTCCATCTCCAGTTGAACGCCAAAACTAGCGGGATATTTTGCAAAAACTGGCTTAGGTGGCTTATCCAAACCCATATAAGAGGCTAATGATAGAGTTGGCAATAAAACCCTAATACATAGTCCCTTGTTCTGTGCACTGGATATTGCTGCCTTGTAGAAGGAAGTTTGCGGAGTTGCAGCAAAAGCTATAATCCTTAGGAGTCTTTTAATACAAATAGGTGTGTCTGAGTCTTTGGTTATAGCAATCCTTATACCAGAAAGTGTGAGCCCTATTCCAAGAGTGGAGCTGGACAGAACAAAAATGTTGCAGAATTCCTCTTCACTCTGCCTTGGTCTCCTTTTTGGAATTGTTGCAGAATAGGTAAATTCACCTGGCATCATGATAACTTCCTGGCAGGCTCCTTTGGTGGGAGACATCCTTCCAAACTACCCTTCCGTTCCAGCCTTCTGTGTATGTAGTAGTGTAAGAAACACCCATTGAAAAAGACATGGGGCTTGCAGCTTCTCTAAGAGCTTAAAAATGAGAACAAATGCAGGTCTTGACAGTCAAAATAGCATGACCTTGCCCATATTATCTCACTTTCATAAGCTTGCATCTGGCAACATTGTCGCCATAAAGGTGGGCTAATAAATATACATGTTAGGTAGCAGGGCTTGGATAATCCAACCTGGTATTATTTACAGGAAACGTTCCTTTACCCTAAATGCTTTTCCTCAATTTAAATAATTGTCCCAAAACCCAACAAACTGTTAATTTCCAGTAGGGGACAATCAGTGACATACGATGCAGTTAACATTTCCACTTTTGTGAGTACATTCTTGTCATCCTTGTAAACAGGATGTGTAGAGGACACAAATTGGAAACCACAGTGGATTGCCAGAGATTTATAAGGTGTCAGGTAACCTTGTGAAGAACAAAGAGAATAAAGGACTTGCCCAGGACTTGAAAGCAAGCTGTGGCCTTGTCATGTTTAACACTAGTGGGGGATGATTTGGGAAGGTGAGTGACTGCCAAAGCACAGAACCCCAAAACATACCTAGATATTTCTAGTATTTCTGAAACTGCATGGAGGAGCAGCAACAGCCTCTTCCCTTTCTTTTGCATCCAACCCCCCAAAGAGGGAAAAATCCTGCTCATTTCCTCTGGCCGGTTGCACTGTTCCTTTGTGTTTGATCTTCTTCCTTTCTGGGTGTCTCTCCCAAGCCTCTCTAGTCCTTCAAGCTTTTTGCTTGTGGGATTTAGAAACTAGGTAGCTTCCTTATCCTTCTGCATAATTAGTTGGCTCAAACCAATTGATGCCAAGCAGATTTTGGCACTAAGTGCTTATCAGTCTGGCTGATTGACCTTACAGGGGAACTTCTAATTAGCTGCAGCGACTCCTCAAAAGAGGTGTTTGGAGCAGTCACAGCATTGAAGTTATCCTGTGTGCCCCTCCTGTTGCCCAGACCCTTCTTCCTCCCAGGATCAATGTTCTATTAGCCTCACCTACCCCATCGTGGGAATTCCATACCTCTGTGTGAGACTCGGTGACACAACAATCACGGTAATGGAGCTAGGAACCCTTTTCCACTCTTTCCCTGCACTGCACCCTCCTTCCCCAACCAAACAAACCTGTTTCAGGCACCTTTTGAGCCCAGGATAGATGAAATTTTCTTTCTCTTAGTCAAACTCAGGTTTACTTCAGAAGGTTGCAGTTCCCTGGGCCTAAAGGGCAGCGGCAGCATGAAACGGGATCAGCAGTTCAGTTTCCAGATTGTTCCCCTTCCACAAATGCAACTTAGTGGTAAGACCAAAATTCCTTGCACTCTGCAACAGACATGAATGTCTCCCTCTGCAAAACTGTTAGGTAGGCTTCCTTTTGTGCTGTGTATGCTGTGTGCTGCAAGGTAAAATTTGAGTTTTATGTGTTTCACATTCTCTCTGCAGATCAGAGTGAAGTGGCTGTGGAGAGACTAGTAGGGTGTTGAGAGGAGGAGGAGGGGGGAAAGAGGATTTTATTTTTTAATTTTTAATTTTTTTTTCAAATAAAATGGGTTAGAGCAGGTAGGATTTAGAGCCCCTCTTTGTAAAGGTACTCAAACATCCCAGCTATTGTAGCTCTAAATTTTCCAGGTAATATAGGTCTAATCTGAATTGGGAACATAGCATATGTATGTTACCTTGTGTATCTGAGTCGGGGTCTCTCTCTCATTACTCCTTAGCCAAATAAATAAAAAAATTGAAGATTTTGTCTTCATTAATCCAGTTCCCCCACTTCTTCACACAGCTGATTATTTTTTCCGGCAACTTTCTGGCTCCTCCTTATACTGGATTCCTATATATTAGTTGAGATGTTCTTATTTCTGCCTGGTGTAGGCCTTCAGACAATTAGGCAAAGATGTTGGAGGTAAAGGAGAAAGTAGTGATATTGGAGCCTGCCTCCTTCTTGCCTTATTTCTGAAGTCACTATAGCCTATGGTTGCATGTGAGGCTGGGGCAGGTGGAACAGGGGACAAAAGCATAGTCCTTACAAAAGCTTAGTTTACCATAGGTTAAGATCCTTTGTTAAAATTACTAGGCAGGTTGCTGCAACTCTATTAAAATCTGTTTGCTTTCTTTTGCCACTCCTGCTTTCTACATGCATTGTTGAGCAGGTACATTTCCTCCCACGCAGATTAATTATTGCAGCAATTTATATATGCATGCTAGAACTTATATTTGCTGCACCTGCTCTGTAGATGGAGGACTTCCTTTTCTGGGAGTGCCCACCTGGCAACTTTTGCTGGTGCTAAAGTCTTAAACTAAAACAAAGAAATGAAAATATACAGTCTTTCATAAACCAAAAAAACCATAAAATCATAAATCAAAAATAGTGACCACAGTAAGTTTTAAAGACAATTGGTTGATTTTCTGAGATCAGGGTCTAGTTTAGTTCTAGGTTGCTTTGAGCAGTAGTTAGCCTTTTATTCTTAACTTGATTTAAGGTTGTTTTAGAATAATGGTATAACTTGTAGGTCTGGATTAGTTGCATAATTTAATTGGAACATCCGTATTAAAGAGACTGACACAGGATATGGACAACAAATATAACAGGTACACGATAAACAAATTCTCTGATCTAGGTGGTTTGTCAGCTACAGGAATGTACTTCCTTTGGGCAAAGGATGCTGCAGGTCTTGGCTTTTTTCTTAGTGAGGTTACTAAAGTAGTTGAGTGTAGATAAACTGGTTTGTCAGGTAGAAGTGTGGTGGCTGTTGTATATTTGAACAGTGGGTTGGGAGGGGAAATAGACCTTTGTAGTTTGTTACTGTACACAGAAGGTAATGGAAAATATTTCAGATTTTTTTTGCAAATTTTGCACTTATGATCTGGCCTACTCATCTATTTTCCTTGAAATGCCATGTAACAGTTTTCACTGGCTGCAGTGAAATCTAGTGTAGAAAAAAGAGCTCTTTCTCAGTAGCTCCTCTGTCCCTAAAAGTGCCCAGGTACAAGCTCATGCTATGGAGAGAGTGAATGGGGGAAAAATTGTGGCTCTAACTACTTCATGTACTTCACCTCCCTCCCCTCAGCTTTGTTGTCTTCTGGCATTTCCTCTCTATCTTGAAGAGATGGCATGTCTTCACACATTCCGCTGTCCTGGGTGGGTATGCACTACTCTCTCATTCTAATGAGTTGGTTCTGCCACAATAGAGTTGAGGCACGATTAACAGATTGTGTACTGTCAGTTCTCATGAGCGTTAGTCACTTTGTTTTTGCAGCACTGTGTCCATCTATGACACTATCTAAATAAGAATAAGTTAAAAGTTGAAGGAAATCTTGTGCATCAGTCCGTAAATTGTAATGACTGAGTCCGTCATTACTAGTAATGCTTCACCACTTTTTTTTTTATGTTCTGCTTCATGAAATGAGTGAACCTCTCCAGGGACATGGAAATGTAAGACTGGTATGCATAGAAGGAAAGGAAGTGCCAAATAATGCAAGGAATATTTGTGCGTACTCCTCTTCCAGTTCTTTCAGATACTTGCTTTCTACTTTGGAGGCTCTTCTGCGTCTAGCAAATACATGCTCCCTGGACTCTCTACCAGCAGTCCTTTCCTCCTTGTCTCACATTCACGTGCTCTTGCCAGTACAGAAAGCAGAACTGCATGACTCCTGCAATGCTAGTCTTGAGCCTCCACATCTGAAGGTTAATCTATCAGTAGTCATACTGCAGTGGTTCTGTGGTGCTATCAAATTAAACTTTCATTTGTCTTGCATATGATTCTGAATATCTTTTTTTGGTATTATTAGATTGCCAACGGGTATTTGTCAGTGGTGTGGGTGATGGAATGCATGGTTTTCTTCCTACAGTTACTTCCCTCAGTGCTCCCTATCAGAAGAAGTGATGCAGAATTGCCTTCTTGCATTTGGTGTGTTACAGGGAAGCCTAGCAATTCTTTTCCTTCATGCCCCACTAATACAAAAGCTGTATTTGTAATGTTTTTGCATTTGAGATAGGAATTTATAGTACAAATGGGACTGGCACAGTTTTTCCCTTAACGTCTTATACAGCACTGAGCACATTGTCAGCACTAAACAGACTCTTTTCTCCAAAGGCTGTATCAAACTTGCATTATTTACTTAGTTATATCAAATGCAGCAAGCATTTGATGATACAGTATTAGCCCTGGGATTTTAATTGTATGAAAGTCAGGATACTTATATATGCAGTACAGTTGTCTTTCAGTATGTTCATACCTGACCTATGTGTGCAAAAGTACAGAATGCCATGCTGTCTCAGGGTGTCTGGCCTCTGTGAATGAATTAGGTCTAGCTTCCCTATGCCTGAACAAGTGATCCTACTTTGGCCAGTGAAGAGAAGTCCAGCACCTGGGAGCTAAAAAGGAGCAGGAGGAATCTGGCAGGGGGGAAGCTTTGGTGAGAGTTAGTTGGGAGGAGGTGTCTGGGGAAAGCTGCAGAGAGCAGAAAGCTCCATAGGCTCTCCCTGGGAAGAGAGAGGAATGATCAGGAAGCAGTGGAGGGGCCAGCTGTTCTTCCTAAGCTAGAGAGAGCCAACACCATAGAAGGGTGGACAGGGCTGACATCTAAGACCAGTGGAGGGTGATGCCTGATGGCTCTCGGAACCAGAGTGCTGAAGCCGGGGGGCCAGAGAGGGCAGTGCTGGAGAGTCTGGTTGCGGTGAGGAATGCCAGGGCTGTATTTGGTGGATTGCAGGGTTGGGAATCATTATATGCACTGTGCTTTATTTGGCAATAAATTAAGACCACAAGGGCTGTTTGCACATAAAAAAACTCTTTGGACTATTTCTAGGGACTTAGTAGGAGGGAAACTGAGGCAGGGGTGCATATCTTGCTGGGGCCTGCAGGTGGAGAGTGCTTTAGGTGTGGGTGCCATGTGTCACACCCATATGGAAAAGATACATTTTACTTTAGAGGTATTTACAAAATATTATGTCCTATTACACTTTGCTCATATGGGCATTGTCTGAACTAACAGTTTTTTGGATGTGTCCTGCTATTTGTGTGACCACTGGTTGGAACACTTATGTAGACAGGCTTTGGTTATCTTTACTATGCTTGTCTAGATCTACTGTGACTAAGGATTAATGACTTTTTTTTAATTGCCTGGTCTTTAGAGGTTGAAAGTTTCATTCCTGCCTGTAGGATTCTTCAGTATGTGCAGTGAAACTGAACAGAATATTGTTAATTTTGGACTATTGTTTGGGTAACTTCTGAGTAGCAGGAAAGGCACTGGAGCTGTGGCTATGCAGACTCATAAGGAGAATGTTGCTTCCATTTGTTTGCACTTGATTCATAGTTCTAAGGTTATATTTCACAGCTGCAAATACTAAAATCTCTTACATAAATGTGAGCTTAATTCTCTAGACACTTATGGCTTGGGGCCCCCCACAAACCAAACAAGCAGCTGAGACCGTTCTGTTTGTTGGTGCCTTGGTAAAGGCCAAGAGGCTGTAACCAACTCTTGGAGCCTTGATAGGCTCCTGTTCTTTCAGTTCTCTCAGTGAGTAATTGCTCTCTGGTAGTGAGGAGCTGAGATAATCAATCAGGGAGACTTGATGTAAAAAGTAACTTGCTAGGTGACCTCCAGAGCTCTGAACAAAGACAGCTAACCAAAATGTTTCAGTGAGTTGAGAGAGGTAGTGTGTCCTTCAGGTCTGCATGCAATTTCAAGATGGCCAAAGGTGAAACAGTAGTCGTGAC
Source organism: Dermochelys coriacea (assembly GCF_009764565.3). Lineage (NCBI taxonomy): Eukaryota > Metazoa > Chordata > Testudines > Dermochelyidae > Dermochelys > Dermochelys coriacea. The sequence continues at coordinate 122,929,820 of NC_050069.1, read as the reverse complement.
CTGCAACGGATGTGCCATGTTTTTCCAGCCTGAAGCCAGAAGGGACTTCCTGTTCATAAATTTGGTGGTCTTGGTATTACTGAAACTTGGTGGTGATGGTGATACATTAGAGAGGGTTCAGAGAAGAACCATGAGGATGATTAAATGGTTTGAAAACCTGCCTTAGATTGAGCTCCTACAGTCTATCTACTATATCTAGCTTAACAAAGACTATTAAGGGGTGACTTGATTATGTCTTAAAAACACTCGTATGGGAAACAAATAGTTAATAATGGGCTCCTCAATCTAGCTAGAACATGATCCAATGTCTGGAAGTTGAAGCTTAGCAAATTCAGACTGGAAATAAGGCATACACTTTTAACAGTGAGAATAATTAACCATTGGAATAATTTACTGGGGTTGTGGTATATTCTTTGTCACTGACAATTTTTAGTGAATTTAAATGTGAATGTTTTTTTCCCAAAAGAAATGATCTAGGAATTGGGGCAGTTTTACTGCTTCTGTTATATAGGAAGTCAGACTGAGTTGTCTCTTCTGGCCTTGGAATCTGACACTATGAGCCTTTAAGAAAAGCTTCATACTTATCCCTTGGAGTCTTTATGATCACAGTGTGGTATCTGCTCATAAATGATTGCTCTTTTTAATCACTTACATACAGTGATTGTCAATAAGCTGCAGTTTTCATGCAGTTTTAATATTATTGCAACCACTTTTATTCCACTATACAATGCAACTACTTCCTTCAAATTTTGCAGAGCTAAAATAGTTTGAGTTTAGATTAAGAATCAGAAGTTAAAGGTAAACTTTGAAGAAATTCACAAGATGCTGATAAGAGTTTAAGAATGGAATAACCATCTTAATGTTAACTGTGTATCTAATACACCCCCATCTATAATACCATGTGTGCAAGTAAAATTTTTGTGCTCTAGCATTAGTAGTGCATCATGCTCTGACAAAGAGCTCTGTGTAAGCTTGAAAACTTATCGCTCACCAACAGAAGTTGGTGCAATAAAAGGTACATTACCCATCTTGTCTCTCCATATTCTATAGTCTAATATCCAGTAAGATTACCAGTAAAACAGTGTTATATATATTTTAAAATTGTGAAATGCAGGTGGAATTCCAAATTATTTAATTTGTTTGATTCTTTTCCAAATTAGTTCGGAGGAATATTTTTGAAACCCACCTTTTCAAATCGGAAATTAACATTTCAGTCAGTTAAGGAGTTAGCAGAGACTTTTAAAAATAAAACAATCCAGATGTGCCACACAATCATGTTAATATTACTTACCTTTATCACATCGCATAACATCACATCTAGTTGGCTTTTTAATCAATTAAATTACAGTGAAATGTAACACAGGCTCTGCAAATGGAAAATAACCAGCATCTATATACATTAAAATTCCCTAAACAATAATGCTGTACTTGCATAATTGAATTAGCTATAGTTCCAGAAGGGATGGTTTAACTTATTACCAATTTATAAAAGTTTTAGTTAATATTTAATTGTTTAAACTGGGAAATGTGATCAGGAAGCTGTATATTTGGAATGCCTGTGTGCTCAATCATTTACATTGCTGTTGGCACTTACTATCACGTACACATATCACTTTCATTTAAAATTGATTTATCCAGACACAGCCTGCAGATTCTGTATTTATGATGGGAGTACTTCAAGGAATTTCAGAGTCTGCTAGCAAAACGCTCAGATCCTCATCCTTGGGATAGATTTTGTCACCTTTGCTTAGGTTGAGTACAACTCTACAAATAGTCCCTATAAAATCAATTGAGCCTCTCATGGAGAACCAGTAAGTGACCGAATCTGACTAGTACTTTTATTACATGAAATTCTTGATTCCTCTATCATATAGCCTATTAGAATTATTACATTTCCTATCTTTCTTCACCATTACTGTAATACTAGGCAAAAGTACATATGCCTGCAGTTAAATTTAGTTTTGTCGAGGGTACGGAGTCATATTTTATAGGGCTTGTTTTAGAGTTACTGATTAAAATTTGCATACATATCAACAACATGGTGATTCAGGAAACATTACTATGTGATATAGTAAGAATTCTTCTCTATTCCACACTTATATTAGCAACTGTTGGGTTGTATTTTAACTGCTTTTATAAAGATTATTTTCCTTAGACTACTATATTTATTGTGGTATACTGTACTATATTAAATAGGCCCATACTGCAGCAACTGGAAATGTGATCTCTTCCCTCCTCCCCCCAATCTTGTACCACTGAAGCCTATGGCAAGCTGTTGATTTAGATCAGACTATGATTGGGATCCATATCCATTTCTTCTTTCCAGATAGTAAAATTAAATATTTATTATCTTCATTTGTATTGGTCTTGTACACCACAAGGGATAGTAAATTACAGGTAATCCTATATAATGCAGTATATACATAGGTGAGTAGCTGTAAAATAAACAGAGCCTGGATTACCCTCTACTCTGCCTAACATAGGCCTGAAAATTCTATAGAGGCAGTGAACAAACAAAATCAGAATGTCTTAAAAATCCATAATTCCTAAGTACAATTGAGGTAATGCTTTCTTACATTAGTAGTGCTTAATCCTCTTATTTAAAAGGACACTGTCAAAGTATTTTAAACTGTTTTGAATTGCCTTTAACTTAAGTGTAATAGGAAATGCCTTATGGGTTTTCAATATCTAGTTTTTGGTTGTGGCTGTCAGTTGGATTGTGAAAACAAGCACCCCTTTCCACACCTTCTTGCCATGGGGCCTCCCCTTACTGTATGTTGGCAAAGAGGAAAAACAACCCACTTCTCCTTTTTTCCTGTGGGATGCTGATATGTTAAATATCAGCGAAAGAATATTGACTTCTGCTTAACAAGTAGTGGAAAAGGACTAGATTTAGTCCAGCTCATAATAGTAGAAACAAAAAATTGTCCCTTACTTTATTTCCGACTCAAAAACCAAATATTTCCTTCTTTCAGTAAGTTGCTCTTGCATTAGAGGAACAAGAAGTTCAGTTCCACTCTCCTTGACTGTCTGATGTGTTGGGCTTCCATCTCACCTCGCCCCACTAGAATGTGCATCACAATCCTCTCATGCTGTGGACACTACACCTTGGACGTTAAACATTCTCATTTCTCTATTGAGTTTTCCAAGATGTTGTTGGTTCTCATTCTCCCCCTTAGGTGTGCTCTTTAGTTTACCGTTTCCATGCTGGTGCCTGGCGTGCTCTACTTTCATGTTCTTCATGAACCATTTCTTTCATCCCACTGTACTTGGCGTCACAGGAACTTTCAGAATTAACTTCTAGATGAACAGCTAGGTGGCCTTCATTTTTCCCTTTCAATAGGAATGTTAAGGTTTTCATGAAGGGTTGTGGATACTGCTCAGGAAAATAAGGGGTCTGAATTTTGCATTTCTGACTGGGCTAATTCCATGTAAAAGTGCCATGTTATGAGGAGTAAAATAGCCCAGTACTTTTACAGCAAGAACTTAAACCTTTTCAGTCCCTTGAAAATCTCTCTTGAAAGCTCACGCTGTTTCCTCTGTTGGCTCAGGGAGGCTATGGCATTTCAGTGGGAGTTGAAGACTGTCCATATTTCTCTCATAAAATGTCCCTATAATTACTTTCAAATGTTGACTTCATTGTATATGGCTTGTTCATGTGTGAAGGGCAGGACGGAGGCCAGATTTTAGCCGCAGATGACTGGAAAAGGGAGTGGGTGGCCAAAAAAATAAGTAACAAGAATGTTCTGGTGACACAAATGCAAACCCACACTTTTAATGAAGGTTTGAAGTCTTGAGAGGCGCAATGCGCTAGCAAACCACAATGTATCAAATTCAGTTCTGATCACAATTTTAAAGAATCGCAGTCCTGGGGTTTTTAATTGTTTCTATCTGATTCATGCTAAGAAGCAGTTTGTGTTTAAAGGAACACCAACTGCTCTAGTCTGAATTTATCTATTTTTACAAGAAGCCATAAAGATACCTGTACTTGGGAGATTTTCAGCTCTATTTGTGCATTTAACAGTACATAGTTTGTGTGTGATTCACTTAAAGATAAGCCTATGTTTATCGACAGTCTCTCAGGTAAGCTAGAGATGAGGAGCATTGCCTGAAAATACTTGGCTTAAAGGAACACATTCAACCTTAAAATCTCATCAAGTATCTTAATGCATTTATTTTTACTTTCGTTGCGGATCCAGGGATGGGAACAATGGCAGGGGGCAGCAGAGAGTCAAACTGTTCTAATACATACAAGTGTGCTGTAGTAGCTTGCATCCATGTCATGACTTTACTCACATGGAGGGGGGGAAAAGAATCCAGAATAGGCACTGTGACGGGTTTGGTCACAGAGACCCCCTTTGGACTGCCACCTGATGTTCTGAGACTACCTCTGAGCTCGTTTTCCCTGCCAGCTTGGGACTTTAGAACCCTGCCTTGTTGAGCAGACACGCTAGTCTGCTGCAACACTCACCCAGGGTCTGACCCACATCCCCAAAGCTGCAGGCTTAACTGAAAACAGCTTAGCAAGTGCTTCTGTCTCTAGCATCCAGACACCCAGCTCCCAATGGGATCCAAACCCCAAATAAATTCGTTTTACTCTGCATAACGCTTATACAGGATAAATGCATAAATTGTCCACCCTTTATAACTCTGATAGAGATGCACAGCTGTTTGATCCCCCAGCTATTAATTACTCACTCTGGGTTAATAAACAAAAGTGATTTTATTAAATATAAAAAGTAGGCTGTAAGTAGTTCCAAGTTATAACATACTGAACAAAGTAAGTTACCAAGCAAAATAAAACAAAACACACAAGTCTAAGTCTAATACAGTAGGAAACTGAATACAGGTACACCGGACCCTCCCTAGAATGCAGGGTTCAGGATCCATGTGCAGTACCGTGTTAACGAGGGGGGGAAGAAGTTACCCTGGATCCCAATTTAAATATTTAAATGTGGGATCCATCACTGCGCTATATGTGAATCCGCGCTCTAGTGAGGGTCCACTGTAAATTTTATCCTTGGAAATGTTCCAATAAGCTTCTTTCACAGACTAGACTCCTTCCTAGTCTGTGCCCAATTCTTTCTGCCTTGTTAGCTCCAGCTCAGGTTGTAACTAGGGGATTTCTCATGACTGGAACCTCCTTTGTTTTTTCCACTCCCTTGTACAGCTTTGGCACAAGGCAGGAATCTTGTGTCTCTCTGGGTCCCCACCCCTCCTTCTAAATGGAAAAGCACCTGGTTTAAGATGGATTCCAATACCAGATGACATGGTCACATGTCCTGTGAGACCCCAGGCCTTCATTCTTCCTGGCCTGACTCACAGGAAGGCTTGCAAGTAAACAGCCATTTACAGCCAATTGTCCTAATGGAAGTGTCCTTAATGAAAGCTGTCAAGATTCCAAACCAATATTAATGGCTCACACTTTGGATAATTCAATAGGACCTCAGAGTTATATTTTACTTTTAGTTTCAGATACTAGAATGATGCATTTATACAAATAGGATGACCACACTCAGTAGATTATAAGCTTTGTAATGATACCTTACAAGAGACCTTTTGCATGAAGCATATTCCAGTTACATTATATTCACACTCATAAGCATATTCTTAAGTCATATGGAGTGCAATGTCAGAGGCACAACTCCCAAACATATACCCATTTAAAAAAAAAAAAAAAACCAAAACCCACCCACATTTAAATTATACCAGCACATTGCCAAACTCAGCAGAAATTATCCTTGGATGAATGCTTTCAAAGGTAATATATTCACAATCCAGATTCATTGAGATGCATGTCTTTAAATGTAAGCTTGTTTTTCAGTTTAATTGCTAGCCTACTGTAATTTTTTCGACGTGATCTGTTCAACCTGGTCTCTAGTGTATGATGGTTTATGATGACCATCAGTATTAAGATTGCTATTGTTAAAAGGGGGGATATTTTAAATTGGTGCAGTGTCTAATACATTATATGCATTGGGAGAAAGCTATTCAGCATTCCAGTTACATCCCTTGGTAATATGGCTTTGTCATTTTAAAAAAAAAATTACTTTATATTGCAGGATCTCCTAACCTAAGTTCTCTCTAAGATGCGTGGCCACGCAGCAGCCTAAGTGCAGTGCAGGCACTCAGGACTGCGGTGGGGAGAGATCTTTCTACCTTGGACCTGCTGCGGCCCCCTCCCCCAGGCCCAACCCAGCCCTGGCCCGGACCTGCAGCGGCCAGGGAGAGGTGCCTCTCCTGCCCAGCCCAGGTGCTGCTTCAGAGGGGGAGAGAGCTGGGGGGGAGTTCTCTCTCTCCCTGCCATAGCCCTGGGGAGTTCTTCCTCCCTGCACCCCAAGCCCCTCATTCCCAACCCTTCCCAGAGCCCGTACCCCACTGCACCCCAACACTCTCATCCTTGGCCCCACCCCAGAGCCTATACTCCCAGCTGGAGCCCTCACCCGCCCCCCTAGCCCTGAGCCCCCTGCCATACTCTGAACTCCTCAGCTCCATGCCCGCCACATGAATTTTGTGTTATGATGTATATCACATCACCTCCGTATTGGTTTACATAACAAGCTTCATTCTGCACATGGGTGGGAAAAATTAGAGGGAACACTGCTCCAACAGTATATTCCTGACATGTTTGATTCATTTAAGTGTTTTAAGAATTTCTCCCCTTTTTCTGGGATAATCACTGCCCCAAGATCAGTTTAGAGTGCTGAGTCTATTTTCATATATAGTTGTAGCTAGTTATTCATTGATATTGGATTACATTGTATAGAAGAGTACATCTGCTTAATTGAAGAATTTCAGGGGACTTATCAAATATTCATGAGGGAAAATGTCTTCAAATCCGCTGATGTTTTGGTGTTTGAGCACACAGTAGCCAAGTTCAGAAGATCTAAAGCATTTGACTGCATATGAACAGCATTTTCAAATTCTAAAGTTAACATGGCCTTTACATATAGATCCATTACTTTCTTAAACAATACATTTTAGAATAAAATATAGTGATATGTAATTTGTTCCCACAATACCTGTGACCTGTTAAGCCCCCTTTCTGCAGTAATTACTCATTTTTTAAAAGCAGGTAAAGTCTCTTGTTTGAGGTATTGAGTCATAGCCAAAGATTGGATTGTATTTTCCATTCATAAATTATATCAAATATAGTAGACTTTTTTGTTATTGGGTAAAACAGAAAAGTGCTCCCTATGGTTATAGCCCTAATATACCTGGTTCTAACTGAAAGCAGTTTTTACAGATGGGTGTTACTTTCCTGAAAGTAGAACAGAACTGTGAATATAGCATTAATCATAGTGCTAAAACCAGCACTTCTATGTTATTGAATGACCATTTCACTTGTACTGTTAATAAATGGTGTCCTACAGGTGTTTGTTCACAATAAATCAAGACAACCCTTGTAAGTTTCTAAACGGTCATAAATTCTCATAACTTTCAGCTAGACCAGTGGTTTTCAATCTTTTTTCATTTGTGGATCCCTAAAAAAAATTTCAAAGGAGGTGCAGACCCCTTTAGAAGTCTTAGACATACTCTGTGGTCCCCCCAGGGGTCTGTGGACAATAAGTTGTAAACCACCAAGATGACTCTCTTCTTTAGACATTAACCAAAATTCCATATTTCTGAAATTATCATTGCTTTTAATTATCAAGGCAAATGGGGGGCTGTGGTGAGAAAAAGGTAGAAGAAGAAACTAGCTTTCTGTTATGACGAGGACCTAGTCTGTTTTTAAATTTAGTCTCCTTGAAAATAGGCATTTCTCTTCTTATTGCAGTTTTTCACCCTGTGCATTCAGCTGCCAGGATTTCCCAGGTGGCAGCAGTGGTGGTACCGTCTTAAGTAAATGTTTGAAGGTGTGTTTAAAGTAGACTTTACTACCTTTCCTATTCCTGACCCGCAATATCAACATGAACTTTGAACATGCCCAGCTATAGGAATTTCCTGGAATACATGTAAATTCATGTTGATATTTTGTAGCTACCCCTATCATCTGTTCTGTTAAAGCATATAAAACCAGCATTTGATTGAATTATTCTGCCCTTTGTTTCCGCAGAGTCCCAAGTTAGGCACCTGCGTTAGGAAATCAATGAAACCATTTGGTGCATAGTGTTAGGTCTGGAGTAATTTAGTTAATGTTTCTCTCAGCTCTCTAAGGAGTGACCCGCCCTCTTCTCTTATAGTGAGAACCAAAAACTCAGTATTCACTTCTGTGGTTACTATTTTTAACCTTATTAAAGTAGTTGGAGATTGATACATTGCTTCTCTTGCATACAATAGGATTAATGCTCCAGTGCATAGAGCTATCCTGCCTACTAGAGAAATTTAATTTGAGAGCAACTGGAATTTGGGGTTGACAGATTCCATAGCCCTACTTATAGGAATGGCTTTTTAAATTGAAAACAGGAAAGAAAAGAAACAAACTTTTTATCTTGGCTCAGATTGAAAACTTTTGGACTGTTGAAATATGAATTGGGGAAACAGAGGTAGTCCAGAATTTGTACAAAAAGTATTTGGTTTTTACACCTGATACTTGTTGCTGTTTGGAAATTTTATGAGGGAGACTCATTATAGTATTACTTATATAGATTTTTAGGGTATATCGATGTAGTATGCACATGTACAATAAATTGTAATGTACAGATACATACAATGAAGTACTTTATTTGGATATGGTTAATCCCTTTTTTATTTATATGTATTTAGAAATGCTTAATCCCCTTGAAAATGATAGAGGAGATGGGGGGAAAAACAGGAATTGGGTGAAGCTGAAGCTTCTGGTCCTATGTTACTGTTATCTAGCCCAACTAATTCCAATGGGCCTCCATCCTTGCTACAGGAAAAGCTGTATTGTAAAGACTGGCTAAAACACAGCACCCGCATACTCTGTTTTGAATGCTGGTATGCCTGGGGGATTAATTTTCAAAACCAGTTTAAAAATTATACTTTGATCTCAGGAAAATAATATTTGGCTTCCAGAAGAATGCCTATTAAAAAGCCCTGTCCTCTAATTTATGTAACACTAGATGATTAGATTTTAACTAACTTCGCAGGATAACTGTTACCCGTCGGTAAAGCAATAATCTACCCTAATATTATACTTGCGCTGCTTTTAATTCATGTGTTTTTGAGGTTGCCTAATATTGTCAAACTTCTGGTATGAAGTAGTAGATTGTCTGCTTCACCACAATCTGAATATTCCTTATGACCTCTAGGCCTGCCTACCCTTTAGCTCTGCAATTGTGACCCCATGGATAAAATTATTGAAGTAAAGCTCATTCATGTAGTTTTTTTTCTTTTGTCAAAATATAGTGGTTTGAAATGCCAGCATGTCGCATACTGTAGCAGACAGAATTAAAGAGAGATAAAATTCAGTTCTGTATAGGGGACACATGAAAGACCCTTAAGAGTTTAAGTTGGGTGTAGTGCCTTACGTGGGCTCTCTACACAGAAATGAATTTCACCCAGAAATAGTATAATTCTTCTGGAGAAAGCTTACTACACAATTTAAACTGAGATCTGTTCTGTATAAATGTGGCAGTAATTACGGACAAATTTTGGTGTTAGTATTGTTAGTCTTCTGAGGAACTGGGTGCATGCCATTAATTAACCATCAGTTTGATTTATTTATTTAGGGATACTTCATTATCGCTTGAATGTAGCATCAAGTTCTCGATTATTTTAAAATTATTTTTATATATATAATATATGTATGTATACAACTTTCACCTTATTGCTTATTCACAAACTATAATTCTGTGATTGTGTAAAGACAACATGTCAGTAAATCCTTCTTCCCCTTAATATCTTTTTATAACTTTTTCATTTCTGAAATTTAAAAAAATTGCAATTTGCTTCTGAAACTGCTCATTATCCTGAGGCGCTATTCATTCAATGGAGGGGTAGGTCCTAGTTTTTCTGGTTGGGCTGCTTAATAGTACCATTCTGCTATAGTAAAGCTGTCCACCTAGAGGTAAAAGTCAAATGGTGCCATTTACAGGACAGAATTAATATAAAAGGCATACACACTTTATACAAGGGAAAATGGTATTAAATGAAGTCTGTTTTTCTTATGGAAGAAATTATAGCCAGAGGCTTTCATTACATAGCATTGATGTACCAAATAAAAGCTATTTCCTCTTTCAGAACAGTGTCATAATACATCAGTTTTGGGGTCTCTTTGCTCACAATAATATGTATATTGTGAAAATTCTCCATCTCCCTGTAGGCTTAAAAATAAAAAGTGAATTAGCCTGTGTAATCTCTTCCAGGTGTGTGCACACTCCAATTTGAAAATAGACTACTTTAGATGAATAAACTTTGTAAAATAGCAGTTGCCCACATTACTTTGGCTTACAACAATATATTATGAAGCACTTTTTTCCTGAATGCATTTGAACACCCACAGCTGATACTCTGAGAAGGAAATGAATAAGACTTAAACCTTGATTAACAATATCATTACCAATTTATTATTACGGTGGTAAGTGCTATAAGTGTACAAGGTAACAAAGTCATAAAAGGCGCTGTGTGCCCAGTAAAGTTAATTATCAGATCTTACGCAGTCTCTTTTAGTCCTATTCTTTTACCAAGTGTTCTATAATCTTATGTTTAGTTACAGTATAACAGTTCATTTCTGTGCCATCCACTTCCTCTGGATAACTGGCGAGAATCCCAGCCCCTGATTTTTGTCAGGAAAAATCTTGTCAGTAGAGTCATTGTCAGCTGCTGCTTGTTACCAGCTTTGAGGCTAGGCTGATGGCTAACTTTAGAGCTGACATCAGTTCTTTAGTTTCTCAATTTAAGTGGGAAGGGAAAAAACTTTTCAGTGAGCAATTGTCCAGATGTCCATATGGAATTATGAAGTATGCGTAAGCAGAGTCAGGATGAGCTCTCCCCTGACATCTGGTGGCGAGTCATGGTGGGTTGTGAAAAAACTTCAGGGGCTGATCTCATTTGCATAGACACACCCACCCCGCCTAGATGGTCACTTTGGCTGCTGTAAGAGCCTCAGTTTCTCTGTTATTGGGGCAAGAATAAACTGTTATCCTGATTATGTGAATCAAGGGCAGTGGAGCTGTACTTGGCCTTTTGTTATAATGGAGGGACTTGCTATCAACTAAGCAGTACTCGCTAGGCAAGGGTTATGGGTTCTAAAATCCAATGAATGGAGAGCGGCCGGGGACAGGTATTGATACCTGGTGGTATGGGTCCCCTGGTGAGGACCTTACATGCTAATTGCACTTCCTCCTCTCTCCACCGTGGAATATCAGAACTAATTTTGATTCCATTCGGAGTCTAGTTACAGGCTGCTGAGCTGAATTCACGTTGGGTCAATGGTGCACCAACACTGAGGCTCCCCTACTACAAGCTGAAATCACACAAGAGCTAAACTTACTAAGAACTGAAATCATTGAGTGTTTAAGTAGGGGGAGCCTGAAGATATAGTATGGAGCAGTTTGTGGGACAGCTGGCAGAACAGAGCGGCTCTTGGAATAGAGCAGTTCACAGGACAGCTGGAGCGGCTTGTTGGACGGCTGGCAGAGCAGAGCGGCTGGTGGAGTGGAGCAGTTTGTGGGATGCCTGGAGCAGCTCATGGGGGCGGCTGGCAGAGCGGAGCGATTTGTCGGACGGCTGGTGGAGCGGAGCGGAGCCCCATGGAGAGGTGGGGCAATTGGCTTTGGACCATGTAAGGTGCCCCTTAACCCTCCCATCTCCACGCAGGTCGGGAGGTAAAACTCTGCAGATAAACTTTCAAACTCTGGGGCTGCACTGACCAGGGGCAGAGAATTTTGGGTTGTTGGACTTTTGGGACTTTGGGTGATTCTGGGTTTTTGGACTCAAGAACCAAAGGGAAAGGACACGCCCCAATTTGCTTGGGGTGGGTTTTTTGCTCATGGGTTGTGTTATGAATCCTGTTGGTGGTGTTTCCCCAACATAATGCCACATTGTTTCTCTCTGTTATTAAAGGCTTTTGCTACACGCAGACTCTGTGCTTGCGAGAGGGCAAGTATTGCCTCTTGGAGGTGCCCAGCACAGGTGGTATATATTTGTCCCAGGTCACTGGGTGGGGGCTTGAGCTGGTTTTGCATTGTGTTATTGGAATGGAACCCCTAGATACTGAACCCGGTCCTTGTTGCTGCCAATTCTGATGGGCAGAAGTGTTGCACGTCTTTCTAAACACTGTCTCACTGTGTCACAGGTGGATTGCTCCATTGTGAGGTAGCTAGATAATAGATGTATCCTGAAGTACTGTTTTATCAATCTTACTCTGGGAATTGGAAGAATTGCCAGTTTATTCCCAAAGTCAAGCTTTTCTCATGCTTGAAAAAAGCCACTGAGTTGGCCAACATAATTTTTTTACTATTTAAAGACTTAGTCTTGTCTAGATGTGCAGAGATTTACATACTTAATACCTTTGTGTATTGAGGAATTATTGCATTAAAGTATAATTTTAGGAGGTGCTGGAACTGAGCAGAAAGTAACACTTTTTTCTTTTGATCTCCTTAGGGGAATTTTTAGAAATTACTGTTTTCAGTGTAGTACTTTTTTGCATTGGCCACTTGAGTAAGTTAATATTTTATATTGCAAAAATACCTTCAGGAGTTCGTTGCTTTGCTTTAGTGTCAGCCTTCCCTTCCCCACCCCATTCTACAGTCCTTCCTTACACCCGTGTTACTCTTGGTTGCACAGTTGAGTTTTTTCTTTTTAAAAGTGGATGGATTTGATCCTTATGGAGAAGGGACTAGAGAACCCAGGCATATTTGTGTAAACTTCCCTCCCCCTGACTGGATTCCTGCCAATGCACCTTAGTCTATACCTGCAATAATCTTAAATTGCTGTTCTTCTATGCTGGGTCTCTGAGTAGAGCCTTCCAATTGCGCTGAATGGGCCAGATTGGGAGTGGGCTGGGATAGCTCAGTGGTTTGAGCATTGGCCTGCTAAACCCAGGGTTGTGAGTTCAATCCTTGAGAGGGCCATTTAGGGATCTGGGGCAAAAATTGGGGATTGGTCCTGCTTTGAGCAGGGGTTGGACTAGATCTCCTGAGGTCCCTTCCAACCCTGATATTCTATGATTCTATGATTGCTTGGTGGTTTCTGATATGGACCAAAATCCTGATATATATTTGAGCGTGGTTAAGAGACAGGATTTGTCCAGGGGTGGGTCAAGTTTGGGCACAAGGGCTTGTGGTCAGTAGAGAGCACACCTCTCCGGATCTTGGAATGCAACTCTACATTCCTGAGTCTCACCATTCCTTTGCTGTCAGCAAATATATGGGAAACTTTGTATGTCATTCTCTTCTAGTGCTAGAGGATGGCAACCTACTATTGTTATCAGTTAGTCCATTATGTGGCAGAAGTCTGGGACATAATTAAGGTTATCCAGGCAACCTTAATTCTTGCAGTTCCTAACTTTTGAGTGCTTGACTTTGCAGGCTTAATGTTCTTTTAATGTAGTCTGTGTAATTTCTTAGGTTTTTTTGTCATTTTGCTTTTTCAAAAACCTAAAATTACACACAGTACATTAAAAGAACATCATTAAGCTTGCAAAGTCAAGCACTCAGAAGTTAGGAACTGCAGGAATTAAGGTTAAGCTCAATTAGGTCCTGATGCATTATGATCTTCAGTCACATGATCCCATATGATCTTCCTCAGCATGCTACCTCATTAGTGCTCATAATAGAAAGAGCTCACTGAATTTTTCTCATTGTTCAGTCTTTGACCCTGTATCGTGTATTTCTCAAACCCTGATCTGAAGACTGTATTACTGATTTCCTCATGGGCTTTTGCGTGTTGTGTTGCTCATCACTATAGTATCGAGGTACTTCACAAATATTAATGAATTTATTGTCAACATCCCAATCGAAGTGTATTATCTCCACTTCCTAAATGGGGAGTTGAGACGGACATTAAAATCAAAAGTTACCACTAATTTTGGGTGCCAAGTTTGGGAAACCTAGGACCTGACTATTTTAGATGTATATGGCATTAGATAGCAGTTCATATGTTCAAAGCTCCAGTTGCAACTGTGCATGCTCAGTACTTCTATAAATCAGACTCCTCTACTAGAGCCCATCAGGTTAACCTAGCATTCTGGGATTTGTTGATTGCCTGACAATAGCTTGTGGGAAGTTTAATGGCTAATCTGTTTTTAAAAATAAATGAGTTAAGGACATTGTTTCAGTTCCATAAACTGCCACTGAAAAATGAAACAAAGATGTTGTTTCTTACATAATTAAAATAAATTGACCCCGATGTGTGTTCCAAAATCACTGCTTCCTGCAATGTACAGTGCTTAAATTATAGCATATTAAGTCAAATGCAGTGCTGCTACTTCAGTATAATGATAGCTAGGCTTGGAAGAATTAGATTTGTATTGGTAAATGTTGGTAAAAGTCAACTTCACCATATACACACACAAATGATGAGAAAATATTTCCATCAATGAAAACTGGTGTTTACAGATAGCTGAAGAAAGAAGAATATTGCTTGAGAACTTAAATCAAACTAAGGATATTACTTTGCATATTTTGACATGTGATGTTGACAATGTGTTATAATGGTTATAAAGGTTTATCATTTTGAATCCCAAGGTGTACTATCAATTATTGTGCAAAATGAAATATATTTTTTGAATCTGTTTTAAAAAAATTGATATCTGTTGAAATAAACAGTAAAATTTTGTCAAGCCTCTACATAATCATCTTACTTTTTTATGATAGAATCCTTTCACTATTATGGTATATGTGTCTCTGTAGATTGCATTGTTCATGGTTTTAAAATGTTAGAGGTATTAAACCTCACTCATGTAAACCATATAAAATGTTTACTAGGTGTTTAAAAACCATCCAGTGGGTGGCAAATTGAAATGCTATATATGTAATTGCACTGAAGCTTTTTCATCTGGAGACAACACTTTACCAATGCCAGAAACTTTTGATTATTCTGACATCAATTTTAAAAAGTAAATAAATGAACAATGGGAAACTTCTTATAAAACTGCATTTCAGCTTCAGATAACACTGAAGTAATTACTTTATAAAGTAGACAAACTGCAAACTTCTAAAACACATGAATTATAGGTTATTCCTTATATTGGACTAATGGAAGATAATGGTAAAAAGGCAAACTCTTGAGTATGACTCGAACAGTCCTGAAATGCTATGGTAATATGAACAAGTACTTGGCATCAATATAACCAGAATTTGTTCAAATGCCTTGTTTGTCCCGGTAGCAGGAATTTGAAGGCTTGTCAAGCCATTCAGTTGACCGGTTAAATAATGTCTGTTGATCATAGTTGGGGATTCTAGGAAGAATGCCCTGAGATAGGTGGCCTATCTTTTTGATTGCACCATGGAACCATCTGTTAGCAAGCCTACTTAAATGTCTTCATCACTCACTTTACTACATGCTAATACTATGGGTTGGGAGGGGCAGCGCAAATTAAATTAATTAAAATAAATTAAATTAATAGTTGAGCAGCTTGATTGGCTGGAATCTTCTAGAACAAACACTGCAAGTACATCTTTATTTGTATGCCAGGCCATGGTTATACATAGCAGTTTACGAAGCACATTAAACAAGTTAGTGTGTTGGCCCTGCCCCGAAGGTCTGGAAATCTAAGTTGACAAGACAAACATCCAAAAAGTGAGTGGAGGAGGAAGGTTCAGTCATTAAGCTTCCTTGCCTAAACGAAATAAAGGAGCTCAGCCACATCTGATGAAGTGAGCTGTAGCTCATGAAAGCTTATGCTCAAATACCTTTGTTAGTCTCTAAGGTGCCACAAGTTCTCCTTTTCTTTTTGCGAATACAGACTAACATGGCTGCTACTCTGAAACTTAACAAATAAAAGGTATCACAGCTATTAACTCACTCGCCACCTCTCACCCTCAACAAATCAACCAACCAACCAAGCGCTCATATAAATAATACCCTCCATTTTGCCCCCTCAACAAATAATCCCTTAATAATCTAGCCCTTTACCTCCCCAGCTAAACCCTCCTGATAATGACAGGATCTATGCTAATGAGGGAGAGTTGACCTTGCATTTCCCCCCTGCTGCTGCTGCTTAAAGTAACTTGTTTTTTGTAATTAGGCATACGTATGTATCTAAGGGTAAGCCTACTGGAGACCCTAAAGTTTTACTCCATTTTTTTTACTGTTCTAATAAATTAGTACTTTGAAAAAGTTGTCCATATTTGACTGATCAATTGACCAATTATTATGGGATCGGTCAAATGCCCAACCCTAACTTGAATTCTAAGACATTACACTCTCCTTCCCACCTAATAGTGAACAACTTTTTATCCAAGTAATAAAAACAAGTACCCCCCACCTGCAAATACTGTGCCAAATTCTGCATAGATGGCTCCTGATAAGACACTGATTTGTGTGTAAGAGGAGACTGGAATTTGGGCCATTGTGTGAGAATTGGAAACAAGCAGAAATGTGAAATCACTACAGTGGCATTGTGCTATTTTAAAGTTCCCATTGATTTAAGTGAGAGAATTTGTTGGGATTATTGTTGGAATTAGGACGACAGGATTGAGCCTTCACTTTTGATGTAAAAACAAATTGTGGGTTTGGATATTTGCTTGCTTTTGCAATTGCTCAGTTTTTAATTTGTAATGTTAAATCACAGTATGCTAAATACGAGTACTGTTTATGTATAGCTGTAAGAAGTGACCTCCAAACTGAATTTTAATCATTTAAAATTAAAGATTACGGGTTAGTTCACTGAAGAATTCCAGTGTAATACAGGAGTTAGAGGCCTTTTTATATTATAGGTTTCGCTTTTGAATCACAATGCAAGATTGACATCTAAATAAAGCTAAGATTCTGTTATCATTACACATCATCTTAATAGACAGAAGCAATGATTTCAAACAGTTGCACCACTAGTAAGACTTTCAGGTAGTTTTCATTTGGAAGTATTAAAGCATTGTAAGCCTCTCCTCCTTCCCTTCCCTCCCTCCCCCCATTCTGCTAGATATGGAGCTATATGTTCATGTAGACAATGGTGATGGTATTTTTTAAATACTTTTGTGCTTTTTCTTTCCAGAGAGTAAGAAACTGATGTAAGTGCAGTTGAGGCTGTAGAAACTGACTGTCGGGAATTGGACAGTTGGGGGGCTTGAAGTATTGAAGAGATCATTTGTTTAAGGATTTATGAAGTCTCTGTTCTGGTGCATTTAGTATTACTGTTTTATTAAAAATTGTTTCATGTTAGTACAGTAACTTACACCAGACTGTTAGTGCACTAAGCACTAGAAAGACTGAATACTAGGATGACTGGCTAAAGAACTGTATTTAATATAACTGAATATTAGAAGGCATGTGTAGGAACAATTAAACAGTTCTGCTTTTAAAAAAAGATACTGCCCTTCCCTGGTGGACTTTTCTGCTAGCTGTTGTTTAAACTCGTGTGCCCCTGCCTTATGAGGTTGAGCAGTTGAGACTACTGTACTAACCGGAAACCAGAGCATTTATGATTGAGTTCCTGTTGTTGGCTTATTCTAAAGGAAAATGCCAAGTTGTACTAGACATAATACAGTAGGCCCTCTGTGTAAATCTTGTGTGAATGCTGTTTTGGTATTTTTAGACTCTGATTTTTTTCTATTTCAAGACTGACTTTGGGTTTTTCCCAGCAAACTCTTAAGTTTGTTCTGTAGGTAATTAGGAAAATGGCTGAGCTTAACAAAATGCATACAACTTTTAGCAGTATCTTAGTAACACAGAGCAACACATTTGTGAATGTTATGAACACAAACTCATTTCTTTATAAACGTGGGTCTTTTTTGTATGCCAGTTGAATGACTATTGGTTTGGTCTCAATGTACAATATGCCAGTATTTCACAATAAGATTCAAAAAATCTATAATTCAAAGCAAATTAAAAGTGCTCAGTTCGGCTGCTAAATCTTGTGAAAAGAAATGAAATGTCACAGATAGCTGTATAGGCACTTTTAAAAATTATTCATTAAAGGGTAAAACATATTTCTAAGATTAAGCTAGAAGTATTTTACTTGAAAACTTTCTTGTTTGAATAGCTGCTGTAGGTCACCACTGATGCTGCGTTGGGCACTATTTTTCTCATTGCGGAAGAGGGGAGACTTAATATATTTTTCTTTCAATTTATTTTTTCTGAATATTGCATTTGACATTCATAGAACCGGAACTGCTCCTAAGTGAGCTAATATATTCCAATATGCTTTCCTAAAAAGCTGCTCCATATGACAACAATTTGTAGCTGTGGAGAGATGGAGTTATTGCTATCATACAAAAGTGGCTGTGTACATGTATGCACACTTCATAATATAAATGTGAATATGCTGTGCATTTCCTTTAATTTTATCTGGATCTTTGTCTCCATATTTTTATGGGGCACTCATACAGGTATAGGAGCACTTCTCAATTACTAAAAAAAAAATCTCTTCCTCACCTTTTTTTAGGAGAAATACCTTGGTTATTTCACGCACGTGTGTGTGTGTGTTTGCAGTACATTATTTACAGATTAAAAATGGACCACTCTGTCTTTAAATTTAAAAAGCAGTCCCAAATCATTAGCAGGCCCATTTGTAGACTTGAAAATTACAACTAAATATATATAATTTTAAGGATTGTTGACTCAGTTTAATAATTTTGATTTCATTCTTGGAGCACTGGATCAAATTACTTTCTGATTACTCTTTTTTGCTTGAATTACAGTAGAGCCTAGGATTGGTGCTTCATTGTGCTAATAGTAGGGTACAGACCCCTTCCTTTAAGAGTTTACAATCCAAGGCTCTGGTCCTGAAATCAAATCTATGTAGATGGGCCATTGAGCTCAGGTAGAACCTGGTTTTCTTCTAATTGCCAAACAGAGACATCTTATCTTAACTAAGGCAACACAACTGAATGTAGCAATTGGGAAATTGAGAGGATAAGAGTAATGTCTGGTTACATAGACTAGCTTGGTGTTGCAAACTCATGATTTGTCCCTGCTGCTGAAATCAATGGATTACATGAGCATCTCAGATTTTATTTTTCTTTGGTAACCCTTTTTTTTTTAAAAAATCATGAAAGAAAACTAGCTTGAAAACATGAAGCATGTGTACCCTAAAGTCAAGTTAGAATCCATGTGTATTTTTATAACCGTTTTAAGCTTAAATTCAAGATTTAAAAGAAATGTTTGGGGTTGGCAATTCTGCTAGGTATGGACACATGATGGCCCCCATCTTGGGTGATACCGTGGGGACTAAACTGGGAACCCCTAGATTTAGAAGTATGAGTGACTCCTTGTCCAGTCTCTCTGCTCAGCTTGAGCTATTGCTAACTTTGTGTAACGTATCTCTCCCTTCCCCCCCCCCCCCGCCCAATCTACAAAGGATGGAAGTATGCATCTGTCAAATCAAAATAAATGTAGCAAACTTCCACTGTGGCAAACTACTTGCCTGATTTGTTAGTGTTTGGAAATACATGCCTGCCAGCCTTAGCCACAGTGTCCATCTACACGGCTATTTTTAGTGGGCTAGGTCAAGCCCCACTAGCAAGTCTGTGTTTCTGGGCTCTTACCTCCAGTTAGGGCATACCGTGAGACAACAGCCTTATTCATTTCACAACCCTGATTTATACCCGAGCATAGTCTGTGAAGGTGCTAGAACTTCTCAACAAAACTGCTGTAAAGGATTTTTTTTAACATGGTAAACTTAATTTCTCATAACTTCATTCTTGGAAACAGCTGAACCACTTTTACTGAAATACCCTTCTCCTTAACTCTCCCATTTACCCCCCCATATCATTCCCAAAGTCAAATGTAGTGTAGAAAATCTCAGCTTTAGTGGTTAAATTTTGTCAAAGTTCTAAGCAACTGAAAACACGGTCTTTATAATGGAAGATGGCAGGAAACCTTAACTACTGGTGGCACTACCTGCCCCACCTATGCTGAAAGAAACTAAATTTATTTTTGGAAGCTAATTAAAGAGATTCACGCTTCTGTACATTGCTTTGGGAGGCAATGAAATGAGTCCTGAGGGATACACAATTTCGTATCTAGTATATATGGAAAAGAAAAGATCATTACAACAAAATGACTTACAGAAAACAGCTGAAACGTTTCTCTAAATCATAAACTATCAGGGTTGGAAGGGACCTCAGGAGATCATCTAGTCCAACCCCCTGCTCAAAGCAGGGCCAATCCCCAATTTTTGCCCCAGATCCCTAAATGGCCCCCTCAAGGATTGAACTCACAACCCTGGGCTTAAATGATAGCCTAAGTAAAAGTGGGCAAACCTAGGAAGTTTTACACCTCCATTGAATCTTTGTATGTTCATCAAGAAACATAGTTTTAATACAAAAACCTTTGAGTAGGGAAGTGACCTGTGAAACCTGTTGGCTAAATTAGTTAAGTGTGGGGGAGGGAACCCCAACAGTATATCTAAACAAGTCTACAAGTCATCTGAATGAATTGGACAGTCATGACATCGTCAGAAATAATAGAAAAATTGTGTAAAAAAAAAAAAAAAAAAAAAGTTTTAAACTAGTGAAAGATTAACTGAGCTACAAATTCATTTGGTTTTAAATAATTATAAAATAGAATTTGAGGGATTTTTATGGAAGCTCTATTGAATATGAAGGAAATAAACTGCCCCGGGGTTCTCTTTGCAAAATTGGGGCCATAAAGTGGGATTTTTGCTGTGTGTGACACAAATTGAGTTTTGGGTCAGGTTTTATAAAATAGATCCCAGCCCTCTATGTGATGCCAACAATTGATATTGCAAAAACAAACTAGTATCCTCTGTTTAAAGTTGAGAAGAGGAATGTAACAGGGTTTGTCCCTTTTTTCCATTAGTATTTTAAGTGATTATAGAACACCGGGCAGTTTTAACATAACAGCCATACTGGGTCAGACCAAAGGTCCATCTAGCAGAGTATCTTGTCTTCAGACAGTGGCCAATGCCAGGTGCCCGAGAGGGAATGAACAGAACAGGTAATCCATCAAGTGATCCATCCCTGTTGCCCATTCCCAGCTTCTGGCAAACAGAGGCAAGGGACACCATCACTGCCTATCCTGGCTAATAGCCATTGAGGGACCTATCCTCGATGAACTTATCTTGTTCTTTTTTGAACCCTGTTACAGTCTTGGCCTTCACAACATCCTCTAACAAGGAGTTCCACAGGTTGACTGTAGGTTGTGTGAAAAAAATATTACCTTTTTGTTTGTTTAAACCGCTGCCTATTAATTTCATTTGGTGACCGCCTAGTTCTTTTGCTCTGAGAATGAGTAACACTCCCTTATCTACTTTTTCCACACCAGTCATGATTTTATGGACCTCAATCTTATTTCACGTTAGTCGTCGTTGTCTCTTTTCCAAGCTGAAAAGCCCCAGTCTGATTGATCTCTTCTAAATGGAAGCCGTTCCATACCCCTAATAATTTTGGTTGCCCTTTTCGGAATCTTTTTCAATTCCAATGTATCTTTTTTGAGATGGGCCGACCACATCTGCACTCAGTATTAAAGATGTGGGCGTACCATGAATTTATATACAGGCAATATGATATTTTCTGTCTCATCTATCCCTTTTTTTCATGATTCCCAACCTCCTCTCAGCTTTTTGATTGCTGCACATTGAGTGGATGTTTTCAGAGAACTATCCACAATGCCTCCAGGATCTATCTTGAATAGTAACAGCTAATTTAGACCCCATCATTTTATATGTATAGTTGGGATTGTTGTCCATTGTGCATTATTTTGCATTTACCAACTAATAATTTCATCTGCCATTTTGTTGCTTAGTCACGAGCGGTGAAAGTAACTTAAATTTCTTACTGGTACGGTCGTATCCCAACTCACTTCCACTCCTACGCACTTAACTTCATGGATCCCTTTGCATGACTTTGATACAGAAATTAAAGCTACTATTACCACCAATACTCTAGAATAAAACTTTATTATTGGAGTAAAAGCCTGAACTTTGTCACATTTCTCTCCTCCCTTCCAATTTAAAGGAGTCCCCATGGAAAGAAGACAGCATGGGGGAAGGAGGTGAGAATCTAGATACAAACCCTGCTGCATTTCCTTTGAGTCTGGAGGGAGGGAGAGAGGGAGCCAACCCCACCGAGCTCTGCAGGTGCAAGAGAAAAGTCCCCTGCAGGCTCTGACGTCAGTTGCACAGCATGGGGTCCTGCACCAGTCGTCCTAGCCCTTTCTGATTGTGGCCACAAGCCAAAGCCACTGGCTCCACTGCCCTGCTCAGCTGCAGGACAGAGCTGGGCAAGCTGCAGGGAGATGCCCAGGAAATGCCCCCTCACCATCCCAGCTCGAAGTAATGGGCTAGGGTGACTTTATTGGAGCTGTCGATCCAGTAATCCGGTGCTGTGCCCGCTCGCCCTGCCCACGGTGGAGGAGCTGGAGGATAAGGAGGGCATGGTGACTTTCAGCATGCTGGTACTCTGCTGGTGGCTCCCTCCGCCAGCCAGGCTGTGGAAGGCGGCTAGGCTTGGCATTTCACCTCTGCCTTGCACTCAGCCGTGGCTTCTCTCCAGTGCAGGGGCATAGCCATGGGCTGGCCTAGGTAGGCGATGGCCCACTCACTTAGCATCCAGACCCATCCAGCCCTGGCTGTGCTCCTGCCAGGGCTCGGAGGCTTGCTCCTCTCTGCCCAGTGCTCCAGCTGGTCCTGGGAGCGGGGTTGGGAGCTTGCAAGCCCCCACACCCTGATCCTGCTTCCCAGCAGGAGCACCTGGAGGGTGGAGCAGGGCAAGCCCCCATGCCCCAGTCTTGCTCCTCTGCTGGAGCGGCAGCCGGAGCAGGCCCATGCCAATTTATTTTCACCTCTGCCAGTCACCCAGTTTTGTGAGATCCTTTTGTAGCTCTTCGCAGTCTGCTTGGGTCTTAAATATCATTGGTAGTTTTGTATCTAAAAATTTTGCCACCTCACTTTTTACCCCCTTTTTCCAGATCGTTTATGAATGTTGAATAGGACTGGGTCCAGTACAGACCTCTGGGAGACACCACTATTTACCCCTCTTCATTCTGAAAACTGACCATTTATTCCTACCCTTTTCCCCTTTTTTTTAACCATTTTCTCTTATCTCTTATCCCATGACAGCTTACTTTGTGTAAGAGCTTTTGGTAACGGACCTTGTTAAAGGTTTTCTGAAAATCTAAGTCTCTATATACACTGGATCCCCCTTGTCCACTTTCTTATTGATCTCCTCAAAGAATTCTAGTAGATTGGTAAGGCATGATTTCCCTTTACAAAAACCATGTTGACTCTTCCCCCAACAAATTATGTTCATCTATGTGTCTGACAATTTTTTGTTCTTTACTATAGTTTTAACCAGTTTGCACAGTACTGAAGTCAGACTTACCAGCCTGTAATTGTATTTTTACACTTCATTTGCCAGAGTTTTATGCTCCTTTCTATTTTCCTCACTAGGTTTTAACTTCCACGTTTTAAAGGATGCCTTTGTCTCTCACTGCTTCTTTTACTTTGAGCCACGGTGGCGCTTTTTTGATTCTCTTACTATGTTTTTAAATTTGGGGTACACTTAAGTTGATCCTCCATTATGGTGTCTTTAAAAAGTTTCCATGCAGCTTGCAGGGATTTCACTTTTGGCACTGTAGCTTTTAATTTCTGTTTAACTTCCTCATTTTTGTGTAATCCCCTTTTCTGAAATTAAATGCTACAGTGTTGGGCCGCAGTGGTGTTTTTCCCCGTCACAGGGATGTTAAATATAATTATATTATGATCACTATTGCTAATCGGTCCAGCTATATTCACCTCTTGGAGCAGATCCTGTGCTCCACTTAAGACTAAATCGAATTGCCTCTCCTCTTGTAGATTCCAGGATTAGCTGCTCCAAGAAGCAGTCATTTAAGGTGTCAAACTTTATCTCTGCATCCTGTCCTGAAGTGACATGTACCCAGTCAATATGGAGGTTGTTGAAATCCCCCATTATTTTTTTATTTTAATAGTATCTCTAATCTCCCTGAGCATTTCACAGTCACTATCCTCATCCTGGTCAGGTGGTTGGTAATATATCCCTAGTGCTATATTCTGATTATTAGAGCATGGAATTACTATCCATAGAGATTTTATGGTACAGTTTGGTTCATTTAAGATTTTTACTTCGTTTGATTCTAGCTTTCTTTCACATATAGTGCCACTCCCTGATCAGCACAACCTGTTCTTTATTTCCGATATATTTTGTCCCATTAATTATACTCATTCCACCAAGTTTCTGTGTTGCCTGTTATATCAATATCCCCATTTAATGCAAGGCAATCTAGCTCACCCATCTTATTATTTAGACTTCTAGCATTTGTATATAAGCACTTTAAAAACTTGTCACTTTTTATCTGTCTGCCATTACATGATGTAATTGAATGAGACTTTTTTTCTTCTGATTGTTTCTCATCAGGTTCTACCTCTATTTTATCATCTTCCATTCTCTCCTCTCTGCTAGGACGTAGAGAATCTCCATTAATAGATCCTCCCTTAAGGGATGTCACTTTCTGAACCATGTGCCCCTCTGCATCTGTCGGCTTTCCCCCAGTCCTTAGTTTAAAAACTGCTCTATGACCTTTTTAATGTTAAGTGCTAGAAATCTGGTTCCATTTTGGTTTAGGTGGAGTCCATCCTTCCTGTATAGGCTTCCCCTTTCCCAAAAGTTTCCCCAGTTCCTAACAGATGTAGGTCCCTACACCACCATCTCATCCACACATTGAGACCTGCAGTTCTGTGTGTCTAACTGGCCTTGCGCATGGAGCTGAAAGCATTTCAGAGAATGCTACCATGGAGGTCCTAGACTTCAATCTCTGACCTAGCAGCCTAAATTTGGAACTCACCACCTTTCTCCTATCCTTCCCTAAGTCATTAGTACCTACGTGTACCACGACCACTGGCTCCTTCCCAACACTACACATATGTCTATCTAGTTGTCTTGAGAGATCCGCAACCTTTGCACAAGGCAGGCAAGTCACCATGTGGCGCTCTCGGTCATCGCAAACCAGCTAACTATTTTCTGATGATTGAATCCCCCATAACTATTACCTGTCTCTTCCTAGTAAGTGGAGTTTCCTCCCTGGAGAGAGATCCTCAGTTTTAAACAAGAAAAGGAAAATGACAGTATTAAAGGTGAAGTAAAGGTACACTTTATGTAGATGATCTAATAATCAATAATAATCAATACCAATACAGTAAAATTAATACCTAACCGTCTACGGAGAACACAAAATATAAAAGTAAACTCTCCGAAATCGGAAGCGCGCTCATTTGGAAATTGTGCTGCTCCCATGGAAATCAGTTTTCTATTTAAAATTGTCATCAGAGCCATGAACTATTGAGGATATCAACAAATGTTGGAATTTGATTTAAATAAACTTTTATTGAATACAGCATTAAACATGGAAGTAGGACTTTCCTACTGACCTTTTTGGAGTAGATGTTGTAAATGAACATTTAAGCATCTAATGTCCCTTCTCCAGATGTTTCCTGACTAAAATTTTTTAAAAAACAACTTGTTACATTTGTAGGGAATAGCATCTACATAATATGTTGAAAATGTGATGAGTGTCCTGTGAACAGAAAACAGGATATATGATTTGATATTTCTACTTTATAATTCTGAAAACCTTCCATGTTTAAAGTGTGAGGTCTTAGGATCCTGTTGTACGTTTTGACTGATAAATGGTTATTGGTAAAATTTTCAATAGTGCCAAAGTAACTTAGGCTCCTAAGTCTCATTTTCAAGCGTCTTTGGCCCTTAGGTTCCTAAGTCACTGAGGCCCAACTGTCAGATGGAAACAGTGTAAGCTAGGCATTTAAATACCTTTTGAGGGTCTGAGCCTTAAAGGAAAATTTTTCAGATATTCCTATCTGTTTAAATCTGACCTTGTAATTGATTTGAGATCTGCTGATGGCACTGAATTACAGTATGTTGTATGAATAGCTAAAGAACTATAATATTCAAGTAGATTCCCAGAAGAAACTTGAACTTTACCACTTAGCTGTTTTTAGAAACCATTAACAGCTATGTTCAAAAATAAATTCCAGGTGTTGGAGTTAGGTGTGATGAAGGGAGTTATAGACAGCATTCTATGAAATAGAAGTAGAGGTGTCGAGATTAAAAAAAAAAAATAATCCCACAATCAATTGTGGGATTAATCGCACTGTTATACAATAATATAATACCATTTACTTAAATATTTTTGGATGTTTTCTACGTTTTTCAAATACATTGATTTCAATTACAACACAGAATAAAGTTTACAGTGCTCGCTTCATATTTATTTTTCATTACAAGTATTTGCACTATAAAAAAACAAAAGAAATTGTATTTTTCAGTTCACCTAATTGTAGTGCAATCTCTTTATCATGAAAATTGAATTTACAAATGTAGAATTATGTAGACAAAAACCTGCATTCAAAAAAAAAACAATCTAAAATTTTAGAGCCTGCAAGTCCACTGAGTCTCCTCCTTGTTCAGCCAATCGCTAAGACAAACAAGTTTTGTTTACGTTTTCAGGAGATAATGCTGCCAGCTTTGTTTACGTCACCTGAAAGTGAGAACAGGTGTTCTTATGGCACTGTTGTAGCCAGCATTGCAAGATATTTACATGCCAGGTGCACTAAAGATTCATGTCACTTCCTGCTTCAACCACCGTTCCCGGGGACATGTGTCCATGCTGATGACAGGTTCTGCTCAATAACAATCCAGAGCAGTGTAGACCGACGCATATTCATTTTTATTATCTGAGTGAGATGACACCAGCAGAAGGTTGATTTTTCTTTTTTGGTGGTTCGGGTTCTGTAGTTTATGCATCAGTGTTGCTCTTTTAAGACTTCTGAAAGCATGCTCCACACTTCATCTCTGTCAGATTTTGGAAGGCATTTCAGAATCTTAAACCTTGGGTTGAGTGCTGTAGCTATCTTTAGAAATCTCACATTGGTACCTTCTTTGGGTTTTGTGAAATCTTCAGTGAGTAAAAAGAAAAGGAGTACTTGTGGCACCTTAGAGACTAACAAATTTATTAGAGCATAAGCTTTCGTGAGCTACAGCTCACTTCATCGGATGCATCCGATGAAGTGAGCTGTAGCTCACGAAAGCTTATGCTCTAATAAATTTGTTACTCTAAGGTGCCACAAGTACTCCTTTTCTTTTTGCGAATACAGACTAACACGGCTGCTACTCTGAAACCCTTCAGTGAGTGTGTTCTTAAAATTAACATGCTGGGTCATCATCTGAGACTGCTATAACACGAAATATATGGCAGAATCTGGGTAAAACGGAGCAAGGGACATACAATTCTCACTCCAAAAGAGTTCAGTCACAAATATAATTAACGCATTCTTTTTTAACGAGAGTCATCCGCGTGGAAGCATGTCCTCTGGAATGGTGGCTGAAATATGAAGGAGCATATGAATGTTCAGCATATCTGGCATGTAAATACCTTGCAATGTTGGTTACAAAAGTGCCATGCAAATGCCTATTCTCACTTTCAGGTGACATTCTAAATAAGAAGAGGGCAGCATTATCTCCTGTAAATATAACCAAACTTGTTTGTCTTAGCAATGGGCTGAACAAGAAGTAGGACTGAGTGGACTTGTAGGCTTTGAAGGCTTCACATTATTTTGTTTTTGAGTTCAGTTATGTTAAAAATTTATATTTGTAAATTGCACTTTCACGATCAAGAGATTGCACTATGGTACTTGTATGAGGTGAACTGAAAAATACTATTTCTTTCGTTTGTCATCTTTACAGTGCAAATATTTGTAATAAAAATATACACTTTGATTTCAGTTACAACACAGAATAAAATATATATGAATGTAGAAAAACATCTTTATTTAATTTCATTTGGTATTCGATTGTTTCACAGTGCAATTAAAACTGCTTTTAATCTAGATTGATTTTTTTGAATTAATCATGTGAGCTAACTGCAATTAATCAACAGTCATAAGTAGA
Source organism: Dermochelys coriacea (assembly GCF_009764565.3). NCBI lineage: Eukaryota > Metazoa > Chordata > Testudines > Dermochelyidae > Dermochelys > Dermochelys coriacea. The sequence continues at coordinate 122,901,870 of NC_050069.1, read as the reverse complement.
AGTGTTTGACTATGTGGACAAAGCATTTTGAAAGGAATTCTGAAAGCTCACAAGACTCGTATGTGTTCATTACAAGGAAAAAACTCTGCCAAATTTAACACATGCTGCTGGTTTTGAACAGTCTTATTTCAGTTTTCCATGTGGAGAAGTTTGCATTAAGGCTTGCATCTTCAGAGTTTTTTGAAGTTGTATGCTTTTTTTATTGTAATGAGACTGAAATTATGAATCGATAGAACAATGCTGTATCCTGGATATTATTCAGTTTCCAACATCTTTTCTTTATTTCTGCTTCATCCCAGAGGTCCATTTTCAGTATTGAAACCATTAATGTTGAACAGAGGATAAAATAAACTTAATTTTTTTCAGTTTCAGAAATGCTTAAAGTTATGGAGCAAGATTAATCTAGGAAGCAATTCTCTGAAATCTTCATGAACCACCTTTAGTCTTCTGCTCTGACTTCTGCATCCTTAAAGGGAGAACAGAGCTCTCTCGGGCTTCCTACAGACTGAATCAGATAAATGCCATCCTGGGGGAATAGAACAATACTTGTCCTTTTTAATGAAAAAATCATTCATTCCACAGGTTCGACTTCATCACAACAGAGAAGATGTGTTGTCTTATGCCAGACACTAGCACACAGTCTTGGACTACAGATGCTTTTCTGTAGTTTGGAAGTATAGTACAGTTTTTCTGTAACAAGCTTAAAAGATTTAGGAGGACTTGTGTCTCAGTGATTTCCCAATTTTCCCCTTGAAGATACTCTAGTAAGGCTGACTCCATTATACTCAATGAAAGGTCCTTTTTGTGATTGGACCTATTTGACAGGCTGGAATCTGAAAATGAATCTTGGGTGGAAGTATGGATTTTCTCCTTAGCCACGGAATGTATCTGTGCTAAGGGTATGTAATGAATTATTTTAATGTGTGCTAACAGGACAATAACCCCTCCAGGAATCTATAACAAAACATAATAGTCCAGTTATTTTATTTCTTTTTAAAAGGTCTGAGTGTCAGTTATCTATTCTCATAGCTAGTTTATTTCTCTCTCCGACCACTTGATCATCCTCTCCTCTCCAGATTTATCAGGGACATTTGTAATTCCATCACCACCTCAGTGGAGCCCATATTTGGTCCTCCCACCTCTGATTATGTCCCTGTTTTCAGCCTCTGTTCCACACTAGCCTTATGATCATTCAAGTTATTTTCCCTATAGCAGTGTTTCCCAAACTTGGGACGCCACTTGTTCAGGGAAAGCCCCTGGTGGGCCAGGCCGGTTTGTTTACCTGCCGCGTCCACAGGTTCGGCGGTTAGCTGCTGCAGGCCAATGGGGGCTGCGGGAAGCGGCAGCCGTTGCATACCTTGGCCTGCGCTGCTTCTCGCAGCCTCCATTGGTCTGGAGCGGTGAACTGCGGCCAGTGGGAGCTGGCTGAACCTGCGCTCGTGGCAGGTGAACAAACTGGTCAGGCCTGCCAGGGGCTTTCCCTGAACAAGTGGCTTCCCAAGTTTGGGAAACACTGCCCTATAGCAATCACTTTAACTAGAACAGTAAGTGAGATTTAGATGCCCTGTGTATTAAAGATCTATGCTTTTTTCTCCTTTTTATGGACAAAGGAACTGAAATTAGTCTTAAGAGGAACTTTTGGGGGCCTTAAGGCTACTCTGAACCTAATTTTTATTTAAAGTCCTTTTATATACTTTTTGCGTGTCCCTTATCTGAACTTCAATCTTTTCACACCCTGTCAATTTATATCTGATTTCTACATATTAGGATATATTGGGGGCTGATGAAGGGGTAAATTGGAAAAATTAAATCTCCTTACCTGTACTGTTTGTTTCTCGTAATCTCTCCATCTCCTGATAAGTAAGGCGTACACTCTAACAAGGATATTGTTTGTTTTTGGGAGTAACATACAATGGGAGAAAGGAACACGTTTTTTTAAATTATGTTAATAAGCAAACATATTCTGCAAGTGTGTAATCAGTCTGCTCATGTCATTTATTCCAGGATCCTGACTACTAACTTGTGCCAAGTTGTCATTCCAGTTGCAAATGGTTTAAAGGAACGTGGCTGGCTGCAGTGTTCTTTAACAGAGGATCCCAGAGTCATAATGGAAGTGGAGGAAAAAGATGGGGAGAAAAGTTCAGAATTGCCTCTGGGACACATAAGGAAGTGTAGGACACCAGTTGTAGTAGTAAGGGGTGAAGATGCTATATATGTGGACTATTTTAAAGGCAATTGTGATGGAAGAGCATTTTTAACAATGAAACACAATCTTCCTGTAAATCCTATCTTTACTGTTAGGAAAAATCTTCAAATATGTCATTTTTAACCTGTTAAATTGATTATAACTTGGACTGTAATCTGAACCTATAAAAAAAAGTATTAATGCACTGTATCTCAGGGCTGTGTGTAGCAGCAGGCTACTTTTACTTAAACAAAACCTTATTCTTCTGTTTCCAGTTGATTTGTCTCCACTAACAAATTATACTTTATCTGGCTTCCATTAAATAAGAGACTGTGTATGACCTTTATGCAAACATGAATGAACATTTCAAAGTAATAATCATAAGTATTTTTTAAAGCCAAGTTCTGCGCATTTTAAAAAGATACACTTGGAAGGACTTTTGAAGATAACAAGCGATAACCTACCAATTAGGATATAGACTTGGTAAAGAAGAGGAGAGATGAGGGAATGCTTTGACCTGTGCATTCTATATTTTTTTTTAGCCTTATGTCTGGTTTCTAATAATGCAAAAGACATTAGTTCCAAACACTTTCTTTTATATGGAAAATACATCAGTTTTCATAGTCTTTGGCCAACATTATTTTAAAACTAATTAATCTTTCTGTTCAAATATTTCTCTTACCATAAAAACCCTAGAAGAATTTTCCTTTATAATAAAAATTGCATTGAGATGCTTGCAGATTAGGATATTGTAGGCACAGAAAACTAACCTGTGGAGAGAGCTAGTAAACATAGCATTTCAGTATTTTGCAGTGTAAGAAATGTTCAATATTGTTGTATGCATTTAAAAAAATACAGTGACTACGGAGAAGCCAATAAATAAATACATTAGTTGCTTAGTAGAGATGATCTTTAAAGTCCAAATACAATTTGGAAACCATGAAGATATCTTTTTAAAGAGTGCCAAATTTCAATGTATTACAGATGAATTCAGAAGCTGTCTAGTTTAGGACTGACCCAGGTGAAAGCCAGCTTGTTTGTTAAGCAGTGTTCAATAACTGGTGTAAAGCAATAGAACGGTAGTCACTCATGCCATTTTAAAATATCACACAGGTGTGAGATAGGTCTAGAAGTTGTAAGGGGTCAGATGGTACCTTTTACCAGGCCTTAAGAAGGGCCACTACCTTGTCTTGTTGCCAGATTTTTGGTATGAGCTCGATGTGAGGGGTATTGAACATGTTTAGGAGCACTTCCATGTGTGTGGGCTGAAATTTTTGATCTGATCATTCAGATGTCGTCTAAACCTGCTGCTTTTTCAGGAATTGATGCCACTGTCCAGTTTTTTCCACAGAGAAGTGTGCTGTAAGGTCTAGATTGCTGGTTGTATCTGGGGTTATTTTTTTAAGTGATGACCAACAGGTGGTGGTCTGCTTCATCTTCCCATTGAGTAGCATTTGTTGGGCTATCTGATCAGCCAGAATGTTGAAATGTCTGCCTGTCTTTGTATTGTCAGAGAGTCTACATATGAGTGACCATGGTTTTTTGCTGTTATGAGTCATATCCATGGATTTGATCAAGTTTTGCCAGGATTTTAGGCATTTATGAGCGATTTCTGACAATAGATGTTCTCCAGTGGCTATTGTTCTCTCCAAAGGGGTGATTGTGGAATTTTCGCCTCTATGCCTATAGCTGCTTACGATACATTCATTCACTGTTGGCTCCTTGCCGAGGTACTAATGGTAACAAAACCCCCATTTTGCAAAACTAATACAGACTGTGTTGGAGAACAGAAGATTCTTTGAACTGTTGTTGTAAATTGAGCCGATGACAATTACAGAAGAATGCCTCCCACACGGTAGTGTCTGAGCACCATTATTCAACATCTACCCAAATTATCAGCCAAGCTACCCTGGCACAAGGTGCTTTATCTACACAGAGGCTCTGTGCATCATTAGGAGTTGGGATGTAGAAAGTACTCTGGTGAATGTATTTAACACCCTAGGCAAGTACTGTGCAGCCAACCAACTGCATACACATCCAGCAAAGACACAAGTCAGACACCAAATGTGAATTCGGCACCAGTTGGCTTGTGACGAAACTCATTCATTCCCTAAATCCCATATATTTGATGTTACTCTTGACCACATGTACTCCTTTAGAGCCCACATCGAGAAAATTGAAGTAAATCTTAGCTTATAAAACATTCTCAGCAAGCTAGTTACATCAGAGTGGCGTGCAGATTTGTCTATTCAATCAATAGCACTGGCATTTTGCTGTTCCTCTGCTGAATATGCCTGTGCAGTGTGGGCATGATCCCCTCACGCAGAGATGCTAGACCTTGGACCTAACACCACTTGCTGCTATGTTACAGGATGCTTTAAGCCTACTCACATCAACAACCTCTGCATCCTTGCAGGTATTGCTCCTCCTGAGACCCACCAAGAGGTTCCTAGTAGAGTTGAGTACACGAGGCAATAAACAGATCCAAGACACCTGATATATGATAGAACACTGGCACTGGATTGACTAAGTAATGACAAAATTTTCATGCCATCATTAAACTCCTAACATGGCCACCCAAATACATAAGAGTTCAGTTATGGCACACTAATAGTGACCCTGTAGCCTGTGCGCTCTGGCTTCCACCAGTTGAGCACCTACCAAGTGCAGATCATGCCTATTTGGTGTTGCCTTAACTCTACATTGGAGTTGCCTGGCCTAGAGATGTGAAGATCCAGTGAGGCTACATCACTGGCCCCAATACTTGCATTTATGATTGATAGCCTCAAAATATGAAGTGTCTCCTGTGATGCCAGCCGCTGGAGTGAAAGTGCTCTTTCAGTGACCTGGCAGAGTGCAGTTACAGGCAATTGCATGCGCACTAATGTGGCAGGAAGCAGTATGATGACACAACAAGAAGACCTTATTAAAATAGGGAAAAAGGTATTTACCATGAACTTGTAGATTTTTTTTGTCTAATTTTGAGGTTTATTTATCAATCCTTCTAGAAACTTATTTTTTCCAAACCTAAAAATATAGTCTGAGCCCTATAGTATGTTATGTATTAATGTCTAAATATATTCAGTGATCTTTACAGTGGACTTCTGGGCCCAGAAACTCTTAATTTATAGTGCTCTGAACGCTGAAAGGAAATGAAAACTTGTGCCTAGATTTCTTTTTTGCCTGGGTTTCCCCAGGCAAGAATGTAGTAGGAAATTTTATTTGATATTTGGTATGTATCTATTACTCTACTAGCATACTAGAGTTCTTTAAAAATGTAATAAAGTAGAAACTTAATTCTACACAGATTTTTTTTTTTTTACATGGAATGCCTATCAATTCATTAGAGAAACAAGGTGGGTGAGGTAACATCTTTTATTAGACCAACTTCTGTTGATGGAAGGGACAAGCTTTCAGTTGTCAGCTTTTTCTCTGGTCTGGAGAAAGTAACCAGTGTAACAGTTAAATGTAAGGTGGGAGACCTTATTAAGCGTAAGCAGCTCACACATGTTGTAGGAGACCACTTAAAATGAAGCAGACACTTAAAACCACTGCAGTCACAAGACAAAGGAGAGTTAGTAGGCAGCAGAGTTACAAATTTTGTAATGAGACATAAAACCAGTATCTGAGTTGATTTTTAGTGTCCAGCAGAGTTATGAATTTAAGTTGCCAGGCTTGTCTTTTTAAAGGTGTGGTGTAGGTTTCCTGTGAGGACAAAGTCTGAGAGATCAGATATGGAGTGATTGTTTTGTGAAAAGTGTATGCACATGGGTGATATGCTTTTATCTTTCTATGTAAATTCATTTGAGAGCATAGTGATTGTCTGTCTGGTTTCACCCATGTAGTTGTTGGGGCATTTGATGCACTTTATTTACTTAGATGTCTGAGACAACCTGACAGATTAAAGTGTACAGTGCAGTTCATTTCAGTAACTCCCCAGAAGGCTTCTGCCATCTTTTTCCATCCAGGTTCCACAGCCAACCCATTGCTGGGACCTTACCATCCACCCCCAAATTGTAGAAGGGTTAAGGTGGGCTATATAAGAAAGGGAAGTTGGCTCTGTGCCATACCATTCATAGGAGCCCCAACCCCCCACTCCTCCCATTCTGTTCCTTTAACCAATACCTTCTTTTTACGTCCTTTACCAAGCCATATATCTGGTCACTATATACGTACCTGCACTGGACAGCTGCCCCACGCTCACAAGTTGTGACGTGTAGTCTAACTCCCTTTGTGTCTCATGTTAACAAAGCCCTCCCTGAACTAGCGAAATCCCCACTCCACCTAGACCATTCTGGTGATAGAGATTCTTTCCCAGCCTCCTTAAAAAAGGCAGGGCTAGTGTGATGCCCACAGTGGGTCCTACCAAACCTGGTATTTTGCCACTTAGAGGGGAGGAGGGGTGGGTGCTACCTCAGCTGCTGCATGGAAAAGGGCTTCTCCCACCTGGGCTTGCTCCTTTTCAATACTTCCACTCTTCCAGTCCCAGGGGATGAGCCAACTTTGTAATTGCAACCCTTACCCCGCCCCTTCTCTGAGGCCTCAGCTCACTCCATCCCCCTCCCTCCATTGTTTGCTCTTCCCCCACCCTCAGTCACTTTCATTGGGCTGGGGCAGGGACCTTTGGGGTGTGGGAGAGGGTGACGGCTCGATGGGGGTGTAGGCTCTGGTGTGAGGCTGGGGATGAGGGGCTTGAGGAGGTGTAGGAGGGGTCTCTGGCCGGGGCCAAGGGGTTTGGAGTATGGAAGGTGGCTCAGGGCTGGGGCAAGGGGTTGGGGTACAGGAGGGGGTGTGGGCTCTGGTCTGGGGGTGGAGCTGAGAGGTTTGGAGTGTGGGAGGGGGCTCCAGGCTGGGCAGGGGATTGAGCACCAGGGTGGGCGGGCTCTGGGGTGGGGCTAGGGATGAGGGTTTTGGGGTACAGGAGGGGGCTCCAGGCTGGGGCTGAGGGTTTCGGCGTATGGGAGGGGGTGAGAGCTGGGGCAGGGGGTTGGTGTGCAGGAGGGGGTTCAGGGTGTGGGCTCTGGCTGGGTGGTGCTTACCTCAGGTGGTTCCCCAGAGGTGGCAATATGTCTCTCTGGCTCCTAGGCTTTGGAGCGGCCAGGTGGCTCCGTGTGCCTCCCCTCCCCCCCCCCCCAGGCACTGCCCCTGCAGCTACCGTTGTTCACAGTTCCTAGCCAATGGGAGCTGCGGAGTTGGCGCTCGGGACAGCGGCAGCGTGCAGATATCCCTTGGCTGCCCCTACACCTACGTGCTAGAGGGATGTGTTGGCCGCTTCTGAGAGCCTCACGGAGCCAGGGCAGGTAGGGAGCTTGCCTTAGTCCCGCCCCTTAGACTGGACTTTTAGTGCCCTATTAAAATCTACTGGATTGCTTTCAATAGTCACTGGGAGATCAGTGTCGAATTCTGGTAGACTCCAGCCAGTCCGGGAGGGTTGGCAACCCTCTGAGTCAGCCTCGTCATGCTGGCCCATTCCCCTCTTTGTAGCAGCTTCTGACCTCTCTTCACCCTCCTCCTCCATCTATAAAGCAGTGTTCCCTTTCCCTTGGACAGCAGCACCCCTGCTTAAAGATTGCGATGCGGTCATTTTCACACCCATGTGTGTTAACATTTTTTCACATGCACATTTCTTAGAGGCTTGATCGTGGTCTTGATCAGGTTGCTGAACTAAATAATCAATTTTGCTTTAATTAGTTTGGAGGATGTAGTTAAGAACGGTTGGATTGTTCTCTGTATTCAGTCTGATATCATGTCAGATTTCTTTTTTAAGAAGTCAAATTTGTAAATTCTCTTAAGGTTAACAGCTTTTGTATGTTAATCCTTGTCTCTTCAGTTCCTTTTAAAAGATACCATGAAGTCATGATAGACTCATAGGGTTGCATTCTCTCAATCTTTCTAAAAAAGACAAGGAGTACTTGTGGCACCTTAGAGACTAACGCATTTATTTGAGCATAAGATTTCGTGAGCTACAGCTCACTTCATCGGATGCAACCGATAATGGGAGCTGTAGCTCACGAAAGCTTATGTTCAAATAAATGTTAGTCTCTAAGGTGCCACAAGTACTCCTTGTCTTTTTGCGGATACAGACTAACACGGCTGCTACTCTGAAACTCAATCTTTCTAGTTTTCTTAGTGCTGTATGTGACTTTTTCTATTAACCCCTGGGTATTGGGAGTTGGGATTTCCCCCTGTCCAACTGCAACTGCATGAGCACTTCAGTCTTGGGAAATCCCTACTTCTAGCACAAGTGGGTTAACTACTGGACTTCAGTTGTAAAGAAATAGAGACATTACCTAAGTCTCTGTGCTCTTCAGAAAATTGTAACTTTCTGTTAAACATGTTCTAGGAAAATCTTTATTACTTTTGTGCCATAATTATTTAGGTGGCACATTCAAGAAAGTTAACCACACACAGTAAATTGGACAGAGTAAATATTTGTATAACCATGAACACCAAGAAGCCTACAGTATAGGATTTTGCAGAATTTTATATGAAACAGATCATTAAATTTACTATACTGTGGCAGTTGAGTGGAAAATAAATAGTTGGGTCTCATTTATGTGTTCATTTTCATGAATAAAGCTACTGTATGAGTTTTTCAAAATGTTAGATAAAAATTTCTGGCCTATGTATTCTTTAATATAAAGTGAAAAAGAATTGCTTTTTTTTAAATTGGATGTCTAGACAGGAGAGATGCATTTCCTTTTAGTACTAAGAGCTGGTTGTTTTTTTAAACTAGATTAGGGATTTTTCAGGTGGACTGGATGCTGATCAGCTGCAATTACTTTAGAAAAGTTACTGGGAGCTGATGAGCAGCCTAGCCATTTAAATGAAGGTACCCTATCTGCATACGACTCCCCCCTCCCCCGGTCTTGCAATGCTATCTGGACTGCTGACTCAGTGAGTCTTTTGCTTTTGTCTTAATGCATTTTTAGAAGTTGGATGTGTATATGGGTGTGCAAAACCTGCTCTGGAGTTCGAAACCTGACTGCTAGAGTTCAGTTTTGGGAATTGGCCAGCGTTTCAGGGTTACTTTGGTAGGTTTTTTAGTACATCCCTTATCCTTCTTGTGTTCCCTGCCTCTCCTTACCCCACTCATTAAGTGATTTCATATTAATAGTTCCATAAATTAGATGAAGGGCATAAGCATTTTCTGAGGCTAGGAAGTAACCAAGAGTTTTATGTTCCAGAGTTCTAGTGCTACATTTCTTAGTACACCTAAAATTCCAATCAGTATCCATTGAGTTTTGGGTTTGGAACAAGTGCAGAATCTACCCCTTTCTATTACGTTGTAATACTGCGAGTATTTTCAATAGATTACCTATCACATCTTCAAATGTACACTTCAAGTTTGGTTCCTTGGATTTTGTTTTATATGATTGATGTCAAGTTGCTTCATAAATGCAAGCATCTTACATATCTTTTAAAAATAACTTAGCAGATTTAGGTTTAATTTAGACTCCTTGAAAACTGGTGAGGTAGGCAATGAACTGCAATATCATAAGGTTGTATATTGTTACATTGCAACTTTGCAAAACATGAAAGTTGAAACCATTTAGAAACTTAAAAAATAAATATGTAATTAGTTTGTTGCTTAAAGTATGCTTTGATCTAGGATCACTGACATAGATTCTTTAATTTTTTAATTTAATTTTATTGCAGTCATTTCAAGTTTAACTATAGCCTTTACCCAGAAGCCCTATAAATTTAGTGACATTGCAATAGAATGCAGCAGCAATCCAAGATGATTGCTATAATTCATTATTCGTTATTTTTCATGTTTTAAATCTCCGTAGTGCCTTTCATTTTGAGCAGTTTCTAAAGAAGTCATATATTTAACATCAGTTGTTTTGTTCCCCACCCACCACCCCATCTGTCCCCAATGTGACTTTGATAAATTTGTTCTTAGGGTGCAAATCAGTCAGTCACGATCAAGTTCCGACAGGACATTTTTCTCTCACTTCACTGTTGTAACATGCTTCTGATTTTCAAGCTGCCTTCTGCTTAGTTTACATACAGTATGACTGCTTATGCTTGACATAGTAAAGATAATGAAGTTTCTGTTTAAATGTATCATTTTTAATCACAACTGTGTGGATTTAATGGCTCTTATTGAAAGGAAGAATGAATACATAGTGGCATGTAAACCAAGAAGGACTGCATCAGTCACTGAATGTGTGAATGACAAAGATAATGGTAATGTAGTGTCTACCCTTACATTACTCCATGCTGGGTACTTTCTTTATTTTTTTTTTTTCAGTCTTGAAACTCTCAGTATTTCAATCAGCCTGGTTCGCTTCTTCAATCAAAATTTTTTATTCACTGGCTTTCCCTATATTCCAGTGTTCTGACTCATACAGCAGGATCAGCATGACAGTTGTCTCATATATGCTGATTTTGTAGTAATGTCCTTAGCCTTCCAGATCTTGCAGCATTTTCTAAATGCAGTTAGTCTGTTTCTTGCTTTTATATCTTCACAATTCCCATTCTTTCATACTAGTCCTCCAAAGGTACACAAATGTTTCCACTTGTTCTAGTTTGTGTTATACCAATAAAATAAAAACCAGCAGGATCTTATTAAAGGGGGAAAAGGCAAAATACCACATTTATTGTGAATACAGAAAGAATCATAGTAAGCAGTTAAAGCTATAACATTCCATTCAATCTCATATTTATTCATGCATTCATTCACGCACACAGGTTCTGCAAGGTTGTTATCATAGTTACCAGCCTTAGAGTTGCTCATGCCAAGCCACTGGCCAGGTGGCCTGGACATGAGGAGGGAGCAGGGCCTTGTCAGATGCACATCTGATGCTCCTGGAAGTTGGTTTGCAGAATCAGACCCAAAGTTCTCACTTTCTAGAGTCCATTTTTATAGGAATTTCTTCCTATGCCAGTCTATGGGGATTGCTTCATCATGCTGTTGCTGAATCAATCGGCAGATGGCACATTCCTGACGGCTCCGTGCTGCCAGATGTTATCTTGTTCTTTTGGTTTTCCCATTTTTGAGGCTGTTGGGTGGATTCCAGTCTGCCCTTTTGGGGATCCTCTGGTTATTTCCACTTAATGCCTTCTTCAGCCGATGGACACTGGATTCTCAGACTTGCACCTTTCTGATCATTCAGTTATCACACCAGGCATCCATCCACATACATCCTCAGTCTCTATTTTAATCACAATTGTTAACAAAGCGAGATGAATACAACAAAAGGGTGGGGAGTCTCTGGGTGCTGTTTGTGTTAGAGTATTGCTTTGAGTCTCTCTCTCTCTCTGTGAGTTGTTGTTGTTACAAAGAATTGCTTTGAGAACAGACTCTTAGACTCTTGCAGCTTGCAAGTTTCACACCCAGAAGGAGAGAAACAGTACCAAAAACCAAGAGACCTCCTAATTAGTAATACCCTGGAATTTAAACTATGGGGAATCAAACTAATTTGTGATTTTAATACAGAACTTCTTTAATATAATCCAACATAATCCCCCTTTTGACACTAAGATGTGTAATAGTCAGTGTCACTTTCTATGTAGCCTATTCAAGAGAAGTTCTGTGAGGCAATTTGAGTTTGTGATTCCAGTTCATCCCACATACATGATCCTAGTGATGTATCTTTACTTCAAGGTTCTGGGGCAACAGGCAAGGTGAGTCACACCCACTTTTGAGGAGTCCATTCGGTACAACCTCTAGTGTCCAGTAGGTTCCCTTCCTCCCCAGCCTACTGGCTCGAGGTCCAGGGTAGCCAGAAGGATCCCATGTGTAATATGGGGAGTGGGCTAACATTCAATACCTTTGCCTCCAGGGACTGTTGTTGTGCAATTTTGACGACAATTTCTCCCATTAACAAGTCTGGTTTTACAATACTGGAAACTTATTGCATCCATTCATATTGATAAGTGTCAAACAATGATGTTTCTTTGTTTTAACAAATGCATCAAACCCTTCATATTTCCCAATATGACCCAGAACGTTTCGTGTTCCAAAATAGCTAGGGCAAGTATCTGCATTTCAGTGCATCCCATAGCTATGGCTGTGTAGTTTCCTATTTCTAAATTTTTTCTTATGCATAAGCCATGTGGTAGTATTAAGCCATTGCCAAAGATTCCATCGGGCTCTTAGGTTACCCAGACCAATTTGGCATGTACTTGTACTTCTACATTGGCATGTACTTGTTTTTTTTATCCTGTAGCTGGGACAGAGAGCTTAATTTATTTTTAATTATCTGCAGGTCTGCAGTATTTTTTTTTAAACACACAACAGTGCTAGCAACAAGACAAGACAAAACACAGAACACAAAACACAATTTCTATTGTGACAGTAGATTCATGGTATTGGGTTGCCCTCAGAAAAATCAGGAAAAGCTGATGCCAGCTGAAAAGACAAAAAACATGTTTCTACCCCTTTTGGGGTGGCAGATTATTGCTTAAAATATTTCTTTTACGAATACCCTTGCTGATTGCAGGCAAAACGGAGGAATTACCCCTATATTTTCCTGTTTCTGTTCTATAGGCAAGCCAGGTTTCAAAGGCTTCTATCTTTTAAGGGTTATGGGGAAATTATCCCACTGTTTAGTCGTTAAATCCCTGAGGTGGGGTACCTCAGTTTTCCTTCTTATACAGCAGTTTATAACATTTTTTCCTGCTGTGTTAAGCTTTAAGTTTATTTACAGGTAATAGCTGAGAAGCATCGTTACCATATGACCTTAAAGGATTTTTCCAAAAATTATACACACTATACATTGTTACAGGGGTACTTATTATCATTAAATTTATTCAAATTATCTGGTTATACCGTGCCTTTTATTTAGACAATTGGTTTGCTGACCAGGTATGTCCTTTATCTGCAGCTCCTTTATGCTGCTAGTTCTTTACTTCCTTTATCATTTAGGTAATTTGCATTTTCACAGAAGCTTCCTGCTTCTGGATTTAAAGCCATCAGCAGCTCAGACTCTATCTTAAAAGGGACACAATCAACTTTCACCAGAGTTTTGATCACTTTTTCAACTTCTGCTTCCAAAACACACAGCAATCTAAAAAAGAAAACCCAGCCTATTGTGGCTCCCTTTGGAGCCCTAATAGCATTTTAATTAAGTAGTGTGGTATGTTTGCATTTCTTTTGTCCCTTCTACAATATACCCTGCACATGTTCTGGGGCAAATGCACATTCCTTCCATAGTTTAACTTCTAGATTCATAGATACTAAGGTCAGAAGGGACCATTCTGATCATCTAGTCCGACCTCCTGCACAGCGCAGGCCACAGAATCTCACCCACCCACTCCTATGAAAAACCTCACCCATGTCTGAGCTATTGAAGTCCTTAAATCATGGTTCAAAGACTTCAAGGAGCAGAGAAGCCTCCCTCAAGTCAACCATGCCCCATGCTACAGAGGAAGGCAAAAAACCTCCAGGGCCTCTCCAATCTGCCCTGGAGGAAAATTCCTTCCCGACCCCAAATATGGCAATCAGCTAAACCCTGAGCATATGGGCAAGATTCACCAGCCAGATACCCAGGAAAGAATTTTCTATAGTAACTCAGATCCCATCCATCTAATACCCCATCTCAGGGGATTTGGCCTATTTACCCTGAATATTTAAAGATCAATTACTTATTATGTGTCATTATCCCATCATAACCATTACATACCCACCCAATCCCATTATCCCATCATACCATCTCCTCCATAAACTTATCGAGTAGAATCTTAAAGCCAGATAGATCTTTTGCCCCCACTGCTTCCCTTGGAAGGTTATTCCAAAACTTCACTCCTCTGATGGTTAAAAACCTTCGTCTGATTTCAAGTCTAAACTTCCTGGTGGCCAGTTTATACCCATTTGTTCTTGTGTCCACATTGGTGCTGAGGTTAAATAATTCCTCTCCCTCTCCTGTATTTATCCCTCTGATATATTTATAGAGAGCAATCATATCTCCCCTCAACCTTCTTTTAGTTAGGCTAAACAAGCCAAGCTCCTTAAGTCTCCTTTCATAAGGCAAGTTTTCCATTCCTCGGATCATCCTAGTAGCCCTTCTCTGTACCTGCTCCAGTTTGAATTCATCCTTTTTAAACATGGGAGACCAGAACTGCACACAGTATTCTAGGTGAGGTCTCACCAGTGCCTTGTATAACGGTACTAAAACCTCCTTATCCCTACTGGAAATGCCTCTCCTGATGCATCCCAAAACGGCATTAGCTTTTTTCACAGCCATATCACATTGGCAGCTCATAGTCATCCTATGATCAACCAATACTCCAAGGTCCTTCTCCTCTTCCGTTACTTCTAATTGATGCGTCCCCAACTTATAGCTAAAATTCTTGTTGTTAATCCCTAAATGCATAACCTTACACTTCTCACTATTAAATTTCATCTTATTACTATTACTCCAGTTTACAAGGTCATCCAGATCCTCCTGTATAATATCCCGATCCTTCTCCGAATTGGCAATACCTCCCAGCTTTGTATCATCTGCAAACTTTATTAGCACACTCCCACTTTTTGTGCCAAGGTCAGTAATAAAAAGATTAAATAAGATTGGTCCCAAAACCGATCCCTGAGGAACTCCACTGATAACCTCCCTCCAACCTGACAGTTCGCCTTTCAGTAGGACCTGTTGCAGTCTCCCCTTTAACCAATTCCTTATCCACCTTTTGATGTTCCTATTGATCCCCATCTTCTCCAATTTAACTAATTCCCCATGTGGCACGGTATCAAATGCCTTACTGAAATCTAGGTAAATTAGATCCACTGCATTTCCTTTATCTAAAAGATCTGTTACTTTTTCAAAAAAGATTAGGTTGGTTTGGCACGATCTACCTTTCGTAAAACCATGTTGTATTTTGTCCCATTTACCATTGACTTCAATGTCCTTAACTAATTTCTCCAAAATTTTTTCCAGGACCTTGCATACTACAGATGTCAAACTAACTGGCCTGTAGTTACCCGGATTAATTTTTTTTCCTTTCTTAAAAATAGGAACTATATTAGCAATTCTCCAATCATTCGGTACTATTCCTGAGTTTACAGATGCATTAAAAATTCTTGCTAATGGGCTTGCAATTTCAGGTGCCAATTCCTTTAATATTCTTGGATGAAGATTATCTGGGCCCCCCGATTTAGTCCCATTAAGCTGTTTCAGTTTCGCTTCTACCTCTGATATGGTAATATCTACCTCTATATCCTCCTTCCCATTTGTCATGCTACCATTATCCCCAAGATCCTCTTTAGCCTTATTAAAGACTGAGGCAAAGTATTTGTTTAGATATTGGGCCATGCCTAGATTATCTTTAACCTCCACTCCCTCCTCAGTGTTAAGCGGCCCCACTTCTTCCTTCTTAGTTTTCTTATTTATATGGCTATAGAACCTTTTTCTATTGGTTTTAATTCCCTTTGCAAGGTCCAACTCTACTCGACTTTTAGCCTGTCTCACTTGATCCCTACATGTTCTGACCTCAATTAGGTAGCTTTCCTTGCTGATCCCTCCCATCTTCCACTCCCTGTATGCTTTCTGCTTCTTCTTAATCACCTCTCTAAGATGCTTGCTCATCCAGCTTGGTCTACAACTCCTTCCTATGAATTTTTTCCCCTTTCTTGGGATACAGGCTTCCGATAGCTTCTGCAGTTTTGATTTAAAGTAATCCCAGGCCTCCTCTACCTTTAGATCCATAAGTTCTTCAGTCCAATCCACTTCCCTAACTAATTTCCTTAATTTTTGAAAGTCAGCCCTTTTGAAATCAAAAACCCTAGTTGCAGATTTATTTTTGTTAATCCTTCCATTTAGTTTGAACTGAATTAGCTCATGATCACTTGAGCCAAGATTGTCCCCTACAACCATTTCTTCTATGAGGTCCTCGCTACTCACCAAAATTAAATCTAAAATGGCATCCCCTCTAGTCGATTCAGCAACTACTTGATGAAGGAATCCATCAGCTATCGCATCTAGGAAAATCTGAGCCCTATTATTATTACTAGCACTGGTCCTCCAGTCTATATCTGGGAAGTTAAAGTCTCCCATGATCACGCAGTTTCCATTAGTATTTACTTTATTAAAGACATTAAAAAGGGCTCTATCCATATCCAAATTAGATCCCGGAGGTCTATAGCACACCCCAAGCACTATCGTAGGAGAGGCTTTACTAGTTTTCTTCCCCAATGTAATTTTTGCCCAGACACTCTGTCTTATCCATTGCATTGCTTCTTATTTCTTTACATTCTACCTCATCATTGATATACAATGCTACTCCACCCCCTTTACCTTTGTTTCTGTCTTTCCTAAAGAGAACATACCCTTCAATACCTGTAGTCCAGTCATGACTACTATTCCACCATGTTTCTGTTATCCCTATGATATCTGGTTTCACTTCCTGCACCAGTAGCTCTAGTTCCTCCATTTTGTTACCTAGACTCCTCGCATTGGTGTACAAACACCTTAATTTTTGCTGTTTGGCCTCGCTCACATTTTGTACCCTATTAGGCACAGTCATTCTACATCCAGTATAACCTATTAGACTAGTATCCACGCCGCCCACACTCCTTATATACGTTCTCCTACCCACGGCTGTATCCATTCTTAATTCATCTGCTTCCCTCTCAATGCTAAAATCTGGCGTGGAGATTTTCTGGACATCTCCCATCCATCTCCCCCCAATTCCTAGTTTAAAGCTCTCTTTATCAGTTGTGCCAGCCTCGATCCTAGAAGTCTATTTCCTTCCCTACTGAGATGAAGTCCATCCCGAGAGAACTGACCTCTGTCCGTGAATGCCTCCCAGTGGTCATACATCCCAAAGCCCTCCTTATAGCACCACTGCCTAAGCCATCCGTTGACAGTCATAATCTTGTCAGACCTTGGTTGCCCTTCTCTAGGAACAGGAAGGATCCCGCTAAAGATCACCTGAGCCTCAATTTCCTTAAGCGTCTTCCCCAGCCTAGCATAGTCTCCCTTAATACTTTCCAGTGAGAATCTAGCCGTATCATTTGTTCCCACATGAAGGATAATTAGGGGATTCTTTCCCGCTCCCTTTAGGATCCTTTTCAACCTCAGGTCTACATCCCGTATCTTAGCACCTGGAAGACAGCACACCCTTTTCACTCTTTTCTCTTTGTAATTATGCCTGGGAGTGCCATACATAGGACCTTTTCCATCTTCACCTGCTGTAATGGCTGCTACCTGTTTAGAGGCAAAGCCCAATTTTTGTCTCAGACTCTCTTAATTAGTTATTCACAACAACTATGATTTGCAGGTGCTCTGTCCTGCTTCAAGGTTAATTTCTTTACCATACCTTGGAGCACATTATTCTTGCAATTTTCTCAGAGGCTTTAGCTTGGTCTGCCAGGAGTCTTTCTCTTTTTGCATTCCTGAAGTGCCTCTTTCACTATTTTCAGCTGACTTTGGGTATTTGTAGCCAGCACCTTCCAATTGTCTGCTCCCTTTTCCGTTTGTACCTTTTCTTCTTTACATGAAGACAAGCGGAGGTAAGAATCCTACATGCCTCCCACAACAACCAAATTGCTGCTGCATCTCTTTTGGCATCACTAGAAGGTTTGTATATGAGGATATACTGAGTCAATCTATCCTCTAGGTCGAAACAGTGCAGACATCAGCTATGGCTTGTTTAGTCCAAGGACTGTGCCCAGATTTTTGAAGGATTTGTTTAAAAGGTGTAATTTCTTTAACAAAAGGTGAGGTTGGAGTTCCTTCTGACTCCATTCCTCCCTCTGGTACTGGCTTACCCTGTTTTCTTTCACACATCTTAACATGGATATTTCAATCTCTGTGTCACTCCTGGTATTACTTGCAAGTGACACAGCCTAGATTCTGAAATCATAGCTTATCAAATTTCCTCTTCACACCTGGCACAGGTCAGTGAGTGACACAGCCTAGATTCTCTGAACCTGCTACTCCTTATTCCAGCGAGTAGCTTAGCCTGGCCCTTAGGCCTTCTTGCTGCCCCGATACCTCAGTGAACAATAGGATTTAAGTTTAGTAATCGTAGCTTAATCTATACGCTTTCCCCTGCTACCTTCCCGGAGGCCAGCAGGTCCCCTGCACCTTCTCAGAGGCCAGCAGGTCTGGTTAACCTGATAGAAATGCCTAGCTCAATAGAGCTGGCGGTATGCACACTAATATTTACAATAACTGAGGTTTTTTTAACCAGTATTCCCCCTTTCTCAGTTCTCCACCAAAATGTTATACCAATAAAATAAAAAACAGCAGGATCTTATTAAAGGGGGAAAAGGCAAAATGCCACATTTATTGTGAATACAGAAAGAATCATAGTAAGCAGTTAGTTACAATAATGCATCCGATGAAGTGAGCTGTAGCTCACGAAAGCTTATGCTCTAATAAATTTGTTAGTCTCTAAGGTGCCACAAGTACTCCTTTTCTTTTAGTTATAGCTATAACATTCCGTTCAATCTCATATTTATTCATTTATTCATGCGTTCATTCACACACGCACGCACAGGTTCTGCAAGGTTATCATAGTTACTAGCCTTAGAGTTGCTCATGCCAGGTGGCCTGGACATGAGGAGGGAGCAAGGCCTTGTCAGATGCACATCTGATGCTCCTGGAAATTGGTTTGCAGAATCAGACCCAAAGTTCTCACTTTCTAGAGTCCATTTTTATAGGAATTTCTTCCTATGCCAGTCTATGGGAATTGCTTCATCATGCTGTTGCTGAATCAATCGGCAGATGGCACATTCCTGACGGCTCCGTGCTGCCAGATGTTATCTTGTTCTTTTGGTTTTCCCATTTTTGAGGCTGTTGGGTGGATTCCAGTCTGCCCTTCGGGGATCCTCTAGTTATTTTCACTTGACGCCTTCTTCAGCCGATGGACATTGGATTCTTAGGCTGGCACTTCCCTGATCATTCACTTATTCACACCAAGCATCCATCCACATACATCCTCTGTCTCTATTTTAATCACAATTGTTAACAAAGCGAGATGAATACAACAAAAGGGCGGGGAGTCTGTGGGTGCTGTTTGTGTTAGAGTATTGCTTTGAGTCTCTCTCTGTTAGTAGTTGTTGGTGGTTGTTGCAAAGAATTGCTCTGTGAACAGACTCTCTTAGAATGTACTAACACAATTAGCAGCTTGCAAGTTTTACACACACAAGGAGAGAAACAGTACCAAAAACCAAGAGACCTCTTAATTAGTAATACCCTGGAATTTAAACTATGGGGAAATCAAACTGAAATCTGAAACTAATTTGTGATTTTAATACAGAGCTTCTTTAATATGATCCAACAGTTGACTAAGTTTGATGTTTGCCTCTTTATCCTGTCTTCCAATTGCCATAATTTTTGTCGTCTTTGTGCTAATCTTCAATCTGAATTTTCTGCTTTCCTGGTCTACCCTTCCAATTATTCTCTGTAAATCTTCCTTGGTCAATGCTATGTCAATATAGTCTGCAAATGTAAGGTTATGCACTATTCTATCAGATAACATGACTTCTCCTCTTTCATCACTCAGTGCTACAGCCATTACTGCTTCCAGTACCAAATTGAGCAAATCTTGTGACATGTCTCACTCCTACGATCATCCTGAGCCATATTGTCAGCTTCTGGTCTACTCTCCACACTCAATGTAGATGTTTTTCTTTCAGACCAATCAATTTTTCAGGGATGCTATACTTACCCATCACTTTCCATAATCCTTTCTGCCAAATGCTCTCAAAAGCTTGTTTGAAGTCTATAAAGCTGTTTAACAACTTCAGTTGTGTTCTGCGTGCTTCTCCAATATTGGTCCCAGTCTAAATCTGACCTGTTCCTTTGCAAGTGCTGCTTCTGCTTCTTTATGTTGCTCGCTTATCCAGTTTTCTCTTTTTGCACTTTGTCTAAGAGCTGAGTACTATACAGTGACGAGAGAAATCAGAAAGCAAAGAGCATGTGCATATGTACCCACACATACATAATGTGGGATACATCTCAGGTAATGCTAAGCAAATATCTAGAAAACCTCTAAGAGAGCTTTTAGTAGCCTTCATAACTCCCAGCTTTCCTGGCAAGAGGGGCCCAACTATTGGAGGGGCAAGGGGGAAAACTATACTTGTACCAGAGGTGATCTATTTAGGTCATGACTGAGATGAATTGGTGAGGGGAAGTTTATGATGTCGCTGTCCACACTGCATCCACACTGTGGAAATCGACTTCAGGCTCCAGTACAGTCAACCTCCTTCGCAAGTAATAAAACCAGTTTTGGAAAAAGGGGAACTTAAATCTCGGCAATATACCATTTCAGAACAATCTTTAGGACCAAGATGTATGGTTTTAAAAGATGATGCCTGAAAGTCCATGACTCTTTTAAAATCAACCCTACATATTCAGCAATCACCAGAGAAATTCAAAATTACTTTTTTGCATGGGTTGTAATTTTAGGGAAGAATTTCTTTGCCTATTTTTCTGTTTAGGTGACATTTCTAGGGAGAGTCAACATAAATGTTTTTGACCTAGAGAGACCTATCTGTACAGACTGGAGAATCTAGAAGGGAGGAAAAAAATGTTTATGCTGTATTAGTTGGTTAGAACTGTCACAAACAGTGAATGGACTCAAATGCTTAATACAAAGGAGTCTTAGGTTGACCCTGTAGCTTTTTTGATAGTATCTTTCTGTGAAAAAAGAAAAGGAGTACCCGTGGCACCTTAGAGACTAACAAATTTATTAGAGCATAAGCTTTCGTGATGCTCACTTCATCGGATGCATTTGGTGGAAAAAGCAGAGGAGAGATTTACACACACACACACACACACACACACACACACACACACACACACAGAGAACATGAAACAATGGGTTTATCATACACACTGTAAGGAGAGTGATCACTTAAGATAAGCCATCACCAGCAGCAGGGGGGGAAAGGAGGAAAACCTTTCATGGTGACAAGCAAGGTAGGCTAATTCCAGCAGTTAACAAGAATATCAGAAAAAGAAAAGGAGTACCCGTGGCACCTTAGAGACTAACAAATTTATTAGAGCATCACAAAAGCTTATGCTCTAATAAATTTGTTAGTCTCTAAGGTGCCACGGGTACTCCTTTTCTTTTTGCGAATACAGACTAACACGGCTGCTACTCTGAAAAGAATATCAGAGGAACAGTGGGGGGTGGGGTGGGAGGGAGAAATACCATGGGGAAATAGTTTTACTTTGTGTAATGACTCATCCATTCCCAGTCTCTATTCAAGCCTAAGTTAATTGTATCCAGTTTGCAAATTAATTCCAATTCAGCAGTCTCTCGTTGGACTCTGTTTTTGAAGCTTTTTTGTTGAAGTATAGCCACTCTTAGGTCTGTGATCGAGTGACCAGAGAGATTGAAGTGTTCTCCAACTGGTTTTTGAATGTTCTAATTCTTGACGTCTGATTTGTGTCCATTCATTCTTTTACGTAGAGACTGTCCAGTTTGGCCAATGTACATGGCAGAGGGGCATTGCTGGCACATGATGGCATATATCACATTGGTAGATGCGCAGGTGAAGGAGCCTCTGATAGTGTGGCTGATGTGATTAGGCCCTATGATGGTATCCCCTGAATAGATATGTGGACAGAGTTGGCAACGGGCTTTGTTGCAAGGATAGGTTCCTGGGTTAGTGGTTCTGTTGTGTGGTGTGTGGTTGCTGGTGAGTATTTGCTTCAGATTGGGGGGCTGTCTGTAAGCAAGGACTGGTCTGTCTCCCAAGATCTGTGAGAGTGATGGCTCGTCCTTCAGGATAGGTTGTAGATCCTTGATGATGCGTTGGAGAGGTTTTAGTTGGGGGCTGAAGGTTACCAGCCTTCGTTACCAGCACTCCCAGCTATCTTCGAGACACCACTGACTTCCTGAGGAAACTACAGTCCATTGGTGATCTTCCTAAAAACACCATCCTAGCCACTATGGATGTAGAAGCCCTCTACACCAACATTCCACACAAAGATGGACTACAAGCCGTCAGGAACAGTATCCCCGATACTGTCACGGCTAACCTGGTGGCTGAACTTTGTGACTTTGTCCTGACCCATAACTATTTCACATTTGGTGACAATGTATACCTTCAAATCAGCGGCACTGCGATGGGTACCCGCATGGCCCCACAGTATGCCAACATTTTTATGGCTGACTTAGAACAACGCTTCCTCAGCTCTCGTCCCCTAATGCCCCTACTCTACTTGCGCTACATTGATGACATCTTCATCATCTGGACCCATGGAAAAGAAGCTCTTGAGGAATTCCACCATGATTTCAACAATTTCCATCCCACCATCAACCTCAGCCTGGACCAGTCCACACAAGAGATCCACTTCCTGGACACTACGGTGCTAATAAGCGATGGTCACATAAACACCACCCTATATCGGAAACCTACTGACCGCTATTCCTACCTACATGCCTCTAGCTTTCATCCAGATCATACCACTCAATCCATTGTCTACAGCCAAGTGCTACGATATAACTGCATTTGCTCCAACCCCTCAGACAGAGACAAACACCTACAAGATCTCTATCATGCATTCCTACAACTACAATACCCACCTGCTGAAGTGAAGAAACAGATTGACAGAGCCAGAAGAGTACCCAGAAGTCACCTACTACAGGACAGGCCCAACAAAGAAAACAACAGAGAGCCACTAGCCATCACCTTCAGCCCCCAACTGAAACCTCTCCAACGCATCAAGGATCTACAACCTATCCTGAAGGACGAGCCATCACTCTCACAGATCTTGGGAGACAGACCAGTCCTTGCTTACAGACAGCCCCCCAATCTGAAGGAAATACTCACCCAGCAACCACACACCGCACAACAGAACCACTAACCCAGGAACCTATCCTTGCAACAAAGCCCGTTGCCAACTCTGTCCACATATCTATTCAGGTGATACCATCATAGGGCCTAATCACATCAGCCACACTATCAGAGGCTCGTTCACCTGCGCATCTACCAATGTGATATATGCCATCATGTGCCAGCAATGCCCCTCTGCCATGTACATTGGCCAAACTGGACAGTCTCTACGTAAAAGAATGAATGGACACAAATCAGACGTCAAGAATTATAACATTCAAAAACCAGTTGGAGAACACTTCAATCTCTCTGGTCACTCGATCACAGACCTAAGAGTGGCTATACTTCAACAAAAAAGCTTCAAAAACAGACTCCAACGAGAGACTGCTGAATTGGAATTAATTTGCAAACTGGATACAATTAACTTAGGCTTGAATAGAGACTGGGAATGGATGAGTCATTACACAAAGTAAAACTATTTCCCCATGGTATTTCTCCCTCCCACCTCCCCCACCCCCCACTGTTCCTCTGATATTCTTGTTAACTGCTGGAATTAGCCTACCTTGCTTGTCACCATGAAAGGTTTTCCTCCTTCCCCCCCCTGCTGCTGGTGATGGCTTATCTTAAGTGATCACTCTCCTTACAGTGTGTATGATAAACCCATTGTTTCATGTTCTGTGTGTGTGTGTGTGTGTGTGTGTGTGTGTGTGTGTGTGTGTGTGTATAAATCTCTCCTCTGCTTTTTCCACCAAATGCATCCAATGAAGTGAGCTGTAGCTCACGAAAGCTTATGCTCTAATAAATTTGTTAGTCTCTAAGGTGCCACGGGTACTCCTTTCCTTTTTGTGAATACAGACTAACACGGCTGCTATCTTTCTGTGGTGCAACCCATATTCAACAGCAGTAGGTTTTTCTTACTAAGTTAAATGTTGCTTTATGACCACATTATTGGTAAATATTACTGTGTGAATTCTGTTGGGTTTTGGCACCTAGAAGTGAAGGTAAAGCAGAGCACTATGTGGTGTTCTGTTCAAAGATGTATACATAATACTGGTGTTTAGCACTGCAATAAAGCAAACATGCCACTAGGTGGCTCAAGAATCTACCTCCTAAGACATTTTTAAAGCTATATATGGCTTGCATTACATCACAGCAATGCATTACACTTTATCACTAATATTGTATCAAAGCACCTGTTCTGTTTAACATGCTGTCTCTCCTACTATAATGAGTTTGGAGAAAAATATGTTCTTGAATGCATTACATTCCTTGGGTGGTGGGGATAACATGTTCTCTCAACTAATTTACCGTGTGGTATTTCTTTTAGACTTATCTTTATTATAGCTTTTGAAAGAGATGGAGTATGAAAATAACACTTAACTGACCAGTGCTAACACTTTCAGAAGTACTTAAGGAGCCTATGACAATTTTGATCTAGGTCTTTTAAACCAAGGATTTCTTGCCCTATCTGGTTGGGGGAAGACAAAAGATGGGAGTACTATAATTTTTAGGATATTGGGCAGTCTAGGAAATCTTTCCCAAAAAGTCAAAAATAAAACTGAAGTCTGTGCAGCTGATTCAGTGAAACATGATATTAGGGTTTCATGCAAATATGTTGAGGACCAAAAAAGTGACTGAAAAGTAATCACTCTGTTCTTCATCAGGCTTTTTCAGTTTTCAATTAAAAACAAGCTTCTCCCTCTCCAAATTAGCCTGGTATCAGAACACACATTATATTTTAATTTTCATTTGTCTTGGATGTGCTCAATAAGTTTTAAAAGCAGAATTCAATTGGCAAGTCTACTAATGGTGACAGAGCCACAGTAGGTTGCAGTGCTGCTAGGAGTAAGATTCGGGTTTGTCTTTAAGGAAGGCACAAGGGAAGTAGACATGTACAGTAACAAGATGCACATCTTATAGATCCTGTCTTGATCACAATTTCTCTTTGGGGGAAAATTCTGCTATCTGATATTTTATACAGTTACCTGTTCAAGGAATGAGTGATTCCCATAAGCAGATAGCTGTGTGATGGCCAAAACATGTCACAAACAGTCAATCTCTTTGGAGCTGAAACACTGGCCAGAACAAGCTGTGCTAAAAATGATTGAGGTCACACTATTGCCCCCTAAAGCTTGAAGCATTTTGGCTTGCATCTGTGTGCTTACTCTTTGTGATTAGTAAGATAGAATCATCAGAACTTCCGCTTTGCTTTCTGCAGTGAGGCAAAATGATCAGATTGTTTAGTATTATTACTGTTACCTTATTAACTTAAAAGAAGATCATGAAGGGGGAAACAAGATAGATAAAACAAATGCATCTTGCATTGTGCCTTGGAAAATGCTCGGCTTGTGCTTTGATAGACTGCCAAATTTCAGTTAAAGCCCTGCCACCCAAGGCGGCATGTTCAAACATAGGTTGCAACGCCAAGTGCTTCCTAGTTTTTTAACTGCTGATACTTGGTGTCCATCTAGTACTTTTTGCTAGTCATGGACTGTGAAAAGTACTCTGTCATCAATTATATCCAGAAGCCAAGAAGCAATGATGGGTCCAATAGGAACCTAAAGCAGGGAACCACTTCCTACAACTAGAAATTCATGACAGCCTAATAATTGGTGAATTCGTTTAATATACAGCGTTTCTTGAGGAAGATACCATTGCTAGTTTATGCATAGCCCTAACAGTGCAGACATTAACAATGCTTATCAGTATGGGCCTAAATAGCCTCTATGTAGGACCTGGATCTCTGGTGTCTAGTTGCAACTCTTTATGCCCAGCCAGAATTTCAGAAAGTAGTTTTTAGCAAGTTTCAATCTGCACAGATTCCATGCTCTGTGGCTACTGTCCCTTTCTCGCTACACCCCTGTACTGTAGCATCTCTTCTCCCTGTCAGACTTAGACCTGGTGCTAAACATTTCTGCTGCAATCTGCACCAATACTAGGGAAGAGGCAATGTCATGTCGAGACTAAACCACAGCTCTTCCTCCTCCAGTTTGGATAGTTCTTAGCTGCTTCTTCACTGTGTACATTCATACATCCCAAGGCCAGAAGGGACTACTGTGATTTCCTGTATAACACAGGCCATAGAATTTTCCCAAAATATACCCTAGTGCATCTTTTTTAGAAGAACATGCAATCTTCCATTAAAAATGGTCAGTGATGGAGAATCACCGTTTCAATGATTAGTTAACCTCACTGTTAAAAATGTATGCCTTATTTCCAGTCGGAACTTGACTAGCTCCAGCTTCCAGCCATTGGAGGGCATGGTGGGACAGACTTAGTGGAAGACCTCTCAAGGTGATCACTCCAAAGGCGGGCAAAGGGATGCTGAGCTCCACTCCCTCATACTCACACGTCTGTCCCAGAGATAATTGTACCCTGCATTACATGCTCAGGTAGAAGCAGAATATAGGTTGTGGCCCCCCCACCATTTACTACTTCAACATAAATGTATTTAAGAATTTTGCATGAAAACGCAAGTAAAACATGTGAAAGGTAAATGGATTTAAGTTTGTCCACTCTGGGGAAAATTTTCAAGTGTAAGTCCCTCTTCAGCTCAGTATTAATTGACAATGTCTATAGTTAAGCATCTAAGGAAGCCACAAATTGCTGTGTTTTCTCCGTAATAATAAAACACATAAGACAGCAATTTAAAATGTGCTTTTATTCCATACAAATTGAAATAAAATGTCAAAACAAACTTTTTAGCTTGGCTAAAAGCTGCTGTAGCCTTAGTGTGCATGACCTTTGAACAAACTACAGCTATGATTACTTGAAACTGAGCACAATATTAAATGAAAACATTGTTGGTGGGATAAGTATGTCACCCATTTTTCTGTTAATTCACTGTTTTAAAATACTGAAGTATCTCTCCATCGTTGCGAGACTTTGGATTCAGAAAGGACTGTCCTTTTTTTGCTTTGCTTTCTGAGAAAAGGTGAAACAATCAGAATTGAAGAGTCTGAACAACAAATAGTTTTTACTAAAGTGCCTACATTTTAGACAAACCGAAATATTATGCTGCAGGGTATCAATGCTCTTAAGGCAAAGGAAAATGCTGTTTTTCCTTACTGGCAAAAAGAAAAGGAGTACTTGTGGCACCTTAGAGACTAACAAATTTATTAGAGCATAAGCTTTCGTGAGCTACAGCTCACTTCATCGGATGCTGTAGCTCACGAAAGCTTATGCTCTAATAAATTTGTTAGTCTCTAAGGTGCCACAAGTACTCCTTTTCTTTTTGCGAATACAGACTAACACGGCTGCTACTCTGAAAACTGTAAGGAGAGTGATCACTTAAGATAAGCCATCACCAACAGCAGGGGGGGGAAAAGGAGGAAAACCTTTCATGGTGACAAGCAGGTAGGCTAATTCCAGCAGTTAACAAGAATATCAGAGGAACAGTGGGGGGTGGGGGAGGTGGGAGGGAGAAATACCATGGGGAAATAGTTTTACTTTGTGTAATGACTCATCCATTCCCAGTCTCTATTCAAGCCTAAGTTAATTGTATCCAGTTTGCAAATTAATTCCAATTCAGCAGTCTCTCGTTGGAGTCTGTTTTTGAAGCTTTTTTGTTGAAGTATAGCCACTCTTAGGTCTGTGATCGAGTGACCAGAGAGATTGAAGTGTTCTCCAACTGGTTTTTGAATGTTATAATTCTTGACGTCTGATTTGTGTCCATTCATTCTTTTACGTAGAGACTGTCCAGTTTGGCCAATGTACGTGGCAGAGGGGCATTGCTGGCACATGATGGCATATATCACATTGGTAGATGCGCAGGTGAAGGAGCCTCTGATAGTGTGGCTGATGTGATTAGGCCCTATGATGGTATCCCCTGAATAGATATGTGGACAGAGTTGGCAACGGGCTTTGTTGCAAGGATAGGTTCCTGGGTTAGTGGTTCTGTTGTGTGGTGTGTGGTTGCTGGTGAGTATTTGCTTCAGATTGGGGGGCTGTCTGTAAGCAAGGACTGGTCTGTCTCCCAAGATCTGAGAGAGCGATGGCTCGTCCTTCAGGATAGGTTGTAGATCCTTGATGATGCGTTGGAGGGGTTTTAGTTGGGGGCTGAAGGTGATGGCTAGTGGCGTTCTGTTGTTTTCTTTGTTGGGCCTGTCCTGTAGTAGGTGACTTCTGGGTACTCTTCTGGCTCTGTCAATCTGTTTCTTCACTTCAGCAGGTGGGTACTGTAGTTGTAGGAATGCATGATAGAGATCTTGTAGGTGTTTGTCTCTGTCTGAGGGGTTGGAGCAAATGCGGTTATATCGTAGCGCTTGGCTGTAGACAATGGATC
Source organism: Dermochelys coriacea (assembly GCF_009764565.3). Lineage (NCBI taxonomy): Eukaryota > Metazoa > Chordata > Testudines > Dermochelyidae > Dermochelys > Dermochelys coriacea. The sequence continues at coordinate 122,873,664 of NC_050069.1, read as the reverse complement.
GAGTGGTATGATCTGGATGAAAGCTAGAGGCATAGGAATAGCGGTCAGTAGGTTTCCGATATAGGGTGGTGTTTATGTGACCATCGCTTATTAGCACCGTAGTGTCCAGGAAGTGGATCTCTTGTGTGGACTGGTCCAGGCTGAGGTTGATGGTGGGATGGAAATTGTTGAAATCATGGTGGAATTCCTCAAGAGCTTCTTTTCCATGGGTCCAGATGATGAAGATGTCATCAATGTAGCGCAAGTAGAGTAGGGGCATTAGGGAACGAGAGCTGAGGAAGCGTTGTTCTAAGTCAGCCATAAAAATGTTGGCATACTGTGGGGCCATGCGGGTACCCATCGCAGTGCCGCTGATTTGAAGGTATACATTGTCACCAAATGTGAAATAGTTATGGGTCAGGACAAAGTCACAAAGTTCTGCCACCAGGTTAGCCGTGACAGTATCGGGGATACTGTTCCTGACGGCTTGTAGTCCATCTTTGTGTGGAATGTTGGTGTAGAGGGCTTCTACATCCATAGTGGCTAGGATGGTGTTTTTAGGAAGATCACCAATGGACTGTAGTTTCCTCAGGAAATCGGTGGTGTCTCGAAGATAGCTGGGAGTGCTGGTAACGAAGGGCCTGAGGAGGGAGTCTACATAGCCAGACAATCCTGCTGTCAGGGTGCCAATGCCTGAGATGATGGGGCGTCCAGGATTTCCAGGTTTATGGATCTTGGGTAGCAGATAGAATACCCCAGGTCCTGGCTCCGGGGGTGTGTCTGTGCGGATTTGTTCTTGTGCTTTTTCAGGGAGTTGCTTGAGCAAATGCTGTAGTTTCTTTTGGTAACTCTCAGTGGGATCAGAGGGTAATGGCTTGTAGAAAGTGGTGTTGGAGAGCTGCCTAGTAGCCTCTTGTCCATACTCCGACCTATTCATGATGACGACAGCACCTCCTTTGTCAGCCTTTTTGATTATGATGTCAGAGTTGTTTCTGAGGCTGTGGATGGCACTGTGTTCTGCATGGCTGAGGTTATGGGGTAAGCGATGCTGCTTTTCCACAATTTCAGCTCGTGCACGTCGGCGGAAGCAGTCTATGTAGAAATCCAGGCTGCTGTTTCGACCTTCAGGAGGAGTCCACCCAGAATCCTTCTTTTTGTAGTGTTGGCAGGAAGGTCTCTGTGGGTTAGTATGTTGGTCAGAGGTGTGTTGGAAATATTCCTTGAGTCTGAGACGTCGAAAATAGGATTCTAGGTCACCACAGAACTGTATCATGTTCGTGGGGGTGGAGGGGCAAAAGGAGAGGCCCCGAGATAGGACAGATTCTTCCACTGGGTTAAGAGTATAGTTGGATAGATTAACAATATTGCTGGGTGGGTTACGGGAACCATTGTTGTGGCCCCTTGTGGCATATAGTAGTTTAGATAGCTTAGTGTCCTTTTTCTTTTGTAGAGAAGCCAAGTGTGTTTTGTAAATGGCTTGTCTAGTTTTTGTAAAGTTCAGCCACGAGGAAGTTTGTGTGGAAGGTTGGTTCTTTATGAGAGTATCCAGTTTTGAGAGCTCATTCTTAATCTTTCCCTGTTTGCTGTAGAGGATGTTGATCAGGTGGTTCCGCAGTTTCCTTGAGAGTGTGTGGCACAAGCTGTCAGCATAGTCTGTGTGGTATGTAGATTGTAATGGATTTTTTACCTTCAGTCCTTTCGGTATGATGTCCATCTGTTTGCATTTGGAGAGGAAGATGACAGATTGACAGAGCCAGAAGAGTACCCAGAAGTCACCTACTACAGGACAGGCCCAACAAAGAAAACAACAGAACGCCACTAGCCATCACCTTCAGCCCCCAACTAAAACCCCTCCAACGCATCATCAAGGATCTACAACCTATCCTGAAGGACGAGCCATCGCTCTCTCAGATCTTGGGAGACAGACCAGTCCTTGCTTACAGACAGCCCCCCAATCTGAAGCAAATACTCACCAGCAACCACACACCACACAACAGAACCACTAACCCAGGAACCTATCCTTGCAACAAAGCCCGTTGCCAACTCTGTCCACATATCTATTCAGGGGATACCATCATAGGGCCTAATCACATCAGCCACACTATCAGAGGCTCCTTCACCTGCGCATCTACCAATGTGATATATGCCATCATGTGCCAGCAATGCCCCTCTGCCACGTACATTGGCCAAACTGGACAGTCTCTACGTAAAAGAATGAATGGACACAAATCAGACGTCAAGAATTATAACATTCAAAAACCAGTTGGAGAACACTTCAATCTCTCTTTGTTAGTCTCTAAGGTGCCACAAGTACTCCTTTTCTTTTTGCGAATACAGACTAACACGGCTGCTACTCTGAAACCTTTCCTTACTGGGTGTACGCAAGAACTTCCTTCATGTATTGCAGATGAATGTCCTAGAATTGCAGTTTGACAGAAGCACTTCTTCATTTGTGTTTTTGAACAGAAAGCAAATAATATTCTATAAAACAGATTTAAGAGGTGTAGGTAGGGGAAGGGGAGCGAGGGAGGTTTGCAGGAGAGGAAAAGGGTTTTCATACCAATCATGGAGAGAGAGAGATCCTGTACTCACTGATCCAGAACCTCTCCTTCTGGTGCCTATTTAACATTTGTATTTAGTGTATTGTATTTTAATGCAAGTAAACACATGCTATTGAAATCTAATTTTAAAACAAGATATCTACTTTTTATAGAGCATTATTGTATCTAGTTTGTGTGTGTTTGTGGATATATATGTCCCTCTCTCTATTCTATTGATTTAGTTTTTAATTTAATTGTTTAAAACTAAAATTAAAAATCTTATGGGCAAAGTGGTGGTCTTGTTTATAAATTTTGCTCAGCTTGTATGCAAGCTCCTGAAACTAGAGAGGAAATGTTTGACGTCTTCTGGCAAAGTTATTTTAAAATGATTCCAGCTTTTTTTTAACAATGGAGCCTCATACATCTACTCCATGTTTCAATGGAGTAATTTGTCTTTTGCTTGAAAGGTTGTGTTCATATATATAAAAAGACACTGCCCCTACCCCCCATGTACACAGTAGGATGATGTTTTCTTACCTTGTCATGAACACCAAAATCTCTTGCCACCAGTCATGGCATTTTTTTTTTGCCTTCCATAGTTGGGGATTTCGTGCTATGTTTCTTAAATCTAAGACTGAGAAAAGAGGGGGTGTGGGGGGGAGATCTACAAAGCCTATCTTCCTGCCAATTCTTTCCCACTATTTATCGCCTAAACTTACAGGACCTAAACTGAACTGATTTTTGCAACTGATTACCATAATTTTAGCTTACTCTGCTTATGTTTACTTGATAAATGTTTTCCATGGTCACAAAACAGATTTGACATGTTTCAGAGCTGAAATAACTGTGTCATGGTGCAATCTGTGTGATTTAGTGGGTAGAGTTGGACAGAATATATATTATCCTGTCTACTCTGCGTCAAAGGATCAAAGTTAGGAACTGTTGTGGCTTGGAGAACAAAATGAAAGCCAACATCTAGGAGTATGTCTCCACTGCATGCTTCTTTCTATAGTGGTTAGTGTACATCTCTACATAGCCCTCCTAACACAGGTACAAATAGCCGCATAGCTGGTGAGGCATGGCTTAGGCAAGTAGAGTACAGTCGTGAGTACACACCCTACATGCTATGTACTTGCCCACACCATGCTTCCTGATCTATGTAGTGTCTTGCTGTCTCTCCGCTTCTGGAGCCTTTCCCCACCTCAGGAAAAGACTTCCCCATCAGGGAAAGGCTGCGGTAGGGGGGAAAGGCTTTGCCAGCTCCCTGCTGCTGGAGCCCTTCGCTGCCACAGGGAAGGCTCTGGCTGTGGAGAAAAGCTTTGCCAGCTCCCTGCCGCTTTCTGGCAGGGAGGGGAGGCAGTGGAGAAGGCTTCGGTAAGGCTGAAGCTTTCTTCTCTGCCAGAGCCTTTCATTGACACGTGTAGCTACATGCTGCAATATACATGCTTTTCTGCTGCAGTGTGTAGCTCTATGTACCTGACACAACCCCACCACCAGTGATATTAGCTGGAGCCTAAAAGTAAGACAATATTAAGGTTATGAGAATAGAAATGGAACCGTAAGAAAACAGGATGGGAGGATTTTTCAAGGAAAACCTTTACTGCTTACTACTAAAAATGTGTGGGGCCATGCTACATGCTGGAGGAGCAGGTACACTAAAAATAGGATGGTATAATTTTGAAGGAAAAACACAAACCCATCAGAAGTAAGTTCCATCTATTGTGTGGTACTACTTCAGAAAATCAGTTGTGAATTCATAGATTAATAGAAGGCCAGAAGAGACCACTGTGAACATATAGTCTGATCTCTTGTATAACACAGGCTCTAGTACGTCCCCAAAATAATTCCTACAGCTGATCTCTTAAAAAAACATCCATTCTTTATTTGAAATTAGTATGTGGTGGAGAATCCACCACAGCCTTTGTAAATTGTTCCAATGGTTAATTACTTTTGTTAAACATGTATACCTTATTTCTGATCTGAATTTGTCTAGCTTCAACTTCCAGCCCTAGGATCATGTTACACCTTTCTCTGCTAAATGGAAGAGCCAGTTATTAAATATTTGTTCCCAATGTGAAGGTACTTTACTCCCCTTTAACCTTCTCTTCATTAAGCTAACTAGATGGAGTTCTTTGGGTCTATCACTGTTTTCTGATTCTTTAATTATTCTTGTGGCTCTTCTCAGAACTCTCTCCAATTTATCAACATGCTTCTGAACTGTGGGCAGTAGAACTGGACATGAGAATCCAGCAGTGGTTGCATCAGTGCCAAGTAGAGAGAGAAAATAACCTCTCTACTCAGGGTTGCCCTGTTTATGCATCCCAGGATCTCATTAGCTTTTTTAGCCACAGAATTGCACTGGGAGCTCATGTTCAGCTGATTATCCACCAAGACCCCAATCTTTTTCAGAGTCCTTGCTTCCCCCACCTTCTGTTAGTAAGACTTTTTGTTTCCAGATTTACATTTAGTTGTATTAAAACACATAGTTTGCTTGCGCTCAATTTATCAAGTGATCTAGATCAGTGCTACTCAAAGTGGTGGTCCGTGGACCGCTGCCGGTCCGTGAGCCATCGGCTGCCAGTCTGCGTGCACATGGGGGGGGGGGAATTGCTAGTCCCTCCCCCCCCGTCAATAGCTTGAGAAGCACTGCTCTAGATCATTCTGAATCTGTGACCTCTTCATTATTTACCACTCACCCAATTTTTATCATCTGAGAAGTTTGTGGGTCATGATTTTGTTTTCTTCCAAGTCACCGATAAAGATGTTAAATAGCATAGGGCCAAGAATCTGTCCCTGTGGAATCGTACTGGAAACAGACCTGCTTGATGACAGTTCCCCATTTTCAGTTACATTTTGAGACCTATGAATTAGCTAGTTTTTCATGCATATAAGTGCTATGTTAATTTTGTATCATTCTAATTTTTAATCAAAATGTGTGATATTAAGTCAAATATAATATACTTCTGTAAGGCTAAGTATATTACATCAACACTATTACCTTTAACAACCAATCTTGTAATCTGATTTTAAAAAAATATTAATTTGACAGGGTCTCTTTTCCATAAACCGGCATTGATTTGCATTAACTACATTACCTTTCCTTTATTCTTTGAGTCCAGTATCAGACACTCTGTTCTCTTGCTTGGGGTTGATGTCAGGCAACAGGTTTTATAATTACCTGGGTCATCCCATTTTTACCCTTTTTAAAAATAGGCACAACATTGGCTTTGTTCCAGCCTTCTGGAATTTTTTCAGTACTCCAGACTTACTTAAAATCAATATTAACAGTCCAGTGAGCTCCTTAGCAAGTTCTTTTAAAAATTCTAGATGCAAATTATTTAGACCTGCTGATTTTCAAATGTCTAACTTTAGGCTAGTATAGACTAATATGTAACATGTTAGGTTAACTTTTTTTCTTTAAAGAGGGGTGAGGAGAAGAGGATTCCCAAAAAGCAAAAATAAGTCTGTGTAATGTCACTTGCAGTGTGAACTCTGTGCCTAGAGAACTTTTTGTTTCTGATATTGGGATTAAAATATTCTTAGATCTATTGATTTATGAATTTATTTCTATGAATAACTGAGATTAGTCTATTAAACCACTAGTTGAATTCCTAATTAGGCCCCAGTATTGCAAACAGTTCTAGGAACATACTTGGCTTCACTCATGTAAGTAGTCCCACTGTAGCCAACAGACATGAAAAAAGGTAAGCACATGTTTTCAGGATCAGGGCCTACATTAAAGGAAAGTTGGTAGGTTTTTAATATCTTTCCATTTTGCTTTTGTCTTTACAGGTAATTACGTCTCTTTCTGGCTCATGGTGGTAATAGATGTACATTAACTTCCTGTCTGAGGGTTTTCATTGTTCCTAGGTATTAGGGAAAGATTATATTTTAATCTATTATATTAAGATTAATATATGGTATGTGTATAAATAATATTGTATGGTAAATTATATTTAAATACAGTTTTTTCTGTGCCAAATGTGAGTAACCAGACTCTGTGGAACAGTTAACATAGAGATACATTTCAATCAAGTCTTCAAAATAAACAACCTCTCATTTCCTGGTAAAGGGCTTGATCCAAAGCTCACTGAAGTTGGTGGATTTTCAAAGTGACATTCTTTGACCTTGCATACCATTTGATCAAGTTTCCTAATAAGTTGTTATGGTTGGTTTTACACATCTTTTTACTTTAAAATTTTTCATCTAGCTTTTATATTGGGATGGCCTTTTGCCAACATGAAAAGGTTTCAGATATCAGATGTTCATTTTGATATTTCTACTCAAAAAATGTTCTGGGTATTGTGGGAAATTACCTTATGCATTTCAGAAAAATACACTGTTTTCATAATGGTGTAGTATGTATGGTGGCAGCCCTTAAAGGCTTAAGTAAAATAGCTTGTTCAAAGTGCTAATTTAATATGACCACACATTGTGAGAATTAATAAGTACTCTTTGTGGTTTAATTTAAATCCTACTCTCTGATTACTCAGATCTTGATAAGTGAAACTTCGTTGTTTTTGCTGAAACTTTATAGGTGGTTGTGAGTCTTTTGGTGGCTCTTTGACAGAATAGCTTTTTTTTAAGGCTCTGTGTACTTCATTAAAAATGCTTACAGGCAACTGGCAGGAAGAACAAATAACTACCTACATCGTTTACTACTTTTAAAAAGTATTTCTATTTATTATACAGCAAGAGGTTTTTATTTATTACGCACTTTTTTTATAGAACACTGATTGTTTCTGTTGAAGTGACAGTTCATACTAGCTACGTAAGTGGCAACTTTAAAAAGTGGTCTTGTTAGAGTTAATGGGAATTAAAAAAGTAGATAGAAGATGCAACTTCAGAAGTCTTTTTTGCAAGTAAGTTAAGTTAAAAATGGAAAATATGAGAACTTTATTGCGTAGCCTGCTGTTCAAGGAAGCTTCTGATTGTTTGAGAAACAGATGTATCCTAGATTTGTGTGGTGTTTATGTATTGGATAAAAATCTTTTGAAAATCTATGTTTAGGATGTATTGTTTACATCAATAATAATAAATTCACTTGGTCTGTCCTTAACAAAAATTTTTGGTGAGAGAAATGTATTAGAATTATCAAAATCTGCCCCAAAGCCAATGGGAACAAGGCTAGCCTGATAATATCCGTACCCCTTAACTGTGACATAGCTATGGACTGCTTGCACTTTCACTACTGCATATTAATTAAATCAGCATAATGTTTTAATAAGTTAGTGGTCATGTAAATGTCAGACCTATACTCCTATAGACTTAAATGCCTTATCAGGAGAACCGTATAACACAGCCAGCAGCATTACAAGCTTCCTGCTGTAAGCTAGTGGTGTGATCTACTAGTAGCAGGAAAGACAAAATCATACTCTAAGTAGTGGCACAGTTCCAGGAGTTTGTTTTACTCAGGGCGGTTCTTGATTAACTTTTGAAACCAAGATTCAAAACACAGCAACTCCAAACACTTTTCACCATCCTTCAGGGTGTTTTAGGCCTTCATTCCAGGGGTTCACAGTCCTTTACAACCCTTCTTTCAGGGCTTTACAATTGAGGCCTCCCCAGCTGAGGTTTCCCCCTTCTGGCTCCTACTTTCAGATCTCCCTTGGAGTCCTTGCATTTGAGCCAGTGGCAAGTACCCTCTAAGGTCGTTCCCTGATCCAGGGTTTCTTTCTACTGAGAGTAAGGTGCATATGTTTACATCAGGTACTGCTTGCAGCCTGCAGTCATGTGACCCTTCTCTTGTGCTCCATTAATTCAGCACACTAAGTCTTGCAGGTCTTAGATCAAGATGTTGGGGATGTATGGTGTGCGTCCCTGAGGAACAGCATTCTGTTACAGTTGCGGTACTGTTTTAACTTGCCCTGGTTATGAAAGGACCAGCTACATGAGTAAAGTATTTAGCCAAAGTCTATTATGAGTATTACAAAAAATTATCCATCAGTCCACTGGATATCTTAATCATTTTTGTGATGTAGATGTTACGCTGCATAGTGGACAGAAACTGACAGCTCATTTCACAGACATCATGAAATTGTTTTTATATGATAATAACTTTCCTTTACTATCAATCTAGACTAGACTTATTGGCTGAAGCTTAGTATAGCTAATATTCCATTACACAATCTCCTGAGCTATCAAGTTTCCTATAAATATTTTGTATATTACTATTTCTTAGAATCTGTGAGAAGTTATACAACTTAATAGTGTTGTGGCTAGTAACCACTGAAAAACAGGCTCGCTATCTGTTTGTACCTAACTTTTGGTGCCTAGACCTGTAAATTCTGTAATTAAGCCTAAACCTGGTCAAACCTGTCAAAAGCTGGGAATGAGTGACAGGGATCATAGAATCATAGATTACGGTTGGAAGAGACCCCAGGAGGTCATCTAGTCCAATCCCCTGCTCAAAGCAGGACCAGCCCCAATTAAATCATCCGAGTCAGGGCTTTGTCAAGCTGGGCCTTAAAAACCTCTAAGGATGGAGATTCCATCACCTCCCTAGGTAACCCATTCCAGTGCTTCACCACCCTCCAAGTGAAAGTTTTCCCTAACATCCAACCTAGACCTCTCCCACTGCACCTTGAGACCATTGCTCCTTGTTCTGTCATCTGCCACCACTGAGAACAGCCTAGCTCCATCCTCTTCGGAACCCTACTTCAGGTAGTTGAAGGCTATCAAATTCCCCTTCACTCTTCTCTTCTGCAGCCTGACTAAGCCCAGTTCCCTCAGCCTCAACTCGTAAGTCATGTGCCCCAACCCTCTAATTTTCATTGCCCTTCGCTGGACTTCTCCAATTTGTCCATATCCTTTCTGTAGTGAGGGGCCCAAAACTGGATGCAATACTCCAGATGTGGCCTCACCAGTGCTGAATAGAAGGGAATAATCACTTCCCTTGATCTGCTGGCAATGCTCCTACTAATTCAGATTGCTTGATGATTACCTGATCTTTCCCTCTGGGGCACCTGGTATTGGCCACTGTTGGAAGATAGGTTACTGGGCTAGATGGACTTTTGGTGACCCAGTATGGCCGTCCTTATATCTGTTAAGAATTACTGACAGTCTTTCTTTTTGGCTGCTACATATGGTATAGTCAATTTTTGTACACCCAAAAGTGCTATTAGAGAGAGTACTGATGTAATGTAAAGTGTTGGAACAATAGTTCATAATATTGTCCCCTAAAGATTATGCTATTAAACTTTTTTTATTTTGCTTGATTAGATGGGAGTGCTTACTTATCTGTAGTATCTCCAATTAAGTGATAATTTAATGGGTTGTGTTTATCTTGGGCATTCATCAAGCTTTGTGGTCAGTAGTCTGTTTTTTTCTTCCTTGCCGAACTTGCCTTTTTGTTCTATGTATAAATCACAAAAGTTACATGTTTAAATGGTAATTTTTGATTTACTTATTATAGTGACCTAATAGCTCTCTTCTACTGCTTGTGTGGATGGAATTCCTTGCATGCCTATATATGACTTATCCTCTATTGCTGTGTTTGTATCAAGGACTTGTACTCAGTCTGCTGGAAGACACGTACATGAATGTGTGTGTTCTGTGCAGATTATGATTTGTATTTTCCCAATGCACATCTTCAAAGCATTGTGAGAGTTCTGTTAAATTGTAACAAGATAAACCAACAGCTCAAGAGGTTAAAAATTACGCAAGTGTCAGTTTCCTCTCTACAAACAATGGTTACTGTCTTCATTTTCCCCTCTTTTTCTACAGGTTCCAGTGGGAACGTGGGCTTCGTAATATGAAGGGAACATTTTGCTGCAATGTCTCACTTTCTTATAATTAGTAACTTGGAAATAATTTGCAAGCTTATGTTCTGAAAGAATGCAATAGCAAACTTCTTGGAACAAAAAAATTTCCCCCTTCGGTTAGAGGGAAGTAATAATTCAAAGTTTCATATAGAGTAAGGATTTATTAAATGGCAACATCTCTTTGCTTTGCTAATTAAAGTTTTGAAAGTGACTACAAAATTTAAAAAAAATTAAAATTGGGGGTAAGAAATCAATCACCAGATATTCATAACTTTGGAGCTCCTGGCACCTTCAGGGCCTATCTTAAAATTTTATTGCCAGCAAATTGTGCGTTAGAAGCAGTTTGATTTCTTATCATATCTTACTTTCTAGGACCAAGAAAATCTTAGATGCCCCTTGGAAAAAACTACCCATAAAATCAGGCAGTTTTTCCACACATCAAATTCTGCTTCACCAGCCATGTAGTGAGAGTCATTCAGCTCCAGTAGCTGCACAGTTCACCCAAAGGCTGCCTTTTCCCCCTCAAAAAACATACCCCCTCTATAGCCTACTTGAAGAGACGGTTACAAAAAAAGATGCCTTTCAAAATGTATGCTGCCTACTTAGTGGCTAGAGCTGATTCAGCAGAGAACAAATGCATTTTCTTCTCCTATCCAGATCTGTATGCTGGGCCAATAAAATCTATCTTTCTAGTGGAAAATAGAACTATGCCTCAGGAAAAAAGAATCACATAACCCTTAATCCTACCAAGGGAATGGTCCCTATGTCCTCTCCTCACACTCCCTTGTGCATCCACTCAGGACTAGCCACAATCTGGCTCAGAGATTCTACCACAAAGCTCCTGAGAGGATACAAGAGGGACCAAGTCTGAGAAAAGTCAGAATGTGGTGTCCTAGGCAGACTTTGAATCTGTAATTAGGCCAGCACAACTTAAACAAGGTGAGGCAAATAAACATGTTTTTGTACTAGAAAAATAGAGATTTCCCCCCTGCTGCTCTGTCAACAATTTGAAGCAAAAGAAAGCTGTCTCTTAGAATATTAGCTCTTCCGTTCTCTTTTAGGTTTACTCAAAACAAATTTTCAGCTACTTTTGATTCACTATTTTTTGTTTGATCTTTTTTTTTTGCTGGTTAAACGAGTGACCAAAATGTAATTAACTTAATGACAAAAGGAATTATAAATGAAGTTAAGATAAGCAAGGTCATTTAAATTTTCTGCCTTTGAAGTTTGATACACTGAAAATATAAAAAAATATAATATTCCCTTTTTCTCTTGGGTCTTGATTGCTGGGGCATAGTATAGTTAATTCCAAGTAGGTACCAGTTTGTTTACCATACCTAATGGGTAAAATTAACAATTTTTAATATATTTGGAGATGACATTGCTTAAACAACCACAACCTATTAAGGTTTTAAAAAAAAACAAACCAGTGGGTGGAATTGAAGGATTTTTCAAGGTTAACTGGGAGCCAGGAGATTTATAAATTACTCCATACAATTATTTTGCTTTCCATTGGACAACCTCTTTAATGAAAAGCTACAGTTTGGTTTTCCTTGTAGTTTTTCATAAGATATTGCAGGATTTACTCTGTTTCATCAGAAGTGACTTCTGGTTATAAAATGGTGGCATTCATGGTTGTAAGTATTTTGTTAGGGCATAATCTGGTGAAACACTACCAAACAGGACAATTGGGTAAATATTACAATTTTCTTTTAAGGTGTAACTGAATAATAGAATCGTACTTGTCTAACTTGCTCTTAAACATCTTCAGGAACGGAGATTCCACAGCCTACGTGGGCAATTTATTCCAGTGCTTAACCACCCTGACAGGAAGTTTTTCCTAATGTCCAACCTAAACTCCCCTTGCTGCAATTTAACAGTATTGCTTCTTGTCCTAACCTCAGAGGTTAACCAGAACAATTTCTCTCCCTTCTCCTTGTAACAATCTTTGATGTACTTGAAAATTGTTATGTCCCCTCTGTCTTCTCTTCTCCAGACTAAACAAACCCAGTTTTTTTCATTCTCCCTGCATAGGTCTTCTTTTCTAGACCTTTAATCAATTTTGTTTCTCTTCACTGGATTTTCTCCAATTTTTTCCTGAAATGTGGCTCCCAGCACTGGACATAATACTCCAGTTGTGGCCTGATCAGCACAGAGTAGAGCAGAAGAATTTTTCTTCGTGTTTTGGTTACAGCACTCACGCTAATACAGCCCAGAATGTTTACTTTTTTTTGCATCTGTGTTACGCTGTTCTCTCATATTTAGCTTGTGATCCACTATGACCCACATATTTCTGCAGTACTCCTTCCTAGGCAGTCGTATCCTATTTTCTGTGTGTGCAACTGATTGTTCCTAAGTGGAGTACTTTGCATTTGTCCTTATTGAATTTAATTTTTTACTTCAGACCATTTCTCCAGTTTGTCCAGGTCACTTTGAATTTTAATCCTACCCTCCAAAGTACTTGCAACCCCTCTCAGCTTGGTATCGTCCACAAACTTTATAAGTGTACTCTCTCTATGCCATTATCTAAATCATTAATGAAGATATTGAACAGAACCGGACCCAGAACTGATCCCTGCGGGACCCCACTTGATATGCTCTTCCGGTTTGACTGTGAACCACTGATAACTACTGTCTGAAGATAATATTCATTAGATTTAAATTCTTGTTTATCTGCAGCTGTTGAGTTAAAAGAGGGAGCAAAACCATTGTAGTAGTGTATCCAGAATAGCAGTTAAATGTGACTGACTTAGTTTTTTTCCCTACATACTTCCTTTGACACTGAAGAGCAGATTTTACTTTACTTTTGTTGCTCGATTTTAATAGAGCTCTAAATACCAGTCTCAGGCTTCAGAATGCGGTATTAAAAGCAAATCAAATGCTGAAATATTTCATTTAGAGCAAGTAGCACACAAACAAGGTTTGAAATTTTGTGCATTGTTTGAATAGTCTCTTGAATTATTGGTGGGTTCTTCTTTTTTTAAAAAAAAAAGATGAATTTGTTTAGGCAAAAGTAAAGACTCATAACTGAGTAAGAATTTCAAGTAAAGAACACTTAATCACGCCTCCACATGTTCATCAAGAATCTTCTTTTTATATGTGGTTTTAATATGGCATAGAACTGTCTGCCACTCTTACTACTATAAACATTAAAAGTTTGCTTTATGCTCTTAAGAACATAAGAATGGCCATCCTGGGTCTGACCAATGTTTCATCCAACTCAGTATCCTGTCTTCTGACAGTGGTCAGTGCCAGATGCTTCAAGAGCAATTTTATGGAGTAATCTATCCCTTGTTGATCCTCTCCAGCTTCTGGCAGTCAGGGGTTTAGGGACACCTGGCACATGGGGTTGCATCCCTGACCATCTTGACTAATAGCCATTGATGGACCTATTCTCTGGGAATTTGAAATTCTTTCTGAACCCAGTAATACTTTTGGCCTTCACAACACCCCTGGCAATAAATTCCACAAGCTTACTGTGTGTTGTGTGAAGAAGTACTTCCTTATGTTTGTTTGACCCCTGGTTCTTGGCTTATATGAATAGGGTAACCAGATAGCAAGTGTGAAAAATCAGGACACTTCTCCCTCTTTTTCCCTACTTCCCCCAACCCCTTGGTGAGTGGGTGGGGGATATAGCTGTGTATATAAGACACAGCCCCTAATATCCGAATGGTCCCAATAATGTCAGAACGTCTCTGGTCACCCTGTATGTAAAGCAGTAAATAACTCTTCCATATTTACATTCTCCACATGATTCATGATTTTATAGACCTCTATCATATCCCCCCTTAGCAGTCTCTCTTCAAAGTTGAACAGTCCCAATCTTTTTAATCTTTCTTCATATGGAAGCTGTTCCATTCCCTTAATCACTTTTGTTGCCTTTCTATGTATTTTTTCCAATTCTAGTATTTTGTTTTTGAGATGGGCTGACCAGAATTGCAGCCAGTCTTCAAGGTGTGGGCTTGCCATAGATTTATATAGAGGCAATATGATATTTTCTGTCTTATTATCTATCCCTTTCCTAATAATCCCTAACATTCTGCTAGCATTCTTTGACTGCCTCTGCACACTGAGCAGATGTTTTCAGAGAATTATCCACAGTGATTCCAAGATCTTTCTTTTAGACGCTGTCATTTTGTATGTGTAGTTGGGATTGTTTCCCAGTGTGCATTACTTTGCATTTATCAACATTGAATTTCATCGGCCTTTTTTCCCCCCAGTCACCCAGTTTAGTGAGATCGCTTTGTAGCTCTTAAGTCCAAAGCTGGCTGCTATCTTGAGTAATTTTGTATCATCTGCAAACTTTGCCACCTCACTGTTTTACCCCTTTTTTTCTCAGATCACTTATGAATATGTTGAACAGCACTGGTCCCACTACAGATCCTTGGGGGAACCCACTATTTACTGTTCTCCATTGTGACAACTGGGCATTTATTCTGACCCTTTGTTTTCTGTGTTTTAACTAATTATTGATCCATGAGAGGACTTTCTCTTATCCCGTAACTTTTTACTTTTGCTTAAGAACATTTGATGAGGGACCTTGTCAAAGGCTTTCTGAAAGTCCAATGCACTATAACCACTAGATCAGCCATCTCCACGTTTGTTTGACACCTTCAAAGAATTTTAATAGTTTGGTGAAGCATGATTTCTTTTTACAAAAACTGTGACTCTTTCCCAATGTATCATTTAATGTTTGATTCTGTTCTTTACTATAGTTTCAACCAATTTGCCTAGTACTGAAGTTAGGCTTACTGGTTTTTAATAGCCAGGATCTTCTCGAGTCCTTTTTTCAAAATTGGTGTTTGTTAATTATCCTCCAGTCAGCTGGTACGGAGGCTGATTTTAAGTGGTGGGTTACATACCAGTTACTAGTTTTGCAATTTCATATTTGAATTCCTTCAGATCTCTTGGGCAAATACCCTGGTGACTTATTAGTGTTTAATTTATCAGTTTGTTCCAAAACTTTTGTCTGTTGACACCTCAATCTGGAACAGTTCCTCAGATTTGTCATCTAAAAGAATGGCTCAGTGTGGGAATCTCCCTGCATCTTCTGCAGTGTAGATGGATGCAAGGAATTAATTTAGCTTCTCCACAATGCCCTTGTTTTTGATGATTCGTGTTTCATGAAGTAATAAATGTCACACGAAATGCAGCCCAAACAACTTTTGTAGTAGGGCAAATTTTTTCCCGTCGACCTCGATAACTAAGTTCAGATCAGAGAATAAAAACTTGCATCTCTGAAATTTCAATTTATGTTGCTCTCTGGCTAATTTCAAAGCCTGTCCAGATTATTCACCTCTTGATGCACGATTATTAAGATGCCACTCTTTTTCACTGTCTTCTCATTGGGGATTTTCTAGCATCTCTTGATTAAAAAAAAAAAAAAAAAGTATTTGAGAGCTGATGCAACAATGCTAGTCATAAAGGTAACTGTGTCCTCACCTTCTAGTCTGGCAGGAAAGATGAGAACTTATGTTCTTGGCTTTCAATTTAGCCTCTAAAATTTCCAGTCTTCTTTCAATGCACTAAATATTTCTAACATGGCCTTTTGTAAAGCTTTCAGTTCTTGCACTGCCTCATCTCCTTTTGGCAAATGTCTCATACTTTTTCACCCTCTGCTCAAAATCTTTTTGTTCAGGCTGTCTTATGTAATGGAATCTGATTTCTCATGCAGGAAGAGAGGCCTGAAATTATAAATTTTCAGGCACGAGGGTCTGAGTGTGCTCTTGGGGTAAGTCTACACTGTCAGCAGCTGGAAGTTGTGATTTCATGTTTGTGTAGACATATATGCACTAGCTGAACTTTGAGCTAGCATGCTAAAAAGGGCAGTTTGACCGCAGCATGGATGGTGGCTAAGGGTAAGCTGCCTGAATACAGTACTGCCTGATCCTCTGTGTACATACTTGGGTGGTGTCCCCTGTTGTTCTGCAGCCAAGCTGCCATTTTTAGCATACTGTCTCGAGCAGAGCTAGCATGTGCATGTCTGTGCGAATTGGGGATCACGCCTCCCAGCTGCTGTATAGATATGTCCTTGGTGCTGGTTAGCCACTGGTTGGGGGCACAGGAGAAAGGAGGCTAATAGTGGAGTAAGCATTCTCTTGTGGCTTGTTTAATTGATAAAAGTTGCTTTTCTGATCTTTCTTTGAGATTTCGATACGAAAGATTACAAACATCACTGACCCTTCTGGAAATAGATTGTCATGTAAATTTAATATTTATTATTTTAGAAAACAGGCTAGAAACTGCCCTCAAACTGCAGGAGCACTTGCTTCTCAGAAGTGAATGTCTACCTCTTATCTGTGCATCTGATTCCTTCTCTTAAATGTTCTTATTACTTACAATCTCAGACTTCCCCTTTTTATTGTATTTAACCATATTTAAATACATAATATATTTAAAAACAATATTTAAATTTATGAACTCTAAAAATCTTGATGATGATCCTTTAATTGTATTGCCCATTTAAATTTTCTCTGGTATAGTTAGGATATCTTTTTTTATTATTAATGTGTCACGGTATAGCATAAAGGAAAAACATGATCTTTCTTACAATATACTGCAGAAACTGGAAGCGCTGTGTAAATGCAGGATCTTTGAGTATTAAGACAAAGTCTTGACAATGTCGTAGTTCAAGGACAACTATGTACTGACCCAGTTTCATCCCAGTTTCACTCCATTGACTCCAGCAACGTGAAACCAGAGTTGAATTTGATCCACTTGCTGGTTTTTAAATAAATAAATTTTTGCTTTTGTTTCCATAAATTTAAATCAGCTAAGCAGATGAGATCGCCAAAGCACATTGTGCCTGGTTCTGCCCCATTTAAATAAATAGGAGCTTTACCATTGACTTCAGCAGGAGCAGGATCAAGCCTGTTAAATTAAAACATAATTCATCTAAATAATTTCATTTGCTTTAGTCCTAGAAGCATTAGAGTGTGTTAGAAAAACTGAAGACCTACACTCTGACAGAAAGAAAAAGATGTCCAGTTTCAGAGTAAAGATAGCTGTAGCCAAAACCGCTTTGGGGCAGTTATGATTAAGTCTGAAATTTCTTCTGTTGACATGAATACATTTTTACTTGCTTATTTTAATGGCTTCTTATCTGCGTGAACAGGCTAAGCAATTGCCAATGTTTTTAGAATTTTTAAAGTATCTTACAATCAACTCCTTACATAGCTGAGTAGTTTGTTGTTCGTTTGCAGTTTGCTAAATCTTGTTTTTCAATGTAATAAAGCTAGCCAAGAGCAGATTTGTAAATGATATTACTGGTTTAATCATCAGGAGGATTTGTGTCATGTTAGGAGTAATTGCTACACCAGAACCTTATGTGTACTCTATCACTGTTTGGATTATATAGTGCAGTAAATGGATTGTTCATAATTTTTAGAAATCATACGAACAAAATTGCCCAACTGTTGAAAACTTGAGTATATATTTTAACTGAATCTTTAGTTTGCCTATTTATAACAAAACACCGTGCTTTCACAAGCAGTCCTACAATAGTCTTTTATTTGCTAATAATATGCTAATATCTAGGATTAAATAAATTCAGTTTGGCATGAACTCTAGAATGCTTGCATTAAACTTTATTCATAATGTAGTTTTCTCCATAAGTTCCATTCATTCTTTTTTTCCCTCCAGTGATTGCTGCTATTCATGCAACTTGACACTAAATTAGTGTGCTTTTTCCTTTCCTTTGCTAACATATTTTTACTGCAATGTGTATTTTTAGGATTCTGGTATATCATAGTAAAGCTAAAACTTCCCTCCCTGCCCTGTTCTCTTTGGGAATTTCTTTGTCTTTGAAGAAACTAATGCTCACTTATGAAATACTAAATATAAATTACAGCATTTCTAGGACAGAGTCCACTGCTAAAGATAATACAGGAAGGAACAATGTCCAAAAATGCAGTTGCAGGAAACTTACTACATCGTGTTACATTTACGTGAGCCTAATCAATAATCCCTGATATATGCGTCATAGGCACAATCTGGCATCCTCCGAATCTCTCCACCCAAATGTCAATGTGCTTTAGGGAAATATTATTTTTGGCACTATTGGCAATCCATTTAACCTTTTGCATGTTAACACCCAACTACATTTCTACCTTAAGATACTACTGGTGTCCCAGTAATTTGAATTTTATCAGTTATCCTGGGATAATTCCCAGAGAATTCCAAATGATTACCTCTAAGATGAAAAAACATACTCCACAATGCACTTAAGATGTTACAGTATATCAGATCCATAAAGAGAGTTTGAAAAATCCATTTGTCTAGTCACCATTGGTGAGTAGGAAACTTCCACTGATGAGCGTGGGAGCCTAAACCATCAATTTACTATTTTTACAAATAAAAGTTTAAAATGTAATGTTTCTAATTCTGATGGATGTGATGGTAACCTTCCAAAATGTAAATGTTTTCTTCCTAGGAGTACAAACCAAGAGCTTTAGTGTCTCTGCAACTTTCAATTACCTTTCCAAAGCTACCTGAAACTGACAAAGCCAGTAAGTTTCATGGCAAGCATTTAGAACCAGCTGTGTAGTGCTGACACTGTCAAGAATATGATAAATTTTGCTGTTGTGAAGCTATTCATCTGTGGAGGAGGACCCGAAAAAGGGGGAACACATGGAGTTTGGAAATCCTATTTTCTTTTTTTTTTTTCAGCAGCCTGGGGACAGTTAGAGTATCAAAAACCCCCTTCTCCCCTCTGGGTGAAGGGGAAAGAGCAATAAAGTTTTGTTTTTCCCAAGCCTGTGAGATCTATCGAGCTGGCCTTTAGATTTATCAGACACCTAACACCTTCAGGCTATTGATTTAAAGATGAACTCCAGTGACCAGGGTTCATGGACATCACCTTAGCAGAAATACCAGTTGCTGGGTCTGTCATGGGAAGAGGCCAGTAAACTTCTCATTAGGATTTTGCTCCTGGGCCTTGCTGATTGGGCCCTGTTCAACTTCACTATAGTGTATGGGCTAGGAGCAATGTAGTTCTTGTTTGATAATTTTTACAACTTTCTTAAAACTTTTCAAATTGAAAGGGATTAAGATGCTATTTACCAAAGTCAGCAAGTCTTTTTCAAACTCTGGTCCTACAGGAGTTGAACTCCCTCCTGCCCTTCCATCTCTCTGCAGAGTCTTAGCTCCTGCTCTTCAGAGTTTTCTCTTCCATCCACCCCCTCCCCCCCCGGTCTCAGGAGAGAGCCCCAAATTATAAGTGTCATTTGTACACTGTGTAGGTTTGTGTATTTGTAAGTCACCATTATAAATACATATTTGTGTGTTCTCTCCTGATGACAAAATGGTGTGTGGGGGTTGGACATAGTTTTCATGACTACATATCCCTTCGGCTAAATCTTCTGTTTTTTTTTTTTGGTTTTGTTTTTTGGTACTACTAGGAAAAAAACAGCTGAGAATCTGTGCAAGGAGAGCAGTGGAAAACCTACTGTGGGAGTAGAACTTAAAAGGTTAGAGCCTTCATGAGTAAAGAGGGTAATGATGTGGTTTTGGGGCCCTGGTTGGTTTTGCTGTAGTTACTATCTTCGATACAATAGTGGAAAAACAGCTGAATTGAGGCAGGCAGGTTTTAACATGGGCACACACACATGTTTCTTTTAGATACATTGGGAAAGTCTCTGAAATAGGCTGTGTTTGTTATGTTTCTTAATTTACTATTGTAGGCTGGGAAAGCCCTGCGGAACTGTCCCAACTGTCACTCAAGAGTTGAACATAAGTGTATGAGGCAACAGATGTTAAATTGGATTTTTTTCTCCTGTGGTCTGAGCTTTCTTGAAACATTATCTACATAAAGAAATAGTGAAACACTGTTGCAAGTGTCCCATATTCTGTTCTTTACCTATTCTAAGAGCCTGATCCAAAGTCACTTGAAATCAAAGGGACTCTCTCCATTGACGCTGGTGGTCTTTTGTAAACTTTAATAGTGATTTTAGCAGTGTTAAGACAAAATTACATTCCAGATTACATCTGTTAATGTAATTGATACATAAGCTTATAAAATCACTGTAAAAGTTTTATGTAAGGGTGTGGGTTGGAGCTATGTGACAGATACCCAAAAGCAGTATTGGAGTAGTGTGTTGAAAGTGTTGTAGGCAATATGAAGGTAAAAAGGAATGCACAAGTCTTTTGCCTTATCTACTTATTTCCATGTTCGTTAGGTTTCAGGTGGACAGGGTATGTCTCGCTGCAACACTGTCACTAAATGTAGCTTTTGTTAGCTAATAGGTACACGTTTCTCTTAAAAACAAAACAAAAAACCCATCACTCTCAAACTGGAAGTGATTCAGGTACTATCCACCAAAGTCAACGAGCTAGCTTCCATTTTTCTGTTGTCCCCTGTTAATTAACACAAAATAACACACTAGTATTGTGTTCTCTGAGAAAATATCCAGTGTCTTCATTCTTTCTCTATGCTCTTTGCTGGCTTCTTTTTTAATAAAAATCAAACAAATCACACTAAAAATGAATATACCTTGGTGAAGATAAAGAAAGGCAAAACCATATTTGTTGTAAATATTTAGATTTTGTTCTATGTATATAGTTTCCCTTTGAGTAAATATAATATTGGCACATCAGAAACAGGCTTTTATTGCGTTTTATGAGATAGGGTTTTAAAGATTGGTATTCCCAAATTCTCAATCTTTCTTTGTCTCTTCTTTCTGTACAGTTGGTAAGTCTGCAGAGTTGAAAAATGGAAGATAAGGATCCGGGAAAACATGCATCACGTTTTTGGTATCCATTGAGTTCATGTCTTTTGCCCCCCACAATGGTGCCATGCCACAAGGATTATAGTAGTTAGAGATGGAAAAGACTTACTAGATCAAGTCTATATAGCCCTTCTAAAAGTGCAGGATATTGTCTCATCGTAGGATACATCAGATGTTAAACTGATCCCTTGAACTTCGCCCAAAACCTAAGCTTTGTTTCTTCAAGTTGTCTTTGTATAATTTTTAAATACTGTACAGAATTTCTGCAATTTGCATTAATATTTTTTGTGCGTTTTACTCAGTGGCAAGTTGGCTGAGGTTTTCCTAACTCCTGGCAGTGTGAAATCTGAAAAGGTAGTAACTGGTAATAGCCTTACTATCTACCTATCTTATGGTTTGGTATAGGCACTCATCATCAATGTGTTGCTTCCATGCAAGACTGGAAAAGTGAAGTTCCTAGTAGAGTTCATGAAATCTTTGGCTCTGTTCCATCTCTGTGAATGGGAAGCCCACTCTCAGAGGGCTTGAAGGGAAGAGCTGTTTGCTGTAAGTGTCTCTCTGGGTATGGTGAGAGCTTTATAAAAGAGATCTTACGGGATGATTCTGGATTTGTCTGATTTTCTTCTGGAAGTTTGCCTTATATCTGGCTTTCATACCCTTTGTCGTGGTATTTTTGATGTACGTTGTAAAACCCTAGGATTGTTTTATGAAGCAGTGTATCTTTTTTTTAATTTATATATTTTCAATATATCAAAAAAAATTTAGATTGTTTACCTGGCAGAGTTTAAAAAGAAAGGGTAGATGTGACATAACTTTGATTTATACTCTTAAACTATAGATATTTAGTCATAAATATTCCTATGGGTCTAACCCGATCAATAGTAACTCTAAACTGGACTACAGCTTCTCTTTACATTGTAATTTTAGTAAAAAATATGTTTAATTTGGTCAGTGGAGCTTTTTCAGGATGTTTCCTCCTACCACTAGTGTAATCTGCAAAATGGATGCACTCTACTCCATTTCATGGTCCCTTAGTTCATACGTGCAAAACAGTCCCCTTCTCCTGAACTTGGCTGTTCGAAGATTGTCGGGGCCAGTACATGTACATAACTTAGGTGTTTCAGTCATTATTTTTTAAACATAACACACAGCATGTTTGAGATGAGAGCTCAGTAAGTGTTGAGTCTATGTGCATATACACTTTGTAATTGCTAAAGCTGAAAATAGCAGGAAAAAATAGTTTTATTTGATAGGTATACATTGACTGAAGTCCTGGCAGCTGTGAAAAATGGATGAAGAGTTGGTTTAGTCTACCCATCACCAATTGTATACAGTAAGCAGATAAGTTGTTCTGGTGAACAGGTGCTCATATATGATGATGGATGCAGCAGAAATGGCTAGATAAGCAAATTAGCTAAATTGCAGTACATGAGCCTATTGTCTCAAATTGATCACCTACCTAGCTGAAAAAACTAGGCCAAATCATAGTGTGAAATCTTCTCATAATTTGTGTTAAAGTAAATACATGAATAGGATGTTTTAACCAAAATTAAAGGTGTTTCTCTTTAAGAATTTATCCTTTAATTATACCAGAATGACAACTGTGCGATCATTAAGCTTTAAGATCAGCTTTCTGTTGAAAACTTGACTGTTGTAAGTACTCTAAAATCCATACAGTTAATCATTTGCTTTGAAATTTGGTGTGCCTCATGTGGGCATGGGTGCAGCCAGTAATCCAAATTTGGGGCCATTTGACCAAGGGGATATACAGCTCCTGGAAAAACAGCTTTTTTTAAAACTGACACATTCTGGGAATGAATCCAACTAGTGCAGAAATCTGAAGTAAAGAAAGTAAGTAAAGGAAGATTTTTATTTTTGGGGGGAATGTAAACTGAGTACAGCAGAATATTCAAAAGGCACTGAAACTGTTCCTTGTAAAGAAAATAAACTACACAAGCAAATGCTTGCTGGAGGGGAGAGGGTGATGGGGGGAGTGGAAAAGTAGGTGGGAAATTAGGGGGAAGAGGGGTTGAGAGATCAGATGAGTGGGGGGGAGGGGTGGGTCACTGCGGAGGGCGGTACAGGGGAGTGACAGGATGACTGGGTGAGAATAGGGGCAGAGGTGCCTGTGAGACCCACATGCACACATGGAGGGAACACAATCCAGGGGCCCCCTGCCAATCTATAGGGTTGTACCCCTTCATGAGAGTCAGATTCCAAGGAGGCTTCCTTATCTGAGGGGGAGGGGGCATCTGAGCCCCTCTCCCTGTGTGAGCTGGAAATGGAGGTCCTTGCTCCTTGGGGTGTCTGAACACTGCTTCTTGCCCCCTGTGTGTGCCAACCTCTGGGAGGTCCCTGCCCATCTGTGGTGGTCTGGACACCCCCCCATCCCTCATGGGAGCCAGGTTCTGGGTAGGTTGTCTGAGCCCCTCCGCATACCCCCCTTGTGTGATCTGAGGTCATATAAGGAGGTCTGAGCCCATCTCCCTACCCTGCCCCCATGTGAGTCAGGATGCTTAGATGACCCATCAGAAACTCTCCAGCATTGGGGAGGAGATAAGGGGACACCCACTTATCTGAATGGAGCGGTTCATGTGTCTCAGTGCTATTGATTCAGGCTATATTCATGGGTATTTTTTCAGCTGAGAACATCTCAGAGATGAATAGGAAACTGAACACCTCTTTGAGTCTTCAGTGCTGCCTCTTCATTCCATTCTCCCTCTAACTTCATACAATATACATCAGTCTTAAAGTCACTGTAACAACCATGTAATAAAACTGTCAAAGTTTCGGTACACAGACCATGAATGAGATTTCTCACCAACCCTGTTAGCAGCTATATGTTGCAAACATTTCAGAACATGAGTGTTATCCTTATTCTACTATAACAAAATATACAGGAGTGGGGAGGAAAACTGTATGGCTTAGTGGAAAGACTACTTGTCTAGGAGTATTCCTAGCTCTGCCACTGGCCTGCTGGGTGACATTGTCAAGTCACATAACCTCTTTGTGCCTCAGTTTCCAATCTATAAAATGAGAATAATGATGCAATGTTCTTTAACATTTACTGATGAAACACTATATAAAAGCTAGGTGTTTTGACTGTTACCCAGCCACAATAGCATATCAGTTGCAAACTCAGGTGAGAACTGCAACTATTAAATAACTTAACTTCTGTCAACAAATATTTCTATTTCTAATTTAAAAAGAAAAACCCTAGGGAATTAAATGGCAAAAGACTTGGTTAACACGGGACTAAGGTTTCCTGGTGATAGCTTGTGCCCTTCCAGAATGCCGAGTTCAGCAAAACTCAAATTTCTGAAAATCAGGAAATAGTTAATAAATGCTCACATAACCTTAACTCTGCTCTCTTTGAATGATATCCCAAGATTTTCTGTGTCTCTCTCTCTCTCTCACACATGCACGCATTCTCACTCACTCACTCTCCCAGTCTGCCTCTTCAATGTAATGGACAGGTGCTCAAACACTGAGCTTACTCCCATGACAGAATATCACACTTACAAAATTTAACAACCTCTTCATTCCCTTTTAGAACCCCTTAACACTTGTGCACAGGATGCCACATAAACCTATGTTTCCCCCTATCCATCATTAAATTCACAGATTGCTCTCACATCTCACCTCGCTACTGAGAATACCCAAGAAAAGACCCCAGTGCCCTGCTACTGATGCAACTTACACTGTTCAGCCTGGAACCTCAAGATAAACAGGCACCTCCTTTCCTTTGATAACACACACCGCGGGACTAAGTCCCAGGGCTCCTCATATCGCAGTCATAGCTCAGTGACATTTCTCAAACTAATCCCCAGATCTCAGTCTCAGTTCTTCCAAGCAGCTCTTATTCCTCCATCATTCAGTACAGCTACACCTAACACAGTGAGGAGCTAGGGTGTGTGCAGATGATTCCCCTGTAGCTATTGCCAGCTCAAGGAGGGGGGTGGGGGTGGGCAGAATTAGTTGCATGGTTGTTTACTTTAATTCTGTATTTTCTGGTTTGCAGAAGTTTGAGTTTTGCTGAACTCAACTTCTGGAAGAGCACGAGCTATCACCAAGCAACCTTAACTCTAACCTAAATTAACTTGGTTAATTAACCAATTATTTGCCACTTAATTTGCAACATAATAGATTTATCACTGGTGCCTTTATTTCTGATGAATTTGTGTATATTAAGTTTGAATCACAAATTAGGTGGAGGTTGAAAGCTTTAATCTCTTTTGTCTTTTTAGTTTATATTTATCTTTAGTCCTCAATCAGAAATTTAAAGATCTGAACCAGAGGACTGTGGCATGCAAAATGATTTAGGTCCTGGTGACAGAGAAGGACATCAGTTATTTAGGTAATCTGAACCTTCTGATTATCTAAATTAGTTTACATTTTTTTTGTCTACTGTGGACTCTTTATCAAATCTTGGATTGAAGACTCTTGAGAGCTTTTGAAAACACATTCTGCTAGTAAATGCCAATGACGACAACTTGAGCAAATTTTTATTTCCTTCTATACTTTGTGTTGTGGAAGGGGAATAGTTGTTTGAACCCTCCCTAAGGTTATAGATTTTATTTAAGAGGGAGGAAAAATAGAAGTTTTGATGCAAGTGTGCTTGATTACATTTATGCAAACAATTTGATTATTAAAGGTTTTATAAAAATCATACTAAAGGGGACTTGTGTAGTCATCAATGCTAAAAATTTAGCTCTTTCAAGGTTAGAAGGAGCATTATGGCACACAATCCATTAACACTTCATTGTTTTCAAGGATGGATTGTCCCATAGATCATGCATTAGTTGAAAAACGAGTAGAATTGTAGTGGGGTTTGTAATAACAAATTGCATACTATCACTTTCTGCTATGTGGGACACACCAATCTTCTGCTGTCTGTCTGGACACAGGTAAATTGAAAGTCACAGTCATCCACTGGAATTGAGGAAATAAGATGCTTCCTTTTAAATGGTGAGGGAGTTGTTTATGAGGGGTGTCCAAAATGAGTTGTAGTCTGCTGGTCATGAGGTTTTGTAACACAGGACATCCACCCAACTTTTAATTACTTTCAACTACAAATTGTGGAAGTTCAGCTCTCTTTTGGAACCTATCCAGTATTTTAGGCTCCTTTATCAATTGCCAAATTAGTGCAAACCTTTTCACTAAACTACAGTTCCTCAGCTGCTTCAGTCTTCCTGTCCCTTAATGTAATCAGAGGGAAACAGCAAAGACTTTTCACAAATGCATGATAAGAGAACAAGTTTTGTAATGTGTAGGTGGGTATTGTATTTCTCTAAATAAATGTTCAGTTTTACATGCCTGCATGAAAGAATCATTATCCTTCAATGGAGTAAGTGTAACTTGTGCTGCATAAATTTAGCATTTTAAATAAAAAAAAAAAAAAAAACCTCCATAGTCACCTTTTTGGAATAGCTGTTGTGTATTTTATATTTTCAAATGTGAGAAGCTACAAAAAAGTGATTATTTATTTTTAAATGTGTTTTTTAATAAAGTGAGCAAAAGCTTACAACTAAATTTGGACTTGTGTATTGATTCTCTGTTATGTTCAAGCAATTATTGAGTGTTATATAGCTCTAAAACTGAAAATGTGACATCAAATAGTTGTCAGTTTTTTTTCTGCTCAATGAACACATCAAGAAATGGTTGCTGTCTCTCTTAGTGTAATGTATTTTCCAGTCTTTGCTCTACCACAGAAACAAAACAGTTTAAAAAAAATACAAAACCACTTGTGATTAAACACATTAAAAGGTTGAAAATGTCAAATGTAGAGCAGTGTGTAGATGACTTCTGGTAAGTCAGGGCTCGAGGGAAGTCTCTGTGACTTCAGAATGGAGCAGCACTGCCTTAAGATGCATCTTTTTACTAAATGAAAGAGCATTTAGCTAGCAAAAGTTAGTGTTTAGTTATCTGAAGATACGTTTTGGTGTTGGTTTGTCAGTGGAGCCAATGCCAGATCTCCCTAGAGCATATCTTATTGCAAACCGCATGGATTACCTGGAAGTGAATTAATTCACTGTCCCTTGTCCAAAACATGAATAGATTTGAGAAGATGAACCACTGTAGATTTTCTGAAACTTTTTGAAACAGGATCTTAATATAGGTATGTTATAGGTCATAACCTTTGTATTGTGATCTGTATATAATTCTGAAAATCTAAGCAGGGTTTATCTAGGTCAGTATTTTCTGTAATATACCCAGACAACTGGAATGGGAGGAATTCACTTAGTGTCTTGGTGTACACTGTTTGGATATGTTTAGTTGGACTGTTGTCTAAAAGGGCAAAGTTCTGTATTCATATTTAATGTTGCTATAGATGATTAAACAGATGCTGGCGTTCACAGTAAAGGTGACTGCGTTCTGTGGTTATTCCTGTGTAGCTAGTAATTAGCTTATGGTGCTTGGGAATGAAAGACTCTTTTATGAGAGTATTTTTAGGGATTTCTTGAATATGAAGGATAATTGTCTACTCTGAGCTTGGGGACTTTCTGAAATTTGGGAAAGGGGTGAAATTCTTTCCCAGATTTATGCCGAAAATTACCTATATGACAGTAATTTAAAAGCTACATGTTCAGATTGCTGAAAATAACATAAGACACCCACTGGAAAAGCAAGGCCATAGAACCAGCCAGCTTCATGAAACTATTCTTTTGTCTAAAACCAAATTCAAATATTTCTGAGGAAAATTACAAAATAAACATGCCTGGGATAGTTATTGTGCTCAAATAAGGAACTTGTCTGTAGCATGAGTGATACTAATACATCAGACACTCATCTAGGAGTAAAAGAGACTGGTGGTTGTGATTGTAACTCTGGAATCCTTTACACTTCAATTGATATTCTTGGGATGCATAATTAAACCTTGCCTGGCTCCATTTTCTTGGGAAGGGAAACGGATGTACAGTGGTGAGAGTCAGCTCCACAACACGCTTCTCCTTAGTTCCTGCAAAAAGTTCTGTGGCATCTGGTTTCTGGAAAACTTGGGGATTGGCCATCTGTTTAGAAATGGGTGGAGCTGGGAAATAGTGGCTCTATGGCATGATTTCTTCTGGCTCCTCTGGATAGCTGGACAGGAATTAGAGCTGGATTAAAAAAAAAACAGATTGCTGCTGGATTCCTTCCACAGTTGCTGTGGTACCCAATGTTAGGACAGGTCTGAAAGAGTTGGGGAGGGTGAGAATCAGAAGATCAGAGAAACTAGGGAACAGTGCAGAAAAGGGGCATAGTTCCTCACAAATTCCAGGGCTCTGTGAGTTTGAAGACTCTGAACTTTCTTGCCATGCAGCCCCCTAAATTCCAATACTCTGATGGGGAATGTAGAAGGATCCTGGACTTTGTTGTAATGAACATAAAAGGGATTCTTTACTGGGGCTAACAGAGATTGTCTGACATCTGTAATCTTCCTAGATATGTCTATATTGCAATAAAAATAAACAACCGCCCATGGCATCAAGTCTCAGAGTCAGTTGACTTGGGCTCCTGGGGCTCAGGCTGTGGGACTAAAAATTGCACTGTAGAAACTGGGGCTCAGGCTGGAGCCCACGCTCTGAGACCTTCCCCTCTTGTGGGGTCTCAGAGCCTGGGCTCCAGCCTGAGCCCAAACGCTACACTGCAGTTTTTAGGCCTATGAGTCTTGGCAGCCGTGGCCTTACTGCAGGTCTTTCTTTGCAGCATTCTAGCTGTGTTCAGTCAGTCTGTGTTGCCATCAGTCATGGGCTCCCCAAGTCTTATGCTACACGCAGTCATTATGGAAAAGATCATATGTGGACCATCCATAGGGGACTCCAAATGTGAACATAATTATTGTCTTTTGTCTGAAGATTTCTATCCTTTCTCTGTTGAGCAAAATGATCTGAATAAGATGCTCACTAGAAGAATGACCATAATGGGTCTGTCTTTGATAGAATCCAGGACTTGAATGTGTTAACAAAACACTTCTGGATCTGAGAATTTACAAAGAATAAGTTCTATACTCTAGCTAGAGTTTCAATGTTTATCCTCTTGGAAGATTCGGGGACTTCCTTTACTATTTATCTTCTGAACAAAATGTCTAGATCTTATCTTAAAGTGGTGCACACATTTTAGAGTAATGTTTTGATGATGTGGGGATCGGGGTGGGGACTGTATCCCATTCCTTCTTCCCCATCACCCCCATATCTCTCATATGTGGAATTTAAACAAAACACAGTAAAATCATATTTTGTTCTGTGATATTGTATCAAAAAGATAATAGAATTGTTATACAGATAATTTAATTGAAATAGTGTTGCACCATTCATTTTCAAATATTAATGATGTATTCTTCCCTTGATCTCAGTAGAAAACTTTCACCCATATCTGTAGATTATAGATCTTCACTTCTCACTTGAAGTTATAATAGCTAATTCTCTGAATTTGAGAGAGAGGGAAGAGCATTTTCTATAAAGCTGTTTCAATGCATTTGTGATGAAATAGTGAGTTAATACAGGAGAAAGCATGTAGCATTACTCATGCTTCTGAAAGTCCTCCAGGTGTAAAGACTGTAAGATGTAAGCTATAGCCTGAAAGTTGATTAGCTCCAGCTGACTCCCAAGTGATTCTAATCAACTATTAGAATTTACATATTTTTCATTATGCCATTTCATGAGTTGACTTGACAGCTATTTCCTTTGCATATGATTGAATTGTTTGGGGTTGTATATGCACGATTCCTATGTGTCTTTAGTTGATGTCTGAGCAGATTTATGTGATTATCTGATTATCTGCTAAACTGCATGTACAAGTCACATTCCTGGTGGAATAATTTATACTCGTATGTAGTTTCTTTCCTCTTTGATACATTATTAGGGTATTTTGGAACTTTTTGTAGTTCCACATTTTGTTCTCTCAATCAGAAATTAGAGAATAAACAAATTAGGATATTTCTAATAAATTCATTATTACAGTAGAACATAAATGTCTTTCCTGTACTCGCTAGTATATACTATCTGGTTTCCTTGTTCATGTAGATGAGTAAATCTAAACTGTTTTGGCTGGACGAGCACAAGTCCATGGGGCCGGATGCGCTGCATTCGAGAGTGCTAAAGGAGTTGGCAGATGTGATTACAGAGCCATTGGCCATTATCTTTGAAAACTCATGGTGATTGGGGGAAGTCCTGGACGACTGGAAAAAGTCTTTAAAAAAAAAAATAGGAAGGAGGAGGATCCTGGGAACTACAGGCTAGTCGGAAAAATCATGGAGCAGGTCCTCAAGGAATCAATTCTGAAGCACTTAGAGGAGAGGAAAGTGATCAGGAACAGTCAGCATGGATTCACCAAGGGCGAGTAATGCCTGACTAATCTAATTGCCTTCTATGATGAGAACTCCCTCTGTGGATGAGGGGAAAGCAGTGGACATGTTCCTTGACTTTAGCAAAGCTTTTGACATGGTCTTCCACAGTATTCTTGCCAGCAAATTAAAGAAGTATGGGCTGGATGAATAGACTATAAGGTGGATAGAAAGTTGGCTAGATTGTCGGGCTCAATGGGTAGTGATCAATGGCTCCATGTCTAGCTGGCAGCTGGTATCAAGTGGAGTGTGCCCCAAGGGTCGTCCTGGGGCCGGTTTAGTTCAATATCTTCATAAATGATCTGGAGGATGGTGTGGATTGCACCCTTAGCAAGCTTGCAGATGACACTAAACTGGCAGGAGAGGTAGATACACTGGAGGGTAGGGATAGGAGACAGAGGGACCTAGACAAATTAGAGGATTGGGCCAAAAGAAATCTGATGAGGTTCAACAAGGACAAGTGCAGAGTCCTGCCCTTAGATGGAAGAATCCCATGCACTGCTACAGACTAGGAACCGAATGGCTAGGCAGCAGTTCTGCAGAAAAGAACCTAGGGGTTACAGTGGACGAGAAGCTGGATATGAGTCAGTATGCCGTTGTTGCCAAGAAGGCCAATGGCATTTTGGGATGTATAAGTAGGAGCATTGCCAGCAGATTGAGGGACGTGATCATTTCCCTCTCTTCGGCATTGGTGAGGCCTCATCTGGAGTACTGTGTCCAGTTTTGGGCCCCACACTACAAGAATGTGGAAAAATTGGAAACCGTCCAGTGGAGGGCAACAAAAATGATTAGGAGACTGGAACATATGACTTATGAGAAGAGGCTGAGGGAACTGGGATTGTTTAGTCTGCGGAAGAGGAGAATGAGGGGGGATTTGATAGCTGCTTTCAACTACCTGAAAGGGGGTTCCAAAGAGGATGGATCTAGACTGTTCTCAGTGGTAGCATATGACAGAACACGGAGTAATGGTCTCAAGTTGCAGTGGGGGAGGTTTGGGTTGGTTATTAGGAAAAACTTTTTCATTAGGAGGGTGGTGAAGCACTGGAATGTGTTACTTAAGGAGTTGGTGGAATCTCCTTCTGTCAAGGTTCCTTCCCCACTCTGAACTCTTGGGTACAGATGTGGGGATCTGCATGAAAACCTAAGCTTACTTTTACCAGCTTAAGTTAAAACTTCCCCAAGGTACGAACTATTTTAGCTTTTGCCCTTGGACTTTCGCTACCGCTACCACTACCAAACGTCTAACTGGTATTATATTAGGAAAGAGTCCGTTTGGAAACGTCATTCCCCCCCAAAATCCTCCCAAACGTTACCCCCCCTTTCCTGGGGAAGGTTTGATAAAAATCCTCACCAATTTGCATAGGTGACCACAGACCCAAACCCTTGGATCTTAAGAACGAGGAAAAAGCAATCAGTTTCTTAAAAGGAGAATTTTAATAGAAGAAAAAGTAAAAAGAATCACCTTTGTAAAATCAGGATGGTAAATACCTTACAGGGTAATTGGATTCAAAACATAGATAATCCTTCTAGGCAAAACCTTAAGTAACAAAAAGACACACAACCAGGAATATCCATTCCATTCAGCACAGCTTATTTTCTCAGCCATTTAAAGAAATCAGAATCTAATGCATATCTAGCTAGATTACTTACTAAGTTCTAAGACTCCATTCCTGTTCTGTCCCCGGCAAAAGCATCACGCAGACAGAGGCTTTGTTTCTCTCTCCCCCCAACTTTTGAAAGTATCTTGTCTCCTCATTGGTTATTTTGGTCGGGTGCCAGCGAGGTTATCCTAGATTCTTAACCCTTTACAGGTGAAAGGGTTTTTCCTCTGGCCAGGAGGGATTTTAAAGGTGTTTACCCTTCCCTTTATATTTATGACAACTTCCTTTAAAAGTTTTTAAGGTCAGGCTTGACAAAGCCCTGGCTGGGATGATTTAGTTGGGGATTGGTCCTGCTTTGAGCAGGGGGTTGGACTAGATGACCACCTGAGGTCCCTTCCAACCCTGATATTCTATGAAAGATCTATGTACACCATACCATATACTTGTTGGATAGGCAGCCAAGCTACCTCCAACTTCTGCAAAAACTCATAAAACTGCACACGTTCCATATTGCATATCACTTAATTTGTCAACAGCTTGACAATTTTGTTTTTGACCATACTGTACTCATGGCTTTATACTGTAAATTCTTTGGAGATGAGACTTACTCATTCGATTCAAGAAACCTAACATTCCGTGCCATATATAATAGTAGTAATATCTAGCCTTTGTACTTCCTATCAATAGATCTGAAAGTGCTTTACAAAGGAGTTAAGTCTTATTATTCCCATTAGTGTACATAATGGAGCTATGTAACGGTTAATGCATCTTAAAAGATGTAACCATGATTAGCTGCACTGTACTACATGTTTACCACCGTGTGATTTTGAAAACGGAAGACTCTTAAAAATGAGTATGAAAATACCTAACTAAAAATGTTCTCCTGGAAAATCTATGGGCATAGGAATTGCCATTTCAGATTGCATAATTTATCTATCTGGGATTCAATCCTTTACAACACTGAGTTTTACTGGGGTAAGAAGGGCAGATTAAGCAGGTTCTTAGACTTTTATGGTATGTCTACACAATTTTTTGGAGTGGGTGGGAACGAGCTGCCCAGCTCAGGTTGACAGATTCAGGATAGCAGGACTTGTGCTAGTGCTCTCAATATAGATAAGTAGACGGTGCTTTTGTCTATAGTTATTTCTAGAACACTAGCACGAACCCTGCTAGCCCAAGTCTGACTTGGGCTGGGAGGCTTGCTCCTATTCTTTCCAAAGTGCTGTACAGTGCTTCTGGGAATAATTGCTCTCTGCTAATTAAATTAATGTGGGGCAGGGAGTAGTGAGGAGACCTGAAATGTTTTTGTTGCCAACTGTTCTACAATGCATCACCTGGTCAATGGTGGACAGAGGTGGTCCTCTCAGTTGATTATCTCTGCTCCCTGACTAGATTACCCAATTACCTGCCTTTTGTTTTCAGACACTACCTGCAAAGGTATTTAGTGATTGTAAAACTTGTGGTAATTCTGTGAATTCCTAAAGAAGCTTCTATTTAATCTTCTTAAGGGCCAATCATCACTCTTAATATCCCAGAGCAGTCCAGGGAGGAATCTCTGGAGGCTGGTAAGATTCATATTACCTTAATGAAAATAATGGCAGTTTTTAACTATGGATTGAAAAGCATCCTCAAGACCTTACTTCCATATAAAAAAGAAACTGTTGCCAAGCCCCCTCTTATTCCAACAAAGCTACACTAATTGAAATTACATGCGTATATCTTTCTAACACCAATTAACTAGTTCTTTCTCCAAATAAGACCAATTTTGGGTTTCCCAAATGTTGATTCCTCCACACTTAATATATTCTGTCTCTTGCCCCCCCCACCCCAAGTCACTAAATTCTGGGCTCCTTTCATCACTAAATACATTAATTCTGGGTCCCTTACTACTTTACTTTGCTCTTGCATGTGCAGCAGAAAGCTGTTTACATGGGCCACTCTGTTCCTTCCTCTCCTTCTCTTCTCATGGGAAAGTAGCAGGGTCCAGCTTCTCTCTTCTCTGATAAGAGAAATGGCCATCTGTGCTGCTCTGTTTACCTGCCTCTGTCCTCCCCTTCCGCAAAAGAGCAGTGGTTCTTTCCAATATACTTCTTGCCTACCCTTCCTTTCCTGCCTCTTGAAGTAGTGGTGGTATTTGGGCTGCTTGCTGCTTTCTTCCTTCTTAATTGGCAACGAAGGAGCCACTTGTTCCCCAGCCCAATTTAGTCCCCTTGCCTGGGCAAAGTTTCTACTTGCTTTGGACTAGAGAGTTGGTTTTTTTTTTTTTTTTCAAGCCTTCTTGATATTCCATGATAGAAAGGCGTGGGTTACTTTGGACAGCCAGTGAAACCGTTTAGAGTCCCTTACTGCATCTTATTTTTAAAATATCATGCATGATATAGCTGAGTGGTTCTGGCTGCAAGAGAGATACTGGTCGAAAAGGCAGTAAGGAGCTGTTCATTCACAGCAGTGGTTTGGCAGTAGTGTTTCCACTGAAGTATCTGTTTTGGAATTGTAATCCAATGCAACACTAAACTTATACAAATATCAGTCGTTTTTTATGGTGAGACTCCAGATATTAAGAGCATAGAAACCATAAAATCAACTGCCTTTCTGAGAATAAATTGATAAATGGCACATGGACAGTTTCCACATGGCTCTGAGGTAATGATGGTAATTAAAGATTATTATTTGGAGTGCTTTGCCCAAACTTTGCGACTTTACATTAATGATCCTTCACTGTGAGAAGACTCCAACACATTTGAAGTTGGCTGGAGGTTATTGGTCCACACAAGTTCAATAGATTGGGAGTTGAAATGGGTCTCACTGAACCAGCTGGTCAAGGGAGCAAGATGAATTTACCTGCAGACCTGTTTCCAGCAAATGCCTTCATTTGCTCATAAGCTCATCAATTTAAATGGCACTCATGTGCCTAAAGTTAAGCATCTGCAGGATCAGGGAGAGCCTATATTCGTATGTGGTAAACAGCATTGTGGTATCTGTATGCCTCCACATATTAATAAAGTTGCCCTCACACCACTGAGGTTAAATGTCATTCCCAAGGTCAAACAGGAAATCTGTGGCAGTCATAACTGAGCCCAAATAAGACTCTCCTTCCTCTTGCCTATTTTGTGCTACTGGGGAGTAGTAGGCTATAATTATTCTTTGTTCTTAGGAGCTGAGACTCAGGTGGAGCAGGGCATGGTGTCTAATCCAAATTCTTGAATTGTTTTAAGAGTTAAACTCTAAGAATTGGCACTATGACACACATGTAAGCATCTCCAGAACTTCTCAGTATGGAAGTGTTGGAGCCATGAAAAATTGCATCTTGCATTGCGGAACTTGAACTTTTACTATGTGGAATCAGCACAAGTATACAGTTTTATTTCTCTTTTTATGCATAATACATAAAAAGGGCTTTGTATATTAAAACAAAATTAAATCTAGTAGCCTCTTGTAGTTTGAACAGTTGTACTGTAGTTACATGGCCCAATCTCTAAAAATAGCCAGTTATTGGATGGAATAAATTAGTTACCATCTTAATATATGAGCATTATTAGAATTTTTTGTGGCGATTGACTCTTCGTACTATTCTTTCTAGTGAGAATATGAATGCTTTGAGAGGCTGGATGTTACTGTGGAACAAACATACAAGGCACACAGATTTGTATTTGACATATGGCTCATCTAATCACTATTTCTTTCCTGTTTCTGACCACATCTCACAAAGGTTATGATCACTGGGTTGTGAAATGTTAAATTTCATCCAATGTGTTTGATTCTTGTTTTCTGTGAAGCAATTTTAAAATGTTCTAGTTAAGAAATTAAAAAAAATTAAAACTAGTTTCTATAAAACATTAATTTTACTGAAAAATTCAGTGCATTATTGTCATAGAATTAATAGCCTTTAATACATATATAAAATACAGTTTCAGTAGCATTGATACTTGGTCCTTATTCAAGGAGATTGCCATTAGCTTGAATGGGAGTTTGCCTAAGTAAGAATTCAAGGATTTTGGGCTCTGTGCATGACAGACATACAGGATTGACTCCTCTTGGAGCTAACTGGCTTTGCGTCTGTGCGTTTCTTGTGTATCAGCAAGTAAGTGCACAAAATCATCTCTTTTTAGCATAATGTATTTGTTGTATATTAATAGGTAAATTGAGTGCCTACTTTAGAATAGAAGTGTCCTAATTAGTGAGAGTGTTGTACAAATTAGGAAGTGAAGATGTGTATGTAGCACCTAAATACCAAAAAAGAAAATAATTCTTGCTCTAAAGTGATTCTATCTCTTGTTGCAATGGAAGTTGTAGGGCATGCTATAAGTGCTTAGCAGGTAATTACAGTTGCCTTTAGTAAGCTTGACGTAAGATGGTCATTTTGGCTCTGCTCTTGTGCGTTTGAGGGGAGAATGAGAAACTTGTCCATTACCAGCCCAACCATGGTGATGTCACAGAAGTATTTATGCCCAGACAAACCTGATGGCAACATTAGAAGTACTGAAGAATTTCTCCATCTCTAGTCACTGCAGCCAGGTTGCAGGGTCTGCGTCCCCCTTAAGATCATCTGATGAGTAAACATATACTTGACGGCACCATTAAGCTGAAGAAGTGTGTATGCGTACAGTAGGACCAATCTGTGCATATCTCAGGTCAGAACTTAAACACTAAGATATATATGTATGCCTGTATACAAATCGATGAAAACAGTAACACTCCTGCATCAAGCTGAGAATGTGTATTCCCATATGTTAATGAAAATTTACCATGGAATTTAGAAACTTCTGAGAATTTTCTCACTAGTGGTCTGAGATTGCTTTCTTCTTAGGAAAGAGAGATACTTTCCAAATGAGAATATTGGAGATTGAGCACTGACCATCGCCTTGGAATGACCAGATAAACACCCAAGACTGAAGTGTAAGATGCGAACAACTTTATTAATATTATACTGAAAATAACCATTAAAACGCCTTTGCATTCTTTAATGCTGTTAGGATAGCATTTCTAATAAACCATTCTTAAGGAAATAAGTGTTGACAGATGAAATAAAAAATATACTGTAGTTTCAGGTTTGTTTATGGGTATTTGGAAGTAGGAGTAGTCTGTAATTTAGATAATTGCCTGCATTTATGAACATGCTTCATATTTTGTTCAGTATTCTAAATGAATGAATGACCTGGAAAATATAGTATGCAATGACCAATGGGTGGATCATGATGTCTTAGGATATAAGGAGTACTTTTACCCATATCTGAAAGTAGGTCACCACTGCAGAGCTCTTCTCCGGGTGATGCCATATAAACAGCTTCCTGTTGGGGGGGGGAACCAAACCCCCACAAATTAGTATCAGTGAATTTTTTTTTCTATCAGATAACAATTTGGTGGCAGGGAAGGGAATGGGGTTGTGGTGATACCCTTGCCTTTGCTGAAATACTTGCATGTACTTTGAGTTCATTCCAATCATATTTAACTTGCAACAACACAAATGTATTTTCAGATTTACAAAACATGTGACTAAGAGCTACTCCAGGAAACACGTATGCACAAGAGTAGTTTCACTTATCTGAATAGTCCTGTTTAGTATTGTTAGACTGGGAAGGTTGGCTTAGGGTCTGGGGGAATTTGACTGAGACAGGAGATGTAGGTACAATTCCCGTGTCAGACTTCCTGTGTGAATTTAAGCAAGTAATGTAATCTGCTCAGTGCCTCTGCTCCAGTTCTGGAAAATAGAATACTTCTCTACCTCACATGGGTGTTATGAGGATAAAATCCATTCATGATCATGAGGGGTTCAGCTGCATTGGTGATGATGGCCATGTGAGTGGCTGTTTAAAATGTAGTTTTCACATTATTATACAGTGCTGATTTATTTATTTTTGCAATGATATTGAAAATAAAGCTGTCTTCTTTCTGTTCTCTTGGTTTACATCAATATGCACGTGTAAACATTTGAATGTTTAAGAGGCAAGGTGTGATGATTCTGTTTTGTTTTTAAACTATATATTGCTCTTGTGTATTGGAGATATGCCAAGATTGAATTAATAAGCAGATATTACTTCAGGGGGAATTGTGTGTGCTTTGTTTGGCCTATTGTATTTAAATGAAGTAGAAGCATTGTTTCAAAATTTGGTACTAGTCATTCCAGACATTCGTTTTATGGTTTCATCAAGCTGCAGCCTAAAAAAAAAAGCACACATTTTCTTGGTTTACGAACTTCTTACACTAATGTGCTTGTTTCCAGATGTGTTGAGCACCAAAATTTCTAAGTCAATTACCATTGTTGTTAATCTTGCACCTCTAAAAATCAGGCCCTACTGTACTTTGCTGTTGTCATGATATTTACAATTTAATTAAAGGTTTTGTTCCTAAATGTTATGGACATGCAGTGTAACAGCATAGCAATGTTAGCCAAAAGAGTCTCAATTTATCTTCTTAAAGTGATTAAGTGGCGTTTTGCAAAAAACAAAAAAATACCAAAAAAACAAGAGTAAACATTTCCTACATGTTTAGCTTTAACAAACTACTATACTCTCTGGATTAAGGATTTTTTTCCTTGAAAATCTAAAGTATTTGTTTAAACCAGTAATACTGTGGTGTTTGGCTTCAGTACTTTGTTGTTAACCTAATCAGAAATAAATTTCAGAGAACAGCCTGTGAAGTAAATTAGACAGGGAGGTTTCCTTAGTATTTCCGGCAGTTTCCGGGATGCAAGGCAATTCAAAATAACTACTAAAAAACCCTGCGATTTGAGGAAATTACTGTGAATACAGACAAAAATGGCTAAAATTTGCCCTCTGTACTCAATCTCACCACAGCTTGTAAAGTCAGTTAAATTTAGACAATTTCAGGTCCTATGGAACAGCAAATAAGAAAAGTTTAAAGCAAGAGATGTTTGTGAAAAACTCTTTAAAGTAATTTTTGTTGACATTTCGTAGTCTTCTTTGTGAAAGGACTTTAAATAGTGCTGCTGATTTCATAGATTGATGTAAGATTATAAAATAACACTGCATTTAAAGAGAACTGGCATGGGCATATTTTAAGCTATAATATTGCATTTGCTTCAACAACATGGTCACTTTCAACAGCTTACTTTCTTATGAGGAACTCTGTTAGGATCATAAGGCAACCTGAATTTGTGCACTAAAATAACTGCTGTGCCTTGTGTGTGTGGTGTTATAACTCAATTCATAAATAGGATTTGCACTGTATTCTGAATAAAAGGAAGCTATACAGATATCCCAGTGACTTTCTAGCAGGGTTGCCTGTCCCTAAGCGTGTTTCTGACAGATATAATAAACAAGCAGACTTCATTGCTCACTTTTTGTCTGATCAGCCTTTAGACAAGAACCTTGGCAGTTAATGAAACTGATTTTTCTAAACTGCCAAAGGATAACCACCAAGTTTGTTACACAAGGTATTGTGTGGTATCTGCAAATTGTAAGAGACATTCTTCAACCTTCTCTGAAAAAACATTTAATCCATTTGCCGTCTATCTCCTAGATATTCCCCCCCCCCATCCTGCTTGGCTTCTTGCCAGCGGAATGTCAGTACATGTGCAATCTAAACCATTTGATGTTTACAAAAGGGGTGTCCATTTGCAATAGGAATATCAAGTTTAAGAGCTAATGTTAACCAATCTATATTTAATCTAATAAAATACCTTAAACACAGATTTTCTATAGAGAGTTAAGCTGCTTCATTCGTAAATACCATTGTTTGTTGTCCTTTTTTTCTTGTGTATGTACTGCCTGAATTGCTGAATACTTTTATTAACTGGAGGTTTTGACACATCAAATCAGGATTTACCTCAAATAGTCCAGTCCAGGTATTTCATTTATTTTGGATTGCATTATACAGCAGATATTTTAAAGTTTCTGGACTGTTTTTAAAATGGTTTTGAAGGATATTTACACTGTTGCTCAAAAAAAATCTGATTAAAATATGAAGGTACTTTCAGGCACAATAAAAATGCATTGCATACCTGGAATTATGGCGAGTGGTGGTTTTTTTTTTTTTTTTTTTTTTGAAAAACACATTCAGTCCTGTCACAAAGTAAGCATCTTGAAATGGCCCTATTAAGAAAAGGGAATGACACAGCAGAAGTCTTCTTAACTATCTGTGCCCTATTCTTTCTTGGTTGTTGATTCTTGAGTCTATCATAGGCATATTAAAGACTTCGTTTTGGATGTTCTGACCATCAGAAATTAGTTGAGAGGAGGGATTGTCAGTGAAGACCTATCTCAGAACTTGAAGTGCTAGGGACAGAGGGTGACGGTGCACTCCATTGGCTGAGGAGCATGTCGTCAATGGCAGTGTCCCTGTCCCAGTACTCTTTAATACGTAAACATCCATAACCCACATTTGGGCTGTTCCCTTCCACCCAAGCAAATTCTATGGAATATAAAATTGAAATATAGAAGGGCTGTACAGTTCAAACCAAGTGCATTCCTTATTTTATACCAAAATTTCCATTCATGCAAAACATCATAAAAATTAGAGTAAATTTACTATGTTGCTTCTCCAACACAAACAGAATAAAGAATTTTCCTACATTTTGGCTATAAATTTCTCCATAAATAAGGCACCTTTCAAATGATTTTGAAATCAAACATTTCATTTCAAACATTTCATTTTCAAACATTTGAAATGTATGTGATTTTAGAGCTATTAGGTCTGTACAAAAAAAACCAAAACAATGACGTTGAAATACTTGATCTTTCCCATGTCACACCTCAGATCTCCCCCGTCGACTTTGGTCCTCTGCAAATTCAGTTATGAGAGCAGTGATCTTTTGTTGGCATGGTGTGAATAATTGCCCTGACGGTCAGCTTGGAAAATATAAATGTTTTGGACCAGATTTAGAAAGTGGCATATACTAGGAACTGAGCATCAGTGTTGGAAAGCTCACTTAATTCTGGGGAGGAAACTGCAGTGTTGAAAGTGGCTATAATCTCTCCTCTATACCAGGCACCTGCGGGAGCAATGTTACTGCTTTGCTTTCCTCTGGGTAAATTTCTGTGGGACGTAAGAGGGAAGGCTGCTGCAGGCAGATATTTCTATACATCTCTGTCCCAGGATTGGTGAATCCTTTACCTATTAAAAATAACATGACAAACATTGTTTTCTTCAGAACAATTTTTATTTCTTATGGTTTATTTCCCATTGTTATTCCAAAGGAGGAGTCACTGAAGTCTGTCTGTCTGTCTTGTCTCTATGTAGGGTTTGTGTTGATTTCCATCCAAGGTAAATTTTCTTTCAAACTGTGGCTGGTGTCCAAAACAAAAATTGAAATGTTTCTGCCTCCTGGTCTGTTTGGCTGATTTTTCTAATATTTCACAGAGGTGTTCCTGTTTCTTCTTGAGGTTTCCATTGCTAAATAAATACAAATTTAAAACAAGACAAAAACAAAAGAGGAGTCAACTGCATATAATGGTGATAGCTTATTCATTTAAATATTGGAAGATACTCAGTAGGGTGAATATTTTGTTGTTGGGATACAGACCTGTCGCATCTTTTTCTGATTCATATCTGTGACCCAGTTTGGTAGTCACTGAAAATGGTATGATCTGGTATATTGCTGTTTGCAAGGGGATGTTCAAAATTACTTGCTGGTATTAGCCCGTATACTTGTAGGCGGCCACATGCTAAAAACCACAGCTCACGCTATTTTATGTATATATGAATGTATATAGCTGTTGTCCATGCTGTACTTACTGTGTGGGTGAATAGAAGACTTTACTTTCTTATACTATCACTCCAGCACCTTGCACATACGCTAATTCTATCTTTATTTAAAACGGGGCCGGTTTTCTTGCTTTTGGTTAGTATTGTATATTTGGCATGAGCTGTGTAATCTGTTTGGTGGTTAACAATGGGCACTTGTCTCTGAAAACAGGAGATAAGTTTTTGAGTTGAACAAAACAATTATGCTGCTATAGTAAGGATCTCATTGTATTCCTATTACAAGTACCAAGATGAGGTTTTTTTTTTTTCTTAATTTTTCTGTGTGGGATTTTTCTGTGTACGTGTCTTTGTGTGAATGCCTTCACATCCAGAAAATGTTTTAAATGCTCTAAATGTTTTGCCTCCTTTCCCTTCCCAATAATTTTCAATGCCCTTGTTTTGTGGTTGTCACTATTATTTTAGCTAGGGAGGATTGAAAATGAGTGTAGACCATCATTCACTGCTGCTACTTATTTATTAACATAGGCTGCTACCAAGGAGCATGAAGCTCTCCCACCATCAGCTTTGTTGGTGTGCTCAGCCCCTGTTTTGCCCCTGGAGAGAGACTGCTATGGGTAGAAAATAACCACTGGTCTCCTGCATGGCAGAGGAAATTACTGCTAAGTCATGGCATAAATCCTCCAGCTGTTAAGAGTTCATAATTTGTGTTGATTGACCTTGAACAAATTCTCAACCTAGAAGAAATCTTGTATTTGGTGTTGGTCTGATAAAAATCTGAGAACCTTTTAAAAACCATTTAAGTCTTCAGAGTCCTCATTTTTGCTAAGAAACTTTTCCTTAATATTTCTTTTCACTGGATTTAAATTTTCAAATATGTCCTCTGCTATAGTCTACCTACATTTTTGAGCGCACAACTTAACTTGGGGCCTTATTTCTTTTCCAAACCATTGAGCACCAGTAACTCCGTTTGATTTTAATAGGAGGAACATAGACCATAGAAGGGACCTTGAGAGATTATCTAGTCCAGTCCCCTGGAGTAAGGTAGGAGTAAGTATCCTCTTGACCAGTGCTTCTCAAGCTATCTGATGTGGGGGACTGGCCATCTTTTTTTCCAATGTGCAGACTGGCAGCCGATGCCTCACCGACCGGCACTGGTCCACAGACCACCACTTTGAGTAGCACTGATCTAGACCATCCCTGACTGGTGTTTGTCTGCTCTTAAAGATCTCCAGTGATAGATATTTCACAACCTCCCTAGGCAATTTATTCCAGTGCTTACTCACCTTGACAGTTAGAAAGCTTTTCCTAATGTCCAACCTAAACCCCTCCCTCCAGCTGCAATTTAAACCCATGTGCTCATCTTGCTTGGAAATCACATACTGGATTTTTGGCACTCAAAATTAGCAAATAGTTTTTGAAAATGTAGGTCTTAACATTTATTGCTTGTTGATCTCAATGAGATCAGTGGTATGGGGGAGAACCTCAGATTTTAAAAGTTGCTACTGTTCAAGAGGTTTATATCTGTTTTGAGAGGCTTACAGTTTTACTACACAGTATTCCATGTATTTTACTGGGACTTGGTTGCAAAGTAAAAATTGGTGCACAGTCAGGTCCAATACAATATAAATGGGAATATTAAGAACAACATGTAAATTAAGTATGGGAAAGATCCTGGCGAATGAAATAATATGCCAAAGCGTAATGAAAATAATATGGCACGTCCCACTGAAAAAACTGCAGAACTATTAGTTCTCCTAGTCAGAGCAACAATTCAGCTGGAAGGCTTCAACTGATATTAATGAATTCAGTATAATCAAAGGGAAGATGTTAAAAAAAATAGAAGAAAATTGCACTAAAATGCGGTATTTAAGTTAAACCCACAAAACA
Source organism: Dermochelys coriacea (assembly GCF_009764565.3). NCBI lineage: Eukaryota > Metazoa > Chordata > Testudines > Dermochelyidae > Dermochelys > Dermochelys coriacea. The sequence goes on along the minus strand of NC_050069.1, from coordinate 122,830,185 downwards.
AGAAAAGTTAGAGGCTGAGGCTGCTATGCCAGTCTTCTATTCCTCCAGGCTTTTATTCGCAGCTGCATGGTAACGTTGCACAAGTACTAACACCCTAGAGTACATGAGGATAATAGATGAAGCACCTATTTCTGTATTAAAGTACAAGAGGGAAGACGGACAGCTTATCGGGATGTAGACTGAGCTGCATGAAGGCTTAACTGTTATGGGCCAAACACGTGTACCCGGTCTCTGAGATTTCACTTAGGAGGAAAAAAATGGCATTGTACCTGCAGTTCATGTGCATAAACATGGGTTTCTGACATAAAATTGGATTGCTTACTCTGTTTACATCAGTACCTTTAGGATGGTATAGTAGTTTCTTGTAGAAATTGTGCCTATGACTTGGAGTTGTTTAATTGTAAATAATTGAATACTTCAGTCTAAAGGTTGAAAATATCTAATATATAGATAATAGTGAGCAGCATAAAGATATATGAAGGTGAGGGAGAGAAGGACCATCTTTAGGGTTAAAGCAAAGGAGAAAACTTTTTAACTTGATTCACTTTACTGCTTAAGTGTCTAACACTATATTTTAGCAGCAGAACAGTTCTACAGTCTAATGTTGCACTGATTAGAAAATGCCATGGTAATTTTGTTTTTCATACAGATATTTGATTTGCAAAAGAGCAAGATCTGAAGTAGAATTAAATTTTTTTTGGCAGTTTATAATTTTCCCTCCTGTTAATACTTGCACAATACTGCAGTTAACCTGTTACAAAAACCTGCAAGAAAGTGAGGAACTTTTTTTTGAATAAGACATTGGTTTACATTTATATGCGTTCATTGCCTTCATTTTTTTTTTTTTGGTCTGTATAGACAAAAGGACACTTGTTTTCCTAGTCGTACTTGGCTAGAATGCAAATCGTCATAATAAAATAACTACTGTACTTGGAGAGTGGGAGCTTTAACAAATCAGGTAAATACTTAGAGTTCACAAGTCTTTTTTTCCCCCCCGTATGAAGTCCTTTTTTGAACATTTTAAAGTTTTCCCTCAAATATTGCCTTGAAGACAGTAGACAAAGTGCAGCACTGTTCTGTTTATAGTAGCTACAAAAAATACCTGTTTCCTCCATAAGTCATCAGAAATTATTGGAAGTATTTATTTTTCAGCAGAAATAACATTTTACTGTATTACTTTCAGACTTTTTTGAAAGAGGGTTATTTTGGTAACTTGCAGCTATATGTAACTATCAGCACTAATTATATATCTTCCTACTGTATTTTCCTTGCAGGAAATCCAGGACTGGTTTCAGAAAAAAGAACAAAGTACGAAGAAACTAATATTTATTTGGGCATAAGCTTTTGTGGGCTTAAGCCCACTTCATCAGATGCATGCAGTGGAAAATACAGTAGACAGATAGACACCCAACAGGTGTAGAGGGCTTCTGGGAGTGGATGGGTTATTACACAAAGTAAAAACTATTTCCCCATGCTAATATTCCCCCTGCTGTTACTCACACCTTCTTGTCAATTATCTAAATGATTATCACTACAAAAGTTTTTTTCCTTTCCTGCTGATAATAGCGTTATTATTAGAAATAGAAATTAGAAATTTATTATTATAAATCATTAGAGTTGGTATGGCAACACCCATTTTGTCATGTTCTCTTGTGTGTGATTTTCCACTGCATGCATCTGATGAGTGGGCTTTAGCCCACGAAAGCTTATGCCCAGATAAATTTGTTAGTCTCTAAGGTGCCACAAGTACTCCTCGTTCTTTTTGTTGATACAGACTAACATGGCTACCACTCTGAAACCAAGCCCAATATATTACAGTATGCAGATAAGGCATCACCTACTAAGCCAAAGCAGTTTGTTAAACAATTTGTTAAACTTGGTTTTGACCACATCAGGCTAAAGCTAATCTTGATCCGGCTTGTTTGTCCAGGGCCAAACCTTGTTATAACCGTATTAAAAGCAATTAGTCAACCCAGCCTGTGCTATTAAAATGGTTGCTCTGTCCATGGACATGGGGCATCATACTTCCAATCTTGATATTGTTCAACAAAATATCAAAATGCATCTACTATTAGTGTGCTTTACATTTAAAAATACAGTAATTAAACCAGAGAACTTAAGTGTCTCTAAAACAAATAAAAGAGCACATCACCAATAAAACATTTTTTTTTTCACATTTGGGATAGTTTCCAAGTAAAGTGAAGCTGTTTTTTGCAGGTGGCTTTTAAGTGCGATAAGTGCTGATGCATATTGCTACAGAAAGATTCACACTGGAAGTCCTCTATCTGCAAGAGACATTGGCAAAACAAGCTTTCCAACACTTGACACTGTGCATCCTATTCTGAACTTTAATGCCCTCCTTTATGAGTATGGTCTTGGAGCTTTTTGGCTTAAAATACTTAAATCTGGTGTCAGTTACAAGATGGCCAGAAGTCCACTAGGACAAAAGTGCAGTGATCTGACAGCAAAGACAGACATCAATAACTTTTGTTTAATCCTCACCTGGATTTTGGTTTGAACCGATCTAGACAAAACACTCTGGATCTGATTTCCACTTACCAGAACTGGCTAGTCCCCACATTGGAGTATTAAGAATTAGGATCAGGATTGCCCTATCAATAGTTTAAGTTGGGGGGGAAACCCCCAGACCTTACTTAGTTTCTTGCATGAGTTGTCATCTTCGTATTGTTTCACACCACTTCTAGACTAATGCATGTTAAGAATGGATGAAATGGAATGGCTGGGGGGGCACGTGATTCAAAGAAAGCAAAAGCTGAAAACAGACCAAAAAATCAATCTTGTATAGTTAAACATTTCCTTAAATATTCCCTCCATTTTTTTTCAGTAAATAGAGCTCCCAAAATTTTAGTAATTGTGTGGAGTGGAAGGTATCCGCTTTTGTTCAGCCATTTAATATCCTTTGCTCCTCAATCTCATTAAGAAAAAGATTGAAACTTTACTGTACCTAGCAAGTTGTAAACTTATGTCAGTTTAATCACTGTTCTGATTACAGCATTCATTGACAGCTACCACACTGAAATAAAAAGGGGGTGGAGGGGGAGGGTAATGAGAAGTTCTAGGACTAACTGTGATACTGTATCTCAGAGCAGGACCACATCAATCTGCATTGTGTGAGATTACCAGACAGTAAATCAGCTGTGCTGTGTTTAAAGCCAGAAACCAGTAGCATTTGCACTTGCTGCCTGTTTCCCACTCATTGTAAAACCATGCCCTATCACTTGATAGACCTGGAAAGGAAGTGCAAAGGAAGTGAATGCCACTGCTGGTTCAGAATGTTCCAGTGTGGTTGGAAAGTTTGAGAAACAGCCCGGGTGAGAAGAACAAGACCTTATTGACAGGGTTCAATCCTGGTTAGGTCTGTTTCACATCACTTTCTAAATCACAGCATTCCGTTTCTCCCCTTACCCTCCCTCCAAGCCCCTAGGCTCACGCTCTCTCTCTGGGTCTCTAGCACTCTCACCTCTGCCTTTTTTTTTTAAACAGGTTATGCAGCCAAGGCAGAACACTGAGCACTTTTTTATTTTTTTCATCTTGGGGGAATTAAAAAATGTGTAAATTACAGGTCTGCTTGCTTCTAAAAACCCTCTCATACTTCTCAGGACTTTTCTACTGTAAATTTTATATTGTGAATGCTTTTTCTGTTGAGTCTTATTCCTGTTGTTTGATTTATGGAACCACAGATTATTCCAACATTTCCGTTGGTGGCATGGCAGACCTGGCTTGTCATGTGCCAAATTAACCAGCATCATAATTTGATTTTTGTCTGACTCTGAGCGTTTAAAAGCTGAATGCATGTATATCATGTATATAATAGAAGAAATATGTATATGCCAAGAGTCATTTTATTTTTTCCTGTCTCTCCACACTGGTCTATAAAAGCCTATAAAACAGAATATTTAGGTCACAGTCATAAGAAAAGCTGCTGGAGTTTTAAATGAACCACAGAACGTGTCCCTTGTAAACCACACCCTGTCATTTTGCATGGATTTATGCACAACTTCAGTATCAATATAGTAAACATACTCTACTGGCAACCCTGTCATTTGAGAGCCTCCTAGTGCATCTCAAGTTCCAAATTCAGCAACAAGGTTTACTTACTATTTTTTACCCTCCTCTAGGCTGTCATTAAATGAAAGATCAAGTAGCACAATTTGCTGGACTGAAAATGTCTTTAAAAATGGGACTAAATGAACGTATGTGTTCACTTTACTGTAGATAGTGTCTTTGGCCTTACCCTGCAAAGACCTATGCACATTGTAAATTTTGTGTGTGAGTAGTCCCATTGACTTTAAGGAATCACTACAGCAGGTTAATTAACTTCAGTAAAACAATTTGTATAGGTAAAGTTCAGTACCCACATACATTTTTTGCATGATTGGGGTGATTGGTTATCTTTTTAAACAAATAATGAATGTGAGAATAACTATAGGAAGAAGGGAAATTTGCAGGGAATGGATGCCCAGTTAATTTTCTATATGGCTTGTGACTTTTTTTATATTGTTTAGAGACATTTTTCTATCATTGTGATAATGCCAAGTTTAATACAATGATTTATAGTTAGTGGTAATCCTATCAGTGATGATGAACAAGATGAAATTAACCCCTCCCCGCCCCCAAAAAAGGCAAAATCAGAAAAACCCAGAAACACGCACACCACAAATATAGTTTTTACATTCATGTTTGTACATTGGAATATAGGTCTTGATAGAGGCATTTTGAGAAACCAAACCAATGAAGTAAATAGAATTTAAAATAAAAGGCCTAGTCCACGTTCTGTCACAGACATGGAAGCATTAATATTATATGGAACGATCAGTGGTGCTTAAGATAGAGGCCCATTGGTAAAAAAACATGCAGTGTCTCTGGTCAGTATTCTCTCTGACGGCCCCACGATTTTTAATTTTCTTCCTCCTCCTGATCTCTGAAATAGTCCAAATCTGATGTACACAGCAAAACATCTCCTTCTCCTCGAGGCATTAAAAAAGTTGGAGTTCGGTGTAAGGCTTAAGGAGAGGAGGGACAGAAGCTTCTAAGTTACTGCTGATGGATTATCTTAAACCATACTGCTAGTTAAACTTAAAAATTGGGTGCCCTTTTGTTGTTGTTTTAAATGAAATGTATGCTTTTATCCAGTAGATTCTGATTCAAAATATTTTAAAGACCATAGTGAATCTAAATCTTCCATGCCCAGTCACTGTTTCTAACATTTTCCTATCTCTTTCTTTTCCCAGGATGGCTCGTACTTGGCTGAGTTCCTGCTGGAAAAGGGCTATGAGGTGAGTAACTCAATGACCGACTGCAGGCTGATGGAAACACTTGGATACAGCAACCTCTAGCTTCCTTTGCTGCTGTCCTCCTTTGCATGTGTTTTCCACTCAGCCTTAGATAACAAATCAAAACTCTAGTAAAGAATGTGCAGCCTAGCCTGTAATCTTGCCAGCTTATTGTACTATTTATCATCTAGTGTCCACTGGTGGATTCTCTCTCCTCCTCTGGGTATATCTGCTTTGCATGCTTCCCGCTAACTTAGATAAGCGGCAACTTGTGAAAGCCAAAGAATTAGGGAATAATTTATGATGTAATGCACCACATTTTAAAAAACAAACAAACAAAAAAAATACTCCCAGTGGAATAACTTTTAATTTTGAAATTGCACTAAGCAATAAAAACCTTGCTAATCCATGGCAGGCTCATTCTGAAAATTTAAACCTGGAGGTTGCTTTCTAATAGGCATTCTGGGTTCTTTATGGAGGTTTAGACTGGAGTGTAGTATTGGGCAGGGGTTTTTGTTTTTAACTTTCTCAGATTTATGACTTCTGTGCTAAGAATTTGAGCCTTGTTTACTAAACTTGATGCAACCAAATGCGTGAGACTTGTCATTTTGCATCTTTTGTCCTTGAGTTTGGACTCTAATGTAAGCTGTGAAGTGACTTGGACTTTGACAGGCTTAAGTACAAGGAAAATAAAGATCTATATTTTTTTGTCACATGCCTATCCCAGGGATTATACCGCAGTAATGTTCCCTCTGATGTCAGCAATGCCAAGGTCACAGTTACTGTATCCTACAATACACAATTACTTGGTACTGTTGTGACTATAAAGCCACAGGTCTTTGTCTGCTCAATAGTGAAAAGCTGTCCTATAGCCTTAATCGTACAACAGAGAGAGAGAGAACCCTTATTAGCTTGTAGCCCATCCCCTAGTAATGCAGTATTGTTTCATTCTTTTTTTTTGATTCAGTCTAATGTTAAGTGTCTAGGGAGACTGGGCTTCCACTACTTTCCTTTGAAAATTATTGCACAGCTTAATAGACCTCACCATAAGAAAACTTTTTTCATGATATATCCATCCTAAATTGTTTTCTTCATTTCATGTGGTCACTCCTAGGTAATTCTATCATCTCTACCAACTTGGTTATTCTTCACCTGTCCTTCTGAGTGTTTATGCATCTTTTGCATTCTTTCACAGTACTCGGTTCTTTTTGTGCCTTCTTTTTTGGAGCAACATCTGCTAGGAATAATTCAAATTCTGGGACAAGGAGACCTGTGTAGTTTCTACAATAGTGATTTTCACTGTTGTGTATGTTGGCAGTTAATAGTTTTCTCTGCTTGTCTCCCTTTCCCAAATGGAAAGGGACTCTACACTTTTTTAGCGTAGGCAGCATCGGCCTTCCCTCCTACATTTCTTACAGATAAAATCGTGCACTCTGGCCCTGTTCACACTGGTACCAGAACTGTGCAGGCTATAACCACATTTAAACATGATTGTTTCCCCCAGGTTTTTAGCACACTTCTCTGAGTAGTGTAGAAAGTGTTTTTTATGAGACCCATTCTAACTTCTTTTTCAAGTGCTGGCCCCATGTGTATTCCACATGTGGGTATGCATGTGCACTATGTGCCTGAGTACAGAAATTTTCACAAATAGTGTCCGTTAGCCTGCATATGTGCAATAGGTCTCCTTGTGGTCCTGAGTGAGGGTATAAGAACCAGTGCTGGCTGGCGCCTCTCCAGTTCTTTCTTACTGCCGCATGGCCTAGTAGGAATCCTGTGTCCTCTCTTCCTTCAGCTTCTTTCTAGAATGTCAATATAACCGTAAATAGTTTTTATTCTGCTTAGTTCATGCATTTTTGTTGCTGGCTTCCTTGCACCCACTTCTAGTCTAAGGCCTTGCTTGTCAATCACCCATGTGTGGAATACAGATAGAGACCAGCACTTGAAAAAGAAATGGAGGTTACTTACTGTGATTGGAAATTCTTCAAGATGTGTGGTCCCTATCTGTCTTCCACTTCCTGCCTACATTCCCCTCTGCTTCAGATCTTGTTGGATTTGTGGTCAGGGTGGGCATGGGTGCACATGTGTGAGCCAACAGGTACTGCTTGTGAGAATTTCTGGGCTCAGGCATGTGGCACTCATGTGTACCCGCATGTGGAATACAGATAGGGGCCATGCATCTCAAAGAACTTCCCCTGAGGGTGAATATCATTCTTATCTGCATAGGTACTTCATCACAGTATCTGAGTGCTACATTATCTGTGCTGAAAACTAGCCTACCTCAGTGGTTCATAGTATAGTATTCTAACACCATTTTTGGATGAAAACATCTCTAGCCATACAGAAACTGTTAAACTAAAGCTTGTAGGTGGCATATTTCTGATCATCCTATTGTGGACATGGCTCTTTATGTATTCTGCAGTGTGATTACAAAGGCAAACTAATTTCCAACACAATTTAATAAATACACTAGTATTAAACACCCATTGAAAAATGCTATGCTGTCTTTGGGTTTTTTGTTTTTGTTTTTAATCCCATCGTGCATAAATAGAATTGGAGATGCCATATGAGGAAGAAATCTCTTCTGGTAGGATTGAAGTCTTTATCGTCCTGTAGGTCTTAAAAAAACTGGTGAAAATGCATATTTTCTTTCTGGCCCTCAGTAACATTGGCCAAATTGGCCAAACTAATTTTTTAATGTGTCAGAAAAATTAACTTACTATTTATAAGGGGATTTTAAAGTGAAACTTACCATGTAAATGGCAATTGTTAATATTCTATCATTGGCTAAAATTTGGTATGCTATATCTATAGTTTTAAACTTTCTAACATTTATTATAACTATTTGGATAATAGTTGATGTCATCTGACTTATGATGTCAAAAACAATGTCACCTCATACACATTCATGCAGATAAACAAGCTGATATTTGATTGTAATGGAAATGAGTTCCCTTCAAGCAAATGAATAAGGAAATTTACTTTGTTCCAATCTTAGATCATGCTGTTGAAAGTGGAAGGGTGGGGAGAAGTACATTGGTATGAGCTGAGATTAAGGATGGTAGCATTCTTTATTACAGTATAAAGTCCTTTTAAAAACGTATTTGTTACTGATTCAGGACCTAATAAGCACTCGCACATGCATACCTTTCAACACATGAATAGTGACATTGATGTCAATGGGATTGATTACTTGTATACTTAGTTATACAAGTGCTGAAGTGCTTTGTTGGATCTTGGCCTTAATGGCAGTGCCATATATGGCCATCTGGGATACCTGGGTATGATTCCTGGTGCTGGTCTATTGTTAAAGACTTAGAATGCTGTGCAAGCTTGTACTCTCTGCTCCTTTAGGGCAGGAATTACCTAGAATCTCTCAACTGCAATCACTCTGACCAATTAAGAAATAGACATAGATAGGGGGTTCCATCCAGTTATTGTCTGTGAAGGGGATATTAGCTGAGCTGCAGGGCTTCAAGGATAGGACTGTAATGCATGGGGGAATACCCTTTGCTTCAGTACATAGAAAATAAAACCAAATGCGTGTTTCTATGGGAGATGCTGGTAGATAATGCTTTAGCATTGTACCAGTGCTTTTCGAAAATACAGATAGGGATCTCACATACAGCTGATCTTAGACAATTCTAACTTTTACAAGCCTAATGTTCTCAACTGTGATTTAAGTATGCTATTTTTTTTTATGCATGCTTGTTTTTGGAGTGGTGCTTTCTTGTTGCAGTGTTTCTAGCCTTGTACCATATTCTCTCCATTCAGATTAATGTAATTCTTCTTTGAGTACTTGCTCATGGTCATTCTATGTCAGGTGTGTGTGCTTGCCACATGCACTGGTGCTAGAAGTTTTTCCCCCAGTGGTATCCAAGGGGGGCCGGCTCTAGCGCCCTCTGGAGTCGCGCACCTATGTGCTGATATAAGAGGTGCCACCACTGCCCCCTTCAGTTCCTTCTTGCCACCATTGACGGTGCTGGAACATCCTCTTGCATTGGCAAGTGGTTATGCTAATGGTGGTTTCTCAGTCATCTTTACAATCCATCCTGGAATACTTGGAATACATCTAAAGCACCAAGGGCTGGCATTCTCATTGATCAAGGTGCACCTGGTAGCTATTTGGCCTTCCACCCTCCTATCCAGATAAGTCTTCTCATATGCAATGATCATCAGATTTCTTAAGGGCCTGGAAAGGCTCTCCCCGCAGGTCCATGATCCGGTTCCCTAGTGGGACCTCAACCTAGTTCTGTCTACGCTCACTGGTCCTCCCTTCGAGCCCCTGACATTCTGCTCTCTCCTGCATCTGTCATGGAAGATCGTCGTCCTTGTAGCCATCACTTTGGCAAGATTAAGGCTCTAACTTCCGAACCCCAGTATATGGTGTTCTACAAGGACAAGGTCTAGCTGTGCCCTCACCCAGCCTTCCTGCTAAAGCTGGCTTCACAATTCCATGTCAATCAGGACATCTTCCTGCCAGTCATCTTCTCAAAGCTGCACAATTCCAACAAGGAGCAGCGTCTGCATACTTTGGATATCAGACATGCCCTGGCTTTCTACCTTGAATGAACCAAGCCTGTGCACAGGTCTTAAGTTTTCATTGCAGTGGCTGACAGAATGAAGGGTCTCCTGGTGTCATCTTAGAGAATTTTATCCTGGATCACATTCCTGCTACGAGCAGGCAAAGGCTACACCTCCGCAGTTGGTGACAGTGCATTCAATAAGAGCGCAGGCATCATCAGTTTTTCTGACACATGTCCTGATCCAGGACATCTACAGGGCCACAATGTGGGCGTCTGTCCATACCTTCGCGACCCTCTATGCCATCGCCCAGCAGGCCCAAGATGATGCTGGCTTTGGCAGAGCAGTGTTAAAATAGACATGTCTATGAACTTCTGCCCACCTCCAGAGGCACTGTTTGTGAGTCACCTGACATGGAATGGACATGAGCAAGCAGTTGAAGAAAAAACTGTTGCCTACCTCTCGTAACTGTTCTTTGAGTTGTGTTGCTCATGTCCATTCCACTACCTGCCCTTCTTCCCCACTGTCAGTTCTGGCAAGAAGGAACTGAAGTGAAGCGGGGGGTAGCTGGCAGCACCCCTTATATGGACGCATATGCTCATGACTCCAGAGGGCACTAGAGCTGGCCCTATGGATACCACTGGGGGAAAACTTCAGGCACTGGTGCATGTGGCGAGCACACACACATACCTGACATGGAATGGATATGAGCAACACATCTCGAAAAACAGTTGAGGTAGGTAACCATTTTTTATGCACATCAGATAGAGATGAAACTGGTGTGAGCAGACAGCAACTTGTCTGTCCATGTTCCTTTAATGTAACGTCATCAAATCTCGGTATAAGAAATGGTGCTAGGCTTCCAAATAGGAATCTTAGTATTGTATGAAATCGCTAATCTGTACTGGTAATTAGGAATTTCAGTTCCAGTGGGGGTGAGTGGTGTTTTGTTACAAACTGTTGCTTTGTTTTTTAGTCATTTTGTTTTCATATATAGAGATTTAGCCTCTATACTGTCTCACCATTGGAGACTAATAATTATTTTGTAAGAACTATTAATATACACAGTATTGTACAAAATATAAATGACACAGTTCCTGTCCCAAGGCTCTTACAATGTAAATATTGTTTTCCATTATAATTAGGAACATAAGATTCAGCTCAGATTAGTGATTTGTAGCATTCCCTCTCAACCAACTAGCTTCATTCTCTTTCTAGACTTTTCAGGACTCTAATTGTTTTTGCCTCTGAGCCCTTTTTATTTATGGTATATCCTTTTTGAGATAGTAACCAGAACTGAATGCAATATCCCAGGTGATCATTCAATATTGATTTATATAACAGAATTATACTAGTCAGGAAGTAATACTGGGAGTTATTCCATATGCATTTTGTTTGTTGCTATACTTTGAGAAATAGTTTTAATTGAGCTTTCAGCAATGATTGTCAGCTCTCTTCTATGATGGTTGCAGTTAACTAAGAATCCAGTAATGGACAAGCATGGGTCAGATTATTCCTTCCAGTGTGTTACACCTTGCTTTTCTCAGCACATAATTCTTCTGCTTTGATGCCCATTCACCTACCTTTGTTAGGTCCCTCAGAAATTCCTCAGTCTTCTGTAATTTTGCATTATCGGCAAACATTTTCACATTGTTGCTCCTTTCTTTTACCAGAGAATTGATTTAATACCCCCAGTCCTAGTGAAGAATATTAGGTTACAATACTTTTTGATATGATTTGGAGGGTGACCACTTATTCCCACTTTTATGTTTTTATTTTTATTTGTCCATTAGCTAGTTTCTAATCCATAACATCACCTCTTGCCCTGTGACTACTTAATTTCCTTAATGTGAGGGACTTTGCTGAAGACTTCTTGAAAGTTCAAATAACACACGCCAGCCCATTCCTCTTTATTTTGTTGAAATATTCAAAGAAATAGAATTAATTTTCCTTTACAGAAATCATACTAGTGTGTATCATATCAAGTTGAACTAGGTATTTTTAAATTCTGCTTTCAAAGGTTACTTCAATCAAATTACCTGTGCATTTTATAGTACCTTCTTGGGGATTTCTGTAGAACCAACTTCTTCTTTCAGGAAAAAATATATTCCTTTTCAGTAAAATGGAAAGCGAATGTACTTTTTTAAAAACACATGAAATCTTAACAATTTACTCAGCTTTATTGTTTATAAAAGTCTCTTTCAGTCTAACAGTAAAATCAGCCACAACACTTTTTTTAAAAAAATCAGTCCCTATTGAGAGAAATCCATTAAACTTCATTCTTAACTAGATAATCCAGATTGCACACATTTTGGCATTGTCACAAAGTTTGCATTTCACCTGTCTCACAAGCAGACACACCTTTCATCAGTTCTTACACTAATATTAGCTGTCATAGATTAAGCATTTGGCAGGTTTTCTTTCTCTTGTGTACACATACAAAAAAAAAGGGGGAGAGGAGGGGAAAGATAAAAGTGGGCTTTGTATTTATTGCTGGATGCAAGACTCTTGATCTATTTATCTGTTGGAACTTCATCAAGTTCTGTGATGTTTGTACTTAACACGTTTCAGTGGTCAGCTGTTCGTGTCATAGCCATTCAGCTGCCACATAAAATTTCTGCAAATAGTCTTTCCTCAAGCTTTGAGCTGGCAGTGCTTAACTACTGGTCTATGGTTTATGTAAACTTGAACTTCAGAATAGCTTAATTCAGATAATCAAGATATAACATCAATCAGGACTTGAAGTCAGAATATTTTGTTTTCCAGAAATAATCAGAGTACTTCAATTTACTTTAAAGAAAATTGGAAAAGTTTTTTGCTGGTAGAATGCAAAGGTTGTTGATGTGCCTGTAAACAAAACATTTTGAGTAAGTAAATACAAAGTTTCTAGCATTTTGTGCAACCTTATAAAAAACAATCTTAATGTCTTTATGCCTATATTTTTTATGCATTTTACTAAAATTGTATTCTTACAAAAATAACTTCTTCAGACAAGTTCTGCAAAGAACACAGCAGAATGTGGATTCTTAGTATGGAACACTTTCTTCGCAGTACTACAGAAATGTGTGATATAATGGAGACAATAAACCTCAAGGGTCAAATTTTCAGAGGCCTTCAACTTGGCCTTTTAAAATGGTAGGCACCATATTTCCATATCAGATTTTTAATACTTAAAAAAAAAATTGAGCACAAATTACATCGTGTAGACAAATTAGGTAAGATGGATGTCAAGTGTAGTTTGCACACGCAGATCAGTGTCTTTGGGCATGAAAAAACTTCAAATTTAACAATATATGGCTGCAATGTTAGGGTCTGCTTTTAAAAATTAGCTTGTGAATTTAGGTAGATTAAAACATTTTAAAACTGAAAGTTGTATGGCTAGGTTATACAGTTCAGTTCTTCGGGTGTATAGTTTAGTCAATTTTTGTATGCTTTAGACAGAACAAAATGAGACTCTTGCATGTATAAACAGCAGTCGCCATCCAGAAGTTGTGTCCAGGTTGTTGAAGGCTGTTGGCCACAAATTAATCTGGGGGGGTGGGCGCTGATAGGAGAAGAGAGATGGCCCAAGCAAGCAAGTTGCATCAAATTATGATGGGAAAACTTCAGAAATATGTGGAAAAAGTCAGTTGTTTAAAGTTGAAGCTTCCACTTGTGCAAGGAGCACTTGGTGACCTAAACTGACAAACCTTGGCAGTAACGAGGAGGCTAGCTTTACAGAAAGAGGAAATGGGATCAGTTTTTGAACAATTTCTCTAGTGTGTTAATCACAAACAGGCTTTGTCAGGCAGGCATGTATTCTTGTTTCAGCTAATCAGTTTTTTTAGACATTTATCATGGTCAGTTCAGGGAAGTTACCTTTCTCCATTAAAGTCTAAGTTCCTTGGTGTTCTCATCTCCTACCTCAGAACACTGAGTCAAGAGTTTGGAACAAGGTCCTGTTCTGTCTATTTCTGCACTTTCAACACACACAACTCTTGAGTAATTGAAAGTGTTTATCAAATATCTGCACAATGCAATTGTGATGTGCACTGGAATTAACAGGAGAGGATATAAAACATTTAGGATATCGGACCAAAGAAGGCAGCACCAAAGAGCTTAACATAAAGTACTCTGTGCTAAGTCACTGACAAATTTATGCTGCTACATGCTTTCTGTCTTAGATTCAGAAATGAAGAGAATTGCCTGTCAATGGTACCTGATAAAAGATTTTTCCACTTGTGTGTTTTGGATAGGGATGGGGTGAATGGTGGACAGAGCTAGAGCTAACTTACAATTTTTCTTAATTAGCCAATTATTTATGCAAAAAAATCCAAATCAAAGTTCACTGATAGTATCCGAACATTTTACCAGATGGGTGGTTAATTGCAGCATTTGTTGTGGAAAAAAGTTCTAAGAGCTGTCTTAAATTATATCAAGGTATGAAAGAAACCCATTTCTTTTTCTATCTTTCTATTCCCATTTAAACTACAGGTGCATGGAATTGTTCGCCGATCTAGTTCTTTCAACACTGGCCGGATTGAGCATCTCTACAAGAATCCACAGGCTCACATTGAAGGAAGTAAGGTTTTGTATGTATATTTGTTTCTCATTCTACATTTCTTCATGCAGTAAATTTTGTTTTATAGTATATCTTCTCCTATTGATGTACAAATCATCTTTATTTAAAGCATATCAGCCTGTAATCACTACAAAGTTGTCTCTTCCCAGTGGAGATTTGGGATCTGTTGTAAAGTTTGTCGTTCATCAGCCAGCCATTCATCTTGTCTGTCTTCTCATCAGAAGCTCTATCTCAGTAAGAAATGAAAGCAGTTTTCAGATCCAATTTGATACAAAATTTTATACTTATGAATTGGCTGGAAAAAATGTACAAAAATATTTAAAGTAATTCATTGAGAGGGGGTGGGGAGGCATCTTGTACTCAGTACAAATTTTGATGATGCAGTTTTCTTACACCGAGATGATCAATAAGAGAGGTGAATGGCTAGACATGCAAAAAGCTGCGTGAGGTTGAGAGAGCTTTAGGAGGCTGGCAATGTGAAGCATCACTGGAGTAAAACAAGTTTTTAGTTGCATAATAAAATGGAGGATCATCTTATGTACAACTCTGTATGGAATATTGCTCTAGCACTGAAATAGTTTTACTTTCTCATTGCCTTTAGGGCTATTTTTTTTTAAAAGCAAGCCTGCAAGCCCCAGCTACGCCGTTGCTTGCTGCAAGCCCCAGCTACGCCGTTGCTTGCTGCAAGCCCCAGCTACGCCGTTGCTTGCTGCAAGCCCCAGCTACGCCGTTGCTTGCTGCAAGCCCCAGCTACGCCGTTGCTTGCTGCAAGCCCCAGCTACGCCGTTGCTTGCTGCAAGCCCCAGCTACGCCGTTGCTTGCTGCAAGCCCCAGCTACGCCGTTGCTTGCTGCAAGCCCCAGCTACGCCGTTGCTTGCTGCAGCCCCAGCTACGCCGTTGCTTGCTGCAAGCCCCAGCTACGCCGTTGCTTGCTGCAAGCCCCAGCTACGCCGTTGCTTGCTGCAAGCCCCAGCTACGCCGTTGCTTAGTGATGGTATGGTAGCAGATAAAAAATGTGAAGAGTTCTTCCAAGTTACACAGTAGATCAAGGTTCAATGGAGTAAGAGAATTGCAGTTGGTACATTGGGGTAGATTCTTTTGACTATGAGACTAGGCACAGGTCTAGTCCAAAAAGTTTGCTGCATGTGGATTTTGCTTTTTCACTTTTTCGATCCTCCTTTTTAATGACTATTTGAAGCTGTTACGGAAGAGAGAGATGTTTTAAGATGTATTATCCATACATTAGTGAGGATCGAATCTGGATTCCAGTGTCGCATGGCAAAAGTAGGGGTCTGGATGAAAGCTGATTTTCTGTGACTCAACATGAATAACATTATCACACACATAAATAACACATGCAGCCTTGCATTTTCCTGCCTCCTTTTCGTCACCACTTTAGAAGGTTCATTGGGCTTAGAGAGTCCTTGAAGCCCCCTCCTGCACATGACTTCTCTTCATAATCATGGATGCTCTTACCCCTCTGACCTTTGCTGTCAGTGCCCTTCTGCTTTTTTGCTCAGTTTTCACTATTTCTGCTCTTTTCTCAAAATGGTGACCGAAACCTTCTCTTTTATAACCTCCAGTCCCTTTTGTCAGGTGATCCTCTGTTCACCTTCACCAAGTGATCCATTGCATATCTACACTGCAGGTACTGCAGCAGCAGCATAGCTATGGTACCCCGTAATGTAGATGCAGGCTACAGCGATGGAAGGGTTTTTTGGTCAGTGCAGGAACTCCATTTCCCCAAATGATGGTAACTGGGTAGATGGAAGCATTCTTCTGCTGACCTAGTTGTGTCTACAATGTGGGTTAGGTCACATAGATACGGTGCTCAGGGGTGTGGATTTTTCATACCACTGAGTGTCATAGCTATGTTGACCTATGTTTTAAGCGTAGACCAGACCTTAATTACCAGCTCCTGGGCAAACTGGTTCTTCTTGGTAGCAGCCAACTTTGTCCAAAGATGCTTCTATTTGAATAGAGCGCCATCAGGGTAGAGTGACCCCCTATTTGCCCTGTGTTGCCATCCCGTGGAATGTGTCTAACGTGGAGGTAGAAGGACACCAGAGAAGTCAGCAAGCCCCACATTCAGTCTAATACAGATGCACATGAACTCCCAAAATCAGAGTTCTTAAGCTGTACAAAGACATATTCCGCAAACCATCACAAAGAAAGGACCAGTACTTGCTGACAATGGCAATGACAATTCTTGCTGAGCATTTAGAGAAATAAATGTGTGGACCTACTTATGTGTCACTGCTTTTATTGAAGTTTATATCACCATTTTTTTGCCAGAGTGCTTCGGTCTTGGAAGGGTGCTACCTCTGTCTTTGCTCGTGGATTCTCAGATTGCTAATGGTATTCTTTATCTATGTTTTTGGTGAGAAAGCTGAAACCATTTCTCTCTAATGTAGACCTCGCAAAAAAACTTCCCCACCTTTGTGTTGTGCATTTAACATTAGCACTAGCTAATCATGACTTACACTAGGGTAAATGAGATCACAATCAGATCATCACATCTGACAGGAGAATTTTCATTTGAGGGCCTTTGTCTTTGAAATTTGCTCGCTTGGATGGTTTAACAGAGCCCATGTCTATCAAGCCTCAGAACATAATGTAAGATTTATTTTTATTTTATAAAATTTGAAAAAGACTAGTGGTGGTCAAAGCTACCCATTATGGAAGGCTTGTCTTTTGTATTTTAAGCTTGAAAATAATCATCTAGCTGCTATAGCAAAAGATCTGAAGAGCAATAAAATAAATTAGTATATTTTTATGAGGAATGCTATTCCCAGTGTTTCCAGCCAAGATAGTATTAGAACTTGGTCTACTACAGTTTAAAACATCATGGTTAACATGGTAAACTGAAGCACAAGAAAATAAATAAATAGCTTCAGTATTCTTTTTTTGGGTACCTCTCCTGAGCTCATGAAAGGAAACTGAAAAAATATAGAACACAGAAAGAAAGCAAATACTACTAATTTTTGACACTTTCTCAATCATTTTTCTCTAATAGAGGAATGATAACCATCTGAATCTGATGTGAAAGAATTAGGCTTGGAATCTCAGGAAAGTCTATTCCATGGCAACTATTTTGCAACCGGTCTCTAAGCAGTACTGGAGGAAATAAAGAAGCAATCAAGTAGCTTTAGTCTCATTAGCTTCTAAAAGCTGTGTATATTCCCTGTGCATTCGTCACAGGAACAACTGATTTCAGTTTGAATAAAAGCACATTGCAAGGGGTTTGTGTCTCAAGAAGCAAGTAGTGATATTTTATAAAGTAAGCTAGATTGTGACTATATGCCCAAAATAGATTCCATATTTATTGCTTTCTAAAGGAGACTTCTAAATCAGACACAAAGAAATTTTAAATTACTGTGTTGAAAGTTCTATGCACTTCGTATATTTTGTAAAACTGCGTACAGAACAAACAAACCCTGTCCCAAATAACGTCTCTCCTTTTAAACTATTATCCATAAAACGTCTCCTTTCCACAAATAAAAACTTCCCATTTTTATCCCGAACAGTCCATTCAGCATAGCTGTATACATTGCAGCCCTATTGTAAAGAGGAATGAGGTGGTCATGATGGGAGTCTGGACCCAAACTACTGTGAGATTTACATTTCCTGCATGGAATTCCACTCGGTATGCAGACCACTGCTTTCTCTCTAATAGCTGAAATTTCTGAGTAGTCTTCAGGCATAGCTTATGTAGAATGTATTAGTGATGCAGGTGACCCAAGCCATGGATAAGTGTAGTAAGGTCTGCGTATGGAAAAAAACCTTTTTGCCAACTGCAAAAAAAAAAAAGAGAGAAAAAAGTGCAACCTTAATCACCTCTATCTGGAACTTAAGGGGCAGCTACTGATCAAACATTATGCTCTCTCCTCACACCCACCTTACTAGCAAACCTGATTAATAAACAGTGGTCACCCAACTTCCATGGAAGAAACTCGTATAATCTCTGCATTTCTTACTCCTGAGGGAATTCTGTGAACAAAAAAAATTGTGCACAATATATTTTAAAATTCTGCAAATTGTATTTGCCAATAAATAAATATGGAGGCTCCAGCCTGGCAATGGGGAGCACAGGCCACTGGCTATACAGAGGTGGGAGATCACCCTGCAGGCCCCGCCCCCCATCCCGCCTGGGACACGGACTTCGCGGTGAGGCTGCACCCAACCCTGACACAGTGCAAGGGCTGAGTCTGACCCAGAAACATGCCAGACCCACCAGTTTTAGGGAGACAGGCTCAGCCCGGCAGGATCGAAGTGTGTGTGGGGGTTTACCAGGGGTAAGAGGTTTGTATGGAGCAGTCTGCGGGGGGGGGGGGAGCGAATGCAAGGGCTCGTTGGGGAGGGTTCTGGCTGCAGGGGCAAGGGGTCTCTGCTGGAGGGTCCAGGAGAAGGTGCTTGGGGCTCAGTGGGTGTAGGGGGGGGGGATGTAGCTCATGGGATGGGGGCGTCTGGGTGTTGCTGGTTTGGGCTCAGTGGGATGGGGGTTCAGGGGACTCATTGGGATGGTCCAGGTGTAGGGGGATGGGGCTCAGCAGGGTAAGGGTTTGGGTATGGGGTGGATTGGTGGGAAGTTCGAGTACGGGGGCTGAGGATCAGCAGGGAGGGCCGGGGGTGGGGGTGGTGGTGTCTGGATGAATGGGGCTTTGGTCATTCCTCAGCTGCAGCTCCCCATACAGTGATCCCTCCCGCTGCAGCTGAGGAGTGAAGGGGACAGGAAAAGAGAGTGGGGTGCAGAACCAGGGGAGGTTTGAGGGCGGATCTGACCCAGCCCTGACCGCTCTGTGTAGGGGAAGAGGAAGTGTGTTCCCAGCCCAGCCAGGACTAGCAGTTGAGCCCAGCGCAGGTTGGAGCCACCGGCCAGGGTGTCCCCAGCCTCGCCCCACCCCAAAGTGATCTACCTCTCCACCGGCTGCTCCGGGTGCTTGAAACAATGCGGCTGCTGAGGAGGGGCATGTGACCACTCCCTTTGCTTCCCCGGCAGTCATTTTTCTCCCGGGAAGTAAAAAAAAATCTGTGGGGGCATGAATTCTCACTGTCTCCCCTAGCAGTCTCATATTCACATTGAAGAAGAGGAATGACAAAATTAGTTCCCTGTAGGACCTAACATGAGAGATCCTTCAGGCAAGATGAATAATCTCCCACTATTCTCCTGTGGGACCTCTCAGAAGCAAAGGAATGGAGCCATTCAGTTTCCAGTCCCCTTTAACAAACTCTGGAGACCAAAAACATCAGCAAATAATCTGTTAATTCAGTGTCCAGAGTCTGTCTTTAGCAAATAAAAAACAACAAATCCGTCCATGATTGATTGATTTTTAACAAAATGGCTTTTTTAAAAATGGAGGTACTGCATAAGCTGTTC
The DNA here is from genome assembly GCF_009764565.3 of Dermochelys coriacea. Classification (NCBI taxonomy): domain Eukaryota; kingdom Metazoa; phylum Chordata; order Testudines; family Dermochelyidae; genus Dermochelys; species Dermochelys coriacea. Next base: position 122,810,432 of record NC_050069.1, on the reverse strand, counting down.
ATGTACGCTATTTTTGGTACTAGAAATGATACAATTAATTCATCATGGTAAATATTTTATTTTGAGATAAATTCTCTACAGGTTGTAGTTTGAGGACAAGGACAAAGTTGATAAGTTGTATGGTGTCTTCGTTTTGACAGGAGTTGGCTCATGCGGATACCTCGTTTTTCACGTATCCGTTAGAAACTAACCAAATCAGGGAAGACTAAATACAGCTGCATGACCAGTATATCTGACCACAATTAAGACTTTTGTCAGTACTATCATGAAACAATGGTGCATTGCCTGTTGTGGTGTGGTGGTGGTTTTTTTGTTTTTGTTTTTAATTACTCTTTCCTTAGTGTTACTTCATTTTTAGAACCTAAAGCTTTCAGGTCAGCCGTGCTGAGTCTAACTGTATTATCACCTACACTTTCAGGCTATGAAAAGTTTTTAGTGATGTTAGCATTCCTTCTTTGCAGGTGTTTGAGAATCATCTTTAGTTGCTTAATACACAAGAAAGCAAACTGACTTGATCACAAAATATTGTACTACATAGATTTGTTTGGTAAAAACAAACCAAAACACTTTCTCTGCGACTCAATTGTATATTTAATGCTAGTTGTCACTGTGAAATATACTGTAGAGGGGAAATTGGCCATAGCTACCATTGAACATTAGAATATTTTATGTATTATGTTTTCAAAGATGAATGGTAGAAGTAAAGCCTTGAAAAATTATCAAATAAAGAGCTGTCACTTATGGATGGCTTTGACTGGCTTTCTTGTCAGCTGGCCATGAACAGAACTTAGCAGAATATTATTTATGACCTACATCCTTGATACAAAATAGTAATGGGTGGCAAAGTTAGTATGTTTTGTTCTTTTCTTATCCTGGCACAAGACATCGTCACAAATACCCATGCTGAGTGAAGGATTGACCTCAGTAGAGGTCAATGGTACTCATCTCTAATTGTATTCCAAGAAGACGTGATTATAAATTGCAGATGTACATAATGCTGGTTTGTATATAAAATGTTTGGGGATAGGGGAAAAAATAATTGTCATAAATAGCGAAGAAAGTGGTGTGCTCTAGTGGCCTGAGCTGACTAGTTGGTAAAGAAACCCTTGAATTCTAATCACAGCTTCACTTTGGCTTTATGGTCTTGGTGAAATCACTTAATTTCTCAGCCCCAGTTTCCCCATCTTCATTGTGGGAGGTGTGAGGAAATAAATTAATTAGTTAGCTTTTTGTACAAATATTTTGAAGGTGTAGAATTCTATACAAGCATTTGGTAACGGCATAAGTAGTGATACTTTTGGAAAAGAAGATACTTTGGAAAGAAGGCATAAAAATGTAAATCTTTTCAAGGGATAGGGTCAAGTAGTTTAGCCTTCAGATTTAGACTTTGTTGAAAATCTACAGCAGTCAGCATTAAAAAAGATACTCACCAATAATTATCAGACAGTGGTATGTGAGAGACTGCACTTATTTCCTGCTATAAATATGGGGAAAATATTTAGTTACTTAAGCTTAACAGAAGACAAATTCTAGCCAAGATTTTCAAAAGTTATTAATGATTTGAATTGGCTGTCGGTAATAGAGGCCTGATTTTTTTCACAAAGCTCTGAGTATGCTCTCCATGAAGAACAGGCCCCTCAAAGATGTCAGGAGCTGGGCATTCAAAACTAGAATACAAATTCACTAGTTGTGTTAGAAAATCTTAGTCACTGACATTTTAATGGTGATGGCTAAAATCTGAATTTGACAATTTTGATTTAAAAACAAAAATAATCAGAAAAAGGTATTGTTAAATGTTCCCCATAAGTGTTGGAAACCCAAACTAAACAGTTTTGTGCTGATGGGTGAGAATAAGTGAAGTTTCTCAATTGAGTTTAAATATCCTTGTTGAATGAAGTGCAACAGATTAAGCAAGTAATATAAATGTTGCCAATTTAATCTAAGGTGGTGGTTACAACTCTGGTAAGGAAGATCATATTTTTAAAAATAATGATTTATTATCTAGATGATTTTCTTTTAATTTCTTACCTGAATAGTGTATATATTTTTAAATAGGACCTTGACTAAGGAGAAACAGTTTTGAGAATTGAAACAATTATTTTATTAGTCTAACTGTATATTCTTGAAATCTGAAGACATGAAGCTGCACTATGGTGATCTCACAGACAGTACTTGCCTGGTGAAGATAATTAATGAAGTGAAGCCCACTGAAATCTACAACTTGGGAGCTCAGAGCCATGTCAAAGTAAGTAACTTTTATCATTGAGAACTTTGAATGGTTAGTGATTGTGTGCACTGTATCTCTATTCATAATTTTAGTCCAGAGCCCCTACAGCATTTCAACAATGACTAGTTATAACGTGAGCACTGCTTTAAATCATAGCAAATAATAACTTGATGCTGAATACTGTCCTAGTTTCCATATTGAATGTAAAATTAAACCTGAAGTGGCAGTATGAGGTTAAATTGGCATTGCCAACATTATCCCCAATTTTTGAGGCTTAGTGTCTCCACCATTTGAAATAACATTGGTTTCAAAATGTCCTGAAAACAAACCCTAATAGAAGAGTAGAACACTGTTGGTTTGTGTCTGAACCAAAACAGTATTTTAAAGTAAATTTTATTTTTAGCTGACATATTTGATGACGTGTATGAACCTAACTAAAAAATTCCAAATAGCTGAGTGCTGTTCTCAGTTCTGGTCAGAAGCCTTTGGGGTGAAACATTTAGTTCCATACTATTCCTCATCCAAAGCCTCTAACTAGCAGTCTTTGACTTTGCTCCTCCTTTTCTGTCCACCAGCAGTCTCCCCTTTGATCCTGCTGGTGTCTGTTTTGGAATGCTTTGGAGTAGCCCTTCGTTACTTTATTTTTATATATTTTTATTTCCGAGGTATTTGCAACTTTTTAGTGCAGGGATTCTCAAACTGGGGGTTGTGACCTCTCAGGGGTCCAAGATGGTTATGTGGGGGTCACAAACTGTTAGCTCTGTGGGGCTGACAGCCCTGAGTCCCCATTAAATTAAATTACCTCTCCCCCATTTTTAATTTATAAGGGGTGTCACACTCTGAAGCTTGCTGTGTGAAAGGGGACACCAAAACAAAGTTTGAAAACCACTGTTTTATTGTGTATGAGTTGCGTCTGTTGCTACTAGTCTGTTAAATGTCTAGGGTGCCATAATTAAACATTTACAGTGTCCTGTATAGTACCTACAGAAAGTCTTTTTCTGAGTGAAAGAGACTAACCTCGTTTAATCCTTTACTAATATGGAAAAGATTACCCAGAAATGAGCATTTCAAGGTCATTGCTGTCCTTGGTGATTTTTTTCCAAAGAAGAATTTAACCTTTTCTCTCCTTGATGCACTTTTTCTTTTTTTTTTCCTTTCTTTTATCTTGGATACACTACTGATCTTTCAGTGTTAATTGACAGAACACTAGATGTAACAGAACCACAATACAATAGCCACCATTTTCACAGCCTCTTTTATTAAAATTGGTTTATTCTTGATGTAGAAGTAATTTGAGCTTCTGGCACCCTACTTAACAGCGAATGCTTCAAATTAGTTTTGTACCCAGTCTTATTGATCTTGCTTCATTTGCAATTTGTGTATTTGTTCATGAAAAGTAACATCTCCACTTTTTTATAATTCCCCAAGCATCTGCTTAAGAATGTATCACTACTAGTGAAAGGTTCTGCCTGTGCCAGTTTTGAGGTAGACAGTGTCCTTTGAAAGAATGTGACAAGTAAATGGAGAGAGAGAGCCATATACTCTTTCTGAAGGGGAAATGGAAAATTTTAAAACTGTGTCAAAGGATTGAACTTGCAGCTAGAGACAAATCAGTAATTTTACCTTGAAATACCAATCTGCTGTGAGTTCAGGAAAGTGATGAGTAACAAGGTGAATTTTCTGTTGGTGGGATGGGCAGCTGCCTAATGTGCATGTAACTTTACATAAAAAAAATAGAAATAAAAACAGCACCTTACTGTAATCACAGAATTCTCTTTAAACACATGTAGTTTCATTTACCATGGGGAATCATCTAAAGCATTTGCTTTAGTTCTCTCTTAGAAATTAGGATACATAGACTACTCTTAACTACTTGGTAGCAAATCGTGATTAGAAAACAATGGAAAATCAGCCACATGCACCTTCTGCCTCCTTCCTCTTCTAAGGCCAGGAGTGTGGGAGTGGGTACATAATTGCTTTCAAACTCTTGTGTCTAAGCCAGCAAAAGCAAATCATGCTTAAAGACAGCAACTAATGACTGGTCTGATCATAGATATAAAAATTAAATGGATGTATGTTAGCTTTTTAGGTTTTAAAAATAATACTTTGGTATTATCAATATGATTTTAGAACTGGTTCAGCAATGCCAAATGTTCTAAGATTGCTGCTGATGCTAATGGAGTTGGGAAAGTCTTGACAAATCAGACATCAAGAATTCTAACATTCAAAAACCAGTCGGAGAACGCTTCAGTCTCTTTGGTCACTCGATTACAGACGTAAAAGTGGCAATTCTTCAACAAAAAATCTTCAAAAACAGACTCTGAGAGACTGCTGAATTGGAATTAATTTGCAAACTGGATATAATTAACTTAGGCTTGAATAAAGACTGGGAGTGGATGGGTCATTACACAAAGTAAAACTATTTCCCCATGTTTGTCTCCCCCCCTCATTGTTCCTCAGACGTTCTTGTCAACTGCTGGAAATGGCCAACCTTGATTATCACTACAAAAGGTCCCCCATCCACTGCCCCCGCCCCAGCTGGTAATAGCTCACCTTACCTGATCACTCTCATTACAGTGTGTATGGTAACACCCTTTGTTCATGTTCTCTATATAAATCTTCCCACTGTATTTTCCACTGAATGCATCCGATGAAGTGAGCTGTAGCTCATGAAAGCTTATGCTCAAATAAATTTTAGTCTCTAAGGTGCCACAAGTACTCCTTTTCTTTTTGCGGAGTTGGGAAAGTACCTGTTCCTTCATAATAAGTTTTTGCAAACTGATGAACATTCTCATCAGCACATGATTAAAGCAAGCTTTGCTTAAATCATAGCCTATGTAAATTAACTACTTTTTTGTGTGTGTTGTGCTTTCAGAGAAAAAGTTCTAATCTTAGCTTACTTTACATTCTGGTCACTTTGAATCAATGACGTCTGCAGTGTTTTTTGGTGGTGTTTATGTTGGCTTGTGTTTATGTAGAATAAAGTTTTCTATCACTCTCACTTCCAGTTAATTTTATGTGAGCCATGCTGAAAGTAAGGAAAATAAAATAATAGGAAGTTGGTCTGGTTTCCTGTAGGAAACCAATGAAGATGAAATTGGTTCTTGGAATGAACCCACAGCAGTCTGGGAAATACTGACAGAGAAGACCATTTTTCTCAATCGTAAACAGTGAGGATTATGACTCATGAGTAGGTCATTGAGAGGCTGATTTGATCTTATGCTGGAGAAAGTGAGAGATGAAGACTGAATTTGCTAGTTTTTGGAAACAGTAAACTTAACATGATCGTCAGAGTAGGAACAAATTATCCAGTGTGGAATCCTGCCTGTTTTCATGAGGAATGGAGTTTATAACTTCTACGGAGGGTGTTCAGGAACAGTAGCACATTCACTTAAGAGCTCTTACACTAGTAGTTTAATCTTAAATTCTGTTCTTTAGACACTGCTGTATCATGAATCGTCACTACTAACCATGCAAGTATTTTTTTTCATTTGGGTAGAATTGGTGGAGGTAATTGGTTACTGTGCATTGACTCCAAATGCCAAGCACAGAATAGGTTGTTTTTATGTACACGCTTGATTAACTGAAATCAGTTATCCAAAACTCCCTGCTAGAGTCCCTGACATATGCCATGTCTACACTACCACTTACGTTGGCAAAACTTACGTTGCTCAGGGGTTTCGCTGGTATAAGTGGTAGTGTGCACGGTACTATGTAAGCGGGAGAGTTTCTCCTGTTGACATAGCTACCTCTGCTTATTGGAGGTGGTTTAATTATGTTGATGGGAAAGCTCTCACTTCAACATAAAGCAGCTACATGAGAGATCTTACAGCTGTGCCACTATAAGGTCTCTAGTGTAGACATGGCCATAGACACATGTACTTAAAAATCTATTAACTATATTCAAAATTCCTTCAAATAGTTTGACTGAGTTTGTTTAATGCTATTCCCTCACACCATTTGGCTAATTGAGGTAGGTGTGTGTGTGTGTGTGTGTGTGTGTGTGTGTGTGTGTGTGTATAGAACAGTACATAGCATCTTATATCTATTTTAGGCAGATATAATTATGAACAGTATTAATTGCACTAGGAAACCACTGTGCAGTATTAACTGTTGGTATTTTACTGTTGCCATCTTAAATTAATGAAGCAGGTATATACTCGGCTGATAGAAATGTTGAAAGCAAAGGGCAGCATAACACTGATATAGAGAATTCTGTCTTGTATTAAACAGCTTAGAGTTAAATTCAGATGTGGTACAAAGGGATGCAACTGCTTTGTTTATAAGGGAGTTAGTTTTGCCTAGTTACTCTAAGTCTGAATGTGGCCCTTTTAGTGCACTTGCTGTAATCAGTAGGAGATGACCTATTATGGGCTGTTGGCAGTGATTATTGGTGTCTGTTGCCAAAACTGTTGTCATAAAATATGACGTGAAAAAAATGGGTTGATGTATTGCAACCAGGATGCCTAATGTTTGCACCACAGACACATTGGCCATGTGCCAGTGGGTCTAGCATTAGACCTTATTTACATATAAACTAACTTTTTTTAAAAATCCGAAATATATGTCCATAACCACCGTGTTTGCTGATATTTGTTTCTACCTTTCAAGATAAATACAAATAGTTGATTGTTTTTGTTCAACGATGATGAAACCCTGAAGTTGATCAGGTTTTTTTTTTAAACTGCAGTTGCTGAGAAAGGGTGGATCAGGGCTACATTTTATTACTACGTGGTCTGCATTTGGCACTGTTTGGACATTGACACTCTACTGCTATGATACCAAAATATCAATCAAATAATATGCATCACTCATAAAGCACTTTTCATTTAGAGAGCTCAAAGTAATTTAGGAACCTTGTCCCTGTTTTGCAATGGGGAAACTGAGATGCTAGGGAAGATTAAACAACTTCCTGTATGTGTAAAATCCCAGTTTTCTGACTCTTTGGCCTGCTCTCTGTCCATTGAACCACATTGCCTCCCAAATGTTGTAAACTGGGAAGAATCAATATGTGACTAAACAAGAGGAATGCTTCAAACAACCAGTTGTCCTCTGGTAGCAGGTTTTTTTCCATCTGCAGCAGCAGCATCTCTGTTTTGTCTCAGATTTACCAATGCACTTCTAGATTTGAATATTTTGGCATGGCCAGTGTTTGCTTCTAATCAGAATATAAAGATACCCCCAAAATGTTGATTAGTTGGAATATTATGCAGTAGAAAAAGAATTCACAGTACATTGAGGAATTTCAACATTATGGGCCTGATTCTAGAGTAACTGCTGAAATCAATTTAAGTTACATTGGTGTAAAGCTTGTGTAAATAAGAACAGAATCAGGCCCATTGCTTTATTACTTTAGCATAAAATTTCAGTGGGTTTATTTCTGCTTATGTAGTTCTAAAATGCTGGTCGTTAATGTACGGTACTTTTTTGTAGTTGGAGAATTTTACACTCAGAATTTACCATAGCATTGTTTTAAATATTGTGCAGAATTGCACATAATGCAGAAGTATGTATATGCTTTGATTTTCTTTTCATGTAAATCCGATTAATTTTTAATGCTTGGGTGCCTAAACAGCAATATTCATTTCTATGAGTGGAAACGTATACTTGGTTCGTAGGCTTGTGCTGATGTTTACTATCTGTCAATATTGGAATTAGCACCACCTGAGTAATTTTTAATGTTCACTAACAGTGAAATATGATTCAAGATGTAAATTCAGAATATCTGGCAATAAAATAACATTGATCCATGTTTGTTTGGAAAAAAAAATGCTACCAAGCAAAAACATTTCCCTTTAAATTTAAGTATCAGAGGGCTATATGTCTACAATACATAGGAAATATTTGCAAACTAGTTTATTTTCCTAAAACATATAGGTACTAGAATAAGGTTTTGTGAGTTCTACTGATGATAGTAGAAGGGTTGGTATTTGTACAGTTCAGTAATCAGGTGGATTAATTTAGTCCTTTTTAACTGATCTTCTGGTTAAGGCCCTGATCCTGCAAATACTTACTCAAGGTCTTAGTTTTAAGCATGTGAGAAATTCCATTGAAGTAATAGAATTTATACAATACGACTGGTTCTAATACCTATCTGTTAAGACAAACCAGTTTTAAAAATACTATCTCTATATTGGGGATATGTATTACTCTTAGTGTAAATTTAAAAGGCCGTATTTTATCTTGGTAGTATCTGGATTTTTTCCAAACAAACATTAATCAACAACTTTAATGCAATTACTCATGTATTTAAAATTAAATGTGGGCAAAATGATTGTAGGATTGGAAGATTGGAATTGAGAGACTTATCAGAGACATTTATATAATTTGTATCTATTCAGTTTTGGCCCTGATCCTGGAATCCTTACTTGGGTAACCCTCATTTACTTGAGTTCAGTTTTGCTTGAGTAAGAATTGCATGCTAAACCCTTTGTTAGGAAATTCTAAAGTGTTCCCAGTCCTTCTGCACTATCAAAAATAATCAGAACTATACACTACTTATAAAATATAAATCATAGTTTTATCCAGTATGCAGGAGTAAAATGTTTCTGATCATTCAGTTTACACGTTTTTTGTGCTTTGTTGTTGTATTATATTAAGTTTCCATATAATTAGCTATAAGCATTGCAAAGGCCTAAGTGGGCAGCAGTTTGACCATTGAACAGTGAAAATCTCATTGTAACAAAAATCTAGTTCAGTTAATGGACAAGAGTAATGGCTGTGCTAAGGGTAAGGATGCAGTACACACTATGTATAAACAAAAATAATCCAATAAATCTTAACTTTATAGAATTTAAGAACTTCATAGTTAGGTTTTATAGAATATTTTACTGTATCACAAGCTGGTATCAAATTATCTTTAATTGAAAGTGTGTGGGTGTTCATTTGATCAGCTAAGAAGTAGAGCCCACTCCTGGTTTTTGCATCAATAGGAACCTGAATGCAGACTGCTTTGCTGTAGGGATCCTGCTCACCAGGATAGGATTCCATAGAATTGGCTAGGGCACCATGGTACGGTGCATATTTTGCTGCATCTCTTTGCCAAACCACTGTGCTCAGCTACCATCTGTTAGCTAGCCTAGCATTGACTTCTCGCAGCAGTTTGTGCTTCTAGTTTCCAGACCATAACTTCTTGGGGAACTGGTGTGTGAGCCATTTCATTATTCAGGACCATCTCTTAACACTTGTGTGCTCTGAGGAAGGATCCTGCACTGCTGCTTCACAAGAGGAAGAAGATCCTTGCATTACTGTCTCATCAACCTCTCCTGCACCAGCGAGTGGCTTAATCCTTTAAAGTGCTGAATACTCTACTCCTAATCCAGCAAAGCACTTAAGCATGTGCTTAACTTGAAATTGGTGGTATTACTCAGGTGCTTAAAATTAAGCACTTGCTTAAGTACTTTGCTGGATTGGGGCCACAATGTTGGGCTCTTGAAGGTCAGAGCCTCAATGTGGCTGAGGGAAGCGTAGGGTTCTTTGTGTTCCTTTTTGAAAGTTTGTGTCATTTTGCCGATGTCTAGTTTTAAAACTCTCTCATTGCATTTCTGACCAATCTAATTCAAATGTAAAGCCATTTAAAAATTTCTTTATACGCACATAATATTTTACGGGGGGTAGGATTAGGGTTGAGGAACACTATGAAAATCATATTATACCTGTTCAATCAGATTGTTTTCTTTTATTAAAATCTGGGAGGAATTGTCATTTTGATGATAGGTGGTGGTGTTTGGAATTTCTCTTATAATTAGTAGACCACAAAAGATATGTATGTTTGCATTTTACATCATCAGTCCAGTCATAATAGCTGCATGCATTGGCTAGCTTAAACTATATCTAAAACCAAAAATATTTTTAGTAACTAAATATAATTGTCCCATGGCTTCAACAGATTAATGAAATTGTTAGATAAGTATACATACTGTCTGCTAATATTATAAATGCATGCAAATGAATAATGGGATTATATGATGAGTTGCACTAGTATGTACTAAGAAGAATATATTGATTTTTGGTTCTTTAGCAAGTACAGTGTTACCAAATTTTTCACTTTGTGATCTAAAACAAGTACTTTTCAGGCCAAGCACATTGGGAGCCAAATTGAGGCAGTATTTTTATGAAAACAAATGGACGTGTTTTAGTGCTGCAAAAACCTGTAAAATTACCTCTTTGTGCCTTCTCCCACCTAAAACACCCAAATCAAATCCTCTCTCTGAACACTTCACTAGCGATTTTTCCTGGAATGGAAAAAAATGTTAGAGATTATATGCTTTTGGGGTCATACTGATTTCCTTTGTATTGCACATATTTATAATTTGTTAAGTTTTTGCTTTTTCATTCTCTGATGTTGTTGTTTTTCATGTGTCATTTTTGTGATAAACACTAAGAAGATTACCACCAATAAGTTTTATTTTAAAGTATCAGGAAAGCAATCTGGGGAAAAATGAAGCCTGATAATGTATTGAATAAGACAAGACAAAGCCCTGAAGTAAATTTTTCCTGGTGATTGGATTGTTACATAGCAGAGTGTAAATATTGTGATCACCTAACTGAAAAAATTAGACTACATTGTCCGTTGGTTATTTGTAAATTCAGCTGTTTTTCTTTTTTGCAAGATTTTATAAATGCAAGTAAAGTACTTTTTTTTTTCTTTAACTTCCCTCTTGTGCAATACAGTATACAAAGAGGACTACATACTTTGATGGATAAAGTGGTCCTTATCTTTATGATCTTGATGACCGATAAACTATGTTCTAAATCTCCTGCTTTGTGCGTTATTAGTATTTTAACATTCTGGGATGGATTCTGAACTGAGTTATGTTGTTGTAAATATAGAGTAACAACTGATGCAGTAGAATTACATTGACTGCAGTGGCACTGAAGCAGGTTTTCATGAGTATGACTGAAATCCAAAATCTGAGCCCTTATTAAATCTATGTAATTGCTGATGGATATTCTAGCATAATTAAAAAATCCCACATTTTGACAGCATTACCATGTACATATTAAAAATTGAAAATGAGTTATGTATACATTCTCTAAGATCTCAATTGGAAAAGGTAGTTAAATTTGGAGTGCCTTTAAAAATAAAGATTTTTATTATGTACATTTGTTTTATTTTAAGTAGCCCAAATTCTGTTTTTAAATTCATTTAAATTTAGAGGGAGGAAAAATGCAAGTTCTATAAAGGTTTCCTGTATTTCTTGGGAAGTAAGCAAATTCCCCTTAGTACTTTTCCTTAGGACAGCTGGTTCAGTGGAAGATAAATTTGATGGAAAGAGAAGGAAAATAGTTATGGTGTTTCTGGCATATTTCTTCTGTCAAATAGATGGCAGCAGAGTGTTATAGACAATGGAGCAGTCCAGTCCTGTAGTTGTAGTGAAAGAATGGTGACATTGCAAGCTGACTTTTATCAACTGCAGCCCGGTATAACTTGTAGTTAAACACAAAATAAGAAAGAAAGCTACCATTGATAATGCAGGAGCATAGAGGATGAAGAAGGGTATGAGATGCTATAAAGTTCTGAATTCTGGAATAGTCCCAGGTGGGAAAACTTAAGGTACGTTGTCCTCTCATGCAACATGACTGAAATCGGCTAAAATAATATGCATGTCAAATTAAAATGACAGAAATAGAAAGTATTGACAAGTTACAACTGAAAGTAATGAACTGCTGCCTTGGGGTACTCTAGAACTTGGCCTGCATGCCTATTTTTTAGTTAAGCAAGTTAGGGAGGAAATGTCAGTCCTCAAATCAGGCAAGCATTCTTTGGGAACGTTTGCTCAAATTTTAGAAACAGATCTGCAGTCTATTATGCCCCAATCCCAAAATTAGATTTGCAATTAAAAGTATTAAATGCGTGGATAAGTGGTTAATTAAAGTGGCGCAGTGTTTTAATTAGCATTCACTAGTTGCAAAATTAATGGGTGTACAAGGGGAGTAGTAATCAAATATTATATTTGATGTATTCAATATTTTGTCTGTATCTGGAGTTTTTAGTAGGATTACCTTCAAAGCAGAGGATGACATCCTGGCTACGTTGAGACCAACAGTAGTTTTGGAATGAACTTCAATGGGGCCAGGATTTTTCACCTACAGTGAGGAAATTTTGGAGCCTATCAGTCAATTTCAGCCCAAAATTGTTGTCTTATGATACAATTGTAAAAGTAAAGAAACAATCTGAGATACGAGTGTTTAGTTTCAAGATTGTGGCTTCATTGTACTTCAAGGTTTGGAAAAAATCAACCTAGGACAATCTTAATGCTACCAAACCTAGAAAGGACTTTATTTCTGATAACACTGTATTAATACTACTGTTCAGGGTAAACATATGCCACACCATCGATTTTCCTGCTGTACCCTACAACATTTAGTTTCCATAAACAGAGTTCATTGTTACAAAATTGTTTTCAGAAGTGTATATAACTAAGTAAAGGCAATATCTGGCAAGTTTTTGATGTGACAAAGTTATTTCTCACATGTTTTTCCTCCTAAATCTGATATCCTAAGAATCCCTACCCCTATTCGACAAGTTAACCCTTCCTCCCCTCCCCAATTTAATTTAATTTAATTTAATTTAATTTCTCATAGCCAAAAAAGGCATTTTTCACTCTGAAGTGTGTTGCAACTCACTCTAGCTGTTACAACTAAGTGAGACTAGAAAGGAGTGTAGTTTCCAACTGCGTAATGTAACAGTGCAAAAATTAATAATCCTGGCTTCTGATGTTTCAGCTTTGATTAAACTGCTGTTGGTGACACAGTATGAGTGGGCCTGTGTGATTTTTTTTAAATGCTTTTATAAAATGAGGTGTTTTGACAGTTTTAATAAAAGTGCTACAGTATCATATGTACTGTATGTAATTCATGTTATGTCAACATTGCTAAAACATGGACGATATATGGACTACATACATACAGTACTTTAGCTATGCAATAAAATGATAGTATTCTATTCCTTTCTTTTAACTTTCTGCATTTAGTATCAGTTTCATTAAGCATGCCATGTTTTACAAAGAAATCTTCTGTGTGTTGCTTTCAAATACACTTCTGAGGACATTGCAAATTAACAATAGTGTTTAGAAACATACAATGTTTGTTTTAATGACTTTTATGCTAAAAAGCATAACAATGCTGTTCTAATCACTCTAAAAGGAAACCTGAGTAAGAAAAAGCATGCACTGAATACACACACACTTCACTTAATAGAACAAAAAATAAGAAAATTAAGATGCATTAAAAAAATGCTTTCTGAAGGTATTTCACCTGACAAACTTTTGTATCATCAGAGTAAAATGCTGCAGGGTCCTGCTTAGGCAAAACCCCATTGAGGTTAGTGCTATTTTTCTGAACAAGGAATTTATCTTGAAAAGCATTATTTAATTTTCTAAAATCTGAAATACTACTTCTATATCGGTCTTTTTTTTTTTAAACTATCAACATATTTTTCTCCTTACAATACTTCACCCCCCTCCTACTTGTGCTGATTAATACTAGGTTCATTTTCTGTGTTCTTAAGTATGATCAGATATGTATGGCTTATGTACCTCTTTGAATCATATATATTCACCCCTTTTATTTTCATGATAAATGGAAGAATTAGTGTAACTTTTTTAAATGAGTCTGTGTAGACTTTTAAAGCATGTGGAATAGTTGAAATAAAATTTTACTTACTAATTACTAAAAATGGTTTTTGCAGATTTGTAATACTATGAGATAACAATAAGGTTACTGAAAAAAAATCCATTTTTATAGTCCAAACTATCACACTATGGGACACATTCAAGACTATGGAACCTGTAATTATGAAATGCCATAGGCTCCGTAGTGAGAGCACAAATATTTTGAGGGGTAATTACATTGTTGTAATAGTGAAAAAGCAATAGTTTCATATTTTTTTCTTTTCCAATAATGTTTTAGAAAGTGAAAATTAAAATATGGCATTTTTATATCAGAAATTGCAAACTTATAATGGTATATTGCAATAGTGATTTTTATAGTTTCATCACATTTTTTTAAACATTAAGGGTAGACATAGGCTGTGCAACTTACCCATATTGTTAAAAACAATTTAGAAATGAGACAAATATAATTCATTCCTTCACTGATCTTTGAACTTGTCTTTTTATTCTATAGCAGTGATCTTAAATTGATACTTATAGAACATTGTTTTTAACCATATTTACAAGTTTGAAATGCAAATTAACGTTACAAATTATTTCAGTCCATAAACAGTTTAACTTTTGAGTAATGTTTATCAATAAAACTGTCCAAATGAAGAATCAGTAGATCATTTGACTATAAAACTCCCTAAGATCTAATGAGAAACAATTTATAATTGTTTTCAGTGATGGTATACTGTATCACTATGAAATTCAGCATGCAGGAAGAAATAAGGAATAAACAGAAGTATTGACAAATACTTTATGAAATGGTAAGGCATTAGATCCATGAGCAACTGAGTGCCATCAGCTCCCATTGAAGAATTAGGCTTGGAAGGGGAAAAATACCTATCCGTGTGTATTCTGTGGTATACTCTTTGATTTGAACATGTTACATGTAATGCAGCTCAATCAGCTGTTGCCTGAGAAACTGCATGCTCCCCTAATCTCCCTGCATTTTGTCCTCCTTATATTTCACATCCTTGTGACATAGAAGAGGAGTTGTATCAAATATCTCTAACCATATCCATTGACTTCAAAGAGTTTAGTCAGAGTAAAGACTTCAGGATTGGACCACTACTATATTTTCTTCCTGGCCCCTATTTTTATCAGTAAGAGTGACTGACAGCGTTCTCCTGTGTTTCCATATATTTTAATTAAGTATTTAATGGTTGTATTGGAGTGAATATTTTCACTGCAAATGTGTTTGCTGAGCTGCATTTTTCTTACAACTATGTGACATTAAGTAGTGGCATTTTCATTTTAGACAGGCATTCTTGCATGATGTTGTCTCTTGGTGATGCAATTTAACTGGCAAAATATCAAAACAAATAAACCAGAAAGCATGTTATAAAAATAAATTAAAGGATGCTAAAAATTAAAACTATTGCTTCCAAGATTTAATACTTAATATTAAACAAAGCTGTTTTTGTATGGGACAAATGAGTTTGAGGGGCTTTCCCAATTTTATACTTTGGTGCAATATTTTGTTTTCCCTTGATGTATACCTCTAAAAGTTCACTGTGGCAAATTGAATCCCCTGTAAGTAATTACATTGCCTATGCCTCATAATTAACATACATAATTATTCACTTAACTGGGTAGTAAACTTTAATTGGAGAGCCTTATTAAGCGTTCTGAAAATATTACATATTTTCAACCTACCTGAGAGTGATGCTAGCAAAAGCATATCTCTTCTGTAATTTGTGTCACTGTTCAACTACCTTAAATTCTAATCCATTTTAAAAAAAGTTTAGTGCCACGAATGAGGAAAATTATGATTTATTCTTCTATCCGCTTTAAATCTTACCTTCCATATTTTAAATGCGATTTACGGTAGTGGTCATCACATACATTTTATCTGAGTTAGAACAATATAAAATTGTCTGTGGATTTCAAAAGTTATAACTTAATTTAGTTAGGAACTGTAACTTCTGGAAATAGCAGATAAAAAGTATTCTGTTTAGATTTACTGTAAATATCCTCCTTTCTTTTTGAAAAATACTTGGTTTTCCTGAGTCTGGTTGTAGTAATTCTAATGAGATAATAAGGACTGACTTTCTTGTATAAGGGTCAGATCCAAAGCCCATTGAAGTCACTAAAAATGGACCAGGTCTTTAGTGTTTATAATACTATGATAAATTAAATTTAAGATGAGATGTCATGTACATTTCTTTGTTTCTAGATAACGTGTACTTTTATGCTGGTAACACAATCAGATGCACAGTTCTGTGTTTCACAACCTATAGTCAGTAATATTACAAGTTCCATTGACTGCTTTCTCTGTATTTAGTTGAGTAATTTTTGTTGTTTAAAGGTTTTAAAAATACCTTATGTTAATGGGATATATGCTTTAAAAGCTGAATTCTAAATATTGGATCCTAATTAAGATTTAAAAGACCATGAGATAGGTCAGCTAAAACTACCAAAGGAGTTTTAGCATTCCAAAGGAACACATGCTTTTAAACTCTATTTAAATTGTGTAAGTATTTTATTGCGTGTAATTCATTGCCTTACGTTAGTGGTCAGACTATTAAGGTAAAATTCCCTTATAAATATTCGTAGAGGGTATTCTTTATTTCTACTACATAAATCAAAGCAAATGTCTTGCACTTTCTCTTCAGTGTAAAGTAAATCATGGGAAATCTGATATTTAGACCCAGTAATACTGAACTCAGAACTTCATGATGATGATATTGAACTGATCAATACAAATTTATTATACTCTCAGTATAGTCTTAGTAATCTAAAATTGGCAACATTTTTGCAATTTAATGCTTGAAAGTAAATGTAATGGCATCTAATATGAAAACCTACCCATTGTTCAAAAAGGCAGCCTTTTCACTAATTCTCGTAGGTCATGGTTTTCATATAAAACTTTAAATTCTTAGTCCTAGAATATGCAATAGGGATAAAACAAAGATTACCTGCTACACATTATCCTTTCTGTCAACAAGTGTAGATTAAAGTTGATTCTGCTTCTGTAAGCAAATGTTAACATTTTTTTTATAGGAGAGGTATCTTTCTTAATGACATGTTACATGTGGATATTTACTGTAAGATGTTAACACATTCACAAATTGCGTTAACACAATGAAACATGACTTTCCAACACCAGGAAGTGAGAACAGTTCTGAAGCCTTAAAGGTAGTGGTAAAAATATAAAGAAAATAAGTTTACTTTTTAATACAAACAGTTGCTCCTTAATTTAAATGTAGCCTTAATTTTTGATTTATGGCTTGTTGTTTGATATTTAAAAAAACAACAAATCTCACAGGTTCATCCTTTCACGGCCCACATAAAATAGAAAAGTTATGCATTTTGTACAACTGATTGGGTTATCTTTTATAAGAGGAACTAATTTCATATTTAAGTATAATACAGTAATATTTACCCTTACAAAGTTTCCTAACATTTGAAGTGGCTTTTATTAAATATGTCCTAAAAATGTAAAAAGAGAGTATCCCAAAAGGAGGAGGATTTGTTGACAGCAGATCTTCATGTAGATTTTATCAAACTCTGATTTTTAATAATTAATTTAAACTTAATGTATTGTATTTACAATTTAGTAGGAATAGATTGTCAACTCTTCTGGGAATGGATCATGTCTTCATATATTTCTGTGGAGGGCCTGGCACTATGCTCGGGCATAGAAGTCATGATTATGACCTCTAGTCATAAGTGCAGTAATATGCTGTTAAGATACAATTTGCTTCAGCTATATTTTGAAGTGGGAATGTATACTTAATATAAACGTTTTAATGACGCAACTTATATTGGTTGCAACACAAACAGTAATGTAAATCTCTCATTCTGGAATACTAACTAATGACTAAGGCTAACCTTTTCAAAAGCCTTCTTATTGAACTCTAAACTTTTTCATTCTGAACAATAGAGTATTGTTGCTGTTGATCCTTGATCTTTATACTTTAACTTTCAACCTAATAATGACATTCTTGTACAAATCAGTTTAAAGATTCTGAAATAGAAATCTGAGTGGATACGCTTTCAGTTCCCTATTTGACTGTTTACTACATAATTCATTATTAAGATTTCATGTTTCATTACTATGCTGTAAAACTGTAGTTAAGAAATTCCTTTTTGTAAGAGCATTTAATGATTGTCCATGTAAATCCAGCTGGATGCATTCTGAAATGAAATACTGATAAGATGACTATTTATAGTAGTATACTATAAATAAATGCATTCATTTGCAATGGTTCATTTAAATCAGATTTTTATTCCGGTAACAGACTAGCCTGATATGGCCACACTGAATAGGTTAGTAATGGAAACAGTATTAGTAAACGCAACTCTCTGTAGATTTAACATTTAAAATAAGCACTGAAGATACTGTATAAAGCTTTGTTTTACATTTGCTAAAGTCAAGCAGAATAAAGGCAATATGTAATTTATCATGCTGTACAGACGATCTCAAATTGCTGTCATATGTGATTCAAGAAGGGATAACAATCTACCTTTTTTTTTTTAATGCCACTGACTATAATTTTATGATAGGTCATTTATTGTAATATAGAAGTTTCCTTGCAGGGTGCTAATAACAATATTTTCCATAATCTCTAAACATAACTGACATTTTAATCTTGTGTTTTTAAGAGTTTTTTCTTACAATAAGGAGAGAGAGGTTACCACATAATGAAACTTGGATCCTTATTTCAGTGCTATTTTCATAGTAATATGTTGTCTGTAACTTTTACAGTTGGGTTGCTTTCTGTTTTTTCTAGAAGTGTAAGGAAGGCTATAATACAGAAGGCGTATGAAATTTTGTACTACTTATAGTAGTAAAGTGCTCAACTATTCACTAAATTCTTTTTCCTCTTGGTTATTACACCATATGCATGTAGAACGATCTTATAATACATTCAATTGTTTTGTATGGGATGGATGAATTACTTGGAATTCCATCAAGCTTTTCCTGCTTATTAATAATGCTAAAGGTTTCAAGTATTTGTCACGTCACACTGGTAAGTGTAATAACAGTACAATATTGTAGTAGATTTAATAGTAATGAAACACTGAAACTCCTGAAGAAAAGTACAAAAGCCAGACTGAATAGTTTTTCATCTTTTTTTTTTCTTCCCCCCTCCTGTCACCTTTTGATTTAAACTTTTTTTGCTTTTGTTTTGTTTTGTTTTTGTTTTGTTAGATGGGTGGTAAGCATGAGGAATATGTGAAAATGTTACACTTCGGAACTGATTTAAAGGAATTTGACTAGAACCATCTGTTCCCACCTCCTAATCTTCAAGCTGCTCTGGAATAATAGGCCAAACCTTATCCCAGGGGGCTAGTGGATACAACTAGTTAGAACAATAATAAAAAGTAAAACTGCAACATCTATAGATACCAAAAGTTCAGTGATCTGTACTAGCCTGCTCATTGCTTCTTGATAAATAAATCAATCAAACTTCCAGGATTCACAAACTTAAAACACACTCAACCACACCCTCTTTATCTGCATGTTGGGATAGCATAATACCAGTAGGATGAAATGTATAAAATAACTTAATAGCACCTGTTTGTCCTCAACATACACACATTCTTGCTTTGATGAGGTGAGCCTTCCACCAATACTCAAGTATGCGATAGGCCAATGCTAAAAACTAGGGCTGTCAAGTGATTACAAAAATTAATCGTGATGAATTGTGCTGTTAAACAATAATAGAATAACATTTATTTAAATATTTTTGGATGTTTTCTACATTTTCAAATACATTGATTTCAATTACAACACGATGAACATGCATCGGTCCTCTCTGCTTTGGATAGTTATCAAGCAGAACCTATCATCAGAATGGATGCATGTCCTCTGGAATGTGGTTGAAGCATGAAGGAACATACAAATCTTTAGCATATCTGGCATGTAAATGTCTTGTGATACCAGCTACAGCAGTGTCATGGGAACACCTGTTCTCACTTTCAGGTGACAATGTTGCCCACTTCTTGTTTACAATGTCTCCTGCAAATTGTAACCAAACTTGTTTGTCTTAGCAATTGGCTGAACAAGAAGTAGAACTGAGTGGACTTGTAGGCTCTCAAGTTATACACTGTTTTATTTTTGAATGTAATTTTTTGTACATAATTCTACATTTGTCAGTTCAACTTTCACTATAGTACTTGTATTAGGTGAATTGAAAAATTTCTTTATTTCTATTTACAGTGTAAGTATTTGTAATAAAATATAAATATAGAGTGAACACTATATACTTTGTGTTGTGTTGTAATTGAAATCAGTATATTTGAAAATGTAGAAAACATCCAAAATATTTAAATAAATGTTGTATTATTGAGTGTTGGTGGTAGGCTCACCTTATCAAATCAGGAATGTGTGTATGTTGAGGACAAACAGGTCATATTAAGTTACTTTATACATTTCATCAAGGGAGTTTAGATTTAGTCTACACCTTGGATTTCTTTTGGACTTTACAATGCTATTGGATGCCCAGGTAGCTATCAAAAAAATACCCACTTCCATCTGTGACTAGCCAGAAAAATGTGCCTCATTCTATCAGACACAGACTTGGCCACAGTGATCTATGAATTTGTAACCTCAAGGCTTGATTATTGCAATTCACTATGTCTAGGAAGCCACACAACTCTGTCAAAGCTACAGCTGGTAGAAAATGCCACAGGTCAGCATGAAGACTACACCCCGGTTCCTTCTTTTTCTGTACTGGCTCCCCATTTGATGACAGTCCAGTTCAAGGTTTCCCCTGATAATCAAAAGCCTCTGTGGGATTTGCTCTAGGCCGGAGGGGGGGGAGGGAGAGACAGGCAGGCAAACTTTTTCTGGCCTGAGGCCACATCGGGTTTCTGAAATTGTATGGAGGGCCAGTTAGGGGAGGCTGTGCCTCCCCAAACAGCCAGGCGTGGCCCCCCCACCCCCTATTCAACCCCTCTTGCTTCTTGCCCCCTGACAGCCCCCCTAGGACTCCTGCCCCATCCAACCACCTCCAGACCCACCATCCCTGACTGCCCCCTGCCACCCCATCCAAGCCCTCCTCTCATTCTTGACTGCCCCCCGGGACCCCGCCCTTATTCAACCCCCCTGTTCTCCGCCTTCTGATTGTCCTGATCCCTATCCGCATCCCTGACCACCACCCTGAACTCCCCTGCCCTCAATCCAACCCCTCCCCCCACTCTCTGCCCCCTTACCATACTGCCTGGAGCACTGGTCGCGCTACAGCCATGCCGCCCAGCTGGAGCCAGCCACGCCACAGCGCAGCACAGAGCACTGGGTCAGCCCGTGGCTCTACAGCTGCGCTGCCCAGCAAGAGCTCGCTGCCAAGAGCACTGTGCCAGCAGCGCAGTGAGCTGAGGCTGCAGGGGAGGGGGAACAGTAGGGGAGGGGCTGGGGCCTAGCATCCCGGGCCAGGAGCTTAGAGGCCGGGAGCGTCCCCCTTAGCCGTAATTTGCCCACCTCTGCTCTAGGTACTTCTGAAATCTCTTTCCATGAGCCCCCCAAACAATGCCCCCACAACAACCGTTTCCATTTGAACTATTGAACAGTGATGGAGGGGTTTAAGTGTGAGAAACAGAACTTTTATGGAAGCTGGTTGTAGACTTGGATACTCACTTGAGGAATAAACTATTGATCTCGCCAATTTCAGAACTAAATGCAAAGCTCATTTCTTTACATAAATGCTCTTTGTAAACAAAAACCTGTAAACCAATCTAGCGCGCATGCGCTCTCACACCCACACACACACACCCCCCCCCAAAGGAAGGGAGAGAGAGATTACCATCAGATGTAGGAACCTTAGTCATATACCAGGATCCCATTGTGCTTGTAGTATGCTCAGGTATTATGATGGTGAAGGCCATGTAAGTACCTCGGGCTCATCTAAACTAATGCTGTAAGTTGATCTAAGTTACACTAGTTCAGTTATGTACATTATGTAACTGAAATAAACATAACTTAGGTTGACTTAAAGTGGTGTCTACACAGCACTATGCTGACGGGAGACGCTGTCCTGTCGACTTAACGTGTCTTCACTGGACCCGCTAATTTGACGCCTCTGCATCGATCTCAGCAGTGCTGATTTTGCTTGTAATGTAGACATGGGTGCTACCTTTGTCAGCTTTATAGGTAAGCAGATGGACCTATTTATTTAGATAGGAGTTGTGCTACATAGGAGTTGCTCAGCAGGGGCAGGTGTCAATTGTGCACAGGTTAAGTCCCACAGGAGTGGAGCCCGAGATAGCAGGTTCCTCTACTACAAGCCCTTCTTTGCTTTGTCCCCACTTCTCTTTATGGCACTGCCTGTCCCTGCTCCTCAGCTGCCCGCAGAGAGCAAAGCAGATTTCCTTCTGTGGAGCAGTGCAGGAACAGAATTTATTTACTACTCTCTGAATAAATAGCAGGCCTTGGTTATATATTCTCATTTTATGGTGCTTTTTTAGTATGTTAATAAAATTTTAAGTCCTCAAGTGATTTTGTAGTTGGTAAACTTTGCTGTATATTTTCCAAATTGCCACTCATCGTAGTGCCACTTTGCTATATAACTTGGCAACCCTGGCTACATAATTGAAGGCAAAAAGTGTAAAATAGGCAAGGTCTTGATCATAATGCCTTGGTTCTTCACAAAAGTAAAAATGCAGCTGGCTGCAGATTGTTTGCCTTTATGGCTTTTTTTCCTCATATTACTATATACTTTCTATATAGAGGAGTATGGATTAAGGCACAAAGATGAGAATGGGAGAAGGTTACAAAGGGAGCTAGGCTTCCAGTTTCAGCCTCTTAGTATGCTGGGTAAATGGTGTGCAGGATGGGTGTATTTGTACACCTACATTGCAATGGGTGTATTTGTAATGTATGCAATAAAATAGGAAGCATAGTCCCTGCCACAAGGAGCTTAGTCAATACAAAAAACACAATTGAGACGCACAAAGCAATGAATGGCCAGGAGATAATATGTATCTGAGCAGTTTAACATCTCTTGCTTTTTAATAAGGAAATAAAACTGTTGCCTACTGTGGCAGATTAATGATGTATTGTTTTATTTCCTTTTATATAGATAAACTAAATTATTTTTATAATTATTTTAGCCTATCACTAAACAACCATGGGCCAGCATAGAATGTTGCTGAAACTGGATGACTAGTGCCTTTTTTGTATCCTTTTCTCCTTCTTGTCTGTGTGACTTAATTCATGTTGCTCTTTGTGACTGGAACACACACCCTATCTTGGTAGAACAGAATTTTTCTTCTCCTTACACTCGCATCTTGGGAAGCCTATCAACATTAATCTGCTGCAGTAAGTTTTTTCTTATTAAAAATCAGAGAAGTTAAATACTCTGAGCTACTCCATGATATGTTTTATCTTCTGTTCATCCAGTGCTCCGTGTCTAAATTGTGTTCTTTGTGGACTGTATGCTCC
The DNA here is from genome assembly GCF_009764565.3 of Dermochelys coriacea. Classification (NCBI taxonomy): domain Eukaryota; kingdom Metazoa; phylum Chordata; order Testudines; family Dermochelyidae; genus Dermochelys; species Dermochelys coriacea. The sequence continues at coordinate 122,787,154 of NC_050069.1, read as the reverse complement.
TTGTAGCAGGGACCATGTCTCCTGTTTTATTACCAGGGCCCCTGAGTGCATTTTACAAGGGTTATGTTGGGTTCATTAACATTCCAAATAAAAGGAACAAAACATGCTCCCTTATGGCCTCCCGTTTTGAGACTGAACAGAGTAGTGCCTAAAGGGCCCACACATGAGCCCAGGACTTTGTCGGGTGCCCTTGCACTAGAAAAATGTTTACCTGTATTCCAGCAATGATGCAGTTGTCCTGGCAGTAAGTGCTGATGTAGGCAGGGTTTTGGCATGTTTTACCCCAGCATCCTTCAAACTTACTCTGATCAGACTTCATGAAATGGCGATATATCTGAGTCCTGTCTCCATTAACGTGTACACATTTGCTAGATGTGCAGGTGCACAGTTGCTGACTGTATTCCAGCGAGAGTGTGTTTGTACAGATTAAGCCATCACTGAATCTGCAGGAAAATGCTGGACAAAAGAGATTGAAGTACATGTTTAAGATTATTCATGCAGAGGTGAATTCTGAAAGTACAGGCTGGGTACTGAGCAGGCCTGAGATTCAGCTCCTCTGACCACCATCAATTGGTACAAAGCCAAATGCACACGTTGCATTCAACTAAAAAAATGGTACTTGAATCACTATATTAGTCACTAATCTCGTATTATACTTTTGAAAAACTGCCCAGAAAAATGTTCTTTGGCTTTTCTTATGATTTCAAAATAACTATCTGACATATTAGATCAATGGTCCCTTTTAGTTTGGTATTCAGAGGGGGTCAGGGCCAGATCCTTCCGAGAAGGATGTAAAGGAATTTCAAGGGTATTGATTTAAGTGAACTGAGTGGAAAAGAGACTCAATACTATTGTGCTGCTCTGTATGTGGATGATAACTATTAACTCAGAGTAAAGATACATGGGATACGTCATGATCAGAAGTTTTAAATCTCAAATCCAAATTCATAATCAAATCCATAAAAATTTCAAATCCAGTTGTATACTGGACGTGGAAATGTTAATCATATAGAGTAATCACAGCCTACTTACCTCTATCACAGTGCCAGCTAATATATGTGTTGTACCTTGAAATAATATACTGACTAATATGCTATTAAGTAAACCAGTGTTGTGAACTAGTAGCTCTTTATTATGTAAAACTTAATGATTTATAAAGGCGTCGGCCTAAACCTTTCAATGCTGTGGCTAATGTTTTCCACTTCATTGTTACTGTGCAACAACAACACTGTAAGCAGGCTTTATCAGTAACATGAATAGAAATTCAGGGCATATTGGCTGTCTTACTGACTTCTGTTCAGAGGCAGGGAACATTTAAAAAACTGAACTTATCACAAATAATATTGGTTTCAGCCTCTTCAGCACAGTCCAACTGGTGACAGGAAAGGGAATTATATTAAAAAAAGAGCAAACCAAGAAAGCCAATCAAACAAACAAAACCCCCAATGTTTAATTATAGTTGTAGTTAAAAATAATAATTTTTCACATGTTAAAAAGGAATAGATACATCCAGCTCTATCTCAATGAAATCCAGTGAGGAAAAACTGGTCTTTTGGGGACTGTTATAGGAAAATCCCACTAGGCTCTTTATAGTTTTACATTATTCTGGTGCAAGATGATGATTCTGATAGAAGGCAAAACTTGATGCCCACTGAGTTATTTCAGAGAATATAGCCAATCAGTAAGGCCAGCTGTTTGATCATATAAAATTGTCTCATGTTAGATACCTTTAAAAGTAATCTAATGAGCTACACTGCAGCTTAACCTTTTTATTGTAACAGTTCATAAAAACAACTTTTTTCTTGGAGAAATTTATGAATGTATTCTACAGTCCGCAATGGAAGTTTTAGTCTAGATGGTAACCCTAGCCGTATGTAAATTAGGTGACTCGCTTTTTATGTGTCTAATTGTGATCCTTTGCTGTTAAAGCCAAGCCCTGCCCAACTTATTCATGCAAGTAGAGCCGTTGATTCATGTGAATCAAGGGGCTGGATTTGGACCATGGCTTCTATCTTGTAGAACATGTTCAAAGCATGAATCTGGAAGAAACATGGGAAATGATTTATTTACTGTATTTTAGAGAGACGCTCTATATTTTGAAATCTAGTCAGGCTAAAAACTGTCTGAAAAGTAATTTCCAATATTCCATCTGACAACTTTTGGTTTTTCATAATCACAGGGTTATCTTGTTTTTGTTGTTGTTGTTTAAAAAACACAAACAAACCATTTTTCCTCTGTGTGGTAGACAGGCAGAGATAGGTATAAGAGAGATAGGTATAAGAGATATAAACAATGAGGATGTGACAATATAGAGAATTATCAAACACAAAGTGAATAAATATTTTCTTCCAGTTCAAGTAATCTTAGGTATTACTTGTAATAACAGTAGGTTAAAAATGCAGACAGAAGAGCGATGTTTTAAATTGACAGTGATCCTCTTAAAATTAGTAGAGTATGTACCAATAAACATAAATGTTGAGTTTTTACTATGAGAATTTTAAGCATTTTTTTGTATGCAGTAGTTTTTAGATATTAGGCATGCATAAAACTCCTATAATAAATTCATTGTTTTTGGACAGCATGATGCCTTGATAATCTGCCAGTATCAAACTTCTGGGGATATTTTGGCTTTGGGTTATTGTATCAGTGCACATGAAAAGTAAGCAATAGCAGCTAAAGATTTTCTTGGACTTTTCTGCAGTAAACTAGGAAACTATTTAGTTGGCAACACTAGCCCAAGATGTCCTTGTATAAAGGCAGATTTTAGTTAAGAATTCCCTCAAGGCTTCTTATGATTCCTCCGATATGAGCTGCATGACTAAAGAGTTCTAGGTTATCTGAAGATCTCAATGAAAGCTGATTGCCATCTAATGGCATGCAATATGAAAGTGAAATAAAATATATTTCCCTATACAGAGGCAGTCTACATTTTACACCCTAAAGGGAAGAAGCGCTGACACTGTACATAAAGCACTTCTTTATGAAGTCCTGGAATCTTAAAATATTTATAGCAGTGCATTATGGTTGAATTACATGGACAAAAATGCGTTGTCATTTGCGTCTTTCTCTACTCTTGGTATGCCTGATAATTCAGTCTTAAATGAAATCCTGGTTCGATTCTTAGTAACATTATAGTACTGTTAGTATTTTTGTAGTAATTGATGCCACTGAAAAATACAAGAAAAAGGAACAAAAATGTTTGATGGGCTGGTACATGATCTAGAAGTTGGGATAGAGGACTAGGAGTTGGGAGACCAACCCTTGGCAAGTCATTTATTCACTCATTTTCTCAGGCTAATTAGGGGTGCTCATACCTCAAAGTAGTGTAGTGCTTAATTATTTTTGAAAAATTCTTTGGTGTAGAGATGGTATGGAAATTGATATTTTTATTCTTTTACATGGTTGACTTAACTGAGAAAAAGCTGAGTATCATTGAAACAACACATAGACTTCACAATAATAAAGCATGCATGAAATGGAAGGATAACTACAGGTCTTGGCATATAAACACATTCACTGGAAACTATTTAAAATTGGCTCTTTCATTTCCTTTAAATGTACTTTGCATGTAGTTGTCACTGGTGGTCTATTTAGAAAGCTTATACAGTTATACCACCAATACCAATATTGGTTTGTTTTAATGGTTTCTGTTTTCATTCTGAACTGTTTTAGGGAAACTTCTGATTTTTCTCCTTTTTTCTTCCCAGTAGTGATTTTGTTACAATAGCCCATAAGCTATTGGCAAAATTGCAAATAAAGCATTTAATGGAACAAGTACAGGCAGCTTCAGTCTGTTAGACACCATATATTGTTTGTCTTGACTAAATGTCTCTGTTGATCAAAGCAGAAGTGCTCAAGATGTATACAAAACTTAAAGAATGTTGAAGATAAGCCAATTATCGCAGAGAACAAAAACGAGCAATACAATTGTGTAGTCAGGATGCATAAAAACAAGTAGAAGGAAGCATAGAAAGATCCAGAGAATTGTAAACAGATTCTGGGCGTGGTGGGAAAGACTGAATATCATAGCACTGGAATTGGGGGCATACCTGAGAGCCATTTTATGCTCCAGAATCTAATCTTAATTGAAAATTAAAAAATAAGGGCTGGATTCTCTGGTCCTAAAAGTTCAGTTTGTGTTGTATAAGGAGTATCAAGTGAATCTAAAGTTTCTGGAGGATGCCCGTGGAGAATTCCACTTGTGTAGGAGGAACTTCTGGCAGAGACAGCTGTGCTCCTTCCTCTGCACCAGAACCCCCCACTTCTAGCATAAGAAGTGATAGCAAAAGGTCCTCTAGGGGTAGGAGGTTGGGAGAAGTCTCTTGCCTCTTGTAAAACCACGAAAAACTGTAATTTGCCTTTCTGTTTTAATGTTTAAAATTCATAGAAGAGGACTTGGACAAAGAGCCCATCCCCCAGAGTCCATCTGGAAGTCGGTCCCCATTCTCTACCGCTACTACTTTTATCACCAGTTTTTAGGATCTTGAGAACTTTCCAAATTTGCTAACTCACATGGCTATGGCCTTAGATTTAGAATGAATGACTGTCAAAGGTCAAAACCTCAGTGTCTGATACTTCAGAACTCCAGTAACTCCTCACTTAACATTGTAGTTATGTTCCTGAAAAATGTGACTTTAAGTGAAACAATGGTAAGTGAATCCAATTTCCCCATGAGAATGAATGTAAATAGGAGGGTTAGGTTCCAGGGAAACTTTTTTTCCCCATACAGTACAGTACTATAGTTGGGAGGTGCCCCTGCCTTACCCCACACAGGCACAGCCAACTGACGCTGGAGACAATGAGGCAGGCAAGGAGGCTGTAGGCTAGGAGAAGCACGTTGCGCAGCAGCAGTGGCAGCTTCCCCTACTCTGCAAGCACCAGGGACGGGGGGCTCAACCCTTGGCCCGCTCACTCCACTCCTTCCCCCAAGCACCCACCCTTAACCTGCCTCTTTTTCCTCCTCTCCCCCTTTACTCCGCATGCCACATTCTCACTCCCTCCCCTGCATCCTGTCCACGGCAATCAGCTGGCTTGTGGCGTTCAGGAGGGAGGAGCGAGGACACGGCTTGCAGGCTCCCCTTCCCTCCCCTGCCTCCTGAACACCGCAAACCAACTGATTGCAGGAGGCAGGGGAGGGAGGGGGGAGGCATGCCGTGTCCTCGCTCCTCCCTCCTGCCTGCGGCAATCAGCTGGCTTGTGATATTCAGTGGAGGGGGGGAGTGAGGACTCTGTGCACAACCTCCCCCCCGCCTTCTGCGGCGGCAATCAGCTGGTTTGCGGTGTTGGGGAGGGAGGAGGAGCCTGCGCGCCGAGTCCTCATTCCTCCCCTCTCCCTCCTGAATGGCGCAAGCCAGCTGATTGCTATGGACTGGAGGCCAGGGGGAGGAGGGGGAAGACGCCGATCCGTGGGGTCTGCTGGCGGGTTGCGAGAGTGTAGGGGAGCTGATGGGTGGGAGCTGCCAGCTGTGGACAAAGCAGGCAGCCAAACAACATAGCGAAGCATTGCACAACTTTAAATAGAGCACATTCTGTAATGGAGCAGGGATGTAAGATCGAAACAACGTTAAGCGAGAGGATGTTAAGTGGGGAGTTATTGTACAATTACCAGGCAGAATAGTTGTACCAATCGATGAGGAACTAAATTGAGCTAGCCAATGGGTTGACTCTGGTATCTATTCCAGCAATTTCCAGAAAGCTGAAAAACTGTCATGCTTGAATGCCGGATTCAGATATTTCTGCCATCATTCTGCTTTGAATTCTCTGGTAGTAGCTGCAGGTGGTAAAGCTTGGGTAGAGAGTACACATGAATGTGCTGCTTATTATAAAGAAACAAATAAATTGCAACTCTAACAGCAGGGCTCATTCCTCAGTGATATGCTGCAAGTGAATGGCTGATTATCAGGTTGTCTTGGTGTGATGGTTATATCCAGCAGGAGAAGTTGGCAACCCCAATGGATCATTATCTCAAAATTTAAGAAAGAAACCCAAGATGTCCTTGTAGAAAGGCAGATTTTAATTAAGAATTCCCTCAAGGCTTCTTATGCCTCAGATATGGGCTGTATGACTAAAGATCTCAATGAAAGTTGATGATCTGCCTTTTGAGGTCACTCTTCTTGGGCAGGAAATGGAACTACATTGGACAAATAGGTTTCCAAAATTTATTACAAAGAGGTTATTCTATTCAGTTCGATGTCATGCTGTCCCAACCATGCTCTGTATTCTGTGGTTTCAGGAATTTCTCCCACAAAAGAGCACTGAAGGAAGACAGCAACTTTTTAAATTGAGAGCAACAGAAGTTGCACCTCAGTGTTGAGGGAGGGATTATATTTCCTGATGTTCACAAGAACAGGGGCACTTCAATCCATTTGAGATCTTCCTAGATATAGAATTTGAATTTGTTCAAAGTTCAGAATGGCAACCCTTGTTTCCTTTATTAAACTGACACACTCTGTGTCTGGGAAAAGTGGTCCAAATATAAAGACTCCGAGGAATATATCGGAGAAATTAGGTGGCAGAACGGAGAGGAGAACATGGGTCTTGTGTACATAAATCAGTGCAACTTTTTCTTTGACTAAAAACAATTTATGTAGTGCAAACACCTGTGTGGACACTGTGTCTTACTTCAGTTTCTTTTAAACTGATCGCAAATTAGCGTATAGAGAAATATCTTTTCACCAGTTTAACTAAATTGGTTTAAAATTAATTAATCCAGTGTAACTCTCTCAAAGTCTAGGTCGGTGGTTCTCAACCAGGGGTCTGAGGCCCCCTGACAGGCTGTGAGCAGGTTTCAGGGGGTTGGTTCTAAAAGCATGGTCAGCATTAGACTTGCTGAGGCCTAGGGCAGAAAGCCGAAGCACCACTGCATGGGGCTGAAGCCTGGGGCCCTGAGCCCTGCCACCTGGGGCTGAAGCCGAAATCTGAACAATTTAGCTTTGTGGGGGCCCCTGTGGCATGGGGCCCCAGGCAATTGCTCTGCTTGCTACCTGCTAATGCTGGCCCTGGCTTTCATATACAGAAAACCAGTTGGGGCAGACATGGGATGTGGAGTTTTTATACAATGGGGGTGGGGGGGTGGGCCTCGGAAATAAAAAGGTTGAGAACCCCTGGTCTAGATCATGGTCATCTTATTTCCTCCTCCGCCCCCCCCAGGTGTATATAAAGTACTTAGGATTATATATTCTAACCTTTATCTGTGAAACTTGTGTTGAGGCTACCAAACATTTGCTGTGTATTTGTATTTACTTGATTATTTTTCTCCTAGTGCAATTTTGTCAGTATATGGCTGTTTTTAACTGATAAGTGATGGCATCTAATATGTCCAAGAGCAGTACCCATCAGGTGTCTGCTAACATCACGCTATTTGCCAGTCATTGAATGGCAAGGAAAAAGTATATTTTACTAGAATGCTGCTTTGAAACTAAGACACTTGCCTCCACGAGGATCATTTTCTAGGAAGTGAAAAAAGTTTAACTGCAATTTATCATCTGAGATGTTGGTGTCGCACCTTGCTCCCCAAGCCAATCCTGACTGTTTTTAAGGAAGGGATTCTAACCTGGGTTGCTGGTTCTGTAGAAGTTGGTTGAATCTATTGGCTGCAAGTGGCTAGGTGTTCTTCCACTGGAAAAAATAGAGCTGGGGCGAGGGAGGGCAGGATTTCTTTTTGTACTACAGAATTATTGTACATTTAGGCTTGGCGGAATTAGATTTTTTTACATATAATTTTCAAGGATAATGTGTATTTTTATTATTGATTTTAAATGTTCACAGTTGCTGGAAATGGGAGAGTCAGACAATGGGCGGTCAGACAATTATTTAATGACCATAGACTTTGAGATACAAAAAGTTAAAGCTTTGTAAGAATTAAAATGTAAATTGTAAATGTCACATGTCAAAATATACAAAGTAAATATCCTTAAATCAAACTCTCATAAGCTCTCAGGCAAAATAAGAAAACTGTTGCTTATTTGTAAATTTTCATGGTGATTGATGGAAATAAGCTTGTTGGTTTGTGTGTACAGTGAAATTGATGTTCACTGACACTTACCAATAAAAATCTAAGCCGTCCAAGCCTTTGTGTATTGTAAGTAGATCCTTTTAAATGGACTCCGAGTATCAGCCCAGTCTAGTGCATTTTTATTTAAACTGAATCTTCACAATACTTCACTCTTGTGATTGTAATCACCCTGTCAAAACTTTCTCTGAATCCCTATAAGCCATTCATGTTTCTTGGTAACATCGCTTTGGATGAACAACCTGACACTGGCGTCTTAGTTGAAGTAGAAAAGCCTCTGAGAGATTATGCCACTCTGATCCTTATAAATCATAGATGTGGTAATTCAGTCTTCAGAGGCACCATTCAATAATGTTGTTAATTTATATGAAACATAAGATTTTCCAAGCCATTTATTTTATGGAAATTCAGGATTTTTATAAGAGAACTGACATATTTCAGTACACTGACTTTTTTCCCCCTCTCTAAACAACAGCAAACACATGGCAACAATAACACGCCAAAAAAGAAAAATATAATTAGTCTGCATCAGCCTTCCCCCATCACATCCCTTTCCATAATTCTGACCATAAAGGGCTTGAAAATGCAGGAAACCATCTCTTCTTTTTGTTGTTCTCTGCCATTGAAGACGCAATAGGGAAATAAAGTTGATTTATGCTCAGAGAAAAAAAATCTCCATCGGTGACTTCCTGCTGTTTCCCATAAAAGAACAAGATATACAGAAGAAAACTGAGGGGCTTCAATTTTTCACCTCTTTGTGCTCCATTAAAGCATGACCAGCCATCAAGAAATCTTACCTTTTTTATTTCAATTACTATTTTAGTTTAGGGACCAGCTCATTTCAAAGCTCATTCTAATATATATTTTTTTATTTCTGTTTGTTCTGTTTTATACACAGTATTAAATGTTCCACACCGGAGTTCAAAGCCTCTTTATGGAATAATTTTGAAACAAAATCAGCAGACTCTTCCTACTCCCAAAACCAATAGTTACTACCTAGAAGACAAAAGTCAAAGCTAAACTTCAGCTTGCCCTATTTTAATGGCTGTCATTATACCCCCTTCTCCAGATGTGTGTGTGGGCAGGAGGTCAACAAATTCAGAACTTTGTCAGCTGTCCCCCAACTCTTGTATTGTGTGTACACACAAAACAGAGGGCCTTCGAAAATTTTGCCTAGGATCTCTGCTGGCAGAGCGATCAGCTGGTATCTGGCAATTGTATGATGGATTGACAGACTTGAGTTTCATGATGTTGAGACATGGTTCCTATTAATAATAATGCAGATATTAACGTCCAGTTAATAGCAACAGTTTGCCAGGAACCCATCCCATCCCTTTGACTTTAATGTTAATGGCATTTGGATATTGTCAAGGGTGTACTGTTTATTAAGTACACTTTTTGGAAGAAAGACCCTAGCTGGGAGGTTTCTGGGGCTGTAGCCAGGAAAGGAAGTGCTGAGATGTGCCTTCTGTGGCTACAGCCCACAAACCTGCCAGCGCATAGGGACTCCACAGGAGATGAGGGCTGGTAAGGGAGGCTATGGGCTGGGTGGTAATGGGAAGAGGGGACTGCAGCCTGGATTCTGGAGCTGCATGGTACCTCTCCCTGTGCTCTGTAGTCTGTGCCCTGGGAAAGAAGCACTGGGACATCCTGAGCCCTAACCCCAGGAGAGCATAGTGAGAGGCACCATTCAGCTCCTTGGGCCTCCAGTGCCGCCTCCTCCCTGTAGAAAGCCCCAGCATCTAGGTGGCAGCCCTCCTGCCCTCTGCTTTTGTGGGGCTGCAGGCAGAGACAGCCCATCCCAGTGCTTTGTTCCCTGATGGCAGCCTCGCAAATCTGTCTTCCGCTTATTGACAACTGCTGGATAATGGCAATTTTTTGCTGGCAACTGAGGGGTTACTAATGAGCAGAATCTACTGTACTGTAAGAAAATTTATAGTTACATTTGGTTTAGCTAGTACACAGCTAGCAAAGGAAGTGCACTGGCCAGTTATGGCTGGGTCTCATTAGTCCTATACTAAATTTTTTTCCCAAGGAAAGTCTAATGGCTAATAGAGAACAGCAAAACTTTTCATACAACTCAAATTTGTTCCAGTTCCAATGAAGTCAGCTATTAAATTGGAAATGTACAGAAACGAATTTGGCAGTATCACATGTATCTAGCTTTTCATCTACTGTAGAAGATAACACACATAATACTGTGCTAAGTGTCACACCAAGATATTTTTCATAAAGGAGGTTTGGTATTTCTTAACCTTCATAAATGCTTAGGATGTCAGTTTTACAGCTCATGTGAGAGACTACATTTCTGTGTACACTGTGCCCTCTGGCACCATACTAAGGCATTGATTTAGTACAGACTGAGAGCAAACAGTATCGTCTACTCCTGTCCCAAGCATCATTTCTTGAAGACACAGCCCATTCTTCAGAGCTGTCCCATCCAGCCTGGCAGTACTTAATTTCTGGAGCACATGTAGCATGGCATATCAAACTATAAAATATGCAGAGAGTTGGTTTAAAAATGTCTACAGAAACATTTTTCTGAGGAAAAAAATGAAAAACTTTAAAGAGTTTTTCTGTTCTGGAGTTTTTGATCAACTGTAACTATGCATCACAATAACCTAAAGACCTAGGCTAGGTCTACACTTGCAAACTTTTGTTGGTGTAGTCTGTTAGGGGTTTAATTTTTTTTAATGACATTTTTATACTGGTGTATGTCCTATTGTAGATGCAGTTATCCCACAAAAAAGGATAAGGAATAAACTAAGATGTATATTTTCTTCTACCCGGAAGAGGAGCTTGTATCAACATTAATTTTTGCAACACTTTTTTGCATTTTTCACCCATGCAATTATGGGATATACATTTTTCTCTCAACATGTGAGTGTTAAACTGTCATACCACTTGTCTGCTCAACAATGTTTTGTTTTTAAACTGGATTGGTTCATAAAACTAAAAGGGATTGGGGGAATAAAATAAAACCATATATGGGAGAAGGGAGTAAAGAATACCCCTGTGTGGTGGGGGGCGGGTGGAGGGGGAAGAAGAAAGTGAGGGAGGAGTTTAAAACAAACCAAACCAAAATCTTTAGCCAGGTTTCTTGAATAGTAACCTGATCCTGCTAAGTAATTAGTTGTACGTGCAGTGTAGTGTTTTAGCATTTCATTGTAGCTTTGCCTAAATAAAAAGTTAACACAATAAAAAAAAACACCTAGGAGGGTGGGGGGGGTGTGGGAATATCAAAAATCACCCTGAAATGTACTGGTACCTTCATTTTTTTTACGCACGCACACGCGCGCACACACACTCTCTATCTCTCTCTGCTAACAAAGCAAATTCAATTAGGGTGGATGTAGCCCATTCCCAACAGTTGACAAGAAGGGGTGAATATCACAGAGGGAAAATTATTTTTTATAGTGACTCAGGCTTGAATAAAGACTGGGAGTGGCTGGGTCACTACAAAAAATAATTTTCCCTCTGTGATATTCACCCCTTCTTGTCAACTGTTGGGGATGGGCTACATCCACCTGACTTGGCCTCATTAGCACTGACCCCACACTTGGTAAGGCAACTCCCCTCTTTTCATGGGCTGTATATTTATAGCTGCTTACTGTATTTTTCACTCCATGCATCTGATGAAGTGGGTTATAGCCCACAAAAGCTTATGCCCAAATAAATGTTAGTCTCTTTAAGTGCAACAAGGATTCTTCAGAGGAGTGAAGTTCCGGAACAGCCTTCCCAGGAGAGCAATGGGGGCAAAAAACCTAACTGGCTTCAATATGGCGCTTGCTAAGTTTATGGAGGGGATAGTATGATGGGACTGCCTACAACAGGATGTAGCTGATCTGTAACTGCTAGCAGCAAATATTCCCAATGGCTGGTGATGGGACACTAGAAGGGGAGGGCTCTGAGTTACTACAGAAAAGTCCCTCCCAGGTCATTGTCCGTCAGGTTTTGCCAAAATGTTCGGGGTCTAAAACCACAGTATTTGGGGTTGGGAAGGAATTTTCCTCTGAGTCAGAATGTCAGACGCCATGGGGGGGGGTTCCCTTCCTCTGCAGCATGGGACTTGGGTCACTTGCAGGTTTAAACAAAGAAAATAACAATGCCACTAGCTGTCACCTTCAGCCCCCAACTAAAACCTCTCCAGCGCATCATCAAAGATTTACAACCTATCCTGAAAAATGATCCCTCACTCTTACAGATCTTGGGAGACAGATCAGTCCTCGCTTACAGACAGCCCCCCAACCTGAAGCAAATACTCTCCAGCAACCACACACCACACAACAAAAACACTAGCCCAGGAACCTATCCTTGCAACAAAGCCCGATGCCAACTCTGTCTATGTATTTATTCAAGTGACACCACCATAGGACCTAATCACATTAGCCACGCCATGAGGGGCTCGTTCACCTGCACATCTACCGCTGTGATATATGCCATCATGTGCCAACAATGCCCCTCTGCCATGTACATTGGCCAAACCGGACAGTCTCTACGCAAAAGAATAAATGGATACAAATCTGACATCAGGAATCATAACATTCAAAAACCGGTAGGAGAACACGTCAACCTTTCTGGCTATTTAGTAAAAGATTTAAGGGTGGCAATTTTGCAACAGAAAAGCTTCAAAAACAGACTCCAATGAGAAACTGCTGAGCTTGAATTAATATGCAAACTAGATACCATTAACTTGGGTTTGAATAGAGACTGGGAGTGGCTGGATCATTACACATATTGAATCTATTCCCCTGTGTTAAGTATCCTCACACCTTCTTGTCAACTGTCTAAATGGGCCATCTTGATTATCACTACAAAAGTTTTTTTCTCCTGCTGATAATAGCTCATCTTAATTAATTAGCCTCTTACGGTTTGTATGGCAACTTCTACGTTCTCTGTATGTATATCTTCTTACTATATATTCCATTCTGTGCATCCAATGAAGTAGGATGTAGCCCATGAAAGCTTATGCTCTTAATAAATTTGTTAGTCTCTAAGGTGCTACAAGTAATCCTGTTCTTTTTTTAGGTTTAAACTAGTGTAAATGGTGGATTCTTTGTAACTTGAAGTCTTTAAATCATGGTTTGAGGATTTCAATAATTATGGTTCTATTACATGAATGGATAGGTGAGGTTCAGTAGTGTGCAGGAGGTCAGACTAGATGATCACAATGTTCCTTTTTGGGCTTAGAGTCTTTGAGTCTCATTGCTCTCTTTAGAGAGATCTGCCTTTTACTGTAATGCCTGCAGGATGGAACATTGTATTGAAATGCCTTTACTTGTTCATTGTGCAAAGTTATGGTTATATATTTAAACACAAGAGGCACTGCAAAAGGGATATGTAGTAACATTGGTAATATAATAACATTAACTCTGCCATATTGTTGCTTCTCAATGCTGCTAGTGAGCTTTTCAGTACACAAAAACTTTACATCAATTTAATGTCCTAACCTTATACTTCGAAATATAATGTGTGCAGTGTGAGTAAGTCAGTTTTTTACATTTCCTGTCTCTTTTGTGATTGTGTGGCACATTACATTAAGGTAAGGATTTTGCCTTTTAATTTGATTTCTGTAGAAAAGGAAAAGAAGCGCACGCACGCACGCACGCACGCACGCACGCACGCGCACACACACACACACACACACACACACACACACAAGGGAAACTGCGCATTCAACATAACATTTAAATGGTCCTAGCCAGAAGTTCAGATCTCTTTGAGATGAATGAGCATATGTATAAAGCAGTTCACTATTTCCCTTGTGAAGAAGTAGCATAGGGGAAGAGTAAGTTCACATCTTGACATCCGCAGCTGAATGAAGACATTTCAATGCTTGATTAAGACCACAGTACAGCATCTGTGAAAGTAACACATGAAGGCGGTAGCAGAGAAACTCGGGGGCTCTCTTGTGGTGGTTTCGACAGCCATGTGGTAAGGATATAGAGGTTTTTCTACATAACCATCAGTTACAGAAGGCATTCTGCCTACATAATGCTGAGGCAAGCAGATTGCCTCTGGAGGTACAGGGTTCAAATGCACTTTGAAGTGGCTTTCTTCCTTTGAGAAGTACAGCATCTATTGGAACTGGTCTCAGACTTCCAGCCAGTGTGTATGGTGGATGGGTATTTAGCCAGTTTTCACTACATGCAAGTGAAGCCCCTTTCTAGTGCACAGCACCTCTGGCTGTGCTAAGCTGCCCCATCCACAACACATTTATGCTCAGACAGTGTAGATACCAGCATTCTAGGGGCAGGTCTACACTTTAAATGCTGCATTGGCACAGCTGCAGCACTTTAATGAAAACACTTTACACTGACAGTAGAGAGCTCTCCCATCGGCGTAGTTAATCCACCTCTGAGAGAGGTGGTAGTTATGTCAGTGGTGGATTTTTCACACCCCTGAGCAATATAGTGATACCAAAATAATTCTGTAGTGTAGACCTGACCTAGCTGTCCAAATGCAACAGTGTCTGTGATGGAAGGGGCCCTGTGCTCCCTCTCATATATCCCTGCAGGGGCAGCTAAACTCAGGTCAAATTTTCAAACTTTGCAACCGTAAGGGCTAGAAACGTCTTTTAAAAAAGGAAGGCTGAGTTTGTCACATAATCACATGACTCCAGGAGCTGGAATTTTAAGAAAAAGGCCAAATAATATGGAATTCAGGATAAAATCATAAGAGTTGACAACAAAGAAACTGGAATCAAATAATCACAAATCAGGAGATAGGTCCTGTTATCAAACGCCTGTCAAGAGTAAACTCACAGAAAAATGTATCCTTTTTATGTCCTGAGTTTATTCTGTGCACGTATTTCCAATGTGTACATAGTTGAAGTATGTATTGGCACTATACTGGTCTGCCCAACCAAGAAACCACAGAGACCAAATGTAATTGGATATGTTTGAAAAGAGACCTCCTGAAAAATCCAGAGCCTTTTCAGAGGTGCTCTTGTGAATCCAGCATGCATGTGGCATGTGCATAAATTGACTTGAGTGGTTGAAGGTGGAAGTTATATTAATTTTCTCTGTGCACTGACTCGCTAAACTAAACATTCCATTGTAGAAATCAAAACCCTTAGTTAATACTTAAAGGTAAGAGGATCAGTGAGCCTTTGATAGTCATAAGAATGAAAAAAAGAGCCAAGAAGATTTTGAGAAGGGCTGATACAGAATATTATAAACAAAAGTAAGGGACAGTTCAAATACTCATTTAGCTTGAGGTATCCAGGCACGTTTTCTTATTTATTTACTTTTTTAAGAAAGTAATCTTTCATTTGGGAAGGTTCAAATTGGTGGCAAGAGAAGAGCTAAGTGAACATTCTGCTTTTTCAGCAACTTTTACAGATACTTCAATCTGTTTTCATTTGCAAAATCCTGATGGTATGATCTTGAAAGAATTATGCCTGTTGTTCTTGGCGTTTAATGATCTTACTCCATGCAGTGTGAAGGACCTGCTGCTTGTCCCAAAAATTATGAAATCGAATGAAGATTGATATTGGATGTTTTCCAGTATCATTCTTTAAATCTTATGTTCTGTGAGCCTGCCTTACCCCCTCCTGTTTTTTTCCGTTAAAGAACTATGGGTGAAATCCTGGCACCATTGAAGTCCATGATAAAATTCCTCTTGACTTCAGTGGGGTCAGGATTTCGCTCTGTACCTCTTGTCATTTTGCATACACAGTAGACTAAAAGTCGTAGATAAACACATTCAAACAGTAATATGTCTCCCATGTATATAGTTTTGATTTAAGATGATAAGTTATCTTTCTATCTGCCTCCTGGATTATTCAAAGTTCTGAAACACTCAGGCGTATTTTAACAGAGCGATCTTGTCCAGCTTTCACAACACTGAGGATTTACTATAGGAAAGGCTTCTTGTGCTTCTAGTTGTAGTGTATGTTTGTGAGTGGCGAGAACGAGGGCACAAATAAACTTAATATGGTTTATAATTAATTAAAAGATTCTTTAACCCCAGGTGGATATGTCTTATGATAGGCGTTTCTTTTCACTTTACGTATGGGTGCCAGCACTGCTTAACTTTACTTTATGGTGAACTCACCCATGCCACAAATGAATTCTGTGAAGGGCACCCTACCCTTGGATATGAATGTGTTTCTGTACTATTATGTGTCACAGTCTTCTAAATCTTTTCAGTTTTCTTCTTTCATGAAGAAAGTGGTGTGACCTTCCCAGCACGGGGAATGATGATCTCATTCTTTCCCAACACCTTTCTTCTAATTTAGTGATATCACTTTCTTGCCACTAACCTTTTTTATTATTATTTTTTAACACAAAAATGTTTACTGCTGAGTAGTTGTTGATGATATTGTAGGATCTAAGGATTTTTATTGCTCTAGTGACAAAGTTCTGTACTAATCCATGGGGGGGGAGTGAAATGGTAGCTGAAAGCGGCTTGAATAGCTTTTTTGTTCCTGTCTCTGAATGTTGCAGTTCTGACATGCATCCTTTTCACAGGAGAAGTTGTAATTTACTCGCGTGGTTGTTTCTAGAGACATTCCTTCAGTTTCTCACATTTTGAAAATATTCTAGGCAAAACATAAAATTTTTTTGTAAAGGATTTATTTAGTTGCATAGCAGTGTTACTGGGGTCTCCCTTCTCTAATGCCTTATGTACCCATCATAGCATTATGAATGGTCTTTCATGCTGTTCACCTTCGTTGTAGCTTCTTTGACAATCGGTCTAAACTTCACCCCGTCATTTTGTATATTGATTTGCCTTGTTAACTTTAGACAGGTAAATGTTGAAGTACTTTCTTACTACATTCTCTCCTCTTGTTTAGAGATCTATCTGTAACTGCATTATTCTTCTTCATCCTAACCCACCTAACATGGGAGAGTGAATTAATTCTTAATGTTGCTTGATATTGATTAGTTCTCAGCTTTCTGTCCTGCACAATGAAAATGTTCAAAGCTGATTTAACTGGGTGTTTTTGCACACTCTTGGAGTTCCACAAATCTGAAAAGCGAATATTGTGGTTGCCTTGGAATCTGGCTCCCTGTATTAAAAGCCACCCAAAGGTGGCTGGAGCAGCAGTAACAAACACTGTCCTGGGATCCTTTTAGCAATTCTGCATGGAGGAAAATTGTTCTACTAGCAATCTGGATTCATGGGTTCTGTTCCAGTCTGATGCTAGTTTGTCCTGTGACCTCATACAAATCACAAGTCTCCTCTCTGTGTCTTAGAATCATATAATATTAGGGTTGGAAGATACCTCAGGAGGTCATCTAGTCCAATCCCCTGCTCAAAGCAGGACCAACACCAACTAAATTTTACTTAGCCTTACTTTACTCCTGTGTGAATGTCTATATAAAAGTACTAAGGATGTGTCTCTCTCATGGCCATGACTTCCATGGGATTTTTTCATTAAAGGTCATTACTATATTATCCTAGCTAGCCTGCCACATGGACTCCATGAATATCTGCATATTTAGTGTTCTGTGGGTGAGTGCTGTGCCTCTTGCAGACTAGGTGTATGAGAGGTTAAAGTGGAAGCTCCACGGTTTGGAGAGAGACCTGATATAATTTTTGGATGCTCCGGATGACCTCTCTAAATTATGGTGGTCCTATTGGCCACAGTGCTGCCTGAAAACTACAAAGTGCTGCATGCTGTGGCCCCACCTCCAGGAAGCCTTCCTCAACACCAATGCCAGGTTTAGGAAGGGAGACCTTGAAAATCAGCCTTACTGCCGTCTTGCACAGTCACTGTGGCAAGGAATCCTCCCCCAGCTGGAACGGGGACTTTAAGCGAGCCTCCTAGTGCAGGTAGACAGACTTGCATGAGCGAGGCTTGAACTAGCATGCAAAAAATAGTGGCGTGGGTGTTGTGGTTCTGGCAGAGACTTGGGCTTGGACCCAGGGGAGCTACCGCCCGAGCTGCAATGTCTGCGCTGCTACTTTTAGTGTGCTACCTTGAGACCTGCTAGTGCACATCTGTCTAAGGAGGCTGGGGCCTTGCACCCAGCTGCAGTGTAGACCCTAAGAGCACCTTGTAAGCCCTTTCAGTCCCTGTACGTTAGGTAAAGGAGCCAAAGGAAGGGCAAGAAGCTCATTCTTTGTTTTCAGAATTAAATGATTAGTTAAAATATTAAACGTTTTAGAATATTTTATTGTAAATTAAAGTATATTTGTAATTTTTCTCATTTTCCTATGACAAACCACTTAATATTTGTTGTAAACTAAAATGATGGCTCTTATATTTTACCATGACAAACAGCAAACATTAAGTGTTGCTTGCCTCATGTGTGCTGAGGCTTAAAATTAACATCAGTAAAGGGGCTTTGAGATACATGGATGAAAATGTAAAGTATTACCATCTGTCTACACATTCCTACATTCTACTTCAGGTTTTCCTTCTCCCCCCAAAACAAGTGTAGTTGCGATGTACTGGAATACAGTGATTATTGTATGTACTGTGGAGTGTAGCTGGACTAGTTGTAGCAGAAATTTTTAAACCAAACAATGACAGATTACCTATTTCCTTATTGAAGCACCTCATCTTACATTGAGACAATATAAACTGTTACGTGAGTGCTCAGCCAAGAAAAATTCTACATTTATATTTAAAATAAAGAATAAGAACGGCCATACTGGGTCAGACCAATGATCCATCTAGCCCACTATCCTGTTTTCCAACAGTGGCCAATGCCATATGCTTCGGAGGGAGTGAACAGAACAGGGCAATTATTGAGTGATCCATCCCCAGTCCCAGCATGTGGGAATAGAACTGATTTTTTTTTTCAAATCTTTCAGCTTATTTTAGGAGTAATATATTATGCAAACCAAGAAATGAAATAGTGTGAAATAGTTATGAAAGTTACATTCCCCTCCTCTCTGTTTATAGGCAAAATATAATGTGATGCATTGTGAATTTCAGTGAGAGATAGAAAATATGAGATATTAACTTCCAAACATTTATTTTTGGGTCCACTTTGTAAATTGTAGATCATTTTTAAGTTGTGCAATATGTTCCGTACTTCATGTCATCTATTATGTAACCTTGATATCTAAATTTAGACACTAGTTGTGTGTTTGTAACTATATTTGTACCATCTGTTTAACTAAAATTCTATTTTTGAGCATAAACAAAGGTGGCAAGAATGATTGTTATTTATTGGTTGTGTTTTTTAACCTCTCAGAACTCTTTACTCTCCAAAAGCTTTTTCCCCCTCTTTTGCTCAGAGCGCATTTGATACACAAACAAAAGTGACTTTTGTCTTGTAATGGAAATATGCCAAGCTGTTTGACATAATGACAGGTGGGATATTATTTAGTGCTTCTGAAATTTGGGTTGTATGGGTGCTTTGTTCCTCCTAGATTGTGTTTTGACTTGCGTTTTTCTGACTGCCATTGTGGTATTAACCTCCTTTATTGGACTTGGAACATGCCTGCAAGAGTTAGCCTTATAATTGGCATAGAGTTTTTCCTATATTAATGTGTTTCTGAAACAAATTGTACAACAGTAGTTACTCTTTTGCATATTTTTCCACTTGTGAATTACCCATTGTTTTTAAATGTACTTGCTTTTATGGACATAAATAAATATCTCACAGGTAAACTTCTAATAAACATCTAAATTCCATTTACTTAAGCAACATTTATAAAATTATAAGTTCCATGTATGCTCAAGGATGATAGAAGCATGCAGCACATACACAACTTACCTTTTTAAAATTAGTCCTGCAAATTCTACACTTGCTGTCTGTCTGCTAAGACATCTCATCAGGCACCATGCTGTGATATCATGGTTACAACAGGTTTCAGAGTAGTAGCCGTGTTAGTCTGTATTCGTAAAAAGAAAAGGAGTACTTGTGGCACCTTAGAGACTAACAAATTTAATGCTCTAATAAATTTGTTAGTCTCTAAGGTGCCACAAGTACTCCTTTTCTTTTCATGGTTACAACAGATGCTGCTGGAAGGTAGCTCTGTCTTGCAGCAGTTCAGGCAAATTCTGTTTTTATTTTCATGTATTGGGTTTCTTTGTATTGTTGATTTTACATCTGATTCTCAGGGGTATATGATTGAAAAGAAATATCAAAAGCAGTACAATGCATCAACAGGAAAGGAGTTCTGTGAAACTGAAAAACAAAATACCAGGGGTGGTCTCGAGTTGATCTCCTCCTTCGCTGGGTGATGGAATCACTGTTTCCCTATGGTAGCCCACTAACATGTGAAACTTTACAGATTACTGAACATAATGACGCAGGTTGTATTTTCAGTTAAGAGGCATACAGCTAAGAAGATAAATACCCAGACCTACTTTCTTTATTCACCTCCAGCTTTCATTGGAAGGACTGTCTTCCACTGAGTGTAGGAGCATAGGAATTGCTATTCAGAATCAGAACCAAGATCCATTTAGTCCAGTGTCCTGTCTCTGACAATGGCTAGCATGATATGCTTCAGAGGAAGGTACAAGAGCCCAATGTAGGTATATGTGAGGTAATCTTCTCCCCCTGCACCCCCCGAACTGTGGTCTGGGTTTAATATACTTTACAGTAAGCTAGACCTAAATTCTGTGCTGAAGTCCCTGGCCTCCATGACACTATGGTGAGGTGGACCAGAAATTCTGCAACAGCTTCATTTAAATAAAACGGAAGTTTATAATGTATTAAATCTATAAACAATGCAGTCCCTTGTTTATATTGACAGTCTATTCAAAACTGTCAAGAAGCCCTAGTAGTAAAGATGTGAGTTAAACCACCCGTGACTCCCACAAATTCTGTTGTAATGAAAAAGGATCTTTCGATTTGTATGGTTCTTCTGAGGAGCATGTGAGAGCTGATCTGGAGAGACTAGGGTGATACAGAGCTGAGTTGTCTACCTGCCAAGGCGTGTGCCATCGATCCAAAATATTGTCCTGAACCACATGTGCTACTGTTCCTTAGAAAGGTTGTGTCTGAGGTACTGCCTCAGAGGCATAGCTGTTTCAGAAAAGGGGCGTCTTGACTTTAACCAGCATTTTTGATGGGGCTTTGAGATGAAATTGTGGAGTAAGGTGTCTGGATAATTGGCTGCACTCAGTAATGCAATTAGCGCCCTGCCCTCATGCCTCATCACTGTTGGTGCAATGCCGGAAAGTTGGAGACTGGAGTTGTCTTTGGTTGCACCAGTGATGATATGAAGGGCAGAGTTGATCATTGAGTCCAGCTTGCCCCAATTACAACTGGAGACCTATGCTACTGTGCAGCATTCAGCAGGTACAATAATTAAGGCATGGGTAAATATCCATAAGGTTGCAGTGCTAGCCCTCCATGAGTTGCAGGCAATTATAGGAAGGAGTTTAACTCTTGTCTGGCTTTTAAGTGTGTGTCTTCTAAATGTGTTGTGATGTGATGTCTTTTTGGTATTAAGGCATAAATACATGGTGGTGGTGGTTAAGGGCAAGCTGAGAGTTTTGGCTGCTGAGTAAGTTGTGGACCTTTGGGGCACTTTGGAGGTAGGAGAGACTATTTGGGATGATGGGATAAGAAAATTAGTTGGCTGTTGCTGTTAAAATAATTCTTTATGAAATAGTTCAATGTTCATACATCGTCATCTAGGTTTATTTAATAACATATTGAGACAAATGGGACAGTTTATTGCTCTCAGGGCTATAGTTTCAGGGTGTCTGAAGAGTCGGGATGCACTAGTTATTACTCATTGCAACAATTTATACTCAGTTCATGTTTTTAAAGTTACTTTCACAGCTACGACAGCTATATTTCTTTTTTGTTTTGTTTTTAATGAGAACTGACATTCTGGGGCAGAACTCGGTAGCAAGAGTTGTATTCTGTATCCAATTCCGTGGCTGAAGAAAAATAGAAGTGAGGATGCCATCGCCTGGGCTGCACGAGGCCACTTTGTCCCCCCATACTCAATTGTTCAGTTGGCTCTGAAACCCATGGCACAGTGTCCTCACTTACATTGTTAGAGTACAGCCACATAAGCTGCCATTCATACCCACAGCTGCGATGTAGACGTACCTTTAGTTACACATCCTTTGCCTGCACCTTCCTTGACCTTTTCCTTTGAATACTAACATAACTGATAAAGAAATGATACCTTACTAACTCCATTTTGAGAGATGTCTTTAAAATAAAAGGGCTGACTTGTATTTTTGGCATCCTAATAATCATATATGTTTTGCTGTTCCTCTTCTGAACTGTGATGTGCTCTACATATGGTGATGCTGTTAGCAGTTACTATTCTGTAAAATCCATTGTGGCAATGAGACTGACTGACTGTGTGAGTAGTTCAGCACAATAAATGGATGAATTCCTGGTCCCATTGAAGACAATGGCAAAGCTGTTACTAACTTTAATGGGATCAGGATTTATCCAGTCTGTCTGCTTTAACCAGTTTAGTGACACATTCACTTAAATGCAGTAATAGTGATAACTGCATGCAGCAGAGAATTAACAGCTATACAGTACAAAACACAAATTAAAATATCTTTTGAATTTCCCATGAAATTCTCCCAACCTTATAGTTATACAATCAGCAGAAAACTGCCTGACAGTTGTTAAATAGAATTGTTACATTGGGGATATACGGACTTCTAAAATTAGGCCGTGATCCTGCAAACACTTAGAGATGCTTGCATTGTTGCATGATCAGGACCTTTCATAGTGTGCCACTTATGAGTGTTGTGGATACTCATTTTCATCCTACTCACATGGATATCCAACTTTCACACTTTCATCCACCACTTCTGTTTTATAGGATGAGCTTAGACCAGCTGTTAATATCTGTCTCTATATAACTGAGTTTGGTGGATGTAGTGAGACACAGTCCCATCCTGGTCAGGAAGGGTTTAAAGAGCTCCTCTGGGCATAGTCCGCTCCAATCCAGCCCACCTGTGAGGCCTGTTGCACCTGGAAGAGGAGTGGCTTCTTAGAAGTGAGGATTCAAGCCCAGAAGAGGGTGGCATTCAGCGGAAAGCAGAGCTACAGAACAGAGCTTCTTAGCCCCACAAAGCAGGGGCTGCTTACTCGGACAGCTACTGAAGAACCTCTGCTGCCTAGATCTGCTGGAGAGGTAGATGGACCTGTTTTGCTTTGCTTTGCTTCTCATGAGAGCCAAGGGCCTCTCAGACATTCAGGGGATTAGGATCCCAACCCCCTTCAGAGAGACTATTTGCCTTTTAACTGGTGAGGAACAGCAGGGTAAGCCAGAACTATTTTGTGGGCTGCAGGATTTTGTTTGCATTTTCCTTTATTTTGTGGCCAGTCGTGTCCAGAAACCTACAACCAGGAGATCACACCCTAAGCTCCACACCTGTGCTACACTGACACAGCCAGCCAGAGAGAGACATCTGGGACAAGAGTAGCACCCAACTTACCCCGGGGGGTGCCCTAGAGGTACAGCCTATGACAGTGGGTCTGGCTAATGTCCATTCTGGGACAGAGGCGCCACATAGACATAATCCAATATATAACATCATTTATGCCCCCATGTGAGATGTATCTTAGATTACTCAGTGTGTGCAGAGACTTCACATTTGGACATTCTTTCAGTATTGAGAGAATTTAAGACTATTAGCAACTATTTATAAATAATCTGAGTTCGAAATGCCATTATTTTACTCTCAGCCTGAAGATTTTTTTTTTTATTTACATTTACATCATGGCTGAACAACAGTCCTGTTATTCTATTTTATACATTTGATCAATTTGGTGACAGAAAACAGAGTTCAACAAATGTTGAATGGGACGCAATGCTGTAATTAGAAATAAAAAATAGAAGATGCATTCCTTGACCTGTGGATTTTGTTTTTGTTTGGATTTGGGGAGGGGATAAAAGGCAGGAACCAGGGCTGTTGTGCCCAATACCTGCTGTACCATTTGAATTTCATTGTATTGTTTTTTCAAATGATTTTTTCCATAGAATAGACATAGATCTAGTAAACAGAGGCAACACCTTACTATTATCCATGTGTTTACAGTTTGTAGGGTTTTGGGAAAAAGTAAATAGATGAATCTTGCTTTAGTGGTACTATCCAACTTTCACTGATGTTATCAAGTCTTCAAGCTACTAAGACCTAGAAGAGGGTCTTTCAAAATATGCATAAAATGTGTTTTAAAACTCTTTACATTCGCTACAATTTTGAAATTGTGTAAAGATTCTGACTTTTCCTATTGTACAGATTGTGTCTGATTAACCTTTGTGTTTCTCCAGTCTTTAGCTTGTGACTCTGCTGAAGTCACAGTGATGAATCAGTGCCAAAAGAATCAGGTCATCCCATTTGCGTGGGTT
The DNA here is from genome assembly GCF_009764565.3 of Dermochelys coriacea. Lineage (NCBI taxonomy): Eukaryota > Metazoa > Chordata > Testudines > Dermochelyidae > Dermochelys > Dermochelys coriacea. The sequence goes on along the minus strand of NC_050069.1, from coordinate 122,762,892 downwards.
TTCCTGCATCTTTCCTGCATATATTGTCATATTTTCAATGTCTATTGTATTTCATTTGATAGTACAGCAGTAGCATTAAATGGAATATCAAATTATTCTAGGAAATTTCATATTTTGTTTTATAATTAAATGTAGTCCTTAAATGATGATCATTCCCCATGCATCTGTTTTAAAATGTTTTCTGAAATAATTCTCTACCCTTTGATTTATTCTTTTCTAGCTGACATGCCCTTGACGTTAAATTGTTACTTTTGAGAGTAAGCATTTGGAGAAATAAAAGTATTTCTTTTCTTAGGAAAGCCTGAACATAAGAAAAGCTAATAAAAAAAATTAAAATCAAATAGTGCTCTATTGCTCCTGGGGATAAATGTACCCTGCAAATTATTCACAGTAGAAACTGAGAAAAACATTACAGAAATTGACTGAAAACACATTTTATGTATTTGAAGTCATTTACTAGTCAGTCAGGCTGGTCTTGTAACTTGGAAGATCAGTACTGAAACACCTGTATTGAAATGAACCAAAGATAGCTTTCAACAGCTTAAGCAACTGGCCTGGCTCCACATCTCTGACAGGGAGTATACTAAAAGACATGATGTCATCACTCTGTTATGACGATGCAGGGCTTAAAATGTTCTGCCATAGAGAAAAACAGGGGGAGAGGGGAAGGAGGAGAAGAAAAAACCTCTCATCCTTGAGGTAGGCTTTTCAACAGTGCAAATACCAGAGTCGTCATACCCAGACATGACAGCATGCAGCAAGATTGTTACATGAAATCAGACACACAATGCACAGTGAACTGAGTGACAATAAGGTAATTGTTATAAACTGAGAAATTGAGAAATGGACTGCTTACACTTAAAACTTACAAACAGTCCTTGTGAAAGAGGCACACATAAAGGCTACATTATGTGCTAGAGATTATAGGTTATTACACCACAAGTGCTGTGAAATTTCTGTTTGTCAACATGCCAGAATGGAGGTTCATTACTCTCATTTCAATCTCTTCAGCACTGTATGTGAATTGAATTCCACTGTATGTGAACTGTTTACTCCTTCTGATCTCCTTATTTCAGCTTTCTGACTAAAAGTGAAATCTTAGTTTTTCAAGCTGTGACATCTAAAGCCTGTACACTGGATTCCCTTCTCTGACAAATGTGCAGTCTGTGTTTGAAAATAGGCTTCATAGGTTTGAGTTAGAGAAATCTTTTTATAAAAACTGTGTCTGGTATTCTGTTAATTCTGTTCAGATTTGTGTGTCAGCTATCAATTATTGGATGTTAATGCTACTCAGGATATTGGGAATATAACGCAATTAAATGCACTGCTTTCTATCTGTTTGTTTTTTGTTTTTTCCCAAAATTATTTGGTGTGCAACTGTGGATTATTTGGTTGTTTCTTCAAGACTTTCATTTGGCTGTCATACAACAAATATATCTGTATACTATCACGTTAAAATATAGTTTGAAGTCACTTGTGAAAAGTATAATGAGTTTATTCCATTGTTCTCTGTGTGTGTAACCACGCATGTACATATGCCCCAGATATACAGTACATGTGTACAGAAGTTGTATAATACTCTTTTGACTGAATTAATTGTTAAATGTATCCAAACTCTAGTAGGGTGTTACATTATGTAGAAGCAATAGTATCAAGAATGATTCTTCAGTATTCACAATGCAACTGTCAATTAAATGGTTTAAAATGGGGTGTTTAATAATATTGAAAATGTTTTAGCATAATTAATGAAGGAGAAAAAATCAAGGGTTAAGTACACATTCAAATAAAATCTACATTTAATAATTAAGATTGCATGAATAAGATATATTTTATGACCTAAATGAAAGTTAGTCTTTGTGTTTGTTCAATTGTTATGGCCTTCATAATATTATATCACTTCACTTGGGCTCTGTCACAAAGGCCATGGCTAACTTGTGAGAATAAATTTAGTACTTTGGGTAAGGCTACGTGTTCTGTCTGTCTGTCTCTCTCTGTGTGCGTGTATATGTAGGGCCAGATTCTGATCTCAATTTATACCAGTATAACTCCAGAGTTATCTAATTTAAGTTGATTGACTCTGGAATTACACTGATGTAACTGTTTTCAAATGTTATGCTGGATACTCTTTCCTAAACACATGTCATTAAAAGCACTTGAAATATTTCTTGTCCATGTCTATACTGTACACCTAAAAATGTTTTGTGCAAAGGATTATTCTTTTTCACTACAGAACATTAAGGGTTGGGAAAACTGGGTATAAACCTCTTAACTAACATTTTCCAATTTGATTAAATAAATCAACTAGACTTTATCTAATAAATTATATCTTTAATATTTTTTTTAAAATACAGTAAATGCTGCTTCAACATGAAACCCTATGTAAAGTTGCTGAATATGTCAAACATAACTTCAAATAAAACAAGCCCATCCCTGATTTAAATTCATCAGCAGAAAAAACTTTTTTTAATTTTTGCACTGTTCCACTGTTTTGTTTTGTTTTTTAAAGCTTCATTGAACCATTGGGTGTGACAGTGTGGATGTTTAATCAGGTCACTGTCCTCTTAATTTTACCTGGACTTTATATTCTGGAGATATTTTTAAATTCAGGTTTGTGGCTCAGAATTATTCCCACCTTATACAGAAGTTACTCTCCTTTGTGGCTGAGAAATCTGATACATGCCTGATATTCCAAGTGTCTTTGTTTGTTTGTTTGTGTTGTAAAAATATAGCTGGACTCCTGCCAAGGGGAAAATTCCCCATCAATTGATGTCTTTATATCCCTGATCTCCTTGTTTATTTGTTTTGACCTGCATTTGGCATTTGTCTCTTTAAATGTTTTACCAGCTGACTGCCATGGCTGCTTTTTTTATCAGCTGGGTAAACCCATAAATATCACAAGTCCTGTGTCTGTAACACATGTTCAAGTCTCCTATGCTGGCCTCTTTCTCTCTCTCTCTGATCTTCTCCACACTAAAGGAGTGGTGAGAAGATCTCTAAGGAATTCCCCCATGTGCCGTTCAAACCTGCAGGGGTTACTTATTCAGAATGTTGGGCTCTTAAATTACGTATAGGTTCCCTAAGGAAGCTTACAAAGCCTGTTTTGGTCCAAGGAGCTACACACGAAGAAAATTTTCTTTCCAATAAAAGGAATGGCTCACATTTGGGGGGGGAGGGTTTGGGAGGGAGATTAATAAAATTATGGGATTATTATTAAATTATGCCCTTGATGCGCAGTATATCTAACAAGTCATGTTGTTTTCTTGTTCTAGTTGTCTTTATTTTTTCAGTGTAACATAAAGAGAGGTTTTGAAAACAATAGATGCACAGACTAGTCTGAATTAATGGTTTCTAACGATATGTGCTACTGTTCACAGAAGAGAAACATCTTGTGTAAAATTTTTCATAAATCATATAAACTGAAATACAAGAGGGTAATTCGTATGATAGACCAAACACATTGTTGGCAATTCTTTCTTTCTTGTCATGTTTCAGAACTATATTTAAAGCAACAGGACTGACATCTTGCAAACCATTCCCCTTGTGTACTTCTGTTTTTGGAAATAGTTAGCTCTTAAATTTGAAGAATGTAATAGGTGAACACATGCATAGGCTATAGAGGAACTGGCTGTGCTGTTTTACTGTCATAGGTTTAACTAGAAAGATTTGTGATCCAAATCTCTTCTTCTTAAAAATATACAATCAAAAACTATGAATAGTAGGTGTGATATAAAAGCTGAATCATAATGTTACTGACAGAAATCTGGTATTGCTTGTTGCTACAAAGGATGGAAAGGTATATTAAAAATATAAAGAAAATGAGTACATTTTACTAGTATTTAAGCAGACTTGAAATAAATTTATACTCGTGGAAGAATGGCTGTGAAGATATGCTTTGACTTCACACAGACACATTCCCACTCTAGCATGAAGAGGATTGCTCTGGTTACCAAACAAAAAGTTAGTATTTGGAATGAATAAAGTGAATTTTAAAGAATGATGCTGGAAGAGTGTGTGTGTGTGTGTGTGTGTGTGTGTGTGTGTGTGTGTGTTTTAATGGATTCCAGCCAATGTCAATTGCATAAATGACTTGGGTATCAGTTTTGTTACATATTCAGACTGCTTTTGATTTTTTTAAAATACTTGGAATTTGTCCAAACATAATAAAAACAAGTAATTAATACTATATGCAGCATGTGTTCCCAGTAACTCCTGTATTTGAATAAAAAGACTGGTAAAAGTCTAATTTCCTCCTTAAAATGGGTTTGGTGAGAGTGGGGGTTTCCCCCAGGAAGAGGAGTAGATGACATCCTGAGGATCCATGCCAATATTTCCTGAAAAAACCCACATCCCTTCAGTTACTATTGGTAAAGGGAGTCCGTTTAGGTCCCTAAATTGGCCACAGATTAGGACGGCAATATAGTGTGTCAGTTTATCGTTATTATGTGTAGCAAGATACTTTCTCTGCAGGGCTGAAAATTAAACTTTGAAGTTGGGTCTTATCATTTGCATATTGTTCCCATCAGGCAGCCCAGATGATTACCCAGGTAATTATGAAGGTTTTTAATTAATGTATAATGGTTTTAATTTGCCTTTTCATTTTAGAATCTGTTTTCAATCATTCATTACTTTGTGAAAAATGTTCTCTTTGAGCCAAAAAAATTTTCTTGGCTTCCATTCAGTGTAAAGTTGTATATTGTTGGAAGTTTATACGCATATTACATACAAAACAAGACAACTGTAAAACATTAATGTCGCAAAGTCAAGCAAGCCTAGGAAATGCTTCCCTGTTTTTGCAAATGAGAAATAACATAAAATAAAACAAATTTAGAAAAATGAAATAAAGTGGAAACACCCATGATAATGCTCATGGCCCACCCTGCCATCTTAGAGTTGCCAGCTTTCTAATTGCACAAAACTGAACACCCTAGCCCCACCCCTTTCCCTTGAAGCCCCGCACCCACTCACTACATTTCCCCCTCAGTGACTCGCTCTCCCCCATCGTCACTCACTTTCACTGTGCTGGGACTTTCACCTAATAGAGTAGGTTACTTGCATAGTGCACTTCAGGAGTTTTCCCGGAGTAAATGAAGGGATTATTTGTTATTTTTCACTGTCACCTCATGATGGATAACAAACGTATATGGAGAAGCCTGATTCTCCATTCTTATGCCTTGTGCAGTCATTTACACCTGTGCAAAGTGGGTGCAAAACACTACCATTCTGATTTTATAGCATTTTTTGCCCACTTTATACTCACTTTGTACAACCGAAGATGCAAGGTGCTGGATAATCAGGCCCACAGCTTCAGTGTATTAAAAGAATGACAGTACTAAAATATTTACTGGCTTGTCACACCGGACAAAAAACTTGATGTTCATCAAACTACATAGTTGGTATTGACCACATTGGGGTTGATCTGATATTACTGAAACAAGAATCAGTAATGTGTTTCCCTTATATGGGACCCTTCAAAATTTATCTTTTTTTTTTTTGTAATGACTTATGAAACTTTTGCAATAATTGGTCTGAAAGACAGAAAATAAGCAGATACTGATGCGCTGAGTTTTTATATACATATCAGTGTACATTAAATATAAATTAGCATAACACAGGGTGGAGTTTATCCCATAGTATTAAAATTACAATAAGAAATAGTGATGGATACAAGCCATGGGCCCACTCAAAAATAAAGTGCTAAGATGAATAATAAGATAAGCTTGGAGTTAGGAGGCCTAGGCTCCTTTTGATATCTGTAAGACAGAAACATGGCAATATATTTAAAAACTTAGCCAAAAATAGGATATTTAGTATGAAAGTGTATCAGTACTTAAAATTTGGTCAGAAGTAGTTTTGAGGTAAGGAATAATAAGTAAAGTAAAGTAAGTAAAGATATTAGATTATGTATAGTAGTGACACTTCTTTAGTAGTCATGTACAACATAGACAATACATCTGCAACTTAGCAGACAGTAAGATACAAGTATTTACATTTAAGTATATTTTTATCTTGTGTTGATGGACTAAGATCAGGAGAGCTTCCAAAAATACAAGGGGTACACAGCAATTACTTTGTGAGAAAAAACTTAAAAAAAAGATGTCTTACAATTTATGATCTGAAATATAAGCCTGATCCTGATGGATATAGAGCATCTATGATTCCCATTTACTTCACAATGGTTTCACTTTTTTGAAATTTCATGTCATATGCAATTATTTATAAATATTTTTACATGCATCAGGATTTCTCTAATTTTTTGGATGTCCATTCAGACTGTTTAACAGCTTTCTTCAATAATTAACTCTGACATCTTGCAGAAGGTCTTGAGAATTGTTAGGCTTTAAATAAATCACCTGGAGTACGTTGAAAGTAGCTCAATGTGGGAGGGTCTTATATAGTTCTTAAGTTTGTGTACTCCACGTGTGCAGTGTCTCTAGAGAATGGTTCTCTGCATCCCCTTCTGAATATGTATAAATCGTAATATAGTATTGTGCAACGAAAGAAGTCCAATATTTTGCATACTGAAGCCTAAAGTGCACTTTTCAGGTCCAAGCATAATACTGTCATCCATGAAACCTGTAAGCTTGAAAACTGGCAGCTGAAAGACATACACTTCGAAATGTCAGAATCCAATAGAACAACATGAACCTTTCAATGCATGTATCCCTTGCATTTCTGTAATACCAAGTAGGCTGAGGAATCTGTGGAAACAGATTTTATCACAAGTATGTTCTTACTCTTAAATGTCTGAAGGATATTTTCCCAGGGGTTATTCAATATTTAGAGAGAAATTTTTTTTAGTTCTTTCAGAGCTGTTTTCCTTTTAATATGACCCCTTGTAATTTCCATTCATGTTTCTGGGAGTTAGCCACATACATAACCTCTTCTTAATGTATCTTAGATGTGCAATTTTTTTTGTTTCTGCTTTGTTGCAGCAGCATCATTTAGCAAGAGATAAATCATCTTCCAGATAAATTCTTCTGATGCTGTTATTCCTGTTCCATGGTTTGAACTTTAGTTTAAGCATTTGTATTTGTTGTTCAATGGAGAGCACGCGTACCTCACCCAAGCCAGCCTCCTTTTTAAGCACAGTTGAATCAGTTGTGTACTGATATACCCAGCCTAGCTCTGCAAGAGAGTTGCCTAGAAAACAGAATGTTTAGAGGAGTCTAGCAATCTGTGGTCCAGATGTTACCACTCTTGTTCACGCTGCAATTATGCCCTTTTAAATCAATGCAAGTACTCATGAAATAAGATCTTGCTCAGCATGGATAAGTGTGGCAGAATCTGGCACATAAAATAGTAACTTGGAGCCAGATTTTTAAAGGTATTTAGGTGGTTAGCAGAATTTTCAAGAGCACCTGGTAGGATTTTCAGAAACACTCTCAATGGGAGTTAGATGCCTAGGCACTTCTGAAAATCACACTAGTTGCTTATTAGACATCTAAATACTTTTAAAAGTCTGGCCCTTTTTCCACAGGTGCTTAACTTGATGTACTGTGACTAACAGATGAGACTAAGTACATGCCTAAGTCTTTGTAGGAGTGGGCCCTTATGCTGTAATCTGCTCAATGCAAGAAATGTGTCCTTGTACATGTTTAGGTAGCACCTACCAGAATGGGGCCCCAATCCTGATTTTGGCTCTTGGCACTAGCATAATGCAGATAAGGACTAGTAATAAGTCAACATATTGCATGTGTGCATAGAAGAAATAAATGAAAATGATTTCATTCCACTTTTAGTTCCACAATTATTTTATTGTACAGTACTCTTGCTGTAAGTCTCGTATTCGATTACTGAAAGTTGTAATTTTGTGACTTTTAAACACACACACACACACACACACACACACACACACACACACACACACACACACACACACCCCAGAAGCATAGTTATGCTGGCATGTTGGGAAGTATACTCTCTAGCAGGTATAGATTTGTTGCAGTTTACTCCCTCTTCAGAGCTGCAGGGAAACTGAGGGTGATTGTTTATTACCTGAGGCACAGCCTCCTGCCCACCCTTGTCTAGGAGCAGCGCAACCATCCGATGCCCCTTATGATGGCCTGTAGTGCTGTCAATGTGACCTTTGTTTGCATGTGTATATATATATTGTGGTAATGTCCAGAAGACCCCTCATTACTGAGGTCACTTTGTAAGAAGCACTATACAAAGACACAGTAAAACACAGTCCTTGGCTCACAGCTTACAATTGGATTTGAAACAAGTGACCAACAATGCATGGCAAGAAGCTAGAAAGGATGGCTGAATGGCCTAAGTGTCAGAATTGAAATGGTGATAATGTTCTAATGTTCTGTAAGGCCGGCACAGAAAGGATCATGAGCCACATATTAGATGGGTAAACTGTGGTATTGAGAGAATAACTGATTTCCCGAGGACTACCCAGAAATACTAGACTCCCTGAAAACACATTTCCAAATCCCAGCCTTGTTGCATTTAACGTTTTTCTACTGTTTTGAGAGAGACTATCAGATTCAATAGTAGAGAAAAAATATGTCTCTCATCCCCACTTGAGCCTCTTTATGGCACATAAACGGAAACAGTGAGAAGGGGCCTAAAACCCTGAGATTTGGCTGGGAGAGAATCTTCCTTTCCCCTCCCACCCCCATACATATATTCCAGAGACAGCTGAGGAACCCCTTTCAAATCCCTATATAGGGGGCATGCTGAGGACAGAGTGGGCTGCAGCTCCTGCGACATAGTCTTGGCGGGCTGTCTGTTACGCTCAGTGCTTCTTTAGCACCCAGTATCTCTCAAATGGATAGTATCTTTGAAATGGAACAAAAAAAATCATAAGTGTGATCATTGTACTTCATATCATGTTCTGAGTAATTTATTGATGTCTAAGGCTTTCAGATTGTCAGTGTGTTATGAAAGGAGGACCACAGCCAACCTGGCTATGAAACACTGCAAAGACTTTGAGTGAGCTAAACTTCATTAGACAGGAAAGTATCTTAGTAATTAAGTTGAGGCCTTAGAAAGCATGTTGTTTTATTTTACATGTAACATTTTTGTTTCCAGTAGTTTGATTTGCTGCTACTTGTACCTCTATGCTTGTTTTCCCTATAAACATATCTAAGTGCTCTGTGTCAAATGGAGTAGTGATCAGAAAGGGAATGGGTAAGCTGTGGTGTACAGCTTCTTTGGGAACAGTGAATCTGTGAATACTGTAATTGTCCAGAGCATTCCCCTGGCAGGCATTATGCTAAGGGCAGGTGGTAGCGAGGCACCGCACAGCCCTGAATACTCTGGGAAGTGTCACAATAGCTCTCAGCTGTGTTTTGCATTTGAACAGTTCCTAAATAATTAAATTAAAATCACATGAACAGTAGGTGCACTCAGTTCTTAGCCGTTTGAAAAGTTTTGCTGGTTCTACCAGTATTCCCCAATTAATGGTATTTTCAAATTGGTAGAAAGATTAAGTAATTACTTTTGACGGACCTAAATACAGTAGTTGTGTATTTGATTTCTTAGTTTGGTTAAATGCAAACAGAAGCAGCACATATCTGTTGAAGTTAACAGTGGAATAGTGCACCGAAGTATGGGAAACAAACATCTTGTACTTTTATGAGAATTTTGAGAAAACTGTAAATTATTGTTTCTAAAACTTTCTAGCTGACTTCACATTAAAACATTACTTCCTTTGTAGAATGGTCAACATTTTAACAGGAAAATTTAACTTTAAAAAAAGATTGTATTGACTAAAACTTTGAAGCTTTGAAGTCTTCTATCTAGATACTGTACCCAATATGCGTGACTCCATTGTGAAACTTAAGTGTGTATGGACATAAAACCACCTACATTATTGTATACTGTTCTTCAGTATTATCTGGGCAAGTAACAGCCACTTTAATTCTTCCATATCCAATTCCTGTTGGTTGCAGTAGAAGTGCCAGAGCCAACTGCAGGATGAAGACTTTATTATCAATGAAATATTAGCATATTTTCCTAGTGAGATAAACTTTCAGCCTACTGTGAAGGAAATATTTCCAACACCTACTACTGTATTGAAGTTTCACTCCATTGCATTTATAGAATGGTAATCTTTATTTATAATCTGCTTTTCAAATGATTTAAATAGATGGCATGCTAAGACATGCACATTTTTATACTAGTGGGTTTTAAAAATATATAACTTGGGAACCTACTCTTAGAGTTTCAATTTGTTAAAATATTAATAGCTTTTTTTGGAAATGTCTAAATGACATGTGCACTTAATTAATAAGTTTATTTCCAAAGCTGCTCTGTTGATGCTCAGAAATTAATCACAAAGAATCTTTATTAACAAAAAGTAATTCAGAGTAAAAACAGACAAAAATTTATGCCCATCTGTTGCTGGCTTTTGCTTGAGCCAGACAAGCATTTTTCAGTGGAGAGACTTTTTTTTAAACATTACCTTGCTGTTAACATTTTGGATGAGGAAAACACTTTTTATAAAAGGTTATACTAAGGGAAAATTTTTAGCAGAGTTTTATATCTTTATTTCCCATATGCACAGGATATTGCTTTGACATATCAAAGAATTAGTTTTGCTGCAAGCAGACAGAAAACGATCATACACCAAAAATGAATAAAGGAGTAAAATAACAACTGGGGAGCACTATGCAAAAGGTTCAGGCGGCTTCTACCAAACAAGTCATACATTCATTCCTAAGAGGCTCAGTCCTGGCTCTATTGCTAGTTTTCACCACTATGGCCTGCTTATCAAAGCACTTTATCAGTAGGGAAGGGATGTGGGTTAACCACTTCACTCAGCTTTAACTTCCCAGCTAGCAGTCTGTCACCAAACAGCTGTTTTTTAATATGTACACTATGCACTGCAGAGTTGATTCAGAGCCCCCGACAAGAACAGCATTGTATTATGGGGCTTGTTCAAATTTGGTGTTGGTTTCCTTTAACCTTCAAGGGAAAAGAACCTAAGCACAACCTGAAGCTTTTTTTATTTTTAAGGAGTGCTTTCACCATCACCTATATAATATAGTTCATACTTCTGAAGAGAGAGAGAATGCCTACTGTACTATTTACTGAGCCTATGAATAATAAAATGCCCATCAATGTAAATCACTAATTTCATTCATAGTATCTGTGGCTTTAGTGATAGTTACAGCTACGCAGCCCAGAATCCTTACCAACTAAACAGGCTGTCGCCTTAATGGAATCTATTTTATATTGTTATCTAATACTTCAGTCATATGCATTATAATGACATTATCAAACAGTTTTATATTATTTTAATTATAACTTTAAGATAGTATCCTGCTGATCCCGATCAATGGGTCTGGTCAAAAGTGCCCTGGGTTGACAAGCAGAATAATCAATTTAGGGGAGGAATTCCAGGTGCAACTTTAGCGTTCTCTGGATTGCCCATTTCTTCTCCTCCAGGATTTTTCATTTCATTCTACAGGGAAGCTAGCCACCCCTTTATGAATTCCGTGAAAAGTAAAGGACATAAATGCCCATTATAATTAGGTACTCCCTGGTGTAGTTAGGGCTTAAAAATTCCAGTGGCAAGCATGGAGGGAAAAGTTCACTGACAAATGTGGAGGCCCCATGCCCCAATTTCTACAGCTTAGACATTTTTATTAATCCGCATGAGTGTAAAGATAAGCTGATGTAGTGCTGTCTTCAGTGAAGCAGCAGCGAAATAGACATGATCAGTTTCATTGCTACTATTCAGAATCATGTGGGTAACTATGAAACTAATAGTTATGCTAGTTTTGTTGTGAGGTTACTCAGGAAAGCTGTGAGCAACATTTTTAGGCAGGCAACTAAGCTATTCACAGGGCTAGATTCAGGGGTGAAAGTAAGATAAAATACTTATCGGTACGGGGTACAAGCTCCGAGCCCCAAGAAGGGAAGGGGCCTTGGGTGGAAGGGGCGGGGCTGGGAGGTCAGCCTCCCACAGCCAGCCCTTCCATGCTGCCCAGCCTGTACTGCCCAGGACTCTGGCAGCGATTTAAAGGATCCAGGGTTCCAGCAACTGCCGTGGTGGCAGCTGGGAGCCCAGGGCCCTTTTAAATTGCGGTCCTGGAGCAGTTGCCCCTTCCCCCTCCCCTGTTAGTGGCTCTGGTGTGGAGTGGGCAAAAGGGGCAGCGACCTTAAAGCGCTGCCAGGCCAGAGCTTTAATGTGGGCTGTGTACGGGCTGGTACCGGTGGCCACTACTTATAGAATCCTTTGGTTTAATCCCTTTTAAACTTTTAAAAAGTCTGTTTTTTTTTTTTCCACCAAATGCATCCGATGAAGTGAGCTGTAGCTCACGAAAGCTTATGCTCTAATAAATTTGTTAGTCTCTAAGGTGCCACAAGTACTCCTTTTCTTTTTGCGAATACAGACTAACACGGCTGCTACTCTGAAACCTTTTTCTGAATTATTTCTAATATCAAATTAATGTCCATTGAAATGATTGTCTATAATAATGGATATTTTGTAACACTGATGTACTGCTGGATGGCTGCTTTTGAACGGCATTCTTGGTATTACATAGACAAATTCAGTTAGATATTTATCTAGGAAATACTGATTTTATCAACACTTTGGTATCTTCAAGACTCTCCACAGAAGGATTATAAATCCCTCAGAAAACAGCTTTATTTTATCACTTAATTGAGTCTCGCTGATCTCTTTCATTGGCTACATCTGGGGGGGCTGGGCTTAAGTTGATTTTCCTCATGCATAAGACTGCGTCTGTTAAATTAAAATGTGTTGTTAAAAGCTCATTGAAATAAAACAGTATCATCTTTCTCTTAGCAGCACAATCCTTTGGAGACCAGTGACAATTCCCGAAGTATAATTGATTTAAAATATACTGAAAGTGTGAGAGATATTAGGTGAGAAAACACTGCTTCCCCTTATAAAGAAACTCTGATTATTTTTATTTGTTGTGGTAAATAGATTATTGACTGGCAGAGATTAGGTTTCAGTTTTGTGTCAGGAAGTCAGGATTGAATATAGAATTTCCTTTGCATCTGAAGGAATGAACAAGTGAAGATTTATTAGGTCATATTGTTTCAGTAATTACCATTAACTTGCAGACCAAGGATAGCTATGTACCTGTTGAAGAATCGTGTGCACTTTGTCATCCTTGCAAAATATGAAAAATTCTTTATTCAACAGGAACTCCTTTTCAAAATAAATGCACTCTAATGATGCAGATTTTGCCACCTTCCTTTAGGAAGTGCTCTCCAAACAGTCTAAGGGAAACAACATTTTGCTGCTCTGACTAAGTAAAGGTCTCGTTCAAATGTTTGGCCCGCTTTAGTGTAAATCTTTTTTTCCAGAAAGACTGTAAAGATTTACCTGGGCCACAGGACAAAAATAACAAAGGATCTACTGCCAACTACTTATAGGTTTGTTTTTTGTTTTGTTTGTCTTTAGCTGCCTTAAGTTGATTAGTCTTGTGGTCGTCCCCTTTTAAGTTGAGCTCTGGGACTTTATCATGTGTAGCCTTTTCCTGTAGCCTTCTCTTGTAGGGCTTTTTCGTGTTTTTCCTTGTGGTCATTATTGTTTGTTCAATTATCTTCTTAAATTTAACTGCTGACTGTTGCTAGTTCTGGGGTTGACAAAAAGAATTCTGTAGCCTTGTCAGATTTTATTTAGAATGCGTATCTTTCATGATATACCTTGAATGCATCATGCCTATGGGGAGAAACAAAACAAAAAAATCCTCTGAAGTCCACTTCTGCTGTTTTGTAAATAACAGAAATGAATTAATAAATATACATTAAATAGAAACCCCCTGACATTTAAAACCAAAATAAATATAATATATAGTGTTGGGCTACTAAAACATTTTAGTTAGATTTTAATATACATTTTTAGTTTATTTCAGTTAGGTATTGATACCTAGGGTGACCAGACAGCAAATGTGAAAAACTGGGATGGGGGTGAAGGGTAATAGGAACCTATATACAAAAACTGGGACTGTCCCTATAAAATTGGGACATCTGGTCACCCTATTGATACCATGCCTCACAATATCCCAGCACTGCAAAGATCCACCCAACATAGGACCTTGACTCCTGAAATGTTGGACTTTTTATCTCTTGCCTGTCTTCCTTTTAGTAGCCCTTGTCTTTTTATCTCTCCATTCATTTGTTCACTTCTGTCTTGCCATTGCTTCCTTTCCCTTCAGTATTTTGTTCCTTCCTCCTCATGGTACTTTTTGCGCACTTTCCTGCCCATCTTTGAGCTTGTCTACACTACGAAATTAGGTCGAATTTATTAAAGTTGACCTGTAGTCTCCAATTTTACAGAATCGATGGTGTATGTTCTGTCGGTGGAGCGCATCCCCACTACCCTGTGTAGCATCGACTCATGGAGCAATGCACTGTGGGCAGCTATCCCACAGTTCCTACTCCCGACTGGAATTCTGGGGTAGGCTCCCAATGCCTCATGGGACAAAAACATTTTCATGAGGAGTTTTGGGTACATATCATCAGTCTCCCATGATGCACTTGGCTCCTCCCTCCCTGAAAGCAATGACAAACAGTCATTTTCGCATCTAAAAGCCTGGGTTACTTGTGCAGCGGCCATAGCACAGGAAGCATGGACCCCGCTCAATAGTACGCTGTTGTTGTTGTGAGCATCACAAACACCTCGTGCATCATCCTGTGGTATTTGCAGAGCCTAGCCAGGAGCAGCCGCACGGAAGAATGTGATGCCATATAAATAGCCGTGCTGGAAGCCATGGAATGGAGCAATTTACACATACTGGCAGCGGCAGCCGGGCTTGTTGACACAGTGACATACTGCTTCTGGGCCTGGGAAACAAGCACAGACTGCTGAGACCGCATTGTGATGCAGATATGGGATGAGGAGCAGTGGCTCCTTTTGAATGCATAAGGCCACTTTCATGGAACTTTGTGAATTGCTTTCCCCAGCCTTGATGCGCAGAAATATCAAAATGAGACCTGCTCTGACAGTTGAGAAGCGAGTGGCGATAGCCCTGTGGAAGCTTGCAACACCAGATTGCTACCGGTCAGTTGGGAATCAGTTTGGAGTGGGTAAATCTACTATGGGGGCTGCTGTGATCCAAGTAGCCAGGGCAATCAATTCACTTCTGCTAAGAAAGGTAGTGACTCTAGGAAACATGCAGGACATAGTGGATGGCTTTGCTGCGATGGGGTTCCCTAACTGTGATGGGGCGATAGATGAAATGCGTATCCCTATCTTGGCACCAGACCACCTTGCCAAAGAGTACATAAACCAGAAGGGCTACTTCTCAATGGTGTTGCAAGCACTAGTGGATCACAGGGGCCATTTCACCCACATCAAAGTGGGATGGTAGGGAAAGGTACATGACGCTCACATCTTTAGGAACTCCGATCTCTTCAGAAAGCTGCAAGAAGGTATTTTCTTCCCAGACCGTAAAATTACCATTGGTGATGTTGAAATGCCAATAGTTATCCTTGGAGACTTAGCCTACCCCTTGCTCACGAAGCTGTACACAGGCAGCCTGGACAGAAGTAAGGAGCGGTTCAACCATAGGCAAGCAAGTACAGAATGGTGCTAAATGTGGCTTTGGACGTCTAAAGGTGCTGGTGCAGCTTACTCACTAGGTTAGACCTCAGCGAAAGCAATATTCCTACTGTTGTTGCTGCTTGCTGTGGTCTACATAATATCTGTGAAAGTAAGGGGGAAAAGTTTCTGGCAGAGTCGGGGGTTGAGGCAGATCACCTGGCTGTCAAATTTCAGCAGCCAGACACCAGGCAATAAGAAGAGCACATCGAGGCGCACTGCATCTCCAAGAGGATTTGAAAACAAGTTTAATGAATGATCCAACTCTGATGTGACAGTTGTGTGGTGTTCCTTACCAACCTGCCCCCTTTTTCGCATGTACTGCCCTGTAAATTATGTGCACAGTGAGTAAAGAGCCTCTTGTACTTAATTCATGCATTTTTATTACGCTAACAAATACTGAACAGAGACAGCAATGAATAGCAAAGATAACCCAGGTCTAAGGGCCTGATAACACAAGGGGAAGGGGCAAGGATACGCAGCTTATTACAATTGCACTGTCTAGCAATCAAAGCTGTGGGAATGAGAGCCTTCTGCTCCATGAACCATCCCCTAGAGTTGAGTTCAAGGGATAACAGAACTCCCCCCGCCTTCTGCCCCTCCACCCTCTGCATTCTAGGATCTCTGGGAGAGGAGGATAAGGAACTTGGTGAGGAACGCAGCTGGCTCATCACTGGGTGCAGCGGAACTCTAAGGTCTAGCTGCCTTTCCTGCACCTCAACCAGACGCCTCAACATGTCTGTTTGCTCTCCCATAAGCCACAACATCTCCTCTTGCATGTTACGCTTTTGTTCCCTGCTTGCTTTCCTGCCCTCTTGGTTGATGTGTATGCTCTCTGAGAGTGTGAGCCTCCATGCACTCTGCTGGGCCCTCGGAGGAACGCATCAAATCACAAACCTGTCTTCCCTTGTGCGCTTTTTTCGCCTTCTAATCTGGGACAGCCTTTGTGCTGGAGTGGTGGAAGCACCCAGAGAAAATGTTGCAGTTGCAAGGAGAAGCATACATTGTTGAAAACAAAAGGTTAACTGTTGCAATGAATGAAACGATTCACAGGAATAGATACATTCCCTGATGGACTCAATCAAATTTTGGGTTTTAAAAGAAGTAAGCTACAACAACACATGGCAGAGCGCTGAGCAGCAGATTTCGGTTTGCAGGCCGGCATGGTAAGCACACACGAAAGGGAAGGCGGTGTCAGGGCACACCCAGGGACATTTTTTAGTGTGGAAACTCTTGGCACATGAACAGGCTTTTCCGGGGAGCACCCTTTGCGTGGCTGCACTGCCAGCCACTGTATGCCGTTTGTTTACTTCAAATGAATCATTTAATGACAATTGAATTTAACTCCTGTAGTGTTATTACAAGTGTGCCCTCACCAGAGGTGCCTTCCCCACCACCAAGGTCCTGCAGCAGTGGCTTCTGGGAGGGGATTGGTGCCAGAGTTAGGAAGAGGTCCTTGCTGTAGGGGAGAATGGATCCTCTGCTTGCCTGCTGCACATTCTCCTCTTCCTCATCAACAGCGTCCTCCTTGTTGTTACCTGTGACTGCATGGGTTCCTTGGGAGGTATCCACAGAGATGTTGGAGTACTGGTGGGGTCCCCTTCTAGAATCGCATGCAGCCGCTCATAGAAGCGGCATGTCTGTGGTTCAGCACCAGAGTAACTATTCGCTCACCCCTTGTCTTCCGGTACACTTGCCTGAGCTCCTTTATTTTCATGTGGCATTGTGTGCCTGGTGTAGCCTTTTTCCCCCCATGCCCTGTGCGATTTTGGCATAGATGTCAACATTTCTTCTGCTGGTTCGGAGCTCTGCCTGCAGAGACTCTTCTCCCCACACAGCAATCAGATCGAGTATCTCCTGTATGCTCCGTGCTGGAGCACGTTTGCGTATCTGGGTAGCCATGGTCAGCTATGGTGGTGAGCTCTCCATGCTGATCAAATAGGAAATGAAATTCAAAAGTTCCTGGGGCTTTTCCTGTTTACCTGGCTGCAGTGCAGTGGAGTTGAAAATGCTGTCCAGAGCGGACACATTGGAACGCTCTGGGATAGCTCCTGGAGGCCAAACAAGTTGAAATACACTGTGCTGTGTCTATGCTACCCCTAATTTGACGTGGGAAGGTTGAATCTAGTGCTACTCCTCTCGTTGAGGTGGAGTACAGGCGTCGATTTTTAAAAGCTCTTAAGGTTGGTGGGAAGGGCTCTGTAGTGTAGACACGCACGTTATAAATTCAACCTAATGCGGGGAATGTCGATCTAACGACGTAGTATAGACCAGCCCTTTGTGTCTTATCTCTCTTCCACCCACCATCAGCATGGGAGCACTATTCATGATTTTTCTGTCAATAGGTTGATTCTTTTCAGTGAATACGTCCCTTCTAGATTTGCTCACATGCTTCAGGCAAAGCAGAGAGGAAAGTGATAGTATTAGAGGAGATCAGACAGCACAAGATCAACAATTAGCGAAGTTCAGAAGCATACTGGGACATGGTCAAGAAAATGCTTTAAAACAGGATGTCCCATGAAATGCAGTACACTTGAAGAATGTAACAGCATTTAGAACCCTGAAGGGTTGTAACATATGTAGTTGCTTTTTGTGTCCACAGTTTGCAGTAGTTTTGACTATAAGAGCATAAGGATTGAAAGGGAGTTGACAGTTCAGGTAGTTTTCTTAAAAAGTGGCCATTAAAAGAACCGTTATCCTAAAATTTCTTGGTTTTGTTTTTAGTTAATTGAAAACTTCTTTTCCTTACAAATGCACCTTGTCAGTTTCAGAGATACCTGTAAATATGTGCCGTGTTGCGAGTCATCTTCTTAGTTCATCTTTCAGTTGATTTTTAAGTGCATTATTTGCTTAGTCAAACATCTATTTTGCTTCTGCAAATGAATTATTTGCCTGATAAATCCTATTGGTTTATTTGGATCCGTTACAGCCTGTAAGGTAAACACAGATTTTTGGCATGTGTTGTGGTTTAGAAAACATGTATTATTTACCCATCAGAAAGTAATGGGGCCATTATGGTCCTGCTTGTAAATCCTTCTCAGTTATTATTATTGACCCAATAGACAGTAACAACTCTTGGGAGCTGTTGTGGTCTATTCATGTTCATTTGGTAGTCATGCATGTGCATAAAGTCTGGTTGCTGAAAATATTTTTAAATGTTTAGCTGTAAAAAATGGGTTAAGCTATGTTTGTAAATGAAATTGCTTGGTCAGTTTTAATTTCTCTCTTCCTCTCCCCCCGAAAGAGTTTTATCCCAGTGACTTTTTTAAAGGCATATGTAACTTAACTCACTGTCTAACGTTTTAGAGAATCTAAAAAAAGTTTTTACAGTGAGATTTGTATGCCAAATTTCAAACAAAAGCAAAGTTTTACAGCTGAATTATGAAACAGGAAATTCATAATGGAAATGTAGATACATCCCTAACTTTACTGGTGCAAGAAGTTTTGCTATAACAATACTTTCGTATTTCGGAATTAGATGTTTATATAATTTTAGTCAAATAACTCTTTAAAAACTAAAAAACCTTTCACATGACATTTGAGTCAGTCTAGACTAGGCTAAAAAGGTGTTGTCACCAGTGGTATTAACACTTGGCACCAGCAACAAAATTTCCCACAACCATGAGCAATAAAAAAAAGCACATGGACGTTGTTACCAGTGGTGGAAGTGCAGCAACTCTGAACAATATACATTGTATCCTCCTGTTTTGTGCTCTATCATTGTGGATAGGAACATGTAAAGATTACAGCTGCTTTGATGCACCAGGTCCTTCCAGATCCATGCCACAATGATTTGACCTGCGCTTTAATGATTGCTCTTTGTGGTGTGTAAAAATTCATGCCTGTTTACAGGACCAAGAGCAGGTCCAATGAAGTCTCACTGAAGGCCTCAAAATAGGGTTTAAATTGTGACATAAAAGGAATATAGCCTTTATTCTGGCCTGTGGCACACAGGTGAATTTCACTCTATATACAAGGTCATTTGACCTGACATACCTTCTTTTAGCAGGCTCAGCAGTTGTTACAGTGCTTACTGTGCTCTGCTCAGTACCTCTCAAAGCTGCTTAGTCAGTCACAGAATCATAGGGCCCAATCCTACATACAACCAGTAATGCATGTGTCATTTGACACTGAGTTAGCAAGTCTAGAATTTAGACATAAAATCAGTGATTAAGCCAGTGCCATACATGGGTTCAAAATTTTAAACCTGATGCTGTGGTCTCCTTAAAGTTCCTAGAAAAATCATTTGATCCAAAACCAACACATTTAATAAGTAGCTATAATATAAACATAGAAGGGAAGGCTGGATTTTGGGATTGCAAAAGGGCAATGTTGAACTAGGTTTTGGGTAATTTAAACAGTGAATTTTCATTCTTTCAGATGTTTGGGCTTCTTGTGAGGGTTGTCCTCTCTCTTAACAAAGTTATTTGACGGGGATTATATCTGATGTATGTATACACATTAACCTCAGCCTAATTTCAGTCTCCCCCATGGTTAAATGTAAGTTTAGGAATAAAATGAGACTATGACAAAGCAGTCAGTGGTCTTTATTTGTATTTAACATTTACTATCTGATATTAATGAAATGCATCCTTCCATGGTGCATTGCAGAATCCTTTTTTTACTACAGCAATGAACAAAGTCCAAAGAATTTAACAGTGAATAACAATAAATCAATCATTTAGTGAGTTTGTCAATCTTGAAGAGATTAGTGTTACATTCTCAGATGACCTTACATACAATCTAGTAGTTCTGAATAAGGAGTCTAGCTTGCTCAAGAAAACTTGAAGCATTTTAACCAACCACTTTGCCACCGTGAACTAATACCTGTCATTCTTTGGCCTTCATATAAGATAATTAGTCAGTAATTACAGCTCTTGTCTGTGAAATATAGTAATCAGTATTTGCTAACCTCCATTATGCAAACATAAATCAGTCGAGAAAAATGGTAGAGGACGTTTATTTGCAGTCTGTTTATTTTAGAAGTTCTTCACAGGTAGTCCACAAGAAGGCTTCATTTGCCAAAGCTAAAGCCGTTTATCGCTCTTTTCTGTAGACTTAGCTTATCATTAATAGAAAGCAGCATGTGTACATCCTGCAAACTCATTTCCTTATTTAAAGTGGGCATCCTTCCGTTACTGAGATATGCTTCCTCTTTTAATACAGGAGTGAGGACCAAGCCTTTGTAAGTTCTTAAAGGCACATCCCTTCCAAATGACCTTTTGTCCTGTGCTACTAAGTTGCATTGTTTAGTCGACAACTCTGTGTTCATTATAGTTACATGAGATGGCTTAGGAAAAGAAAAGAAAGTTTTTGGTAATTAAATTTGGAAACATATCTCATTTTCCTATTATAAAGCGTAAATGAAAGCTCAGTAGAATGCCTGGTTTCTTTTTGTATTGTACTGGATGAAATGAGTTCCAAGGAATAATATAATATTTAACAAGGTTCTTGTTGTTGAGTCTCAGAGAATCTCTGCTCAGGCAAAATTAAAAATACCCACAAAATGTTGTCTAAATCTTTTAAAATCCATCATGCAAATACAATATTTTACTACTTTATTTTCTCTTGATTTAGAATTAATAAAAGGCACCCAAACACAGGCTCTGCGCACCCGCTGCCAGTTATGCGAAATAACAAACAAAATGCAATACAGTCAACATGTGCCTCCTATCGGGCAGCAGCAATACATAATCAAATACCATTAGCCTGGCAACACCCTGATCTATATCTCAGTCTCTATATCTCTCTTCAGAGGCCAGGGGGAAAAAATGGATCCTGTAGTGTACCCATACTGTTCCTTTTAATATCTTTGATTTTTCACTGATTAAAGAGCTGTGTTTAAAGAGAACTTTTTTACCCTTTATGTTAAAAACTCCTCTTGCTTGATTTGCTTAGCAATGCCACAAACAGTTGAATTGAGACATCATTGCTGTGGCATTATTGAATGAATCAAACAGGAGAAGGTAGGTGATTATAAAGGAAGTATTTCCTATTTACTGTACCTTAGCAGACTGCAGTGAAGGAAAAGGAAATACAGAAAAAATTCATGAGGCTTTGACAAAGTCTTGGAGCCAAATACTGCCATTGGAGACTTGTGTAAGCTATAACTGCATAATGGGTTATTTAATTTTTTTCTATTTTTATCCTGGCACAAGGTAATTCAGAGGGGAATGCTAACCCATCTCTGAGGTACTTCAAATGAACTCCTTTGTCTCAAGAACCAGATTTTTTTTCTTTCCCAATAAATAACCAGGAAAAGTCAGTTACAACAATTCTTTTCATTTGGAACTGTGGGCAATTCATAGACTGTCTTGTTTTGAAATTAACAGTTATGTGCTTCAAAGAAACTTGATTATTGGTACTTAAACACTCCAGACCTATTTTCATCAACAGGTAGAATGTCTTTCAATCCTTTTCAAGAATTAGCCATCCATGGCAGAAACTCTGTTTTTAATCTTTTTATTACCACTATATATTATTTTTAAACAATTTGCGAATCTTTTCTTGTTTAAAAGTCCTAGCCTGAAATGGGGATCTGCTAATGCAAACCTCCCCACTCTCGTGGGTTCCATTGACTTAACTAGGATGGATGAATGCCTGCACTATTGATCCTGGTTCAACAGTTTACCCAGTGCGTATTTTCACATACTGCAAGTGATCCCAACTTTTATGGGACTCCTCACGTGCATAAGTCATTGCAGGTTCAGAAACTTATTTGCAAAAAAGTATTTTTTTGTGAAACAGAGGTGCCTGTATATGGTGTACAATAAACCATATTACAGTACTATTTATTTAGGACCATCCAGAGTAATCAGTTTAAAAAAAAAAAGAGGCTATTTCTAGCTTGTGAAACACAAAACCCAATGAGTCCACAGAAGGCCACTTGCAACAGAGCAACAAATTTATCCTTTAAACTTAATGGGAGGGATGATCTTGTGGTGAAGGCACTGGACTGAGACTCCAGAGATCTGGGTTCAGTTCCTAGCTCTGCCAAAGGCTTCCTGTATGTTTTGTATTTTTTATTGATATTGAGAGAGCACCTAGCGGCCTCAACCAGGTTGGAGCTCCATTGTCCTAGTCATTGTACATGCATATAATTGACAGTCTTTGCCCCAAAGAACTTACAGTCTTGGGCAAGCCACTTAATCTCTCATACCTCAGTTCTCCATCTGTAGAAGGGATATGATAATACCCTTTCTCCCACTTTTTGTCTGTCTTAGCTTTTAGCTTGTCTATGTAGATTGTAAGCATAGCTCTTACTATGTTTAGAGTATGGCACAATACAGGGAGGCTCTGATCTTGCCTTCAGGCACTACAGTAATTCAAATCATAAACAATAATCAACTACCCCAAGGCTCCAGTTCATTATATATGATCTGCGGTCAATTTATGGCTTGATCAGAGAAAAAACAATAATAATAAAAGACTCTCCAAATAGACTGATATCTTATAAACTGTGTTATATTGTTTCTCCAAGTAAATGTGTCTGTCCAACTAAAATACAATTATAAATGAATGACTTGATGGAAAATTAAAACTTGCCATTTATTTTGAGTTTAGAATTGTTTGACTCAAGTTGCACTGCAGAACAGGTCTTTGCATGACTTTGAATTTGAGTGATTACTGAGAATCTTTAGCCTTCAGTTTATTAAATCCACCGGTGTCTCTCTTGTAAAAGCAATTTGTCATATTTACTGTGCTGAAGGTGGCTGGGAAAGTGATACCAGTGGTCTGAGAGAGAAAAAAAATGGCAATTACAGCCTCCTGACTGTTAGCGGGGTTTGGAAACAAAAGGCAGATGTAGCAGAAGCTATGGAGGAGCCATGTGTCCATCCACACAAAGAAGTCTGTAGGACAGATCACGTGGTTGCTCATTTACCTTCGTTAGTGACTGATAGCTCAATCTTTGAGGGACAGCTTTAATTTGTGCTGTCAATTTGGCTACACACCTTTTAGCGACACAGCTGTGCCGCTACAGCCATGCTACAGAGAGAGCTCTCCCGCCAACAAAAATCTTCCACCCCCAACAAGTGGAGGTAGCTTTGTTGTCAGGAGAGCTCTCCTGCTGACAAAGTGCTGTTAACACTGGCACTTTTTGTCTGCATAATTTTTGTCATTCAGGGTGGGTGTAATTTTTTCACATCTCTGAACGACAAAAGTTTTGTCGTGTAAATTCATCTGACAGGTCTTTTCAGTTTTGTTTAAAACCAAGTAATATGTGTATCATGAATAAAACTGTATAAATTTTGTACACAAAAATTCAAATGTTAGCTGTTTTATTATATATTTTTATTACAGTAGGGTCCCAGTCCTGTTTGGGACCCATCATGCAAGTCAATGTAGTATATGTAGTAAGAGAGATTTGGTGTCCTAAAGAGAAATGATGAACAAAGGGTGGAAGAAAGGAAATACTGTTCCCATGTTACAGATGGAGAACTTAGGCCTGCTCTACAGGCCTACACGGTTATTTCGGAATTAGCCAAGTTAATTCGAAATAAAACTGTTCCCGTCCACACGACCAAACCGGTTTTTTCGATTTAAATGGCTCTTTAATCTGATTTCTATACTCCACCTCGGCAAGTGGAGTAGCGCTAAAATCAAGGTACTGTGGATGCAATTTGACGTTATTGGCCTCCGGGAGCTATCCCAGAATGCTCCCTTGTGACGGCTCTGTCACAGAGATTAAGGTGAAATCCTGCACCCACTGAAGTCAGTGGAATGTCTGCCTCTGAGTTCAGAGGGGCCAAGATATCTCCCAAAATGAATTGCACGAGGTCACACAGGAAGTCAGTTGCAGACCTGGGAGTTGTATTCGGTTCCCTGAGTCCCAACCCCAGCTTAATGTATGAATTCTTTAAAAACTCCCCAAGTTGAACACATTAAGAACTTTCAGGTTTCAGAGTAGCAGCCGTGTTAGTCTGTATTCGCAAAAAGAAAAGGAGTACTTGTGGCACCTTAGAGACTAAAATTTATTTGAGCATAAGCTTTCATGAGCTATAGCTCACTTCATCGGATGCATTCAGTGGAAAATACAGTGGGGAGATTTATATACATAGAGAACATGAAACAATGGGTGTTACCGTACACACTATAATGAGAGTGATCACTTAAGGTGAGCTATTACCAGCAGGAGAGCGGTGGTGGGGAGGGGGGAGGAGGAGGAACCTTTTGTAGTGATAATCAAGGAGGGCCATTTCCAGCAGTTGACAAGAACATCTGAGGAACAGTGGGAGTGCGGGGGGAATAAACAAGGGGAAATAGTTTTATTTTGTGTAATGACCCATCCACTCCCAGTCTCTATTCAAGTCTAAGTTAATTGTATCCAGTTTGCAAATTAATTCCAATTCAGCAATCTCTCGTTGGAGTCTGTTTTTGAAGTTTTTTTGTTGAAGAATTGCAACTTTTAGGTCTGTAATCAAGTGACCAAAGAGATTGAAGTGTTCTCCAACTGGTTTTTGAATGTTATAATTCTTGACGTCTGATTTGCGTCCATTTATTCTTTTACGCAGAGACTGTCCAGTTTGACCAATGTACATGGCAGAGGGGCATTGCTGGCACGTGATGGCATATATCACATTGGTAGATGCGCAGGTGAACGAGCCTCTGATGGTGTGGCTGATGTGATTAGGCCCTATGATGGTGTCCCCTGAATAAATATGTGGACACAGTTGGCAACAGCCTTTGTTGCAAGGATAGGTTCCTGGGTTAGTGGTTCTGTTGTGTGGTGTGTGGTTGCTGGTGAGTATTTGCTTCAGATTGGGGGGCTGTCTGTAAGCAAGGACAGGTCTGTCTCCCAAGATCTGTGAGAGTGATGGGTCGTCCTTCAGGATAGGTTGTAGATCCTTGATGATGCGTTGGAGGGGTTTTAGTTGGGGGCTGAAGGTGATGGCTAGTGGCGTTCTGTTGTTTTCTTTGTTGGGCCTGTCCTGTAGTAGGTGACTTCTGGGTACTCTTCTGGCTCTGTCAATCTGTTTCTTCACTTCAGCAGGTGGGTATTGTAGTTGTAGGAATGCATGATAGAGATCTTGTAGGTGTTTGTCTCTGTCTGAGGGGTTGGAGCAAATGCGGTTATATCGTAGAGCTTGGCTGAAGACAATGGATCGTGTGCTGTGGTCTGGATGAAAGCTGGAGGCATGTAGGTAGGAATAGCGGTTAGTAGGTTTCCGGTATAGGGTGGTGTTTATGTGACCATCGCTTATTAGCACCATAGTGTCCAGGAAGTGGATCTCTTGTGTGGACTGGTCCAGGCTGAGGTTGATGGTGGGATGGAAATTGTTGAAATCATGGTGGAATTCCTCAAGGTCTTCTTTTCCATGGGTCCAGATGATGAAGATGTCATCAATGTAGCGCAAGTAGAGTAGGGGCATTAGGGGACGAGAGCTGAGGAAGTGTTGTTCTAAGTCGGCCATAAAAATGTTGGCATACTGTGGGGCCATGTGGGTACCCATAGCAGTGCCGCTGATTTGAGCTGATGCTCAAATAAATTTGTTAGTCTCTAAGATTCCACAAGTACTCCTTTTCTTATTAAGAACTTTCAGTATACCTGTTGCACCTCGAGTGCAGGTTTGAGGATTTGAAAGTTCAGTATATCAGGTTTCTGTGTCGTGTGCAAATACATCATACTTGCACAGGTGATAGTCTGAAGTAAAGTATTCAGTAAAGTTGCTCTTACAGCCCAGCCAGAAAGAATGGCCATCTCCTGCTCAAGTTCCAAAGACGCATTTTGACCTAGCTTTATAAATTGTGGGTGAAATCCTGACCCTATTGAAGTCAGTGAATGATTTTGTGCTAATAACTTCAGTGTGGGTGTGTCTTTATGAAGTGTGAGTGGGTGTTTGTTCAGGGGTTAATATTAAGGTACTAGCAGTAAAGGAGACTGATTTTCCCTCTCCCATTCTCTTTTCTCAAAATAAGATACTGTTCAGGCAGCTATGTTAGATCTTGCTTGCTGTGTGTGTGTATGTGTGTGTGCGCGCGCGTACACACAAAATGCAACTGGTTAATGATCTTAACACTCTTGGAATGCTCTGCTCTCGTAGAGTGGGAGGAAGAAGGAAAAGGGGGAGGGTAAGAAATTCTCACTGCTTGGGTCTTCAGTCTCTTAAGCAAATGGACATGAGAACGCATTCCAGAAGACCCTGTGTGTCTACAACTCTGATTAGAAAAATAGGAATATTTATGTTTTTAATTAAACAAGTTGCAATGGTTTCCTTCTGCAGCTGTATATGAATATTTTCACCTTAAACATTTACTAAAGGTATAAAAGGTTTTCATTTCTTTTTTTTGTAATACGAAGAAGGAAAAAGCCAGATCAACTGCAAATTATATTGGCTTCAATGAAACTATTCATGACCTTAATGATAAGCATGCAGCTAAGTGTTCGTAGCATTGGGGAGAATTGGGATTGTATAGTGAAGGCTATATCAGCACTTATAGAATAAACCTCAGTTTTTAGCAGCTTGTATATGCAACCAGAAAATATGTTGCTTGGTACATTTTATGTTTTTAACAATCGGAAAACATAAGAACCTTTTGTTTCCAATTTAGAGCAGATTTTTAAAATGTTTTTAAAATTTCGGTTTTTGGATCTAATTCAGATATGGTATAAACTTATTTGACATTAATGATGTTTCATGTATGTGTCTGAGACCAGGACATGCACAGTTGTATCCCGGCTGCTGGTTTTAAGAGCAATCTGCCTACTTTTCTGACCAATCTGGTGCTATAGCCAATCAGGCAAATTACTACAGGTGTGCTCATTAGGCTGAAAGGAAATAAAATGGTGCCCATGATGGTACCTTTAGCTTAAGTTTTTGTGTTCTTTTAATAGCAGATAGGTGGTTACGGATTTTTCGCAGCGTAGTTGCTCTGTGCTATTATTTTAAAGGACCGTTAGGTTACCCAGAGACTGACTGAGTTAAAGGTCCTGATTCCTGTCAGCCATGTACAGTACCAGGTTTGAATTTGAGCATGGTTATAAAAATGAGTTTTCCTCCTTTTTAAAAAAAATGTCTTAAGAATCAGTATGAACTATTAGTTTGATGCTCTGGGATATAAGGATACACAGTCTGCTGGCTGGGCTCATAGAAACCAATTTTTTTAAAAACTTGGTATATTAAGAGAGAAATGTATAAGTTAGCAAGTATCTTGTGCTGACCCTGGAAATTACATTCATTCTGCTACCTGTTGGTGCATATTTTAATAATGTACTTACTCATGTGGGGGAGGGGGAAGGGGTTAAAGGAATACCTATCTGATCTGTTGGATAAATTATCTATTAAAACTATTAAAAAATCGGGCATAACATACTCTTTTTTTTTCTTTTTAAGCAAACAAAGAAAATTCACAGAGAAAAAAGAATTATAAACAAGAATTAAAGTTTTAGTAAAAGTAGTAAAATCAAGTTCAATCAAAATATTAAGATTCTATTTTAATCATATGCTGCATTGTCATGTTAAAATGGTAAAAAGAAATGCAAATTAACAAAATCTTCTTTTATATTTCAACCTCTGTGAAAATGTTAGGAAAGAAAATCTTTTCACTTGCAACTAAGAATCCATGTCATTCTATACTTGTATAGATTTTTGTAAAAATGCCAAAACACCAGCACACCCTATCAAGCATACCTGACACATTTTGAAATTGAACAGTGATGTAATTATTCTTGGTTTTTGATATATATATGACAGGTCAAGAGGAATTTTTCAAATTAAGAGCAATTTACATTTAAGATATATTTTGTTTGCCAATTCACCGAAAATGAAGTGTACTCTTTGAAAGAAAAGAGTAAATGTTACTCTTTAAAAATTAATGAA
Organism: Dermochelys coriacea; assembly: GCF_009764565.3. Classification (NCBI taxonomy): domain Eukaryota; kingdom Metazoa; phylum Chordata; order Testudines; family Dermochelyidae; genus Dermochelys; species Dermochelys coriacea. The sequence goes on along the minus strand of NC_050069.1, from coordinate 122,734,539 downwards.
AAATAAGGTTAATGTGAGATAAATAAATCTAACTTTAATGTTAATACTGTAGTATAAACAAACAAACAAAACGCCAAGGAAATTCAAAGTTAATTCAGTATTTATTCGTTACATCTTTTAATTGGGCTAAATCTTGAAAACCTCACTTGGGATTGACGTCAGTGGGACTTTTGCCTAACCCAGGACTACACAGTTCAATCTATTATGAAAATGAAATTCTCCTATATATGGATTTTTCTCACCTAAGCAATGAAAAATAAACTAATGATATTACAGTACAAAACTATTGGTCCCTAACATTCTTTGAAATTTCCCATTTTCAATGTATGCAGAAATTTTTTTGTACAGGTGTCTCAAATTGGAGTTTTTGGGGTAGGAGGTTGTTTTTTTTACACTGGTAATCGTGACTAGTCCCTGTAGCAACATTAGATTTGTGATTTACTTGCAGAGAGACCATTACAAGTTTATAAACCCAGCAATCAAGGATGGTAAAGTTGCAAAATATTCTTTTTTTAAAGTAGTTATTATGTTTTGGATTTCTATCATGAGCCATTGATTATCTTCGTTTTTCTCATGATTTATTTTACACTCACCTCTTGTAATGTCAGGTTTCTCATCCCCACATACTTGCCATCAGCATGGTCTAGTAGTTAAAGCACTGAGAGTCAGAAGACTTGGTCTTGTGTTTCCATCTCTTGCAACTGATTTTCTGGGTACCTTTATGCAAGCCATTAACAATATTGGAAAAAAAACCACCTGTGCCTCAGTTTCCCCCATGTAAAATGGGGATAATACTTAGTTTTTGACAGGTTTTTTTGAGATCCTCCAGTATAAAGGGCTGATAGTAAGTAAAGTAAAAGTATTGTTGATTTTTACCTACCACCTGTGGTACACAGGTAAACTTGTGTACCCTTTTCCTTGGTGTCCTTGTGGTATAGACGTGAAGGATATAAAAGCATGACTTTCGGATCCCAAGTGGAGTTTGCAAGGGTGGTATTTTTTTTTAAAAAAGTCCATGTTTTGACGTTTTAAACCTAAATAATTTGAAATGGAGGTTATAGAGGAAATAATATGATATCCTAAGATGCACCTTTTGCTTTTTGTTCTCTTTTAATAGGTGATTAAAGATTTTTCACCATGTAGTTGCTTTATGCCATTATTTTAACAAGACTGTTAACTTGTAGGTGCTGAAGATGAAGAGGATCTGCATTCTGGTCTTCAGAGTGGTAGTTAAAAATAGACTTGAAAATAGCAACAAGCTGGATCTGCTGCTTCTCTAACAGTTTTTTCAAATAGTTTAAAGCAAATGATTCATCAAATAAAGAACACTAAAAGAAATCTGCCAATTTGTAGAATTTGACTCCTCTTAATCAGAACAAGCCAACAGGATGTTGAGTTCCTGCTCTGCACCTGATTAAAGCCAAATGCACTAGAAACAGCTGGGAATCAGAGGAAGCACCAAGCTCTTCTCAGTTGGGGGTAGCACAGCAAAAGAATGTTTTTTTTTGTTTGTTTGTTTTTAAATCCCCTCTACCTTTGTTATTTTGTTTTCCTGACTCTTTGACAGATAAGCACTTATTTCCTCTGGTATTTTGGACCCGTTAGAAACCATGTGCAATGTGCAGAACCTAAGAAGCAGCTAGATGTGTATCTAGTCTAGAAAAAATCATTTTTTCACAGTATTTTAGGACATTCCTGGTCAGCATAGTTTAGCCAGATTGCTAACTTTACGCACTGTGATCATGCAGGTGCCAAATTCGCAGAGTTCTGCCCACCCTCAGTTAACAAGTTAAAAACTATACAAGAATAGAAAGCAGGCTGACATGTATTTTCCATCTGGATCTTTGTGGAAGTTTTCACTGCTGTACCCTACCACAATTCCTTGAATTGAATTAGAGAAATGTAAGGGCAGAAGGGACTTCAAGAAATTATGTAAACTTGTTTGTTATTTTTTTACAAGGTGGAAATGCATCCAAATTCAAAGTCTTTGTTAGTGTTTTATCTATGGGTCTAGAAATGCTACACACATAAGTCTTAAAGTTAAAAAAGTTATGTGAATGCCCTAAAATAAGAATAAGTGTATGATAATTCTTTTCATAAACTGATTCCAAAATGTGTTTTAAGAATTCCATAGAAAAAAATCAAGCACAAAAAGTATCTTGCAAAATATACTGTAGATCTAGTAATAGTTTGTTTTGCTGTTTAAAATATGTTCATTCTTGTGGTATCAAAGTTCTCTTAAGACCTTAAAACAAAACCATAGTAGGAAGTGGCTTCTAATGTGGCTATTCCCATGATGCCGGCTCTCAGCACTGGCATCATAATGCTCTTTTGTACTTGTGTAGCTTCCTCTGTGCTCCTAGTGTTAACACAAGCTGTTGTTGAATGTCCTCTGCCTTTCACGACTCTGATCCAAAGGTGGTTGAAGCCAGTAGAAATACTCGGTTGACTTCAGTGACTTTGGATCAGGCCCTTGATTGTAGTACTCAGCATTGTTACCACACAGCTCATCTCTCTCTCTCTCTCTCTCTCTCTCTCTCTCTCTGTAAACTCTGCTGGAAGAGCAGAGTGAATACTCTTACTGTGGTGTTTCTGAAAAGGGGATGATGAGTTCCATTCTCAGGCAAGCTTTGTTTTCAAATGAAAACTTCTCTTTTAATTTTCCCTCAACCCTTTTTCTTGCTATAAAGACCAGTGGGACTGAACCATCTATATGTTGTTCTCTCTTCACTCTCAACTGAAGCTGGAAAAGATGACCCATCCCTATCTCCTCATTTCAGGGTATATCCCCTTTTCTTTTCATCTATAGCTTACTTGTCGCTGGTATTTCTGTGAACTTCTTGTTCCGTGAAACTGCCCTTTCATGAGCCTCATTGTTACCAGTGCACCGGCCATAATAGTTTTGGGAGCACTACTAATTTACTTTAGCATCATGAGAAGCAGGGTGGATTTGATTTAAATCAAATTGATTTAAATCACTAGTCAGGAAGACTCAATTTAATAATGGATTTCTACACAAAAGTGCATTCTTCTTGGTTGTTATAACCTTAATACATATTCTTCACAACTCAGAGTTAGATGTACGTTTCATTTTTAGAAGGTACACACTATAAATTTTTTAAGTGATTTATTATGAAAACTTTTCAGATTAGTTTTATAGGTATATCAGAAAATGAATGATTGGTTATTTCATATACCAAAGGTAATTGAAGCAGATATTTATGAAGTCATTGGGAGGTGAACTATCTCCAATTCAACAGGTTAATCATTAATATTTGGAGGATTTTCTTGCCATGCTGCATTAGGAGGAGAACATCACCAGACAGACATTTAAATTGTTTTTTTTTTAAACTAAAACAATGTTATGTATTCTGGATTTTTTTTTCTTCAACAGCAAACATATAATATTTTAACAAAACAAGCATATGAATTTTTGAATTTAGTTAAACAGTCACATTTTTTAAAATCAGGTTTGTTTGTGTTCAAATTGTTTTAACTAAAATAGTTAAATGAAATATTTTTAAAAAATAAACAAAAATTAAATAGACTATATCAGCCAGGTCAACATGAGAAACTTAAAATATTGGCTTCGGCAGCTAACTCAGTCGTCTTCACCTTCATTTTCCTGTTTGTTCACAATCTGGAAAAGAAAGACAAGCTTTTCTGCTTTTTCAAGTCCCAAACAATTTCTCAATTTGGAATGAATTAGTCCAAAGGAAGAAAATATTCTTTCTACGCTGGCAGACGAAGCTACTGCTGTTATAAGTGAGGCGATCACTTCAACAGTCTCTGAATCCAAGTGCTTAACTGACTTCCACCAATTCACTGGTGTGACTTTCCTTAAATATCATCAGCAAACATATATTTCTTGAATGGTTCACCATTAGCTCTGAAGTTTATTATAGTTTGCATTGTGGAGGGATGATTGCTAGATGTCCATGTCATAGCCAGCTCCTCTTTTTCAGCAGTTAAGGTGTGACCCTGGTCCTGAGTATTGAGAATATCTGCAAGAAAATGAGCTGGAGATGGTACTTGCCCATTCGTTTTTTTTAATGCTTGTAATTTAACTCTGTCATTGCATATTTCTCTTTTTAAGATCTCACTCGGTTCCTTCCAAATTTCAACAGCAACAGCAATAAAACAGCTATTTCCCTGCATTTTGTTCAAGGCTACAGAAATAGGCTTCAGGGTACTCAGCACATGTTCAGCATTTCTCTTAAGCCCAATGTTGAGAACTTTGGCTGTGACAGTGCCATCTATTTTTTCACAATTTTGTTCACAAACTGTCATCAGATTAGGCCAGTTCTTGATATAGTGCTCAAAACTGTCCACTACTGAATTCCATCGCACGTCTTGTGGGAGAGTTAGTTTGATTCCTCCTACTTTTTTCAGAGCAGCTGCTGCAAAGTGGTTGTTATGGAAGTATTTTGCAATTTCAACAACATTAGCCTTTATTTCTGGAACACTGAAGTCTTTGGCTAGAAGGTGCATCAAATGAGCACTGCAACCATACGTTATTAGTTTGGGACTCTCTTCACTGTCTTCTAAATAATTTCTTTTCATCTTGGATACATTTGCAGCATTGTCTGTGACCAAGCTTTGTACTAGACATATGAATTTTTTTTCACAGTTTGTTATAGCTTTTACTGCTACTTTTACGTATTCTGCTGTGTGTGCACTTCCTGATGTATCAATTGTTTCTGTAAGGAAGACATTCCCTTCTTCTGTTGTCACACAAGTGCATGCAACAGGATCATTGTGAACATTTCTCCACCCTTTAAGACTCAGGTTAACAATTTCACCCTCGAGACCTTTTGCACATTGCTCAATTTCTCTTTCATACACTTCAACTAGCAATTTGCCTGTGACATCTGCTCAGTTGGGTGGACTGTATCCTGGTCTTAATGACTGAACCATGTTAATGAAGTGTGGGTTCTCAATCATATGGAAAGGAGAGTTTGTTGCATAAACAAACTGGGCAATTTTTTCATCAGTTACCTCTTTTTGTAATCTGCTGGTTCTTATCACAAACATATCTATGGTTGTTTCTGGATAATGGATTTTTTTTTTCCTTTTTTGCTACAGGTGATATACTGTGGCTATGTGACATACATGATGTGACTGAAACACTATCATTGGCAGATAACTCTGAAACTATAGAAAATGATGGTGATCTTGAAGGTGGATAGTCTTCAGAATCCTGTATATTGAGGATGGATTCTCCTAAACAAAATAAGTCAGTGCGGTTATTTAGTTATTATTACCCTACTGCTCATTTAGTATTACTTATTTCATTTACTGACACTTGGTACTACTTTAAAGGTGAAATTGTAAAAGGAAGATCTGCCTATTTCAGCTATTTTTTTTATCACAACTGCATCTAAAATGATAGTACCATAGAGTAACAACTATATTTTTTGCTCAAAAATGAGAATTCAACAATAGTCCAGAAGGAAGACAGGCAATCCTTAAGAAAGAAGTATGAAATAATAAAGTTTACCAACCTGAAGATCCTGCATGTTCAGACATGTTCCTTTCATCATCTTCAATGCAGCTTCCTCCTGAGAAGGAACACGTCTCATGATGTAGTTTCATTCGGGCAACCAGGCCTTGCATTTCTTTGTTGCACTGTTTGCATTTTGCACACATGCCTGTCTTGCACACAGGTAGAGGAACTTCATTAAAATATTCCCAAACTGGGTCTCTTTTACGGCCTGCTGCCATTATAGGTTTTCCCTTCTAGTGAGAGAATGATATGGTAGATCTCAAATCAATGAAGGCTACACTTGGAAAGACCTCAAGACTTCTGGGTATGCTGCTCAAACAGTTTCACTTTTGTTTCTACTGCCTGTCCCTCCCTTTTCACATTTATTTCCAGACTTCTTCTCCTTGTCCAGATCTATTCTGCCCCCCAACAATCTTCTATTCATTGAACTTTTTGAAACTTTGAACTTTTAGAAAGAGGGATTGACTCTGTGTACACAAATTTGCAGAGGTACAATAGGGTTGAGGTCTGTTATTTCTCACCTCTATTTTTTATTTATTTATTTATTTAAAAACATTTTTGCTGTTAATAAGCATGTTATCTCTGGAGACACATATCCACAGTTTGAGAACTGCAAAACTAAGCATCTCTGATGGTATCTTCTAGGCTGAGCACTGAGTCCCATTGGGTAGATAGCAAGATTAACCTAAATAATCTATACGGAAGCCCCTGGAACCCATAAGATTGGGTCTCTAATCCATGAACTATTGGAACTCGTTTATAAAAACTTTTCTTAAACATTACATAAATATATTCTCACACTATAGAATTAGAATTTATAATCCCTGTTCCATGACGATCTTTGACCTATAATGTATCTCAATTAAAACTATCTTTAGATAGGTTTTTCCCTCAAAAAGCATTTTATCAAAAAAATCCGATTTAAATAAAAAAAAATTTTTATCCACCCTGATGAGAAGAGAGACAGCCAAAATATTATGGCCTCCAAAAATGTGTATTTAAGATTTTAGTCTATGTCAACAAAAACAGAATGTCTTTTTAACCAGCAAAGGGGCTTTTACTTGTAAATGTTGAAAAGCCCAAAATAATATATGCCCATTGAAAGAAAAGGACACTTTAATATAAACTTGCTCTGTAAATATGAAATGTCAGGTATTTCTGCTCCTCTTGTGGCTCAGGAATTTTGGGATTCAGGGAAGTTATTCACTTCAGGTTCTGTAGGCTTGTAAAATAGACATTTCAACTCACATATTTGTTTTGACTCGATCCTGTACTGTTGAAATCAGTAGGAGTTTTGATATTTACTTCTAATGGGAGCAAGATCAGGCCCTTTATGAGCAAACACCATTACTTCATAGAACAGTCATGCTTCTGTGATTAGCAAATATCATTCTGTTACTATGACCGTTAGCACCTCTTAGACAGCAACAAGGTACACTTTCCTCCTTTTCTACTATATAGTCTAGGATGTTTATTGATTGATAATGTATTTGCTTAGTATAGCATTGGAAACCATTTGTAAATTATTGTGCATTGTCTATACAACAATGTGACAAGTTTGTTAGATTAAGTTAAAACAGCAGAGCAATAAACTCCCACTCATCGCTTAATGTGTTTTTCCTGTCTCGTTGTGCCAGAAAAGGTGTTTGAAAATATCAAGAGATGCACTAATGTTCTGTGACTTAATGGAACTTGCCTGCTGCTATTTTGGAGCATACAGTGATTAAGTATTCTGAGATGTGCCTGTATTTAAAGCCCAGAGCAGATGTTTGGTATTGAGACAACTTGTGGAAACTCATATGTCAAGTATGCTCATTTGTATTTTATTGCTGCAAAACAGAAAAAAATGTTCTAAATGTCAGAGAGTTCATTGCCTTTTTTTAATTTGAATGGAAATATCTATGGTACTTTTGAATAAGCAAGTTACAGTTTTCCATTAACTGACTCAGCTTAGATGGTTCTGAAAGTATGCAGTGTTGTTTTAGCCTTGTTTGGTCCCACCATATTAGAGAGACAAGGTGGGTGAAATATCATCTTTTATTGGACCAATTTAATTTATTCTATTGTCGAGAGAGAGATTAAAGAAGAGCTCTGTGTAGCTCGAAAGCTTGTCTCTATCACCGACAAAAATTGGTCCAGTAAAAGATATTTTATCTCTCCCAACTTGTTTCTATGATTCTGAAAGACATTTTTGCTGTGTATAATGCATATTGTAAATTGAATACGGTCACTGCATAGCTGCTACTAGTTAAATTGTTTTCATTAAAAATATTTTCCTATTTCGTTTAGGAGATGGAGGCTTTGAGGGACAACTTTTTATCAGCTTTGATTCAGAAAAAAAAATTACATTTTAATAAATACAATACATCATTATTTGTGGCACCTACAATTTGTAAGTTTTTTTTAAAATTGATTTTAAAAGGGTCAAAAGGTCAGAATACATAGTTGCTGTTAAATGTATATCCATTTTGGGCTTTCTATTGCTCCATAGAAATTTTTTTTAAAATGCCATTGTTTTCAGTGGATCAGGATCAGGCCTTCCATGTGCATACACGATATATCTATAGAAGTGATAAACTTTCATTTATTCATCTTCGGAGCATGCTTCAAACATTTCATCGTGTACAGTGACATTTTTTTATTTCATTTGCATTCTCCAGGTCTGCCTATGTCAGAGAGATAAGTCCCCTACAAGAGGACCAATACAAGAAGAAAGCAAAACTCTTGTGGTTTTGGTCCTTCTGTACAAGCTGGTCCCAAAGCGGAAGGTTAACTGGTCCTTATTACTTGTTTTCCTTTCCTCAGCAAGCAGAGGCTAACTCTTTTGGCTAACTTACTGGCTAGAGCTGGAGTCTGATTTTCTTATTTATACTGGAATATATCAGGAATGCTGTCAATGAAGTCAACAGAGGCTCACTGAAATAAAATGAGTGTAGTGAAAGGCCAATCGGGTCCTTTTTATTTGGGAATATTCCCCAAATCTATCTATCTTATAAGGATTTTAGTTAGTTTTCTATTAAGGTGTTTTTCTAGTAAAGATGATTTTTTTCAACTGACATTTGCTCAAGTACTCCATGGAGAGGTTTCCCCCTGATAGTAGTGTATCCAGACTCCTCTTGTTGACAGAAACTGCTCTGTTAATGGGATTACGGTCATCCAGATCGAACAGAGATGGAGCAGCACAGTTCTCATCTCCATGAAGCAGGCTCAAAGGCACACTTGCGATATTTTGTAGTTCTGAAGGCACGTGATGAGTTTCACTGTTTTCATGGATTTAAAGAATTCAAAATCTGTCCTCTGAGTGCATTTTTTCTGGATGCAGATGTTTCATTACGTGATCCGTGATCTGTGTGCCGTGAAGCTGAGGGATACTTATCTGCGCAGCCCATAAGAGATTTATTCTGTTTTTCATTTTGGATTACAGTAGTATTAGTTGTTCAAGAGCCTACTGTTCCATATAGCTGCTGCTATAGTTACAGCCTAGGTGTACCTTCATGGAGGCAGATGAATTTGACCACTGCTCTGCAGAGCAAGAAGCTTTTCATCTGCCTGTACACAGATTATTGATTAGTGCCAGTGAAATCAGAAAGGAAGGTTACCCTGGTGGTGAAGAAAGTGCCATCTTTTCTGGAGTTGCAGTGCTGGTCAAGTTTGTCTTTTTGGGAGCCTCCAAAAAGGCTTAGCAACTTAAGGCGTCAGTATCTCAAGGCTCACAGTATTAAGGAAGCTTGCACTGCCTCTGGTCATGAGCCTTTTTGCTTTCTGCTCATTCCCATTCCACAAAAGTGGTCACTACCTCTTGGGCTTCTCATCTGCAGCTGTGTAAGGTGGTGCTTCTACGTTGTGTTTACCTAGGTCTTGGGTCTGATTCCAGGTATGAACGAGGGGTTAGTGCAAAACTTGTCTTTTGGTATTATACAGTTACCATGTTGGAACAATAAATTCTATAAATCAACTCTGTACGTAAATTTAAGACATGTTTTCCAGCATGCCAACCAATGTAAAAATCCCACAAGAAAATGTTTTCCAGCAAGCCAATCATTCTCCAAAGAAACCATATTATTATTTTTTAACAAAACAAACAAAAATTAAAGACAAAAAGCTGAATCTTCAGCTGAATGGTTATAGCCTCTTCGTGCCATCAGAACAACACTATTTCTCTTCAGGAGGTTTCAGAAAATTTGGAGTAAATATCTTGTGCCATAAATGAACTGGAATTTTCATAGGGCGTTGAGATTGTTTCCTCACTGTCTAATTCTTCTCAATACTAAGTGATGACACGTTTTACCTTTTTAAAGTAAATTATTTAGCCTTTATGTGTACGTATATATTTCACAACTGTCAGGCTCTACTTTCTCTACTTACCTGCCTGGAATCTTTGTCAGGCCATCTTGCCTGATTGCAGCTTCTGACTCAATCAACAAACAATTAAAGGATGGAAATAAAATTAATCACAATCTGCTTAGTTTTGTGGTTTTATAGGTCTTGTCAAATAAACTTAATATCCTTTTTTGACCAGATTTAGAATTTGGGTCATAAAGGTATTGATTTAATATATAGTACTTAGACTTCTGTAAAGCATTTAACTTAGTACTGCATGACATCCTACTTCCAAAAAAAATTAGTACTATATAAAATCAGCATGGAACCTTTTAAAAGGACTAAAAGCTGACTAATTAAGATCTCAAAATGTAGTTGCTAATGGAGAATCATCAATGAGTACAGATGCTACTAGTGGAGTTCCAGAGGGGTCAGTTTTTGCCCCAGTGTTATCCTATACTTTTATCAGTGATCTGGAAGAAATTATAAAATCACTCCTTTCAAAGTTTTCAGATGACACACCGATTGATGGAAGAGCTATCTGGATCACTTGGTAATATGAGGCCAGTCAAATAATGGGCATTTTAGTCAAGCCAAAAGTAAAAATGTACATCTAGAAATAAGGAATGGAGGCCATTTCTGCAGGATAGAATCATAGATGAAGGACTGTGTCCTGGAAAGAAAGTGTCATGGCAAATAATGAACTGAACATAAGCTCTCAGTTTGATGCTGTGGCAAAAAAAGGATTAACACAATCCTTGGGTGTATAAACGGGAGTATTTTGTAGGAATAAGGGGTAATATTATCTCTATAAGTAGCACTGGTAAAACCATTACTGGGATACAGCATCTGTACTGACGTCCATGCTGAAAAATTGGAGAGTGTAAGTAGAAGAGGTACAAGAATAATTTAAGGTCTGGAAAACCTGCTGTGCAGTGAGAGACTTAAGAAGATTAATCTCTTTAGTTTATTGAAGAGGACATGATGATGATCTAAAAGTACCTACATTGGGAAAAGATATTTGATAGGCAGTAATACTGAGATCCAGTGCTAAATAATGAGGCTAAATAAATTCAAACTGGAAGAAAGGGGTGATTTTTTAATGTGAGGGTAATTTAAATATTGGAATGACTTTGCATGGGATGTAGAGGAACCACAAGTTATTGAGCTTGAAACAGAAATCACTGAGTGAAAATGTTGAGGCCTGGGTTACGTGATATTGTTTCATTTTTATCTATATTATAGAAGGGAAAAATAATCCATGGCTCTGTTACTAATAACTTAAACAAATTTACTCTGAATTCAGAGTTTTATCTTCTCTCCTGCAGTGTCTGAGCAGATTGTGCTTTCCTGGTTTATATGTCATTCAAAAGCACTTGACATTTTTTTTTCTCACCTGCAAGCTGAAACTGACTCTGTGGACTGAACACAAGCAGTTCCGTATATGAATTAAATATTTGATTATATATATACGTTAATTGCAGTTTGACCACATGCTAATGTCTCTTTTGTGATTGGATGAGCATAAGTCTTGCAATCAAGACAAGGTTTGAAGCCACCATTAAACTTCAGATCTCTTGGAAAGGAAACTGGAAATAGGAAACTTCAGAATTCAGTCAAATCTTTTCCTTTCTGATCAGCGCAGACCTTGCCCAAGGCATCATTCAGAGGGAGGGAAAAAACAAAAAAAAAACAAGCTACATTAAGATTTATTGGCTGGGTTTCAATTTTAATTTTGTCTTCTCACATTCACACAGTTAAATACCTGTGCATTCATGCTTCTAGTTAGATGCTTGTCTCATTCCTTTAATCGGTTTTTTATGAGGGTCTTTGTATGAAGTCTTCCCCTCTGCTAGGCCAACCAGTGTCCCATCTCATATACAGTATACCATTTCAAGCGTACTTAATGGAATATATTTGTTAGTAGTATTTGGATACAACAACCTATGATGATAACACTTTATCCAAACTGAAAGAATTTTAACTACTTGTTGAGTGGGCTAAACTGCCATTGGCCCATTGAAGTCAGTGGCTCTCTGACAGTTTACATCAGCTCCTTTATTTGTTTTTCACCTTTAATTCCAATTACATACTTTCTGTATATCGCTCATTATTTCATTGACACTTTTTCTTTATGGTCAGTTTTTAGCACGTTTCACTTTCTGACTCATGCACTAGCTCGGTGCAACATTTAGGATGCAAACACTGAAGAGTAATGTTTAAATTAAAAACCTCTCTTCTTTGGGAACATTTCTATTCATTCTGTGTTTCATAAAACCAGTTATTTACAAAACCTAAATTCTGAGTCTAATCAATTTATCAGTGTTATTTGTTACTTATATAATGCCCTGATGTGTCATGCTATAAAAATTCACTCACTCACTCTCATGAATACAGAGTAAGAGACCCATAGCTCAAAGTGCTTTCAGTCTTAAAAGACAACATACAGACTATGGAACAAGAGAGATAATCTAGCACTGTATTTTTATTTTTTATAGGGAATTAGAGATTCTGTTACCTGTGTTACAGAATTTAAAATGCCAAATGGGTCACATAGGTTTTTAAATATATTTTTAATAACTCCACAATTATCAAACCAAATTTATCAAACCACCTAACAAACTTTCCAAAAGAGTCAGATTCCCAGTCCCTATTGTGCACAGTATAATTAACCAGATCTGAACTTTTTAGGACAAACTGTTTTAAAGATATCGTGTTCCCAAAAACATCAGCACATTTTGCAAAACCTTTGTAGGTGTGTCTCCCCCCCCCTCCTCCCCCATACTTTCACTCCTGGTTACTTCCTTTCATTCCCCTATTTTCCTGGGGGGGAATCTTTGGCAAGGACTATACTTCTAAAACAGTGTTGAATTTTTGTTTGTTTTTTGTTTTGGCAAGCTTTGGCGAGAAGGGATATGGACTTAAATCAGCTACTATAGCAATGGCTACAACAAGAGAACCTAGCAGATACCTTACTTAGGTTAGATAGAATATAGTCACTATCTTTGCTAGGGAGACAGATTGCTACCTCTCCACACTCTTGGTTCCCTTTTTGAGATTATGTTAGAGGAGTTCATGCATGTAGTAAAGGTTGGGGGCAAATATCTGACAGTTCAATGAGACGAAAAAATTGAGAAGAGAATATTTCAGCACCAGATTTATCAGGCTGAGACTGTTTGTGAGGACTATAAAGGAGGCAAGTTGTTGGATAGATGATCTGAACCAGCGCCTGCTCCAGTCAGCCAAACACTCTTCAGTTAATTCATCACAACTCTAGAGCACTTCAATTCTGCATACTTAAAAGGTTAAGGTAGTAAATAGTTTATTGCCACTGAGGCCTGTTGCACATTGATCATTGTTGAATTCTCTGTTTAGATGTAAGATCTTTTGAAATATACACTGAAGGTTTAGTCTGAGAGTAGGATAATTGCCTGGAGGGTTTAAAATTTGAAAGCAGACATTTCTACAGACAAAATGTAATAGGCTGCCCAGCCAGACTAGTGTGAAACAATAGTTATATTTTTGTAGGTACTGTATGAAGCATTATGAACAGTGACTATTTGAATCGGGGATGGGTTAAATCATTATGCAGCTTCCCCTTTTATGTCTATCCATTACCTTTTTCTTAGTGTTTTATCATCAACTCTTTGCAGCATATGCTGTAATTTTGAGCTGTTGGCTCCTGTCCTAGACTTTCTGCTGGAGAGTTATTAGTTTATTCATCAGGAATGTAATTAAGCTTCCTCAGTACATGCAACTGAAACACTTAGTTACATACATTTCAGAATAAAGTCTCGCTGTTTGTAGTTTAATGCTGTTTCAACAACACACTTATTTGATGTATATAGGTTTTTCTTGTTTTTCATAGAAGCACTGAATGCAGCATTTTTGAGCATTTGTTGGTAGTTTTTTGTCTATACATATACTAGTTTTATGCCCAACCAGCAATGCAACAATAGTATCTGCCAGATGTGGCTTAATGGCTCCAGGCTTTAGATCCAAATTCACCTAACTTCTACTATTTTTTAAGAAGTTACATAAAAATATAAACTATCTCACACTTACACTAGTACCCTTTCCTCTTACCATGTCACTGGTTTTTAACTGCTATTTTCAAAATACATTCCTTGGTTCTCTTTAAAAATAATTAAATCCTACAAATTTAGGCTGCAGTCCTTTAGTGGGGCTCTGCACAGGTGCAGAAATCCAACTGTGAGAAGCAACTTGCAGCATGGTGGATTAGTTAAGAAAATTTATGCTTGTAAAATTCAGATCAAAATTAAAGAACATGTTGCTAATTTGTTTCTAAACATTTAGTGAGCTGCACTGTTTTTTAAAAAGGTCAGTTGTTAACAAAGCACATTAACAGAGATACCTCAATCATTTATTATCCTAACCACACCGAGTAGCTAGGATATCTTTTATATACCATATTGTGGTAAATGTTGACTTTTAAAGTGGGTTTGTATTGTGAACAGTGACACTGTAAAAACACTGCTTCTTATTCAACATATATGCTTCCTGTGTGCTTTTTTTAAAGATGCATCTGCTGACTTCAGTAACACAAAATAAAAATGTTTATTTCTGTTAGCCCTGCAGAGCTCAGAGAGAGGGAGCTGAAGTGGATTTCTTCTTATGGCTCATCAATGGAATTATTTTACTATATCCAGTTAATTACTCCTGTGCAACTCCATTGAAAACATTGTGGTTGCAAAGGTGTCAGTGAGGTCACTTTTAAAACAGAGAGTTTGCACAGGTATAATAGAGGGCTTAATTTGGCTTGCAGAACCTCTCTTACTGGGGATGTGGAAGAAGGAAAGCGCACTTTAGATCCCTGGTTGAGTCTGCAAGGCTGGAATATTGGATACACTAAGTATATCTGATCTGTGGTCATTGAACATGATACCTCATTATGTCATTCTGTAGAGTAAAAGCGTGCTTTAAATCTGTGTGATGTGCTAAACGGAGTGAGACTCATTGACAATCTGCTGTGATTAATAAAACTTGTTTAGAAAAGTTAATTATAAAACCAGAAAAATGTATTCTCATCTCAGTTGGCCATTCATGCATGTAACTCTCAGTGCATCAATATAGGAACGGATCTAAATGGAATGAAAAATCTGAACAATATTAACCTTGATCTTTAGTGGGTCAATCTTGACACAATAGGTTAAAAAAAAATCTGGTCTTCTGTCAATGAAGTTTATTTGCATTAAAAAGTTGGGCCAGATTCTGCCATGCTTACTCATACTGAGTAATATTTACTGTGTGTAGTCCCACTGATAAAGCTGGCAGAACTTGATCCTTTGTATGGGGGGGGGGAATAGACTCCTAAATTTAAAATAAATTTAAATGGTTGATTATATGGAAGCAGAGACATTAAGAGAGCAGGATAAAAAAATAGAAACATTAGTTTTATGCTTCTGTGGAGAACAGTTTTTCTTAAAAGGATCAATTTGTGGTCACAGGAGTTCTAGATTTTCACCTCTTTTACTATGCAGTCAATAAAATTTCCTTAAATGTGAACAAAATGTCATTTCATCAATTTTTTTAAACTTGATTTAATGAATATATTTAACATTCAATATCAGAAATAGAATGTACGCAGACAAACTGACAAGTTACAAATACTTTAATGCTGTTTTAAACAAAAGGCAGGTGTTTAAAAATCAGTTCTTCCTCTTTGTATCTTCCAAGATTTGATTCAGGATTCTGTTATGCTAAACATCAGACTCTTTTAAAAAAAAAAAAAAAAAAAAAAATTCTTAACTGATCAAAATAAAATGATGTCTTCTGACTTTTTGGGGTGGGGATGGGTGGGCATGTTTCCTCTTAGGATATTTTGCTATACTTTTTTGGAAGATGGCAACCATTAAAGTGCTGAGTGGTATATAAATATATTATTATTAAAAATGTTTCTAGTACTCATAACTTCATAAAAAGTTGTAATTTTTAAACAACGATATTACAACTTGTTGATGTGAACCAGTGGCTTGGATTATTTTTGGAGAAAAACAAGAAGTTTGAGCTATGGTTGCTGTATCATTTTGGCCTGTTATCTTATTAGATCTTATGGCTGGATATATCATCATTAACTTCTGGTCCTAAAACATTGCATAATATTGTCATGTGCTTGTGAAGAGCTGAAATGTTTTCCCACAGTGTTGTGAAATAAGTGATTTTATATATATACAGACTTTTTTATTATATATATATATATATATATATATATATATATATATATATAAATAATAAAAAAATCTGTACAACTAAGAGATAATTTATAAAGTGTTTTGGCATCCTTCAGGATGAAAGGTGCCTTATATGTATGGTAGGCGGGTGTGTAGCATGTTGTTAGACTGATATATATTATATACTTTTACAAGTGCCGTCAATGTTTTGTATATAAACCTTATAAGTATTTAGCATGTGGGAAAATGGAGTATCTGCGCTTGTCTGCTGAGGTATAATTTGATGCTCTCACCATTAACATGAATGGGATATATGCAGCTAAACTCATATGCATGCAAATGAGTATTGTGCATGGATAACAGCTGGATGAACAGCTGGTATGTATCAGAATCTTATCACTATTTAATCAGTTTTTTTAGTGTAACACTTTATAGTACTAACAAATTTATTTGAGCATAAGCTTTCGTGAGCTACAGCTCACTTCATCGGATGCATTCATTGTTTCATGTTCTCTGTGTGTGTATATAAATCTCCCCACTGTATTTTCCACCGAATGCATCCGATGAAGTGAGCTGTAGCTCACGAAAGCTTATGCTCAAATAATTTGTTCGTCTCTAAGGTGCCACAAGTACTCCTTTTCTTTTTGTGAATACAGACTAACACGGCTGCTACTCTGACTTTATAGTACTATCCACTTCACTTTTAGGAGGAGCATTGACATTTAAAAAGGAGTACAGCGGGTTTTAAGTAAAATGCCAGAAAACTACAGGACTCTCAAGAACACTTTCTGTGAAAGATGGGAGGAAATGTGAGATAGGAATTGGGACATGACAGCCTTTGAGGATAACACAATTCACCTGAAGTTGCTGTGTGCAGAGTAGCCTTAACCGGGTGATTTTTAGTGGAATTTAATGTTACTTTCTGTTAATCCCTATTAATCCCTTACTGGAAAACTTGATTTCTTAGGTATTTAAATGGTTTACTTTTTGACTGATCTGTGTCGCTGGATGCTATTTATCTTTAATTATTTCTTTATCATACTGACGAGATTCTTGATTTGCTCCTAGTTTATATAACTTGTTAGAAATAAAAAGAGCAATCTAACCATTTGAAATAAGACATGTTCTGGGCTAAGAGACAGGGAACCTTATTTGGTTGAGTTAACAGGAGGAAACATACACAGTTCAGTAATGACAGATTTCAGAGTAGCAGCCGTGTTAGTCTGTATCCGTAAAAAGAAAAGGATTACCTCTCGCACCTTAGAGACTAACAAATTTATTGGAGCATAAGCTTTCGTGAGCCACAACTCACTTCATCGGAAAGCTGATGCTCTAATAAATTTGTTAGTCTCTAAGGTGCCACAAGTACTCCTTTTCTTTTTACAGTTCAGTAATGTAAACTATCAATCTCATGTTTTTCTTACAGTCAGAAATACACCTCTTATTTCCAACCAGATAGCAAAATGGGAGCTCTAAAGGATGTGGTTAACATTAGATAATTGCATCCCTGAGGGATCTGAGATCTTCTGATGAATTTCATACCTCTTGCGTGTCCAGGGATGAGGTTTTTTTCACACCATAGATCCACCCCACAGATCTTATTTTATTGCTTAAATCAGTCTGTGTGCTAAGGGGTTATTTACTATTTCCCTAATATTCCCAAGAGTACAAGCAGTACTCTTCCATTCAACTTCCTCCCTTTCTTTCTCTTCCTCCTTTAAAAAGAAAAATTGGCAAGACAAATTGGCAATTATATAATGGCACATTTGGTATTTTAATGCGGAAAGTGTACATTACCAAAAAACCTCTCACTCCCAGAGTACTCTTTGTACTTTGGAGAAAATGCTGGATGGTCCCTTAGCATACTTTGCCACTATGAAATTTTTAAATCCTTTCAGTTTTGGGAAGGTGATTACTGTCCTAAACATAACAAATATTGTGTTTGCAATAGCAGGCATAATGTACATTTAGTTTAAATCTGTATAAATTGAGGCCATTCTTAGTACATCATTGATGCTGAAATCCATAGAAAAGGAACTTGAAACAGAGAGTTACTGAGTTTGGGGGACACTAATATTTTATAATTTAGTCATTTATTGTACTCTTAATTAAAATCCTATCTTTACATTTTGAACTCTTTGTCTGAAGCTTCTGCAGTTCGGTTCCTGCGAAATCTACCTCTGATACAGGATCAAAAGATAACAGGCACTGCAAAACCAACCCCAAGCTTTGGCAGCTTCACCTCTTCTCCCTACTAATTCAGAGCAAAATTCACTTCTCTCCACATTCCTGCATCTGGAGGGTGGCTCACACTCATGAAACTTGCTGTATGTCAGGTGAGCCTGGACATAGCATTGTGTGGCCTGTTCAGAAGCTGACTGACCACATTATTGCAACAGATTGCTTTAAACAGCATTTCTGGACTGGGAATCATAACCCACATTTTTCTTTATACCCCATTGCTAAACAGCAGATATACCTTATGTACAATTACCTGTCACATTTGCTGTAGGAGTATGTAGGAATATGTAAATTCTTTGGTAGTTTCCCTAGCCTCTTTTATGCATTTGCTGGCTATTTAGGATTATGTCTCTTGGATTATTTGATGGATTCAAACTTAGAGTGACAAATGCACAACTTGTGCCTTGAGCTTAGTATTCATCTCTTAATAGCAGTGTCTGGAAACTCTAGCCTTGGTGAACTTCTTGTGAACATTGATTGGTTGGAAGGACACAGAAGCTTAGTACGTACACTGTGTTCTATGGGTTTGCAAGCATTTGCAGAAAGATGGAAAAATTAGAAGGAAAACAGTATATGAAAACATGCCATCCTGTCTCCTTCAGTGAAGTAAAAATGCTATTGGCATGTGCTCTTGGTTCTAGTGTTGTTTGAGTCATATGTTCATTGTCTGATTCAAAAAAGAAAAGCATGATTGAAAAGAAGTACTAATTTTAAAATAAAATACTTGTATGCAGTAGAAACAGGAGAGTATGAGCCCAAGCTATGCAGTCTTTTAAAGATCTTTTGATACAGAATTTCAAAGTATGTGTGACTTGTTTGTGAAAGATGCCATCCCTGCTGATTGTCATGGAGAATGAATTCATACACCACACTGGCAACTCAGGCTTAACTACAATGCCCCACCCACCCGGTCTCATTCCTAATTTGCACGGACCAATTCAAGAGGAGATAGTATAGTCTTCTATGTCCAGTCAGTCTTTAGTGAAGTGTGCTTCAACTCCCAGTCAGTGAGGGTGGGAGAAAGGAAAGGAGCTAATGGGGCAATTAATGCCGTTATGTTTGTATTTTATGCTATGTACCACATTATCTGCTAGGAATATGACCTAATTTTTCATACGCTGTCAATAAAGCCTTTTCTCACTGTCATCCTCAGCCAATGACCTGGAGGTGAAAGGCTGTACCTCCTCAGAGCCAGCCAATTCTCTAGAGTTCAATCTTGACAGATTTATAAAAATTTTTAAAAAAGTATAGAAACACGGCATGGATATAAAGTGGAGGTTTTTATAACCCAGTAATTGTTTTTTTATCTCCCAACTCAACAATACAGTAATTCATCTCTTGAATCCATGAAACTAGAGGGAAATAACCCCCAAAACTTTATGGTTTTATGTTACTATTCTGAAAGCTAGATAAGTGGCATACCATTTCTACCGCCAACTGTTTCCCAAATTCTGTATCTTAATGTTCAAATGAAAGGTAGCTATTATTCCTATTTGCTTAATGTTTGTTAGAACATGGTGATGGATGAAAAAGGGACCTGGGGAATGAAACTGGTTGCAGTGCACAAATCCCTTGTAATGTCTTCTGTGATTTCAGGATTCACCTCACAAGTGTCAGAGTTGAAACAAAGCTTTTTAAATGAGTGCCTATCTGTTGTTATGTGTGAATTGTGGTGGAGCGACTTAAATTTTCAAAATAATAATTTTTAAAATTCCCATGAAAGGCAAATCAGATACCAGCTGCAGATCTGACATTTTTTGATTCATGAGATGGTGTCCTCCTTGTTCAGTAAATAATAATAAT
Source organism: Dermochelys coriacea (assembly GCF_009764565.3). Classification (NCBI taxonomy): domain Eukaryota; kingdom Metazoa; phylum Chordata; order Testudines; family Dermochelyidae; genus Dermochelys; species Dermochelys coriacea. The sequence goes on along the minus strand of NC_050069.1, from coordinate 122,714,478 downwards.
AATAATAATTAAACAGAAGCGTTTAACAAATGGGTCTTGTCCCTGAAAACTGTCGTCCTCCCCTGCCCTCATACCTGTCAAGACCACATGGATTATCTGGTTCATCCCACAGATTTCTGGTTACTGACCCACATCCCTCTGAGTCAGATAATTTCATTAAATGGAGAATTTTGTGAGGGGGTTGCTGTTGAGTTCACAGAGGTGCTCGCTTTCACATAGAAAGAACAGCAATCATCTTCCAGAAAATACACAGCTGGAGAAAATGTAAGGATTTTGCATTTAAGCATAACCACATTGAAATTGCAGCGACAGCAATGGTGATGGAAAGAGCGCAGTGCGCTTTGTTAATGTCTTCCATATCAAATATCTTCTGTAGCATCCTACATTCAGTAATGAATGAAGCCTTTCCCTTTAAGACATGTAATGATTATTATCCCCATTTTACAGATGTGGAAACCAAGTCACAGAGACATTAAGTTTGTTTCCTTTGCTAAAACACTGACAGCCTCTTTTAGGCTTACTATTCCACTCCAACAAAGCAGTTGCTATATTAAAGGATGCTAAAAATATTTTAAGCTTAAAATTAGTCATTAACCTGTCAAGTATAAGAATACTGTGTCTGTCTGTGTGTATTATAGGTGGGACTGGTAGTGCTGCATGTTGTTAAAGTTGCCCAGCACTTACAAGATCATGTTTTCAGTTGCTTTGCCACATTTTAACAGCTCAGGGTAAAACTTTTATGCCTGGTGCCTGTCTCAAGCTAAATTTTTTGGAAAAATTTCAGCCAAAATAGTTGAGCTATTTCTGAGAACATCGGGGGTGAGAAGGGGAGGAAGGGGGAATGAAGAGACATGTTTTTGCCCATATTAATAAATTCTGGTGATCATTTCCCTGGAATGCTCTAGCACCCCGTGTGTTGGAACAGGGATCTGAAATTGGACAGTGAGGTGGCCTTCATTTGCAAACTAGTGGAGCAGGGGAATAAGATCTGAAAAGGAGCCACAATGCGGTGGGGAGGAGGGGAATTTTGACTAGCTGTTCAGAAAGATTGGTAAATGAGTCATGTTGTGAGGTGACACAATGAATGAAAAGCCTGGGGCTGGGAGCCAGTGGGGTTGGTGAAGGTGTGGTTGTGACTGGAAGATGGGGATGGGAGGGAGGGACCGATTGGATGGGGAGCTGAGATGAAGGAAATGAGAGTGGCTGGGCAAAGAAATTCACACTGGGAATGTGAGGAAACTGAGGTAATGATGGAGTGTCCAGAGAGGCAGGCTAGGACTGGTTGGGCAAGGAGGCTGTGCCTGGGAGGAGAGGCCTGGAGAGTGGTGACTGGGACTGGCTAGGTGAGGAGAAGGTGACTAGGATGAGGACTCGGGGATGGGACAGTAGCAAACCTGGGAAAGGGATAGGTTGGGGGGAAAGAAGCAGAAGAGGTCTAGCTTGAGGAAGTGGGCAGAGTCTGTGCCCACTAGAGCACGCAACCCTCCAGAGTGTGGAATGGAACCCAAGATTCCAGTCTCACCATTGCTCGGCTGCGAAACCCCCACTGCTACTGTTCCACCTGAAGGATTTCAACCTGTACTGTTGTATGCAGTGTAGTTGTGTTGGTCCCAGGATATTGAAGGATAAAGTGGGTGAGGCAATATCTTTTATTGGCCCAACTTCTGTTGGTGAGAGAAGGAGGACTCTGTGTGACTCAAAAGCTTCTCTCTCACCCAACCTGTATTGCTGACATTTACTCCATTAACTCAAGTTGCAGAGATCTGTGTGGTAGATTTAAAGATTCCAAATCTTCTAGGGCCCCATATGCCAATATGGTGCCACATTATGGGCTTTCTCTTTTTTCAGTTTGCTTTTTGAAAAACCTTGGGCATTTTTTTAAAACATCAAAAGGACAATATTTATATTGCAAAGTCTAGCACTCAGAAGTTAGAATGTCAGAATTAAGATTGCCTCATTCCATGCACAGGATGGGTCTGCTCTGAGGAGGAATTGCTCTGTAGTGAAGGAGAATGTCTGTAGGACTTCTGCCTCATCCATTTCAGATGTTGGAAGGTGTGTAGTGAATGTGGCAGGGAATGCCAGGAAAAGAAAGGATGGTCTCATGGTGCCCTGGAGAACTGGATTCTAGCCTTGCTTCTGTCAGAGTTTCTGGGCAAGTCACTTAAACCAAACTTTTTAGAGGTGGTAACTAATTGTGTGCTCCTCATTTTCTCGGTGCCTGACTTGAGACCCTGGAGTCTGATTTACAGAAGTGCTGAACATTCACATATGCACATGAAGTCAATGGGAGCTGTGCTTGAATATACCAAATGCTATATAATGCTACACTGCATGCCCCCCTAGCATGGGTATAAATACCAGTGTAGATGGAGAGGCATTGCTTAGGTGCATAAACATGTCTGACTATTAAGGGTACGTCTACATAGGGACAAAAGACCTGCAGCATGGCCGTGGCTGGCCCAGGTCAGCTGACTCAGGCTTGTGGGTCTTGGACTGCAGGGCTAAAAACTGCAGTGCAGCCAAGGCTTAGGCTGGATCCTGAGCTCTAGGGCCCTTCACCCTCTTAGGGTCCCAGAGTTTGAGCTGGAGTCTGAGACCAAATATCTACATCAGTTTTTCAGCCTTGGCGCCCGAGCCCCACAAACCTGAGTCAGCTGACCTGGGCCAGCCGTGAGTTTTTTACACCAATGTAGACATACCCATAGAGTATGTGCCCTAGACAGCTCTCTCCATGCCCAAGCAATGCCCCCACCCTCCATCTACTGTGCTATTGTAAGGCTGCAGATTGAATTAATAGAGGCTCTACTTTTTGTTCGTAGTTTTCTGAGTGTAAGCAACAGCCTGGTAAAAACAGATGCATAATTTCTAGAAAGTCCTTTCCTTTCCTCTTGGACGTCTCTCAAGGCCCAGCCATTCTTAATTTTTAAAATTTAATGATTGGCTCAAATGTATTTAAGGTCTGACTGTCTATCAAAGCTACTTATGTGGCCCCCGTTTCTATAGTATATGAAAACCTTACAATCTTTATGTATTTATCCTCACGACTCCACTATGAGATACAGAAGCACTATCATCCCCATTTTAGAGACAGGGAAGTGAGGCACAGAAGGATTAATTCTTGTAGGAGACATTTATTTTTGTTGTGAAATTGTAATGGCTCATTCACAGTGACGGGTGCATGGGGTAACTTTACTTCAGGGCACATCAAAGGACTCCCCATTTCAAAGTTTTCTCAATTCACCCTCCTCTCATCTCTGTTCATTCAATAGAAAATATCTGGAAAGTTTCAGAGCCTCACACTTCAGTGTAGGTTTACAAAATTGAGGATGCATTGAAATTTAGGAGGAGGAGACTGATTGCAGGTTATTTTCCAGTTTTAATATCTGTCATTTTTTTTAGAATCTCAACAGCTGTACAGATTTATTTTTTAAAAAAAAGAAAGGAAAAAAAAAGACAAGGACAAAATAATAAGTCATTTGGAGAGAGAGTCAGAAAATTTTAGTCAATGGAATTTTACGCAAAAATGAGGAGGAAAAATCATACAAAAAGTTTTGTTTAAAAGTGGTTTCCAGTTTTCATCAAGTTCTATTAATTTGTAAATGCCAGTATTTGAGATGTTCGTTGATTTCTATCTAGAAATTCTGCACCTGTTCAGTATATTTTATTTATTTCTGAACCAAGTGTCTTCCTACATAGCAAGGGCAATAGTCCATATTCAAGGCTATATACAAGCAAAATATGAAATTTTATTTGTTTTTAAAGCCATTTTTCACTGGAGGAAATACTTTTTTCACATTTCTTGTGTAACTGAGACACAGCCAGATAGACTCTTTATTGAGCTTTCCAAAACAAGATCGTTTGGGGGCTGAAAATAAGCACGAGAAATTGCAGTCCAAAAGGTAATTTTCTTAAGTGATCAATGACAAAAAATATGTAATTTTGCCTTAAGTAGAACACTGATTAAAAAAGAACTTCTGGCAGTACCTCCAAACTTGGCCAGGAGAAGGTGTGTGTGCAAAGGATGTATGGAGGGGCCATGCAGTAACTGCACTCTTTGGAGAAAATTTTAGCTTCCAGACAGCATAGCTGTTGCACTGTCCTTTAAGAGGATGCAGCATATACTCCAAATCTGGCCATTTTGTTGGAGAGAAGGAGGGAGGCAGGGATGGATCATATGCTTGTCTTCACCAGTCTCCTCCTTGTCCCCTTTCAGACAGTTGTTGTTCACGGGGGGATCTTGAGCAACTACACTTCCAACTGGGATTCTGGCCAGCTGCTGTGCAGGAGCACAAAGGGAATGGGGATTTCTCCTGGCACTTTCAGAATCTAACCTCTTGTTTGGAGCATTTATGGACACAAACTGCCATAGGAGTATTTAAGTAAAGAGAGCTACATTTCATTTCACTTCACATTCTCTGTCCGTTGTTCCCCCAGCCCAGTGAGCCACGCTCGTCTCCTTTATATCTGGGGAGTGGATTGACAAGTTATGACTCTGGCATCAGTCAGTATTTCCAAATATAATTTCAATGCTGCTAACAGGCTGAATCAGCAGATGCTCCTGCAAACCCATTGCAATGCAGCTGGAAGACTGAGAAGTCTTCCATATACATTAAAATAGGACAGCAAGGAAATTGTTCTGCCTGAGTAACTTACAGCAAATACAATCAGTAATCTGCTCTACTGTGTTTGCCACTATATTAAACCTCCTATTCTAAATTTTGGACCGTTATTAAACTATTATCACAATAGACTAATCAGCTGATTACAGTGTAAAAATATTCTTAAAGAGATGTTATGGGTTTTAAATCTCCCAATAAACTGAAGAGATTAACCTCTTTTTGAAGTTTACGAATAAACTGAGTCAAGCACTTTGGAAGCATTTTTGTTAGGTTATTTCGTAATAGATGGATTAAAGGAATGATTGTTTAGAGAGGAATGGAATTGTGGCCTGTAGTTGAATTAAAAGCAACAATCCAACTTGCCTTCATTAGCAGGACTCCAAAAAATAGTGTAATAAACTTTTGTTTTCTGCATTTTGGTGGAGTTTTCATGATTTAATGTACTAAAAACATTCTTGCTTCATGTTTTGAAAGCATCCAGAGTCGCAGGAGAGAATTGTGGAAGAATGTCTTACCGTATAAGGTAGAAAAATATGTTGTAATAATAATGCCTGGTTCTAACTTTAATGAGTGTTTTTTAAATCCATTTCTTTATCCATGGAGATGTGTGTTGTTGTTGTTGTTGTTTTTTTTTTTAAAAAAACATTGAAGGAAAAATTCCAAAGTGACTCTTTCCCTCTCACATTTTATTCATGGTCCTTTATTCCCCTGGCACATATAAAGTAAAACGAATTGGCTATCTTTTTACATCTTCCTTTCTAATGTTCTCTGGTGACTCTGCAAGTCGCCCCTTTAGCCTTTTTTGAATAGTGTTTAAAGCTTCTGGCACAGCTGGATTTCACTATGTAAGAAAACTTTCAGAGCATTATAGTGTCACTAATCATTGAAGTTACAACATTTCAAAACTCTTCCTGGCTTTGCTACATGCTTATTGTGATTTAGCAGTGTAAGGTAAACATAGATATGCTCCAAATATCCAGTTAGAAAATGGTTTAAAAACTCCCCCCAAAACACTTTTTCCCTCTAAGTTTTAAAAAAAAAACCTTTCTGTGATTTGAAACTCAAACTTCTTTGAACACTTGGTTGGAGATTGTTCTACAAGATAAATTCCTTGCATCACATAACCCTGACGACTCCCCAATTCCATCAAATTAATAATGAATGGATGGGAAGATAAGCAAAACTAATGGGAAGGTTACATTTTTGTGACAGAGGTTTATGGTCATTCTGAATCTCATGTTCTATGGTATCCCTCCTCCTCTTCCTCCCCCTCCTTCAGCATTTTATTGCTATCAGATCTGAACATTCCATTATATGAAGGTCTTCTGAGGAGGGAGAGATGATGAATAGCAAAGGTAGGTAGGGCCTGATCCTGCAAAAAGATGTGCCTCCAAATTGGTGCTGAGCATCTCTCAACTCCCTCTGTGACAATTAGCTCACAGGATCAGGCCTTAGCTTGCAATCTCAGTGACTAGTATCTACTATTTCCTATTCAAATAATGCTACTTGTTTAAATAAACACTAGAAAAAGCTGATAGTCACAACTTACTGCTTTTCTTAAAAAAAAATAAAATAAAAAAAGTAAAAAAAAAAAATTCTGAGATGACTCAAATATTTTATAGAGCCAATGAAGCCTTTGTCTTGTTTAAAATAGTTCTGAGAGGCAGCTAATACTCTAGTGAAGGAAAGTGATGTTGAAACTTGAAAATAACTAACAGTCAGTGGCTTTTTTAGACAGCACATTTTTCAACTGTCAGATGTCTGCCAATAGATTGCTTCAAAAACACAGGTGAAAATTGTGTGTGTGTAGGGGGGTGCTCACTGGTGAATCAGGCACCTAAATACACCTGAAGTAATGCAGGGGGGCTCTCTTAGAGAACATTTTTTATTAAAGTTGCCTGACGCTTCCAGTTATAATCCCATGTTTTCAGTTTGCTTTTATAACTGTCAAACTTTAACTTCTCAGGCTAAATTTTTCCATGCTTACTCTGCTTCAGGTTGAATTTTTGTTTGCTAAAGATGTAACAAAAAGGGTGTGGCCATTTTTAATAAAGAGGCAAGGGGAAAATAGGTAGTTTTAACAATGCTAACCCGTTTTCCTTGCTGTTTCTTTGAAGACCTCTATCACCTCGGAGGTTTGGAGCAAGATCTTGAAATTTGTCAAGGGGATAGTCTTAGAGTCAGAGAAGTGCTTTGTACTGTCCCCATGAAAATTTGGATTGGCCAAATTATAAACCATGAAAAACATATACAGGGGAACATGTCTTACTGCTAAAAATCTCTGAACATTTCATCTGCACTGAGTATGCCACAGACACCATACCTCCAAAAGCCACCTTAGGCTGCTCCTAATTATGTCAGAGACTATTTAAATTACCAGCCAACCAAATTACTGAGTGTAGAAAGGTATCTTAGAGCCATCACACCTTCATCACTTTTCATCTGGACTACAGCAGTGCAATACACTTGGACATAAAACCTTCAGCGCTTAGGGTACTGCAGTTCAGACAGGGTCCTGCAACACATCTCATCAGTAACATGGGGTACCGCAAGGAGTACATCAATTCTGTCCTCCACTCCCTATACTGGTTTCCACAGAATACTGAAACATGGTCCTTATTGTCAAGGTGCTCAATGGACTGGGTCCATAGTATGTAAAAAAAATCGATTGAAGCTCTGGGATGAAGATTTTAGTCAACAGTTTTGCTCCTATGGGACGATGGAACTTTCTACCATCGGGGTAAAGCTCAGCAGTGTGGAAGATGGATTTCTCTGGGGCTGATCTGAGACTATAGAATTAATTCCCACAGGAACTAAGGACCATCACAAACCTCACCACCTTCCACTACGAGTGCCAGGCATGTTTCTTTGACCTTGCCATCTCTAACATCCACATGCCATGCGTGCTCACCACCTTTAATCAACAAAACGTTCTGCTACACATACAGTTTTCTGGGGAGAGGATGAGAGAGAGAGAAGAAACTACGTGTAACCAATATTAGTCACATTGCTTAATGCATTACTGGAGAAGGATGTTTAGATACTGGGGCAGGAATCGGCAACCTTTGGCACATGGCCTGCCAGGGTAAGCCCCCTGGTGAGCTGGTTTGTTTACCTGCTATGTCCGCAGGTTTGGCCAATCACGGCTCCCACTAACTGTGGTTCGCCGCTCCAGGCCGATGGGGGCTGCAGGAAGTGGCGGCCAGCACAACCCTCGACCCGTGCCACTTCCCAAAGCCCGCATTGGCCTGTAGCTCATGAAAGCTTATGCTCAAATAAATTTGTTAGTCTCTAAGGTGCCACAAATCCTCCTGTTCTTTTTGCGTGATTTGGATATTCTTAGGAAAAACATTCTACTAGGAAACGACGCTGCTTCTTCTTGTTTTTATTTAAAAAAAAAAACAAAAAAAAACCCCTCCCAGTTTTTTGCCACTGGCAGATTAACCCTGAGAAGTTGAGGGTGGATAAAAGTTAAATTTGTCCCAGAAGAACGAACAAACAAACAAAAAAACTGATGTAGGGCCCCAATACTGATTGTGTATTTGGAGGATGAGGATAGGGGGGAGTTGGTTTAGCCACAAACTTTAGGTTGATTCTGGTTTAGTTCATTGCATATGGCAGAAGAAGGTGGAGCAACAGCTTTGCTTCCTAAAGCATATGATGGCCCCTTCTCTCTCTCTCTCTCTCTCCTTCCCCTGCTTGCTCTGCTCAGGTTTGGTCTTCAACAGCTGTCTCTAGTAGTTTCAAGGGAAGGAATCATACTGAAACAACTTGGGTGATATGTTATTACAGCATAAGTGTGTACAAAATTATATATATGTTTACAAATGCACTTTACAGAGACAAGCGTTTCCCGATTAACTTCGGTCTTCTCCGTGGCATCAGACCCCAGCTTCTTTGCATTCCTGAAGAGACTGGCACTGTAAAAAAAAAGTTTGGATGGCTATTTTTTCCTGTTTGTCATTTTCTTCAGATTAAGAAATGCATTTCTCCTATAAAACACCTTGTTTTCTGCAACAGTGAGTGGCAGCCTGATTGGCATATGGTTGGAGATAGGAAGCCATAAATCAACTAAACTCAGTTTACTCATTTGCACTTACTTGTGTTTTTTAAAAAATAAAAATTAACATGGTTAAATGTAAGTACCTCCTCAGATGATTAGTGAAAGCCTGTTCCGGATTAGTTGTACTGCTGCTTCTCACATGGGGTGAACTGAGCCCTAAAGTAATGTTTATAGTAGTTTATAATAGGTTTTTATTTTTATAGAGTAGTAATTGCACTTAAGATCACCAAACAGCAGATAGCTTAGACTGTGATCTTCTCAGTAGAGCCTGAGGGTGAAATCCTGACACTTCTAAAGTCAGTGGCAAAACTCCCATTGACTTCTGTGGGGTCAGGATTTCACTTATAGTCTGCAGCCCTTACTCATTTTAAAACAATGAGAAATCCTTGTGGCACCTTAGAGATCAACAGATTTATTTGGGCATAAGCTTTTGTGGGCTAAAACCCAATTTTATGCCCAAATAAATTTGTTAGTCTCTAAGGCACCACAAGGACGCCTCCTTGTTTTTGCTGATACAGACTACCACTCTGAAACTTGTACTTATGTTAAGTATCACATTGACCTTAATGGGACTTCTTGTGCCAGTGAGGTCTAGTCACTCTGAGTGTGGGTAGCAGAAATGGGCCTCTATTATTCAAATTTCTTGTTCCCTTGCTGTGCAAATCACATTTTCGTCTATTCTGACACATTTATTCATAGTGGAAAATACCTTACTCGTGATATCAGAGTCTGCTTCAGGAATAAGATACTACTCATGTTGAGTGAGGATAGTGTAACTCTTTTTTAATCAGAAAAAAGTGACATGATTGATACAAATGTTTATTTATTAGCTCTCCTGTTATTGATTCCCATCTCTAGTTCTCTTGCTGGAACAATATTCTGAATTTCTCTTGTGTTAGTCGTGAATATTAAGAGGACAAAATGGCTGTCCACTGTCTTTTCATTTATGATTTTTCTATACTGTATTGTGCTTTTACTTGCAATCTTCTGTCCTACTGCTTTTTATTGTGGGGGCATGTTGATGAGGAAAACTTTTAAAATTTGCAATCACCTTCTGAATGGTTCAGAACTTGTGAGAGGAAACTAGTCATGCTCTCTCCTAAGGTCACTTGAAGGCTTTGTAGAGAGGTAGATATTTTTCTCCCTGATTTGTGAAAAAATCTTTCCATTTGTTGAAATCCTTATAATTTTGCTTTTTTCAGTGTATTAAGCCTTTATAGGAAGTTTGACTCATATTCTGTGTTACATTTAGAAGCTTGAATGTTATGCTTAAATGCCTATTCCTAAGGAGTTTAACAGTTTTTGTTTATTAAGATGGTATAAGTGATCCTAGTGCTTTTATTGGCAATGGAAAACACACTTCATTATTCAAAGCAAACTATTGATTTGAAGGAACACAAACAAAAAAAGAAATTATTGTGGCGCCCTTTTGAACCTTGAAACATTTACTGGCAATCTTCCTTTCCTTTCCTTATGATTTGCTTCTCAGGTAAACCTTTCTGGAAGCTTTGTGACACTGAGAGAAATATTTCTTACTCTGTTAAAATTGAATTAAGTATTATAAACTCTTCAAGGGTGTAGTGACCTTCAATTCAGTGTTACTAATAGCATTATATTTCACTTTGGTAATGAGATACATCATTTAAACTTAACTTATCCTGTTTTCCCCCTTTGTTTTACATAAGCGTCCATCTTTTAGTAAATCATTAAGCATTTACCACAATCATGTATTCTAATAAATATATTTTATTGAGAAACAATTGCAAAAACAGATTAAACTTCAGAACATTATTTGTGTTCCATGAGTAGTTTAAGAATGTTACCATTCTAACCTGTTGTTTTTGTTCAAATGATAAACATTATTATGCTTTTAGTCTATCCTTTTGATTGTTCTTTAATGACAGAGCAGAAATGAAGTATCTTACAAAGTTAAACCTATCTAAGTGTGAGAAGTTAGCATATAGTTTCATAAATGAACACCACCACTGATGACACGGTGGTCAGAAGCAAGTACCAGTAAGTCTGTATGCCTGTATACAGTACTCAGAGATATGATAGGAATGTGTTCTTTTGGAGGGTAAGAATCTCGTGTTTCCATTTAGATAGCTTTTAGTAAGCATTTAAATCTTATTAAAGACCTTGCTATGCTTGGTTTTGAACTATTGATTGGGAAACATCATATTTGAAATATTACCCTGTAAAATACAGATCTTTTGTAAAGATTGAAGCTGGCAATTAAAATAAAAATTACACATTCAAAATGTAACCAACTACTGTATAAAACTGATTATCTGTATTAAATTGGATGATGAAAGAGGGTCATCATGTGACTTGCCATGGTTATTTTGTGCCTTTCGGTCACATGATATCAGAAATGTTCTAACTGATGCATCTATGCAACCTGATTTTATGAAACATTTTATTATAATATGAATAAATCTTATACCATTTTATATTCCCGCAGTCTCGCTGCCCATTGGAATTCTGGGTTAAGCTCCCAATGCCTGATGGGGCAAAAACTTTGTCACAGGTGGTTTTGGGTACATGTCGTCAGGCCCCCCTCCCTCTGTGAAAGCAATGGCAGACAATCGTTTCGCACCTTTTTTCCGGAGTCCCGTCCACCGGCCCTGCTCAGCCCGCTGCCTACCTGGATGATCGGAATTATCGGCAGCGGGAGGAGCGGCTCAGCCCACTGCCAGTCTGGGGCTACGTCCGCTGGCTCCTGCCAGCCGGGGTCCCGGCTGCCAGCCCCACTCAGCCCGCTGCCATGCTTGCCATACCACGGAAAGCATGGAGCCCGCTCAGCTCAACATCACCGGACATCTCGTGGGTGCTCCTGGCAGACCTCAGTGAAATCATCAGGGGTGCCTGGACAGATATGGCTATGCTCCTCTTAGAGCACCGAATGGGAGTGACTCAATGTCATTCTCTTTTTTTAAGTTTCGTCTCATGGAGATTCAGTCCTGCCTGGACTATTATGCAAGCTGGAAGCTTCTGCCTCAGGCTATCCCAGCTGGCAGCACCACACGTTCGCACCTACCCCAGCCTGCCCCTTGCTCCCATGGCTCATGAAGCCTGGACAGTAGTAAGGAGCAGTTCAACTTGTAGAATGACAAATCCAGAACAAAGGATTACACTCTGTGGGCCAGGTTAAGATTATTTCAGAGTCCTAGATAGCATTTAGTCCCTATAAAAGGCTTTATGAAAATTTTCCCCCGCCCCTAACAAAAATGTTAATTTATCAGAGCAGCTGAAAGGGTAAGGAACCTGGGACTGTAACTTAGAGAGAGCTTCCATATTATTTAACTCATAATTGATATAATTCAAAGTAAAATTTCACAGCGTGGTCTGTTCTAAGACTAAAAATGCGGGAGGGGTGTCAGAAAAAGGAACAGTGACCTGTTTCTGACCAGTTTCGAACCGGTGACCTTTTGCGTGTTAGATGAACGTGATAACCACTACACTATGAAAACCCAACTTGAACATAGCCTTCACGTGTCTTTATTATACTTTATGTAACGTGTGGTTGTGTATTATTAATAGTTCAGTGTGTCACGGGGCTTCTCTTTTTTTGCCACAGACTTTGCCGAATGCACAGGAATGTTTTCTCTAGCTACAGAAGCTACCTAATGCGATGTCTATATCTGTGGCCTTCCTGCTCACAAAGCGGTCAGGCCCCCACCCAAGGCTGACACAGCATGGAGTGCATGTGACACAGCGACCTGGCTCGGGCAGGATCGCTAGTGCGTCTGAGTTCAAAGTGCTGTCCAGAGCAGTCACCATGGAGCACTTGGAGATAGCTCCCGGAGGCCAATACCGTCGAATTGCGTCCACAGTAACCGAAATTCAGCCTGGTGATGTCGATCCCCTCGTTGGGGAGGAGTACAGAAATCGATTTTAAGAGCCCTTTAAATTGACAAAAATGGCTTCGTTGTGTGGATGGGTGCAGGGTTAAATCGATCTAACGCTGCTAAATTTGACCTAAACTCTTAGTGTAGACCAGGGCTAAGACCCTCCAATCTAGAAGCGCTTTAAATGTTGACCAGTCATTGTAGATTTTTTTCTTTAAGAGCTCTTACTTGGAGAGGGCTTAGATTTTTTTTTTATATATAATCTTTGATTGGCTTCATAGAACCAGTATGTATAGAGGAAAGGTAGATAATTTGATATTGGAAAAATCCTGAATTTTCTGTGGTCTGATTCATTTACAAATCTGTCTATATAATCTACTTAAGGAATTTCTGTTTTATAAAGCTCTGTCTTCTATAGTGCCAGAATGAAATCACAAAAAATATGTCCCATGTTAAGAAGGTATACAGTTATTTACATGCAAGACATTACTGCCCCTGTACTGTGTAAAGTGTCTTAGAATACATTATTGGAGTTGGAATGTTTAGCTGATAAAGCACACATTTTTTACTTTCATGGCTGCCATTTTAGTCTAACCTGCAGTCCTAATTGAAATGAATTTAGTGGTTTGAGCCTAGTCCCTAGTGAACAATAGCCCACATTACAAAAACACCAAACGCACACAAAGCTGTCAGTTTCTGCTCAAGAGACACTCAGTACTGGGCAAACATGGAGGCAGAATTACCTCACACCCTCAAGAGTGATTTTTTCCAGGTGAAGATTGAGGTCATTCTCAAGGAATAGGGAAAAGCTTGCATTCTGCATTTGGTCTGAGCATAAACCAGTGAGATCAGTTTCTAGTATTGCTACTGTAGGCTCATTGATCACTTTGGACAGAGAATTTGTAATTTTGGATTTTTTAGAAAAGATTTGTTCTCATCTGAGCTCACCTGAGGTACATTTACAATTTACGTGTATGATAGTCTGCTACAACTTGCATATGAGCAAGGATTATCATCTGGGAATACAGTAGAAATAATATATACTATGCAGGAAATTCTGGCCCCATTGCAGTCAATGGGAGTTTTGTAATTTATTTCATATATACACACACACCTCAAATAGTTGGAGGTGGCATCCATGTGATAAATTGGAGAGACGTGATAAATATATTTATTTATGGTATTTATTACATTCTTTGAGCTTTCAAAGCCCTGAAAAATTTCAAGCAGCTGCTATGTTTTAAAATCAATCTGTCACAAAATTGTTTATTCCCTCTCTCCACCAAATCGGGGCTTGAATTATGCTGGTTCACACCAGATCAGCAGACTCGAACTTTTTTTTTTAGGCTTCCATTTTGTTCTCCAGAATGTCAGGTTTCATTTTTTTTAAAGTAAGAACACGTCTACACAGTAGACTGGAACTGAAGTAGTTATGTTGGTTTTAATTAATATATTAAGTTATTTCAATGGAAATTTGTGTGAGGACCCTCTTATTTTGGAATAAGAGTGCCTTATTTTCATATAACTTGTATTGTTAAAAATCAGGCTTGTACCAAAATAATTAGAGGTGTTACATTACATTTGACTTGGTTACTTGCTATGTATGTTATCCAGTTCCTATGCAGACAAGCCCTAAATCTCTAGTTTTTATGATTGCAAGAAAAAAAAACACTTAAGTGTGAAATGAATGAAGTTTTTTCTGCCTGAATCTGCAGAGAGCCTGAAACAATATATCTGAAAAATGTGAACTACCTTGTTTGTCAATGGGATAATAGTTCAGATACCCAATAATAGTAATTTAAATGTCATCACTGTTTCACTGTTGTCAAAATATAGACTAAAGGAGAAGGAAGGATCATAAATCTGCACCATCTGGTGGGAATAATCTAGAGATGGGGATGCCCTTTGTTAGCAGATTACCAGTCTCCTAGACTTTTGCTTCTTTTTGCTTTTTAGTTTTGTAGTCAAATTGCAGAAGTCTATATGATAAGACTATATGATATATAAGTCAGATAGCTTGAACATATATAGCTGGTTCTATTGCTAGCAAGCTATAAATGTGAATCAGTTGTGTATACTTGTGGCACTTGTGGTTGCCTTTAGTAAATCTCTGACATTGTTTTACTTCCTCTTTCCCTCGCCAAGATTTCTTTTGACCTAGCAGAATATACTGCTGATGTTGATGGAGTTGGCACTTTACGGCTTCTAGATGCTGTTAAGACCTGTGGCCTTATCAACTCTGTGAAGTTCTACCAAGCCTCAACCAGTGAACTTTATGGGAAAGTGCAAGAAATACCACAGAAGGAGACTACTCCTTTTTATCCCAGATCTCCATATGGTGAGTGCTTGAGTGTGTGCGTCTGTGCGCACTCTGTTTCTCATGTCTCAGGGCTGAAGTCATTTGGGTTTGAGATTAAAGTAAAGATAGAACAAAAGTGACTAGACATGTTGAGAAGCATACCTTTATGAATTACTAAATAAAAAGTATTTGCTGCCATTGCCTGAGGGTTGGAAATTACCATCTCCCTTCACAAAACCTTGTTCATTAAGATCTGGAGCGGAGAACTCTTTAAATGGGTGAGAGGGAGGTGTGATTCCTTCTTAGTGAAGAAGTGTAAGATAGCATTGAAGTGATAAGATTTCATATTTTTTGTTACCTGAATGAAAATTTCCCAAGAGCTCGCTTCTCTCATGAACTAACTTGAAACACTTATTAAAGCAATGTGCATAGAATACTATAGTGATAAAGTTTCAAATCAATTTAAGTGTTAAAGCACCAGATTTTCTTTTATTCCCCCAACGTAATTTTTTTTATTAGCAGAGGTCACCACCATGGCATATTTCACACGCTCTGACTGTGTTAATTATATTGTAAAAGAAAAAGTGCTATGCTTGAGTGTGCATAGGAAAACAAGTGAAAGGTGCCTTAACACTTCCTAGCCAGGACTATGGCTTTGCAGAAAGAAATGTTTTCTCATTCAGTTGCTGTTTATTGGGCTGGCTTTTTTATGCTGAAATATGGCACACTGAGAGAATTAATCAAACCCTAGTTCATTTTTCTATAAAGAAGTGCATTTCTTTTAGAGTGGGTGTGGGTGTGGTTGTATATGTAATATTTAAATTATTTTTGTAGGAGCAGCCAAACTGTATGCCTACTGGATTGTGGTGAACTTCAGGGAGGCCTACAATCTCTTTGCTGTGAATGGCATCCTCTTCAATCATGAGAGTCCCAGGAGAGGTTAGAAAATCTTTGAAAAACTCTATTGCCGCCCTATTTTACATCTGAACAGGAAAATGGAGCAGTATATCCACAGGTTTAATTTAAATTTACCAGTGTTCTGAAGCAGGGATGTCAAACTCTTTGCCTGCTTGATGTGTTTAGTCGGCCACTGTGATAGATTGAGTCTGCATAGTACAAGTTTTCATTTTCAAACTTAAATTTCCATTTCTAGCCCTTTTGGTTTAGGAGGTAGTCCTCTTCATATGAACCAATGTAACAGTGTCCAACGCAGATTGAAACAACATCTGTAAACTTTATTATTCATCTTGATGGGTATGGAAACTCTAAAGCCTAAAACAGACGTTTTAAGGGGAAGGTTTTCTTTAGGGTAGGTAATTGCACTTAACAGACACAGTTTCAGGCACTTGGGCACTGCATTTGCACACAAATACTATAAGAGGATAGGAATAGTAGTATTTCTAAATTCACAAGATATATTTATGCTGGTGTGCATGGCAATATATGGATTGTAAACCAGCTGCAATATTTTCTGTGAAGGTCCTTACACATAGCTTTAAAATGCCTTTCCATTTGATTCCAGTTAGTCCTTGATAGCAATACCTGGGAACAGAATTCAAATGATCTTATGTTCCATTTAATAAACCCTTTCCAGTGCATCATAAACAATTAATATTTGTCTTAAGTGTAAGTTATAAACCACAGTTAGTTTAATTCCCTCTCATTTTATACTGATGAATTTCTACTAATCGTAATCCAGTAGAGCTTTAACTATGCACTGTAAATGAAAGCTGAATTAACACATGAAAGTAGCTTCTTCAGAAACCTTTTCTTGCAGACTGTTTATAATGAAAAGTAAATTCAAATTATTCTTTCAGTGGTTTCAGACGAATATTTCACTTGTGTGTGTGCGCCCAGCGCACTAAAGCTGGAGAACTTTGCCTTGCAGTATCCACAGTGCCTGTAGCCCTAGCCCCTGCCCCTGGCTATCTAAAGGTGGCTTCACTCTGGACAACCCCCTACCCCCTGCAGTTCCTTCTTATCACCTATGGCTAGGGTTAGTTTGTTCTGAGTGGTGTTTTACCTTATACTTTCAAAAAGAAAAGGAGTACTTGTGGCACCTTAGAGACTAACAAATTATTAGAGCATAAGCTTTCGTGAGCTACAGCTCACTTCATCGGATGCATTTGGTGGAAAAAACAGAGGAGAGATTTATATACACACACACAGAGAACATGAAACAATGGGTTTATCATACACACTGTAAGGAGAGTGATCACTTAAGATAAGCCATCACCCGTGATCACTCTCCTTACAGTGTGTATGATAAACCCATTGTTTCATGTTCTCTGTGTGTGTGTATATAAATCTCTCCTCTGTTTTTTCCACCAAATGCATCCGATGAAGTGAGCTGTAGCTCACGAAAGCTTATGCTCTAATAAATTTGTTAGTCTCTAAGGTGCCACAAGTACTCCTTTTCTTTTTGCGAATACAGACTAACACGGCTGCTACTCTGAAACCTTATACTTTCAGTCTGTCTTCTGAGATTTCTGGTTGTATACAGTTGTCAGTTTGTTAGTGTGGTTAAATAGTACCTTTTTGTTTAGTTTTAGTTTTTAGTAGGTAGTTTGCTCTCCTGAGAGGTACCCTCACCAAGGTTTAAGCATTGTTCAATGTGTGGGGTGGCTCTTCCCAACAGTGACTCCCACCTGAGGTATTTTCTGTCTCTGGGACAGATTAAAGAAAGGTGCTTCCTTTGCAAGTCATTCAAGAGAAGAATGCAGGTGGTGAGGGGCTTGTGCCTGAAAACAGCACCTCTTGGAGCAAGCCACTAAGCTCATTTCAGCACTGAGGGACTCCACTGATTGACTGCCCCCCCCTTTGGTGTTGTCAAGTGACGTTGCTCTGCGTTCGAGGACTGTTGCCTCCTCTAAGAGGAGGAAGGGTCATATGCCTTTCCCTGGTCCTCTGAGAACCCATTCCAGGATTTAAGAAGATTGCTGATGGCACCGTGGTTCTGCTGACACATGGGATGCAGCTGGTCCATCTAACTGCTTCTCAGTACTGCATCTTGACCAGTGGGTGTCTGTACTATCAACTCTGGTACTGGCTGTCGGACATCCGTTGAGTCTAGTAGCAGTGACATCGGTGTTAGCACTAACTGTCATCTGAGGACTTCCAGGGCTCCTTGGGATTTGGTTTAGGGGCATCTTTCTCCACCCCTCCCCCTCTAAGCACTGCTTTTGAAAGCATTTTAGACCGTTCCTGGATCGCTATTGGTACCCCACAGGCACTGCTCCCATAGTAGGGAAAGTAGCTGCTAGCTCAGTACCCAGTGGCCTCCTTGAAACTCTTGGGACATCCTTCAGTCCATGAGATCCCGCTCTTCAACACAGTCCAGGGTAAGCTCACTGGTCCTAGTTGCCTCCATTTCAGAGGCTGATGTCGTCCCTCCTGAGCTGGTTCAGCCTGATCCTCTTGTATAAGAGCTAGTTCCCCTGTAAGAGCCTCCATTAGTACCACATCCTGCTTCTTCTTCATCACCGGAGTATGGGACTCTGCTTCTCCTGTGCCTGAAGATTTTAAGGCATATCAAGATGTCCTGAAGTTTATGGCCTCCGCCTTGAGCATCCTCACTGAGTTTGTACAGGAGCACACACATAAGTTTTGGATATTCTGCTGCCATCAGCTCCGGGGAGGTGGCTCTCCTGATAAGTGAAGATCTCTTGTAGCCTGTGAAGTCCCTATGGAACACTCCAGCTTTCTTGCCTGCCACTGCGAATCATTCTGAGAAATGTTATATTCCCATCAGAGGCTTTGTGTGCTTCTGTTCCAACTCAGCTTCTAAGTCTCTCATGGTAACTGCAAAAAATGACAGATCACAGCAGGGGAGATGTATGTCCACATCTAAGGACAACAAATCAAAGAGGCTAGATTTGATGGGGAGAAAAATTCATAACACTTCATCTTTACAGATGCGCATCATGAACAAGTAGGTACTGCTATGCATATATGACCTTTGACAAATGGGACACTGTATCCAAATTCATGGATAAGCTGCCAGAAACTCCAGGGAAGAGTTTAAGGTGTTCATTTTGGAGGGTTATTTTGAGGCCAAAACTTCGTTGCAATCAACTTTGGACATGGCAGGCAGCAGTCAGCAGCAATATCGCTCACAGCGTTTCTTTCGACTGCCCTCCTTCCCTGAGAAAGCAGGACTTCCCCAGGAAGTCTCATGTCCCAGAGAGGAAGTCTTCTGGCTCTAATTTTAGTCACTTAGCTCATCATCCACCAGCACTGAGCAAGCAGCCATTTTGACTTTCAGGTTTCCATGGTAGCATTCCCAGTTGTGACCTCCCTACCCCTATCCCCTTGATTTGGGGATAAGCTGTCTTGCTTTTATGATACTTCAGATTCAGCAACCATGGACACGTGGGTCCTAGGCACTGAGATTGAGCTGTACCATTCAATTCCTGAAGATCCCTCCCCTCCACCTTCCTACTCTGTCCCTCTTCAGGGACCTGTCTCTCATAAGTCACTGTTCCTTCGGCAGGTCCAGATTCTACTTGCAGTGGGAGCTGTATACGAGGTCCCTCTGCAGCAACAGGGGATTCTATTCTCTGTTCTCCACAACCTCCACTAGTACATCAAACGTGAAATTCTGGATCGTCACCCTAGCAATTGCTCTCCCTGCATTTAATCACTACAACTGGTTTGCTACCCTGGATTTTCATGTGGTGATTCTCACAATCCACAGGAGGTTTCTGAGGTTTGTTGTGGCAGGTCAGCGCCATCAGGACACCGTGTTTTCCTTTGATCTGTTCTTGGGTCCCCACATTTTTACCAAGTGTATGACCCTAGTGACAGCATACCTCAGGAAGAGGGGTCATATCTTCTCGTACTTGAATGACTGGTTAGTGAGAGGTAAGTCCAAAGAAGTCCTCTATCCTGTCCAATGCATGTCTAAGTCTCTTAGATTGTCTGACCCTCATCCTAAACAAGGGACAATTGACACTGGTACCAACTCAAAGAATCAAGTTCATTAGGGCCCTTCTAGATTCTATGAGTTTTTGAGAGTGTTTCTGCTAAATGTATGATTTCAAACAATTTTGTGATCTATATCTGTCACTGCAGTCTCAAACTTCAACCATGGATGCTGTATTCCTCAGGTTGTTAGGCCATATGTATGTGTGCACATACCTAGTCAAACATGTGAATTTTTCAGATAGCATAGTGATGGAGAGAGTGTTGGAGCAAGAGACAGTATAAGAATCTAAATAAAAAAGAATAGAGCTCTCTGGCCCATTGTAATGAGGCTGGTTCTGGCGGGACCCAACTGAGAGTGCCAATTCAGGACAAATTGCTTAAAGCAGGGCAGTTACAGCCCAAGGCTGGGGTTTCTTTGCACACCATGGCAAACCAAACCAGCCAAACAGAGAAGACATTGGTTTTACCCTACTTGCTAACCACAAGTCACACAAGCAATTCCCTTAGACACGCCACTTTCCCAGTATCACCACCAGTGCCAGGGGGTCATGGGGACAAATGGTTATGAAAACCAATACCCCAGTAAAAGAAAAACGGTTCTCTCGATCCCAAAGGACCAAGCCCCAGACCTAGGTCAATATACAAATCAGATCTTACCCACAAATCACGCTGTTGCCAATCCTTTAGAATCTAAAATCTAAAGGTTTATTCATAAAAGGAAAAGATATAGATGAGAGCTAGAATTGGTTAAATGAAATCAATTACATACAGTAATGGCAAGTTCTTGGTTCAGGCTTGCAGCAGTGATAGAATAAACTGCAGATTCACATCAAGTCTCTGGAGTACATCCACAGCTGGGATGGGTCATCAGTCCTTGGTTCAAAGCTTCAGTGTAACAAAGTTCCTCCAGAGGTAAAAAGCAGGACTGAAGACCAGATGGAGGAGCTGCAGCAGCTTTTTATATTCTCTTGCCATGTGGTCTCTGCTTTCTTTGTTTCAAAGACAAGCTGTCCATCACATGGCATGGAAAAACCTCAGAATTCTGTCCGAAGGCATGTCCCTGCATGCCTTGCTGAGTCCCAACTCCCCATCTGTCTTCTCTCAATGGGTCAGTTGTATAGCTAATGGTCCTTAATGGGCCATCAAGCAGGCTAGGCAGAGCTGACCCCAACTTGTCTGGGGTGTCACCCAGAAGCATAGCATAAGTTTGAAATACAGACAGTATAGAGCCAATATTCATAACTTTAACTACAAAAATGATACACACATATAGACAGCATAATCATAACCAGGAAACCATAATCTTGTCTGAGACACCTTATTTGACCCCAGTCATAAAAATAAAGGGAAGGGTAACTACCTTTCTGTATACAGTGCTATAAAATCCCTCCTGACCAGAGGCAAAACCCTTTCACCTGTAAAGGGTTAAGAAGTGAAGGCAACCTCGCTGGCACCTGACCAAAATGACCAATGAGGAGACTAGATACTTTCAAAGCTGGAGGTGGGGGGAAACAAAGGGTCTGTCTGTATGATGCTTTTGCCGGGAACAGATCAGGAATGCAGACTCAGAACTTCTGTAAGGTTAGTAAGTAATCTAAAAATGTGTTAGATTTCCTTTTGTTTAATGGCTGGTAAAATACGCTATGCTGAATGGAATGTATATTCCTGTTTTGTGTCTTTCTGTAATTTAAGGTTTTGCCTAGAGGGATTCTCTGTTTTGAATCTGATTACCCTGTAAGATATTTACCATCCTGATTTTATAGAGATGATTCTTTTACCTTTTCTTTAATTAAAAGTCTTCTTTTAAGAACCTGATTGCTTTTTCCTTGTTCTTAAGATCCAAGGCTTTGGGTCTGTGTTCACCTGTACAAATTGGTGAGGATTTTTATCAAGCCTTCCCCAGGAAAGGGGGTGTAGGGCTTGGGGGGCTATTTGGGGGGAAGACGTCTCCAAGTGGGCTCTTTCCCTGTTCTTTGTTTAACACACTTGGTGGTGGCAGCATACGGTTCAAGTCAAGGCAAAGTTTGTACCTTGGGGAAGCTTTTAACCTAAGCTGGTAAGAATAAGCTTAGAGGGTCTTTCATGCAGGACCCCACATCTGTGCCCTAGATCCAGAGTGGGGAAGGACCTTGACAATCCCTTTGTACAAGATTTGGTGCCACTAAAGGACCTTGGTTGCAACCATGTTCTATATGGTCTGAGTTCAAGTCTGTAACATGACACTATAGACCTAGTTCCTTGGGAGCTAAGGTACATAACCTTTTAGGGTTGTTTACACTGCTTTTGTTTATGCTACACAGAAAACTTCCCACTGATATCAATTCAGAACTATTGTACATGAGCATTAATGTACTAAAAATCCCCAAAGGTCATTGCTGAATCTGGGCCTAAAATAAGAAAAACTAGACTTGCTTTAACTAGTGTCTAGTGTGAAAGGAAATCTTTGTTAAAAAATACTCAGTTAATCAGGTGGATTGATTTTAAATCAGAGATTTAAAACATCAGTTTTAATTGTGTATTGCATTTGTACTTTAGTTATTTTCCTAAGAAAGGTTGATTCTTATTGGTTGGTAACCAGTGTTAATTTGCAATAAATATAGTCTGTACACTAAACTTGGTACTACTTTTTGCTAACCAGGCGAATACACTATATCTTTATTAAAATAAATAAATATTTATTTAAGCGTTATGTAGTTTAATTTACATTTATTCAGATCCTAATTTTTACTTTTTTTATTCTGTTAAAAATGCCAAATTAACATTTATTATATACTAGATGGTTCATTTTTATTTCCAAGCTCTATTTGGATGAAAATTCAAATTCGATTAAAGATTCACAAAGACAGGAATTTTTCTATTAAATAAAACTACCTTAAGTGTTCTGTATAACTAAGAAAACATGTTTATCAAAACATGTTTTGCCTTTAAAAACTAAGTGAATTATTAACAGTTAAATTAATAAATATTATTATAAATATTTATTACTCCATCTAGTGCATCATTTTCTAAATCATTCAGTAGGGAACATGTTTCTCTGACATCAGTCCAGGTGAAGCAGTTGTCATCACACACAATTGTTGTATAGCCAGAGGGAAGGATACAACTGCTCTTTTCTGTGACATCTCTCAGCCATGAAGGAAACTGCTCGGTGTTAGATTGCAGGCTGCTTTTGTCAAAGTACTTGTTGTCAGGTTAAAAGGGAAAAAAAAAGAGGAAAAGAAAGAATCATAGAATTGAAAAGAATGGGGGTAGTCTTAGCCATTATATTCACTTTATTTATTTTATTTGTGATTTGTTTCATGTATTTGACTTACTGTAATGCTTTAGTTTGGGGTCTTTGTACTGGTGGTTTTGATTACCTTCTCCATGCCTCTTTCGCCTGCATATCCCTAAGAGGGCAGTTGTAGTATGCTGATATCTAATAGGAAGCCCTACAACATGGCAGCTGCCTCTACTGAGGCTCCATAAGAAGAGCTGGCCATTTTCTCTAACATTTCCCCTGTCCGTTGTTTTCTCAACTGGGGAGACAAACTGGCAGATTCCCTCATGTCTTCTGCATAAGTGGAGCCAGTGAGCTCAACCCTACCAAAAAGACACGAGCTTCAGCTGGACAACTGACCAGCTGTCTTGGGACACAACTTATTAGAAAACCTGCTGTCCAGTGCTGTTTTTATGCACTGAGCTGATCAGTTTATGTGCAGAAGTTTTCATCTTTATAAATATAAAGTCTACAAATGTATTGAGTATTTGGTTTTACTAAGCCGTCTATTTTTTTTTTTGTCCCATGAGTGTTTGCTTTAGCTAGGTTTCAGTGTGTAACGTATGTGTTTCAACGAAGGTAGGCCAATGAGAGGTGTTCTTCAAGCCTATGGGTATAAACATCAATGAAGTCGTTTTGTTACTCATTTCTAAATGGCTTCTTGGTGCACAGGGAGAGAGAAGGCGAGTTGGTTCATAATAGTAATATCATCACCTAGCTGTATTGAATGGCGAGGCACTCTAGCCAGTGTAAAGTAGTTGCTTCAGTTTTGTGTCATGTAGCAGCAAGATGACTTCATGTATTTTTAGTTTGCATGTTTCAACAGAGAGAGCGTACAGTGGCCCTGAAGACATTAATTCTTACTGGCTCATGCTCCTTATTATGGGCTGATCCTGAGAAGTCATCTGTGGAGGTACATTCTTACAACAGCAGAGAGTCAAACTTCAATAAAACTAATGTGATCATAAGGGTCTGACTGCATAGACTTCTTTGTAGGAACAGGACTATATTAATAGAAGATTATCAGACACGCTCTACCTACCTATCTAGGTTCAATGTATGGGCCCATAACAAGGTAGTATCTGAATCAAATATTTTTAAAAACATGAATCTGATTAGTCTACCGCTCAACAAGCTGATACTGGCTAGGACAAAGCATAATATGGGCAGGTGCTGTCCAGCTTTTTGTGAGGGATCACAGGCCTCAAACTCGGGCCCCACAGGTCCCAGGCAACGCTCAGGCTACGACTGCCATCCAGCAGCTCACCTTAGGAACTAGGGAAGAGTTCAGGGAAGGGCTAACTTGCAGAGGGCTCTACCACCAAAGCTCCCGAGTCTGGAAACATCCATCCCCCTGATTGCCTCAAGAAAGCACTATATGAACCAGGAAGTAACAACAGGAAATTGTCCGAGCATCTAGCAAAATCCTTAGCTGTGACTACTGACCCTTTCTGCTTATCTGACTCCTGAGCCCTGCATTCCTAATGCTCTTGGTTGCTGCTTCCCTGGCTGCTTCTGATTCCTTTCTTCCTATCCCAGACCCCCATCTACTCCCAGTTCATGCTATCCTGCCCTCCTCCAGGTCTCTGATGTGGTTAATAACTCCTGGCCTAGTACCTGACGTTATCCCCAACTCCTGACCCCTGGCTTGGCACCTGACTCCTTTTCTGACTCTGACCTTTGCCTGGGTACCTGATGCAATCTTTGGTTTTGATCCCCTGCTCTGACCACTAGCTCTGACCGCTTGCCCACACCCTTGTCGTTGTGCTTTTCTGTCGGGTTGCTAACTGTTCATCTTAATCTTGACTTTTATCATCTTTGCTTTTCTAGTACTGGGCCTCTACTAGAAAAGGATACTGTAATGTGTAATTCCATATTCTTTATGAAAATATGCTTATGATATGAATGACATAACTGGGATATACTTTATGCAAGATGGCTCATATCATTGGAAAGGTTATGATTTACTGAATGCGATTATCCTATTTGTATGCATGTATCATTTCTGTATCTAAAATTAGGAATATTGACTATGTATCTCTATTTCAACTATGCTACTTTGGCCACTGCCACCGCTTCAAGATACAACAATTAAAAGCCAGACTGTATGGATGGCCCATCAACAAGGACAATGGACTATAAAAGAGCTTAATCTTCCTGTGAACGTGTGGGTCAGCCTGTGAAGAATGGCTCCAAGGGCCCTACAGAGTCAGGTGGTCTTGTCACCTGATATTAAAACATTACCTGGGACTTCTTGCAACATCCACTGTGAGGGAAGGGGGGTCAAAATAGGAAACAAAGGACTTCCGCCTTATGCAAATCCTATCCAAGGGTGGGGAGTGAGATAATCCAGGTAGTCAGTTCTCCCCTGCAATCCTTCCCAAGATGACGGCTGGAAACAAGTAAGACTGAACAGGGGGAAAGAACTGGGCCCAGGCTGGAAGGGCATCTGGCCTGTGAAGAAGATTATTAGAACCACATTTAGGGTGAGAACTTGTATGTAACCAGTTTCTTTAGTGTATTAAGCTTAGTTTGTGTGTTCTGTTTTATTTTCTTAGTAATCTGCCTTGTTCTTTCTGCTATCTCCTTAACTACTTAAAATAAACTGTTATAGTTCATAAATTTATTTCTGGTGTATAATGCAACCCAGTTGATGTGATTTCTAACTCGGGGGGGGGGGGGGTCGAGAAATTGTGCATACCCTCTTCCACACTGAGGGAAGAGGCGAATATAATATATCTTTGGGTCTGTACTCCAAGGGAGGTGGACATCTGAGTGTTGGAGCAAGTCCCGCAAGCTGAGTCTTCCCAGAGCTGATCTGCAGCTGGGTGTGGCCCTGCCTGTGTGTATGTTAGAGGAGATTTTAAGAGCCTGGCTCAGCAAGACAGGTAAAAGGGGGCCCATGCTGTCAGAACAGGTAGACTCAGTGGTATCTCAGGACATCAGATGACTTCCCAAGGGGTCCAACCTGCCACATACACAATCTTGCCTAAGTATGAGTTGGTTTCATTAGGGGAGAAAAAACTTTACAAGTAATTACGGTAACCTGAAACTTCCAAACTAAAGGCTTGATCCTGCAAACACTTATGTGTGCTTAAGTTTATGCATGTGAGTATTCCCATTGACTTCAGTGGAACTACTCACATATTCAAAGTTAGGAACATGTGTACAGTAACTCCTCACTTAATGTTGAAGTTACATTCCTGAAAAATGCAACTTTAAGCAAAATGATATTAAGCAAATCCAATTTCCCCATAAGAATTAATGTAAATAGTGGGGGATAGGTTCCAGGGAAATTTTTTTCATCAGACAAAAAACTAATATATACACACAATTTAAACAAACAATTTAATACTATACACAGCAATGATGATTGTGAAGCTTGGTTGAGGTGGTGAAGTTAGAGGGTGGAAGAGGGTGGGATATTTCCCAGCGAATGCCTTACTGCTAAATGATGAACTAGATTTGGCTGAGTCCTCAAGGGTTAACACGTTGTTAATGTAGCCTCACACTCTACAAGGCAGCAGAATGGAGGAGTGGAGACAGCATGGCGGACAGACAGGCACCCTGTGTGTGAGAGAGAGATGCACATTTCTCCTTTAAGTACGCTGACCCTACTCTTAAGTACATTGCCTTTTTAAGTTAATCAGCAAGTTGAGATGGCAGCTGCTGCCAGGAAGCTCCCTCTGTCCTGAGCCCTGTTGTGTCGTCCCCCCCCCCACTCTATGGAAGATGAGGTAAGTGGGGTGCAGGGGGGAGGGGGACACCCTGATATTAGCTCCTTCCCTCCCTCCCCTCCCCCCCCCCGCACAGCAAGCGGGAGGCTCTGGAGAGCAGCTCCAAGGCAGAGGGCAGGAGCAATACATGGCAGTGAGGGGAGGGACTGCTGGCAACTGATAGCCTGCTGGGAAGCGCGGTGCTGATAGGGGGACTGTTGGTCCACCCTGGTTCCAAGCCCCCCCCAAATGGAACTGTTATAAGTGGTAGACTTTATCCACCTGACATCCTTCTCATAACACAAGGACTAGGGGTCACCAAATGAAATTAATAGGCAGCAGGTTTAAAACAAACAAAAGGAAGTATTTTTTCACCCAACGCACAGTCAACCTGTGGAACTCTTTGCTAGAGGATGTTGTGAAGGCCAAGACTATAACAGGGTTCAAAAAAGAAGTAGATAAATTCATGGAGGATAGGTCCATCAATGGCTATTAACCAAGATGGGCAGGGATGGTGTCCCTAGGCTCTGTTTGCCAGAAAGGGAATGGGCAACTGGGGATGGATCACTTGATAGCCTGTTCTGTTCATTCCCTCTGGGACACCTAGCATTGCGCCCCTGTTGGAAGACAGGATACAGGGCTAGATAGACCTTTGGTCTGATCCAGTATGGATGCTCTTATGTTCTTATGTCAATGCAGCTCTGGGAATATGAAATAATAACAATTAGTAATTGCGTAGTACATTTAATCTTCATGACACTAATTGTTACTGAAGTACAGGAGCACATTTTGTGGGCTTGATTCTCAGTTATGCTACGTTTTTTTATACTGTTCTGGAAGCATAAAGGTGCCTTAAAATGAGCAGAAAGCCCCCCCCACCCCAGGGTATCCCCTGTGCGGGGAGCATCCTTGGCCATTGTAAAGCTGATACAAGCCTCTACTCACAGTCTCTGGCATGGGGACCAGGCTGGAGTGCATTGCAGCACAGCTATTCTCCTTTTACCAGGGCCTAAAGAACTTCTGGCAACTCTGGCAGTATTGCAGGAGTTGGGATTTCTCACATAGGACCCTCAGTCATTTCTGGAATTTAACACCTTCCAGCCTTGTCTCCACCTCTCATCAGCCCAAGGAGTGAGCAACTGAATTCCCCCATAGCCATCCTATTCCTAGGATACAACTTTGTTCCTATACCCTTTCAGCCATCTTACCGTGGCCATCAAAGGGCCACAGCTACTGTGACCAGATACCCAATAAAAGGGATTTCATCTGCAACAGCATAGTGACCTACCACATCCCCAGCCACCAACAACAGGTCATCCCATTATCTCATTAACCTCCCAAATAATTTCACTCTGCCATACTCTCTAAAACAAGAAGACTAATCCTCCCAAAGTTTATCACAATCTCCACAAATACCTATTTTAAGTAATCACAAAGCTGGGTAGACTAGCAAATTTAAAAAAAAAAGAGGAAATAAAATGGAAATACCTATTTGGCAATGCACTACAATGCAAATCAGTTACCTCAGTGTTCATATTACAGCTTTCTTGGCTGCAAATGTTACATAGTAGTCATTATTAAATACTCAGCATTTACCAAGAGCTATTATACAGTCCACTCCAGTTATCACATATTCTAAATCTAAAGGGAATTATGGTATCTCTGGTACCATTATGTGTTAAATATTGACAAATGTCAACTGTTTCTGTTTTAAAAAAAAATAGCCAAGGTTAAATATGCTACAAAGTTCCATTGTAATTCCATTCTCTTTCACTCCTGTCTTTCTGAAATAACTAACTCTCTACTGGAACTGAAATTTTCTACGCTTGGTCTCAGCCCAGAAGTGATTTGAATGTGAATGCATGAGAGAGAGAAAGAGGCTGAAAGAAAATGAATTCAACCATTTGAATTGTGGGAGACTGAAAAAAAATAATGCTTTTTGATTCACTGTTTTCTTGAAAACAGCTGTAGAAGAAAACTTCAAACAGAGCATGAAACTGTTCCTCATGAAAAATAATCTCTCGTTTGAGGTTGAAGGATTAATTAAAAAAAATTGAAAAGTTTGAAGTAATCAAATGTCACTTCTGAACATGCTCAATAGCATATGGTCAGATTTTACAAGAGCCTAGTAAAGTGCTGCCCTCAGCATATCACATGTTTACCTGAAGGAAATTTTAAGTATCTCATTGAAAACACAGTTGGGCTACAAGTAAAACCCCAGATTCTAGCATCTCCAAATTTTGGGGAAGTTCCAAACTCTGCAGCTGGCACCTATATGTCCTTTATTAATTTTTGATTATATGTAGTGCCGATGGTCTCGTACAGGATTAGTGCCCCATTTTGCTAGGCATCATACAAACACATAGTAAGACACAGTCCCTGCCACAACCTGCTTTCAGTCTAAATCAACAAGAAAAAACAAAGGTTGGGAGGAAAAGAGAGACACACAGGGGTGAAATGACTTGTCCAAGGTCATACAACCAGTCGGGCCAGAGCTGGAAAGAAAACCCAGGGGGCAGAGCCTCTGCTTGATGATTGGAAATGGAAAATTTTCTTTCTTGTGTTGAGCTAAATCATTAAACATTCCCAGCAGGCTGTACTAAGAAAACGCAATTCTAGTCTAAAATCAGATGGTTGTGACCCTTAAATGTGTGATTCTTTCTGTATATAGACTGATGCATGTAATTTTTTTGGTGAAAAGACTATATTTAGGTAAAAACCCTATGCCATCTTGAAATGTCTAAAAATCTAAACAATGGGACAGACTGTCAATTTGTGGCAGTCTCGTACTCTTAATTATGGGTGTATTTTAAGCATTTTGTAACCTCTTTGTTACCACAACATGTTTTATTTTAAAGTACATACTGTACATTAAACTTATTTTTCCCACACTGCCACCTGTGAATACATTGCCAACTGTACTAAAAATGTTTCTGCCTCACCGATCATATTTCATGGATGCTTACAGAGGACTGAAATGCAACTAAATGTTCTCTTGCATTCTTAGATTCTGACTGGCTGCTGATAGTGATGTCCACAACATGACAAAATACACCGAAGTTTAAAATTATAACAGAGTGAAATAAAAATTAGATTTTTGTGATCTTCAGACATGTCTGAAGATCAGTACTTGACAGGTTACTGGTTTAGATGTGAAGGAGCTACTTGAAGCTTATATTCATTATTCAGCATTTGAATCTGGAATTAGATGCTAACCTTGGACGAATAGAGCCAGTACGTGCAATGCATCTCTTCCCAGGCTTTTGAGATGAGAGAGGTTCAGAAAGGTAGGCTTTCTTTAGGAGCAAGTGTACTTAATCCAGGTGATATTGATAATCTTGTTAGGTTAAATTATTACCAGATTAAAGTAGAATCTACTCTTCATTATTTGCTTGAATTATTTTTGTGGGTGGGAGGGGATTACATTTGAATTTATTTTCCTGTGTTTATACTTAGAACAGAGGAAGGTGCATTTTAACAATCTGAATACATAAGTGAGGAAAAGCAAGGGCAAGTATTACACTTCTAAAGAAGTTAAACACACTGTATTTATCCTGTGTTAGTCTTGCTTGAATAGCTGAAAAACACCCATTTTGAAGAATGAATGTGCTTAAGTAGTTTCAGTAAAGAAGGAAGTACTCACATGCTTAATTTTAAGCACATACTTCAGTGTTTTGCTGAATCAGGACCATGGTCAGCTATTCATCTAATTAACCATTTGTAGGTACAGATACCTGTTTTTCTTTGTAATCATGGTATTTGTGTGCACAATTACATGTACCCACCATTGAGAGCCAGACCAATTGCTAGATGTAACTTGGGTAGTGTGTATTCATCAAGACCACAATTTCCCCCTTCACCCCCTTCTCTGTGTTAAATCTCTGGGAGTTCTGGGATGCTGAAGGGGAGTAGGAGAGTACAGAGACTCCCCTTCCTCCAACAGGCCGGAGAGCAGGACAGATTCATGGTACCAGGGGACCTTGCTACCCTGTATGTTTGGTGCACCCTAGCCTCAAGTGGGCATGGTCAGCCATTTAGGGAGGATGGACAAGTCCCCAGTGTAGTGTGGAATGAACTGGCAGGAGGAAGCACCTGCTACTGCTTTTCACAGCAGCAGTAAGATGCACTGTCTCATAGTGTGGCTGTTTGCCCTATCAATTTTATCCTGCCCTTGTTGGAGGGCTCTGGAAACCTCATTGTGGAGGCTGGAATCATTTTATCTCTCTCTCCCACCATGGCTCAGGTAAGGAAGGACAGGGTTTTATTATCTTAAATGAAACTAAAGACATCTTTTCCTTCCTTTTCCTTTATCATCTTCAGAACTCTGAACATATTGGGTGGGATTTTCAAAAGGGCCTAAGCAGATTTTTTTTTTTTTTTTTAGAACTATCAAGGCCAGAAGAGGGACCATTGTGATCATCTAGTCTTACCTCCTGTATTTACACAGGTCAGAGAACTTCCCTAAAATAATTCCTAGAGCAGATATTTTACAAAGTCCCAATGACTTCCAATGAAAATCTTAGCCATCGTGCATATGAGACAAAAAATGACTCAATTGCTGCCCTTTGTACCTGGCATGGCCTCAGTGAAATTACATTTTTTAAAGTTGGGAAGCTGGCATTTCACTGAACACATGCCTGCTTCATTGTTCTTACTACAGTCTAATTCATGAGTTGCATAACAGTACCTTTGGTGTTCCTATAATGTGTTTTTTCCTGAGATAATTTTTGTGTTTTCATCTTGTATTCTTTTTTTCATGCATGTTTAGCAAAAAGAAACTGTTAATTAGTTGACTTGTTCATAAAACGATGCTATTGAATACGCTCGTCAGCTGGGAAATAAGTTTACAATACAAATAATATATATTTTTCTTTAAACTCTGAAAGTTTCATGTTAAAAAATTGCAGCATATAGTATTACAGTTCATCTTAGTGTTAGCCAGCTTAGTGGCAAGATTCTCCCTACAGGCCAGGCAATTTTTAATAAAAACATTTAGAACTAGATTGGTGTAATAGTGACTTTCAAAACTGTGAAATAAAAGCTTGATTTCAGCTATTGGTAACAGTGGGCAGATGCTACTTTCCTTTTCAATCCAGTTAGTGGCCCTGCCAATGTTACTAAAGAACTGGCAACAGTTTTGATCTTGCTAGTGAATCCAAGTAATGCAGCCAAAAGAGTGTCAAGAAACTAGCAAACCAATAACTAACAGCTCATTATTTTATTTAGCCTTCTATCTGTTATAGTAATGTCTCGTCATTTCAAGAAGAACATCATAGTTGCACTTAAAGGAAAATTAAAGTGTATATTGTGAAACTATGGGATGAAGTAATTCTGGGGTTGAGTTCATTAGTGTGCTGCAGTTATTGCACAACAACATTTTACTTGCAAGTATGTGCAGTGTCTGCCTGTCACTTTGGAGCAGTCAGGATTTAGATACCCTTTCTGGGTTTGGTATTACAGTGACATCATCTGGTTTACCATCACATTTGTAGACTATGATAACTCTCCATGATGGAACACCACAAAGTAGTGTGGCCCAGTTATTCACTCTTTAAAATAGAGAGCGGGGCAGGAGGGAGGGAGGGAGAGTGTGTCTGGGTGTAATTACTCTTATTTGAAAAGCTGTAAAAAGAGCTTGTAAGTTCAGTGAAAGTTGCTGTAAATATTGAATGAATCAAGATTGATTGATTTATTGTTCTAAAGTCAGTCATGTATTTCAAGGTTCATTAAAACTTGCTATCCACCGTATAAGTTGAAGTCGGGATTCTTTGTTTTTATATTTTTATGAGGGGTACACATTAGTATTTACTCAAAAAGTCCCAGTATTGCAAAAGGCCCTTCCTTATCATACTTTTAAATACACTTTTCCTTTAGATTCCTGTGGGAGAAACTTAATAGCATTAATATCCAGCTGGATATTATTTATTTAACTTGCTTGTTGGTGCAGAGACACAAAATAATTTTGGCTCTGAAAATTTGGGGTGTTTTTTAAATGTGGCTTTTCTCATGTTTGCTGATCCTGTTGTTTGACACAGTTTTCATCTTAATATTTTCTCTGTTGCTTAATAAAAGAAGAAGACGGAGAAAAGGTCCCGTTCAGTATTTAAATATGAACAAAATCTGTTTAAAAGAAATGCTCTTCACTAGACAGACAGGTAATATAAATCTGGTTATAAAACCATGTAACAAGCAAAGAAGAAATCCATCTAAATGCAACACTTTGTGAAATACTAAAAAAAAACCCCAAAAAATAACAACAAAAGCCTTTTCAACATCATTTCACACACTTATCAAGGATATTATTTACTTATTTTACACACTTAACAATTTCACTATTTTCTAACATAATACTCTTTTCTTTTTCCTAATCAGAGTGCACACTTATTGTGGAATTATTTAAGATCATATGCAATGACAATTTTAGTAATCTGGTTTCACTGGATTTTATTATATGTCTTTTTCATATCTGGACCATTAATATGGAAATTGTTCTCAGACATACGTTGTTTAACAGCAGATGCTGGATTTACAGTTGTAGATCACATATATGTTATTTTGTTCTCATTTCCATGAGGTTTCCTGCCATATACTTTTTTCCAGCAAAAAAAAAATCATGAACATCTGCTGACTTATCCAGAGAACCGGATCTTTAATATTTAAATTCACCCCATGGGGAGTGGGGGATTGTTTTGTTTTGTTTCTCATACAAACTAGGCTTTTAAGATGTGTTATTTAGTTTGTTTTAATTTGGATTATTTTTAACTAGAAGCAAAGTCACATATATACAGTGTGCACATTTATGCTGGTACACTTGCCTTTCTCCACCGTTAGAATCCAGACTTCCTCCTTTGGCACACTTGGCAACCACAGTGGTTCAGACAGGATCCTGAGAATCCATCACCCTTTCATGAGACCACCATATCCGCCCACGTCCTCCTATCCTCCTTCCTTTTTGATAGGACCATGAATGTTGTTCTCATCCTCTGTCTGAAGGGGATGAGGCAAATGGCCTCCTCTGAGGTTAAATGCCATTTGTTGTTCTACAGAGCATCCAAAAGGAATGTTTTGCAGCCACCAGCTGCAGAGAGTTTCTCTTGAACCCTTCAGGGTTTTTTAAATACTTCTCTGCTGATTGGAAGCTTTATTTTCTACATAGAGTATATAATCTGAGCTCTTCTCTTTCATGAACACCAGGGAGAGGGCGGAGATTAGGAAATAAAATCAAATTCTACAAACTGTTAGACACTTGAGTGGTCCCATTGAATTAAATGTTTGTAGGATCTGGGCCTAACTTTGTACGTATGCATTAATTCAGAACTTTTCTGGTCATCAGTGAGAGGTAAATGATAGTTCAGTTAGGAAATCACATTGGTAATTTCTACATTTGCTATTTAATATTAATAGCATCACATACATAGTACTCATTTTCAAAGCACTGTGAATAGCTCTGTGCCTAAATGCCATGCTGATTGATGCATTACAGAATTCGTTAGATAAACAGAACACAGTAAGAGTATAAGGTTAAGAAAAAATTAACTGTCTCCAAAAATTCACAATCCTGTGATTCCTTACTTCTTAAAGCAGAATTCATCGCAAGTGTGGACTTAGCTGCCTTATTCTTTTACTCCACAATACTTAATTATTGGGAAAGGACATAGTTTAGTTAAGTCATTCATTTGAAAAAAAATCCTGTGTTATGAGCTATGTTTCCTCTAATTTTTGACAGGCCGTGTGCACAAAAAATTTCTTCTGTGCAAATTGTTGTGCTTCTGTGCAAATTTTTGTGTGCGCAGTGTTTCGCCATGTGCACAGGGTTTAGGATATGTGTGCGTGCGCACAGCTTAGAGGGAATAGTGGTTATGAATAACACCATGGATTTCAATACTTGAAATATTTGAAAAACTAATGGACTTTTCACTGTTAATGCTTTCTATTTACATTTTGCACTTACATTTTGCTTGAATGAGTCAGCTTTACTTTTGTACATAGTCTGTTTCACTTTTTGGCTCTCATGTATGAATACAATGTTACAGTGTTGGTGTGGCAAATGTCAGAATATTTTGATCGACGCAAAAAGCTGTTTTCATGGAAACTAAAATACATCAATGGAATTATTTCTGTTGATCTGACATTTTGTTAAACATGCTTGGACAAAACATAAATTTGGGCCAAAATCAACATGACAGTTTCAACTTGATTGAGGAAATATGGTCAGTAAAAAACAAACAAATAAAATCCCCACAAAACAAACACAAAACACCCCTCAAAATATGAAATCAGATTGTTGCACCAATATTTGTTTGTATTACCTACTTATCATAGGAACCAGGCAAATACAGCATTTTATATCATGAATAATATACTATTTAATGACTCTAATAACATCCAATGAATGTGCTCACGGATATAAATAGGTAACGGAAGTCCTGAGAATCACCGTTTTGCTTTTGCTTAGTACATATATGCCTATACTACTGACTGTCTTCAGATCCCTCTGCAAATTTATTATCTGTGCTTTGGTTTATGATTTTTAAATAAGTTTGCTGGCATATTCTTCCCTCCCTCCCCCAACACCTCATTTATGAATTGGAAGGTGAGATGTTATGTGAGCTGGTTTGTGCAGCAGTCTAAAATGTACCTTTAGTGAAAAGTAATTTCTTATTCAAGCCTAATTAGAATCTATGTTCTTTGCTCCATATATATTTGCAAAATGTTAGGGTTTCTGTCTGTCTTATCCTGTTCTGTAAATTGTAAAATGAATTCACTGGGGCTTCACACAGGCAAGGGTCCAATGCTATGGAACACCTAACAGGCTCGGGGCATTGCATTGCAAGTGTGCCCAAATGTATCTCAAGTCATTCGTATCTCCACTGTGCTGAACAAACACATCAGACTAAAAGGTTGCTTCCCCTAAAAGCCTCCAGACTAAGGCTTGGCCTATGTTTAAAAGCTAGGTGGATATAGCTATGTCAGTCAGACTTGTGAAAACACTACTCCCCTGACTGAGTTAGCTGTGCTGACCCAGCCCCCATGAGACACAGTTATACTGACGGAAGAATGCTTCCATCAGCACAGGCAGCTCTGTTCTAGGAGGTGGTGTTCGTATGCCAATGAAAAAACCCCGTTGATGTAGGCTGCATCTACGCTACAGGATTATGCTAGCAAAGCTACTCTGACAGAGCTTTGTGGGTACAGTCTCCTTGGTGTAGACGCAGGCTTAGGCTTTGATCCTGCGAAGAATTACACGGGTATTTCGCTGTTTTCGTTGAGATTCCCCATTGGCTTGTTTCTACAAGGTGTTAAAGCTCTCAGCCTGATGCCAGTAAAATATTTAAACATATTTTTAAGTTTAAGCGCAGGAGCAGCCCCATTGAAATGAATGAGCTTGTTCATGTGTTTAAAGTTAAGAATAAATAAATAAGAATGAGCCCTAAAACCTCAATCCTGCAATGAAAGCAGCTAGCACAGACTGCATTGCCCATGCATAAGCCCATTAACTTCATTGGGATGAAGATGTCTACACTAGCAGGTCCAGTTGCAGCACTGATGTTATAAAGACAAATCGGAGAACCGGTGATGTGGGAGATAAGCTACAATGGATAAACTAAGCAAACATGACAAAAACAGGCACGACTAGTTACACAGCCATGCTGGTACAGTCCCTTTCTGTTTAACTCTGCCTGCTCCATTGTTTACAAATATTTTTAATCCTAGTCTTTTTTATTTATATCATTTTTCTGTTTTTAAATTTGCATTTTACCCTGCCTATAAGCCAGGAGAGTGAGAGTGTGTGTGTGTGTGTGTGTGTGTGTGTGTGTGTGTGCATGCATACACTTATGTAAAAAAAAGTTACTATGGGTATATATTCTTCCTTTCCTTATTTTAACTATATCTCCCTTTATTTAAACCTTGGAAATCCGTTTTGGCTGCAGCATCACCCCTTTTTGACTCCATAACCCCTAGTTCCAGCCCCATGCCCATCCTAATTTCTTTTCCCTAAAATTGGGGATGATCAGCATCATGTACTGTGGGGAAGGAAAGTTGATATCCCAGGCCACTGGGATATGTGAAGGTCAGTGATTGTTCCTCATGGAGGGGATGGGAAGAGGGGATGTCGCCTTGCCCCTTCCCCTCTGGAACCGCTTCTTTTTGAGAGGGTAGGGACATTTGAAGTTCCCTTTTGGGAGGAGAGAAGTTCCTGGTGCTCATGTGGCTCCGTAGAGTGAGGAACTGAGTTCAGTGTCCACTGCTGCCTCCTGTGTAATATCGTATAGCTCACGTGCCTACTAGCCCTGACCTGTGAGGAGAAAGTGGGGAATAGATGGACTTCTCTGTGCTTGGAGGACTGCACCCATGTGGAAGCAGGAAGGACTCAGCAGGCTGGGAGCAGCTGGAGGGACATAAACTCACTACTAGCCATGGAGTTTCCATGCAAAAAGATAACACTGAACTGAGCTATATACCTTTTCTCTTTCTCTGCCCCCTTTTCCCACCCAAGTATGGTTCCTCAAGCAGCGGTAGCCAGAAAATGCCCTGGTATCTGAGTTCCAATAGAAGCAAATTGCCAGAGAACAAAGGACTGCCCCCAAAGCTAGTGCAGGGTCCTTTCCTCCTGTGGACTGGAACCCATAGCTCATTATGTGGGGGAGAACCGATGCCTCCTGGAGGGATTTGGGGAAAATTTCAAGAGGATTTTCCAAAGAAGGGAGTGATGAAGGCGATGATTATTTTTCTTGATAGCTTTGCATGAAACACTGCAGCTGCTTAAACGTGAATTTAGAATAGGTGTAAGAAAGGTGAAGAATCTGTGGGATGCAAGCAACATATGAATCAAGAAACTCATAAATAAATACAGAGCCAAACTTTTAATGATGTTTTCCATATCATAACAATTGCCACAGTGTTTACTCACAGGCACAAAAACTAGATGCTCTGCCTTACATCCTTTGATTATTTTCTTTTTTTCTTTAAATCTTAATTATTATTGACCTCTTTGCTTGACCTCTCTTGAAGTGTTTTATAAACAATTTAAAGAATAAATGAAGTATTAGAAACAGTTATTATAGGGGAAGCAAAGTTATTTGCTTTCCTTGGGTGAAAAGATATCATTTATAAAGGCCTGATTACACTCATCTGTTTTCTGGGTAGCCCGTAAGTTTACTTTACCATGGCAAGAGAGAATAACAGAGAAATTGTGTCATGGGAGCCAAGTAAGATATTGTAGTGGTAGGAAATCCAATTGCCTTGTTTTACAGCCATTTGTCTTGTCCACAGACTCTGTCGAATGACAGTTTGGATCAAAAGCCTTTAAAAGGTTTTCCTGCTTCACAGTAATGAGAACAACAGAGACTTTTATATTGTAGGAGGTTCTTACTGGGCCTTTCCTGCTTTAACATGGCTACCTGCCAGTGCATTTTTTATTAAAAGCTGCTTCGCGTAATAAATTATATGAAGTGGCTCTGCCTGGCTGCTTGACTGTCACTAAGGTTATGAGTCAAAAAAGGGGGCTGTTAGAGAAGGTCCTATTCAAAGAAGCTTAACTATGAAAGCTGTCAAAAAGAACATTAACAGCCACCTTTGTATTTCAAACCTATTCTTGTAAGGATGCATGTCTCTACTGAAAATAAAATATTGTGGAATGTGGGATTTAGGTATTTTTTTACTTAATTATTTTAACAAATGGGCCAGTCTCTCCTTTTGTTTACATTGGTATAAACCAGGAGTGACTCCATGGTAGTTGATGGGACACACAGGTGTAACACCCACATACCTGAGATCAGAATCAGGGCTATTGTTTCTAATTCTAGTAAAGAGAAGTGATTTCCAGGAGGAAAAGGTCTAAGCATTTTAAAAGTCCCCATGTGATGCTGAGGGCCTTGCAATATTCTCACCTCCACTTTGTGCTTCTGGCAGGCAGAGAGGAAATAAAACTAAATGGGGCCAGGAATCATCAAAACAACAGGGCCTGTTGGCTCCAAAGCAGATGGGGTTGTGGGGGAGATGTTTGCTCCTCCTCTCTCATGTGGCTTTTTCCTGTCTTCCTTCCTAACTCGCAGCCAGGCAGACAGATTGGAGCAACAGGGAAGGGGAATGAGCAGCAGCAGCTGCCTGTTAAGAACAGCAGCACTCTCAGTGATCTTTAGTGATTGGAACAGCACATAGTCACACCAAACACTCGCCAACCACAGCTCTGAAGCTCCTGTGGCAGCATGTCCCACTGTAGTGTGTTTGACTGTTCCCCAGAAGAGAGATAAGGGAGGAGAGTCTCAGCTGTTTTCATAATCAGTGCATGACTGCTGGGGTAGGGGAAGAACCTATATTGCAGACAGCTATACCTTCACTTCCTACTGCTGCTGGTTGAAATGAAGGTGAGGGTGGGTATGTAACGGCATATCATTACATTTAGGAAGATGAATAATATGATTTGTTTTTCCATCCTAACACAGTTCTTAAATAGTCCTAAATTTTACATTCATCTGTTTGGAATGTACAATGCACTCTGTATGGAAGCATGCTGTGCAGTACCCCTGAAAGCGCTAAGAACGAAGTATGGGACAAAGTGTGGGTCACAAACTCAAAACAGAGGGACAGAAGGAAAATGATACTGTAGGGACTTTAAAATGATCTTTCCTGAATCAGAATTTCTGGGAGCAGATTCTCTGACCATTTTATTTAGAATTGGAGGTGCCTGTGAAGAGAGGTAGATTTGACTCTGACACGAGGTAGGTCCCTTGTCATGAAATGATATATAAGGGTTATGCATGTAAGTTCCAAGCCCTCATGCTTCCATACTGTGCAACGTTTCAGAGCCTGGAGACAAACAGAGTGTAGCTGTTTTACAATAACAGCTATGGGTTTTCTCTGTTTATCTCCATTCAGTGGGATGGCTATTAAGTCCTTTTTGTTTATTCTTTGATAAATCCTGGGTCTTCTCTGGACTTGTATGTCCTTTAACTCCAAATCAGGCAACTGTGAATATTATCTGAAAGAAAATGTATTAAATGGTGGGCAGAGTGAACTTTTTTTTTAAGACTCGCTGATGAATAATTGCCAAAAGGTGGTAGCTACAGTATCCCCAACAAATGCACATTATGAATGGTCCTCTTTTAAGCCTAAAATTCCTTTAAACTTGCCTGTTGGGTTTTGAGTACCTGCAGTTACCTAGTGTTGCTTTTGGCAAGGCTTGGTGAGTAAATGAGGCATAATCTCTCTGATCTCAGTAGTCTGGTCAGTCAGCCATGACATTCTCAGTGTCTTTTCTTTCTACACCCTGTCTGAACAGAGTCGTAGCCCAGGCAGCTCTCAGTGGGGTGCCAAAGATTACCAGTGCAGTGGAGCAGCAGATGGCAGGAGAGTGGAAAATATGCAGCCTCCAAGGGTTGGGTTCATGTGGGGTTCAGGGTTTAAATTTGAATGATTTTTCTCCCCCTCCAGAACATTGACTCTTTATTGCAACTTGGAAGCCCTGTAAACGCAGGAGTCTGGTTTTGGGGAGTGGAGTGGGTTCTAGACTAGAACTGGAATAAGAAGTTTATATGCTCAGTGAGCACAAAAGTTGTTGCTTTCTCTTTAGTCCTGGTTCCATGGTGTGTATAAGAGCATGTAAATGTAAAATATATGAAAAGAACATTTAAGGGGGCAAAGTCAAGCACTCGGAAGTTAGGAAATTAAGGTTGCCTGAGCAACCTGATGTTCAGCCCACTTGTGTGTATGTATTATGATATGATCTTTAATTACACAATAATATGCTGTTTTTTCAACGGGGACCTCCTCCTCATTTAGTGCACAGGATGGATGATGCTCACTTAGCGAGCAGCTTTTCAGTATTTTTTTTTATCCTCTTGTGTGGCCCCAGGCCTTATTTACTGCACAGTATTCAAACCCTGCTATGAAAACAGCATTATTAATTTCTTCATTGACTTTTTCCATACTGTGTATCACTGTAGTATCTGAGTGCATCATAGATATTAATGAATTTATTTTCACAACACCTCTGTAAGATGAGGGGATATTATCTCCATTTTACCAATGGGGAACTGATGCCCAAAGAATAAATTCAAAAGTGTACACTAATTTTGGATGCCCAATTTAAGTTACCTAGGACCTGATTTTTCAGTGTACTAAGCATTATATAGCACTTTATATGCTCAAAGCACTGCTCTCATTGACTTCAGTTGGAGCTGTGAGTGCTCAGCACTTCTGCAGATCAGATCCCAGGGTCTGAAGTCCAGCACCCAGAAAAAGAGGAACACACAAATAGTGAATATTTTGTTTGTGACTTGCCCAGCATCACATAGGAACTCTGTGGCAGAGGCAGAGATAAATCGTGCTCTGGAGATCTGGGTTCTAACTATTTTAACCAAATTCTCCTTTCTCTTCCTGCAGTCTCCTGCCTCCTTCACTATGCACCTTCCAGCTTTTTAAACAAATGAATCAAATGTCCTGCAGACAGTAGCCCCTTTCACTACACGACCCTGATTCATCTACAAAGCAGGTCCATCCTGTGCACTGATGAGACATGGGTCCTGTGGGAAAAAATAGTTTGTAATTAAAGACTGGACCTGCTCTGGGGATGTATTGTAAAACTATATCATAATACATATACACAAATGGGCTGGATTAAGGTTGCACAGGCAACCTTAATTCCGGCATTTCGTAATTATTGCACACGCATAATTTAAAAAATATTTAAAGATCTGACTTACTAGGACAAAGCCAGGAAATGCATAATTTGGCTAACTTTCTGTCTTTAATTCACCC
Organism: Dermochelys coriacea; assembly: GCF_009764565.3. Lineage (NCBI taxonomy): Eukaryota > Metazoa > Chordata > Testudines > Dermochelyidae > Dermochelys > Dermochelys coriacea. Next base: position 122,672,982 of record NC_050069.1, on the reverse strand, counting down.
CATTGTGCTTAAGTTTTGTAGTGGTCTCAAAACAGTGGGTGATCTTGACTGCCTCTTTTGTCTGTACAGGATAAGTAGCCTGACTTAAATGGGAAACATCATAAAAACAGGATAATGTTGTAGTTCAGGAGTCCACAAGGAAAGAAGCATTCTGAAGAACACTGACTATATAGCAGTAGTTAGGCACAACAGTTTGAATTATGGACCAAATGGAAATTTCCGTCAGATGCTTTTCCTTTGTCATTTAATCAAATTCTTTGTATTTTTGTGCAACTGATTTGTATTCTTTCTCACTCTTTCTTATTCAAAGTTATAATGTCAGTGGAACTTTTTTATATCAGCTGTGTAACTCAATCACTTTGGATTTTATGGGCCAGATTCTCCGCTGGTAAAAATTGGTACAGCTACATTGACATCAGTGGCTCCAATTTATGTCTGCAGAGAACTGGGTCCTGTACATTTATCAAGTCACATTTAAAGGGACATTCATGCACAAGCTCATCTTCACGTGACACCTGAGTTCCACCCTTACACTCTCCAGTCATGGAAACCACAAACTATGCCACCTCAGTCTCCATTTTATACCATCTTCAGTCTGTTTCAGCCTTCAGAATGCTCTAAGTGTTTAGGCTCATTTAATTGTTAAATGTGATTTTGTTATTTAACCACATGACTGAGAGCCATGAATCCAGGTATTCTGTTCATGGTTCTGATACTTGTTCCTTCTCTGGCCTTGATTAACTCACTTAGGCTCAGATCCTCCAAAGTATTTAAGCACCTGACTCCTATGGAAATCAATGAAAATTAGGGGCCTAAATATCTTTGAGGATCTGGACCTTAACCTTTCTGTCAGTAAAATAATGCTTGTAATTCCCAGAAGAGAGAAATCTCAGGTAAATTCGTATTTAAGGCCTCTCTTAAAACTGGTTTTTACAGTAACCTCTCCTTCAACCAGGTCAAAAGATTACTTGAGGAGAGTTAAAATTGTAGGTTATTCAGAAGCAAACCATAAAGGCTCATTTAGAACAACTGGGCCAAATTCTGCTTTGACAGTAGAGTAAATCTGGAGTAACTGCACTGAAGTCAGTGGCAGCATGAGAGCAGAATTTGGCCCTTTGTATTATTCTGTTTGTTACATGAGTACAAAAAGTCTGCAGAGCAGAAATATTTTTTTTTTCAACTACCTAAAAGGCTATTCAGGGTGTTCTGATACATATGTGATTACACACTCGTGGGCTACAGATCTTGACAAAACAACTATCTGAATTACAGAAGATAAAAATTGTTCTAAATCATAGTCTTAGAATCATGCAATCATAGAAATGTTGAGGGACCTCAAGAGGTCATCTAGTCCAGCTCTCCATACTGAAGCAGGACCAAGTATACCTAGATCATCCCTGACAGGTGTTTGTCCAACCTGTTCTTAAAAACCTCCGATGGTAATAGTTCTGTAGCCTCCTTTGTTAACCTGTTCTAGAGCTTAACTACCCTATAGTTAAAAAGTTTTTCCTGATATCTAATCTAAATCTCTCTTGCTGCAGATTAAGCTGATTACTTTTAATCCTACCTTCAGTGAATATAGAGGAGAGCAATTGTTCTCCTTTCTCTTTGTAACAGCCCTTGTCATATTTGAAGACTGTTATTAGGTTTCACTTCAGTTATCCTTTCTCAAGACTACACATGCCCAGTTTTTTTAACCTTTCCATATAGGTCAGATTTTCTGATCCTTTTATCATTTTTGTAGCTAACCTCTGGACTCCCTCCAGTTTGTCCACATCTTCCTGAGGGTGTGGCACCCAGAATTAGACACAGTACTCCATCGAAGTAGAGAGAACCAGTGCTGAGTAGATCAGAACAGTTACCTCCCAGGTCTTACATATCAGTCTTGTTAACATACCCCAGAATGGTATTAGCCTTTTTTGCAACTATAACAAATAAATCATTTAGTCAAGAGCCACACCTTTGTCTGATTAATAGCAAGCATTTGAACTCTACAGGAAGTTCATTTCTGCCCTGTTGTAAAAGATGAAGGGTTCCATAAGGAGCATCCAAGATTAAGGGCGGGAGGTAAATGGAAGGAACTTTTTTTCCTTAAAATTTCTCGCCAGCGCTACCATCAAAGCAGCTCCACTGTTGACGATAATGGCAGAAGCATTAGTGTAGAAAAGATTGTCAGCCAATGGCATTTTAGCTACTCCATCATCTTCATATCTCAAAGCCAGTCTGGATGGTGGAGTGGTTAAAATCCCACCAGCCATCTCGTGCTTCGTCTATACTTAAGCTCCTACTTTACTGTTACCAGTGAGGCAGCTCTGGTAATAACAATGGTGAGAAATTTTAGGAGGGAAAGACTAGTGCAGATACAACCTGAGAGAGTCCTGAAGACCTCTTAAGGAAGAAAGAAGCTAACCGTTTCTGTGCCACAGCCCTTATTTTATTTTTAGCTATATAAAGATGTCCACAGAGCTACATGTAAATCTATAGATAGAATCACTCCTAAGCAGCAAGACATAATGTCTGCCAAGTTTCAGGCCAAAGCAAATTTATATAGCCAAATTATAAACCCTAGAAATAGGGCTTTATAGTGGAATTGCTGTCATAACTTTAACTACTGTGTATGGCTGTAGTGGGCGTCAGTTTAAGTTCTAGTTTTGATGTGCATTTAATGGCATGAGATCAATCATGAAATGTAATAGGATATTTTAAGATATTATGTTTGAAGAGAATTGGTATTTAAACATTATCTATGAACCACATCATTTTAACGCCTCTGAAACGTCATTCAGTCCTTGGTACAGAATCACATGAAACAATTCCTGATCACATTTCTCAAAATGAACAGTAGCTTAGGTTTTATTAACTGCTTTATGTGGTATTTAGAGTAAGAGAACTGAAATGTTTCTGCTGAACATTCAGCAGAATATTCCTGTAAAATAACGTTTTTGATTTTTTTATCCTGATCCTCTCAAATCTTTCATTTCTGCCTTTGGGGGTATACTCTGTTTGTGTTTAGAAGAAATTTTTGAACATAATGCTTTCTGTAACAAGAAAAGTAATAAATACTTTTTGTAATGTTGCACCTAACCACTAATGATTGATTTTAGTGGTTGCCAGTGATACCTCTGCCATTTCCCATGTAGTATTGATTGTATTTGAATACTGTGTTAACTTGATTGCTCAGAACCATTTTTCTCCAAAACATTTGTTTTTTATGTTCCCTCAGAAGATGATGATTCCAAAATTGAAGCTGTGATTCTTTAGCCCAGTAGTTCAACACAGTAAAGCTTACTGCAATACAGATGATGATTATTATTCTCACTGCTGATACAGATAATGGGAATGTGGTGATGAAAGCTGCTAGTTTTACTCCCTTGCAATCTGAAACCTAAGACCAGATACTTTAACTCTATCCTTGTAAAAAGACTTTAGTGCTGAAAGTGCCTCGTGTGTTCATGGAGAAAGTATAACGTACTTTCAATGCAAAATGTTAAATCTCTGAGTAGTGCTTAATAGTTTTGGCTAATAGTTAAAATATCATGATATAAATTCCACTTTTACAAATAATAAGAATACAAGTGAAGATCTCAAAGCACTTTACTAACTTTAAATAAGATGCAGAATATGCTGGATAAAATCTTGGCCCCATCAATGTTGGTGGGAGTTTTGCCATCTACATTAGTGAAGTGCATCATCCATACTCATTTTGCAAATAACAAGCCAATGCACAGAGGAGTTACAGTACATAGCTTTTTCAAGACTGCAATAATATTCCAAACTTATCAGAGGGGATTAGCTCAGGACCTGTTCCTGCAATGAGCTACATATAGGTGTTTGTCTGCATGCAGTTCATAACTGTATTGGGCCTAAGAGCAGAATTAGATCCAAAGTGTCCTAATCGGGATTCCTTGCTTTATTTTCTAGACCACAGTCTCTTCCATTATCCCACATTGCCATCAAAAGGAAGGAAGTTTCATTTTCTATAATTCCAGGCCATGTGCTTAGATTGATTGTTTAGTTTCTGAATTTTTAATTTCAGCTAATGTGTAACATTTCAATTTATTAACAAATTTTAATTATAGTGAATTGTTCTGTTGATTATTACTGATTGTTACACTCTGATGCATCCAGAACAGCAATCCTAAAATTCAAGGAAATTGAAGCAAGATACCCATGTCATCAAAACATGTAATAACCATGAACCAGTTAGTCAGCAACAGTGTGAACAAAACATAATAGTCCATATGGCAGGCGCTGAGTAACTGCACACACCCATTGCTATGTGTGTGTACACACACATGCGCACAAGCTGGAACACTGAGTTCAGGGAGCAGGAAACGAGCATGAACAGGAAGTAATAAGCAAGAAGGCAGCACACCCACATCAGTCATCACATTGACTTTTAAAATATATGTATTAAAAAAAATCATTTCAGGACTAGATTTTTCCTAAGTGCATTTGCACTTAGGTGCATCGTCCAAACCTCCCAATGAGTATGCATGTCCACACTCATTTGCATATGCACGTAGGCATGTTTGTGTTCACACATCAGAGTTTGCACACAAACGGGGCAGGGACACACATTCTGTGTGCACATTCTTTTGAAAATCTGACTCTGTGTCAAACTGTGCTGTGGTCTACTACATATATGAGTCACTTTTCCAGCAAATATAAAAACTGTAATCACAGAAGATTCCCTACAATTTTAAAATAACCAGTAAATCAGAATGTCATTTAGTCTTTAACATTTGACAAACAAAAGCAAAATATCTCTGAATCCTTTTGATAAATCTGATCTGAGGGACTTTAATTTTTCAATTCTTATGATGCTCATGGTGCAAAAGAAATAATCCCATTTTTTACTTTGTGGGACAGTCAAACAGCACACAAGCAGTATCTATGGTTTTCTTATTTTGTGTGACAGAAGGTTTTGGTCTGGAATATGCAATATATATCATGCAGTAAGTCCAAAGAAAGACCATTTGTAAGACAAACTACAGAAAATGAATAGGTAGATCTCATAAGAGCTGTTTTGTATCATGAATGTGTCTAGCTGTAGACGCACTGATTTCCTTCCAGTCTTTTAGTTATGAGCAATCCTTTATTCAAACTGAAACAACAAACCAATAATCATTTAGAAAGAGAAATGATTATGCTCCATAGTATTAATGCTTCTTTTCTGTTTGGATAAAGTAGTCCATGTCCCCAGTACTGGTTCTGTTAACTTTCTTTTTTGGAGCAAACAGTTGATCTTTTTTTTTATTAGTATAGAAGTCACAGTCTTAGTATTAAGGTATCTAAAGAACTATGTTGTGATGAAAAGATATGAAAAGCCAAATGTAATTCGAAACAACTCTACAAGGAGAAGGCACAGGCATGTGAATTTCGCAATCAAATATGTAGAACCAAGCTACTTGTGGTATGGTATATCTGTATGCAATTCCCAAATGGTAGAGTTTATCATCACCGTGTCAATGTCTTATTCAAATGTAGAGATAGAGAATCCAAAATTAATTAATGAATTTATTCTTCTTTTCTAGTTAGCCAATAAAACCTTTTGAAGGAAGTTTCAATTTTGGATGGTCTCACCATCAGGTTTACTAAGAGACAAAAAGTATATATTTGTATGTGTTTTTTTTTTTAAATGAGGATAGTCTTAGATGCCTGTCTTCCTTTCTTTATGTAACCTTTTGCATTTTGTGTTTAGAAACTGACATTCCAATTGATTTTCATTGGCCTTCTGCCTAGGTTGAATACTGAGGCAGCAAATTCGGAATGCTTCAGAAGTCCCACAAACAAAGACGGTTTGCTGTGAAAGTGGAGATAATGTGACACTTATATTTGAGCTTCTTAGCTTACTCAAATGATAAATGATGGCATGGTTTAGGTAGTGTGTGGTGTGTGGGGGTTAAAGACTGAAAGAAGTTGCTGTGAGCTGAGCTTTGGTATTCTACTAGCAGACAGTTATCCATCATGTGACTATGCTGATGATATCTTTTATCTCTGTTTCAGGGGCTAACTTTGTAACTCGAAAAATTAGCCGATCAGTAGCTAAGATTCACCTCGGACAGATGGAATATTTCAGTTTGGGCAATCTGGATGCTAAAAGAGACTGGGGCCATGCCAAAGACTACATTGAGGTAGGTTATTGGCTATGTGCCCTTTTTGAAACAATGCCGTTGATCTGTTTAATGCAATAACTACAGTGAAAATGCATGACCTACAGAGGGGTATCTCATGAATTTTTACCTACAGAGGCCTGTTAACTTAGTGTTGCTCTCAGTTTCAGACTAGGGAGTTCAGTAACATAGTGGGCTAGCCCAGCCATGACCTGAACAGAAAAATAAATCTTTAGGTTTACATTCCTTTACTGAATTCCTCTGGGAGGGGTCTATTAACTGGAACTATTTTAAAGAGTTTTTCACCGATTGTTTCTGCGAACTTTTATGTCCAACCTTAAGATCATAGCAAGATGCAGTGAAACCTGACTTTAAAGACCTCACTGCAGGCTGGCGGCCTTTTACTCTGACGGGGCAAAAACACCGTTAATGCTGACAATCAAAGGTTTGGTTGGTTCTGCTTCAGAATGAAGCTTCACATTAATAATATGATGTCAAGTACTGTGTCATCTCTGTCTATAGCTATTTACTTTATTTCAGATGTTTTTGTTAGTCAAAACGTGTTTAATTCTATTCCATGCATATACTTTTGTTTAAAAAAAAATCTGCATTGTATTAAAAGAGACATGAATAACCTCATCAGAAATATCATTGTTTTCCCAGGAAAACGTTGTCCCCATTTTGCACCTCAAAGATTTCCTGTGGTAATTGGGCTATTTCTGGCTTTTAATAATTTCTCTATGGAAAACCAGATCTGGCTTCCATATTCATTGGTGTGATTCAAAAAGAAGATGATTGTTTGTTTGTGTTTCTTAAATTACAAAGTTAATACCAAAATAGCAAGTGTTTCATTGGGTAGGAAAAATCAGGTTTTCGGTGTCTCATTCCCGGTTAATTCTTTGGTTTTTAATTAATTTTTGAGCTCTTTGACTTTGACTTAAGCAATTAAAAGAAGCCACCAGTAAGGCTAAATATATATTATAATTTAAATATTGTCTTGTGAGGTAATCATGGTAACTTACCAACCCTCTTGATGATGATAATAAAAATGGGAAAAAACGTTACATATGCATCTAAGCTATTACCTCAGGTGAGTGGAGAAATAGAATTTGGCCAACTGGGCTGTAAAGTTGGGCTCCAGTTCTGCAATGCATATGCCTGTTAGGAGTCCTAGATGTTGGTATGATATTTCACGGGAGTAAGGGTCCACCTGCTTGGATATCATTTTCTGTTTGAGACCTTAGCATGGTTAATTAACCCAGGAAATCTACCAGATATAAATAAATAAATTCTAGATATAATTACAAATAATTTTATACACAACATTTTATAGCAGATAGAAAATTATGAAAAAATCTATGGTACAAAGAATCTCAGTTCTGTTATTTTTAAGTAAAACATAACCTTCCACAATAAACAAGCTTTTCATTTTTAAAAATTAAAATGGCATAAAACAGAAATTAATATCAGAATATTAAAATAGTTATTAGAGTAAAATATCCAAAGAAAATATATAAATTGAGTTTCAATATGAATATTCAGGACTGAATTCCACTCTCTTCTATGCTGGTATAAATCCAAATCCTGGTCCTGCTGAAATCAATAGCAAGACTCTTTGTGTTAATGGGGCAAGGATGGATGTGGTGATTCAGTGGTTTCACTAAGGGCACAGTTTGGTCTACATTCATCAGATTCTACCTGGGATGACCTGTGTGCAAACCTTAAAAAAACAAAACAAAAAACCCCTCATCTTATTCAGCAAAACCACTAGATAAAAGGTTCTCAGCTGGAGTCTCTATCAAGGACACATGGTGGTAATGTAAGCAGCATTCCAGATCTTTCATTCATATGTTTTTGGGACTGTCCTAAAATCTTTTGGAAAGAATTTCTCATTAGGATAGAGTTCATCTTAAGTATCTCATTATTGGGTTCCCTTTGCCTAATGGGAGACTTATCAGTTCTGTTCTAAATATATTTAAAATGTGGTTACTTCCATTCTTATAATGGCTAAAAAAGAGAATAACTTTAAAATAGAAATGAACTATTCCAGGCTTTAGTGGACTAGGTTGGACTTAGATATTTAACATCATTAGAATAAGTATGCTGTATAGTGTTAGAAAGCATGATCACATTTATAAGCATTTTATGAGATTTCTTAAATGTACAATTGAATACATTCGGATCAATAGTATCCTCTCTATATTTAATTTTAAATTCCATTGATGCTAATATGAGTAACATATGTCTGTAGGGTAGACCCCATGCTGTCTTTTCTTTCTCTTTACTTCCTGATTAGGAATAGTAATATTAATAATAATAATAAAACCATAAATACATTCATGCTTCTTTTATAAAATATTATGGGTTAAATCTTTGTCCCATTACAGTCAATAACAAAACTCTTACTGACTTCAATGGGGACAGATTTCATCCTGTATTTACGGGGGTGGGTATTGGTATGATTTGTTGTCTAGTGATCAGAGACTAGGACTAGGAGTCAGGACTCTTGGGTTCTAATTTCAGGTATGCTACTGTTTTTACATTATGATCTTGTGTAAGTTACTTCCTAATTCAGTAAAGTACTTAAGCACATGCCTAAATTGAAACATGTAGCTGTCCCACTGAGGTGGGACTACTCACATGCTTAAAAATTAGGCACATGGTGAAATACCTTGTTGCATCAGAGCTTAACTTGTAGATGTTTTTAAAAAAAGCTTTAAAAACCTAATGTTAGGGGGAAAATATTTTTGTTTGTTTATAATTTCACCAGTATTGGTTGGTACTTAAACTTCCACCTGCAGAGATTGAAAATCAAATATTGGAGCATTGTGCTATGGATGAAAACCTGAAAATCTCATTTGCTCAAAAGAAGAGTATAACTCCTTCATCTAGTTTTATTGTTCAAGCAGAGCAAAACAAGTAAGCAAATAGTGAAAAGTAATGTGATTTTTTTAAATGTCAGTTTTCAACTAAAATATTAGTGATAGATACAAAATGTTTTTAAACCATCTGATTTTTAACTTGTAATTGACCATTTTAATTACAATGAAGTTAATATTTGTCTGAATGTAAATTGGTGAAGGAGATTCTGATTATATTATGAATAGCAATCAATACCACCAAGTGGGGGAAGGAGGGGAAGTAATATGTCAACACTGTTGATGTATGAATCTTCTGTGTGCTGTTTTGTTTTGCGAGGTTAATTTATACCTTTTATTTTATGCAGAATGTTACAATAAACCATCTGCTAGATATTTTCAAACACTAGTACAATAGTAAGCACTTAACAGTCTATGAGTCATTCCTATACCATGTGAAAAACACAAGGCATCATACAAATTTCCTCTCACAACCACCCCAAGAGAGTCTTATTTCAAATCAATACAGGTTCTCACAAACTGAGAGAAAGTACCCATCAATCCATTGCTAACTCTTTATTTCCCAGCTGCCAAATACCGTTAACACTAAAATCATGAAGGGATATATGCAAGTGAAACCTTAAAGAAGTCTCATTGTATGGGAAGTGAGAGATGTTTATTTGTAAAGTTGCAATAGGATATCCTGCAAATAGAACACTACCTCTGTAAAGCTGCCCTAGAGAGAAAGTGAGTTTGCCTTTTCCAAGAAGTTCTACAATGGAGCTTTCTCCTCCTCTCTTATAACCCCTTTGGCATAGTGTTCTGGGGCTGGGCAGTGCAGCGCAACGTTAAATGTTGCGCAGGCAGGAGAGGTGCAGAGAAGAAAAGCACTCCAATAAGACAGAGCTAACTATCCAACCCCAGTGTCACCGACCTAGTTGAGCTCCCCCAGTTGGACGCTCTCTAGACTTCTATGAATGGATCCAAATACTGAATCTCACATACCCTTTACTTCCTGAGTCTGGGCAGAGTTTAGGCATGGTTCCTGGCTTTGGGTCTCTAGACATGTACTCTAGATGTAGACCTCATATCTGACGCTCGTTTTGGCAATGGGGACTCCACAGTCCAATTGCCTAGGACCTGAAATTAGTTCTTATGCCTCCTCAGCATCGGATGTTTTCCCCAAAATCCCATTGAAGGCTTACAATTTACCTCTTCACAGGGGCATGTGATCGCAATAGAAAGCCTAGAAATAAATAAGGATTTGACAAAAGTAAAATTTCAAACCAGGGTAAAGTTTTAATGACCTGTAATTTACAACCTGTTTAGATTTTTCTACAGTGTCTACAAAGTTGAAGAAACATTCTCCTTTGCCTTCTGTGTAAATCTGTCAATGTTTGGAGACAGGGAAAATTGGATACAGTCAACAAAGCATTTAGGTATGAGACTATTCAGATGCTTATAGCTGAGCAGGAGCTTAAGTGCTTTCTGAATTGGGGCCAGCTTCATGCTGGAAGCTGGTTGCCACATTTTTATATTGATTTTAGTAAAACAATAGAAAAAGTAAAACTAAACCAGAACACTTCATGCAATAGAATAGATCACAGCTGGCCCACAGTACCATCAGACATACTAAGAAACCATTTAAATAGAACCATCATAGCGTAGTAATGTGATATTGATCATGTTTGTGATTTAAAGTCAACAGGAAAATGCACTTGGCCATTTATCAAAGTTACTTTTTTTAGTCCTTTTAAATATTTTAAAATAGCAAAATCTAGGTATTCATACTAAGGTGTCTTTTTCACAGCAATGTTAGATTTATAACTCCCATTGGTGTTAACTGGACTTTTGTGCATGGTTCCTCTATATGCCATTCTATCCTCTAGAATGTATTCTTAGTGTAGACAGCTGCCTCCTAGTACTGTTGTGAAGGGGAATCTCTCCCCTTCGTCCTATATGTTTGGTATATATTTAAACAATATAGAATTATCTTATTTTTAGTTTTTCTTGTATTGTGTGCACAGTACTGTCTTGTAAAAGACTCCCTAGCACTATTTTCACTGCAGGAAGTAATACAGTAAAATTGAACTTTCGTCCAACCAAACTGTTGGCCAAGATGCCTCTGATTCTGCAACGTTGCTTTCAAGGAGTATTAATGATCCGAGTTGTCTTCTATGGTATGTTTTGCCACAATCTGTTTTTCTCTGCATTCTTTTTTGTGACAAATCCTGCAGTCCTTACTTGGGCACAGCAAAAAGTCAGTGGGTGTTTCACCAGAGTAAGGACTACTGGAATTGTCCCTTAAGTAATAAAAGGAATGTCAATTATATCTATCTGTAACTGTCTATAGAATATGATATACAAGATCCCTCTCCAGCTGATACACATCCTCTCTCATGAAGGGGTATTCTACCGTCTTCTGTTGTTTGCCCCAATTTTAAATGATTTTTTCCATTCTACACTCTTAGTTAAATTCTTGCTTTCCTCTCATAGTGAGATCACTTTAAACAAATATTATGGAAATAAGTTAAAGGGCCAGTCATAATTTCCAGGTGTTGGAATTTTTATTTGTTGAGCAGGAGGATAAATATTGTTGACCCTTCCAAGTATTCAAGAGTATTTATATATATATGAAGTCTAACTTTTTTTTCTGTCAGGTCTCTTGAGCCAGGATAATTGATTGCTCTCTTAAGTCAATTTGATCTTTAAATCAGATCCTATCTTCCCTGATTGATGTAGTGATCCAGTGGACTGATTATCTTATCACTGCCTTCTAGGTGCAGTAATTGTGAGACTAGAGCTTGCATGAACCTTCAGGAGAAACGTTTGATAGATTGTGGTCTTTTGTCTGAAACAGATACTGCACATTCATAAAATTCTTGACGCTTACTTGCTGGAGAAGTATCTTTTTTACATGTGCATGAACTAGTGGCCATACCCCTTTTGACTTAGTTTCTCTCTAACAATTTAAAGACCTGTTTGGCCTCAGTAAAATGTGGATGTGAGCCTCACCCTGAAGCATTTTTATTTTAAAAAACAACAATTTCCAAAGAAAATACATGTTTGTTTATGCTAGAATATCCTTTTGTTCCCTAGTTCACATATTTTAAATAACTTGGAACAAACAAAGATATGTTGCATCCAAGAAAAATGAATTTTTCAGATAGTGTTTATTCACATGGTGAATAAAATATAACAATCCAAATTATAACTGAAGTGACATGGTAGTAATAATAGTTATCATATTAAAGAAACTGTAAATCCCAAAGTGCTCTATCCATTGAAACTGAGATTACTCACCCTCTACTCAAATGCAGCCATCTCTTGGCAGAAACATAGCTTCTTTTCAGCTGTGCAACAGCTTCATTGTACAACAGTTCAAAGAGGAATTGAAGAGGAATGCCTTCTACAGTTAAATGTATGTAGAAAAATAGATCGATGGAAAGCAGTTACACAGCTTGGACACCTGAGTTAATGCCATTTCACTTTAAATGCTGCGAGATTGCTGTAATGATCACAAGACCTGCCATGCTGAGTCAGACCTAAGGTCAATCTAGCCCAATATCCTGTCTCCAATAATGGCCCATACCAGAGCTTTAAGGGGAACATTAAGAACAGGGCAGTTTTGGAGAGGTACACCTGTCTTCCCCTCCTGGCTTCTAATAGTCAGAGGTTTAGGGTTGCCCTGAGAATGGGATTATGTCCCTGACTATCTTGGCTATTAGCCATTCTTTTTTGAATCCAGTTATACTTTTGGCTATCACAACATCCCATGGTAATGACTCTTACAGTTTAATTGCATTGTGTGAAAAGTATTTCTTCCTGTTTCTATTAAACCTGATGCTTATTAATTTCATTGGGTAACCCCTGGTTTCATACCATTCATGATTTTATAGACCTCTATCACATCCCCACTTAATCATCTCTTGTCTAAAATGAACAGTCCCAGTCTTTATAGTCTCTCCTCATATGGAAGATGTTCCATATCCTTGATCATCTCTAGTGTCCTTCTCTGAATGTTTGCCAGTTCCACTATATCCTTTTTGAGATGGGGTAACCTGAACTCAACACGCTATTCAAGGTGTGGCCTACCCATGGATTAATATAATGGTGTTATATTTTCTGTCTTATTTTCAGTTCCTCTCCTAATAGTTTCTAACACTCTGTTAGCCTTTTTGACCACTGCTGCATACTGAGGTGAAGTTTTCAGAGGACTATCCACTGTGACTCCAAAAACTCTTTCTTGTATAAGTAACAGCTAATTTAGAATCCATCGTCATATATGTGTAGTTGGAATTATTTTTTTCAGTGTGCATTACTTTTGCACTTAATGTTGAATTCATCTGCCAGTTTGTTGCCCAGTCACCCAGTTTTGTGATCCCCCTGTAACTCTTTGCAGTCAGCTTTGAACTTAACTTTCTTGAATAATTTTGTATCCTCTGTAAACTTTGCTACTTCACTGTTCACTCCCTTTTCCAGATCATTAATGAATATGTTGACCAGCATGGACCCCAGTACCGATCCTTGGGGAACCCTGCTATTTACTTCTCTCCATTATGAAAACTGACCATTTATTCTACCCTTGGTTTTCTATCTTTTAATCAATTACTGATCCTTGAGGGGATGTTACCTCTTATCCCATGACTTAGTTTCCTGAAGAGCCTTTGGTGAAGACCTTCAAAGGCTTTCTGAAAATCCAAGTTCACAAAATTGACTGGATCACCCTGACCTACCTGCTTGTTGACACCATCAAAGAATTCTAATAGATTTGTGAGGTATGATTTCCCTTTACAAAAGACTTGTTGACTCTTCCCCAACATATTTTCATCTGTGTCTGATAATTCTGTACTTTACTGTAGTTTCAACCAGTTTGCCTGGTAGTGAAGTTAGGCTAAACTACCTGTAATTGCCAGGATCATCGCTGGAGCCCTTTTTAAAAATCTTCATTACATTAGCTACCTTCCAGTTATCTGGTACAGAGGCTTGTTTTAGCAGTAGGTTACATACTACAGTTAGTAGTTCTGCAGTTTCATATTAGAATTCCTTCAGCACTCTTGGGTGAGTACTATATGGCCCTGGTGACTTCATACTGTTTAATTTGTCAGTTTGTTCTAAAAGCCCTTCTGTTGACACATCAGTGTGGGACAAGTGGTCAAGAGCTTGGTTTTACATTTCATCTGAACTAAGTGACCTCCTGTGTGTGTTTGTTGACTGAAGAGTGCTACTTAAACAATCATAGAAATTTAGTGCTGGAAGGCACCTCAAGACACTTAATTCAGACCCCTACACTGAGGCAGGACCAAATATACCTAGACTATCCCTGACAGGTGTTTATCCAACCTGTTCTTAAAAACCTTCAATGACAGGGATTCCACAGCCTCCCTTGGAAGCCTGTTCATAGTTAGAAAGTTTTCCTTATATCTAACCTGAATCCCCCTTGCTGCAATTTAAGCCTCTTACCTTTTGTCCTACCTTCAGTGGACGTGTAGAAATTGATCCCTAGCCTCTGTTTGTCAGAGGATGGAGATGGATAGCAGGAGAGAGATCACTTGAGCATTACCTGGTTTAGGTTCACTCCCTCTGGGGCACCTGGCATTGGCCACTGTTGGCAGACAGGATACTGGGCTGGATGGACTTTTGGTCTGACCAAGTATGACCATTCTTATGTTCTTATGATCACCATCCTCTTTATAACAGCCGTTATATATTTGAAGACTGTTAGGAAGCCCCCCTCAGTCTTCTTTTCTCAAGACTGAATGTGCCCAATTTTTTAAACATTTCCTCCTAGGTCAGGTTTTCTAAACCTTCTATCATTTTTGTAGCTCTCTTTTGGACTCTCTCCAGTTTGTCCACATCTTTCTTAAAGCATGGTGCCCAAAATTGGAGCTCCTACTCCAGCTGAGGCCTCATCAGTGCTGAGTAGAGCAGGACAATTATTTTTAAGAAATTGTATTTAAAATATTTATTTCTCTATTACTTATAGATTATGTACAAATATATACAGCACAAACAAGATCTGAAAATAAGAAGATTGGATGCTTGAACTCAAGTGAATAATGCATTGTTTTAGGAAACATTTAACTTTCACATTTCTTTTTAGTGTGGTGATTACTGCTTCCATTTTCATTTACTCTTTGGCCCACCTGCATGAATGCAGAAGCATGTACGGAACAGAATAGAGCAGTGGAGAAATAGACTATAGGCTTATTGTGATTTTTGGTTATTAACTCCTGGGAGGTGCTCAGATACAACAATGATGGGCACTGTTATAATAACCTAGATAGATAGATTGATCTCAAACTTTATCTAAGGAGGTGTTCTTCCGAGATTTTTCCGACACAGTGAGGAAGCATCAGTTCAATTTAAAGCAGTAATTCTTTGTGACCATAGTAATCCTGTCCAGAATATCTGACTTTGTACAGGCTTTTCTCAACCAACTGAACTCCAAAAAATCAAATACACCACACTATCCTGTGCTTTTGTTTCATGATTTGTAGCTTTGGGGTTTTTTTTATAGTGGGGACATTAGTTTAGTCATGATCAAATAATACTAACCACATTGAAATCGGAGGGACAGGATGCCTAGAAGACAACCAAATTGCAAAGTGACTCAGAAAAATAAGAACAATGAGGCGAGATTTGAGTCTAATAAATGCAAAGCTGCACAGCTAGGGAGCAGAAATGAACAGTAGTGATGGGGGGAATGTAACTAAGAAATCACATCCCATCACATTACAAAGTGTTTGTTTTCCATCTTGCCACCTTAATCCTCCTTTTTCTTGTGACGTAGCACTATAGTTGTTGCAGGGAAGGTGGGAATCAGGATTGGAAGAGGTTAGTGTCTTAAGAAGTGGTTCACTAACATTTGAGAATCACTTGAATGGACTATCCACTTTAACTCCTGATAATTAGAGATACACTTGAAAGGAAAAGCAACTTAGAAAAGTTCTCCATACAGAATTCTCACTCTTCTAATCTTGACATCATCATTCGCCACCACATTTGTTTCCATTGCATTTTTGAGCCATGCAAATAAACAGTTGGCTAGCTGTGTAGAGCCCCGTTTGTTCTTGTTTCAGAAGGTTAGTTTGCCATCTCACATGTTAATTGCCACTCGAAAGCTCAGATACACATATGCACATCTGCTGCCCGCTGCATGGAAAGTAGATCTTCCCCCCCCCCATCAGTGATGTCTTCTGTTTTGGTTTGTTTTTAAAGGTGAGAAAAGAAAAACTAATTTCCAAATCTTTCATTCATCTTTTTTTTTAAATGATGGTGGGTGACTCCCATAATTAAAAATCCAATCCCATTAAAAACAAGAAAAAGGAAAGGAAAAACAAGAAATGTTTGGTTAGAAGAAAACATGCATGGAGGCCCAATAGTACAGTAAAATCCAAATGTGTTCTAAGAAGTCATGTCCTCAACTTTAGTAACAGAAGAATCAATGTACTTGTTTATTTGTTTTCCCGTTATATCTCCTCTTAACATATTGTTGTTAATTTCTTAATTAAAAGGCTACCCTTTCCAGCTCCCTCTTCTGATCCCCAAACTGGATAATGGTGAAACCAGTATTTCAACCAGGAGAGAGTGATATGTCAGTACGTCCACCATCTGAAATTGCTTAGTTGCTTTAATAGTATGAAGCACACTAAGAATTCGGAGAAATCTAAAACTACATTTAGGATTATGGGGCATGTCACATAGTCACCAATCTGTCCTTCCCAAACCCTCTCTTTGGATCATACTCAGTTCTGGAACATAGGTAGGTGCAACTCCCTATTTATGTCCATAGGAGTTGTGCCTGCTTTCACTATAGCTATAGCTGGACTTCTGTGTCTAAGTGCACTTCTAACTGCTCTACCTGCTTGCTGTAAATTGAGCAAAAAGTCAAATGTTTTGCTTTCATCTCATCCCACTCCCTTTCTGATAACATAAGTTGGGTTTTGTTGACATACTGGGTACACCTGTTTTCATTATTTTAAAATATTCTATAATATAATATTATAATGTTTGGTTAGTTTGAGAAATTATGTAGCCCTAGTTGGTAACCCAAATTTGGTGGGGCGGGGTCTCTCTTAAGGGTCTGTCCTCAGAATCATGTTCACAGCTCCATTTCAATAGGAGCTGTGCATTCATCTAAGGACAGAATGTGGCATTTAATATTTAGTTTAGGAAGACCATGGACCAGGAATATACTGCTTCAGGTTTTAGTTAGTTGCTGCAGTCTTTCTGAAGCTCAGTCCCAAAGCTTTGCTTAGAGAGATTGTTTATAATACAGTATGTTAAAAACTAGACTGATAAGCGCTGCCCTTTCAGTTATATTGTATAATCCAGTTCTGGTGTAAAACCTTGTGATGATCAATTTGTCCTCCTAATTAATTAAACTCATTTTGTTAAATTTTTGATTGTCCTAATATGATACATATAATAAACTCATTAAGTGATCGTCTGTTTTACCTTGCTAAATAGATTTTGCATAGCCGTGGGCGGGAAACAGTTTCTCATATAACAAAAAATGTTGAGATTTAAGTTGGAAAATTCCTGACCAGTTCTAGTTTGACAGAGATTAGCCTTATTATAAATTGGTTATTGATTTTGTTATTATGTATTAGTATTTGTACTGCAGTAGTGCCAAAAGTTCCAAGTCAGGATCAAGGCCCCATTGTGCTGAGTTTTGTAAAAACACATACCCTGTTCAAGAGAGCGTACAATCTAATTAAAGACGCTGCAGTTGAGCGTAAGCATAAGAGAGAAAGGGAGAGGAAGGACCAAGGCAACAGTAATAAGATAACACATTTACATAGACAGCTACACATTGTTAATCTATCTATCTGTCTGTCTCCTTCTACATGAGACAGTCTACCCATGGTGTATCTGCCGCACACTTGTGAGACTGGAAAGATACTGGGGCCAAAGTCTTCTGTTCTCTCTACTGCTGTCCAGGGAAGGGATAAGTCCCTGCAGGTATCAAAGTCCATTGGCCAGTTGTGGAGCATATGGTCTAGTGTCTCTGTGAACCGGGGCTGAAGTTCTATTCCCATTATTATCTATTCCCCACTTAACTATCAATCTCCTACCCCCACCCAACAGTTAACAAAGGCTGGACCTAGTGACATTTGGGCTTCTGAGGTTGTAAAGGGCATTGGTCCACTCCGCTGCTGGGAGGGGAGGGCATACTTCCCCCAAAATCCTCGCTACACTAGCAGCATGGAGAGTAGGGAGACCACTCTGTGCTGCTGAAAGTGGCTTCTGCTGGTGCCGAGTCTCTCCCTGTGGGCCGATGCTAAGGCCTTATTAAATACTTGTACAGCTATAAGCATTTTATTCACTTACACCCAAATCACACTGATACAAGATCCTCAAGGTCATAATACCTAGCATGTTATAAAATACCTGGCTTCCACTGTACTCTGGGACAGATTAGGGAGGGACAATTGGTGGTAGGTACTCTTCTAAACTCCATCTGCAAAATAAGCTCCACCCCCATGGGGTGCCAATCACAGTAAGTGGCACAAATTTTTAGAATATGATCACAAATGTTCTCTTGATTTTTTTGGCTTGGCTTCCTCAATGATTATCCCAGATGCACATATGGGCTTTGGTGACTTATTCATGCATAGCTTCCCCTGTGTGAGGCTTCTATGTGCTACTTGTCGTCTTGAGCTTTGGGAGGGGCGGGGGCTTAGATGCCCTATTAGGTTCTGCTAGGCTACTTGGGTTTGGCCACTTCTTGGCTGGGGCATGGTGAAAAAATTGGGGCCAAGTCTGCTCACTCGTGGGGCCAAAGTGAGCTCTCACTCCCAGTAGATTCTTCAGATCTGTACAGTATGATCCTTCTCCTTTCTTACAAGCTTTAATGGAGCAGAGAAATGTCAGCATTATCATCATTGGGTATCTGAGTTAGGACACTCAGAGATGAATGAGGCAGTTCACGCATTCAGAGTTCTTATTTCAGATTCTGCAAAGACAGGCAACACATCACTTATCTTCAATACAAGTTGTTCAGGCCATTTCTTAATCATTAGAGATTTAAGTACCTGAATACCTTTGAGAATCTGGGCCTTACTTTAAAAGAAAAAACAAGCAGCTCAGATAATGGAGAATAAGAAGGCAGCACGAAATAGGTTCTCTATGGGGTACCGGCATGGCATGCTGGCTGAATCAGACCCTAAATCCTTCCACCATGCAAATGACCATGGCCCCCAACACAGTGACATGCTGTCTTCTGGGTTTAACTCAAGTATGGCATACTCAGTTACTGAAAAAAAATTGCATGGTTTTTGGCAATAAACCCCCTGTAATGAGGAAAATGTTTTTAAAAGATGTGATTGTAGGCAACTTCTGAAGTGTGGAATACAAAAGGAATTAAGAAGCTATGGGTTCAGAATTTTTTCCTGGCAAGGAGAAGAACCTAAAGTTGCTTCTATTAGCTGCTTTCTTACATTTCTGGGGGGGGGGGGGTGTGGAGGGCTGGGATGATTGATTGGTAATAAGAAGTGGAAGAAGGAAGAGCGTAGGCCATAGTTACTTTAGACATGAATAGACTCTGAATTTTAAAGCACATAAATGAGGCAAGAAAAGGGTTTTAATGATATTATGTAGGTGCTCTGTCTAATACAAATCATATGGCATTAATTTTCAAAGCTTTGCAGCAGTGCCTACTGTAAGTGTTGCTAATATTTTTCTTTAAGAAAACGATACTGATCTATTTCATAACTATGGTACCATTCTCCCCTTCCTTTGTTTTCCTACAGCCATTTTTTTTTTACGTGGATGGGAATATAATACAGAAAAAAAGTTTATTTCTTATTTACATGAATCTCCCATTTAGCTTTCCGTTTCACCATATCTGCATTTTTGTGTTTGACCTATTAGGTTTTTTTTTGTTTTATAAAGCAACAAAAGTGCTTTCCTCAGTAAAACCATCTGGTTTAGTTTCCTGTGCCTCAACAACTATATGTGTATTATTATCAAGGCCACCCCTGTGGTTTTCTAAGTGGTCTTGTTACACCGGTGGTCTTAAAATTCAGCTGGAGTGATGGAGAGGTTAGACTAAAGGCTTCTTTCAAGTATAAAGTTTCAAGTTTGAGAAACTGTCATATTTTTGAGACCAACCTATTATTTCATTATTAACTAGAATGCAATATCTTTTAAAATGTGAATACAGTAGTCTTTTAACGCGTTTGATTTTTCAGCACTGCTCAGAGATTTGGAATGAAACAAATAAAAATGTAATTTTGGGTCCCTGCTTAGAAATTATTCATATGCTCACTACAGGAGTCAGGAGAAAATATGAGAAAAATCAGAACAGAGTATTTTGTAAAACATGTTGGATAATATGACGATTTGGTCATCTTCAGTGCTTTGTCCTTTTCAATACAGATTGAATATGTGCTGTAGGGCTATATTTACTCATTACCAATGGATAATATTTCACAGGAAAACAAGCCAGACTTCTTAACGTGAGTTTTGGTCAAGTTCCCAGAGCTTTGTACTGCTTCTGGATTCTCCAAACAAGTGCCCCCACCCCAATCCCACCCCCCGCTACTGGAGGTTTAGGGAGGCGTTGATATTGGACAAGGAGCCCAGGGAGGGATATTGGGACTGGGAGCCAAATGGGACGTGGAATGGAGGACAGAGTGGGTGACAGACACAGACTGGCTGATGAGCCAGGAGGGAACTGGGATTTGCTGGGCAGCACAGTCCAAATCAGCCCAGAGCTTCAATTGAAGTGAAAGGCTTTCTCAGCCCTAGATTGGAACATGCTCAGTGAGAATAGAATCTTCTGGGAAGTATGCTGTGAAGCACTGGCAAGTTCTACGGAACATGTACAACCTGCAAACGTTCAAAGGTTTATAACATGGCCTAATTTGGGAATTTTCATGGCAATATAACTGACCCAGAGGCTACCCTGGAGCCCCCAAATTTCAAGTACCTGTTCCTGAGCATGGACAAGCTACATATTTTCTAATAAGAGCTCACCAGAATATTTTAACATGGGTAAAACAACGTAGTTTGCAGTAACCTCATTCTCGAAATGAGGCGAACCATTTTAGCTGAAATTCAAAAAGCAAAATAAAACAGGCTGCAGCAGACACCAGGTATGGAAAATTTTAGTCGCAACATCGAAAGTTTGGAAAGTTTATAAGCAACTGAAAACTACATCTTAGAATGGGAAGTGTCAAGCAACCTTAATAATAGGTGGTACTACCAGCCTCATCTAAAATAATTTAGTCATTTTCCCTTTATTGTCTAAACTCTGATTTGCAGATTTTCATGAATCTTAGAATAATACACCATGCTCTGTGAAGGCTGTATAGCATACTCATTTTTAATTTTAACAGGGAAAAAATATCTTAAAACAGATCATTTAAATTTAATGAGGACCTTTTAAAAAAAAACCAACAAACCAGAATGGTTCAATTTACATCAGTGAACGGTAAAACAGTGAACGGTATTATTATGTCTGTGTGGTAACATCCTCACAGTACTATAACTCTTTTCATTTGAAAAGAAGTCAGTAAAACATTGTGGGCAGTTCATTCCCAGAATTTAGGTTTTCAGTTCTCCAATGATTTCAGTGCATTCCACTGAGAAAACAAATATTTCAGGGGGTAAGTTTAAAGTGTCAGGGTCCTTTTGTATTGTACTGTAGCTGTTGGTATTGTGTATATTATTATGGAGAAAATCAGTTCTCATCGAACTATGTTCTTTGCTGTCAGCACATGGAAAAAATGTGATTTTATTTATTTATTTATTTATTTTTGTAGTGGGGAACATTCCCCAAATCCACAGGGTGTACTTAATGTGCCACTTTCAATTGTAGAAGAAATGCTTCAGTTTTCAGTTGTAGGTGTTTTTGGATGTAGCCTGACCCAACAACCAATATTAATGGTCCAGAGATAGAGCATCTGAACTTTCCAGCTGGCCTTCTTTGGCTGACATTTAACTATCTCTTGGGATAGCTAGGCCTGGTTACCAGGTTAAGTATGTGGAGAATGCTTATTGATGTCAAGCACTTCACTGCAGTATTGTCCTCTCTTTTTCCCCTCCTAAAAAACACATTTTCTTTCTACAACAAAAACAATTGTACAATTCTCAGAATTGTAGACAGGCAACTTTAAAATCTTTTCCACTGGGCTCAGATCTGCAGCTGTTAAATGTCCTGGGGTGGAGGAAGGAAAGAGACCCTGGAGACATCATGTACCCCCAGCTTGTGGGGGCAGAGAGTGGGCTGAATAAGGCTGTGATATTGATTCTACTGCTTTCAAACTCTCCCTACAACTACAACTCCACCTCCACACATCCACACATTTACCACTGCCATGAAGACCCAAAGGCCAGCCGGTCAGGAGGCTGTTTACACTTAGGAACCCAAATCCTGGTCCCAATGAAGTTAATGGGAACTATGCCTTGGGAACCAAGATTTTGATGTGTACACTTAGGCAGTTGGTCTCTATGGTATCTATGTCTGGTGAAACATAGTGGGATTTAGGAATCTTTCATGTTGGATTAGGGGAGAGGAGATTATGACAACCCCTAATCCCAAAAAATTAATGTTCCTGAAGTATCTGCTTTCAGGGATTAGTTGTTCTTTTTTAATAATATTGCAGACAATCTAGGAAGTTTTTCCTAAATCAGCCATTCTCAACCTTCTCCACACTGGGACAACTTTACTATGTACCTGCCCCCTTCCAGTTTGCAACATGAAAGAAGCGGGGTGATCACGATCCCCTGTGGGTCATGAACCCCACACCCTCCCTCCGACCACCCACATTAAGAACCCCTGTCCTAAATCAACGTGTTGCTTCTTTTTGTTGTGTCCACACAATTATTAAAACTGGTAAACCAAATTCAGCAGTTTTTAACTAGTGTGTTATATTCAGTAAATGTTCCTATAAAAAGAACAGGTACAGTTATAAAGATTACAAAGTTCACTCTCCAGGTTTGAATTTCTTAAAAGGTTTTATACATTCTGTAAATTATTATTCCTAGCATAAATGTGATTGTGCCTCAGATTTTTTCATCTAAAAATAGGCTTGATATTCATGAAATCAAATAAGTTTTTCTTTCTGCAAAATGCACCTACACAGATTTCTTTCCAATATGGTGAATTGTATAAGTGGAGCATTAACTCAAATTTGTGTCTTGACCTTTTACATGTGGGATGTTACTCTGCAAGTATTCTTTAACCACAGTTGTTTATCGTGGCAACCACTACTATACATCACTTGACACACTTGTTACTTTTGATATAATGAACACCTGTTTAAAAATTGTTTCCTTATTACACACGGTATAGCGTAAAATTATTTGTATGTTGTTTTGCATTTCTAAAAGAGAATACAAAACATTCTCTCTTTTACAAGGCAGGCATCTTTTTGTTTTTGCTCATTTATTTTTCTCCACATGTCTATAAACAGATCATATTTTTGGAGTAACAGTGTTTACCCCATTGGCAGCATCTCCCTTACTTTGACTTGTTTAAAAAAAATCTCATGAAGTTGATTTTAAGGAGGAAAATGATTGGCGGGGAAAAGGTAAAAATTCCCTGTTCATTTTATTGCTAATAGCTTTATTGCCATCCTGTACTGATATATAGCAAACATATTGCCACTTCAGAAATTTTTCACAACACTGACTACTGATGACAGTGTAATACATTCTACACATGCCCTAGCTTTTGTCTCTGCTGCATGGCAAAGTGTGAAAGTGTTGGCCTATGTCTGTAAATGTTGCACTCTTGCATCTGTGGTCCATATGCATATCTAGCTTTGGAAGAGGATGCAGCTTTATAACTACAGCAAGAAGTGAAATAGATGTAATGGGATATTTACGGATAGAGCAGATATCGCATTGATTCAGATTACCCCTAATTTCTTCATTAAGAGTTGAGGGGTCTCAGCACCTTTCACAAGTCATTCAGTGCCTTGAAGGGTTATACTGTATCTATGGAGTTGCCATTGCTGCTCCATTTATACATGTGTACAGCACACACATGTGCACACACAGTGTTTCACAAACCTTACAAATTACTTATACTCTACATTCATTTCACTCACTACTGAACTTTCGCTTTCTGCCTTTGGTTACAATGCTTATTATTTATTCGTATTGCAGTAGCACCAGTCGGGTCAGTCATTGTCCAGAACCTCATAGCACTAAGCGCAGTACAAACACAGAACAAAAAGTCTCTGTCCAAAAGAGATTACAGTCTAAGCAGTATTTGAAGGTCCATGTTTTGTATATATTTTCTTCTTAAGGAGAATATATTGCCTCTTGAAAATATAATTCAGGAAAAAAGTGAAGATACGTTACACTATTTAAAAAAAAAAACCCAAGTAGTAAAACATCTTTTCTTTTGTCCTGTTCAGGGGCAAATAACCCAAGCATAGATATTCAGTTTCTAATGTATTGTCTTTAAGTACAGACTACATTATTTTACTCAAACTTTACCAATTAAGGGCCAAGATACTGATTTTTGTTTTAAAGGACTTGCCTGCTGTTGCAGAGCTATATTGCCCTAGAGCAGTGGTTCCCAAACTTGTTCCACCACTTGCGCAGGGAAAGCCCCTGGCTGGCCGGGCCAGTTTGTTTACCTGCCGCATCCGCAGGTTCGGCCGATTGCGGCTTCAAGTGGCCAAGGTTCGCTGCTTCAGGCCAACGGGAGCAGCTGGAAGCGGCGCAGGCTGAGGGACATACTGGCCGCCACTTCCAGCAGCCCCCATTGGCCTGGAGCAGCAAATCATGGCCAGTGGGAGCTGTGATCAGCTGAACCTGCAGACGTGGCAGGTAAACAAACCGGCCCAGCCTGCCAGGGGGCTTCCCTGAACAAGCGGCGGAACAAGTTTGTGAACCACTGCCCCGAGCAGTGCTACTCAAAGTGGTGGTCCGCGAACTAGTGCCGGTCTGCGAGCCATCGGCTGCCAGTCTGTGCGCACGTTGCCGGTCCCCCACAGCAGATAGCTTGAGAAGCACTGCCCTAGAGGATAAGTTCCAGGAGGAGGTTAACTGCAGGAAGCACAGTCCCTCCCAAAGCTTCCTACCATGCTTGGAGAGTGAGCACACTGCAAACCCACTCTGTATCACAAGAGCTGATGTTGGGTGAAATCCTGCCCCTATTGAAGTTATTGGGACTCTTGGCCTTAATGGGGCCAGGATTTCACCCATTGTATCTGGCCCTTACAAAGGGAGGATGCATGGTGGGCAGGAGAGAAAGCGGCTCTTTGCACACACAGCTTACTCACACACCCGCAATAGGGCCAGCCACAGTTTGGTCCTAAATGTGCCATTGAAAGAAGCAGTTAGAAGCTAAAAGACCTGTTTCCATTTGGCACAATATCCATTTTGAAAATAGAACTGGAATAAAGAGGCTTCACCTGACCCTGTCTCTGCCAACTTTCAGCAGCATGCGTGACAGAATGATGACATTGATGTGTGACTGATCTCTCCTTGTAATTAAGTAAATTATACTTTTTCTCAAGGAAGGTTTTTGTACTGATTATCATAACATCTAAGAAAGGTGAGCACAAAACCAACAGGCACATATGTAAAACTGTAACTGGCAGAAGAACAAATTGTAGTAAGTCTGTCCAAAACCAAAATAAATCAATCACTCATTGCATCAAAATTAATGCAGTGACGAGATAAAATAGTCTAGAATAATTAAAGCATTAAGCATTTACTTAAGATATTGGTATTTAAATGCCCAAACTGTGTATATATTTTTATATTAGTTTTTCAATGAACTATACAGGGAAATTATTCACTGATTGTATGCATTTTTATATTGATTTGTAGAATATTAATCATTTATGTGTTCAATATTTCATAAATATTTCAATGAGGAAAAAGTTACATTTTTACAATTTCTGATTTTTAATTTTTCAATGTTGAGTAAATATAGCTCCCTTATAATGTACTAGAATTACTTGTAAAATAGCGAACTTTTATCTAAGTTGATAGGTTTATAATTAGCATATAGAAGAATTTCCTTTTTGAAGATGATTCTTTAGAGCTATGTTGGTTCATTTAAAAAACCTTTTCCAAATGTAAGCAACTAATTGTCTCTCAATTTGCCATTCTGGTCTCTCAAAATGCCAATCTGTGTTGTTGTTAGAAAGTATTGCTACAGCTTATAGTATCACTACACTTTCTTAAAGGGAACGAATACATTTTATTTTTCACTAGAGGTGTTCTAATTACATTGGTGTATGTTATAGGTAAGGTACATCCAAAATGAAATTAAAAACCTCTAGATACTAGAATAATGTACTAGTTCATTTTTATAAAGAGGAAAACAAAATATGCTGTCAGATAGGTCCCTTAAAGAGACACTGTTAGAACTGTGTTGTACCCCTTCTGCCAATCCACAGGTTTTATGTAGCCTAATATTAAGAGAAATGGTTCTATGAATTTTCATAGATTTCAGCAAAAACTGTTTTTGATTTCAAGTTAAACATTTGTCTGCAATGTTTATAACGGAGCACACAGCAGTGTGCTAATTACAGTATGAAACCTGCAAAATGAAATGGACTAAAAACAAAAATAAAATTCCAGTGTCAAGGTACAAGGTAGAAGTTAGACTCTGGAATCTTGCCCAGCCCCAGCCCTTAGGGCGGCTGTGGTAATGGATCAGCCAATAAATGGACACAAATCTGACATCAGAAACCAGTAGGAGAACCTTCAATCTCTCTGGTCACTCAATAACAGACCTAAAAGTGGCAATTCTTCAACAAAAAAACTTCAAAAACAGACTCCAACATGAAGCTGCAGAACTGGAATTAATTTGCAAACTGAATACCATCAGATTAGGCCTGAATAGAGACTGTGAGTGGTTGACAGGTTTCAGAGTAGTAGCCGTGTTAGTCTGTATTCGCAAAAAGAAAAGGAGTACTTGTGGCACCTTAGAGACTAACAGATTTATTAGAGCATAAGCTTTCGTGAGCTACAGCTCACTTCATCGGATGCATTTGGTGGAAAAAACAGAGGGGAGATTGAGATACACACACACACAGAGAACATGAAACAATGGGTTTATCATACACACTGTAAGGAGAGTGATAACTTAAGATAAGCCATCAGCAGCAGCAGGGGGGGGGAAAGGAGGAAAACCTTTCATGGTGACAAGCAAGGTAGGTTTCAGAGTAGCAGCCGTGTAAGCAAGGTAGGCTATTTCCAGCAGTTAACAAGAATATCTGAGGAACAGAGGGGGGTGGGGTGGGGGGGAGAAATAACATGGAGAAATAGTTTTACTTTGTGTAATGACTCATCCATTCCCAGTCTCTATTCAAGCCTAAGTTAATTGTATCCAGTTTGCAAATTAATTCCAATTCAGCAGTCTCTCGTTGAAGTCTGTTTTTGAAGCTTTTTTGTTGAAGGATAGCCACTCTTAGGTCTGTGATCGAGTGACCAGAGAGATTGAAGTGTTCTCCGACTGCTTTTTGAATGTTATAATTCTTGACGTCTGATTTGTGTCCATTCATTATTTTACGTAGAGACTTTCCAGTTTGACCAATGTACATGGCAGAGGGGCATTGCTGGCACATGATGGCATATATCACATTGGTAGATGCACAGGTGAACGAGCCTCTGATAGTGTGGCTGATGTGATTAGGCCCTATGATGGTGTCCCCTGAATAGATATGTGGACAGAGTTGGCAACGGGCTTTGTTGCAAGGATAGGTTCCTGGGTTAGTGGTTCTGTTGTGTGGTGTGTGGTTGCTGGTGAGTATTTGCTTCAGATTGGGGGGCTGTCTGTAAGCAAGGACTGGCCTGTCTCCCAAGATCTGTGAGAGTGATGGATCGTCCTTCAGGGTAGGTTGTAGATCCTTGATGATGCGTTGGAGAGGTTTTAGTTGGGGGCTGAAGGTGATGGCTAGTGGTGTTCTGTTATTTTCTTTCTTGGGCCTGTGCTGTAGTAGGTGACTTCTGGGTACTCTTCTGGCTCTGTCAATCTGTTTCTTCACTTCAGCAGGTGGGTATTGTAGTTGTAGGAATTCATGATAGAGATCTTGTAGGTGTTTGTCTCTGTCTGAGGGGTTGGAGCAAATGCGGTTATATCTTAGAGCTTGGCTGTAGACAATGGATCGTGTGGTATGATCTGGATGAAAGCTAGAGGCATGTAGGTAGGAATAGCGGTCAGTAGGTTTCCGATATAGGGTGGTGTTTATGTGACCATCGCTTATTAGCACCGTAGTGTCCAGGAAGTGGATCTCTTGTGTGGACTGGTCCAGGCTGAGGTTGATGGTGGGATGGAAATTGTTGAAATCATGGTGGAATTCCTCAAGGGCTTCTTTTCCACGGGTCCAGATGATGAAGATGTCATCAATGTAGCGCAAGTAGAGTAGGGGCATTAGGAGACGAGAGCTGAGGAAGCGTTGTTCTAAGTCAGCCATAAAAATGTTGGCATACTGTGGGGCCATGCGGGTACCCATCGCAGTGCCGCTGATTTGAAGGAATACATTGTCCCCAAATGTGAAATAGTTATGGGTGAGGACAAAGTCACAAAGTTCAGCTACCAGGTTAGCCGTGACATTATCGGGGATGCTGTTCCTGACAGCTTGTAGTCCATCTTTGTGTGGAATGTTGGTGTAGAGGGCTTCTACATCCATAGTGGCTAGGATGGTGTTTTTAGGAAGATCACCAATGGACTGTAGTTTCCTCAGGAAATCAGTGGTGTCTCGAAGATAGCTGGGAGTGCTGGTAACATAGGGCCTGAGGAGGGAGTCTACATAGCCAGACAATCCTGCTGTCAGGGTGCCAATGCCTGAGATGATGGGGCGTCCAGGATTTCCAGGTTTATGGATCTTGGGTAGCAGATAGAATACCCCAGGTCGGGGTTCTAGGGGTGTATCTGTGCGGATTTGTTCTTGTGCTTTTTCAGGGAGTTTCTTGAGCAAATGCTGTAGTTTCTTTTGGTAACTCTCAGTGGGATCAGAGGGTAATGGCTTGTAGAAAGTAGTGTTAGAGAGCTGCCTAGTAGCCTCTTGTTCATACTCCGACCTATTCATGATGACGACAGCACCTCCTTTGTCAGCCTTTTTGATTATGATGTCAGAGTTGTTTCTGAGGCTGTGGATGGCATTGTGTTCTGCATGACTGAGGTTATGGGGCAAGCGATGCTGCTTTTCCACAATTTCAGCTCGTGCACGTCGGCGGAAGCACTCTATGTAGAAGTCCAGGCTGCTGTTTCGACCTTCAGGAGGAGTCCACCCAGAATCCTTCTTTTTGTAGTGTTGGTAGGAAGGTCTCTGTGGGTTAATATGTTGGTCAAAGGTGTATTGGAAATATTCCTTGAGTCGGAGATGTCGAAAATAGGATTCTAGGTCACCACAGAATTGTATCATGTTTGTGGGGATGGAGGGGCAAAAGGAGAGGCCCCGAGATAGGACAGATTCTTCTGCAGGTCTAAGAGTATAGTTGGATAGATTAACAATATTGCTGGGTGGGTTACGAGAACCCATGTTGTGGCCCCTTGTGGCATGTAGTAGTTTAGATAGCTTAGTGTCCTTTTTCTTTTGTAGAGAAGCAAAGTGTGTGTTGTAAATGGAAGTGGTTGAGTCATTACAAAACCTAAACTTAATTTCCCCAATTTCTCCCTACTGTTAATCACACCTTCTTGTCAACTATCTGTAATGGGATAATCTTACCACTTCAAAAGATATTTTTCCTCCCTTGGTATCCTGCTGTTAATTGATTTATCTCGTTAGACTGACCTCACACTTGGTAAAGCAACCCCCCATCTTTTCATGTGTTTATACCTGCTCCTGTATTTTCACTGCATGCATCTGATGAAGTGGGTTCTAACCCATGAAAGCTTATGCCCAAAGAAATTTGTTAGTATCTAAGGTGCCACAAGGACTCCTCATTTTTGCTCATATCAGGGAGTAACTCCTAATCAGAGGGAGCAACGCTGTGGCATCCTCCAGTCTCCTCGCCATTGTCAAGAGGATGATGCTGTGGCCCTATCCTCTACTCCCACATTATCCTGGGACAAAGTGACCCACCACTTCCCTGTCTCCCTTCCTGCTGCTTCATTCAAACCTGCAGTGGGGCTAGGCCAAATCATCCAAACTGAGTGGAGTTTGAAATGTAAACAAGCAGCATAAATAGTAGAAATGCTGGTTCTTTATTTGCTTAATAAAACATCTTGCCTAAGAGAATCCCTTTAAAATGCAAACAATGTGGCTTCTACTACTGAAACTAAAGTGGTCCAGTTCCCTTGCAGTGCATTTATTTGCATATGAATATATTGCAGTTAAACTATTTTAATTTTTGCACTCTTCTAAAATCACTGCTCAGGGACAGCCAGCCTTGGGGAATGAAGTCCTCCATGTAACCAGAGACAAGGGACAGCACAGGTTATGTCCATGAAAGCTTCCTTATATTATCTACTAATACTGAATTAAAAGGAATTCCTCTGGGATAATAATAAAATAGTTCAGTCTCCGTGTCCCTTCTTGTCGAAATACATACAAGCCATTAAGTAGCCACTGGATGGTAACAACTTCCAGTGGCTATCATTCTAAAACAGATTTGAAACAACAATATAAAAGTGAAAGTCTCAGTATTGCATTACCAATCCCCTTAGGTACCCACTGCCTCATTTTATTTTTTAAAGGAGACCCATAAAAGATTTCTTTTAAAGCCAGGTTTGTGCTTTTTGTCTGTGTTTTGTTTGATTTATATAGAAGGTCTTAAAGTTGAGGTTTTGTTTTGTTTTATTTGTATGGTTTTTTTCCCCCCATGGTGGGCTTTGGATGTGGTCTTTTTGTTTGTTTGTTTGTTTGTTTGGGGTTTTTTGTTTTTCTTTTTTACACTTTAGAAATATCAGGAATGTGAAATATGATGTCCCCTTGTGTTGCTGGAGAACTTTTTGGGGTAGTTCCAAAGAAGTTATTGAGACCTTAATAGACGAGGATGTTGAATGTTTAACAAAAATATCTTTTCTGTCAATTGTTCACTCTAGGCACTGGAGTTTAATAGATGTCAACAAATAAAAAGTGCCAAATTGTTCATACTAAAAATCCTTTGCCTTTTCAGTTGCCTCACTTTCCCTCTTTTCTGTAGTGAGATTATACTGCCACTAATACTCCAGTTTCCATGCATCTTTCTGGCTAGACAAGACCTGAATTTCAGATATTAAGAAGTGTGTGGAGGGAGGTGGAGGGAAGGGTTGGTGGTGGAATAGATTATATATTATCTATCTATGTGACATTTCAAGCACAAGAGAACAGAAATCTATTTTTCCCCTTTGTAATTTGAACACTAGAGGTTTGTTCAACTGTGCAAACAACTGTAGCTGATCAGAGAAAACTGACCTAAAGTGGTATATAGAAAAAAATTGCTAAGTTATCTCTCCAAGAGCATATTTGAATGAAACAAAATAAAAGTAAAAAAGGACACATTGACAATGTTTGAAGAGAGTAAGCAATAAAACAAAAGTAAGAAGTAAAAGAGTAAGAAACAAAAAGCCTTTATATTTCAGCAGATTGGATTTATTGTTTAGTGGCTCAGATTATTGTTTGCTGCTTTATTTAGATTAATAGTTTGGCTCGTCTTGCCTTGCTCTCTGTGTACAGAAGACTTGGCACATAGCATGCCTTTCACGGTATCGTCAAAGTGGGAAGACCTGTTAGAGGACATTCACCCAAGATGGATTGGCAGACAATAGGAGAACATCCTTTTCACAGAAAGCAGCTCATCAGGAAAGCATCAGCCCAGCTTCTCTGTAGTTAGCTGAATGCAGATGAGAGCCATGATTAACTCTAATGAGTGACTGGGGATTTATTGTTTGCTTAGAGATAAGACGTGGGCTTCCTTCGTTGGCATTTTCAGCCAAGTAGTACAGTCTTAGTTTGCTAAACCATTTATTTCTTTTACTAAAGCCTTCACATTACTTTTTGTTGTTGTTGTTGCAAACTGTCCGAACCCTTTGTCATTTGGGCCACAGAAATCTGGACATTCTTTACTTGAATCACATGTTCTGCATCCAACAGTGCTTTTTCTGTTCAATGCTTGCCCTCCTCCCCAAAGCTGAAATAAATCAAAGTTGGTTGAGACTCAGTCGCAATAAATCAAGACCTGTCCAAAACTGGAGCCTGCCCAGTCAAAATGTCATAGCTTGGCTTTCACTGAGGATTAATTAAAGGCCTGATATAAAGCCCAGATGTGCTTCAGGAGAGTAGCAAAATGCCTGGTGGTGGCTATACTAAAAACCAAGTCTCCCCATGAATCTGCCCACCCAAGAACATGGAGGAGGATAAGGCTGGGAGGGAGGGAAGGAGTAAACTGAATCAAGCATGTTCTTTGTGATTTTACAACATCTAGCTTGGTGAAAAACAAGACAGCTTTATGTTATAGCACCTTTGGAAAAAATAACAAAGGCTCATATAATAATTCTAATAGCAGCAGTGAACATAATTCTTAAAATTTTCTACATTAATCAGGGGGTGAGAGAAAACTAACAGAGTGAATCAACTTTTGCACTTATGATATTAAAAAAAAAAAACCCAACCTGGTCCAGTGATTGAATTTGTTTGGTGCCTGTTTTGCATTAAATTCCTGAAAGTCATTGTGACTAAAATAATTTAGCTGAAGATTCCTAAGACTCTGATAGGGATGGATATGAAAAAAAAATGGAATTAAATACTGACCGCTTTCAATGTGATCCTCAGAGGATTCCAACTTTAGTTCCAGATAAACGACTATCCAACTGAACGGTGTGCATGAAAAAGACACCATTTCAGCTCTTAAAATGAACCATATTGAAAAGAATGCTTTGACTTGATATATAATGTATGGCTGTACTCACTTTATTTCCTGGTCACTAGGACCTGAAGCATTCCTGAAGTGAATAAAGTACTAGTGAGCATAATAAAAATAATGTAAAAGGGTATTGCTTGCAAACTGAGTGCTTCAAACAGCTTGTGTGAATATGATTATCCCAAAAGCTCCTTTGTCTTAATGCTTCAAGCTTGACGTTCCTGAATAATGAATGCTCATCTGATGAAATGTGATGTGAAAAATGCTCAATAGGACTGAATAGATACCATGGTGATGGCCATGATATGAGAAACTGAACGGAACTGTACTGCACCATTGAAATCTGTGTTGTGGGTCTGTGCATTCCAGTTGTTCGTGGCTGTGGCTGTTTTGTTAGTATGATCATTTCATAGTTGTCAGCAGTTCTGTGTGAGATCACCATTGAAAGATGGCCAACTCTTCTTATCTCTCTCCACCAATAGGTAAATGAATGCTGTCACTCAGAATAGAGCTGGAGGCATAGCGGGCTTGAATCCATGTATCTACATAATGAGAGTCAAGGGTATAGCAATTCTTTATTAAGGGCAAAACAACAGGGCTTGCTACAAGCCTGGGTGTGATTGGTTAAATTCAATGGCAGACTTCAGAATCCTGCTATATTTGTTTTGTTTCTATGTCATATGTTTGATAAGTGTGTCCCCGTTCTTGTTTCGTAAGACATAATATAACTGATCCTAAATGTAATGTGTGTCACATGGCTGGAGAGAAATTGGTATGTACAAAGGGCAAAATCCTTTTCTGGACAATACAGTGAAGGTGAAGCCAGTGATTGTGACAGATGTATCCTCTATTCCAGAAATCCTACCTGCTAGATCAGACTTGGGCAGCATGTGTAAGATGCACATTTCTGTGTATTAAAAAGGAGCAAATTACATCATCATGGCTAGTGCACGCTGCTGACTGTAGCGCATTCCTCCATCTCTATCCAACCACCCTCTTGCTGATCTCATCCCTATCCTCTTGCCATAAAACCATACTGCTTCCTCTGTCTTTCTCTCAGTCTTATGTTACATTAGGAATGTTATCCTTCTTCTTCCCCAAATTCCCCCTCACTCTCCTCCTTAAACCTCACTTCTTCCTGTAACTTTTCTTTTCTCTTCCTCTCCAATAATCTCTCCCTGTTCTCCCAGGGAACTATTGTTCCATTCTGTGTGCATGTTTTACCTGTTTCTCTTAGATGGTAAACCCTTTGGGGGCAGAAAGGGTGGCTACTGTGTGTTTGTAAAGTGCTGTAGAAATATATAGTTGATAGTTATTATTACAACCCCTTTTTAATGGTGGTGGTAGAGGATTAAGAGGCTGCAGTGAGCAAGTGGGAACATTAGCTTG
This sequence comes from Dermochelys coriacea, assembly GCF_009764565.3. NCBI lineage: Eukaryota > Metazoa > Chordata > Testudines > Dermochelyidae > Dermochelys > Dermochelys coriacea. The sequence continues at coordinate 122,638,850 of NC_050069.1, read as the reverse complement.
GGATTGCCTTCTAACCCTCTGATGAGCCCTGAGGAGAATTCATGTCGTGTTGCTTGTGAATGTGGGAGGCAAAGAAGCTCCTGTGCAGTGAAGGGAAGGAGCTAGTCCCCAAGTTTGTTTTCTTTAGCAAAATAATAATAAAATTTAATTACCAAAAACCCCTGTGGTTTAATTCAAGGGAGGGATTTACCTTAATTAACACCAAGTTACAACAGTTCTGTGTCCCAGAATATTGGGCAATGGAGAGTCACTCCCATGCATGCTTTCTCTCTGGAGAAACAGAATTATAGCAGCCTTGCATCACAGCAACTTAACTCACCCCTTAGAACAATGGATGGCTTTGAGGTAGCGGGCATTGCGGCAGTGTTTTGCCTCACCTCCTATTTTTAGGAAGTATTAGGTGAACAATGTCTGAGGAAAAGCCTAGAAAAATGAGGATTACAGCAGAGAATCTTTATGTACTGTCAGAACAGTAACTGACCAGTGTAATGTATAACACTTGCTGTATTGTTATTTTATGTGATACGTCTGAGTTCCATAACATAGCAAAGTGCAGTAGCTTCATTATGGTTAGGGGTCCCTCTCTGCTATTATATCGTATTCAGTCCATAACTTAGCCATACAGTTTCACTGTGGCTTTAAATTTAGCAATGGATATCAAAGCCTGGGAGCATTTTAAAACTTTGTTTTTTAACAATTTTTCACCAAGTTCAGTCTTTAAGTCAGGATTTCAAAACACAGGGGTGGTTTTGTACAAAAGTTAAAAGCCTTCTCTAGTTCTAAAAGCTTTTGCAGCCAAGTCCTCAATGTGTTTGGAGAAGTGGGGGTGAGGAGTGGAGGTGGAGAAATAGATATAAAACAGTTAAGTGGTTAAAATTTGACAATAAGCTACTGTACATGCTCAGGAGCTTCCCTTCTCCTCCTTCCCCCCCCCCCCCGCCAACCCCCAATGTTTTCTTTTTCTCCTGGGTGGTCCTCAGCATCCCTGTTGGTTTTCCCAACATTCCACCTCCCCCATTTTGTTTGTTTGGAGGCCCTCCCTTCACTTCCATCATCCTTCCTGCTGAAGAAGACAGGTAAAGACTCCTTTTGGAGTGAGGCAATGATGCTCTTTATTGTGTGTGCATAGAACCAAGGAGGGGTGGGTTATACAGAAGATATGAGGAGAAATTTAGGGTAGGTAACAATGCTGAGTCTTGAATTTCCCAAGGCTGGGCCCAGTAAAGATGTCCTGTCTATTTGGGTATGAAAAGGTCTATAAGATGCTTCCCTAACCATTTGTCCTTGAACCTGCCTTATGGATAAGATATTGTCCAGCTAAGACAGGTCATTCAGTGTCTTTCTCCCATGTTGGGGTGGTTGTGGGGAAGGTGACAATGGGATAGTTGTCTGGATATTGCTGTCAGGGAACTCCTAGGTAGCATTGGAAACAGTTTGCTCCCTCCTTCATAGAGGGCTAGATCTAGATGAAGGGAGTTACGCTGATTTATGACAACTGAAGAATTGCCCAGGGTATGGTTTAGTTATATGGGCCCATGAGTGTTATAGTTATGGATGAGCTTTTTGTGGGTGTCATTTGGGGGTTTTTATGTGCTTGTTTTGGCAAGTGTATGTGCGTGAGAGAGAGAGAAGTATATACACAATTCAGTAGGCTCATATTGATGGTGGCTCTTTGAAATCAATGGGAACTTTGATTTAGGCCTTGTCTACACTAGAAAGTTGTACTTCTCTAACCATACCGGTATAGTTAAAGCGGTGCAGTGCCCCTTAGTGTGGAAGCAGTTATTAGTAGAATGGTGCTTTATACCAGAATAGCTATTCCTGAATGGGAAGGGGAAATAACTATACTGGTAAAAGGCACCTTTATGTTGGTATAATTGTGTCCCATGAGCTTTTCCACATACAGTAGAACCTCAGAGTTACGAACTGACTGGTCAACCACAGATCTCATTTGGAACTGGAAGTATGCAATCAGGCAGCAGCAGAGACCAAAAAAAAGCAAATACAGTATAGTATTGTGTTAAACATAAACCACTAAAAAAAAAAAAAAAAGGGGGAAAGCTTAAAAAAAAATTGACAAGTTAAGGAAACTGTTTCTGTGCTTTAACCATAATAATATAAATGAAATAAAGCAGCATTTTTCTTCTGCATAGTAAAGTTTCAAAGATGTATTAAGTCAATGATCAGTTGTAAACTTATGAAAGAACAACCATAATGTTTTGTTCAGAGTTGCGAGCATTTCAGAGTTACAAACAACCTCCATTCCCAAGGTGTCCATAACTCTCAGGTTCTCCTGTATAACTATTCCAGTTAAAAAAACACCACCACCACTTTAAACCAAAATAGTTATCAATAAAACATTTAAATATAGACCGTAGTTTCTGAAGACACATTGTACACTGCAGGCTTTGGTCTGTCATGATATGGGTAAGTGAAACGTCCAGAGTTTCACAGGAAATCTTTAACAAAGTTGGAAACAGAAACTACATCGCCTCAGTTCCAGTCCTTTGTCTTGACCACATATTGCCCAGCAAGATGCATGCTTGCAGTTCCCATTGACTTCATGTATTTCAGGATAGAATCCGCCCCTCTTGTTTCAGTTTCCCATCAATAAAATGGGCACAATAATAATGGTCTGCTGCTTCTTCGAGTAGTGTCCCTATTGGTGCTCCACTTTAGGTGTCTGTGTGCCCCTGCACCTCTAATTAGAGATTTTGGTAGCAGTGTTCCATTGAACCCGCGCATGTGCTCTCCCTCCCTCGTGGTCTGCCTCGAGGCTATTTAGCACTGCACGGGCGAACCCCCCTCACTTCCTTCTCTATCGCCTTTGGCCTCTGACAGAATGAGCGTCCCTTCCTTATCTGTGTTGTTAGCATAAGTAGTGTTTGTTTTGTTACATTTGTTCTCCTTAAAAGTACTCAGGCTAGTATTTCTTTTCAAGGGCGCAATTGCTTCTGTCCATACGCACTCCTTGAGATCAGTTCCTACCTCAATCACATTCCATAGGGATACCCCTATCTCCCCCTCTGTCCATATTTTCGCAGAACATTATGCGATTACTGAAGATTTGGCCCCTGATACCATCTTTGACTCCACAGTATTCTCTGTAGTAGAAGACTCCGCTCCAAAGTCCTAGCCTCCAATGGTGGGTACTGCTTTGGAGTCACCTAAAGTGGAACACCCATAGGGACACACTACTCGAAGAGGAAGAGGAAATTACTCATCTTGTGCAGTAACGATGGTTCTTCGAGATGTGTGTCCCTATGGGAGCTCCACAACCCGCCCTCCTGCCCTCTACTTCGGAGTTCTCTATAGGGTTCTGTGGTAGAGAAGGAAGTGAGGGGGATTCGCCTGTGCAGTGCTAGATAGCCTCGAGGCAAACCACGGGGGAGGGAGAGCACATGCATGGGCTCAACGGGACACTGCTACAAAAAATCTCCGATTAGAGGTGCAGGGGCACACAGACACCTAAAGTGAAGCACCCATAAAGAGACACATCTTGAAGAACCATCGTTACTGCACAAGGTGAGTAACTTCCTCCTTGTAGTGATTTTGAAGGTCCTAGTTAATTCCTGTGGTATGGAACTTCATCCTTATCTTAGCCCATCCTTGCTTTGAAACATCTTCAAACTTAAGCCCCTCGATTTGTTTGCAGTTTTAAGAGGGTATTTTTTATTATGTTTTACAGTGTTTCAAAACGTTGTTGTATACATCTCCAGCATGTCATAGCATCTCAGCAGGGTTGGGATGTGCTTTAGAAAAAATTAATATTTAGAGAAGTTGGACTTAAATTGAAAGTCTGTGGAAACAGTATAACCCAGAATTTGCTTACCAAAGTAAAATTACTTACCATAGAATATAGTGATATTAGGTGTACCTCACAGAGTTTTCATAACTTTAGTAATTAAGGAATTAATACCTTGAAAGGACTTCAGTGTATTGTGATCAAACAATCACTTAGCCTATGATGCCTCTGAACTTTTCACCATGTAACACTTTATACTGTATTTATTTAATATAATTATGGAATAATCCTCAGTCCAGTTTCCTGGAACGATACAAGCGGTCTTTCTTCTCCCCATGTGTTCCTGGTTTACAGCCTGACTTAGAAGGGAGCTATGTTTGTGAACCTTTGTTTCGCTGCACTGCAAGGGCCAATTCCAACATATTTCTGATTTGATTTTTTTTTAAATGTGTCAGTCTAATGTACATTTTTGCTGAAATCTCATCCTTCAGTTTTACATAACTGGATACAAAATGAAGTCACAAATAATATATTTCATTAATATAAAAATTGAAAAAACAAAAGATTGTTTGTTTCTACAGTTTTGTTTTTCATCTCTTCAACCAAGTAGAAGATTACACTTTATTTTCAGACTCAAGTTACTTATCTTTTTGTTGGAGCTGGGTCAACACAAAAGCCCTGCATCTGAACAGTGCCAAACCTAGAAGCACTTCAAATCTGGATCAGACCTATCTCTGTTAAGGGGCCAGAACAAAACCCTAAATATTACCAACCCATAACCTTCAGATCTTTAGTTCTCTCTTTATTAAGTATTTTTAAATGTTTTATACTGGGGAAGGAAGACTCAGACGAAGACATCTTTTAACTTAAATATATTTAAGGTTTTAATTTTAGCAGAGTATTAGTTATATACAAGCACAAGGATCCTACTAATATTTTTATGGGATGGAAATATTTGAAAAGAGAAAATAGTTGGAAAATGTTGGCTTTGCTGTTGCCATCCTCTCCTTCGTCCTTTAAAAAATGTTCATGGTTCCTTACACACACACTAAATGATCCATCGATATATCACTACTTACCACAGTAGTTCATTGATGTAGGTGTTGTTTTTTGTGTGAATGCAAAAGATAAAATCTTTTAGAACTTAATTTCTGAATGCCTGAATTTTTGAACAAGACTTTTCTTTGAAATTGGTTTATATAATATTTATTTAATAATTCATCATTAAGGTAAGGAGAGGGAAAGCATTCCAGCTGTAGACCAAGTTTTCCAGGATCTTTTGGTTGATTGCTTATATCTATAATATCACAGTGTTAACATATGGATGATATTGTCTATAGCATTAAAAGTGAGAACACACAACAGTCCCAAAACAGAACTGCTTTGGATGAATTCTTGTTACATGAGATCTCCATTATTGGAGTTTTCAACCATACTAGCCCATTCTATACAATTCTGTGTTAATCTCTTTTTGTGGATGAACAGTCCTTTTGATCCATGCAGGATACCACATCATCCATTCAAGATCATCTTTATCTGCCTTGCGTTCTTCTGCCATCAACTTTCCCTTCCAGTGCCCGTAAACATGCATTAGCTGCTGAATCCCTTAAAATGTACTCTGCAAATCAAATCTTCCTTTTCATAAGATCGCTGACTAGTGTTTGCTGAATTCCGATCATCTTCAGTGTGAATGAATTACAGAGCATTAAATGGTCATGGGAAATTATTAAAAAAAAGAGTAAAAAATAAATTTAGTCAGTAAATTATTTTAGTTCTATATATCATAGTTTCAAAAGTTACTTTAAGCTTGAAGTTAGTTCTTGGCATTGTTTAAGCTAATTCTTTACAAATCCCTTTAAAATGTGCACTCAACTTAGAACACATTTTTAGGGCCAAAGAGCATCTGTGTAAAACTACAAAAACAATATCTTTAAGTCTGTTCTCTTGGCTTCGGGGGGTGAGTGGGTAGTGAGGAGTCCCTTTTCATAATGTTTTTGCAAATAGAAGTCTTGCAACAATTTGAGGAAGGTAAGTTAAATGGGAAAGAGAAAAGAGGAGTGCTTTCATGCACTTTATTCAATTGTAATTTTCATAGAAACTGAGATCTTATTCAATATATTGAATAAATAATGAAATGTATCAGGATGAAATAATGAAACATATATGGATTAACAAAATACACAAGTAGATGTGCTAAATTCATATAGATTTAGTAACCTGGCTTTCAAAATGTGTTTTAGAAATTTTAACACAGTGCTGCCTGTTCGTGGCAATATAATTAAGGATCTCTGAATATTTTCATTACAAGAGTCTATTTTCTTGGGTTTATAACCCAACTGTTAAAAAAAATAAATAAAAATAAAATTGCCCTAGGCTTCAGTATGACATACAAGGTCTGAGAAAATTTTTTATACTAAATTGAATTTAAGCTGATTTGTTGTATACAGTTTGTAAGGCGCTCTGGGATTTTTGAGGATAAACGGGCACGCCATATGTAAATTTTTATTGTCAGTAATTAAGTTCTAGAAGTGCCATACGGCAAAAAATAAGGTAGAAGACTTGTCTGAGAAAATAACCTTTCCTTTAAACCTTTGTCTGGTTCAAAAGTAATTTTGCTTGTTAAACATTGGAGTTGAAAATTAAATCCTACATTAAAATATAAAAAAGAAAAATCAGGAAATTTTGCAGGATGCATTGAGGATTACTATTTTAAGGGAACTTAACAACATTTAAAGCTTTTGGCTATGATCCTGGGCTGTGTCCATGCTGTGGTCAGTGCAGCTCAGTAAGGGGAGAGAGCAAAAATGACTGGAAGGAGCAGGCTGAGGACTTTGCCTCAGCCTTAGGGCTGCTGTATCTTATACCCAGTTGCTTGGGGCTCTAATGGGTCATTCCGATAGCTGGAGAATGTAGAGATATACTCTGGCCCTTTTATCAGGAGACATGGCGGGTGGCATAGGTGCTGCTCAGACAGCTCTATGCCACCTGGAGATTCCCTCACACTGAGGGGAAATATTGCCCTGGTCAATTAAAGCCAGCATTTCTGGCTGGTTTAAACTGCCATAGCAAGGACCAGGACTTGGTCTTATGTATTTGTTATTGTGCAGTAACTAATTACTATAAACTGATAGGATATTTAATGCAAAATACTCTTATCTGGTACTGGCACAATAAATCTGACAGTCAGTAATGTCAATATATTGTCAGATAACCATTTTCCTTATCAGAAAACCTTATGCTAATAGACCAAATCATTTTCATTTCAAAAGTGTTGCAGATCTTTCCAAAAAAACAACATGCAAACAAAGTTGAAAGTTTCTGCAATGTGTTATATGGCCTGCTATGTTATAGTCACAATTCTGGAGTTCTTCCGCCTTTAAGATGCCTCCTTGAGCAGTAAGCTGTACTCAAAGGAGGGAATTTAAAATGCTCAAGGTGAAAACATTTAAAAATTTGAACTGTGCTCAGTTCAACCAAGAAATTAAAACACTTGGTGCTGATTTAGGCCCCAGTCCTGCAAAGGATGAGTCTCAGCAGAGTTCATTGATTTCAGTTGCACAGCTATGAGCAGCTGCCTAAGAAGGATCCCTTTGAGCTTTGGGCCTAAGGGTCCTTGTACAATGAACTTGCTCAAGGCTGCACACCATTTAAGACCCTTAAGGGCTTATAAGGGACTTAGAGAGGCATAAGGTCTTGTGCAAGCACTCTGCATTAGGGTGAATTTCCTTCTGTAGCTGATCTAAGCTGTGTTCAAGGAGGCATTTTAAATCTCAACCAAAACTTTTAAAGCTTCACCTGTGGCTGAAGCAGGAATGGGCTGATACAGTGACACATCCAGGCTCTGGAATTTGTTTCCTGTCTCACTTCACCAGAGTCCAAATTTTGTGACCTTCAGGACACTGCAAAACTCACCTATTCTCTTTTGCTCTCCCAGGTAGTGTGGAATTAATAATAAATTAGGAAGAGTTTATACTAGAGGCCACAATAAAGACACCATTGCTTGTTGGGAAGTATTCATTGTTTTAAAAGTTTGTCTGAAGGTTTAGTTAACTGAATTCTGGCAAAAAAGAAATAAAGAAGACATTTAGTGAGATTTGTTTCCAGATGGGCCTAACTAATTAATTAATTTAGTAACTATAAGTAGCCACAGGAGATTTTTCTCCTCAATGGAGTAAATGCAAGATGGAGGCCCAAATGATTATTCATGACTTTGCAGGATGTATTATGCAAGATATCACAGGACATCATGAGTCTTCAAGACTTTTAAAGTGAAGAAAGTATTGTTTGAGTAGACTATGTGACTGACCTGCAGATTACAGTAAAGTCACTTACAAGTCCATTGAGAAAGTCATTTACAAGTTCACTTTTACCACCTTTTTTTTTCTTTTTCTTTTTTTTTTAATAAGACTTAGCACTTAGGGCTCTGACATGCTCCCAGGGAAGCAAGGAAATTGATAATGAAGTTTGTCTTTAAGCTTTCACAGTCATTATTTGAAATGTTCTTTATGTATTTATTACAAGTCACTTTGTTTAATTAGATAATGATTCCATTTCAGTTTAGGTAAATATTTATAGATTCAGTATTTGTTTATGTAAATATTTTAGGGTCTGAATTCCAGCCATTGGCCTCCACTTGGACACACACAATGCACCTGCACGTGAAAAATCTGCATGTGTACATTAATAATTCTGAAATTCACATAAAAAGTGTTAGAATACCTATTTCTCCTCGTTTGTTTTGTAGGTGCAAATTCTAAACCTGCTCACAAATTATTAGAATGCCCAATACAGATGTGCACAACTTGTAAAGTCCCAGTTAAAACTCTGTGCCTGAATATTAATCAAGGCGGAGAAGGGTTGGTTATACTGTTTTATTTGAATATTTAAATCTTTGATTTATATTATCTTTTTTATTCATTTTTTGGATTTTTCCTCCATGATGTCTGCAGAGTCCACTCTATCTTAGAAGATAATGTAAATGAATGGTAAAATGTGAAGGTTACACTATTGAACGATCATCTATTCACCTTGCAACAGCTATAAACTTTCCGTGCCTCTTTGTAGACTCTTCATTTGAACTCAGAGCAGGTCAAATTCCCACAAACAGTCAGCTAAATGGGTGTGTTCATGGATAATATATGATGGGTTATATTATTTTGGAAGACATCATAGTTAGAATCTGATGCTGAGAGAAGTCAGTTCTTTGGGAGTTACAGATACACTAAGTCGCTCCAAATCAGGCCCTTAAGGGAACAAATTTGCGTTTCCTTGTGTCTGTTGGTTTCAGTAACCAGAACAGACTCACCCATACACTGCATATGTTCCAGCAACAGTGTACATAGTAGGAGACACTAGCAGAATGACACACAGAGTGCTCTTACTTTATGTACCTCCATTCTGCCTGGCTTTGGAGGAAGTGAGTCTCCTGGGGCTGAAGTTGAGGTGGAGTGGTGGAAAATCTGATTTCTCTCATCACCAAGTTCCTAATATCATGAGTCACATAGTTTGGAGGTGGCGGTGAAGAGGAAGGTAGGCATGATTTGGCAAACAGAGAGGAGGGACAGACAAACTAGTCACCCCACCCTAGAAAGCTCCCCCCACACAGTCACACTGGAGAGGAATGGCAAAGTGCCTGTGTAGTGGAAGGTTTCAGAGTGGTAGCTGTGTTAGTCTGTATCAGCAAAAAGATCAAAGAGTACTTGTGGCACCTTAGAGACTAACAAATTTATTTGGGCTTAAGCTTTCGTGGGCTAAAACCCACTTCATTGGATGCATGCAGTGGAAAATACAGTAGGAAGATATATACGGAGAACATGGAAAAAATGGGTGTTGCCATCACTGTTCCCTCTAAGCTGTGCGCGTGTGCATGCACACACAGATCCTAAACCCTGTGAACATGGCAAAACACCGCACGCACAAAAATTTGCACAGAAGCACAATTTGCACAGAAGAAATTTTTTGCGAAGGCGGCCTATCAAAAATTTGCACAGAAGAAATTTTTTGCACACACGGCCTGTCAAAAATTAGATGGAACATTGGTTGCCATACCAACTCTAACGAGACTAATCAATTAAGGTGGGCTATTTTAAAGAGTTTGATGCTTGAAGAGATCTGTAGTATACAGGTTTATTTTGAACGTTCCAGAGAAGTACTGAAGATAAGTTAAAGATGTATATGAGGAGGATTTTGTTACTTACAATCCTTTTTGCTGCTGCCTTAGTAATTGCTATTACTTCAGTAAGGCTTTATTTGGAAAGGGAGGGATTGATTGGGTTCTGTGTACCAGAGGTTCTGTTTGCCACTGACTTCCCATGAGACCCTGGGTAAATGAGTTAAGCTCTCTACTCAACAGTTTCCTCATTTGTAAAATGAACATAAATAGGTGTGCTTCACATGAGTGAAGATAAATTCATAGATAATTGCAGATCCTCTGGAAGTCATTATCAGTACAAACTATTATTAGAGGTACAATTCTGGTAGCTATGTTTAAACCTCTAAACTATCTATAGAATATAAAAAGAAGAGTTTGCCTTTATTATACATAGATATAAAATTAGAACATATACTGGTTGTGAGATACAGGGAAAACCTCTCACAACCAGGTGGCCTCTGATCTGAGTAGATTAACTATAATAATGAGCTGGCTCCAGTCTTTCTGGAATATGAGGTTGAACTATTTAGCTCTGCTATGGGGAAACAGATATCTATATTGCCTCCAATTCCACAATCAGCCATTCAAAGGTGCTATGTGTAACCATAGAGCAACACTGCGATCAGATTATGGAGTGTGTGAATAAAATATTATTGTAATGAATTATGGTATTAGAGTTTTTAACGTTAATCAATAATCTTTCCAAAACAGGATAGGCCAGGATTTCTTTTGATTTCAGGGCAGAGAGTTTTGGCAGCAGGGATAAAAAGGTATGTTTGTTTTTTCTTTAAATATCTGCTGATTAGTTAATTAAATATTTTCATCAGTCAGTGTGACCTCTGTATTTGGGCTGCATATTATCTTACACTGGATTTGCTGTAACAGTGACTTTGTGCAGGGCTGACTTCAGTTAACAGAAACAAAATTTTCCTCATTCACATTAAATCTGATTTTTTATCAAGTTTGGTAGTATTCACCCTCCAGAACCTGTGCCTTTGGCAGGGAATGAAACTGAAGTTAAATTGGTCCTGTTAGCCCAAAGGTTCCTGCTTTGTTAAAAGGTTCATAGCAGGTCAGGTATTTTTTAGTATATTTTTAAAGGGTTGGTTGAGCTAATTTAATTTCTGTTCATTAATTCCTCTCCCCCAACTCCCCCTACAAAATAAACGAATCCAATTTAGCTTCAATATACCTTATTCACACTGCTTTTTATTGCAAGCTGCAGTTCAGCCAGCTGTAAGATTGCCCAGCTGCCTCAGGTTTCCCAATTTAGCACTGGAAATGATTTCAGCATGGCTAAAACTTTTCAGTGGCCAATTTGGAAAGAGGATTCAATTTGTGAAAATGCCCCAAAATGCCCACGGAAAACGAAACAAAAACAAACAAACAAAAAGTTGGCAGGGGGAGAGGTGAGTGCTATAATTTTTTGTTCTTGGGAAGGGGTTTGTGGATAGATTATAGAGCAGGAGAAGTTAAAAATCAATTCTTAATCTTGCACTTTTGCCACCCTCTGAGGGACTTCTCTTCTTGGCCTGGGCTTAATTGCAGCACTGACATAAACAAGGAGTTTAGTGTGAAACTCTGTACAGGCAGCTGGAGGTGAACTGGCAGCAAAGACCAGGATCGAGTTTGCACTGAGGCAAAATAATGTGGTTTTATCTGGGAGCAATAGTAGGAAGGAAAAAAGGTTTGCAGCTGTGTGGTGAGAATACATGTCTAATCAAAGAAGTCCCAGGCATTAAATGTTCATATTTAAATGGCCACGGGTAAAAAATAGTAACACTTCCATGTCTCAAACGCTATTGAACTTGAAGCTGCTTCACTTTATACAGAGGATCCAGCCATTGGATCTCAGTTGTATTTTACAGTGTCCATATGTGTGCAGCTCAACAAAAGGTTGATTAAGCATGGATTTATTGTTGCACTTTTATAGAAAACCTCAGTGTGTCTTGAAGTTTATAGAGACAGACATGTTAATGAAAGCCCGTTGGCAAACCTAGAATTCCAAAATAGGCAACAGTCAAATAGTCTGATCTTGTGGCTATGTGAAAAAATATGCATATACTGTGTGACTATATAAATACACTGTGATTATTCTCTATATAAATTGCAGTAATCAGAGAGAAGGTTGCAAGACTTATTTGTTAATCCTTTGCTTGTACCATGGACCATTTTAATACCTTAGGGATAAGGATAATTTCTTATTGTTCACAAGTGGGGTTATTTTTAAAATTTTGTTACTTAAACTTTTTAAAATTATTTATGTTTTGTTACTGGTTCATTTAATTATTTTAAGTTGCCAGGATGAAGAGCACTGTTATAACCTTATAAATATTTGTCTGTTTGTCTAGTTCAGGGGTTCTCAAACTTCATTGCACCGTGACCCCCTTCTGAGCACAAAAATTACTACACAACTTGAAGAGTGGGGACTGAAGCCTGAGCTCGCCCAAGTCCCACTGCCCCGTGTTGGGGAGCCAGAGCCAAAGCCAAAGCCCGAGTCCCACTGCCCTGGACAGGGAAGGGTCAAAAGCCCAAAGGCTTCAGCCCCAGCCAGGGGGCCTGTAACCTGAGCCCCACCACCCAAAACTGAATCCCTTGGGCTTCGGCTTCAGCCCTGAGCCCCTGCAAGTTTAAGCCTGCTCTGGCGACACACTTTGGGGTCCCGATCCACAGTCTGAGAACTGCTGGTCTGGTTAAAGAGAGAGTGAGTGTAATTGAAATCTATCTCCAAATATATATACATATAAATTTTACTTTTAACTCTTGGTGAACAGCATACATTACTGATACTGTAGTTCCTGGTTTTCTCTGTATAGGTATTTGTCTGTACAATTAGCAGCACCACTTTTGCAAAAAACCTCCGTGATGATGAAAAATGCCATTCAATAGATCATGTTATTGTTATATCCAAAAATTGCTGAAATTCCAATAGACTTTGTATGCAGAACTCTGTCACACAAGTATGATACCATTAAAGTGTTCTGTCCTTCATGTTGTAGAAATCTTTGAGTAACCTTGAAAAAATTAGGTTTCCCGACAGGCATGCTTATACCTAATCTGTACACAGGAAAAGAAGAACTTTAGAGGCTAAAAACTCAACTGGCATTTTCACAGTGGAACTAATCTAAGATGATTCCAAAATGTGGTCCTGCTCCGAAGAGCGACTCTGAGAAAATGGTGGTCTATGTTTATTATTTCTCTATGATTTTCTGATCAAATATGTCCACTTTATACAAATTAAAAAATGGCACTTCTAACAGGCCAGCAAACTCAACCAGGAATCTAAAAATCCGGCCATTCTGGCACAAGCATCAATACTTGTAATAAAGGTTCTATTAGAATTTAGCTGACAGTTTTACTGATGTTATGTTACAGAATAGCACTTTGCTCATTTTCTCATAGTTGTGCTTGCCTTATTGTTGGCATAAAAAAGTTATAAAAATGTATTTTTGTCAGTCAAATAAGTAGATTTGACTCTGAAAACACATAGTGAGCAGATCTATTGACTAAGAACATAATTTTCCATAGCCACTTTTCTGACTATAATAGCATATTAAAAATAAGAAAAAATTGACAAAATAAGCAGAATTTCAGTTCCCGGCAAAGTTGTTTTTATAATCAGAAGCAACTGTTTTTGTAAATTGTATCCATAGGCCTGAATTTTATCCATAGACCTGAAGAATAGGATAATAAGTTTTAACATTTAAAGAATTACAATTAATTATAGAAATTCTCTCATTTTATTATAATTGTTTATCTCAGCGTTCACTTAAGTCATGTATTTTTCTTCGTAAAAGACTTCAAAAAATGTGATCAGAAGAAAGAAGCATATTAGATTTTTTGCATATTAGATTTTACAAATATGTACATTGCAGTTTATTGACACTGGTAGAAGTTGAATGCAAATATCTGAGAGTAGAATTTGGTCCAGTGAACTTTCTAGATGAGTGTCATCTGGCTTCCAAAGGATGGGCAAGATGCATAAAATTCTTGCAACCTGACACCAATGATTTAACCAACATTCTGGTATTTATAAGTCTATATGTAATATGACCTAGCCCCACATCCCTCCTTCTCTCTCTTATATGCACACCCAAAGATAGGGCGTTATGTATGTAGCAGGCCCTGACAGCACAAACCTAAGTAGGTAAAATGTCATGACAATAACATAGCAGCACAAAAAAATAGTTATCTGTGTATTATGTTGCTATTTATGGTCCTAATGCAGCGACATAATTAAGTATTTACAAACTTTAAGAACATGAGTAGTCCCATTAAAATTAATGGGGTAACTCATGTGTTTAAAGTTCGGCATGTACTTAAGTAACTTGCTGAATCAGGGCCTAAGGCTCCATATTTGTCATGGCCATGACTTTCATAGCAGAAATGATTATTTTTTGTCTTTTTATAAATAAGTCATAATATCATGGTGTTTGTAACCCTGGGCAGTCCACTACTGGGGAGAAACCTGCAGTTTTACTGATATGGCTCCAGTTATGTATATTGGACCATAGGAGAAGTGGGTTTTTAATTGTTTTACATAAAGTAATTTAGGACTGCACAACATGCATTCAAAACAAGACAGTCTTTACAATTCATATATTTATTATCTTTTGATGTTCATAAATCATGTTTATTTCAGTAGTGCCTAAAGGCCAGTCAAGAATGAGATCCCGCTATACAAACACAGAGTAATAGATGGTCCCTGCCCTGAAGAACTTACAATCTAAGTAAAATAGATATGGGTGGAGGAAAGGTTCTAACGCACAAGCAGAGTGAACAATGCAATGGGAGCAAACATCGTTAATTCCACTATTATTTACTTATTTGTGAGTTTACTTAGGAGGGGATCAGCTAACCTGAAAGAAAAGGGAAAGGAGAGAGAACAGGGCAAAGAGAAAGAGGGGAAGAGGTAGATGTGGAGTTAAGCTGAGGTGAAGACAGTGCAGGGGACGGGAAGGGAGAAGGTCGAGGCAAACAGCCGATCAGCACTGGGCAGAGAAAGTCCAGTCAAAACTGTAGGAAGTTCTCTGAATGTTCAGTGGGCCTTGCTTTGGCTTCTTCTGACCTTACCAACTAGAGTCTTGTGTTTTGTAATGTTTATATTGGTAGTGCTATATTGGAGTGCACCTGTCCGGATTTCTTTAAAAATTGAGTTCAGGGATTTTGTATTCTGGAATGATGCATGTCATGCTAGTTAAAATTTTCAGATTCAGAAACCTAAGTTTCACCCTCAGTCTCAGCATGCTCAATGCCTAATACTGGAAGGTGCAGGAGATGAGTGTGACTTAGACTCCAGAGGGACCCAGCACTTTGGAAGATCGGGGTTTAAAGAAACTTAGGTTTTCAATTGTCCATTTCTCTTGACAATTTAGATACCTCACCTGAAAAGTTGACCTGTAAAGTGACACAATAGGAATAGATTTATTTAAAAATATTTGAAGATAATCTGCTCTGGAGAGGGTAGGAGGACATGTTTTTAAAAGTGTTCATCACCCAAATTAGGGGTTTGTTCCAAAAAGCATATGACCCAGCAGCTCCCAATGGATTCTCAATCAGAGCCATTTGGTTCTGAGCACTTTTGAAAATCTGGCCACTTGATTTAAATGTCTATATGGAAGTTGAGCTCTTTTGAAAATAGCATCCCTAATTTTAAGGGTTTTTTTAAGCTATACAACATAGATCAGGGTGGTAGTGGTTGTTTTTTTTAATACTAAACAAATTGTGGAGCCCATTGGTCAAGCCATTTAATATGTGTCAATGCATATTCTGAAAAGAACTGTGTAAAAGGAATTTTTTTAAGTGACTGCATTCAGGAAGCAATTACTGATTGCGAAAACATTTCATACCTCTTCTCAGCCTTTTAGAGCATGAATTAGATACTATTATTTGTTGTATTTCAGTAGTGCCTGTGGACCCTGTCAAGGTTCCTTTCCCACTCTGAACTGTAAGGTACAGATGTGGGGATCTGCATGAAAACCCCCTAAGCTTATTTTTACCAGCTTAGGTTAACACTTCCCCAAGGTACAAACTATTTTTCCTTTTGTCCCTGGACTTTATTGCTGCCACCACCAAGCGTCTAACAAAATATAACCAGGAAAGACCCCACTTGGAAACGTCTTTCCCTCCAAAATCCCCCCAAACCCTATACTCCCTTTCTTGGGGAAGGTTTGATAAAAATCCTCACCAATTTGCATAGGTGAACACAGGCCCAAACTCTTGGATCTTAAGAACAAGGAAAAAGCAATCAGGTTCTTAAAAGAAGAATTTTAATTGAAGAAAAAGTAAAAGAATCACCCCTGTAAAATCAGGACGGTAAATACCTTACAAGGTAATCAGATTCAAAACATAGAGAATCCCTCTAGGCAAAACCTTAAGGTACAAAAAGACACAAAAACATTATATACATTGTATATACGTATATATATATATTGTATACATATATATACATTGTATATATATATTGTATATACATATATACATAAAAACAAAATATACATTCCATTCAGCACAACTTATTTTATCAGCCATTTAAACAAAACAGAATCTAACGCATATCTAACTAGATTGCTTATTAACCGTTTACTGGAGTTCTGACCTGCATTCCTGCTCTGGTCCTGGCAAAAGAAAAAACACACACACAGAGAGAACCTTTGTTTCCCCCCCCTCCAGCTTTGAAAGTATCTTGTCTCCTCATTGGTCATTTTGGTCAGGTGCCAGCAAGGTTATCTTTAGCTTCTTAACCCTTTACAGGTGAAAGGGTTTTTCCTCTGGCTAGGAGGGATTTAAAGGTGGTTAGCCTTCCCTTTATATTTATGACAGACCCCAACCAAAATTGGGGTCCCATTGCACTTGACATTGTATGAACACAGAATATGTGAATTAGCTGCCCCAAAGAGTTTACAATCTCAGTAAACAGGAACAGCGTAAGGGAAATAACACACAGGCAGAGAAAACAATGTGAAGTGATGGTTTGCTTGTTAGTTCTATGTCTCTCTCTCTCTTCCTTCCCCTTGCCCCCTCATCCCCTGTGGAGATTAGCTAAATATAGAGAGAAAGGGGCAGGGAGGAGACGTTTTCAGGAGGGGGTAAGGAAAAGGAAGCAGGGAAGAAGGAAAGCTTGGAAAGCATGCGGAGTGAAGCTGAGGTGGAGAGACTGAGAGAGGAGGCAGGAAAGGTTGGAGGAAGCAGCCAATCTGCACAGGGGAGAGCATGGCCATAGTTAGAGGTACAAAAATGAGTTGGATATTGATGATGTCATCATTTGTCCCAAGGTCCCTGTTGCAGCTGCTTGTCACTGCTTCTGCCACCTGAGTTTGTCTGTCTTCCCTAAACGCCTGTGGCTGGGGTAACGGTAGAGCCACATCAGCCCTGATGTCCCAGAGTGGGGCTTTCCTAGTACACTTCTGGGTCTAGGGGCCATTGGGTGCAATTTCATTAGCTGCTGGTGACATTTGAGTCCAGAAACTAGAAATAAGCTGTTGGGGAAGGGGGGCTTGAAGGAAAGACATTCTTCTATTACAAAACACCTTAAGAGCGTCACAGTTAGTGTCACAGAAAAAAATAACTAGGAGACTCATTGTTAAATGCAAACATACTAAGCTTTTAAAAAATCTAGCGACAACAGGATGACTCCTTACTGATTTCTGAGGAGTTGTCACTGAACACAGGTGTTACAATATGTCTGATAGTATATGATTTATTTTTAAACATTAGCTTCCTTGCTTTATATAGTTTTGCCACAGCCTTGATTCTCTTTCAATGCAATTTTAGTTCTGTGAATAAATATAACTAATAATAATGCCCATATAGCTTTGATTACTATACTATCCTATAAGTAACTGCCAGTGAGAAAGGGCTCTGGCTATGTGTGTATTTCAGAATTTCTATGCGGGATTTTGTTTTGTTTTTTTGAGGATTGGACTTGAGCTGCAAACTATGGATCCAGATCTAAACTTCCCCAAAGAGTTCAAGGGATTTTGAATCTAATGTTCCAGTTAGGGCTCACATCTGTCTTTCCTCCCTAGAACAGACATTTTGTTACTTCGGTTGTGATGAATGAATGGGAAGTGTGTATAAGACAGTGAAGTGCTCTAGTTGGCCTACACCTTAGTAGCAAGCATACTTTCCTTTGTATCTTAAACTGACATTAAAACAGCTCTATACATTTGTATCAATTTCTCTTCTTACACTCACTCATTCTTATTTGCCTTACATAAATAAACAAACAACCCTTGAGAAACATAGTTGCATTTATACCAGAAATGTTTTGGATACCATCTTGAAACCAAGAAGAAATTATAAATGTAAGACACTAATCTATATAAAATGTATACAGTAGTTTGATTTAATTTCCTATGAGTTAAATAAACCATGTAGTTGCATATGTAGATTAGGCAGACAGCAATGACAAAAGGAGTGGAGGCATAATTTATGGGAATCTGATAATATGCTCAGTTTTATGCCAGAAGTTATAATAATTTACTGGAGAAATAGGGAAGTTGTGCAAATAATCATTTATTACAATTAAAGTCTGGTTTAGGCTACCATAATTAAGTTTACTTAGACTATTTAGGCATTCAAGTCTAATCTCTCATTATAGGAACCAGACAGTATTACCTTTTATATAAGAATTCTGTTCCATACTTCTTCAGTTACTGATGTGGATATCAGTACTAAAATAAATACTGGGGGAGGATTGGAGGGGGCGGTGCAGGAGTGGACTTTGATTAAACACACTGTGATTAATTAAACAGAGGTAGATAAGTTAGTGGGGGAAAGTTTTGTTAGATCCCAGAAACTCTAGAGCTAAATTGAAGATACTTTGATGTAAAACTAGTGCTCCAGGGAGCATCTGTTTCTGAACTTTCATTTTTCTTTCTTAAGACTTTATTTGTGAAGTGTGAGTGAGTATTAGAGTTGCCTTTAAAAAATAAATCTTTTTTTTTCATAACTGCTCTCTTGAAATTGCTGAACTTTCCATGGCAAAAGTTATTTATGTCTGCACCTACAGTCATCATTCCATATAGATAGTACCATCTGAAGGTATTATCTAATTTATTAGATTAAAGGTCTTGATCCTGCACTCTTTACTCAGGCAAAATGCACATTGAAGTCAACTAAAATTTTGCCTGAGTGAAGAGTGCAGTAATGGGCCCAGAACCTATAACTTCTGTTCACAGCTCATGTCCATTTTTTCATTGAACAGATACTTAAATAAAAGTTTGCAATTTTACAGATCCCAAAAAGATAATATTCAAAGGGTTTCCGTGCAGTGCAGAGACAACAAAAAAGGGTCCATCTCACATCTCCGACAAATAGCAAAATGTAATCATAAAGAGTTTCATTTTCTTTTTAAAATCCAAATACAACTGTAGCTATTCAAATGTCATCATGTGCCAACTACTGATGCACACTTATTACAGGTTGCCTCACTTTTCCCCTGTTTGGAATAGGAGATATCTTTGGAAATGGTTGGCAAATGTTGACTTTCTAAAGTTATAAAGAGGTTGATAGTTGGAATGTGTTTGGTAACTGTTGTTGACATGTAATACTGATATTAGTATTTTATCGCCTACATTGTTAAAAGTGACTAGTGATTCTGGGTGCCTCTGTTTTTTGGCATCCAACTTGATGCATCTTTACAAAATTTGATTTTCAAGAGATCCTTTTAAAAAAGTGTTTCGTACTGGGCACCAAAAAATCCAGGTGTCCAGAGTCACTAGTCACTTTTGAAAATGTAGGCCAAATTGTTTTTTTAAAATCTATCTATAGTAATATCTAAAGCCCACTATCAGAGCCATGAACATGTTTTTTAGAAAACAACTGAATCTCTTTAAAGGGACAGTCCTACTTCATTAGCTTAATTGGTGGCTTTGGGATGCACTCCTGGGTTTTATTCTGTTCTGGTGCTTTGGGAAATGCCTTATTGAAGAAATGAGACTTGCAGCATGATGTGAAGCTGGCAAAATTGGGCTTTCCTGATTTGTGAGACTGTTTCACCTTAGACCTGCTATTGAGAAAGCTGTTCCTCCAGCTCTTTCAGGGTTTCTGTATGGGCTCAGTTAGTCAACTGTATCAGATGAAGCAAATTCTGGAAGGAGGGGTGATGCATGTGACTGCAAGGAAGAAAGATTGGTAAGAAATCTACCTTGAACAAAGAGTGCAGCTTGTTAAGTTGGGTCTGAGTCATTAGAAAGTGTTTTTACTTTTATTTGCTTGTAACCATTTTCATCTTTATTCCTTGTACTTGAACTTACTTAAAACCTTTTTGATTCTCTTTTTGATTAATTTGTTTTTACTTTTAATCAAAACCAGCCCCATGCTGTGTTTAAATTGAAGTGATTGTTAGCTCCAGTTTAATTAATCATCTGTGCGTTTGTCTCTGCAAAGGAGCAACAAACCTTATTACATCATGGAGTATTCCAGAAAATGGCTGGACACATCAGGGCACATGGTATTGGGGAAATGGAAATTCAGGACTGGGGATGTTGGGGTCACCCTGTAAGTAGTAACCCAGGCTGGTGGAGACCTTGGTGGAGTGGTTGTGTTGTAGGCAAGCTGTTGGGGTCAGAGTGCTGAACTGCATAGCACAGGGACAGTCAGAGAACTGTATGTTTGTCTGCTGGCTGAGTGAGTCTGGTCTGTGAGCCTCAGCAGTGGAGCATTTAAGGCATCCAGTGTTAAGGGGGAGGTGGAGACGCAACCTCTCACTGGTCTTCGCTGAACCCCAAAACATCACAACTCTGATTGCTTGAGGATGTATTAGGAGGCCCTTTTGCTGCCCTGTGCCGCTTCAGGTTGGGAGTGGGGATCTTGCTGTTTCCAAGAGGGAAGATGTCCCTTCTGTTGCTCATGGCATGGCGGGAGATGAGGAACCTTTGCTGCTGCCTCAAGGAAGGGAAGAGTCCCTAGACCACTGCCACTAAAAGTGGGGGGGGTGCACCTGGAAGATGGAACTGCAGGAGGCATTCTGTCATGGTAAACCTAGGGCACTGGAGTGCCTTAATCCAGCCTTGATTTTTAGCATACACTAAGTGATCTCCTGAATAAGTGAAAATCACATGCTTGAGTGCTTTTCTGAACATGGATGCTGTCCTGAATCAGAGCTCTGCCTATCAAAACTCCTGAAGGGGGAGGAGCTTCTAGTTTATCTTTCATCTGAGGCTCTCAGAAGGTTTTATATAGTTTAGCCAAGGAAGCTTGTGACCCTTTTCTCGGGTACTATATTAGTATAATGATTTGATTCCATAGCCAGTGGCACTCAAAACTAATTGTAGATTAATGAAGCCAAGGTAGAAACAGCATATTGTGCTATATGGGTTCTGAATACACCTTGTCTCCAGACTGCGGGCCACCTGGCATGTCATTGCAGTGATACAGCTGGGTCTTCAGGAAGTAAGCTACCGATTGGACAGTTGTGTGAATGCCCTGTGTGCAGCAGACTGAAGAAGTAGCATTAGTGATGACTGGATAAAGGAGTAAAATAAAGTCAGTTGCAAATGTAGAAGGGTGGTAGACAAGTAGTGGCCTCAGTAGCATAAGCCACCTGTCACTATAGCCACCAGATCAAAATTTCAGCAACCTTTAGGAGTGTTCTGACATCTGTGTGGCCCTAGTAAAACAGATCTCTAAAAATGAGGTAGGTTTTATGTAAGGCTATATCAATTTTTAATTCATTCATTCTTTTTCACAACTTCCTAATAATGCTGACAGAATCAGAGTTTTGCAAAATCCAGGTATTTTTCTAATCTTCCCTCTCCTTAAATCTGATTGAATACAGGTTCAAAATAAAGGTTTTAGCTCTTCACTAGGATTTGCAAATATATTAAACATAAATGTGCTAGATAAACATGCAGTTAGAAGTGAGGGAGAAGTCCAGTTGTCCCCAGTAACTTCTCTAATTTGGCTTTAAAATGTGAAGTAATTGCACTTATCTCTACAGCACAGAACTATCTCCATCACTATTTAGTTTTCATCTTATAAACTACAGATCCATATTATTTTCAGGACATAAATGCCCAATATATAGGTCAAATGACTTGAGGTCTCTGATCTTGGTCTCTTTAAATTTTATTGCATCCCATTTTATCCATAAACTATTCAACATATCCTTTTAACTTCTCAAAGGAGAGGTGTCAGATTGTTCAAGTTTTATGTTTTATCAAGCAGTTATATTAATTTTTCATTTGTTTCAATGTAGCTTCCCCAGGCTTTGCAGTTAAATCAGTGTTTTGAAAGTTAACATGTAGTAGGGAGTTTATATATAAATGATAAAACTTTGTAGCCTGAATAGATAAATCTTGAGTAGCTGCCAGTAGGTAAATGACTAACTTCAATTCAAGCAATTTAGTAGCAATCAGCTTTGAGGTCAAGTAACTCTGGACAGTGTAGCTTTAATATATTACTTTTTTACGAGTAAATCATTGCTGACTTATACTCTCATAATTTAATTTTTTTATACATTTCCCATAGACTACTCCTTTCAGAAGTCAAATAAGGTACTGCCAGGGCTGTAGGTGACTGGGAACATTGACAAATGGACACGACACTGATGTGAACCAATGGATTATTTGCATTCCAGTGCTTAAGTTATCACTTAATAGTTGTAGGCTCTGATGGCAAGACTGTGGACTGTGTTATGTTAGACTCAAGAACAAATGCTAATATCTTTGATGTTTGCAAATTCCCAACCATATTTGGTAAATTGTGCTAGTATAAACCCATGAAGGCTGCCAAGAGTCTCCTTGGCAAAAATGCCATTTTGGTGAAGACATAACTTCAACCACAAGCTTTACTTGTAAGCTATCCTTATTTAAAGCGCTATCATCTCGCTTTATTGGGACTCCAGTTTGGTTTGGTTTTATTTTATTTTTTTTAACTAAATATGTTCATCTGGGGTTAGCAGAAATCTCCCCCACCTATGACATACTTTTCTGATTTAATGTTTTCATCTTTAAAATCTCTTCAGCAATTAAACAAATGTAGTTAATTTGCTTGGCAAATTTATGGAAAGTTGTACCGATCCTTCTGACCTGCATACATGTATACAAGTAATTTTTTTAAAAACAAGTTGCCAGGCCTTGCTGAATATGTGCTGAGTTGTTTCAGCAGGTCTGACCGAGGCATTGGAATGGCACAAAATGAATTCTTATATATTTAAATTTAGGAATCTAGGCACTCCCACAATAAACCACACCAGTTGCCCATCTAGTCCAATATCCTATCTCTGAGAGTGGCCAATAACAGGTAATTCAGAAGAAGGAGCAAGAAATCCGAAATGGGAATTTGTAGAAATTTCTTTCTACTTTCCTCAATTAGAGGTTGGATTATGCCCTGGAATATCAGAGTTTCATATCCTTTCCAAACTTCTGTGGATTATTTTTTATAATTGTATGTGGGTTTTTTTTAAATCCAGTCTACTTGAAGCTAGTGGCGATCACAAGTTCTAAGAAAAATTATCTGTTTATTTACACATGAACCATATACAGATAATTAAATTTAAAAGATCTAGGTTTAAATGATGTTGTTGTGATAGATAAAAGGATGTTTGGTTATTTTAAAAATCAGAAAAACTTGATTTGTATTGTGAAGTGGTGCACTAGGCCCTGAACCACCACTATCACACCCCCCACCGGAGGCCTCATGACCCTGCCACACTCTGCCCCAGGAAAGGGAAGTGGAGAGAGTTCTGCAAGCTGCCTTGAGCACTGGCCTAGGATGCAGCCAATCAGAGAGGGGCTGCAGGGAGCAGCCAATCCTGGCCCAGCAGACCTATATAAAAGGAGCTGCAGTATAGAGCAGAGTTCAGTTCCTTGCTGGAACTGGAGGAGAGTGGATGGTGTGCCTGACTGGCTGAGGAAGCTACAGGACCTCGGACAGAGCAGTTCTGGCAGAGACCAGCGGAAGCAAGAAGGAGCTCCAGGCTGGTGGCTGGGACTCAACCAGGACAAGGCCCTAAGGTAAGGGTGAAGAATGTAGTGAGGCCACAGGGAAATGGTCCATGGAATCATAGCAGCAATGCAGTTTAGTTAAAGGGACACAGTGGATGGCTGCTATCTTTAGGGTCACTGGGCTGGGACCCGGAGTAGAGGGTGTGCCCAGATCCCTCTTACCAGCCACTGATGAAGTGGCCTGGATTTTGATGCACCCCCAGAAGGATAGCTGAACTGGTTAGTGGCTCAGCTGGAGCCAGAAAAGCCCAGAAAGGTGAATAGTCTCCAGGGAGGGAGTCCTGGGAGAAATGGCCCCAAACCAGGGCCAGGACTGACTGAAAATCAGGGACAATTGGACAGAGGCCAGAAGGGAGTAAGAGACAGTCCAAACCAGGGTACTGGGATAGGCTCTCCTGGTCAGATTGAGGATTCAGCCTAGGGATAAGGCTGTAGAAAGAGACCTTAGAGGGCACTGAGAGAAGTCCCTTGTTGGACTTGTACCCTGGAAGGGGTTTGATCTTTATCTCACAAACGGATGGTGTGTGACTCAGCCAGAGGGCTGAGTTGCTGAAGACTCCACCACAATCCAGAAAGAAAGTGCAGGCACATGCACTCAGACAAGGGGATGCTCGCCAGAAGTGCGTGCCACCCCATTACATATATATAAAAGGATAAATAAAAACAAACCTTTTTGTGCATTTATCTCAAGCTGTAGAAACCTTTATTGTAGGTGTGGAAATCCCTGATTCAGTCTCTGGGATCAGCCAACATAGTGGTCATCACATAAATGAGAGCTCATCTGGGATTCTAACTGCTGTAGGCATCAGATGTTCAAAACAGGCTTCCTCTTTCTAAAGTTAAATGTGTACAAGTTTGATTGCACAGATGTTACCAATGTTTAGAGCCCTGGTGTAGACACAACTCCTATGGCTGGAGCTGCTTTTACTACTATATCAATTGAACCTGCTTGTAGCAAGCTTAACTGACAAGGTGTTGAAAATAGCTCTGGGCACTGTAGGTTTGTCTGTACTAGAGCTCCCGATATGTCTAATACTGATGCTCTCTAGCTCCCTCGATAACTTTCCAATATGGAGGGAGGTTGGGGTGCACACCAGAAGAGTTTGTGGAGCAAGGAAGAGGTACCTGAATGTCTTACAGTAGTGCAATGAGCAACACGATTACCAATTTGTCACATGTTTGTTCTCTCATCCTGTCCCCACAGGCAGAAGCATGTGCAGTGGAGTGTCTTGGGTTTTTTATTATATTTTAAATATACATTTTCTTTGTATATATTTGTATCAGAGAAAGCAATATCACAGAAATGAACCTTGCACTTGGAATGGAAAATGGTGAGGTTAGGGTTGGTCCTTAGTTCCTATCCACAGTCTAGGACGGCCCCCAAGAAACTTCTGTCTTCCGCACAGATGAACTTTATCTTTATTCGTAAAATTTAGTTTAGTAAAAGTTTAGATAGCTTAGTGTCCTTTTTCTTTTGTAGAGAAGCAAAGTGTGTTTTGTAAATGAATATGGACAAGAGGCTACTAGGCAGCTCTCCAACACCACTTTCTACAAGCCATTACCCTCTGATCCCACTGAGAGTTACCAAAAGAAACTACAGCATTTGCTCAAGAAACTCCCTGAAAAAGCACAAGAACAAATCCGCACAGACACACCCCTGGAGCCCCGACCTGGGGTATTCTATCTGCTACCCAAGATCCATAAACCTGGAAATCCTGGACGCCCCATCATCTCAGGCATTGGCACCCTGACAGCAGGATTGTCTGGCTATGTAGACTCCCTCCTCAGGCCCTTCGTTACCAGCACTCCCAGCTATCTTCGAGACACCACCGATTTCCTGAGGAAACTACAGTCCATTGGTGATCTTCCTAAAAACACCATCCTAGCCACTATGGATGTAGAAGCCCTCTACACCAACATTCCACACAAAGATGGACTACAAGCCGTCAGGAACAGTATCCCCGATACTGTCACGGCTAACCTGGTGGCTGAACTTTGTGACTTTGTCCTGACCCATAACTATTTCACATTTGGTGACAATGTATACCTTCAAATCAGCGGCACTGCGATGGGTACCCGCATGGCCCCACAGTATGCCAACATTTTTATGGCTGACTTAGAACAACGCTTCCTCAGCTCTCGTCCCCTAATGCCCCTACTCTACTTGCGCTACATTGATGACATCTTCATCATCTGGACCCATGGAAAAGAAGCTCTTGAGGAATTCCACCATGATTTCAACAATTTCCATCCCACCATCAACCTCAGCCTGGACCAGTCCACACAAGAGATCCACTTCCTGGACACTACGGTGCTAATAAGCGATGGTCACATAAACACCACCCTATATCGGAAACCTACTGACCGCTATTCCTACCTACATACCTCTAGCTTTCATCCAGATCATACCACTCGATCCATTGTCTATAGCCAAGCGCTACGATATAACCGCATTTGCTCCAACCCCTCAGACAGAGACAAACACCTACAAGATCTCTATCATGCATTCCTACAACTACAATACCCACCTGCTGAAGTGAAGAAACAGATTGACAGAGCCAGAAGAGTACCCAGAAGTCACCTACTACAGGACAGGCCCAACAAAGAAAATAACAGAACGCCACTAGCCATCACCTTCAGCCCCCAACTAAAACCTCTCCAACGCATCATCAAGGATCTACAACCTATCCTGAAGGACGACCCATCACTCTCACAGATCTTGGGAGACAGACCAGTCCTTGCTTACAGACAGCCCCCCAATCTGAAGCAAATACTCACCAGCAACCACACACCACACAACAGAACCACTAACCCAGGAACCTATCCTTGCAACAAAGCCCGTTGCCAACTCTGTCCACATATCTATTCAGGGGATACCATCATAGGGCCTAATCACATCAGCCACACTATCAGAGGCTCGTTCACCTGCGCATCTACCAATGTGATATATGCCATCATGTGCCAGCAATGCCCCTCTGCCATGTACATTGGCCAAACTGGACAGTCTCTACGTAAAAGAATGAATGGACACAAATCAGACGTCAAGAATTATAACATTCAAAAACCAGCTGGAGAACACTTCAATCTCTCTGGTCACTCGATCACAGACCTAAGAGTGGCTATACTTCAACAAAAAAGCTTCAAAAACAGACTCCAACGAGAGACTGCTGAATTGGAATTAATTTGCAAACTGGATACAATTAACTTAGGCTTGAATAGAGACTGGGAATGGATGAGTCATTACACAAATTAAAACTATTTTCCCATGGTATTTCTCCCTCCCACCCCACCCCCCACTGTTCCTCTGATATTCTTGTTAACTGCTGGAATTAGCCTACCTTGCTTGTCACCATGAAAGGTTTTCCTCCTTTCCCCCCCCCCCCGCTGCTGGTGATGGCTTATCTTAAGTGATCACTCTCCTTACAGTGTGTATGATAAACCCATTGTTTCATGTTCTCTGTGTGTGTGTATATAAATCTCTCCTCTGTTTTTTCCACCAAATGCATCCGATGAAGTGAACTGTAGCTCACGAAAGCTTATGCTCTAATAAATTTGTTAGTCTCTAAGGTGCCACAAGTACTCCTTTTCTTTTTGCGAATACAGACTAACACGGCTGCTACTCTGAAATTTATCTTTATTGTAAGTGTTCCATTTTGTGTCAGAGGAGAGTAGTTGTCCTGCCCTAAAGATAGCCCCTCCCCCTCCACCTCCCAAAGAAGAGTCCTGTCAGACAGAATACCACTGAACTTCCCCCGGATAGTAAGCGCTGAGGCAATAATTCAAATAAATGAATTAAACAAATGCTAACAATCTCCAGGGTCCCAGTGCAATAGCAAGTACAAATATCTCGAGAGAGAAGAGATTGCCCTTGGACAGAATGGTTCGTTTGATTGCACACATAGAAAGCTGAAAGATACCATTCATGTTCAGACTACACAGTTCACTATCTGGAACTGCTTTTTCACTGCTATTGCCCCGGAACTAGTCAGTGGACTAAATCCTGGTTTCTGTACTTAGATGTTACTTTTTTATTCTTTTTAAATTTGTCCAGTTCTAGAGCTCTTAATCAGGCAAACTCCCTTTGAAATGTGTGGAAATTAGCTTGAGTAACAATTGAGTAAAGAACTCAAGATTAGGCCCGAGGTTGGTGTGATTAGAGATTTGGCACTCTGTATATACATACATAATGTGTGCACTTACATGCTGGAATCCTTTTATAATGAAGTCTTAATTTTCACAGAGCAGTTTCACATGAAACTGTTTCATTATAACTGGATTTTCAATTTTTTGCACATTGCAAGGCTCTGTAAGAATTTGAGCTTCACTACGTTAATATTTACTATAAGCTGACTCCTGTGCATGTGGTGTGTATATATATATAATATTCCTGAATTACTATCCAACCCCCTTTAGTTTGATTTTTAGTCTCTCCTTGGAATGTTGAGGGCTGAGATATAATCTGTTTATATACACACACATAATGCAGATGTTCTTTGGGGTTTTGTTTTTGTTTTTGTTTTTTCTTTTTAAGCGAAACAAAACTTGCTGATTCCCCTCTGTCTGCTTTCTCACTAGAATGCTGGCTGTGCCACACTGGCTGCTGATTCATTTGTTAAATCTTGAATGATGACTCTTGCCTCATCCCTGCTGTGTCTGGGATGAAAGCAGATGCTCTTGATCATAGTGTAATCTGAATCTTCAGATTTCAGTTTGACCTGGCAGGATTTATGAGAAGATAGTCTGTAGCACTCATAGCATTACACAGAACTGTAAAAAGAACAACACTGAGGTTTTGTGTGTGGCTTACAAAAATAATTTGTTAGTAATGTAGTGTGTTATGACTTCTTCAGACTTTCATTGTTCTAGCTAGAATGCCTGACTTTGATTCCCATCCCATCTGCCAGTTGCATCTCATAGCAGTGTTCAAAACCTCCATGCATTTGTTCATCAAGTCTTTTATGATGCCCAGGGTCGTGCAGAAGGGTGGGGGTTTGCCCCAGGCCTCCAGTTGAGAGAGCCCCTGTCATTGCGACCTGGCCTGGAGTGGGTCACAAAGCCATTCAGATTTGTCTTGGTAGCCCCTCCATCACTCAGGCTGAACCTGAGGTCATAACTCCTGGAGTGGGGAGCCAGGCCCAGCTCCGTGGAACAGGAGCTGCCATTATGGGGAGAGTGAAGTATGAGCTTGCTCTCTAAACCCTGTCCCTCCCCAGCCTCCCCTCGGCAATTTTGTTTGGAAGGATTGGGGGGGCGCTCAGTTTCAGATTCATCTGTGTGGTCCTAATGATGCTTCAAGTTTGTCTACCAAACCTGCTTAGCTGTGTGCAACATTTCATTTCAGCAAAGACTTCTGTTGCGGGATTTCACTTTCAGGTGACTGACGGTTGCATTCACGTGCTGTAGAAACATTTTGCTAACATGACCAATAGCTACAAGAAGTAAACTTGTTTCAGATTCTGCAAATTTCATTGTCCTAGTTTGGTAACCTAAAATATTGGATGAGGGATACGTTTTTCTTACTGTGGCAAACTGGCCTTGAGGCAATTAGAAGATGCAATGGAGCAGCAATATTTACTGAGGGAGAGAAAGGAAACCAGCATTTTATGAGCAGGCCTAGAGGCTATTTGGCCTAACAAACATGAACTAGTCAATGAACCAGAGACTGTGTCTGTCTGGTTTCAACACTTTCAGCTTTGCATGTTAGACAAACTGGCTAACTGATGCAAACATTGTCCTACTGATTGGCTGAAACTCTTGGTTAGTCATAGCTATAGAAGGATCACTGTGTTCTAAGAACTCCTTCAACATTATTTTAATAAATGCTATGAGTATTTAACAACTTTTAGCAATGTTTTACACATCTTGCCTCTCGCCCTTCTCCCTTCCCTTCTTCATGGGTGCATTACTATATCCTGTGCGCTTAACATCCTAGCGTGTCACAGATACCCACTCAAGGGACTGCACATGTCAGTCTGGTAATGTGAAATGTACATACAAAGGCTAAGAAATGGCTTAGCATGGAAGAGACATCAATAAGCACTAGATAAAGTTGTCACATTTCAGGACAGGGTGGAGTGGGAAACAGCTATAGGTTTTACCAAATGATGACTTCATTTGATCAGAATAACAAGTAATTGGGCTGGAGAAGGGATATGTGTAATTACTGTTGCTAACATTTATGAGGGGAGGGGCTCAGGGGAGGCATTGCTTTAGATATGTACAAAAGTAATGGGATAAAGGGAAACAAAAAAGAAAAAAATCTCACAAGCAAATAATTTACTTTTTTAAAATGTTTGGTCAGCCAACAATAAATAAATAGAGATGCAACAAGACATAGAAAGTGAAATCTAACTACCTTCAAATAACAATACTAATTAATAATATAAGGGAAAGACGTGATAGAAAAGTATGTGACTCACATGAGCTGCTCCTTGCAAAAGGAGCTACTGGGTAGACACTTATACCTACATGCTGTCCCATTGAGTATATTAATTGATACTCTACGTGGAGATAATGGTGTGAGTGGATGAATCCCTTTGCAGGATTGGAGCCTTATTCCATTCTTGTCCATTTCAGTTAGTAGAGGAGACAGTGAATTGTGACATCATAATATTTGGGACATATGTTTGGAATCATAACAAGTAGCTGTCAGTGGTAAGATTGAAACAATGCCACAGGACTTGTCTAAAGGGTGTGTTAGTCCGCACTAAATTCTCATGCATGCCAGCGTGTTGTGCACTAAATATCCAAGTGTGTTTCCTAGTGTTCATTAATATAATACTGTTTGAAACATGACTACAACAATGCACACTAAGGAACTTTTAGAGTGTGCCAGCCAGGTCTACACAGACAGTTAGTGTGTTCTCAGATCTACTCCCTGGTGGACTAGTGTGGATTAGCACATCGTGTAGACAAGACCACACTCCAGTGGTATTTTGGTGTGTTTTTAATTGGCTATAGTTGCTGTTAAATACCAGCTTCCAAGATCTGGATTAAGAGATTTCGGCGACAGTCCTATCAAATAATGCATTTTAACCTGTGAATAAAATTTTAGTCGTCTTGGTAACGCACAGTATGCTTCCAGACTAGAGCTAGTCAAAAACTTTTGTTTCAATGTTTCAATTAAAAATGGGACAATTTTTATGTGGAAAAAATTCCCAATTTTTCAACCACCTCTACTACAGACACTTCTGTGTCCCCTTTTAGAGGGGGCGGGTCAACCAACTGCCTGTCTCCATTCCCTGTGCAGGGCATCAAATGTTCTGGTGGAGGGAGGTACCCTCTAGTACCCAGTAATAAGGCCCTACCCCCTACAAATAGTGTCACAGAAAAGAGTCTGAGAATATAGCCAATCCTAGTTCGTAGTACATTTGTCAGAGATATGGCTATTTGTTAGAAATGAGGCTCAGAGCTCAAAGGAGAGTAGGCTGGATGTCTGCAACGAAAATTTTAAGACTCTCATTTTTATTGAACAGGCATTTTATCCATCATCCTTTTTCTCAGGTAAACTACTGGGAAAGGATTGCAAAATGAGACCTTTTTTTTTTTTTTTTTTTCCTGATCAATGGGTGATCTGATCCCAAGGAAAATATGATCGTTGAGGCTCGGTTTACATGTAAAAAGTTAAGTCAACATAGCTGTGTTGACCAGGGGTGTGTGTTTTCCCCACAGAATGCTGCCATTAACGTGGTTGTCTTTGTTTGGGGAGGTGGTGTTCCTACAATGAGAGAAAAACCCCTTCCGTTGGTATATGTAAACTATGTCTACACTACAGGGTTATGCTGCCATATCTACGGCAACATAGCTATACCAGGATAGTCTCCGAATGCACACCCAAGAAGGGACTCATGCAATTTGACTGCAGTATACAAGTCTCAGTGAAAAGTGACATTCTAATGAAAGACAATTACAGTGGCTGTTGGCTATGAAGTATCTACATTATTATTTTGATATATCATACAGTATTGTCAACCCCGAGCATTCAAAAATCATGAGGCAGGCCTCAGAAGCCAGGGGAGTATCTTTTAAAAAAACCCATGAGATTTTTAAAAATAATAAATTCTTTTTCTTTGCGTTTTTATTTTTGAACCTTCAAGATAACCTCTAGTCATGTTCTCAACCCTCTTCTTCGCAACCATGAGCGCTAAAAACAATTTTTTAAATGAAAATTGAGCTGCTTTTGCAATCCCATGGCTTCAGGAGGAGGGACTTTGAGGAAAAACTCCCAATATCTTAAAACTCGCATTCAGATAGTGAGGGTTGACAACACTATGTTTACTCTTCAGAATATGAAATTTGTACTCTGCCACTCATGACTGCGTGTCAGACGGTTGAACTGGTAATTAGCTTGCTTCATTGATTCTCTTTTAGAGAAATTCTCCCTCTTTCCTCCTCTTCCTTATTTCCTCCAACTCCTCCCCCTGCAGAATGGATGCTGGAGCCAGGTCCCTCTCCATCACCCTTCTCCTCACCCCACCCTCCAAAATGTGGCTTCTCCAGAAATATTTTTTCTTCAAAGTATGACGTTTTTTCATAAACTAGAGTAACAGCACAAGTCATTCACGGATATACAAAATGTGATAGATGGATTATTACATTAATGCAGTAAAATGACCTCTGGTACAGTGTTCAGAAATCTGTACTTTGTAACTTCTGAGCTCAGCAGCATTGTCTTAATGCAAGGGAACAAAGGCAAAACTTGACAAAGATGTAGTGATGCCAAAAGAAAAGGGGTGAAGGACATGATGTAAGAAGACTGATGAAATTTTGTGATGTAGTTAAGTTTCTACAATGTTTAACAAGACACCTCTAGAATTTGCAGATTATCACAGGCCTCTGATCTGTGTGTGTAGCTTTTCCTCACGCAAATTAATAGAAAGTTTCCATAAAACAATTTTGGAGACTGCATGGAGATGTGTAACTATTTAAAAGCTATTTCTACCATTTGGACCCACTATCTTAAAGTGGTCACAGTATCCAATGTGTAGAAATATTTGTTCCATCTGAAAAGTTTATCTCATTTTTGACTCTTACATCCTCCCTGTAACAAAAATTTATTTATTTTGTACTGAAAAGAATTGAATTTTTCCCCTGCTTTAATTTTAGCAAACACAAGGTATGAAACTGAGTTGTTCTTGTTTTCATT
Organism: Dermochelys coriacea; assembly: GCF_009764565.3. NCBI lineage: Eukaryota > Metazoa > Chordata > Testudines > Dermochelyidae > Dermochelys > Dermochelys coriacea. The sequence goes on along the minus strand of NC_050069.1, from coordinate 122,605,857 downwards.
GAAAAACTGATGCTCTAACAAATGGACAAGTTAAATCTCTTGGGTGAAGTCACTGTGCGATAAATGATAGCGGTTAAACATTCCTTCATGCAGGTACTTTTCCCTCAAGCTATCTGGAATCACAGAGTTGCTTTAATACAGCTGCGGCTGTTGTGGAATGCAGAAGCACAATCAATGGATTGTTTCATTTTAATAAAATGTGTGTCTTGTGTAAAGAGAACTTTAATTAGTTCTGCTACATGTCTGTAGCGCGGAGGAGGGTGTGGGTAAATGGCTTGGACTGATTGTTGTGAACATGAGCCTGACACCTGCCTTCCCTGACCCTCCCCCCCCCCCCCCGCAATAGTATGGTCATAGCCAAATGAGGCAGGGTGTTGTTTTCTTGCTGTCACCAGCTCTTTCCCATTGATTAATCTTGTCTTTCGCCAAGCATAGCTATGTGCTGTTTCTATAACCACAGACAATATAGTCAGGCTCTTTGTGGCTTGTGAAAGAAGCTGCAGTAGTTTAGTAAACTGGAAGCTTCACTGGCTGTCTTCTTGCCCCGTTTTTATCTGTTGGCATTTCTAGACAATGATTGTTTTATCTCATCTTTACATTGCCTTCCCCCTCCTCCTCCTTCCCTCTCCTTCACGCTCTCCCACCTTGAGCACCTGCTTAATATCACTGGATTTGCACATCTTGTCGTCAGGCTTCTCTTAATCTCTATGGCTTCTATTTGCCATTTTTTCAACTACATTAGTAGCCTTTGGGCAGGCTTTCCTCCACAGAGATGAGGCTTGACCCACCATTGCTGCACAGATCACTCGCTTCTATTTAACAATGAAAGAGGTGCTTTGGCTGAGCACCATAGGGTGTGGCAGGGAGGATGAGGACCGAAAACGGTTAACTTTGCAATTCAAGTAAACACTTCCTTAGTTACCAATAGTGAGATACAGGGGGGAAGGGAAAACTGTGTATTATTGACAAAAGCACAAATGGTATAATGAAGATGGAAAAAAAGTTCAAAATATAAAGGAGGAAGATGAAACAGACGTACAAGTGAAAAAAGCAAAAAAGTTTTTAAAATGTCAAAAGGCTTAGGGTAGGTATCAAACATTCTAATCATTCAATAGCCTTGGGGTCAACAGCATGGAGTTTGGAAAGTCCTCCTGAAAGACCAGCACAAGGGAAGCAGCTATTCAGTAAGTGATCAGCATCCTCAACTGCATCACAGTTAAACAGAGGGTTGTTCCTGAGTCCCCAGGTGTGGTCCCCCGCACACCTCGCCTCCCTGTGTCTGAAAACAGTTGAGCGTGCACCACAGAGAACGTGGCAGGTCAAAGCCAAGCAGTGTTTCATCAGGTTGAGTGATGAGGAAGGAGTTTCTTAATGGGAACATTTCATTCCCATGCTGCTCGCCATGATGTAAAAGTGTCTGCTCTGGAGATGGTCGGTAACATAGTCCAGGTTGGTCTTCTGATGAGGCGGGGGCGAGGTGCTTTCCATATATCTTTGAAAAGTGGCAGTTGTGGTATCTTCTGGATTTTGTCAGCGGTTCTTAGCTACAATATAATGCATGATGGTAGGAGGTCTGATGTTAGAGAGGACTGGTAGCCACTCAGTGTTCGTTAATCTCAGAGCCCCTGTTGTTCTCATCATTTGATTCATTTGTACATCAGTTAGCTTTGTGTGGGAACAGTCTAACTACAGAGGTGCACAGCGTTCTTCCTCTGAGTAGTAGAGAGCTAGCACCAAGATGCACAGGATTTGCTTCCCTTATTTAGGAAGCCATTTCTGCTCTTAATTGTCTGAGCTACTGTGGTGAGGTGGTCGTTGTAGGTAAGCATGCAAGCTAGTTACTTCTAGATATGCTGGCTTTGGGTCATATAGTAGTCATTCTCCATTCAAGGTGTTGAGCTCTCATGATGCATTAGAATGGTTGACAGCAAAGTATGATGACGCTGTTTTTACTAGACTGAGCTGAAACATCCACGTTGTGCAATAGCCACTCATGGCAGCCTCAGAGGAGGTGGAGAAACACAAAATAGCCTCTGATTTTCATAATTAATAATGGAAGATCATATTCTAAACTGTAATATTTCTTAATTAAAAATTGGACTGAGCCACTGGATTCACATCCAGACTTTCCCAAAGCTTGAGCCTGTTCAGATTCATGCATTTGTTTGGCTCATTATTAAGAATGGTGCCAGTACTGGATCCCAACTTTCATAAGTTTCAGAAATTTTCTGACAGGTTTCAGAGTAGCAGCCGTGTTAGTCTGTATTCGCAAAAAGAAAAGGAGTACTTGTGGCACCTTAGAAACTAACAAATTTATTTGAGCATAAGCTTTTGTGAGTTACAGCTCACTTCATAGTGAGCTGTAGCTCACGAAAGCTTATGCTCAAATAAATGTGTTAGTCTCTAAGGTGCCACAAGTACTCCTTTTCTTTCTGAGAAATTTTCTGATTCACGATTTTTGTTCAGGCCCCTCTTTAGCTCTAATATTTCTCCTCTCCTACTTCACAATCCATGCAAACTTACAAAATTCCAGTACTTTCAAATGTTCATAAAAGCTCATTCATGATACAGACTTGAACTCTACTTGTCCAATTTCAAGGTAATGTACTACATAGTTTTCATCATTTACAGCAGCTTGTAACTTGTAAGGGAGAAACACAAACTGCAAACACGTAAACAGCTGTGGGGGGGGGGGGTGTTGTGTAACAGAATAGGCTGCCAAATTCATCGCTGCCATGTGTGCTGTGTAATACTTGTCATCTCAAGTGAGTCATTAAAAGGTTTCCCCTAATGGTGCTTTGAAGTGCTGTGACAGCTTGAGAGCATCTATAAATTGCCACAAACAGCCCTCATACTGAGTTAGCTAATTGCTTGGTCTTTGACTTATTAGGAGTCACTGAGTTAGATAATTTGTCACATGTGTGGCTCATAATAAATAATGTGACTAGCCCATTTGTGAGCTGTTTTTGTGATATATAGTGCCCCTTTTGGATGTTGTCACACACAGCTAACAAATAAGTTCATTTTGACCTTAGGATTGTTAGAAACTTATGAAAATAATAAGGCCTGACAGAGCAGCAGGTAAGAAAAAAAAACTATAATCAAAAAGGGTGTTTAAAAAGAAATTAAGTTTGCAATAAAGCATTATATAGTTGGATCCTTTTATAATGGTTATTAGGAACACACACAATAGTAGAGCAAAAAGAACCTCTTTCTTTTAAGTTACATAGTTGCAGTCACTGACTAGAAAAACTGGTTGTTGAAAAATCCTGTGAATAGTTTTTAAAATATGTTAATGAGAAACTGATCACTTTTTCACATTTTATCAAGACGTGGGGCAAACTTTCAGTGGACCTCAGTCTGACTTCTAATTCTGTGCATGCAAGTATTTGGGAGTACAGCTGACACTCTCAAATATGAACTAGTTGGAAGGTCAAGTACCTGATTTACAAAAACAACCTGGTGATTGTAGGTTCAAGCAATTTTGTGCATGTGAAATTAAAGGCTGCTTTTAAAAGAATGGATAAAACAATGATATAACATTCCAGTTATATGTTTACAGCTTCTACAATTAAATTGGAGAAGAGTCCCAAATGTTTTTTCAGTGATATCACACACACACACACACACACACACACACACACACACACACACACACACACACACACACACACACACACACACACACACACACACACACACACCCCTCTCTCTCTTTCTCTCTGACTGTATTAACAGGATAGACCCAACAGCAATTGGTACCTGCAAGATTCTCCTCTTTGAATGCCTGGTACCAGTGGCTGATTAAAGAGACTCACAACTAGAGCTGGTAGGAAATTTTCTGATGAAATTGCCCATTTGCCAAACCTGAAATGTTTTGTGAAACCACTTTGGGTTTGACAATTTTTCTGTGAATCTCAGCTAGGGTCAGCTTCACCACTGCTATTCATTGGTGGGCAGCTGTGAAAGAGACATGAATCATATCAGTTTCACTTAGCTACTGCGGATCTGAAGCCCCTTTAAAAATTCCAGCTGTATAGTAGTGAATGGCTCTGGTGTACAGTGTCATGTCCACTAGTGAGTAGTATAAGATGAACAGGAGTGGCAGGACCACTGCTATTTGATGCAAACACGCTGAATTGATTGCAATAAGTCAATATATTTTTGAAATAAAATGTCATTTAAAATAAGTAACGCTGCTTCTTCCAACTCATAGCTTTGCAACAAACATGGCAGACAGACTTAAACAAATATTGGTGATATTCTTTAATGTTAATTTGTGGTGTTGTTTAGCTCAAGTCAATCAATAAAGCTGGTAAATTAATAAGTCTGCTAGATGGTGATTTACAAAACTGCTGCCAAGAAAGGACATTCTCTTACTATATGTTTAAAGAGGCTTTATTCCTTATGGCCGCAGTTCAGAAAAGTACCTAAGACTGTGCTTAAAAAGTTTATGGTATGTAATCATGGCTTCAAGTTAAGCATACAGTTCAGTGCTTTTTTGTATATGGTTGGATTTAAGCATGTGCTCACATGTTTGACTGAATTGGGGCCTATAAGTGAGATTTTCAAAAGCAGTCAGGCCCAGCTCCTCACAGATATTTAGGTGCCTTAGCTCATTGATTTCAGTGGGAGTTAGGTGCCTAAATACCCTCTAAGGATCTGGGCCTCGTTTTTGGCTTATTTTAGCTCCTGTTGGAGTCATTGGTGAAACTCCCAGTGCACTTTAATGGGAGCAGAGTTAGGTCAAAGATGAGCTCTTTTGAAAATCCCACCCTAAGAGGGGTTGATGCTGCTCCCATTCAAGTCAATGGAAAAACTCCCATGGACTTGAATGGTGCAGGATCAAGCTCTGTATGTTTAAGGAACAACCTGCAGTGAAATTCCAATGAAGTGCCCTCAGCACGTTCATAATATCCTAGAACAGGCAAGTGTTCAGTGCCACACACATGCAGCAGAAGTCTTTTAATCTTATTCTCTTATTTACTCTTATTATATTTATTTGGATGCAGCTGAATGAACTGCAGTAAATCACAGTAAAGATACTCAATATACAGTATATTGAATAACCACAGAAACAACTGCCTTTAAAGAATTGAGAGTATGAACACCCTAGATGACTTAATCCCACCCACCCCCAAATGTTCCTGTTAAGCAGGCATGCTAGGGGAAGGGTCAGAGAATGGTTATAGGGATAACCTCAGAAGACCAGGAAACTAGAAGGGAAGATATTGTTCCCTACACTGCTTGTCAAGAATTGATTCATTACTGTATTAGCATCAAATTTCTGGGGAGAAATGCATGAGGGGGGGGGGGGAATAACTACAAAGTAACTGCTGAAAATAAATAGAACTCAGAGCAAGGTTATCTCATGAGAAACTAGTAGTCAATTCAAGTAGTTAGTTCAATTGAACTAGTACTGTTTGCAGCAATAATGCATCAAGGAAAAAGCATGTGTACTGCCCTGGTTCGCTAGCACTTTTCAAATGGCAATTTAAAGATCTAAGATTAAACATATCAAATAAAGGACCAGTTTTAAAACTAATTTTCTTCATGAATATAGATTTATTTGAGATTTTTGATCAAGAAAATGTGAAAATAATAGCAATGGTAAGAGTTTACCAGCTGTATGTGGCTGTGCATGAGGCTGAGACAATGAAGGCCATATTCAGGAAAGATGATGAATAGAGGGGTACATTTCATCTCTCTGTGCCAACTAATCCTCTTGAATCCCATGGGGTAATCATGCTATGGAGGCCAGGTATTGGTACCACTGCTTCATGCCTGTTTGGTGATGGGGGAGGGGGCAGTTTTAATTTAGGCTGGTGTCTTTGGGAACTCTACCAGTAGGAGTAGCTGAACAGGACTTAATCACCACACATCCTAATCACTTTGGTCTTGCCTCTTTCCCAGCCAGCACTGCCTACTGCTCTGGACCCTTATGGTTTCCCAAAGTAAGTGAGCCCTATTTTCTACTCTTACAACCTGCAACTGTTGCTGCCAGGCACTTCCACTAAGGTTAGTGCTGGCAGTATCTACAGTAAGTGTTCATTTGTATCAAGGTGTGTGTATTTCTGTAACTATGAAAACACTTGTGAGGGTCACAAAAATAAAATGTAAGGACTGAAATCAAGGTTACACAGTTAAACCTTAAAACCAGGACTAAATATTTTTATTTTTAAAAATACATTTCACCTATCTATCCAGATTCAGGCACCTGCTCTACAAAGGAGGAAGTAGAGAAAGAGGCATATGAGAGGGAAATCACAAGGCATGACTGTTGTGTCTAATTCCTGACTTCCAGAAATTCCATGGAATTCACATTAGAGTCTGAGCAACTATGGCACAGAAAAGGTGTGTCAAAGCAGGGTCTCATGTCAAGGTGTTAGACCCAAATCCTCAAAGGTATCTAGGGACCTAATTCTCTTTGTAATTAATGGAAATTAGGCCTCTACATATCTTTAAGGATCTGGGCCTTCATGCATACACTACTTGATCCAGCTGTCTTAAGTTGCACACTTCTACGCCAGGCAATGATGTACTCCATGGAGCCATGTGTGACCCATGTACAGGCTCAGAATACTACTTTTTTTCCCAGGGTTAACCATGCGCCCATTTTCATAGAAACTGGAATGGGGTACGAATTTAGCTCCTAGACAGCACATTATTTCATGTGTGAAATCAGGTTGGTTCAATCCTATTGAACTACTAAAAAGAAATGAAAGTGCAGTTTTGTTCCTCCTCAACAATTCTTATATGTAGCCATTATCATCCTTGTGACAAAACTTTTGCCACCTACCAGAAAATTCAGGGAAATTGTATTTTACCCTATGCATGCAGTAACAAGATAGAAGAGGCAAAACATAGATATAGTAATGGCAAATAATTCAGTAATTCTAATATTACTGTATTTGGATTAAAAATGGGCCCAAACAGCAAAAACAGATGTGACCCCTCGCCCCACCATAGCCCCTGAACTTAAGGGACAATTTGGCTGCAGATCCCAATTGAAACTTCCCAGATCAGGCCCTTTTCTAATTTTAATGACTTGCTTCCCCTCTAATGTCCAGATCTTATCTTCAGCTGTATGTAGTTTGAGTATTCAGTTAGTAGAGTGTACAAAGAGGCATGTGTCAAGCGTACATTCATTATGTCTTAACACAGGGTACATGGCTTGTAGCCAGCCAGTTTATTCAAGGAGTCAGTAAGCCATCTTTAAGTGCAGAAAGCTCTTTAATGGAACATGCAATTCAAAGCAGAAGAGTTATCTATTAAGCTTTAATCAATTGCCTCAAGAATCCTTTGCCTATAGGATAAAATAACAATCTTTAATAATAAAGGATGAAACAATGAATCATAGCATAAAAGGACATTTAAAAAATCAATCCCATGCTAAATGACACAAGCAAAAGCAATCGTCAGATCACAGAGGACAGGAAAGGGCTAACCTAGCTACACTGAGCTAACAAATATGACAGCACAAATTAAAGCAAATACAGTTCTGTGGATTAATAGGTACATTCCTCTTCTCAACCCCAGGCAAATGTTTCATCCTCTTGCTGCATCCGAGGCCAACCTTGGATTAGATGGCATTGTAAAGTTTAAACAGAGAGAGAGTAATTTCTCCACACCAAAAAGGTTATTTGAACAGTAATGTATCTGATATAAACGTGTAAACTGTTGTGAGCTAAGCCACGGTCTTAAGGGTAAAAAAACAAACACAAAAACAAATAAAATTACCACAAACAAGTCTATAACATTCAGCGGTAGCTGTTTGTACCTCTTAGCTTAGACTTTCTGTCACTTATATTGCCTGTTGTCCCAGTGATAATATGCAACCCAAGAGATATGTTAAATTGAAAAAGGAAAAAATGGGGGCCACACAGAAATTGGGAGACATACATCATTCATTTTCTAACAAACCAAAAAGTTCTAAAAATAAGTTTCGTAAATAAGATAATTTTCTGATTTAAAGTCTAATGAAAAGTTTGGTATTGCCAGACAATGCATGAAAAAACTATGAACCAGGCACTGAAAAATCATGATTTAAAAAAAATAGATTTTAGGTTGTTTTTATTTGCCTTCTATTTTTTTGAGCTATTGGGGTTTGTTTTCAAGCTTCTCTCTGTAAACATGAGGTGTAGAAACTTTTTTATTTTTATTTTTGAAAGTGACAGCTAAGGTTCTCATGAAATTATTTGACTCTAGGAGCTGGGGCTTTAAGAAAACACCACCAAATTGTGTGAGACCTGTGATAAAATCAGGAGTTGGCAGTACTGAAGATTGGTTAAAATATGTATTCTGACACTGAAATGTTACAATAGGGATCATATAAAATTCTGTGGAGTGAGAGGGCTGGATCAAGATATATTCAGAGAAACAAAAATCTTAGTTTACAAGTATGTATTGGTTAAAACATCCATTATGGTTATATTTGTTCACTTGTTATTATAGAATACTTTTTAGAATACCTACCCTTTTAGTTATGAATATCTTGAACTGTTGCCAATAGAGGTGTACAAATCACCCAGAGGATGAAATGCTAGCCTCATTCAAGTCCATGGCAAAGCTCTCATTGATTGATTTCAATAGGGCCAAGATTTCACCAGTAAGGTCTTGCTGTCACCAGTGGATCAAAATAATTAAACATGCTGCTGTTGGCTGTATCATTTCACTTTTGTGATTTTTTTTTTTTTTTTTTGGCTTCACTCTTTGTGGACCTCTCAGGACATTGCTGCTGTTTGAGCACAGTGATGTTGTTGTGTCACTGCTTAGTATATTGTTCACAAGTTCAGGAGGAGGACCAGGAAAGATAAGAAGTGCTGCATTTTTCATCACTGCTGTGATCTGCTTATTTCTGTTTGATAATGATGATCTCATGGCTAAAATTGCAGAACATCCTGAGGAACATTGTGACAGTGCTCTTACCCATGTTCTTTATCATTGCTTTCCTCGGAGTTGCCTATCACAAGGGTGGAGTGCTGTTGCTGGCACTGGCATTGTGTTGCAAGGTTGGTTTTCATATGACTTCCTGAAAGCTCTCTGGAGACCAGGAGGATAATGGGCCTATTTTTCCAATGCCAGAGCCTAAGATCAAAAGATCACTAAGCCATAAAACCCCTCAGCCTAAAGGAGAAGGAAGGGGAATGGGAATGGGCAACTGCTTCTTGGGGAGAGACACTGATCTAGGCAAAGAAAGTAGTAGTGCTATAAAACTAAGGCAGGGGAATTCACCTAAGCATTGAAAGAGCTGACAAGCCCCAGGTTTGCAGGCTTGTTTAGGCCTGTTTTGGGTTTAACCCTTTCCCTTGTGTACTTTTGGGTGAATGGGCAATACATCTGCTTGGAAGGAGGAGTTGTAAGCTGTCTGAAATCTGGAATTTCCAATTTGCATGATATTTTCCATTTCTGAATTTGCTTTTGATCCGATTCAGCTCCAACCCAGATTTTTCAAAATGTTCCATGAATTGGGGATTCTGAAAATGTTTGGTTCAGAAACACGGCATTTTTGAAATGAAAGGATAGTTAGGTGCAAAACTTCCATTGAAAGTCAATGGAATTTGGAAACATAATTTCCTTAGGCTTTTTTGAAAATTCTAACTCAGGTTCTTAAAGTAGTTATCATTGTAGCCTCGTGGATAAACGGTATATTAAACAGGATACTTAAGGTAAACATGTGCCACTCTCACCATGAAAATATTTGTCTATCTAGATATCCTACCCAGGACACAGCTAAAAGAAAACAGTCTATTTGTATATAATTTGTTTGCTTTTATATTTGTCCAGGGTGGTACACAAGTAAGAAGGGAAACCAATTTTTGAGAGGCAGGGAAACAAGATTTTCAGAGATGTTGTTTTGCTGTGTATTGTGATATATATCACATAATTGTATGTATGGCATTTCAGTTACGTATATTATTACTCCTGGGGTAATTCTGCACCACTGCATGTCCCCCACAGATTTCTTTGCTTCCCTGCAGAAAAAATGACTTTCTGACAGCGAAGCAAAGGGAAGCTGCAAGAACAGTCACGCACCACTCCCTAGCAGCACAGGTACATCATTTCAGGAACCCGGAGCAGCCAACAGAGAGGTAAATCACCACGGGGCTGGGACACCACAGCCAGTGGCTCCTATCCTAAGCTGGGATCAGCTGCTAGTTCCTGCTGGGCTGGAGGCAGGAGAGGACAGGACTTCCTCTTCTGCTGCTAGGAGTGGCTGGGGCTGCGTAAGATCCACCCCTAGAAACCTCTCCCACCTGCAGGAAGCTAAGCATCCTCCCCTGCTTCCTGCCCCCATTACGCATCAGCTACGAGGGAGGGGTCACTGTATGGGGAGCTGCTCCCCCATCCGCTCAACCCCCATGCATCTGGACCTCCCATACCCAGACACCCCTGCCAAGCCTCACCCCATACACTCAGAGCCCCCCTACCCCTCCATACCCATACCCAAATCCCACCCCACTGAACTTCAGCCCCTGCATCTGGAGCCCCACTGCCTCCAGACGCCCCCTGCACCCAGACCACCCCCTACTGAGCTCCCTGCACTCAAACTCCTACCCTGAGTCCCACCCCCCCACACCACCCTGAGCCCCCACATCCAAACCCCACCAAGCCCAATTCCACCAGAACCTAGACTTTCCCACTGAGACCACCACACACAGGCCCCTCCACTGTGTCCAGCCACCTTCACCTGGAAGCTCCTGAAGAGTCCCATTGCCCCTCCACCTGGAACTCCCCCACTCCTCCCAACAAGCCTCTGTGCATCCAGATACCCCCATACCTAGACCCCCACTCAGATGCCTACATCTAGATTGTCCCACATAGAAACCTCCCACCCCACACCTGGGTCCCTCCACACTGAGCCCCTTCACACTTGGAGCCTGCCTGGTTGAGCCTGCCTGCCAGGCACAGGGCGGCAGGGCCCCAGGATGTTTCTGGGCCAGGGCCAGGCCTTGTGCTGTGTCAGACTCGGGTGCAGCCTTACCGCTGAGACTGTTTCCCAGGGGTGGGGTGCTGCAGGGTGATCTACTACTTTCGTTCAGCCAGTCGCCTGTGCTCCCCTCTGCCATGCTGGAGCCTCTGCATTTATTTATTGAAAAATAAAACTTGTAGAATTTTGCAGAATTTTTAAATTTTGTGCACAGAATTTTTATTTTTTTGGTGCAGAATACCCTCAGGAGTAGTATATGTTTGCTTTTTGAAAACTTTTGAAATATGAAGGACGATGGGACTACTCGCACCTGATACATTTTATTACAGGCTTAACAACTCTTAATCATATGAACTTCGGCACACATGGTGACTGTTGAATTTGTTGCAAACTAGTGATGAACCAGTTCAACAACCAACCAGAATTATGGGTCATGTAAATAAATAGTGACCTGCTGTTATCCTAAATTCAGTAATTCTTCCTAATGACCTGCTACTAACATTTTTTTAAAAATATGCCTATAATGTAATTTAATTGTGACATAGTTTAGACCTTTATAACATGTGAGTTTCAGAGCTGTAAGCTGGCTAATATAGTAAAATCATTGTTCCTTATAGTGTTTGTGTAAGTGTGTGTGTACAGTATATATTTACTTGGTCTGGAATAAGCATTAATCTTTAATTACTGTATAAACATTTTAAACAGGTGTGGAATAACTTCACTTTCAAAAATGCAGTGTTTATCTACTAACTCAGTGGATATGCTGGCTCTGAGGTTTGAAGAGTTTCACCTTGCCATGCCCAAGGTTTGGGGGGGAACGGGGTAGAAAAATGCCCCAAATCCCACATAAATCAGAAATTTCCCGTTATAACCCAGTTATAAATTATGCACCATCATAACATCCTTTACCGCAGTTTGTGAGCCAGGACTGGAGTTTTGGGTAGTTTATAGCGGAAAATTGATTTTTCAATGGATAGTACACCCTCGGCCTACTTCTCCTCCTAGGTCTGAGGCACTGGGCCTGTGGTGTGAGGAGATATAAAGCAGCATTTTTCTAAACTGCCTTTGAAAACAATGAGAGCTCTGTTACCAGAAGCCCAAACTTATTCAGCCCCTGCCTCAGAAGGTTGGAATGACTGGTTAAACCCAGGTTCAAAGCTCTTGGCCTCCAAGTGCTTTAATTTAGCACTATTTTTGCTTCTCTAACCTCTGTTTTTTCTACTTAAACCATCTAAGGTCTCCTTGTTTTTCAGGGAACTAAGCAGCTCCTTTTTATAATTAGATTAAAGATAATCAAATGAAGACTTGGATATTTTTTAATGTCATTTAATCTTCACTTTTTTTTTCCTTTTCCAAATTGGTTTTTATCACCATTTCTTAGGGTTTTTTTGCAAATTTACATCCAGTTTGTTGCTCAGCTATATATCAAGCTTCTGGCTTTTTGATTTAAAAAAAAAACAGTTTGACAGGTATTTTTTAGCATTTTTGTTTGATTGCATAAAATAAACCTCAGCCAGGTGTTTTTCGGCATGATTCACAACAGACTCATTCTTTCATTATCTGTTTGGTGTGAAATTAACAGAGGAGCTATGTGAAAGTTCACAAAGAAGTACAAAGAAAGAGGGGAGATATGAGATGTAGAAGTGAGGAGCAGCACAAAACTGCAGCAAATAGATATTTCTACAACTTTATTAAATACGATAATTAGTAAGTGTTGACAAAATATGGTTAGTTTTGTTTTATTATTTTAAAACCAAATCCAGTTTGGAGCTATTCACATAACAATCATGACAGTAAAGAATTTTCTGAAAAAGCTGTGTAGAATCATAGTCATACAAAAAGTATAACTATTGATTCCAACCCTCAGCACAATTTTTAAAATGTCTTCTTTTTTTCTTATTTCAAATCTTACTTTCCAGTTACTTCATAATACAAAATCAATTCAAATGTCTTTGAAATAAGATCTCAAAATATTATCTTGTATAAAAGATTTAAATCACACTGAACATTTTAAGCCAAAAGAACTTTAAAAAAAAAAAAAAAAAAGTAAAACGATAACCTCACTTTACAGTGTATAGAATATCACAGTGCTCTTTGTCTAGCCAAAAACATCATGCTGGAAAAGACAACAGGAGATTCACCACTCAGGTCTTGACAAGCTTATCGTTTACTCTGCAGACATATTTAGGGAGGCCAAGGTAGAGATCAAGTTTCCAATTTGTTAGATTAGCGGGTACAGGGGGTATTGGGTTGATAAGTCTGGTTTTCATTTTAAAGGTGGTGCTAAAAAGGTCAAGGTTCACATTTTTTCCCTTTTTTTTTTATAATAAGGTCATTGCCAGTTTTTGTATTAGTCTTTCCTTTAACTCTTTTGTTAGTGTTCAGTTTGTATTGCTTTTTTAAAAAATGTGATCAAATGTCTAGAGGTTGGTTTGGTTTTGAGGTTTTTTCCTCTGGGCTCCCCCCCCCTCTCTCTCACACACACACACACACCCCTTATATATTTACATTGTAAAGTGGAGTTTTAGAAAGAGTTAGATTAAGATTCAAGAAATTGCTGTTATAAAAATATCAAGCTGAGGAGGGTAAACTGCTCTTAATATTAAACCAATAATCAAATGTATTTAATACTATAAGGGTGCAATACTTCAACTTTCATTTACATGAGTAATTCTTTTGCATATGAGCAGTCCCATTATGCATGTGTAAATATGACTTGATCACAAATAAGGATTTGCCGGATCTGGCCCTATAAATGTAGATTATTTATTCAAATTGCAAAATAAAAGTTAATAAAAAACATAACATTTAAACATTGTACCAGATTTGGTTTTGCTATTCCATCATGTAATCTTTTATGTGCCCTCTGAACAATACAAGTAATCAAGGGTCAAATTTTGCCCTCGCATACACATGAGTTCCCCCCCTATTTCAGTGGCAGTTTCTTTGTGTGCTTGTGAGGGGCAGAATGTGGTCCTTTAAATGTGTATTTAAAAAAAAATCTCTTACCACTTAGTATTTGTCATGTGATTTTTTTTCTTGATTTTACAATATTGTGAAAGATGTTATGAGTGCTATTGTATAAATCGTGAATATATTGCTCTCATTTTTAATTTAGTCTTTTGTAATAATATTGGGGAAAATGTAAAATATTCAAGATGATATTGCAACATCATTCATTACTGTTTCTTGAGTTCCTTAAACATCCTAAAACATTTGGCTTGGCTCAAGGGAATTTTATTTTTCTTGTTTAAAAAGAGTTAAAATAGCTTTTCAGTGAGGACCCGTCAAACTTCATTTTTTTTATTCAAAAATCTAAATATTATTTCTTTTTGACAGTATCATTTGGCTAATGCCTGCTATGTGACAGACAGGAAGAGGTTGCTATATTATGACAATGGGTTTGACCTTTCTGTGGTGTTAAACTAGCATATTATCAGCTTAAAAATGTAACATAATGTGGTGTGATTTTTAAAAAAATGATTGGGTAAGCAAGCAATAATTTATTTATTAAATGATTGGGAAAAGAAGCCCTCCAGATTGTTCAAAGAATCAGGCTGTGGTAAATAAAATGTCATAATAAGGATGTAAATAGGAGTTCAGGGTGATTAACACCTTTCAGAAGATGAGATTCCAATACCTCCTGGAGGTGATAAATACGACTATGTAATTGCAGGACATTAATATTTATTCATTTATTTACATTTAGCAAATTATGTTTTCTACTGATAAACATATAGAAGATGGGGGGAATTACTGAATATTTTAGAGTGGGTAATTTCCCTGACACTCTCCACAGATGTAAAATGATAAGTAACTATAGAGGTGTATTTTTATGACAGTGTATTTTTTTTATTATTTTAATGGGTTTTGTTGATTAACATCATATGGTTCAATGAACTAGTGAGGCAAAAATGTTTGTCCAGGTCACAATCTGTGAAATTATATTTTAGGTAGGCATCTTGTGACTTGAGATACCTAGAACAATTCAAATTAATGTTTTTAACCTCTTGTTTTTTAAACATTCCAAAGTACCCACATATTTGTGTCTTGAGAAAAATGTCTTAAGTTTAGGTTATGTATTCTTAATTTCTGAGATTGCAAAGAATTTTTACCCAACTGGAGTCTTCAGGTCACTCACTTACTGTAACTAAAAATATAGATGACTCATGAAATTAATAGTTGTCTCCATATTAATTTCTCATTTATAGATAAAGAAGGTCTTATTTTTTGAGAGGGACTATCCATATTTTAAGTCCATGTTAAAATTCACACTAGATTTATTTCCCTCCTACTCCATCCTCCCCTATGAAATAGGTGAAATGTAACTTACCAAAGCAAATGTCTGAAACATTTAATTTTATCTTGTCAGGTTTTCATTTTCATTGTTCGAGTAAAACATTACACTATACATTTCTTGGAGCAAGCTTTCTTGTGAAGGTTAGAATTAACAAAAGTGTAATTTATCATTCAGAGACAAAACATGACTAATTGACCACCCTAATCCATTTCCCAGGTCCTAGGTGTACTTAGTTGAAAGCCATAGGGTAACAAAGGTTATCAAGACAAAGATAAGGAGCAGAAGCTGTTAAATTTAGTGTCTAAAATCAGAATTTCCTCATTTTTCTTTTTACTATGTAAAGCAGATTCATGCTGCAGAATTAATACTGTGCTGGGACTTGTCTTATTCAGAGAAGTTATTCCTTTTAATAAACTTAGCTAATTTTAGAGTATTTTTCTCTCATTATTTTTAATATAGATACTGAATACTCATGCCTCTACTATTTTGCAGAATTGTTCCTGGATCTCTTCATTATAAATGTGTTGGTGATATTTTAGATCTCATTTTGAATGTTGTGTTTCTCTTGGCTTTCTGGCATGTCTTTTTTCTGCCCAAGAGCATTCAAATTAGGAGTAGTGTAAAACATATCTGAAAAACCATTAAAGCCACTGTGTTTCACCCACAGGCAAATGTCATGTGAATAAAACCTAATTTAATCGTACCTTTCATTTTGAAACATTTACGTCTAAAGGAATTGTGGCAGATTCCTTTCTCCTTATTTATTTGACGGGGCTATTGTTATATAGGTAGGCAATTAGTGAAATTTGTTAATCATAAAATATGCTACATGTTTGAAGAGTCACTGAGGACGAAAGTTAGGTGTGTTAAAATAGAAATCCTGTTCCAATTAGATGTAAGAAAGGCTTCCCGGCAAAGTGATATCACTTTTTCTCTAGCTGATTATTTGAAAGGATTTACTTACTGGTAATGAAAATACATGGCTCCTGTTATAAATGTTCCTGGTATGTTATTTTACTAAGGTAAATACAGTCAGAATGGTGTTAGGGCCTAATCCTGCTCCCACAGTAGGCAGAGACAAAAGTCCCATTGACTTCAGTGGTGAATTGACTTAGGGGTTTCAGCCCTTTAAAAAGCTCCATGTGCATCTGGAATGCATATTTAATGGTTTAGCTAATCTTTTCCCATTGCCTTTTGTTGAAGATGAATTTATGTAGAGAGGAAACTGTTGAAATAAAGTGATTTTGTTTTACATACTACACTATAACAATCTCAAATGCTATTGGATCACCCACAGTCCGTTAAATGAACGAATGTACTTTCAATTGTCAAATGGAATATTATTTTCAGTATACTCCTGATTTATAGAGAATGAATAGTTATTAAATACCACTATGCTGCATCATTGTCCTTTTCCTGTTCAGTTATTTTGTAAGGTGCTGAAGTCAGAGATTTTCTGCTGTATTTAGTTGCAGCTGGATCATGCCTTAAGTGTAATAGGTTGAATACTGTAATGCTTGCAAATGGAACTAAAATTTAACACTGTGTGGGGAAAATTCACAAAGCAGGTGGACAGGGAAAATGGTTTAAAGAACCAAATCACTTCCTACTGAAATCAGCAGGGTGGCTTCTCTCCCTGTTGCTCAAGAGTACACTAGGTGGGCTAGCTGAAGCATCGGGATAAACAGCAAAGTGTGCCTGTCATTTGCCATCTTACCCTAAAACTGCCGACAGTTCTTATGCTGCTGGCACTGCACTGCTCCCCCTCTTGTGAACTTCCCTTAGATAAGGGCAGTGTTTTCTCCTCCTGGTGGCCTAATTTCAAATAAAGCCGATAAAAGATTGTATGCTCTTCAGAGGAAACCAGTGCAGTTCTTTCATAAATGTCTGCCAGTAACTTCTGATTTCACTTTGATTTCTGATGGTTGTAAATCCCAACTTCTATGAAACAGGTGGCATACATTTTCTCTGAGGAAGTATGTACCCACAGACAGGCTGAATCTAAACAGGTTACATTTGCATATTTGAACCTTGAAACTTAGGTTAAACATTTATTTTGCTTTCTTACATACTAGTTTAATCTCTTTCCATCACATATAATATAGATTAGGTTTTTTGTTCACGCCCGTTATACAGCGGCAGTGGAATATCAGAAGATCTATTGTCTATGATATGGTTGTCCCCTATTGAGCATTGTACATACTCAGCTTTGCCTTTGGAACATAATCCTTTGCTCTTTGTACACCCATTGGCTTCAAGAACTCTCTATTTATTCAGGTTTTTAAGTGGGGGAATAAGATACATGTGGTCATTGGTTGAGGAGAGGTTTTGTTTGGGTCTGCATTAATATTTGACTATTGGTTTCTATAGGTTGGTATGATGAGAAGCTACTAGATTTTTGGGTTTTATGGAAGTATATTTTTAATTCATGGAAAAGGTGCCTAGAACTTGAGATACAATTTTTTTAGAGGGCTATCATAAATCTAAATTAATGTACAAGGCCCTGTGCTCTTAGTTTTCCAAGGGTGTAATTATCCTATCTTAACTACATGATAGCTACCACTGGCTGGAAATCAACAATTTTGTTTCATGAGGTTTCAAATCTCTCTCTCTCTCACATACACCCACACCCACACACACACACCCCTTTCATTGAAACCAATTCATTTCTGCAAAACATTTTGGTTTCAATGAAACAGCATTTTTCAACAGAGAA
Source organism: Dermochelys coriacea (assembly GCF_009764565.3). Taxonomy (NCBI): domain Eukaryota; kingdom Metazoa; phylum Chordata; order Testudines; family Dermochelyidae; genus Dermochelys; species Dermochelys coriacea. The sequence continues at coordinate 122,587,911 of NC_050069.1, read as the reverse complement.
AAGCTTCATTGGCTAATTTTCAGCCAGGTCTAACCATAGCCTTATATTACTTTAAAAAAAATAAAGGCTGCAAATAGACAAAGCTCTCTTGTCTTCGGAAATAAATTGTATTTTTCCTATAGTTTTAAGTAGCTCCATAAATGGGCATAAAAGGCGTAATTTTCAGAGGCGCTGAGCTCTCAGAAACCCAGTTTAAGCCGATGGCAGGAGTGGGTGCTCTGCATCTCTGAAAATCAGCATCAGTGTGATCTAGTGGCAGTGGTACACTTAATGTTATATTGGATACCTGCGCACACATTTAAAAACCAAACAAAAAAAGTACAGTCCCTTCTGTAAGAAGCTCAAAGGTCTCAAAATATTGCACTACATGGGCTGTGTCTGTTCTAGCCACCATTTTTTATTTAGCTAAGATACGTGTTTGATGCATCCAATGAAGTGAGCTGTAGCTCACGAAAGCTTATGCTCTAATAAATTTGTTAGTCTCTAAGGTGCCACAAGTACTCCTTTTCTTTTTGTGTTTGATACTGATGCTAATAAAATATTATTTGTTTGTGGAGCACTGATAAAGTGCTCATTCTTCAGACAGCGTTCAATGATAGCATGAACAATTGACTGGAGGCCCATATAGCTAGACTGGCACAAATATTTTCTGTACTAGAAGCAGATATAATGGGCCTGATCATCTTCTTTCACTTTCACTGGTGTAACTCTATTGACTTCAGAGAAATGACTCCTGATACATACCAACATGAGGAGAGTCAGGCCCCATTGGCTTCTAATACTAGTCTGTTGCTCTACCTCTTAGCTTCGCAGTAGCTCTTCCTAATGTTTGTTTTCATGTAAGTGAGCTTGAAATAGTTTTAATTTTTTCATTATTATTATTCCTTCCTTTCTTGAAATGTCATGGTATAAAATTGTTGCTTAGTTGATGGACTGCTCTGAGTGATTTGACCAGCGCGTTCACTCCAATGCTAGTAGAACACTGGAAAATATTTGATCAGCAAAGGAATGGGACATATTATTGACTTCATAGCGAAGATCTAGGGAATTACTTCTAAAACAAATATGTATGTATTATAGGACGATTTTATAGACTTCCAATCCAATCAAGTTAAAACACTAATATATTTAAACTAGCCTTAAAAAAAAAAAAAACATCTGGTTTTCATCAAGGTTCTTCTTGGAAAAAGGCATCTATTTCTCTACAGTGAAACAGCTACAGTATAGCAAAATAAACTATTTGTTCTGTGCTTTAGCTGGAAATATAGAAATTGAACAATGATCTCATAAATACCTTTTTGAGTTTAAATAGAAGCTGGATGAATGTGTTTATCTTTGTGGTTTAAAGATGTATTGAGAGATTCAGAAATGTATCCCATGAATTTTATGCAAACAAAAACAAATATATAATACTTGTATTTATTCCTGGAAAATAATTAAGGTTTTCTTACCATACTGGGAAGATATTTTCCATTTGCTACTGATAGCAGTTGTTGTGCTAATTTGTAGTTAATGTAGCTACTGCTTTTATGAAGAACCTGATTTCTGTAAAAATGTTGCAGCCTAACACAACTTTGCCTCAGTGCTCCACCTTTGTTTTATTATTTATCTTCAAGCTTGAAACATTTAAGTATTTACTTAATAAATAGTCATTTTCCCTCATTGGGGTTTCTGGAGAAGCCATTTCTGGAAGCAGGTCTTAAAATAGCCTTAAAGAATTGGAGCAATTACGTTTTTTTGTGATGCAGTATCAATATACTCTTGCAATCTCCTAGGTGAGTGCTGTGTCTGGATGTCAAAATGGATCATGTGCAAGTTTGTTGGTCAATTAATCACTGCCAATGAGCCATAGCATGCCAAAGCTCCATTTCATACTGGCCTCCTTGTTAAGTTTACAAAATCCAAATCAACAGGCCAGATCTCCTCCTTTCAGACCTCCAATATTGACCTTAGTAACTTTGGCTTTCTTTTAGTCATCTCTATGGCAAAATGCATTTGAAATTTTGCAGGCTTCTAGATTCAACCCTTAAAAGAAAAAGTGCAGGGTTTGGCATACAAGACATATTTTTAAAAATAATTTAATTTAATTGGAAGATTTCCAGGTAACTTGTTCAGTGGGTCAGATGATGCTGAATACAGATATTGGTAAATGTAGTGAGAGGCATCTAACATAAACATAGAAAACATTGAGTGAATTTTTGGTGTAGTTTAATTCAGAATTGCCAGGAATCTGACCTTTGATTAATTATAGCAGTGACTCATTTTAGGCAGAGAGAATCATTCACATTTAATACTGCTTTTTCCTCTTACCTGTTTCTCAGTCCTGGTCTTACCACACACACACACAGAGTAAGAGGAGTAAGGAAACACAGAACTGAATACTAGTTTAACATTAGAAAAATTAAATTAAATTCTTGTGACAAGCAAAGCATTGTTGTTGCAAGTGGGGAGGGAAGCCTCTTCTGCTTTGCTGGCCCATTGAGGAAGTTTGGTCACTGGTATGAAGCCATACAGCTGCACACAATATAAAGGAAGTTTAACAGCATATTTGGTGAGTTTATAACTTCCCCAGGGCATTTTAACATTAAAAATAGTGATTGTTAACCTGGTCCATCTGAACTTAAATATGAGCTTACTTTGCAAGAAATGAGGGGTAACGTCTCAAGTACTTTTCTTTATGTTTTGTTATTGCTTAAGGGCTTCCCATTGCTTTATAGCTGCATTTTGTCTGTTTTTGCATTTTGCCCTCAACTTGCAGAGATATTTGGACCCATGGTCTAAATGAGGATGGCAGTCCCTATATTGGATTTATATATATATATATATATATATATATAGTGTGAAATAGGTAATTATAGGAAAAATAAAGGTATATGATAAAATGGCAGTTGCATATATCTCAGATAGTACTAACAAAATCACGGATTTTTTTTTTAATCTCAACTGGTTATAGTATACTAGATTTTAAAAAAAGGGGGAGGGGGCAGCAAAAACTACTTTTCTTTTAAGACAGTGGTATTTCAAACTGGAAGCCAGATTAATACATAGGAGGATATTCAAAATATGTCTGTGGTCTCCAGGAGGTTAACAATGCCACACAGTCAGTCAGACTGAACTATATTACCAGAAAGTATTATAAGGTTTGGTATATAAGAGCACAGCCCTCTATATTGGATTGTCTCTAAAGAAGAGATTCTACAGTTAGATGCACATGTGACTGCAAAAATATACTCATGCAAGCAGTATTGCACACAAGGTCAAAAATCAAAATATAGACTTAAAAATCAGGAGATTGTACCAAATAATACATTATGGGCTCTTATTTCCCTTTGTGGTTGTTGTGCCTTTAGGGTTCACATTTTCAAGCTCTGCTACCATCAGACCTAAAAGTTTGTTTGTTTATTCATGAAAACTGTAGTTCTCATGTCATCATTTGACTTCTGGAGCTGGGCTTTGGGGAAATATATATAATATTTCAAGATTTGTGATCAAGTTGCAGAAGTTCGCAACACTGTGCAGGGGCAGCTTTGGCCCTAAGGCCAGGTCTTCATTGCAAACTTACATGAACATAACTACATTGCTCAGGGGTGGGAAAAAATCCACACCCCTGAGCGACGCAGTTATACTGACCTAACCCCCGGTGTAGACAGCGCTATGTCGACAGGAGAACGTCTCTCATGAAAGTAGCTACCGCCTCTCGTGGAGCTGGATTAACAACATTGACGGCAGAAGCTCTTCCATCGGTGTAGCAGCATCTTCACTGAAATGCTACAGGGCGCAGCTGCACCCTTTTAAGTGTACACCTTCCCTAATACTATACTGTGTTTAGAATGTCAGCACCATGCTCAGTAAACAATGCTGTCCCTTCACTCCGTTACTGGTGTGCAGTGGCATATATAGAGTGCATTGCTCTTTTGTCTAACATGTTTTTGTTTTCCTCTTTTCTCAGGTTTAACAAACAAACTGGAAAAACCGTTTGGAACTCACATTAATTCCTTTCTCTTCTTCCATGAATTTGACTCCTCCTTTAGATGAAAGAGACATGAGAATGAGGTTGCTAGTTTATATTTAGGGACTGCTTAAAATACAAGCTCTTGTCCCAGTAGATTGTAAGGATTTTGGCATCACCACTAGACTAGGGTTTTAGAAACCTTTTATATAACATTCTGTGTTAAAGACGATGTGGCGTCAATCAGTGATTGTCTTGACTTTTTACTAAAGAAGGCCTAAAAGACCTTGATTCTGTTGTCCACACCACTTCTGTAAAGCCTTTGCTTGTTTATTGGATTAGAGCAGTTTCCGTGCATATGCACTAAAGGTGAAATTCACATCCCTGTGTAAAGCCTAACAAAATTGGGCACCAATGTGGAGGTTGGTAGGAAATAGAACACCCACCTAGAGGTAGAGTTTAAGGCATCCCACAGCTGTTGCTATTGTCCATGCTTGTAGTAGCAATCATGGCCTACTATACCTCCTTATAGTAGTATAGTTTCCACCCCGTGTATCTGTACAGTTTGCAAAGTCACTGACCTAGTTTTTGCTACTACCAAAGCTCACTTCAAAGGCCTCCTCAACACTTTCAAGCAATGGGATAGGGTCTTGAGAGACCCCTGTCCAACCTTTTCATTTCTTGCCCAGCATATGTAGCAGAACTTTTAGAATATTTGGAAATTATTTCACTCTAAAACCTGTAGCTTGCACTCGCTTCCAGTTAACTTCCATGTGGAGTTTAGTGTAGGTTTTGACTTCTAAACCCCTAAATGACTTGATCCTGGCAGACTTAACAGACACCTGGATTAATTAGGAGAGGGGTCTGCTTGAGGTGGCCTTGCAGTTTGGACTTCACTTCCCATCCCCCACTTGGTCTAATAGTCTAATTTTGTGGACTATAACGGCATGCTCCAAGGGGTGGGATGGCAGTTATTGAGTGAATGAATGAATATATTTTATTGTGGCATTTCACAAGTTGGGGTTGGTTTGAATGGGCAGTTGATACAAAACTAAGGACTGTTTGGCCTTTTTTCTTTTTCAATAGCTGTTACAAGTACCCAGTGATTGGGGTAGCAGCTTTTCTCAAAGATGACAACAAATAAAGAATAAATAAAAAAATATGCATATGCCAAAAATATCATTCCACAGGATTGGTTTAATAAACTACTGCATGTACCTGATAGGTAAAGACAATGGGATCTTTGCTATTGACTTCAGTGAGTATAGGAGCAAGCCTGAGATGTCTTGGTATGGCTTATCATTTGTTTTCAGTGTGTACTCCTCTAGCCTGACACGCACAACGAATAATAGCTTCACTTATCCCCAGAATACCTTATGATGCTGCCCACAATATGGATTTATCATATCCATTTTGAAAAAACAAATAAGTTATTATTTTCAAATAACAATTATTTTTATTTTTTAAATTATATAAAACATCAAAAAAGTGTGCTGTTTCTTGTGGGGTATTTTAATTTCCTGTAAATGAAAAGTACGCTACTAAGTACACCACATTTAATCAGCCTTTACAACATATGTACAATTTTACTATTGTGAGTACTTTCACTGAAATAATTGAGGCTACTCATGATAGTAAAAATTAAGCATGTGCATAAGTGTTTGCAGAAACTCTATAATTTCCAAACTCTATAATTTCATTTAAATTTTCAAATAGTGAGGTGGGACTAAACCAAAATCAAATGATTCAGGGTACTTTATATTACAAAACAAAATGAAACAAAAAAAACACAATGGCAGCAATCCAGAATTGATCAGAATCCTATAATAATAAACCAGTGGGCACATGTGAAGGAGGAAATTAAAGAATCCGGTAAGCAAATAAATTTGAATTTCAAGCCTTATTGTAACTAAGGCAGTGGATTTGTCACAAGGGTCTTTGAATCTGGGACTTTCTTTAAGTTTTTAGTGTCAAGATAAGCTAGGTTTCAGCCATCTCTGGTGTGAGAAAATCCAACTTCTGCGGGGGGCTATGTGAAACGGTGCTCATAAATTGCTCCCTGATTTAAGAGGTGGGCAAAGTGAGGATGACCAATATAACTGTATCCTTTGCTATCTAATGTCAAGGAGCACTGTATTGACCATCCACACCAAAAAATGTTGTCTGAACAGCAACTGTACCCAGAGCTGCTTCACACAGATCTGTGGCCCCTTATGAAGCCATTTGACCGTATATCTCGCCCACAACTGCAAAGCCCATATATGGTGTGTAGTTTTGCTACCTTCTGCCTCAAACTCACAAACTATTGCCAGCTGCAGAGGTGAATTCAGTTTTTTGGAGGAGGCAATAGCTAAGGTGTCCAGGGCTGGTGTATGCATTTGGATGGATGGAGATGGAATAATGGATGGACATGTACTGTTACATGGGAAGAGGAAACTGTGATGTGCTCTAACCAGGTTTCTAAATTAATAAAGGGATAGAATGACCACCACACTTCTCCATCAGCATGAAGTAGTATGTGCTCCATCACATGTAGCACTAGAGCATGATCAGGAAAAGTCAGAATAGCATTTTTATATCTGTCCCTTGTGGGATGAGACACCCATGAACCCCCTCCAATGCACTTTTGACATCATTGTCTGATAGGTTTTGGAACAGGTTCTCGATGCTGGACACTAGCTCTCACCGGGGTATTTCAGTGACATAAATTCCATTTAATCTGGCCCACTGCTGTTTCCCCATATGTGCATGAAAAAGGTGCATAAAAATGTTGAGATTTCAAAAAAAGTAGTAGGAGTAGAGGGTAAGGTATATAATGGGAATGCCTTGATCAAATGAGCTTACATTGGCACCACAAACTGCTCCATCCTCTGATGGGATATACCGATTTTCAAACCAGTCTATGTATGTGGATTTTAGAGGAGCAAAATTCAACTTTTAACTGAAAACATGTTGCAACCTTAATTATGGTGCAGCCATAGATACCCACAATAAATATATGCACATCATATATATATTTGTGTGCGTACATATAATTTTTTTAAACAGTTTTGCTAAAAGAATGTGTCCCATGACTGGAATTGTGTGCCTAGTTTCAGATGGGAGTGATTTTTTTATAGCAGAGTTATTGACCTCTGAAACAGGGTTTTATAATGGAAATGCTGACATAACCTTTAACTATAGAGCGACGAACAGCATCATTATATTACTTGTTCTCTGCTAATGTCCATGCTGTGGAAACAGTGGTGGTATTGTCTGCTACTAATAGTGCTAAAGGGTCAAAGAGAAATGGCAATGATATCAGAGGGGAAAAACAACTTAAAATTAAAAATTCAGTTTACATGAGTCACACAAACTCAGGGGATTTTAAAATGAATGAATTTAGTTTGGATCTATGTGCGCAAAACTCTAGACCTTTCTGTAATATACAGAGAAATTAAATTGATAAATGATATTTACTGCATATATTATACGCATTGTAAACCTCCTCACATTTATAAATCTTCAGCTGGGTAATCAAATCATTTTATTATTAATTATTATTAATAATTTTTATTTCTCCCAGTTCAGAGAAGTCAAACCATCACGTTGGTCCCAACTCTCATAACTCTCATAACTGGCATTTTCATAAAGTCCAAACTCTTGGAGTTAGATGATTAGGATTTTGTCTCTTTCTCACCTTTGTGATTGCAGAGAAAAGCTTGAAAATGTGAACTCCAAGTGCTCAAAAAACAGAAGGCAAATAAAATAACATTCAACATTCATTATTTTTAAAATCTCATGTTTAAGCCAATCTCATGACTGGCTGACTCATGATTTTTAAATGTTTGGGGATGATAGTACTGAGAATATAATCAGTTCAAATATGTGTTTGGAATTCCTATTGCCATCAATGCTGTAACTATAATAGTATTTCTTAGAGATATATCCAAATCAAAGTCCCAGAACCAGACACTGTGGAACTTAGAAATTCAAATCCAGATCTGTATCCTTATCAGGATTTGTTGCTTCTTGTCTAAATGGGCCAGCGCAAAAGTCCAGATCAGAACACTGCTGAATCCTTAGGGAAGTTCAGATCTTGAGCCAAACTTTTTGGTTGGTTAACCAATAACATTTCAGTGCAAATTCTAAAATCTCAAACAGTTTTAGGTGGTTACTTTTGTTTGGCTTTGTTTAAAAAAAAAAATTGTGTAATTGGAAGACCTGCAAAACAGCACTGTGCTCCTCTGCTGTAGATAAAGTAACAGTAATTAATACTGCAATCTGTTGTATAAATGGAGACAAATGTGCTGATTCAGAGATATGTAACACTCTATATTAAAGGCTTCTCTTGAGAAGCCTGTCACTATTTTTTCTTCTTGGAGGTGCTAATTTCCGGAGATAAAGAGATGATTGCTCTTAGTGAGAAATGCAAAGGCTGCAAAAGCTATTAACTGCGAAACTAACAAACATGTGAAGCAAATGGTTGAATGTACAAGTTTCAGTCAATTAACTTTTTCTACAAGCTAAACCTTCAGTAGTTCTCCCATCTTCCAGCTGCTCTGTTTTCAGTGTCAAACTTTGTGTTACTTAGTTTTGGGGAAGTAGAGGTCAGAGGGAACCTTCCAACATTTGAAACAGTTGCCTTTTCATGACTGATTAACCCATCTTTTTATATCTGTATTAAAACATACTTTTTTTTATTACATGGGTGATGTTGAAAGCATTGATTAAACCAGGAGTCCAGCTGAGCGCCACATTGTGTTGTGAAAAGTTATCAAAGGCCACACCTAATTCACACAAAATGGAGTAGATTGCAACCCGTCTCATCTTTTAACATGGTGTGGTACCTTTATAGAGACTCCGTGTCACACCTCTCTGTTTTGATCCCAGTGATCCTATGGAGGAACATATTCTGAGATGAAGTCTTCATGGCCCGCATTTCCATATAAAAGATGGGGGGGAAGGGGGAGCCTGGACTGTATGATTCATAGATTCATAGATTCATAGATACTAAGGTCAGAAGAGACCATTCTGATCATCTAGTCCGACCTCCTGCACAGCGCAGGCCACAGAATCTCACCCACCCACTCCTATGAAAAACCTCACCCATGTCTGAGCTATTGAAGTCCTTAAATCATGGTTCAAAGACTTCAAGGAGCAGAGAAGCCTTCCTCAAGTCAACCATGCCCCATGCTACAGAGGAAGGCGAAAAACCTCCAGGGCCTCTCCAATCTGCCCTGGAGGAAAATTCCTTCCCGACCCCAAATATGGCAATCAGCTAAACCCTGCGCATATGGGCAAGATTCACCAGCCAGATACCCAGGAAAGAATTTTCTATAGTAACTCAGATCCCATCCATCTAATATCCCATCTCAGGGGATTTGGCCTATTTACCCTGAATATTTAAAGATCAATTACTTACCAAAATCCCATTATCCCATCATACCATCTCCTCCATAAACTTATCGAGTAGAATCTTAAAACCAGATAGATCTTTTGCCCCCACTGCTTCCCTTGGAAGGTTATTCCAAAACTTCACTCCTCTGATGGTTAAAAACCTTCGTCTGATTTCAAGTCTAAACTTCCTGGTGGCCAGTTTATACCCATTTGTTCTTGTGTCCACATTGGTGCTGAGCTGAAATAATTCCTCTCCCTCTCCTGTATTTATCCCTCTGATATATTTATAGAGAGCAATCATATCTCCCCTCAACCTTCTTTTAGTTAGGCTAAACTAGCAAAGCTCCTTAAGTCTCCTTTCATAAGACAAGTTTTCCATTCCTTGGATCATCCTAATAGCCCTTCTCTGTACCTGCTCCAGCTTGAATTCATCCTTTTTAAATCACATTGTAGAACTCACACTTGGCCCAAGAGCTGCTTTGGCCACTCCTGGGTTAGAGGCATATATTGTCTTTTTAGGAACACAAGACAGGGAAAAGCAGAAGCCATTATTAATCTGTAACTTCATTTACTTTTTCAAAAATCTTTCTAAAGAAAAATGGTTTGCTGTTGCCTAATACCCAGCATTCCACATATTCCATGTATTTCAAAGTTCCAGTATTTCTCTCGCCATACAGCTCCATTGTAGTACATTTCTGAAGCCTTGCATACCTTGATCACTACGTAAAATGAAATATTTCATGATGTCAACAGCCACCCACTGAAAAAGATTTGCTGTCATAAATGTTCCCTTATTATCTTGTATTATAAATACATAAATCATAATTAAATTAAATGGTAAGAAGACAATTAAATACAGCAAACTATTTGACCTTTTTTCCTTTTGTGCAAAGAAAACACACAAAGCTTAAAGTTTTCTAATATGTGTGTTCCATAGTGTGTTTGTTATCTTTTTTTTTAGATTCTCTAATTTGTAAGAATGAGACTTTGATTGAGTGAAAACCCCTAGTAAATCTCTCAAAGTCCTTAACCACTTACTGCTTGCTTGATATAGCATTTGCTGTTGTTTATAGTCTGCTATCCATGGGATTGGTTTTCTGTGTAATAAAGTACTAAAAAGTCAGAGTCAGATCAACTTGGGTGTTCTGTGGTTAGCATGGTGGTTGTTATGCCTAATTCCCACAGCAGAGAGGGGAAATTAGGAGGAGCATCATAAAGAACAAAAGTTAGTGGATTGCCAGCTGAGTAAAGCCCTTACTGTGAACAGGTTTGGGTAATAGCAATATTTCTAAAGGGGAGGGTAATGACACTTAAGTGAGGTGGGTCTTATAAGCAGTTGCAGGTCTGGATCCAATAATGTATCATTTACTGCGTCTGGAATAGATCGCTTGGATAAATTAAGTGAACTCTTACCCTGCTGTGAGCTTTTTTGCAGTATGCTCTGTACTTATTAGCCTCCTAGCCCCTAGTATGACCCTGTTCCTTTCTTAAATTAATGCATCTCCAATTCCCTAATCTAGACATTTTTTTAATCTCACATTTCTTTGTTTCCACCCAACTTGAGGAAATAGTTGAGGAGTTTTCAACTGTTTACCCAGAGGCAAAATTAACAGGTGCATTCAGGGTTATTGTCAGCCTCATCAAATGCACTGAGGGCTTGGCCCAGCTCCAGTTTAGATAAACAAAACAGTATTGTATATTAATTGAAAACTGACAAATAAAGGCTTTATTTAACGCTTAAGTATGGTTTTTACTGTATGTGGGCACAGGAAGGGGCGTTGCAGTATGGATGAATCTCATCACCTCTGGCCAGATGGAAAGCAGTAATGAACAGTTTTCAGGCTTGATGAAAGTGGAAACATTAAAAAGACATAGCATTTAGTGTATTTTGTGGCATTTGGAGCTGGTGTTAGCTTGATATAGTGGGGTACTTAGAGTACATTCCAATGTTAGAGATAAAGTTTTAGAGATATTTCCTATATTTAAAATGGGGACTACTAAAGAAATGGTAATATCTTTGATACTGCATTAAACTTAATAAAAATATTCAGCATGTTGAGGTATACTTGCTGGTGATTCATGGTTTTTATTTGAAAGTAATTAGCAAGAGTTTTGAGTATGGAAAGGGAGGAAGGGTTAAGAAGAAACACATTATAGTATTCTGTATTAGGACATTCAGGGATCATTTACTTGCAGACTTCAGAAAATGCTGTTTTATATTCAAGGACAACCTAACAGGTACAAAAAGCCTTTAAGATTCAACTTCCTCGTTATGAAAATTGAACCTCATATTTTGAAAGTAGTCTCTCCTTCTAAGCACTTCTAGTACTAAGGGAAAAAAATTGCTTTGAAAAGTTCTTTGTTAGAAGAAGTTTTGCAATCACTCCTCTTTCACAGTATCTGATATTCTATTTTCTAAAATGTCATGAAACTTCAAGATGAGCTATTGAATCCCCTTGCATAAAAGCTTTGTTATTACAGTAGAATTCTGAAGAAGAATAATATTATAATAAAATCTAGAAGATCAAATTCAGGAGAGAACTGGAAATAATTCCTGGTTTGTTTGTTTGGGTTATTTTTGCAAATATGCCATTTATTACAAAAATCAAGAACACTGGTGTTTCCTTACGTTGTCTCTCAAAAGCTGATCCTGGCAATAGAGTAGAACATGGTTAATGTTTAATTGTGCTACCAGTCCAATAGTTTTCTCCCCCTCCCCCATTATTTTAATTAGTTTTTTGGCAGTAGATAGTATCAAGGGACTGTCACACACACAGTCCTACTGGTGAGTGTATGCGCATTTATGAGGTATGGGAATTATTGACAGCCTGAGGCACAGACTTGGAATATTAGGCCTGTCCATCTGAAGATGCTCTAGGTTTTCACCTTACTGCTGCAACCTGACCCTCTTCTAATATTTTTTCCCAATGTGCAGCTGTGTAGAAGTCATTCATACTGGTCAAGAAAAACAGTGTTGAGTCATATCTGAGACCATTGCAATGCTCTGGGTTTTAATAATAATTTGCCTATATAGAAAGCAGTATGAAATACTCACCCACATTAGAATCACATGAATTATTTTTCTTTACATTACACTAGCACTTAAAGGTCCCAATAAGGATTGAAGTGCTGGGAACACTGCAAACACATAGTGAGAGGCAGTCAATATCCCCAAAGAGTTTATAGTTTAATTTGAGACAAGATGTAACAATCAAACAGTTTGACAAATGGAGAGAAGGGAGTAGGAAACATTAGGGAAATAAAAACAAAATCATCCAATTACATAGGTAGCTAATACCCAACTTGTTGATTCCTGATGATATCTTTATATTTAATGTTTAAAAAAATAATCATCAGCCATCTCAGACACACAACTGAATCAGTATTGAATGGCTGATAATTATTTTTTTGTGGGCATCGTAGCAGAGGTTGGCGTAGAAGGAAGGATTTGAAAGAAGACAGAATAGTGATTGTACAGATTAATTGAGGGTGGATGTTGTGTCTGAAAGGAAGAGAAGGTACAGGGGTGGTTACTGCATAAGCTGATAAATGGGTGAGCATCACTGGAGGAATGCAGGAAGTGGAGAGTCAACAGAATGAGACCAAATTAATTGTGAGGGGCCTTGAAGAACAGAACAAGAATCTTGATGTGGTGAATCTGGAGGAGCCATTGGTGGGATTCAGAGAGGAACGCAGTGTGATTTACACAATTAGTTGGAAGACCCATTGAGACTTACTGAATTCTGCAAGTTACAGATAAATGAGGAACTAAAAACAAAACGGATAATTCAACCCACAGACGTACTTAATTCATTTATTTGGCCATTGTAGTGTAGTTTGATGTTTTTAAACTATACTTTTGTAAATTTATTGTATTAAGTCTTGATAATATGTAGCCTCTCTATATCATGTGCTGTTAAATCTTTGATAGATAGGGAGAGAGATCTCTTTTTTAAAAAAAAAAACAAAAAACCCATTTTTAGTAAGGATCGTATGTCTGTCTGTCTGGTATTCAACACGTGTAAATCAGTGTAGTTCTAGTGACTTCAGTGAAGTTGCACCGATTTATACCGGCTGAAGATATGGCCTACAGGCATGGTTCTCCATTCCCTTACACCTTGTGTAGTTATTTACACCTGTGCAAAATGGAATAAAGCACGAAGAAATCAGAATGATGCCTCATACTGTGTGTGAGGGTAGTGGGGTGGTAATGATAGCCATTTGATAAATTTGCTGAACCATGTGATCAGTTGTATTTAATATACACCTTTAATCCCCTTGCCTGCACTCTGGCCACAAATCCATCTCCTCCAGGATGTCGTTCACAATTCCAAACTTGTGAGCAGCTTTGTGTCTTAATAGCCACTGGAATAAGTCAATACTGACCCCTGCCTTTTTTTAACCCTGACATAGGTCAGATGACTTAGGTCAGGCAAAAGACTCTTTTCTGCTCTCCCGAGTGATGCACTGTTAATACATGATGTCAGAAGTAAACTAAATTTTTGACAAAAATGAAGCAAATGAAGCCACCTCAGTCTGAAAGGGAGCCGGGACAGAACTGAAATAGTTGGCTTCAGCACTAATTTTTCTACAAGCAAGTGATATTTAAGAGAAATAAAACTGGTGAAATCCCTCACACTCCTGTGTGTGGCAGGCCCATGGGCATAGGAGATGTACAGTATGTTCCACTAGACGCCTGAAGGGGGCTGAAAACTGCTAGAAAAGTCTTCTGGAATTTTCAGAAGTATTTAAATCCTTAGAAGAATGTCACTTGGTCAGAGGCTTAAATGACCTACCTTCAGGATTGCCTCAGTACCTTGAGGGTGCCAGTGGATTTGGGTAGGATGGAAATAATTGCTGCTGATGTGTTGATTTGAGAGTGAAAATGATCAGTAATATAATGAGAGATTGTGTAATGTTCTGCGACATGCCAAAAGGGAGGACCTTAAATTGAACAGGAAGAAATGCTTGGGTGTGTTGAGATTGGTTATGTAGGTTTATGTTCTCAGTGTCAAAGGAGTTTGACTGCAGGCATTTGCATAAATGGAAAGATCCCAAACTAATGTGCCTTCATGGATAGGTTCAAATTGGCAAGGTAGGGAGCAGGAGGGCTCCAAGCTCCTAACTCTGCCAACTTCAGATGCCAAATTGAGATGTCACTCACTGTAGTCTGCAGATGTTCAAAATATGCTCATACATGCTTCACTGGGTTCCTAGGTCTTGGGTTCCTCTTAATGAGGTTTGGATAAAACCGTGAGTTTTACTGAATTACTGAGCAAGGCTTCCCTTTGTTGGGACTGAGATGCCAGGACTCTGTTGGACTCCTCTGTTGGACTCTGTTGGACTTTTTCGGGGGGGCGGAAGGGGAGGTGTCAGTATCTTCCAATCCCCACTGTCCGAGGCGTCGAAGTGAGCTGTCATGCACACGATATTCCCTCACCTTATCGTATTTGAACAATAAGAAGTATCTAATTATCATAATGGGGTATATGATTCACAAACATCACTAAAATAACTATGAGAAGTTTCAATTGCAGAGTTATTGTTTCAGGGTCTCTCCAGACTCAGACATTGCTGTTTTGGTTAAAATTGGTTCACAATTTTGCAAGCATGAGACTTAGTTTGCTGCCTTTATTTATTTTTTTTATGACAACTTATATTTTGGAGCAGGCAGTGGCAGCTCAGGAGGTGTGAGCATATTGCTTACAGAAATTCATGGGTATGTTGACGTGTCTGAGCAAATTGACTCCTAATTTGTCAAAATTAAAAGCTTTTATTTACCCTTAGGATTTGCCCCCTTTACATCTATCTGTGGCCAGCTGCATCAGTAAAAACCCATACTGTAGAAAGGCAAAGTAATTTGTTGCACTGGGGAATTTTACCACTGTTTTATATTGGGTAAACTGAACCAGTTCAAATCATTAGCAATTTGCGACATGCATATAGTGTAGGGCAGGGGTGGGGAACCTTTTTTCTATCGGGGCCACTGACCCACAGAAAGAATCAGTTGCGAGTCACACACAGCCCCGGGGGCGGGGGGTGGCGGAGGCTTGGGGCTTCCCCTAGGCTCTGGTGGGGCCAGAAATGAGGAGTTCAGGGTGCAGGAATGGGCTCCAGGCTGGGGCAGAGGGTTGGGATGTGGAAGAGGGTGTGAGCTTGGGTGGGGCTGGGGATTAGAGCTTTGGGGTGTAGGAGGGGGCTCCGGGCTGAGACCAAGGGATTTGGAGTGCGGGAGCAGGCTCAGGGCTGGTACAGGAGGAGGTTCAGGGTACAGGAGGGGATGGGAGGGAGTTTGGGTGCAGGAGGGGGTTCCGACCTGGGGGTTTGGGTCCAGGTTGCAGCGGGTGCTTTCCTCAGGCAGCTCTTGGTCGGTGGTGCAGTTGGGCTAAGGAAGGCTCCCTGCTGCTCCCAGAAGCAATCGCCTGGTACGGCCCTTAGGCGGAGGGACAAGGGGGTTCTGTGCAGTGCGTGCTGTCTGTGCCCACAGGGCGTCACCCTTGCAGCTCCCATTGGCCATGGTTCCTGGTCAGTGGGAACTGCAAAGCCAGTGCTAGGTGTGAGGGTAGCAAACAGAGTTTCCCTGATTGCCCCTGCTCCTAGGGGTTGCAGGGACATGCCGGTCACTTAAAGGAGCTGCATGGAGCTGACCGGACTTCTGGCAACCCGGTGAGCTGCACTCACGGCTCCAGCCCCGTGGGGCAGGGGGGAGCTGAGGCTTGGGGCTTCTAGCCCATGGTACAGAGACTTGCCGCAAGCTGGATGAAATGAAGCAGCGGGCTGTAGGTTCCCCACCCCTGGTGTAGGAGTTTGCACTGGTGTAGCTCTGCCAGTGGCTGGTCACTGTTGGCTGAATTCAGGACAAATCCATAGTATCTGCAAGACTTACATGCTCTTCTCAGATAGCAGCTTAAGGACAATACAAAATGGCACCAAAACAAAAGGTTTTGTGAATAAAACAGTCACAGAAGCACTAGTACTGAAATTTTTTGAGATTAACAAAGAGCCTATCATCTCAGTCAATGGAAGTTCAAATGGGCTGGGACCTTTCCTTCAGCAAGATGATTATCAGTGGCTTATACTTGCAGAATACCAAACAAAACATAATAGATATTGTGCTGGAAATTTTCTGATTGTGAATATGTTTATGGGCAGGACTCTATTGAGGTAGAAATGGACCATGAATCATTGGAAGCCATATTTCAGAACCCACTGTCTGAAGCACCTCTTAGAATTCCAAAAACCATCATGAAAGTTTAAACTTTTCTTTTTAAGTGTGAAATACGGACCTAGTCAGAAAATTCTTATAGCAGACACACATTCAAGAGCACCAATAAATAATGAAAGCATGTTGTAGCAGGAAGAGAAGTAAATAGGACAAGGAGGGCAACTTGGGTAAAAGTGGTCTTGAAATTGTAGGATTTAAGATGCTAAGAAAAGGAAAGAGTGAGAGCAGCAGAATAAGGATAATGGCCTTTATAAAAACAAACTTTGACAAATGCAGAGAACTAGTCGGTAAGGTCCCATGGGAAGAACCTCTAATGGAAAAAGAGCTGGAAGTTTCTGAAAGAGACAGTATTTAAGGCACAATAGCAAACTATCACAATGCAATGGAAAAATAGGAAGAACAGAAGGAGGCCAATATAGTTCCATCAGGAGCTCTTTAATTATCTGATCTTCAGAAAGAAGTCCCACAAATAGTGGAAGTTTTGACGAATTGGTACAGATGAGTACAGAAGAATAGTTCGAACATATAGGGACAAAATCAGAAAGGCACAAAATGAGTTAGATCTAGAAAAGGACAATAAAGCCCATGAGAGGGGTTTCTATGAATATATTAGGAGGAAGAGTAAGACAAAGAAAAGTATAGGTCCACTACCTAGCAGGGAAGGAGAGCTAACAACAGAAAACACCAAGAAGGCTGAAATACTTAATGTCTATTTTGCTTTAGTCTTCACTAAAAAAATTGTGACCAGATGCTTAACACTAGGGAGAAAGAATGCCAGCCAGAATACGGAAAGAACAGGTGAAAGACTAGTTAGATAAATTAAAAGTCAGCAGAGCAGAATGCAACAGAATATGAAGTATTTCCCATTCTACATTTAGGGAAGACAGCAAATGCCACAATAAATGTAACTGCTGCTCAATGGTAAACAGACATTTCAAAAATGTTGCACATGTGTATATATGTGTGCGCACATGTGCATGTTTGTGAGTATCTGCACACACAATACTTCATCATGCAAAAACTCATGTTTGACTTTTCGCTTCAGGGAAGTGCTCATAGTGCATAAATTAAGCACATGCATCAGATTTAGAAGCAGGATCACAGCCATAGGCATACACACAAGATTACTTATACATATTTGGCAGAGACATTAGCCTCAGAACAATTCTTCAATATTGCTGTTAAATCAACAAGATGGCTCAAAATAGAATATAATTAACAAAAGTTATCAAAAAACAAGAAAACAAGAACAAGCCACAACCCCGAAAGCATACATGAATGAAGCATCTAAATTAGACAACTTCATGAATAGAAATCGGCAAGTAATTAGCACAGAAGTGACTCAATCACTTGATATACTGCACTGAAAAAAGGTAACATGGTTTAGATATTCATTTCAAAAAGTGATATGTGCACACTAACTACAAAAGCATTTTATTCCATTGTTGATCTGTCTCCTAAAATGTATGACACTCATCAAGATATTCAGTAAATAATACGTTCCACAGTTTTCATATGTAAGCACACAAAGAAAACCCAATTAAGTTCACATAATTTGAAGATGCACTGCAAAATGACAAAATCCCGGAGATTCAGCATTGAGGATGACTGTTCTTTCTTCCTTTAGGCTATTGTGCCTTTTAAAAATAATACATACAGTTTGTAAAACAAGATTATTGATGTGCTGATTTAATAGCTCATCCACCCTCTTCAGTTTTCAGTCAGCTCCAGCTTCAATCCACACCATGTTTTCACATACAAAACAGAGACATTGGTACTCTGCACTGTTAAACTATACCAGCATATGGATCCTTTCAGGGGTGTTATGAGGGATCAGTGGTGGCCAATCTGCTCCTGAGAAGGAGCCAGAATTTACTTATGTACATCTGGGAGGAGGGGAAGGAGCAAGGGCGTGGCAGGCTCAGGGAAGGGGGCAGGAAGGAGAGGGACCCTTGGGGAAAGGGTGAAGTAGGGGCGGGGCCTGTGGCAGAGCCAGGGGTTGAGCAGTGAATACCCCCCGGCACATTGGAAAGTTGGCACCGGTAGCTCCAGCCCCGAAGTCAGTGCTGAAACAAGAAGCCGCATATTAACTTCTGAAGAGCCGCATGCGGCTCTGGAGCCACAGGTTGGCCAACCCTGAAGTATCATGTTGGACCCTGATCCTGCAAACACTTACTTACAGTTAAGTAAACATGCACCGTTGATCTCATATATAAAGTTAAGAAAATGCATAAGTGTTCAGAGGATCCATTCCTATATTTATACCACAGACTTAATACAAATGCTAGAATGAGTCACATTTTGAGAACAAGAGGGCCCAGGATCAAATCCTAGACAAGCCCTTGCAAAGGTTGAGAAAATTACTATATTTTAAAATTCCTCAGATAATTCCTTTAGTTCAACCAGATGTTGCTGGATTTGATGTGAATTACTGGGTGAAATTGTTGCCTCTTTTATACAGAAGATCAGATTAGATGATGATAATGATCCCTTCAGCCCTAAAAATCTGTTAATTCATAGCATTAGTAAATACAATAATGAGAGAAAGTTGGTGTACATGTAGAGTGAGAAAATGTGAAACAATGACTACTACATTTTTTTAATATCCAAATAGTGTATGATTTGCTCCAAAGCCTATTGACATCAATGGAAAGAATCCCATTGACTTCAGAGGTCCGCTAAAGCAGTGCAGCCTTCCTTGAGGGAAGGCATCTTCCCACCTGAACCCACCCCCAACACAGAAGAACTTTGTTGTAAAACAAGATTCATTATAACTAAAACTGCACTGTGCTCTCTGGAACACACTGGCCCTTTTTTTAAATTTATTTTGTCTACTTCACTAAAGTTTCACTGTATGAAAAGTCACAATATGGGAATGTCACTGTATATATTTATGGAGAAATGATTTTTATTTCATCTTAAACAAATTTGTGAGCTATAAGATCAGCAAACTTATTTTCCTTTTACGCTCCTGTGACTCAAACCAAGAACATGATCTATATATACATATATTTTTAGCATGAGCTAGTAAAATTTTTAAAAACAATTCATGCTGAGATTGGGTGTGCCAGATTTCAATACATATCAAATGTTTATTGCCAAATTATAAAGCCTTGGAAAAGATAAGAAAAAAAGGCTTATACCAGAGACCCTTTACGTCAGAATTGCTTCCAGCTATGAATGTAATAGAGATTACCGCAGAAGAAACATAAGAACTGAGAAGCATAACTAAAATTAATAAATATAACAATTTTTCTATACTGAAAAGGAAATTTCAATTCTTAAACAAGCCTCAGTATGTTACTAAGAAGCAAACTACAATCCTGATTAAATCCTTTATTTTGCATGAATAGCAAAACCATGCGTGAGCTACTCAGGTCATCCTAAATGAGCTCTGGTAAAATATTAGTGCACACATCACTGCCACGTACTATGGATGTGCAACATATTCCACAGAAGGCACCACTCTAGTCCCCAGTAGATGTATTTTAGAAAGTTTTTTAAAAATGCAAATGGGAATAAAGTAAGGTGCCATGATTACCAAGAATGAAATCCTGGCTCCGTGAAGTCTATGGGAGGTTTCCCCTCCAACTGGAACTCTGTGAAAGACAAAAATTGAAACTGATACATTTTAAAAACCAATTATGGTAACCTATTCCAGTATTCAACTATTCTTATAATTAGAAGATTTTTCTTAAAGCTCCCTTTCTGTAGATTAAGCCAATTACTTGTCCTCCCTTCAGTGGACATGGAGAACAATTGATCACAGTCCCCTTTCTAACAGCCCTTAACATATTTGAAGATTATCAGGTTCTCCCTCAATATTCTTTTCTCAGAACTAAACATGCCCAGTTTATTTAACCTTTCCACATAGGTAAGACGTTGTAAACCGTTTGTCATTTTTGTTATTCGCCTTTGGACTGTCTTCATATGGTCCACGTTGTCTTTAAAGTAGACATAATAAGCCAGCAGAGGCCTCTACCCGAGCTGGGTAGAAAAGAACAATTACCCCCCATGTCTCATATATGATACACCTGTTAATACACCAAGAATAATACTTTTTGGTGGCTGCATTACATTGTTGACTCAGTTTGTGATTCACTGTCACTCCCCAGATCCTTTCAGCTGTACTTGTGCATTTGATTTTTTTCTACATAAGCGTAGTACTTTGCATTTGTGGTTATTGAATTCCATTTTGTTGATTTCAGAGCAATTCTCCATTTTGTCAAGGTCTTTTTGAATTCTAATCCTGTCCTCCAAATAACTTGCAACCTCTCCCACCTTGGTGTCATCCACAAATGTTATAAGCATACACTCCACTCCATTATCCAACTCGTTAATGATTATATCGAATAGTACTGGATAAAAGACAGAACCCTGTGGGACCCACTAGATATATCTACCCAGTTTGACAGTGAACCACTGATAACCACTCTGAGTAAGGTCATTCAGCCAGTTGTGCACCCATCGTATAGTAATTCCATCTACATCTCATTTCCCTTGTTTGCTTATGTGAATGTTGTGTAGAACTGTATTAAAAGCTGTACTAATATCAAGATATATATCATCTACTGCTTTCCTCATCCACCAGGCCAGTAATCCCATAAAAGAAGGAAATTAGGTTGGTTTGGAATGATTTGTTCTTGATTAATCCATGCTGGCTATTATTTATCACCCATTATCCTCTAGGTGATTACAAATTGATTGTTTAATAATTTGTTCTTTCCAGGTATCAAAGTTAGGCTGACTGATTGATAATTTCCAGGTCCTCTTTGTTCTCCTTTTAAAGATAGGTAGTATGTTTGCCCTTCTCCAGTCCTCTGGGACCTCACATATCCTCCATAAATTCTCAAAGAGAAATTGGTAATGGTTCAGAGATTGCTTCAGTTAGTTCCATAAGCATGCTAGGCTGAATTTCATTAGGCTTTGCTGACTTTCATTTTCTCATGGAAAAACTCATGGAAGGAGGACAGAAGGCCCAGGAAATTCCACAAGATTTACTCCAGGGAGTGCTCTTCTCATGCTCCTCTTTTACAGTGGACAAGTATTTGTGGCCATGGAAGAACTCTAGGTACCTGCTAGGAACTCTGGTCCCAAACTCAGTCTCTGCAAGGGGAACCTACCTCTTTAGCATGATCTGCATAATCCCTTCACGCTCCCACACTTTGTAAGATGTTTGCTAAGGAGCTGGGATGCCATTGGCTGCCTCCTCCTTACGTGCTGCAAAGGGGACTCTGAAGGTGTTTAATGCGGCACAGCGAAGCATTAACTTCCATGACGTTACTGATGTGCTTTGAAAAGTGGCAGCTGCCTAGTTCTGTCCGCTCCTCACCAGTGGAAACCTGACCTCATGGAGGGGCTTGTATGGGCTCAATGTCATGAGTTGAGCATGCCAGAGAGGAGTTCTTCCTCACCCTTCTCTCTCGCTTCTTATTAGAGAGGAACATTGGGCCCATAATCAGTAACAGAAATCTCATTTGGTACTCTTGTTAATAAATACTGCTCACAACACAGTTTATTATCCATTTGATACAAATTATCTTCTAACATGCTTCAGTTGCTGTTATCAGATGCTTGCTATATCACATAATTAAGTAAACTTGCTTTTTTTATTTTTAAAATGGAAATTAAGCGTAATTTCATTGGGGAGGGAAGGATGTGGCTGATTTGGAATGACTGGCTAGTAACTCATGGGTGGAATGATGGATCTGAGATCTACTTGAAGGGATAATTGTACACAACCAGTTTAAAAGCTGGTAAATATTTAAAGGTCAGGGGTTAAATGTCAAAGCCACAGTACTTGGGCTCAGCTCCATAAAGTATCAAGAATGACTGGTAATTAAATCCAGGGTGTATTTCACCAAAGGGAAATAAATTTGACAGCTAACAACCAATACTGGATTACCACCTTTCAGAGGTTAGGGATCATGCTAGTAATTGTAGGTGGTTTACAGTTGTTAACATAATAGTAATAGGTAGAATGATTACTCACTCATAGAGATCACAATTACCCCCCTCCCCCCAAAAAAATTCTGTGTTTTTAAAAAAAGAAAGAAAGAAAATCATCAAAACACCAATTGCCACAATATTTTAGATCTTTCAGCATTTTACTCTTTAAAATAAACATCCGAAAGCTGTACTTACTTGAATCGCCTAAGTAAATGTAATCATGAGATATTGTCCAACTTTTTTTGTGAGCTATTTTCACTGTGATTAATAACTATCACTATTATGACCAGCTGTGAAATACGCTTAATAAGATTCGGGACTATGTCAACAAACTTCAGTTAGAAAATTTTAAGATCGGGATATGAAAATGGCTTTGTACTATTGTTATTTTTGTCTGTTATGTATAGAAACAATAAAATATGTTACAGGAATATTACCATATCCAGTGACTTTTGCTAAATTTTCTAGTTTTTTAGTGGCTGTTTTTACATGATTCTGAGACTTTTACAAATGTATAGTGCGTTACTGAATAAGCTTCCCTTGGAATACTGCTAATAACATACATTTATAGAGCACATTTCAGTTTAAAATCTGTGTTTCAAAAGATTGGTCAGAATTATCACCATTGTTTTACAGACTAGAAAATAAAGTACTGAGTAGCTTACAGCCAAATTAACAAAAAAGAATTGTGACCTCTTATTTTGGGAGCCACAATTTTCAGTGCTCAACTCTGGACACCAAATGACTGATTCGCTCTGTCTCTGCCCCTGCCCCTCCAGAGGTGCTGAGCATATGCAGCTCCCATTAGCTTCATTTGCAATTGTGGGCACTCAGCACCTCTGAAAATCAGACTCTGGGTTCAAATTCAGAGTTTAAGTGGCACCTTATAGACTAAGAGACGTATTGGAGCATAAGCTTTCGTGGGTGAATACCCACTTCATAGGTTATGTAAGTTATACCCCCTCAAACTACTGACTTCCTTAGTCCAGGTGAGACTTCCTTACCCTACTTATGCCTTCTTTACTGGTATGTAAGGTAGTCTGAGTTTAATGTCATTTACATGCTGCATATCTGAAATAAGGTGCAAGTTAAGGCAAGGTGTGGACTACTTTAATTTATGCATTTCACACCTTTGAGCTCCTTGATACATTAGTTACCAACTCAGACTCATTTAAATTATGTAGATTAGAACAGTGATTCTCAACCAGAGGTCTTCCAGGGGGCACATCAACTTATCCAGATATTTGCCTACTTTTACAGCAGGCTACATAAAAAGCACTGGCGAAGGCAGTACAAACTAAAATTTCATACAGACAATGACTTGTTTATACTGTTCTATATACTATTCACTGAAATGTAAGTACAATATTTATATTTCAATTGATTTATTTTATAATTACATGGTAACAATGAAAAAAAGTTATTTTTAAATAAAAGTGTGCTGTGACACCTTTTATTTTTATGTCTGATTTTGTAAGCAAGTAGTTTTTAAGTGAGAGGAAACTTGGGGGTATGCAAGATAGATCAGACTCCTGAAAGGGGGTACAATAGTCTGGAAGGCTGTAAGCCACTGAGTTAGAACATACATAGCTAGATGGGCAGTGTTGGCCACTGGCTGATACAAACAAGATTGTAGGCTAGTCAGGTAGTACACCAGCACAAAAAAGCTGGGGGACACCCAGTCATCAAAGCAAACTACCTGCTATATGTTAAGGCTCCAGCCATACAGGGAGCTTAGTACTTTTGACCACTGCACTTGCAAAGCCCAGCTGACTTCAGTTCAGGTGGTATTTTAGTTCATTGAAGATTTTTCAGAAATAGGCTTCTTTACATGGGATAACGATTATTCTAGGAAGGCATTCTGTATCGAATACCTAAGCTTACATTTACCAAAAGCATCCCACAATAAACTTTGGTTTTGGGAGGCACTGAAGTTGACTGACAAAGCCATCAAAAGTTGTCATTGTGCTAGTCTTCACTTCAGTATTAGCTAGAGGTATAACGTGTGTGTTGCCCCTAATCCAACTCCCATCCATGCACAAAAATTTCTAGCTAGAGTTAAGTGATACCTTAAGTGCAAGCTAGGAGGCCTGGGCTGTCAGGGATGAGAGTGGTCGATGCTTAAGCTAGTAAGGCAGTAGAGAGGCAGTTTCTCTGTGGTGCTAATCCAGACACTGTGCAGCTCAAGGGCTTTGCTTTGTGACTGCACTAACTTGAGAGGAGTTAACTTGAGCTAATTTTGCAGTGAAGACAAGCCTATTGTACTGGTTACAATGTTTGACCAAAACCCTCCTTTGGTACAGATCGCTGTAATGTTTATTAAAATATTGTTGTACACAGTTCAATAATGGGAAGGAGTGTTCAGTGCGGTGGCTTATATTTTCATGTTCTCATTTACAGATAAATTGAGGCACAGCTCTCATAGAATAATTACTTTGGTTCAAATATGTAAGACGAGATGATGCATAAATACACGAGGGAAGTTTTTGGTTGTTTGTTCTTATTATTATTTATCATTATTATATATTTGTGTTTGTTTATTTATTATTCCTTTCCTGTACCTGTAGGCTTCCTGCTGGAACAGAACATTCCCTTAGATTAAGGACGAGGGAAGTTTTGTATGAATAACATCAAGTTGTTGACCTCAGCGTAGCTCTAGCTACCTCCTCCCCTGCTCACCATAAAGGCTTTTAGAGCTCACTCTGGGCACTCCTAATGTGTGGCACAGCTTTGGGTTTGTCTCCCAGGTCCTCCTGTTTCCTTCTCCTGAGACCCATAGTTTCCAATGTCTGCAGTAGATTCGGGTCTTCCTTTCAGAGAGGCAAAAGTTGATCGGGAGATCCTGTCCAGACCTGTGGGAAAGTGCAGCAAAGCAATAGCTATTAATACTGTTCCTTTCCCACTCACTCTGAAAGGAACTCCCGACAGGAAGGTTTCAGCGGTCTGCAGAACTTAGCTGCTTGGCTTTAACTCTTTGGCTCCTACAGCACTAAGCCACTTGAACAGTCTACCTCTCCAAAATGCAGGGTTTTTTTTCTTGACACAATCACAGACAGAATTTTGCCTTTGAGAATTTTTATAGCTGTGGTTTCCCACTACTCCTTAGGGAGAGGTTAGTAGTGCCTGATTCAGGCATTATTGATGTGGACTTCAATATCTGGAACATGTCTGACTATCATCAACATTAACAAATGCTTTAGAGACTAGTGTCAGCAAGTTAGAGTTTGGCTTATTGGTAAATGGTCACAATGTATCAAGTAGTTTGTATCCTGGATAAAGCTTAATTTCTTCAGACTGTGGCTTGTTTTTGTTCCTTTGGGGTCTGCTCTCCCCTCAGTGTACTTAGTTAACTCCTAATGAGAAATTATGTGTGCATGGCAAGGGAAGAAGAAGAAATACTCTTGCTGTGTTATTTTAGTACCTATCAGCTCATATCTTTTCTGACATACAACCCATTATCTAGGTACTTATATTGCCTGCATTTCTTCAGTAATAAATTACCACTATATGTTTTGGTGCTGTTTATTTACCATTGTAAATTTTGGCAAAGTACTGAAAGGCATAGTATCAGGTTAAAAATATAGATATACATGTGTGTATATATATCTTAGAAAAAACTAATTATCTGTACTACAAACAAAAATACCACACTGGAATATTAAAGCAAGATTTCTTTTTAAAGGAGTTTCACTGTTTGTTGTGTTCTTTTTTTTTTTTTTTTATAACTTCTCTCCACTTGGAAATGAAAGTGGTTGAGTCAGTTTCGCTTTTGTTTCTGGTCAGTTTCTAATCAATATCACACTGGTTCTTATGCACTGGTACCCTGTTGCCATGTTTACACTGCAAAAATTGCAGAGAAATGTTTAATCTGGTAAAACCTAAATTCTGGGCAAGGTTTGTCCTCTTTTAAATTTTCTCTGCCTCATTTTCCAGATCTGTTTACAACAAACTCGCACACAATATTATGTCATAGTTACATAACCACTGGGATCTACTGTGGCATAATTTTAAATTGTCATTGACTACATACTCTAAGTGGCTGTTTCATTAAGAGTTAAAAATAATAATCATAATAAACAACAGTTAATTTACACAGTTCTGTCATTCTGACTCGCAAGGAATTAAATGAGTGTTTTATGAGAACGGATTGCAGGCTCAGGCTCAGTGCTTATATGCTCTTTGAGATCATCCAACGATGAATATGACATATACTATGAATATTTCTTAATTCTCATGGAGTCCTAATGCTACTTCATTTTCCATAATACTTTCCTTTAAATCTCCCAGTAAAAAAAAGTCTTCCTAAAACTCTTCTTTAAAAAACACAATTTAAAGTGTTCTCTCCTTTTGTTTTTTTAAAGAATATACATAAATAAGCATTCTTTTAGAAAATCTCAATTACGTATCAAAATAAATGCTATTCAAGAGGAAATATAACAGATGAAGTATAAAGAGTTTGACTTCCTGTATTTGGATTTTTAACCTTTCCCAAACTTTCTCTATTGTAAAGTTAAAACAAAGTCTTATCAGCAAGTAACATATAGTAGCAGCTGGATATCATTAGAGCCCTCTGTGTGAGCTATTCTTCTTCATTACCTTTTTCATGACAGCTTTTACTTTGCACAGAAAATGTTACTTTGTGTTGGAGATTTATGTAATTCAGGTGTCTTCCATACTGAATTAATGCATGGCTGCACTGGGAATGAGTGGTTTACAAGTGGAGCCAATAGAAATTTATAGGAGAAAAAGGTAAAATTTACAAAGATCAGTGAAAAAACATGAGTTTATACAACTAGTTTAATGACTGCCTCCCCAAGTCTCCCTCTTCCCCAAGTGTATATTCCTTCATGGGCATGTCATGTAATACCAGGGTGAGGTATTTTGTTTGTGTTTAAAAGGTAGAAGGGGTTTGGTGGCAAATTTGTTTATAGTTTCTGTTTGCATCTAAACTCTCAAATAGATCTGTTCCTGATAGAATGAAAAGGGCACTCTCTTTTGTTTGTTACTTTATAAACTGATTAGCATAAGTGGTTAATTTCTAACTTTAGATGTTTATTTAAAAATCTCTTTCATATTTAAATAGTAATTCAAATTCAGAGATGGCTGAGCTGTCCTTTACAAGTACAGCACTGTACCATACAGGGATCAAGTTAGTGTCTTGGACCTTGTCCTTTGCCACTTCCATACAGGGCATGAGAATACTATGGAACCACTATACATAGGTCCTGAGGGAGGAGGCATTGCTTTGCATTGCACTTTCCGGTGACCCCTGCCTGTTCTTGGAGTGGCATTGACAGAATAAATGGACTCAATTGAGCTCCCATTGGCCAGAAAACAGTGTTGGTGATCAATAATCTATAATGATGGGAAAAGGAGTAACATTTTAAATGGAAGGATATATCTGTAGAGGAACCTCTTCAAACTTCCTTCTATTTTCCTACAGCTCTGTTTGCAGATCAGGGATGCTGAGTGAAAACTGTTCTTGGTGTTTTTCCTTTGATTGTTTTTCTTTGAAGAGAATTTCCACAAAGAGTTGCTAATCTTCATACCTCATTGCAGTATCTCTTTAGGATGTGGATCTTTGCAAAAGACTTTTGGGGACATGTCAGATTGCAACTCTTTTGCTCATCTCTCATGATATAACTTAGCCTCTAGGGATACGTCTACACAACAAAGAAAATAACCATGGCTGGTGCAATGCCAACCGACCCAGGCTCGCAGGACTCTGACTGCAGGGCTGTTTCATTGCTGTGTTGACTTCCGGGCTCAGGCTCATAAACTTAAAATACATGATATCATCATCTTACAGAAGCCAGATGATCACTAACTGAGTTCATTCTGTACTACCATTTTAAAATTCGAAGGTTCGTCTAAACAGATGTGCCATATACTATCCACTGGTGGCTGCCAAACTCTAGCTGTAGTAAACTTTGTAAAGAAAAGGATTTTTAGGTGAAAGCCCTCTACTGAAAATGTTCTGCCATTTAAACAGTAGGCTGGTGCTAGAGAATGCTTCTCAGATCTTTATTAAGTTTCTTTAGGAACAATATCCTGAACGTTAGAAAAGAACAATCTGAATCAAGAAGATATACTGTACAATTTTTTAAAAGAACATTTTGTTTTATATTTTTAAAAAATTGTGTCGTGTTCCACAGGAAACAGTATAGAGACATGAACAGTAATTGTCTGTGAAGGCCATAAAAGAAGACAAACTAAATAGATACCAAAGGAATGGTCATGAGACAAGTCATATGATAGGTTGAGATTTCAGATGGGATAGAGGTATTAAATGAAGAAAGAGAAATGTGACATCAAGGAGAAGTAGAAGCTGTATGAAGAGTAGAAGGGAAACATGTAGCTAGTATTTCAACCTTAAAACCCACAAAAGTTGTTCTTCCCTGTTCAGGGTAGAGGAGCCCAAGGAGACTAGTGATCAGAAGGCAAGAAACCTATCAAAAATAAAGAAGCTGCAAGTTATCCTGATGCACAAACAGAATTTTGGAGCATGCCTGAAAAAGATGAGAATAATTAGTATTAAAGAACTAAATGTTAGCTTGGGGGGAAAAAGAAATAATGAGGTGATGAGCCCCCCTGAATATCAGTACTTTTTTTTTTAGTACCAATATGGATTTAGATGCCTAACTCAGGACACCTGAAAATTTTGGCCTAAATATTTATAGCTTGGTTAAGCATTGATAAAGAGGAGGTATGTCTGAAGAGCACAAACCCGAAAGGCAAGATTCTGTCTTTTTTATGTGAATGTGCAATTGGGGGGAAAAGTGTGTGTACACCCATACAACAGAAGAGCAGAAAACAGATATGGTAACTAACCCTTTGAGTGCTCTGAGGGGGGTCTGGCTAACGTGCCTGTGAGCCTAAGGAGATGTGGAAGGTTTTCCTGGAGGCATAGACAACACTGCAAAACTAAAGCAGTACTTGTGGCACCTTAGAGACTAACAAATTTATTAGAGCATAAGCTTTTGTGAACTACAGCTCACTTCATCGGATGCATTTGGTGGCCTAGTTAGTTTCACTTTCAGGTTCTCATATAGAATAAATCTTCAGCATTGCAGTTGCAAATGTTGGCCCCAATCCTGCAAACATTTAAACACATGCTTAACTTTACTATTACAGTAAAATATCAGAGTTACAAACACCTCTGGAATGGAAGCTGTTCGTAACCCTGAACAAAACATTATGGTTGTTCTTTCAACAGTTTACAACTGAACA
This sequence comes from Dermochelys coriacea, assembly GCF_009764565.3. NCBI lineage: Eukaryota > Metazoa > Chordata > Testudines > Dermochelyidae > Dermochelys > Dermochelys coriacea. The sequence continues at coordinate 122,558,179 of NC_050069.1, read as the reverse complement.
TTGAAACAGCTATGAAATTTTATTTGCAGAAGAAAATGCAGCTTTTAGCCATATTAATTTAAATGAAACAAGCACAGAAACAGTTTCCTTCCCTTTTCAAAACATTTTTTAACTTAAGTTTAACACAGTACTGTACTCTATTTGTATCTATCTGTAATAGTAAAGTTAAGCATGTGTTTAAATGTTTGCAGGATTGGGGCCAACATTTGCATCTGCAATACTGTAAAACTGTGATTCTCAACGACCAGTCCCTGACACAATTTAGGAAGACAGCAAGCCAGTCCCTGGTATCAAAAAGGTTGAGAAACACTGCTGTAGAACATGTTAACCTCTCACCCTCTTGAACCATTCTGTCTTGTCCTACAGTATGATGTCTCGGCTCAACCCTCCCCTCCCACCACGGCTTCCTACAGTACGCCTTATAATTGGGAAGGTAGAATTTTGCCCCAAGAAAAAGAGAGACTATTTAGATGCTTTTCTGAATAGTAGGGAGAAATTAGGAGAAAACAGGTTTAAAATCAGGATAGTCTTCCTATCAGTGAGATGTTTCTAGCTGCCACAGGGTTTCCAAAGAGAATTGTGGAACATTTTAAGCTTGTGATTTTCATAAGCAAGTTAGATGCACAGTCACTCAGACTCGTTTGAAAATCCCACCATAAGACTACACTGGAGAGTGTAGGGAACAATCCTACATTAGCAAAGAGAGGAGTGGACAAGCTCATCTGCTATAATAGACTTTTTAACTCTCTCTGTTTCCTGTATTTATCTGAGGGCATAAATTAACTGTTTTACTTTATCACTTGAAGTGGTGTGTGGTTTTACGATATTTACAATTGGACATTTTGTACTGATTATTGCTCATTATTTAATTTCTGAATGACTAGAAATGTTACCATGGCAGCTTTATTAATAGAGGACAGTAATTTAAGGACTCTATATATTTGTGTCACACTTTTTTAAAGTGGGGGGAGGGATCCCAATTTGAAGAGACTATCATAGTGCCTCTGACATTAAATATTATCCCTCCCATTCCCCTCTTGAATTCTCAGCATAGTTACTAAGGGAAATATTACACTGTGGGTCTGCTTCTGTCCTGCAGAATGGAATTAAAAGACTTAAATAATGTAACTTCTTTTATTTTGTGACTGTGAAAGCTTTGAAATATTGGGGAAGAAAAGAACTGGTAGACTATTCCTAAAGCAATTCAAGAGTTCTACTGGAGAAATTACAATTTACTGATGTCATTTAAATCTTTAATATCGTTATTGGTTCATCAAACATTATTAGCCTTCATATATTTCTGCTCTTATCAATTCAATTCTGTATGAGTCTTTGAGTAAAGAAGCTTTTTATCATTATCTTCCAAAACTTTTCACCAGATCATACAGTGAAATTGATTTTTTAAGACTTTATTTTTAAAGAGTTAATAAATTAGCCTAATTGTTTTATGAATTAATAAAACATTTTTTTATGGGAAAACATATTTTAGAGAGATTTTTCCAGGAAATATCCAGCAGATGATAGCACATTGATTGAGTTACTTAATATATTTAGTTTCTTCAGTTTAGTAATAAGTTCATCTCCTTCCCACAAATGTGTATGTTCCTTAATAATTAAGACGTTTAATATCTGTTTGTCTGTAACATTTTTGCAGCACGTTTCATTTTTTAATCTTAGACCTTTGCTGAAGAAAACAGGTCAACAAAAGTGTGTGTGTGTTTCATAAAATGTTTTATTTTTCATGAACATAAGCATATGTCTCTCTTTATTTTAAATAATTTACAGTTTAATTACAACATGCTCTGCTCCCTCAGGAGAAAAAAGGAGAAAAGACAAAAAAGGCTTTGTAACCTTGTGCTGCATTCAAGGTTTAGATCTCACCTTGTAAAAGTTTTTATTGCAGCCTCCTCCTCCACTTGTGCCATGAAATAGTGAATCACTCCTTGTTGTCTCTAAGTACAACTGCAGTTCTCATGTTTTATCCTGACACCTCCTAGATGAGCTTTCCATACTCGAGGAAGGGAGGACATTTGATGCTTCTAGTGTTGTTCTGACGCCTCCCCTTCTCAGAGGAGTCAACCTCACTAGCAGCATTGGCCGTGAAATCCAGCATGAGGCTGCATTCATCCTCTTGCCCTGGTGATTAATGTATGTGTAGGTTCAAGCCACCCTATGCCTTCTTCCAATGTGCTCGTTCTCATGCCATAACATTTCGTATGTTCAGCTGTAGGATGATCTGGGAAGAGGCCCAGTGGCACTGGCAATTTTCCTTCCTTTGTACCAAGTATCCAGAGAGACTAGTTCAGAGGAGCAGACACTGGCCTCACTCACAGCTACTAAGAATCTTCAGTAGCCGAAGACAATCTTCCTTGTTTGGCTGTATCATGTTACTGGATCACCGTGTGTTGGATTGTATCAATCAAGATTAAAAGCGATAAAACTTTTTTTTTAACCTGTAATATTTTCTTAATATAAAAGTTTTTCTCTGTGGCCTGTCAAGTAAATATATTGCAGAGGCAGCTCACTTGGTAAATCTAACATTAATCTTTGCCTTCAGGGCCTTAAGTGTTTGGGTTTTCCTAAATACAGAGACCTAACTTAGCGCACACACAAAATTTCTCATACTAATATACATGAGGCAATAAATACAACTAAAATGCTATCTTTAATAATCTGATCATTTTAGGGCCAAAACCTGGTAATCTTGCTTGCAATGAATAATTCCTTAATTTCAGTGGGACTGTTTCTGGAATAAGGTACTAGTAAATCTGAGTAATAGTGACATAATATTTTCCATAAGGATTAGGTATCTTAAAAAGGTGCATTAACTTGATACTTTTGCAGATTGTTTATTAAAGTTACTTTCATAACTGGGTATTGTAAAAATAACATATTATGGTGCCATGATCTACACATGCAGCTGGATAGAAATAACTGGCCAATGTTTGAGTGACACGGGTATGTGTTGAAAATGTCAGAAGGGGCGGGGAGAGTGCTTGTTGTTATAACACAAGTGCATCTTAGGGGCACCCACCCCAGTTTCCATTTCAGTTGGTACAAAAATTACAGTTGCAAATGGTAACCCTTGGATATCTAACTACCTGATTTGTGGGTGAAAGTCTAAAGATTGGTGCTGGAAATCTGGTCCTTAGAGAGCCACAATAAAAATCATTGCTAATTAATTTTGGAATGAAGTGTGACTCAGCATATTCCTTCATATAGATATGCAGTATATCATACAATCAGCAGGCACTTGAAAGCTGACTCCTTGACTTTAGGCCCATGGAAACTCTTTGAGTTCCTTTGATTGCACAGTTGTAGACATTGTTATGGGGAAATTTACTACCTTGCTAGCAGCCACAGAATGCCCACGCTAAGTGCCCTGCCAGTGCCCACTTCCCCATATGTGATTTCACCTAGTGCAGTCACCACATAAAGCTTTAAAGTTCATGAGATGACTACCCCAGCCTCCTGAGTTACTCCATAACTTGTTTTGGATGAACTGCTCTAGATTTTCTGTTTTCCATTCATGTGGCACCCGTCTCTTACCTGTTTAAAATGGGACTTCTCTGGAATATCCAGCTTCAGAGGTCACCAATATGTTTTTTTTTCTCCCCTGGATCCAGACCCCTAGATGATGGGAATGGAAAAGTGAAATAAGGATCAGTTACTGCTTAAAACACACCTTGATTGAAGGACCTAGTTGAAATGTATTGCTGCTTTCCCATATATTCATTCATAGGTATGTTTGGTTCAGTACTTAAATAAAGTTCAGAATTCCCCAATTTTTTCTAGATTTTGTGTGCTTGTTTTAAAACATGATGTTTATGCTGAATATTCCAAGGGATGCAAAGAATTGCCCTATATTTCTGATTCCCAAGAACATACGTGTCCGATCTATAATCCCTGGTGCAGGTTGTTCGAGAGAGATCCATGCAAAGAAGAAGTGATTTATTTAGAACCAGATCCTGCAACACTTAATCAAGCAAATAGTCCTTTTAATTTCACTGTGACTACTTGTGTAAATAACAATTTGCATGGCCAGGCCCAAAGAGTAACAATTATTTAAGGAATAAAAGAAATTATGCTATAAAATATCCACTGCTGCTATTTATCTCTTATGTTTCTTCTTGCCTTTCTAGATAGGAAATAATGTTTCTAGGAAAACTAGTTTAACTGAATAAAAAGTGTGTTTGTTAAAATAAAAAAGAATTTGCTCTTCCTGAATAATAAGAGGAACAATATTAGGGTCTAGTCCTGCCCTCATTGCTGTCATTAAGAGTTTTCCATTGTCTTCAATAGGAGCAGAACTGAGTCCTTAATGAGTCTTTTTTAAAAGATGTCTAATTTATATTACATGTATATCTGTCCAAGACTGATGCAGGTAACCAAACTGGTAAATGTCCCCCCTTGACATGATTTAGACACTGGTAAGGTATCAGTCTGAAAAGCTAGAAGATTTGGATGTGACTTTCTCAGCTAATAAATTTTCTTTATCCTACTATGACATGTTCAAACAAGGTTCCTACACATTTTCATGGGTCGTGTAAACATTGTACTTTAGCGAAGATCTTTTGTGTCAACAGGTCTGCATTTATACCAATGAAAACCCTAGGCAACATGTACATTTAGTGTAAAATCAATGGCAGACAAAAATCTGATGAATCCATACTTTGGAAATCAAAAAGACTTCTGTTCTGCTTCATGAGTCCAGTCCTGCTTTAATTGAAATATATGACAAAACATCCATTACACTCAAGGAGTCCCATAGTTTGCATTGAATGTTGGGCAAAATCCCCTGATAGTTTCTCCAAACTTGTCAGATATTAGTTGTCAAGCTTGTAAATTCAAACAAAAAAAGGGAGTTTTTTTTAAAATAGTTGCTTGTTCAAGAAGAAATGTATCATTTCAAAATGTCCTATGAAAACCTGTTGATTTGTAATATTTAAAAAACAAAAAAAAGTAGACAACAATTGGTAGAAGAGCCAGATTTCTGTGGGTAGAAGAAAATCCATGGAAAAGACATAGACCTGAGGTGAGGCTGCCTCTATATCAGTGTAGCTAAAGTAAAAGACATTTCCAGATATTTCTTTATTTTCCAGCTGAGTTAATGATTCTGATGATGTAAGGCTGATTATACTGAGCCTTTGTGGCCATCAGCATCACCAAAATTAAATTCAGTTTAATAAGCAATTATTTTTAGAACCGCATATTTTGATGAATAAAGTTTTTGTCTGTAAATTATAGAATTTCCACCAAAGGAAATAAGCATCTACAGTACTCACTTCTGTACTTTTTATGCTCTGTGCATTGAGGCCCTGAACCTGCAAACACTTATGTAAATAGTCCCATTGAAGTCGATGGGACTACTCATGCACAGGAAGTTCTTTATGTACATAAGTGCTTGCAGGATCAGGGCCTAGGCTTACATTCAGTGCAATCTTAATGTTCTCTTCTGTATTAAGTCCTATAAACTTATTTTTGCTATTAGTGTGTTTAAAATGTATTTTATTTTCATAGCAGAGGTTTCCTTCAGAGGATTTGTATAAGCAAAATCTGTGAAGATTTTTATTCTTTGTGTTTTCATTTGGTGCTGTATTTTTTTTCAAATTCCACATATTGGGCTGAATTCTCAGCCTGTGTAAATCAATGTTAATTGTAAATTGAAGCCAGTGGATCTATGTCAGTTTACACCAGTTGAAGATTTTGTTCATTTTTAACATTTTACTTCTGTCTTCCAATAATTTAAATATCATAATATCATGTAAGTGCAGTGTTATCAGATGTTCCCTTAGTTAATTTTTGAAATGTTCTTCTTTATGAACTTTAAAATAGTAAAGTTCAAAGAACAACTTTAAACTCTTATCAATTACGAAAATAAGTACAAAAGGAATATATACCTGTATGCTAATATAAATTATGGATAGTTAAAGGTGCACATGGTTATGAAACACTTCTACAAACCTTGGCAATTTCAAGGTTGCCATAAATATAAAGATTGAATTAGTTTGTTTGTTTCAGTTTCCACAAGCCATCCTCTTGTAAAGCTTCCTTGCTTTGGGAATTTTAAATGAATGATTGAAGGCGTTTTACACTGATAATAAATACTTCTCTGATAAATATAATGTGGCTTAAGTTAGAATATTTGGTTTTCCATAGGTCTAATGCCCATTGCTTACTGTATCACTTCATTAAGAAGAATGAGTGAGCAAGCAGCAGGTTTTCAGAGCTGTGTATTTCATGGTAGTTTACATAGCAGAAACAGAAATCTGAGAACAGAACTTGAAAGAAAACAAAGAGCTTTACAGTATTTTTTTTCTTTTCAGGAAAACACACAGAAGCTAATTTTAGCTTCTTGATCAAATTGACCCAGTCTTTAACCCTGGCAAACGTTACCACAACACACTTCCAATAGACAATAGTTTGCATACCAACATCACACTGGAAACAGATGTGCATGCTGAACTGGCTTTTTTGGGAGTCTCTCTGAGAATTCCACAGCAGTGAAAGCCTGAAAGAGCTTTCTTCCTAATTGGGGTATAAACTGGGTCTTCTTTCAAATCAGACTGTGAGCTTTACGGAGTATCTCTTTCTTTTTTTAAAAAAAATTTATTATGTCACAGCTATGTTTTGACCAGCGTTTCAAAATATCATTTGCTTAGAAAAACATTACTTGGCATGAAGCTTGATTATTATCTTGAAAAAAAAATTGTTAACAGCTGGGCTATTCATGGGTGATGGTTGCACAGTTTATATATCAAAATGTTTGGAATGTGAACAATTACCTCTTTTACTTTCTCACAAAGTCTCCTATAGTTTATATAAATTGCTTTTGTGTTACCAAAAGTATGTAGTTCTCTCCATGCTGCCTCTTCTCTATCGCCTCATACTCCCCTCCCCATGCCCCATCACCACATTCTCTTTCATTTCCCCCCCAAGCACTCCCCCAAACCTGCTGGGGTTTTGAGGTCACAGTACATGGAAGGCTTGGCCATGCTAATGACCATGTAGTATTGGTGGTCTCTTTGCAATGTGCATTGTTAAAAGGCAGGGCTGTGTGCAGAATGGACCCTCCCACTTAAAGTGCAGTTTGGAAAGGAATGAGCAAAGCTTTTTAAGCTTCCAAGTATTTAATATGGATTCCTCTTATGCACCCTAGAGAGTCATTAGTTTGTAAAACACTGATGAGGTCTAAGCCATGTTTTCAGGGAACAGAGAAATAACTTATTATGAAAGATGATAATATATAATTCCAGGCTCATTCAGTTTTAAGCCTATGGGTCTGATCCTGTACAAGAAGATAACTTTACTCATATGAATATTCACATCCCTACTCTGTAGCTTTTGTTTTGTTGTTATTTAATCATATGTATTGTGGTAGTTCCTGGGAATCCCGGTCATGGACCAGGACCAAGTTGTACTAGGTGCTGTACAAATACAACAAAAAGTTGTTTTCTACCCCAAAGAGCATGCAAATCTAAGTACAGTAGAACCTCAGAGTTATGAACATCAGATTTACGAACTGACTGGTCAACCACACACCTAATTTGGAGCCTGAAGTATGCAATCAAGAAGCAGCAGAATAGAAAATAAAAGTAAATACAGTGTTAAATATATATTTTAAAAAAGCTTAAAAAAAAGATTTGACACGGTAAGGAAACTGTTTCTGTGCTTGTTTCATTTAAATTAAGATGGTTACTATGCAGAAGAAAAATGTTGCTTTTAAAGTTTCAAAGCTGTATTAAGTCAATGTTCAGTTGTAAACTTTTGAAAGAACAACCATAACATTTTGTTCAGAGATACGAACAATTCCCAAGGTGTTTTGTAATTCTGAGGTTCTGCTGTATAAGGCAAGAGGCAACAAGTGAATACAGGCAGACAGGGAGCACAAGGAAACAATGAGACAATGTTGGTCAGCATGAAAAGCGGTTAGGCCAGCTACCTAACTGTTACGTTTTTTTCATAGGCATCATGGCAAAGGAGGGTTTTAAAAATGGATATGAAGGAGGTGGCTTTGTAGATATTTATATGGAGCTACTTCCAAGCATGAGGAGCAGCGTAGGGGAAAGCACAAAATTACTTGTTTGAAAATATCACAAGTGGGCAATAAAAGTTGGCATCATGGGCCAATATGAGGTGGGAGTCAACATCACAATAGTGACCCCTCATGTCAGGCTGCACCTCAGAGCACTGTGAGCATGGCTCAGACCAGTCTATTGTCCTCAGTTTCACCATCTAGACAAGCTGGTATGCCTCCTAGACAGCCTGTCATCCTTGCTGGACTGGTGGATGAGTCAAGACAATGTGGGCAGAGGAGTTTTCTTTTCTCCCTCTCTCATCTTGGGCACCTCAACCATGGGTAGGGAGAGCCTCTTGCTGATCTTAAGGCTCAGAGTTGTGGACTGCTCATGAGGGCAGGCGTCATAAATACACTTCAATTGTGCATGATATTTCATATTTCTCACATTCAGGGCAAGACTGTCCAGATACTCACTGACAATACCAGTACAGTGTTTTATGTGAACAAGCAAGCCAGGTCAGACAGTTCTGTAGGGAGACAGTCAAGTTGTGGAATTGGTGCATTCGAAGCTCAGTCACTGTCAATGCATCTTATTTACCAGAGTTTCAAAATGTCTTGGCAGATCCTTCAGCTTAGACCATGAATAGTCTGTCTAAAAACATTCTCTCTTGAGTGTTCCGCATAGGAAATTTTGCATCCATGGATCTGTTCCTGAGTGGGCAGAACAGAGAGGGTCCCCAAGTCTATTCCAGGGCCGATCACAGCCCTGGATCAATATCAGATGCTTTCCTGTTTCCGTGGAACGAGAACCTGCTCTGTGCATACCTATCAGTACGCCTGATGCCCAGGGTCATTTTCAAGCTCAAGCAAGATCATGGAAGAATGATCCTTATAGCTCCAGCCTGGCCAAGACAGACTCAGTATTCAGACGAAAACGCGCTGTCCACTTAGGAACCTTTGTCATTATGATAACCAGAGGCCTTGTAAAGCAGAGCCATGGTTGGGTGCTGCACCTACACCCTTACGTGCTGCACATCACAGCATGGATCATCAGTGGTTGAATGCAGAAGAGGAACATTTCTCAGCAGCAGTCCAGAATGTTGTCCTTAACAGCAGGAAACCTTCCACAAGAGCACCTTACCTGAGTGGAAGTGTTTCTCCATCTGGATGGCCTTCCATAATGTGTCCTTGATTCAGACTAAGATCCAAACAATTCTGGACTATCTGTTGCACCTTAAGAAGTCAGATCTAACCCTCATCACCATTAAGGCTAATCTGGCTGACACCTTGGAATTTCACCCTTGCATAAAAAATAAAACTGTTTTCCCTCACCCTATCATGATCGCTTTCCTGAGAGGTCTTAATAAATTGTTTCCACCTATCAAGGACCTCCTTGGGATTTTAATTTTTTTTTGTCTTCTTTTATAGACTATCCTTTCGAGCCTTTAGCTTTGTGCTCAATTCTGTACCTGTCAGTGAAGGTAGGTTTCATAGTGGCCATCACCTCTGCTAGGAGGGTGGGAGAACTGTTCATTGATCCACCTTACACAGTTTTCAACAGGAACAAGTTTTAGCATAGACCCCATCTTAAGTTTCTCTCAAAGGTGGTGTCTGACTTCTACCTAAATCAGTCTATGTACCTGCCAGTTTTCTTCCAAAAACTGCATACTTACAAGGACAAGTGAAGACTTCAAACCCTCAACATTTAAGTATTGGGTTTATACCTGGATAGGACAAAGCCCCCCTTTGTTTCTTCACAGCTCTTTGCAAAGAATATGAGAAGTCAACCAGTCACAACTCAGAGACTCTAAAAATGAATTATTGCTACATTACAATGTGTTATGCTTCCAGAGGGGTAGCACCTCCTGAGAAATGCACAGCCCACTCAACCAGAGTACATTCGATCTCAGCAGCATTTGTCTCACACATCTCAGCTGTGGACATCTGCAGGACAGTGACATGTCCTCCATTCATATATTCAACAAACATTATGCACTCGCTGCTGCATTGAGAAAAGATGGAAATGTAGACAAAGCAGTCCTACTTTCTCCTCCAGTGAGACTCTGAACCCCTCCACTTGGGAGTCACCTACAATATAATGGACATATGCAAGTGCTCAAAGAAGAAAAAGTTACTCAACTTTTCATAATTGTTGCTCTTCGAGACCCACCCTCCTTCACTGATGCATTGGAATCTACCACTGGCTTCCAAGGTGAAGAAACTGAAGGAGGATCAGGATGACTCTCCATCCTTTATACCCTTGTTTCAAAGCACAAGAAGCTCACCTGGCAGGGCCGCCCCAACTGGTACTGCTAGGGGAAACGCTCTGGCACCAGTGCACAGAACGCACACTTTCCTACCATGTAATAGACATGTGTAATGCCTCAAAGGACAACATTTACAAGAAGAGGAATCCAAAAAAGAAAAGTAGTACTTGTGGCACCTTAGAGACTAACAAATTTATTTGAGCATCAGCTTCCAATGAAGTGAACTGTAGCTCACGAAAGCTTATGCTCAGATAAATTTGTTAGTCTCTGAGGTGCCACAAGTACTCCTTTTCTTTTTTGCGAATACAGACTAACACGGCTGCTACTCTGAAACCTGAGAAGAGGAATAATTTTTTCCCATTTTTTTCTACATGCTTGTAACATTTTTTTAAAGGGTTGATATGTTCAATGTTTCAGCTCTCCCTAGGGTTAAATTAAAAAAAAAATCAACTTTAACACAAACAGCTCTGCTGCTGTTTTTTAATATTTCTAAAAGGGGGGTGAATCAGTGACGTTTCTACTGTACAGAATTGTCCACTTTTTTTTTTCTTTGTCCTTTGGGGATAACTCAAAAAGGGACTGTACTTTGAAACTTCTCACCTGAGACCCAAAACTGTGATTACCTATGCACGTTAAGACATATGAGTTGTGTCTGAAGAGACAATCATGCTTCATTGAGCTTTAAATATAATTTAATATTACAACATTGGATACCTGCTGCTTCTGCAAACAGAGGGTGTGGTGATCCTGGAGATTCCAACCCTGGAAACGGGAATGGGGACTGCCACCTCTGCAGTAGCATTCCCCCAGGCCTCATTTAAGCCCTTCTAAGGGGTCTGTGCAGTTCAGGGGAGATAGTGGGCAGGTCTGGTGAGAATAGGCACCTCTGTGGCATTGACAGACACAAGTACCCTGTGGTAGTTTCTTAGGAAGTTAGTACTGATACTGTTGCAATATCCATGAGTATGTCCTGGGGCATTTTGAAGGGCTGGAGTATCCCCAAAGGATTTCAGATCCTTTGCAATATCCACAGATAAATGTCCCCCAGTTACCCACAGATAAATGGCTCCCTCATGAGCCATCCTACAGCAGTCTTCCCCTTCGTGTCTGAACCAAGTTCATTCCATTTAGAGCAGCCTTGAAGTTTCAAAGAGCGAGTGGTAGCATCACCATTAATTTATTCAGAGAAACTCCAGTGATGCTTTGGAAAGTATGTCTGCACTGTCATCACATCCCTTTTCTTATCTATGTTTCCTTTATGACAACAAGAACAACCACCCCAGCAGCCATGAAATTCCAGTTTCCTGGGTGGTTTTCTAGGGCTTTGAGCAAAGGTTATTTTCTTCTGACAAATTTTGGCCCAATGAAATTTCGTTCCTCTCTCCCATCAAAAAGATCTGATGGGAGGAGGTGACCCTAAATGAATCTAAAATTTAAGGCTGAATATGCAACTTTAACAGCTTGCACACATGCATTACCAGGGCTTGAAAAATCTGCTCTACCAGTGACCCTTTTTAAAGGTCTAATTTTATAGATGAGATGCATTTTAATTTCTATCCCATTTAGTTCTGCATTTAATTCTGCAAAGCATCTCGGATACAGATTGTACACACTATCCAAAATAAACTTGTATTGTATCCCATAAATGAATGTCCAAAGCGGTATAATAGGTGTTAATCGACAGGTGTCTTGTAATGTTGGAGCCCCTCTTGAGACTGATCCAAAGCCCATGGAAGCATGTTCTGCTGTTTTCACATATCTGTTAAATCAATCTCTATGAAATCGCCACCTTGTTCAGCTTTACATTGTGCTGTGATGAGGAATGAGAGAGACTAGAAGTGGTTGCTTAATCAAATGTTGGTGATTAGCATTAAAAACAAAAACTTGTTTCACAACTGTTTGTTTGCTTACAAAATAGGGATTTTATCCAAAAACCCTTATTCAAATGAGTGAAGAGTACATAACCAAAACTGTGTTACAGTCACTGAACAAAGAACACTTTGCTGGCATGAAAAGCATTCAAAAATGTTTCATCTAGATACAATATTTATGCTGGTTACAAATGTGCCATCACTTACCTCTTCAGGGAGTGGCTGTGATTTATCACTGAACTTTACTAGCAAGTTAGTACCTGTATTTCTTTTAGTTGAAAACTCTCTAATTTGGCTTTGAAAAGAAGTAGAGTTGCCCATAAGATTGTTTTTTTATTTTTTCCCAGAACTTCCCACACATAAATTAGATTTGGGTTTGAATCATAAAGCTTGGATATTAACTTTGCCAAAGATGGGGAGTATTCAGTTCCAGGGTTTTGATTCAGCCAATTATAGAAATAGTAGCCAGCATGAAGTTAGGAATTTATTCTAATGCGTACTTCCTGAAGGACCGGGGGAGTTGGTATCTCTGGTTTTCTTTCAGGATCACCTCAAACTTTTTTTTTTTTTGCCTTCTTACATATACATCTGTAAGAAGCTAATGTGTCTTCCTACCAGTGTGTTTATCATAACATGCTTTCAGTGTATGGTTGTAGTACAGTTGTCTAGTTATAAATCTGTGCCAGAATCCAGCCCCGATTCTGTTATATAAGATTGGAGTCATCCACTGACTATAATATAATGCCCTTCAGAACACAAAGCTGACAGATACAGCTGAATATTAATGTTCAGTGAATTTACCAGCAGGGCCATTGGTGCCACTTACAAGCATTGGATCATGAGGAATTTACCCTCAAATGGGCAGAGAACGTTAAATTGTTTGTTCTGCTATGAAGTGAATGCCCTGCAGTGAACTTCCGTTTGTAATTTTCATGTGTTTTTCTGGATAATGTTTTCAATTACCCATGTTAGAGTAAACCATAACTCCTTTCATAGGCATGTTACTGTAGTGAAGCTGGCAAAACTGTGGGCCTCTTGAAATATTTCACTACTTGGAAATGCAACAAGAAAAATGATTGCTTCATGGACATTTTACTGAGGAATTCATTTTTTTCCATCTCTGGCAAGTCCATTTGCTGCCCTGCTTATATGGCTGTTGAATAACATGTTATTATAGTTGGGAAAAGAGTAGTTCTTTTGTCAGTTGTGTTGCATTTTGTGGTAAAATGGGAGAAAACAAATCATTAAGAGGCTATTTTGGTTCAAGACATTACACATTATGAAGAAGCTGGTTTTGAACCTCCGTCAACTCCAAATAAATTTGGACCTATTTGTATTGAGCCCAATCATCCATTAAGCAAACTGTGCCATGCCCTATTGCTTACTTATTTACATCTGTTAATTCTTGTCAAGGACACATTAAAGGATAATGTTCATGCTCCTAATGGGTACTGACACAAGCCATGTCTTCCTAAAGAGAATATCATAATTATTACATGATGTGATGAGGTGTCCAGCCTACACAGGACTGACTGGGGGAGGAGGAGGAGCCAGAGAGCAGAGAACTAAGTGATTGCAAGCAGGCCTACATGTGCAGGATCAGGTGGGACCTAAAAGCCAGGTAGCGGGCTACAGACTGGGGCAGCGGAGCAAGGCTGCAGGAAGACAGGCAGGAATCACTCCCTGGGAAGAGGAAGGAGGAGGGTTCTTGGAGCTGGTACACTCAGAGGGAGAGAGAAGGGGAACCAGAGTGGTAGGAAACAGTCCAGGGAAGGAGTAGTGGGGGCTCAGAGAGGAAAATCAAGAGCTGTTTTGCTGAGGGTCCCTGGACTGGAACCAGGAGAAGAGGACGGGCCTGAGTTCCCCTACCAGCCACTGAGGGAGTGGCTCTGGAGCTGTGAATGGGAAGACTGCCTAGGACTGTTGATGGACTAAATCCCAGAAGGGGGACACTGAGTGACCTAGCTAAGGGGCTAAGTCACGAAGAGGATGCTATGGGTCCTGGAGCAAGAGGAGCTGCAGACCGGAGTTAGAGTGATAGCATGCAAACCGCGGACAGGGGTGTTGGCTTCAAGAGCTAATCTCCAGAGTGACCACAGAAGACGCCAGATTGGCAGTGAGTGGAGCACCCCATAACCCATGGGAAACGAGAATAATTCTTGCAAGTGATGGCTGCAGTAATTGTTTAGACTATAGAGAGTATACAATCTGTACCCATTGCACCATATTAATAAACCTTTAAGTTCTGATGATGGTCTGTGGATCAACTCATTCATCTGACCTACTCAACCCTGGCCAACTGCTTAGGCTCCCATTCAGGAAATCATCCCTGTTCAGCAAAGCACTTAACTTTAAACACGTGCTTAAGTGCTTTCCTGAGTCAGAGCCTTAAATAGTCATGTGGGAGGACTTTCTCAGCAGTAGTCCTATTGAGGTTGAGTTCAACTGCCCACTAATGCACTGAAGTCAAGGGAGCTACTCACATGAGTAAATGCTGCAGAATCAGGCTTTCGAAATGCACAGAGCAATTCCAAATTTGAACAGAATTATATTACTCAGACATAATTCATTGCAAATAATCTACCCATTGGGCTAGACAGACTTTTTTTTGGGCCAGTCTGTCACATCACTTTCTATTTAAGTGCAGACAAACTTTTTTGATCTTCCATTACAAAAATAAATAAAATACTTGTTACTGAGCTTACACAGCGGTAGGTTTCCATCATTTTATATCATAATTATTTAAACATTTTCCCTTCAGAAATGCCAAAAGGACTTATAACGCATTAGGAGTTAAATGCTTGCCCAATTTTACTTAAAAAAAATTTTTTTGTTAATATATGGGTATTAAGTCAAGTTGCACTCTTGCAAAATAAAAGCAATGCGTTCAAAATTAGCAATATTTGTGGCAAGCTTTTATCCATACAAATAAGAAATGAAAAACATGTTTTCAAATATAAAAATCCACTCTAAGTTAAGACCTAATATGCCACATTTAATAAGAGTTATTATTTCTACTCAATTTATAACCACAGAAAAAAGAATTCTGATGTAAATTATTTTATGTAAGTAATGTAAATATGACAACTGTTCAATTAAAGGACACTTTGGGGCTCTGATCCTTCATACATTGAGTTCAAAGGGTATGATGACTCCTGCATAATGAATGACATTATACACATTTGAAAAATTACTCGCTTACAAAAGTAGTATAATGTGTTTGAAGTATTGAACTATTTTAATGATTATTCAAGGGATGATCAACTTGTAACAGGGAAAATCTTTGTGATTCGAGGGGAAACTTGAATCAAAGTTAATGAAAAGCAGCCACATCTGATGATTCTACCAATGATTTCTTCTTTTTAATTTCTCTGTTTATAAAAAGATATCAGCAACGGATTCTGATATAAGCTTATTCATACTGAGTTGCACCTTACTCCATAAGTGGTCCCATTGAGTTCAGTGGGGTAAAGTACTATTACCATGAGTATCAGAATCTGGTATTGTATCATTTTAATGTCTCAGTTCTACATTCAGCCCATTGAATGAGTGGAATTATGAGGTGATTTCTGTTAATTTTGAATGGTCAATTATGACTGAGTACCTGATCCTGCTTCTACTGAAGTCAGTCACAAAACTCTCATCGTACTTAGATGGGAGCATGAGCAGGTCTTTAATTTAGTAAGAATCAATGTTTTTTGCTCTGATTTCTCCACTTTGAGTGAGAATGATGGTTACAGGGGGCTCCTCTCTGCAACTCTCTGATCCTCAGCTGCCCAGCCTCCCCCCACAAGTTAGTGCAGCAACGCACCCTCCCCAGCTTTCACCACTGGCAACAGTGGAGCTCTGTGTACCAGGTCTCCACCTTTCCCTCACACCGGGGATGACGGGGCAGTAGCCAGAAGGAGGCACAGAGATGCCTCTGCCATCAAGGAATTCTCCACTAGCTATCTCTGGCCACTTTGCACCTGTCCCTTCATTTTCTTGCTGTGTCTGCACAGTGAACAAGCACATTTTAAATAATGCTAAATACATAAAAGCAGATTCTAGTTCAATCCATCTTTTTAAACATTTTCTCAGTGGCCCCATTTCTGCTGAGTGATGAATATTAATGTTCCACTAAATGTACATCCAAATAGCTTGAACACCACTACACATTCCCACATCATTGCTTCAAGCTGTAGGAAAGTAGAAAAACTAATGAACAGGGCTATTTTGGAGTCAAAGTTTCATTTCATAACACGCTTTTTAAGAATTTAGGTTTAGAAGTCGGCTCGGTTTCTTCTTTATTTCTTCCTATGCTGTGAACTCTCATGTCAAAGCATTTTTGAGAAAGAAGTCTGGCCAAGGACACAGAGGTCTGATAGCTGTGCACAGGGCAGTGACCAATTAAACAGTTAACCATCTTCCAAAACCATAATCCAGCCTTCTAATTCCTTTACTGCTTTTTATGTCTGTAAAGATAGCTGGAAGTCTGTCTTATGATGGTGTCAGTATGCCACTGTACAGTCACACCTGGCGTCACTGTAGGGGATCCATCATGCAAAGTGCTGAGGACTCCAGCTCTGATCCAGCAAAGCGCTTGAACATATGAGTAGATCTGTTGATTGCAACACGCCTACTCATGTGTTTGGCTGGCTCTGACTCTAAGTGAGGTTAGAATTTGCCACACAGTTTACTATCTTTAAACCTATTTAACTCATCCAGCCTCCTGGCCTTGTTTAAAGTAGAGCTAATTTGAAGAGCTAGTATATGGTCAGAAAAGATTTCCTCAAGATATCTATGGCAGCATCACGCCACATCACAGAGACAGCGGTGTTTGACTGTTTGGCTCTGTTCTTCACATCTGATATACTTAGTTGCACTGTGATATTTCCCCCATTTACTCGGTCTCCTCACCTGAAGCAGACGTGTTCTGGTGCTTCTTTCAAAGAGGAAAAATGTCCATTTCTTTGGTCTGAAAAAATTCATTTGCTGGGATAATAGGTCCCCTCATTCTTTGTGTTATTTATCAGCTGTCTGTTTCTCTACTGCACAGGCCCTGGCTCATTAAGTGAAAGTGATGACAAGGCCAGCTGGCAGTAAGCCTTAGTTACAGTTTAGCTCATGTGGCCATAGTGCTTAAGAAGAATTTGGCTTGCAAAATTCATTGCTGGTGGTAAGGCGTTCTAATTTAGCTTTGGTCTGGTTAGTCACTTTTGGAATTCAGATAATTGTCTGGTTATTGAACTGTTCTTTTCTCTGTCATAACAGAACTTGCCAGAAAGAAAATTAATGTGCAGGACAGGAAATGTGTGGCCCATCTAGAAAGCCAAAGTTGTTGGCTGAATCTCTGAAACTGTGACAAGCAGCCATTAGCTGAAGTTGGATCCAGGTCTCTTCCTGCAGACAAGCACATTAGGCCATGAATCTGAGGAACCTCAGATGGAGACGAATCCCTCTCAACCACAGGCCACAAATGTCCCTCAGGGGCTTGCTTCAGTCTTCATACAGATGCACTTACCCATTTTTTTCAGGCTACTACTTGCTTTCTCAGACCAGATGTATTCAAATATCAAAATGAAATGTGAACTCCTGACTTGACTCTTGCAAATATTTTCAGATACAGTTCTTGCTCCCAGGAACTCCAGAAAGTAAATTTTTAACTATAAAAGGAATGAGGGAGACTGAACATACAGGAGTTGCTTGTTCTTGGTCCCTCCTTTACCACAGAAGAAGAAATTCATTTAAATATAAATGAAAATATCATAGCTCTTCTTCAGAAGAGGTAAAATCAGAGAAATGTATGGTTGGACAAGATCTCGAGAGGTCATCTAGTCCAGCATCCTGCACTAAGGCAGGACCAAGTATCCCTATATCATCCATGACAGATGTCTTTTGAATCTGTTCTTAAAAACCTCCAATGACAAGGATTTCACAACCTCCCTTGAAAACCTGTTCCTGTGCTTAACTACAATAGTTACAGAGTTACAGACACCTCGGGAATTGAGGTTATCCGTAACTTTGAAATGTTTGCAACTCTGAACAAAATGCAGCTCCAGCTCCAGCAGTTGAGACTCCAGGCCAGGTTCCAGAGGCAGCTTGGCAGATTCCTTGCAGGCAACTTCTTTCCTGGGCCAGCTTCTCCCCCTTCTGGACGAGGTGGGTGTGGGGGATAATGGGGTGAAAACAGAGTGTCCCCCTCCTGGCGGGGGGGTGTGTGTGTGTGTGTGTGTGTGTGTGTGTGTGTGTGTGTGAGAGAGAGAGAGAAACAGTGCCCCCCCACCCCTGGCTGGGGAAGGAGGGGTGAAAACAGCACCCATGGCTTACGGGAATGCAGTGCAGACCCCAGTGCTGCTCCTGTTCCGGCTATTTTGAGCTGGCAGCGGGGGCTCACAGCTTTACCTAGCTGTAAGTGGGTGCCTGATGCATGGGTGGGTAGGGGTGGAGGTAGGGGTGCGGAAAGGTAGCCCAAATCTAGCTACCTTTAAGATGCAATACGGGCACAGTACAGTATTTGCTTATTTTTGTCTCCGCTGCTGCCAGATTGGTTACTTCCAGTTTCACAGGGTGTCCAATAGACTGGTCAGTCCCTAACTCTGGTGTTCGTATCTTTGAGGTTCTACTGCATCCCTATATTAGAAAGTTTTTCCTAATACGTAATTTGAATCTCCCTTGCTGCAGATTAAGCCAACTCTTTCTTGTCCTACCTTCAGTGGACATGGAGAACAATTGATCACTGTCCACTTTATAACAGCCCTTAACATACGTGAAGACTATTATCAGGTTTCTCCCCCCCCCCCCAAGTCTTCTTTTCTCAAGACTAAACATACCCAGTTTTTCTAACCTTTCCTCAAAGGTCAGGTTTTCTACACCTTTTATTGTTTTGTTACTCTCTTCTGGACTCTCTCCAGTTTGTCCACATCTTTTTTAAACTGTGGCACTCAGAACTGGACACAGTACTCCAGCTGAGGCCTCACCAGTGCCAAGTAGAACAGGACAGTTCCCTCCTGTTCTTTATGTACAGCACTCCTGTTAATACACCCCTTTTTCACAATTGCATCATATTGTTGACTAATATTCAGTTTATGATGCCATATAACCCCCAGATCCTTTTCAGCAATAGTACTACCTAGCTAGTTGTTCTCTGTTTTATAGTTGTGCATTTGATTTTTTCCTTCCTAAGTGCGGTACTTCGTGCTTGTCTTTACTGAATTTCAACTTGTTGATTTTAATCCCCTCAGGCTCAGATCAGAGTTCATTGTTTCAATAAACAGATGGCACAAATTCTGTATAGTAGACTTTTGGCCCCAATCCTGAAATTTCATCCATGCAGGCAGACACCTGTGCTCATGTAGAATCTCATTGTGAGGACTCCACCCATGGAGATGTGATTGCAAGGTTGGGCCCTTAGTTGATTTTTTTTTTAAATAGAAGCTTCTTATAAAAGGAGGAGTAAAACGAGTTTTTCTTCAAGCTTACAATGATCAATATTGCCTTGTTTGAGAAGAAAATCACACATTTCATTATTTAGACATTATCCTAGTCAAAGCAGACTTATTTAAGAAGGCATTCTGGTTACTTCCAAGGCAATTCAGATACATGAGTACTGCAGCATCATTATAAATCTGGAAAAGAGCCCCAGGATATCAGGAGATCTCACTGTCTGCAGCAAAAGAATTTCTCACATCCAAAGATTTAGTCCTATTTCTGTACATCACAACAGAGTTCTCAAACTGGCAAGCATATTACAAGTTACATGACAGGCAACAGACATAGCTTGGCACAAGGTACAGACTGTAGGTATGACCATATCATTCCTAAGAGTATAATAGCAAATTTGCCAATTTTGGCCCTTAAAGCTTTTCTCAGAGGGCCAGCACATCTGATGTCCTCAATATAGGGTTTAAGTGAGACTTTAGAGGTGTATATAGGCCGTGTTCTGCATTCTGCCAGGTGATAACTTCACCTTTTGATAACTAGATTGTTATGATGGAAGTCTGGACCAGTGGTGCCAAACACCCATATGATGTATTGTGATCCACATGTGAACGACATGTAACCGATAACGCACTGCCTTCCTGAGTCTGCAGACTGCCTGAAATAAACTGTGTAAATTCCTCGCTGCCCCAATTTTCTCTTTTTTGCGGTGTTAACTCAAAGTCTAACAACAAAAAATTAAATGTTAATATTAACTATTTAATTATTGACTGTTTTTAACAAGTGGGATGGGAAGCAGATAAAAGTGCAGACTAGGGGAGAAGAAAAACTGGGAACTGCTGCAGGAGGAAATGCAGAGGATGAAAAGAGGAGAGATACAGAAATGGGACACAGTAAGTGGCAGGGGAAGAAGATGGGGAAAGAAGAGTGGGGAAGAGTAGAAACAGCAGTGGTCATAAAGGCTTATTGAGAGTGGTAGATGGTCGTAAGCTTATACTCTGACCAACGAAATTAAAAATGGAATGGTCTTCTCCACAGAATGAGTCTTGCGTCTCTGGCCGAAACTTTCTCCTGAGATTACCACCAAAAGCTCTGCAGACAGTACTTGATGATGAAGAAACAATTGTCAGGAAGCCATTGGTAGACCCAGTAAACCAGCAATGCTATTGGAGAGTAACATGACTTCAGTTATGCAGCAATAAAAGGACAGCTAGCATTCCAACTTATGTCAGGGAGCAGGGTGGATTCTGCCACGGCTAGGGAGAGAGAAACAAGCTAATAAATGCAATTTGCATTTGCATACAAGGGAATCCATACCACCAAATTGATTGGTTGAGCAGCCAGACCTTACTCCTGGGAGAATGGAAACTTAACCAACAGATGTTTATTCAAATAGCAAATGTGGAATCTTCCAGTGATTGATTTATTCAAATCCAGGTGGCCAGGAGCCAGGAATATTAAAAAGAGACAGGTCAAAAATCATATTTATAGCTCCTTACTGGCCCCATAGACCATGCTTTTCACAAATGAAGGAGATTTCAATCAGCAAACTCTGGAAGGTACCGATATTCCAGGACTCATTGTGACAGACCCCTGCTTATTTATCCAGATGTGAAAAAAATAGATGGTTAAATCTTCAGACTGCTAGATACTACCAAAATTTTATCAATAGTCTTTTAAAATCTTGGAAAGATTCTGCATGTATAGGAGTCAGATGCTGTCCTCAGACACATATATGCTAGTCCCTTGGATTTCAGCGGAATCCTGCCATGTATGTGAGGGTAGAAAAATGGCCCATGTTGTACAAAGACATTTGGAATATTTTGTTTTTCTTTTCGTGGAATAAATCTCATGCTGCAAATCGTCTGTTGGATCCTACATCAACTAGTTAAGACATTTTTCTTTGTATCCAGATATAAAAGATGACCAATTATACTAGCTCTTTAGGAATTTAAGATTTCTGCTCTAGGGGCATGACTCCAGATGAGAATAGGTAATTTAGTTCCCATTCCACATACTTCTCATTTCTTAGGGCAATGTCTGCTTTGTTTGTTTGTTTTGAGTTTTTTCAAATTGTGGCTGTGTGTGAGATCCCCAATCATAAATTAGGACTCCCCTGTGCTATGTGCTCTACAAATACATAATAAAATGATAGTCTTTGCCCTGGGGAACTTAAAATCAAGTATAAGATGAGGCAACAGATGGATACAACAATATACGGGAGAGTGCAGGGTAATAATGAAACAAAACTGATCAGCCTGAAAAGCAAATTTCCCACGCACTGACCACTTCCATGGTTTTGGGGTGGGGTGGGGGAACAGAATCCTACCCTAATTCTAAATGCCTTTGTAAAGCTTAATTTTTAATCTTGAAATAGCTAAGACCTATTGTACAGCCAGTTTAATATCTGATATCATCTTTTAGGAGACTATATCTTGTTTTTACTGTATAATTAGCATTATAGTTGAGCATAGAGGACCCAGAGGAGACTGAGACCTCATTGTGAATGATATGTATGAAAACATCTTACAGTTTTATACTGTGCTTTTTGTCTCAATGATTCCGCAAATTTCTTACTAGCTATATGCATCCAGATATCACCTCAGCAACGAAATGTAGGTACCTTATTTATGGGGTGGAGGGTGGCTCAGGTGGACAATTACTGCAAAGCACATTGCACAGTGTTGAGAAAGAGGAAGTATTTGGCTAGAGGCACCCTAAGGCAAGCCTTCACACCAGCAAAGAGTGTTCGTTACAGTCTCGGTAGAGCAGACAAAGTCTTTCTTTTTAAGAGAGGCATGGGAAGTCAATTTAACTGCTATCATGGGGAGCCTTGCAATTCATTAGGTAAACTGTGAAATGGCCAATGAGAACCAAATGCAGGTTTGGCTCTCTACTGCAAGTGGCTGAGCAGCTTTTGCAAGGATCTGAGCTCCTCCACTATTGGGGTGCAATCCTTGCCCCATTAAAGTCAATGGCTAAACTCCCATTGAGTTTAATGGGGTCATGATATCACCTTTGGAATTTAAAGTTTCTTTGCTGCTCCCATGAAGCACATAACATCTAGCAGGGCCAAGCCCTCTGTAATGTGGTGGAATAGCTGAGCTGTATTTTTTTGGATTCAGGGATGTGCATCTAGGAGAACTAAATATACAGATAAGGAAAAATATCACCTCTCTTTAATTTCCTCATACTAGGGGATGGGACTGCAATTAGTTAGTATTGCATTTGTATTTGGCATTTATACAGTGCTGTATTATATGTTAATTTAGCATTTAAACCTATGGTATAAAGCATTCATATGTATTTATACAATTATTTGGTTTCATTTTTTAAAAAAAGAAAAGAACTGTTTAATTTTCTGGGAACATTGTCTAATGAAACTTTTCTTCCCTGTGCTCCAATAAAATCACTCTAGAGTTGCCAGAAGTCATCTAGAAAAGTAAATAGAAAATTATTTGATTTTGGCTCATCCAAATGAGATGAATATTGTAAAATGCTCTTCAGGGTTAATCAATCTTACTTTTAGAAATTAAAGTCCCTTGAAATGGATTAGAATTTCAGTTATTTTAATGTACCACAAGTGACAGTTAACTTATCTAACTTCAATAGAGACTTCTATTAGTGGTTTTTCCATCACTATAAACCTCTTTTTGCTGCAGTTAATCCTTATCTGTATATCTTTATGATTTCAGTATTATTTCACATAGTCCCACGCTTTGCCCTAACTCTTAATTTACACATTTGCCTTGGCTGGGTCCCCTCACCCTGCCTACAGATTTATCCCATGTCATCTCCTTATAGCAATTTATAACCTCTATAAAATGTCATGTAGAGTCACTTTTTATGTTTCTGAGTAATGGCTAGAAAGAATTGCACAGGGAATCAAAAATCTAATGAGTTGTACATTATTTTACTATTTATAACCAGAGAGCGGTCATTGACAATGTTTGGCAATTTTACAGCTAAGAGCCCGGACTATTGTGCTTTTGAATGTAATTTATTAAGCAAATAAAACTCTTATTGGTAATGGGTCCTGTTAAATCTGGGGCACCACATGAGTTCCAGGCCCATGCAGCTGTGGAAGTTTCATAGTAACTGCATACATCTTGCATGTCTGGACACTAATATTTTACACTTACTTCATAGTTTTCTTTATTCAATTGCTTTTATTCTCTTGATTGGGTTGTAACCAGCCATTTATAGTGAAAACCTTAGGTGAGGGGTGGAGCAGCGAGAGAAATAAAATGCATTTATTCTGAGAAGACTTAAATCTTTTTTTTATGAGGCATGACATATAGTAAGCTAGGCGGTGGAGAAAATGGCAGAAAAGTTAATGGCTTACACAGGTTAAAAAAAAAATCTCGATAAAATAGAAGAAGGTAAGGAAAGCAAAAAAATTATTCTAGGTGCAGTTTTCCTCAGATTAGATGTTATGAATCAAATCTTGTTCTTGAACAAGTCATTTATTTTTAATTTTTTTTGTCTTGCTCATTTGTGGTGTTAAATTAGTGGAATGCATTATTAAGGGTTTGCCTTAGAACACCGAAGAGAAAGAATGTGATGTCATTGTATAAGTGTGTATAAATGTAAATGTGTGTTGTCTTCTTTCACAGGAATTTGTCTTAAGGAAAAAATATTTTAAATTTAAATTTTATTTTTTTTACAATTGTAAGCTGTGATTATCTTCTCATTTAAACTAGTAAGATCACTGGAATTATACCAACATAAAACAGTTGTACACAAGAGGAGAACCAGGCCCACAGGATCATCATTGGAAAAGATCAAAGATTGTCCAATCGGTTTTCCAGTTCACTTGTGTTTGTCACTAATTTAATCTTCCCATTTATATATTTAGGTCTTGCAGCCAATCAATGGGCATAGTGATATGCAAGAAATACAAAGAGGTTTTTTTTCAGGGGAGGGAATGTAGCGGGTCAAAATCTGATCTCAGCGCTGTGTAAATCTAGAGTAATTTAACAAAAATCAGTGGAATTAGATCATTGCGAACTCAGAATAACTGGGTTAAAAATGTAACACTGCATTTAAATATATGCAGATACAAACCAACCCAAAGTGTATCATTAGTTTTTTATTTATTAGAAATTGTCCTGTGTTTTGTAGAGGAAAGATTACGGTTTTGGTTTTTGGGTTTTTTTAATACTATATTTATCGAACTGTAAATGATATAGGAGAGTAGTCACCAGTTTTTTAATGGATTTTTTTTAGTTAAAAGAAATTCTGTACTGATTTAGGCCAAGATTTTCAGAAGTGATAGTTACTTTGGAAGCCTTAATTTTGGGTTGCCTGATTTTAAGACACCTTAGAAAGATCTGAGTTTCAGAGGGTGAGTGGTCAGTAGCTTCTGCAATCACACCCCTTTAAGATGTCTCATCTTGGGCACCCAAAATCACAAGATGCTTTTAAAAATCTTAGTCTTATTGGTTTAATAGTTACAAGCATATTTCCTTCAGCAGGCACTTGGCAGTTAGCTTAATCTACAGTCTCTGGCACCATCGAAGAGACCTGGACTTTGGAAACTAAGATTTCAGAACATCAGTCTATCTTGAGCCCCTACAGATCTCTGTGTGTTATAGAGATGGCACAGTTCATTGTTGAGAGTACATCTTTAGTTGCATTCTCCCTGTTTGGTTGCTTTGCTCTCAAGAGGACTTCTTTAATTTTTTTCTGGCTGCAGAGAAAAAGGAAGCTGTGTCTTAAATTAGTTCAAATGGCACCAGTAGAATGAAATGTTTGTGAAAATCAGCAAACCTCCTTGCCCCATTAGCATTAACCAGGATATCCTGTGCCTTGGTCATTGCCTTGAGGATGAGGAACTTTTTTGTTGTTTTTTTAATGTACAGTATCCTTTAGTTTGTAGCTAAGAAAAGAAGAGACTCCATCCATTCTAAAAATCTAAAGAAGGTGGCCATGGGGGGAAAAAGGTTAATAGAAAACAGATTTAGAAAAATATTATATCTATCCTTCTGGGTAAATAAATCAGTAAATAAAACAGCTTGATAGCCATAACCATAACCTACCATGCAGCAAAGACATAAATATTCCCTTTAGGTCAATGGCTACATACCACATCATATCTGTGCAGTTGGCAACAACTTCTTATTAACATACAGTAAACAGTTGTGAATGAGCAGATGGGGATTTCGGTTTGGGGTGAGTTTTTTTTTTAACTTAAAACAATTGGGAAAATATTGTATCTGGATATTAGTAACACATGACTTAGATTTCACTATACTTTATCTACAATACATCTGGGACATAATTTAATCATCTGTACACACACATTGTTGAACCCATACCTGAAAGATCAGGTAGCCATGTTTTTTCAGTAGCCTGAGTCATTTCAGATTTAGGGTCACATTCTCCCTTCTATTGCATTGATTTTAGAGCAATTGCCCCAATGTAAATGAGAGAATTTTAGTCCATCTAATATACACCCTACATGTTGTTGTTCAGAAGTAATCAAATGCATACTCTACGACCTTAGTTTTCCATACGTCTCAGGGAAACATTTTAAAATTGGTTTAAAAACGCTACAAACCTTTTGCGTTTCTTTGATTGAACTATTTGTTGGCACATGTAGATCTTTTGTGCAGACTTGCAATGCAGAGCATCTATAGGGTGTTTTTTTTTCTTGTGCACCAGGTTGGTTTGTTTCTTCGTTAACTTCTTCCCCACCCCCAATTCCCCTAAAGTGTAACCAAATACTAGCTGCAACTGGAGTACTGAGCAACCTTGTTAACTTAACATTTTCATTCAGATTTCCTGACGTAGCAGAGTTAGACAGGGCAAGTGTTGATCAACACCTCTGTAGTGTTTCTCTAATTATTGAACTGGTACCTCTAGGGTCTAGTAAAGCTTTGCACTGTTAGCAATAAAGCAACTGAACTTTTTTTTGGGGGGGTACCTTCTGGCCTTCCTTAAGAGAGCCCCAGCCTACTGTAGTAAATTGTAGCTGTAGCCTTGATAATACAGTGCTTGGACAATAAGGTCTCAAGGGGTGCTTACTGAAAGAGATTAAACTGTAATTAAACTGCCCTGTGAGTAAGGAGGAAGGAAAAAAAAAAGATTTGTGGTTTTCATAAAGCAGAAAAAAAATACATTGACTGGTGTTTACCTCCCAAAGACTTTTTTGCCGTCTTGACTACAAAACAGTCTTATTTTTAGCAGGCCAGGGTTTTGCAATAGTGCCATATCAATCCCACAATCCTGTTCTTTGAAATAATTGCACTGAGCTAGTCCCAAATCAGCAGTAACTGACTGAAAAGCAGGAAAGAAGCATTTAACATACATAGAAGTAGATGAAATTTACCATGAATGTATGTAAGCAGTCTGCACTACTATGTATTATTTTAATGGGGCCTTAATTGAACACTCAGCTATTTAATATCCTTTTGTTTAGGCTCAAAAGTAGTGTTGGGATTTTTTAACCCCTCCTATCAGCTTGGCTATTAAATATTGTGGCTTTCCAGCTATCAGTCTCCGATCAGCACAGTTAGTGCATTTTACCTTCCAAGGAAGTGCTCTTTGAGCCAGCTGGAGCACGAAAAATGTAGGAGCTGGAGAAAGTCATAATTGAAACAGGCGACTGCTCCAGTACAGACAGGAAATAAAAGGAAGACTGGGCCCTTCAATGGATTAAATTAGATGTTTCAAATTCAGACAGTATCAGGAAAAAGAAGACTTGTGTTAGCAAAAAAAAAAAAAAAAAAAAAAAAAAAAAAAAAAAAGGTAACAGTAAGTTCATTCAGTTGAACACCCATCCCTCCTCTCCTCCCTCGTTCCCCGCCCCTTCCCCCCAACACATGTTTTTGCTGGAATCTCACTGTGATGCACTGTAGGGTAGAAATTGCACAGGCTGCTCTCCTTGCCAAACAACAGAGTAGCAGGTTCCTGTGCTAATGTTATACTACCTTCCGCCCCCACACCCAGAAGGTCTTTTGGTATTCTCTTTCCATAAATTAGGCATGAAATTATGTTGGGCTAAGGATACAAGATTTCAGCTGTTCTATAGTTAGAAAGAAAAATATATTATACCTAAAGCAAAAACATGAAATATATATACTTCCTGCATGTTAGTTTGAGATATGCTTGTTATGCCTGTCTCTCTCTGTGTATTTATACATATATAATGTAAATATTTTTTTCATTCAGACTAGTTTCTGCTTGCTTTATGGAAACTGGCAGTGCCTGAGAGGTTGCAAAGTTTTCCCTTTCGTTGTGTGGGTTGGGGGGGGGGGGGGTGTATGTGTTAAATACCTCATGATGTAATATGGTTTTTATTACTTATGAGAAGCAAAGCCATGTGAGAGTTATGCAGGTCATTCCAAGCAAGTGCTGATAAAACTTTTATACCACACTGTACGTAATCATGGGCTTAATTTGCAGCAATGGGTATTTAAGTTAGATATTAGGAAAACCTTTCTAACTATAGGAATAAATAAGTTCTGGAATAGGATTGCAAAGGAGGTTGTGAAATCCCCATCATTGGAGGTTTTCAAGACCAGGTTAGACAAACACCTACTGCGGATGGTCTAGGTTTACTTGTTCCTGTGTCAGTGCAGGGGAATGGATTTGATGACTTCTTGAGGTCCCTTCCAGCCCTACATTTCTGATTCCATGTATTCTATGTATACCACGTGTGTTACGGAACAAAAATATTTCTCAAATATTTTAAAGATTTTAAAAACAAATTATTGAGACTATATTTGTACCCATCCATAATTTGTTTTTAAAATCTTTAAAATATTTGAGAAATATTTTTGTTCCGTAACACACGTGGCATACATAGAATACATGGAATCAGAAACAGGTGCTTTCATTCCATGGGTCCAATGTTTCAGAACTTGGAGAGAGCTCTAAAGACTTTGAAAAATGACTTAAAATTGGAACTGGTAGAGTGATCAAAGTTTTTTTTCACTGAAATGAAAATTTCTGTGGAAGAAATCTGGTTTTTGATTAAATTTGTCAGCATTTCATTAGAAAAGCTGTTTGGTTTGGTTTGTTTCAGTTTTCAGCGACCAAAAACATTCAGCTGAAAAATGATTTTCAATTTTTTGGCTGAAACCCCAAAAACTTGAAGAAAAATGTCAACAAAAATGAAAACTACTTAAACCACTTTTCCATACCTCAAGATCCATTGTCTTGGGACCTTCCAGGGCCAGAAGTGAGTGCTTTGTATCCAGCTGGGAATCTCCACTTTTATTTTAAAACAAAAAGATGTATCTGATTGGTCAGACTGTTTAATGAACTACAGACCATTTTAGTTATGTGGTATACACCACTAAAATGTTCTGTAGTTCATTAAACAGTCTGACCAATCCGATACATCTTCCAGTGAGCCTTCAAGCTTGCTAAACTTGGCACTTCAGAAAAATGAAAACTTTGACTCGGAGCAGTTAGACTTTACAAAGTGTATAAATTACAGCAGGAATGTCTCTAATCACTCTTTTACCTTCTAAAATGCCCTCAGGGCTTTGAATTAGAAAGAGAACTATTACGCAGATTAGGAGGCAATATCCCATAGAGGCAAATGGATACATAGAAATACAGTAGTTCTTTTCTGGGCTTCACGGAAGAACAACTTTTAGATATATGGTACCTATGAGGAAAGGGCTATTTTGAAGTTACAAAGAGTAAAACACACAGGAACCATGCTGAGAAAACTGGAGTGGTGGAAGGCAAAGCCTGAGTGGACCCTCATCTGTTGTAAATTGTCATAGCTTCATTGTGTTTCTATGTGTATTTCTACATATCAGTTTGCTTCTGTGGGATAGTTCCTTCTGATTTGTATAACGATTCTCTCTGATCCAAAATCCTAGTCCCTCTAATCGGGCGATGATGTGGAGGAATAATGTAAATTAAGTATGCTACTCAAATTCCCTGAAACCAAAATGAGGGATCATTCACTTCAATAAATGCATGTGCACTTAAGCTGATACGCAAAGTTTCGTATCTGTCTTTATGTCCTCTGAGATTCTTAGTCTATTGTTGATCTTTCACTCCTTCACACAACCTTTTTGATGTGTGTGTGTGGGGGGGCAGGGGGGGAAACCTGGCCATCTTGTAAAGAAAATGGTAATTCTGAGCACTTTGTGATTCTTTAATACATGGTGAGCATGGAGGAAGCGGAACAATAGCAAAGTAGAACACAACTTCTAATGTGGCTAAAATGCAATACTGTACTTGCTGGTTGATCCCAGAAATTCTAGAAGCATTAAACAAATATGGTAGAAAAGCAAAGCATCTGAGTTATTTCTGAACCATGGGGAAAGAATAACAAAGGCACACTCTATTTCATGATAACACGAGAGTGTAGGATTTTTCATTTTTATAATACTTGAGGTTGGGGGCAGGAAACTTTCATATGGCTTAATACTATATGTCTCTTGTTTATTTCTATATAATGTACACGTATACCAACTGATCCATGTATTCTATGGAGTTTGTGTTCTACAGCTTCTGATCCAGCCATCCCTTTTTTATTTAGAAATTTTAGAACCACCAGTTGTCTGTTTTTGCAATTGGACTATCCAAAAGTTATCCATAAATCAGGGCTGAAAACAAATGATCTCGTTACAGAGTCTTAGCGTTATGAGGGTGCCTTAATGATCTCTTGATGTGGTGGAGGAGCATACTTCAAAAATGTAAACAATGAAAGTATTTTTAAAACAAGAGTCACAGAGAACTAGTTTAATGCCTGAACTCATGGCTGACTCTAAGCAGGAAAAGTAGGCTGAACTATGGTAGTGTAAAGTGTATTTCTAGAAAGTTGTGAGTTTTTTATTAAACCACACTCTATACAAAGTCTATTTTTTCACTTGATATTGCAAGTAAACTCTTGCAATGTGGCGAAAACTGTGTTTATTTAAGTTTAAAAATAAAGATCAAATTTAGTTCTCAGCAAACCTTCAAAATAATGAAACTGAGTTGTGCTTAGGAACTTAGACCCTGATCTCCATATGAAAGAGGATACTCCATTTCACAGGCATCCCTGGCAAAAATCTCAGGGTTTGTCTACACTACAGCTGCTGGTCGATTTAAGCTACGCAATTTGAGTTACATTAGTAGAGTAACTCAAGTTGACGTAGCTTAGATGTGCTTACCGTGGGTCCACACTACGCTATGTTGACAGGAGACACCCTCCCACATTGCTTCCGCCTCTCGTTGACGTAGAGTATAGAAATCGATGGGAGAGCGCTCGCCCATCAATTAAGCATGTCTTTACTAGACCCGCTAAATCGATGCCACTTCATCGATTGCAGCAGCGTCGATTTAGCTCCGTAGTGAAGACCAGCCCTCAGTGTCCTGCTTAACACCCGGGAGAGTGATAATGGAGAAGCAAAGAAAAGATTTTAGGACCTCTGATCTGGCAGTTGTACCACTTCTGTTCAATACTTAGTAATTTAGTGAGTTAACTGGCCATGTGATAAACTACATTTAGGTATCATACTAAATACAGTATGTGCTTGTCTAGCCACTATTGTTATATTCTGGTTAATACAGTCAGTAACTCATGCCATCAGAGTAGGTGTCAAAAAAACTAAAGAACTATCTCCATGTTTGTGACAAAATGTAGTTCCAAAGGCAAGGATCTGGTTGGATAGAAAAAGCAAGAAAAACAGTAGACACATTAAAAATAGGACTTACTGTGGTTTGTCCCATATGGGCTCTGGGGATATTTGTTTGGAAAACCCTCATATTCATCACATGTTGACAGGTGAGTGGAGTGATTTTTTTTTCTCTGTGTCTGTTAGATTCCTGACTGTGGCAGAATGGTAATCCTTGTGCTGAACCTGAGAATCCAGGTACCTCGACAAGATGTAGAGTAGCTGTCCAACCATAGGGAAAAACCCAGACATAGTTCCAAAGCCACCGACATAACATTGTTTGAAGGATTTGGAACAGAGGCTAAGTTTATCCAAGTTCTTTTATTGTCTTCAAAGGGAGGAGGAAAGAAGAACTGGAATCAAATCCAGTTTATTCAATTTGAAATTTGATGTCAGCAGCTTTTAGGAATGAACCTCCCTACAATAAACTGGAGGGAGGCTGGTGGGAGTTAACTTTTCAATCACATTAAATTGTTTTGTTAGGGTTGTGAAACTTTTTAAAATGTATGGCTAGAAATGATTGTGTTCATATCTCATTTATATCAAGAATGAGGTGTGGTTGTGCACCTAAGGCCAGATTCTGCTCCCAGTTTACACCATGATAACTCCATTTATTTCTTCCTTAGTCGGTATAACAGATTTACAGAGAGCAGGATCCCATTCCATAGTTTGTGTAGGCATTTTTGCAAGACTCTATTTGGTTCTTATACACATGAAAAGTAAGAATGACTCGAAAATTAATTGGTAAAGGGTTATATTTGTACTCTGGCTTACTGTCATAGTGAGTGATTTGTGTAGTTCATTAATATCCCTGCCTTCCAACTCAGTAGTAAAGGCATGTAGCAATATGCAAAGCTCTGCAGTCTTGATCTACAGAGGTTCATAGGAAACATTCTTTTCTGTTTCTCTTGCTGTGTCATGCATTTTGTGTTGGCCTTTTGAGTTTGATGCCAAAGCTGCCCAGGTTTGCTTGTTTCAAGAAGAAATAATTACATTTTTCCTGGTTTTCAACTGACCTCATAATTTGGCGTAGGTTTGCAGAAAGGTTCACAAACCTCAGTGAGCCTTTTTGATAATGTTGTAATGAAGCTTAAATCAGGAGAATCTTCTAAGGTTTCATTGCGAAAGTTTCTTGCATCTGTATAGGTTTGTTAGCTTCAGCGGATGTCAGATGCATTGCTCTGCTGTTTAGCCTCTTATGCACACGGATGCTTTCTAAGCCAGTAGGGGGAGATTTTCAAAAGCACAAATGGCAATTAGACACCTACCTCCCATTAAAATTCAGTGCAAATTGGGCATCTAATTGCCTTTTCACCTTAACTCCTCCCCCCGCACCACCACCACCAATAAATTCTAGGTAATGGTTGAGCTCTACAGCAGAAGCAGAGGGTTTGGAGGAGGGCACAAAGGAAATGATGAAGGGGAAAACATACACTCTGGGTTTGCTTGACATCAAAGCAAGGAGAAAAGTTGAGAGAGATGGGGTAGGGAGAAAATTAGGTTTTTAGATGGTATTACCATACTCTGAAACATACTAATTTGTGTTGTGCTCCCACCAGATCTTTCAAGTTTAGCTGCTGAAGGCAGGGACTGTAGTTGGAAACCTCCATGGAATAAGTGGATGCTGCAGTAAGTAGTGTTGATGATTAAGCAGGTGGCACTGTTTTTTTTCTAAGTCAGTACTGAATCAGCATTGTGTTGGGAGCACATTGCTCTGAGAGGTGCCATTGTTTGGATAATATGTTAAATCTCATTTCTTAAGCACTCATGATCTCATGGCATGTTTTAAGTGTCTGGGGTATTGGTCTGAGTATCCTGACCAGATTTCAATGCACTGTCTATCGATGAAGTGAGCTGTAGCTCATAAAAGCTTATGCTCAAATAAATGTGTTAGTCTCTAAGGTGCCACAAGTCCTCCTCTTCTTTTTGTCTGCCTAACTAAATTTCTCCTGCAATTTCAAAGGATCTATCTTTTTCAATTCCTACCATAAACTGTAGTGCAGTACTGTGCTATTAAACTCTTGCTGCATTTTGTTCCCAAAAGTGGCTGTATTTCTGTAGTGTGTGGGTTGGTTCCTAGATATTTCGGTTTATAAAACTCTTTGTGGTGAAAATTCTCAAAATTTTAATTATTAAAAAATGTGGAGGAGGACAAATGAGATTGTGGCAATCATGTATTTTCAAGGGTAATATAAATAAAAGAAACAAAAAGCTACAGGTTGATATTGAGATAACGTGCAATTTTTTTTCTTAGATATTTGTTGGTGAATCAGGCTGCCCTATGAAAAACTAAATAATAGGATTCTCTGTGGTTTAGGAGTTTACATTATTACCACACTCTTTGTTATGCAGAGAGATTCTTTAGGGTCATATTACAGTCTGCTCAAGTTATGTTTAAATCAAAGTGCTATTTAGGTTTATGGGGCAGATTCTCCTCTCATACTGGTGAAAATCCAAAGCAACCTAAAATTTACACCAGTGTGAACCACTTCTATCGAGTTTTTTTGGATTTACATCAGTTTAAGTGAGAACAGAATGTGGCTCAGTGTTTACAATAAAAATATTTTATTGAAGCTGATGTGAGTGAACTAATGTCATGATAAGCATATGTATTTACATTAGTATCCATTAAAACAAAATACACACTTTACCTCAAAATGTTTTATGTAGATTGCATACCGTGATATTGCTAAGCTCTAGTCTTTTATCACATACGTGGAATAAGCCAAATTTTACAGTTGCTGTCTCTCAAATTTTCTGTTTGCCACTCATAACATAACACAATATCCCTCCTGATTCTGCAACTCTTATCCACGCATAAATAAGAAATACTCAGGACTTGCAACACTGTCGTCTTACTGTGATAAATTTTGCACTGAAGGCCAAATCATGCTCATCATAATCACACACACACACACACAGAGACAGTTAATTTCTTATAATTAGTAAGATATTAGCATACTGTTGCTTAAATAATAATAATGGAATTATTTGCAGAAGTAACACGATCAGGGTTTGGACTGTCTTATTTCCTCGAAAGGTTTGAATTCATTAGAGTTGCACCAGAGCTAAATTTGAACCTGTATTATCAATATTGAATTTTGTCTCAGAAGTCCCAGAAGTGCTACATGGTTCTGCAAAATAATAATTTTTTAATATGCTATAGATTATTAGTTATGTTTCTTCAGTTTGACTTCATTACTGTGGTATGGTGATGCATTTTTTGTGCGGAGAAGAAAAGCAGAGTATTTGATAGAAATTCTAGCACGACCTTGGGTTTTATCATTAGCAAAGGGAAAATTTCAAAAAGTTCAACTCAGTTCAGATAAGCATCCAGAATGTCAGGTGCTTGCTTAAACCTTAACAAACCTATAGCGGTCTCTCCAATCTTCCACTAAGCCTATATGACCTCTCTTCCTCCCACCAGACCTATGAGGTATTTTCACCTAACCCCTGAGTCACTCACTGAGTGGACCCTCTTCCTTTTTCTCAGTCTTTCTTTATTCTTATATTTTCTCCATTCCAAACTTTTCAAGCAGGGGACTTAAGAATATGTCCGGGAGTTGTGATTCCCAGTGTGGGTGGATGGACTTGCATTAGCTCAGCCCGAGCTAGCATCGAAAATAACAGTGTGGACGTTGCAGCATTGGTGGCGACTTGGGCTAGCCGCCTGAGCTTGCATACAGAGGGTTGGGTAGGCTTGGACTCAGGCAGCTATGCCCAAACCACCACCCATGCTGCAACATCCACACTGCTCGTTTTAGCATGCTAACTCAAGCTGAGCTAGTGTGAGTCTGTCTACTGGGAATCACTGCCGCTTGCAGCATAGACATACCTTAGCATCCCTACTGTGTCCCAGTGCTTTACTCACTGTACATTTGCTAGGTCTTTGGCTCATCCCTTTATAGTGCCCTGGTTTCCACCCTCTGCGGGAAAAGTTCCAAAGCATGCAATCTCACACGCTCCCAGGGCTTCTTGGTCTTTTTGTGCAACTCTGAACAATATATCTCTAGATAAAATCTGAATTTCACCACCACTGCCCTGCCCTCCAATCTTGTCCTCCGTTTCAAACCCCAATCCAACATGCCATACTGCTCCCTCTTCTGTGCCTTCATCGGATCCTAAAGCTCTGGTGGTCTTTTTCCAAGGCCCCAGTACAGCACTGATTGCTGATTTGCTAGCTCACTAAGTAATCTGGGATGCTAGTAACAGCCAAGATCCAGATAGCTAGCAGATCTGAAGTCAGTTCTGTACTGGGGCCTTGGAGGAAGAGAAGGATTGGGGATTGAAACAGAGGGCAAGATGGATGGGCAGTGGTGGTGTAGATCAGATTTGTCTAGAGAAATGTGAACTTAGAGTGGTGTCCGTTTTTTGTTCAGACTTGTACAAAAGACCAAGATTGGTTATTTTGACTGATTGGTTCACCCTTTCCTGTTCATTACATCAGTAGCCAGCTTGGGTCATGATAAATCCACCAGATAAATTTTCATTTGTGACCATAATGCAGGTCTCCAGAGGTGAAAGACCATTGTATCAATCCACCGTACCAAGTTCCCCCATTTCCTCCTGACTAGTTACATATAAAATGTCCTATCATTTGAAATGTCTGCCATTTGTATTCGTATTTTTAAACATTTACACTGTAATGATTTTAAAGATTTTGCTTTTTAGAGAGTGATTTTTGGCACAGTGATGTTGAATGTAGTTTCTACTTGTGTGTCTGTAGGTCTCCAGAGAACAGATTATAGGCTATGAGAGTAGAAATTAAGTTTTCGTGTAAGAGAGACATTGTAAAGCGATTAAAAAATCTTCAAGTGAAAAAACACATTTTACCACTTTAATATGCAATGCTGTTTGCATATCTGTATCTCTCCTGAAAGTGAGTTTTTTTATTCTATGGCATTCTTCTGATTTAAAAATACTATATAAATCTGCATGATATATTTTGTCAAAAAATGGTCTTATGACCAAAAGACTTTTCACAAAAAAGTCCTTTTCATCAATATTTTTCAATTAAATGAAATTTTTTAAATGAAACAACATTTTTGAACAAAGAATTTTTATATTTTTTCCCAAAAATCTTCATTGCAAAATGGTAGGGAAATATCCCACTTGCCTTCATTTTCTTTAACTCCCTCCTGCCTTTTTTCCTCCTGTGGAAAGCCAGAAATGGGGGGAAGAGTGAGAGAGGAGAAGGATGATCAGAGAATTTAATCTTTTCATATTTAAAAGCTGAGCTTAAAGATTGTCGTGCAGTCAAGATCCAGTATCAGGGCCGGATTTCTAATTAGGCACAGTAGACACGTGCTTAGGGGTGCCAGAGTTCTACGGGTGTCTTATCTCTCCAAAACTGTGTGAAACACGAAGGTCAGCTGTAGGAGGCAGGGGGTGGGGCCTGAAGATGCTGTGCCTAGGGGCATGTAAGGTGTAAATCCATCCCTGTCCAGTATACCTCTTAATCATATGTTTGGTTGCAGATTCCTAATGATTTTTTTTAAACCTAATGCTGCCTCAGCCATGCAGTTTACATAAAGAATCAAACTTACACACAGGGAAAAGCAGCTTGGGTTTGTTCTTCCCTCAATGTAGACATAATTCCCAGTAAGGTAAATGGAAATTTAAACGGAAATGGAAATCAGGAAATTATCCTGCCTCCTTACTGGCAGGAGAATAGAAGCCCTTGTTTTCTGAGATGGACTTATCACATGGTTAGCAGCTGGAATTTATGTGGAGTCTTATTAAATAAAACAGCAGTAGCCAGCCACCTCGTGCTGCAATATACTTGAAAGTACAGTACCTGAATTTTTCCAAAAGCACTTGGCCTTTTCAACTCCTTTTTGCATCTCTATATTTTGTCTTGCTTGTGCTTGACAGTTTTTGACCTCAGTAATTTTATTATTATTTTTATTACAAATTAGGATCATGATAATGTAGGGTTTGATTTATATGATTACAAGTTAGTAAAGAGAAGATAGACATAACCAGAGCGTATGCAATAAATGTAAACGTCTTTAACATTTGTTTTTATTTTATTAAGTTGTGAACTTTTTGGCTGAAAGAAATTCACAAGATGGTGGATGGAATATCTGGAATAATTGGGAAGAATAGGAGTGTTTGGGGAAACAATACAGTACTTACGTAGTAGTATTGGGTATTTTATTCCAACAATACCACCATATATATAGTTGATAAATTACAACATTTGAAGAACAGTTCAAATATGGGAACATTAACTCCTTTTGAATATTATATTATTTTAATTGTGTCTCATTTGGTGGAGAGATTATAATTTTGAGAGCAGTGGACCACAGTGCACTGAGCTGCTGCATAGGTAATGGAGAAACCCACAGATTATTAATGTATCCCTTGGTAATGGTAATTTTGATATTTTATATGCTCTATTAGCCTTGAAGAGGAGGTGCAAAGTCTATGCTGTTGTCACAACAGAGAAGTAGGGGAGAGAGCGCCATAGAATAGCTTACATTGCACACTGAGTAACCCCATTGCAGTGGATCTTGCTGCGCGGCCACTGGATTTTTAAATCCAGACATCTCAGACAGAAATTCATGATTTATTTTCAGTCTTTTAAAAAATGTCTTTGTAAGTGTAGTTTGTCTTAAAGATGCCAGATTGACAACTTTGATTTAGTTGGGTTTGTCCAGAGAACAGGTACAGCATGGGCAGTGGTACTGCAAGCTTTTCCACACTGTCCTGCCAATGCTTCAACATGGTCAGCTTCTCTTCTGGTCTCCTAACAAGAGTGCCAATTGTAGAGGTGGTTTTTGTGATCTGGACATAGCTCCAGAGGGAACTGAGGTACAGTATTGTGTTTACCATGGCGCCGGACCCACAATCAGAAAGGGCCCGGCCAGCCCGATCCCCGGCCAGCTGAGCCGGCCATGAAAGCTGCCTTCGTCCCCCTGCTCCGCCCCCATCCCTTCCCCGAAGCCTCCGCCCCTGCTCCTCCCTCGCCCTGCCCTTCCCACCCCTGCTCCGCCCCAGTCCCTCTCCCACTCAACCCCTTCTCCTGAGCTACATCCCAGGGGACTGCAGCAGGGGTCGGGCCCGTCCCCGTGGCAGGAAGTGGAGTGACCTGGTTCCAGCCCGCTCCGTGCCACCAGTGAGTGCTGGAGGCAGCTCCCCCTTGCTCCCCAAGTCCAGGAGCCAAGGGAGCAGAGCAGAGTGGGCGGAGGGTGGGTCACTCCACTTCCCGCTGCCTCGTGAGTGCAGGGTCGAGCCCGCTCTGCAATCACCAGGCGGCAGGAAGTGAAGCGACCCGGCCCCAACCCACTCAGCTCTGCTGGCTCGTGCTGAGGGATGGTTTCCTTCCTGGTCCCCAGGCTTGGGGAGGAGATGCAGTGGTGGGAAAGAGGCATGGGATGGAGAAGAGAGGGGAAGCAGGGTTTGGGGGGAAGAGCCAGTGGGGACGAAGAGGGTGGGGTGCAGAGGAGACGGAGCAGTGGGGAAGGGACATGGGATGTGTAAGAGAAGGGGGCAGGGGAATTGGGGACCGGGATAATAAACTGGTTGGTAGAGTTAACATTTTAAGAACATGGAATCAAAAGTCACATGAGCATATAAAGAGTCCATATAATGTCATTTGCTCATGTGGAACTTGCCTACCACACATTTACTTTCCTGATTGCGGTGCAAGGCACTACCACTAGGCCAATCTGCCACATATTTCTTGTTACCACTAATTAGCAGACGCATGCAATACCATTTTGATATATAAATAGCTAATCAGGACAGATTTGTGACTGTGGGTAGAGTGGGAAGATGAGCTAAGAAGAATGAATAAGAAAAACAGCTTTTATTTTACTTACTTGGAAATACATAAGCATTTGAGTAAAGCTGATTCACCTGCTTATATATTCAGTGGGACTCTCATGATGATGAAGCTAGTCAGTGGGGAAAAATAGGTTATCGCTGAGCTTATGACAAAACTGGCAGGAATAAAAGCAGAAAATATTAGTTCCATATATTTATGTTTTGGTTGGTTTTATGTTTTGGTTGGTTTTATCTGAGTGTAAAATGCTCACACACACACACACACACACACACTCACTCTAGTGCCGGAATTGATTAAAAGTCCATTGTAAATGTATATCATACTACAGTAGAAGGTTAATGAATTCCTAGACAGGATGCTCTACCCACTGTCTAGATTATACTGTAGAGGAGACAATTGATAGCCTCATAGTCTTTTTTCTCCCTCTTTCTTAATTCAGCTCACGTGAGAGTAGACAAGGTCTCCGCCGACTCAGATGCAGAGAGGGGAGAGAAGAATTCAGAAACAAAAGTTGTTCTCTGCATTATTATTTATTTATTTATTTATAGCCCTTCCGGTTTGTACAAATGTGTTTTTTATTTCCTAGACTAAGTCACCAGCAGGCAGCAACGATAAGCAAAGCCTGCCCCCAAAGAGAATGTTATCTAAATAGCAATTTTTAATACAAATTTCCTTTGTAAATAAGGAAAGAAATCAGTATTGACCTGCTGAAATAAATGAGTATTGTTAAAATATTTTTTTTCTTTCCTAAGAAAATTAATCTGTCAGATTTTCCTCAGGGGAAAAACCATTGAACATCAGTTTGCTGTCTGGCAGATTAAATTTTGCACGAATTCTTAAGAGTTAGTATGTCACTAACTACCACTGGTCTGTTCTGCTTTGATGTGCCTGTGTCATCAATATGGTATGCTGCATTGTCGAGTAACTTGTACCTTCTGTTTTTAAATTTCCTATCTATTTCAGATTTTTCAGCAGGGACCAGGCAATATCCACTACTTCTTGTGCCACAGTCTTTTATTTATTTCAGAAAGCATTATTGTTACTGATGTAAAAAAACAATAGCTGTTAGCGTGTCTCAGTGAAAATCCAAGTGCACATTTCAGAAATCTTTTCTGTTGCTCTAAGTGTTCTTTAAATTCTGTTAATTTGTTTCAAATCCTAGATTCTTTTTCCACCTTTTACCTAGTTTGTAAGAAGGAGAACAGTCACTACTTTTTATCCAGTTATGAATTCTAAACTAATAGAGAATAGCTCAAGCAGGCTCTCATATGGGAAAGATGACTTCATTATAACCTGAATTTAAAAGGCTTTACATCTCCAGTGCTTACTTTAATAATATGTGAAGTCCTGAGAAAATAAATGTTTCTGCATCCAAGCCTCCCTTTGACAGACTATAGTTGGAGTTTCTGACTTAGTTCATTTTTACTCTTAATATCTTAAACCTTCCCTTCCCTCTTCCCATCCTCTCCCAAACAAACAAACAAACAAAACCCCCAAGCCTCTAGAACACACACAAACTAACAAATCTCTCTTATTATAGGTCTTCCCTGCTCTGGCACATCACATTCAAGCTTCTTGTCCTCACCTTTAAGACCCTTCACAATTCAGCCTTTCCCTTCCTATCCACTCTTATCACTCCAGATTCTTGGTTCATGTAGGTCATAGCCAAGAAGGAAGAGATTGTGGGCGAGGCTTAATGGCTACATAGATGTGGAAAAACATGGTCGAGGAGCTGAATGGGATGATGAACGTGTCATATCAGACAAGTCAGGGG
Source organism: Dermochelys coriacea (assembly GCF_009764565.3). Lineage (NCBI taxonomy): Eukaryota > Metazoa > Chordata > Testudines > Dermochelyidae > Dermochelys > Dermochelys coriacea. The sequence continues at coordinate 122,517,406 of NC_050069.1, read as the reverse complement.
CCAGCCCTGTAATGGTTTGGTAAGCTGCAGTATTAACGTTTAGTTGGAAATAGGGTTGGCATTTTAACCCTCTCTTCTCAGCCATTTATATTTTTCTCAAGAAGTTAACTTTGAGCTATCTAAGATCTTACACTGTCTATTAAAAAGTGTCCAAGCATTCTTGAGCTTGGCCCCAGCCCAGCATAAAATTGATTGTGTTTTTGTGTGACTTGGCTAGCCCTTTGAGTTATGCATCTTTCTCTGTGGTTTTACAAAGGTTATGTTCATTATTGTTTGTTTAAAATATAATATTTTGCAGGCAAAAAATCACAAAGGAACAAAAAAAAATCTCAGAACACTGACCACAGGCCCAAAAATCACTCAGAATGACATTTTTGCTTCACCACTTTTGCATTTTTAACAAATCTAATATCTGGGGATTTTTTAGGATTTGGGTTGTAAGTTTTTGATAACCCAGTCTTCTGCAGATATGCTTCAAACCATGTAAGCTGTGGAGCTTCAGTGGAGTTCTCAATAATTCTACCAAGTACTAGAAAGTTATGTTGTTAAGGAGAAAAATAGTTAAAAACAAATTATACGAAAATGCTTATATTTTTTCACTAATCTATTTCCCTCAGTTTCTGTAGCTTTTGACCAGTTCCTACCTCTTTCTGTTCTTTCTTCTTCCAGTAAATTCATTCGTGAGTTTTCCAGGTGCATGAAGTACTTTTCAGAATCAGGCTCTTAGTGTCCCAAACTATTCTTACGTTTTATTTTTATTTATTAAATTGAATAATAAAAAGATGCCTAAAGCTCTAGATGCCCTGAATCATAATTAAGAGTTTAACTAAATCCCAGCAGCATTAAAATAATTGTAAAGAGAGTCTGCCAGTGACGACAAAGCTTCTTTCCACCCTTTCTTCATTCTGGGAAGCATACCTTTAGCCTTCTCTTTTACAGCATGCCTGGAAGGTCTATTTCAGGTTGAAACTTAAATGGGCTTCTTCCTTTCAAGTGTTCTTCAGAATTCTGCCAGGTACAGAGTGGCAGCATCAACTTCTTCACTGATAAAGATCTGTTTGATTTGATGTATTTCCTTCCTCCTGTGCTGCATTAAGTGAGCTGAAGTTGGGGGGTGGGGGGGAAGATTAACAATTTATTTCCGCTATGCACAATGTCTCCTTTTTTTTCCTGTTGGCTTTCAGCACTTTCTCTTTCTCAGTTATACTGGCCAGTACCACAGATGTGGTTCCTGCTCTGACTCTTCCCAAGTCACTCTCGTGAGAGGAATTTTCTGATATTATTCTGTACACAATAGATTCCTCTTTTATCCCTAATTGATAGCAGATATTTCTCCATAAAAACCCCAAGATATCAGTGCTTCTTTACCCATCCATATGTCCCTAAACCTAAAGTTTCTAGTCTCCACTTGGTTCTCCATCATCTCACATTTACTTTCCATGCTCTCATGGGCCTTTTCCACACAATCTGCAAAACTTTCCTTTCAAAACTCTTTCATTCTTCTTATGGAATTTTAATAATAAATCATTTACAGACATTTTTAGCTATCAGGCTTTTTGCGGTGCATGAGATCGAAGGAGAGCTTCTCACCCATGTGCTGAGGGCTCCCTGAGATTGGTGAGGGGCAACTCTTTTATAGGTCTGTCATCTGCAGGCAGGCAAAGAGGCCCAGCATTACTCAATTCCCCTCATGCATCATCTTTGCTGGCATAAAGGAACCATAAAGCAGGTCTAAGGCCCTTGCAGTGAATACCTCCCACATGGGGCCTCTCTCAGAGCTCGGAACTGGCCCTGACACTCTTTTTGTAGAAGCCCTCAGGACAGAGGGTGCACTCAGTAGTCCCCTCACCTCAGCACTGGGAGCTAAGCCAGACTCCAGCAGTTCCAGAATCAAGAGGGAACAAGCCATCCCTCCTGTTGTTCAGCTGGCTTGTGTAGAGTTCTCACTATCTGCATCTACCATTACTAGGGTTAAGGTCCACCACAGTCCTGAAAAAGGAAAAAAGTTAGATACCAAACTTATAAAAATGCCAAATTCAGGGGAGTTAAAAGTAGTATCGGGTGCTACACTTGTCCCTGAGTCTCTCCCCACTCCCAGATTCTCAAGCCACCCACAAACCTCATTTCTCCAAGGCAGTGGTCTTTTCAGAAGAGACCACAAGGTGGATAGGACCAGTTGGGAAGGGGTTGTGGTCAGCACATTCTCTTGGTGCATTGATTGAGAGCATCACCAAGCAGCCTCTGCTGGAGTTTAAAATTTCTCTCCTTGAAGAAATCCCTGGGGTGGAGACACCAACGGTGTTCTCCTCTGGGGGCAAATGGAGCTGCCTTCATTGGTGGAGAGAGCTCCAGTTTGCATCCTTTGCATCTACAGTGGTGTATCAGTTCCACTGTGTTTTATTTTTGTTTACTCATGGCATTTATTTAAATGTACACATCTAATACTAATTATAACTCCTCCATGTTCTAAGATTTGGCTTTATCCAGTAGTCATTAAAAAAAAATGAGTTGTTCTTGTATACATATTTCTATGGTTCCATCAACCTAAGAAAAAGAACGCTTAATGAGATTTTACATGGTTCTGTAGAACTCAGCTAAGTGGTGCTTTCCTGAGAACTTACACTGTTTTATGGTGTTAACTAATTCCTGTCATTTACAAGAATTTACCCCAATATTAAACTGTTAGCACAGGATGTTCACATTGAAATATCTGCTATGTGGCATACCTAAACAAGCTTTCTCTCACACATACTTCTCAGCCACCAACACCCAAATGTGGGATACAGTGTGTGACAGACACGAGTGATAGGGAAAAAAAAGTGCAGAATTTAAAATGCTGCGGGATTGATGCCTTCAATTAAACAACTTTATAACCCAACTAACAATTCTTTGTTTCCAATATAAATAATTTTTAACAATAAAAGTGTGGTGACACCAAATTTGTATGGAATATCAGTAGCTCTGTGACTAGAATGAGAGATACTTCTTGAAATGTGAAGGAGCATATCTTTCAAATGTCTCAGATACTGGATGCAATGGGCAGAGAAAATACATGTCATTTTGAATAAGAGCTATTTAACTGGAGGAAAACTTGAAAATTCCTTAAGCATAAAGGCTGAAGTGAATTTTAGAAATCTCTCATCTTTGCAGGATGGATTCTTGTCACACACGAATATCAAGAGAGCTTTGGCAGCCAAGAGGGGAAAGGTGAGGAAAAGGAAGCCCTCTTTTTCTTGGCTTGCACAGTGATTCATCTTGGTTGAGAGAAAGGAAAAACCAAAGCAGTAGGGTTCTAGTCAGCAATTAGTCACTGTGAGACAGTGTCCAACCAATACCCCAGGTTATTTCCATTTTGTTTTCTTACGCAAGTCGTGACTCACTCTCCTCCCCTACTGTTCTGACCACTGTTGTTTCTAATGGAACAAACTGTGTCTCTTTTTTAAAAAAAAAAATTTAACTTGTATCTCTACTCTTAAAGTGGGTCTCATTATGGATTTGAAATTCCTGATCTGGAGTGGATTTTCATATGGCTACTGATATCACAGAACAGCAGGGCTGCATTCCTACTGAAGTAGCTAGAGAGGAAAACCAACCCAAAGCATCTGAACTGGGTCTAATCATTAACACATTAATTAGATCTCTTTTTCCAAGCCACGTGGTATAAAAAGGAACTGAAATGCTGTGATATATCAATGAAAAAATTATAGGGAATCGCTTAGTTAAATACCATATTGATTATTCATTTATAAGGGTTGGAGTGTCACATGTTGCTTTGTCCCTGGTGAGTGGTCCTATTTGTTCGCTCTGAAAAAGTTCTGTAACTTTGTGCAGCTGTGGTATATTGCATTATGGGCAGATGAGCCTGTGCAAGTGTGATAGAGTATATGAAAAGTGAATTAGGTGTATGTTCCTCCAATGAAGAATTAATGGTACTGTAGTTTCATACATTCATATTTTCATTGAGGGGAAAATACATCTCTGGGGGAGTGGAATAGCAATCTGACTACAATGAGCTATGGGCCAAATTCACCTGTGCAAGCACCTTTCACCTATCATCACCTGCCTCCAGGTTCAGTAAGTATGGAGGCTAAGTCTACATTATAAACGTACATTGGTATAACTATGTCACTCAGAGGTGTGAACAATCCATTCCCTGAGCAACACAGTTATACTGACCTAGCCCCCGGTATAGACAGTGCTTTGTTGGCGGGAGGGCTTCTCCCATCGATATAGCTACTGGCTCTCATGGAGGTGGATTAACTACACTAACGGAAGAAGCTCTCCCGTCAGTGTACATAATGTCTTCACTGAAGCGTGATGGTAGCACAGCTGAACTGCTGCAGCAGTTTAAGTGTAGACTTGTCTTAAGGTAGTTTTCATTTTTTTTGTGAGCTTGATATGATCTCTGGTGGTGAGGACTGCACAAAAATACAGTTGGATCCTAGCCTGGCAGTCCTGCCCATTTGTGGTACCTATCGTTTCCCTCATTGAGTGGGGAGGGTGTGGGCTTCCTGATCTACCACAACATTCTGCCAGCAGACTTCCAACTACCAGAAACTATCTGTGAGAGTCTGTATAACATCTGTGAGTGATGATAGCTCTGTGTAGGCCAAAAACTCACAGTTTTGAAGTATTCTGTTTAGAATTGTTACACTGAGAGAATTTTAGGGTGTTCCTTCAATCTGCCTATTTAGAAATTTTACTGGGTTAAACCACAAAATTGACTTCGCCTGACTTGTGAGTTGGAGGTGTTAGGTAAATTAATATTATGATCCAATGTCCCTAGTGATCAAAATAGTCAGCGTTAGAAATCACATGGAGGGGACCCCTATTTAAATATGTTGGGTGGTTTAATGTAGGTACAGTATACTGTAACCTGTAGACGGGATAAATAAAATCGCCATGTTCCCTAGGGGCTGTAGGCAGGTAACTCCGCAAGAGAGCACTGCCATAGATTCCGTTGCAGCTGCTTTATCTGCGTTACGGTGGGGAAAGGCTCCCAGCATCCGCATCATCGCATCCTGGGGCACCCGCACAACACAGGGCACAATTTTGCAAATCAAACCCTTGTTGCTTTCTGCTCCATAACACTGCAGCACATTCATTCATGAGTGTCAGTATTCATCCCAAGAATGTCCACCTTGAGAGGAAGTATGCTGCTGTGTTTCAAGGTTGGTGTCCTTTGGTTCTTTGACCCCACAAGAAGAGTAGATCTTTGAAACGGTATTTGAGAAAGCTCTGCATTAAAGAGCTGTTTTTCTCAAGTGTCTGGATATTAGCTGGCTGTGTAGAGTAATACTCTTCTAGGGAAAACAGTCTCCAGGTGTGTGGCTCTTTTAAGGACTAGTAGATATTAATGTGTGTTCTCCTAGCAAAGAGCACAAAGAGAAGGTTTTCCTACATAGAAATGCGGAGACTGGCGACCTACCCCTGGCCTGATTGTAAACATAAGGGGAGGTCAGTTCTGTGTTTCTCTTTAAAATACCATTTTCTTTTTCCCACACCTCCCACATGGTGCAGGAGGCTCTCTGTTGGCTCTTCTGGGCACAAGACATGGGAAGAAAACCAACACAAATCAGTGACAGGGCAAGGCATTTCAGAGATCTCTCTCCCAGGCTAGTGACCACACCAAGAAAGATGACAGTTACAGCTGGGCTAACAAAGAGAACGAAAAATAATAGCTGATTTGTAAATTCCCAGCAATCATGGGGCACGTATGCTGTAGGTGAAGGGGGGTTCAATGTGGATCCAAGCAATCTGGCTGGGTTTTGAAATGTGAACATCAATCTTGGCTTTCTTTTTTGCATGTAATAAACCAGGAAATTTCACTCGAGAGACAGAAGAATGAGTCTGGGACATGAGGCTATAATGGAAATTAATTGGGTAGCATGTTAAATAATATTACTTTAATCCTGCAGCTTTGGGCAGTTGAGCTGAATTTCTGTTTTATGGCATGTTTTACAAACTAAAGTATTTTAAATCTTGGAAACCTCTAGGCTTTAGTAATTCAGCTCAGGAAATACGCTTCTTTGCTCTCAAATGCAGCAGTCTGTACTGTGAATTATTCACCCTGGCACAGTACATACAGACAGTTGTCCTTATTTGCTATCTCTGCTGAACCTTTCACATCAGCTCATTTATCTTTCAGGTGTTATAATAATTGACCCTCAATCAGTATTCCATTATCCTAAACAGGCAATTATCCACATTGTCACTTTTGCATTTGCTCTTTTGACCCAGAGGTCATGGAGGCCTAGTGTAACTGAATCCAACAAAATTATTCCCTTACCTGTCATATAAATAGTCATCCTAGCAAAATGAGACCCATGGGGGCTTTTGCTGAGGTGTTGAGAAGGCCAGTCTAACTCGATCCTTTATTCAGCTCTTTAAGGAATGCAGTACTGTTTTGGCACTCTATCAAAATAAAACAAAGTCCCATTTTAGCCTTTTTTTTTTTTAAAGTGAGCACCCCTGTGCTTACAAAAGTTTCTTTGTAGCCTACTTTATTGAAATTTCCATTCAGCTCTTCCATCTGTTAGTTGTGTTTACCACTATTTCTAGAGACAGAATTCTGCATTTCACCTTCATTTGGGGATGTAAGGTCATAAAACTGTCTAGATTTTTTCAGCTATATTTATACCTAAGTTAATATTACTTCTTTAGCAGGGGTAAAGCTTTTAATTCCCCAGTTCATTATTCATGGTGAGTGAACAGAGTTTGTGTTTTATAAAAGGCAAAAACAGTTTTGCATTCAAAAAGCATTCTGCAAACCGGAATTTCATCCCAAAATATTCAGATTAAACTTGTTTCACACTCTGACCCCCTCCACTTGTGGCCACTAAATGCCACATTATTAATCTTCTTTTAATTTAACCAACTCATGTGGATAATTCATGCAGATACACACACACACAATTATTCTTATACATATTAATGCGATTCCCATCTTGCAAAACTAGGTGCATAGAAACTGATAAATTGTGAATATGAGTTGTGTACAAAAAGGTGCAAATGGTAAAACTATCTGTTGTATTTATATGGCCCCCATAACCATAGTACCTGGGCACCTTACAGTCTTTGTGTTTGGTCTCACAATACCCTTTTGAAGTAGAGATTATTCCCATTTTACAGATGGGGAACAGAGAGGCCCAAACTTACACAGAAAGTCTGTAGAGGAATAGGGCATTAAACTGAGGTGTTCCCGAGTCCCAAACTAGCCCTGTAACCGCTACACCATCTTCTGCAATTTGGTTAGAAGGGGATGGTCAGCACTTTCAAACAGACTTGGAGCTATACTAATAAACTGGGAGCTAAAGGAAGCGCACAACAACAGTCATTTATTTTTCTTTGTAGATATATGACTAGAGGTTTTCACTGTTTTCCCAATGGCAGCACAACTTCAATGACTGAAATCATTGTATGGGGAAAAACGATTGCTGAGAACAGTCTCCCCACGAGCATGCTTTGCAATCAACCTAGCAGGGCAGTTCCACTAGCTGAAGCCAGCAGACAGATGTAGAATGTTATCCTTCAATTTATCACAAAATACAGACAAGGATATTTTGGGGTTTCCACTTCCATTTGATTATATAACCAATTATTGTTGTACCCATTAGTTTGCTGCTTAGCTTTTCCACCCCTTCATTTGTTCAGACTAAAGCTTATCTTATAGACTCATAGACTTTAAGGCCAGAAGGAACCATCAAGATCATCTAGTCTGACTTCCTGCACATCGCAGGCCACAGAACCTCACCCGTCTTCTCCTGTAATGGACCCTAACCTCTGGCTGAGTTACTGAAGTCCTCAAATCATAGATTCATAGATACTAAGGTCAGAAGGGACCATTCTGATCATCTAGTCCAACCTCCTGCGCAACGCAGGCCACAGAATCTCACCCACCCACTCCTACGAAAAACCTCACCTATGTCTGAGCTATTGAAGTCCTCAAATTGTGCTTTAAAGACTTCAAGGAGCAGAGAAGCCACCCTCAAGTGACCCGTGCCCCATGCTACAGAGGAAGGCGAAAAACCTCCAGGTCCTCTCCAATCTGCCCTGGAGGAAAATTCCTTCCTGACCCCAAATATGGCGATCAGCTAAACCCTGAGCATATGGGCAAGATTCACCAGCCGGATACTACAGAAAATTCTTTCCTGGGTAACTCAGATTCCATCCGTCTAATATCCCATCACAGGCCATTAGGCCTATTTACCCTGAATATTTAAAAATCAATTAATTACCAAAATCACATTATCCCATCATACCATCTCCTCCATAAACTTACCGAGTAGAATCTTAAAGCCAGATAGATCTTTTGCCCCCACTGCTTCCCTTGAAAGGCTATTCCAAAACTTCACTCCTCTAATGGTTAGAAACCTTCGTCTAATTTCAAGTCTAAACTTCCTGGTGGCCAGTTTATACCCATTTGTTCTTGTGTCCACATTGGTGCTGAGCTTAAATAATTCTTCTCCCTCTCCTGTTTTTTTCCCTCTGATATATTTATAGAGAGCAATCATATCTCCCCTCAACCTTCTTTTAGTTAGGCTAAACAAGCCAAGCTCCTTAAGTCTCCTTTCATAAGACAAGTTTTTCCATTCCTCGGATCATCCTAATAGCCCTTCTCTGTACCTGCTCCAGTTTGAATTCATCCTTTTTAAACATGGGAGACCAGAACTGCACACAGTATTCTAGGTGAGGTCTCACCAGTGCCTTGTATAATGGTACTAAAACCTCCTTATCCCTACTGGAAATACCTCTCCTGATGCATCCCAAAACTGCATTAGCTTTTTTCACAGCCATATCACATTGGCAGCTCATAGTCATCCTATGATCAACCAATATTCCAAGGTCCTTCTCCTCTTCCGTTACTTCTAATTGATGCGTCCCCAACTTATAACTAAAATTCTTGTTGTTAATCCCTAAATGCATAACCTTACACTTCTCACTATTAAATTTCATCCTATTACTATTACTCCAGTTTATAAGGTCATCCAGATCCTCCTGTATAATATCCCAATCCTTCTCTGAATTGGAAATACCTCCCAGCTTTGTATCATCTGCAAACTTTATGAGCACACTCCCACTTTTTGTGCCAAGGTCAGTAATAAAAAGATTAAATAAGATTGGTCCCAAAACTGATCCCTGAGGTACTCCACTGGTAACCTCCCTCCAGCCTGACAGTTCGCCTTTCAGTAGGACCCGTTGCAGTCTCCCCTTTAACCAATTCCTTTTCCATCTTTTGATGTTCATATTGTTTCCCATCTTTTCCAATTTAACAAATAATTCCCCATGTGGCACGGTATCAAACGCCTTACTGAAATCTAGGTAAATTAGATCCACTGCGTTTCCTTTATCTAAAAAATCTGTTATTTTTTCAAAGAAGGAGATCAGGTTGGTTTGGCATGATCTCCCTTTTGTAAAACCATGTTGTATTTTATCCCATTTACCATTGACTTCAATGTCCTTAACTAATTTCTCCTTCAAAATTTTTTCCAGGACCTTGCATACTACAGATGTCAAACTAACCGGCCTGTAGTTACCTGGATCACTTTTTTTTCCCTTTCTTAAAAATAGGAACTATATTAGCAATTCTCCAATCATTCGGTACAACTCCTGAGTTTACAGATTCATTAAAAATTCTTGCTAATGGGCGTGCAATTTCAGGTGCCAATTCCTTTAATATTCTTGGATGAAGGTTATCTGGGCCCCCGATTTAGTCCCATTAAGCTGTTTGAGTTTTGCTTCTACCTCAGATATGGTAATATCTACCTCCATATCCTCATTCCCATTTGTCATGCTACCATTATCCAAGATCCTCTTTAGCCTTATTAAAGACGGAGGCAAAGTATTTGTTTAGATATTGAGCCATGCCTAGATTATCTTTAACCTCCACTCCATCCTCAGTGTTTAAATCATGATTCAAAGACTTCAAGTTACAGAGAATCCACCATTTGCACTAGTTTAAACCTGCAAGTGACCCATGCCCTATGTTGCAGAGGAAGGTGAAAAACTCCCTGGGTCTCTGCCAGCGTGACCTGGGGGGAAAATTCCTTCCTGACTCCAAATATGGTGATCAGTTAGATCTTGTGCATGTCAGCAAGACCCAACAGCCAGACCCTGGAAAAGAATTCTCATCATACCACCCTCTCCATAAACTTAGCAAGGGCAGTCTTGAAGCCAGTTACAATTTTTTACCCCACTCCTCCCCTTGGAAGGCTGCTCCTGAATTTCACTCTGATCATTAGAAACCTTCATCTAATTTCAACCCTAAATTTGTTGATGGTCAGTTTATATCCATTTATTCTTGTGTCCACATTGGCACTTACTTGAAAAACTCCTCTCCCTTGCTGGTATTTATTCCTCTGATGTATTTATAGAGAGCTATCATATCTCCCCATAGCCTTCTTTTGGTTAGGCTAAACAAGCTATGCTCTTTGAGTCTCCTTTCATAAGGAAAGTTTTCCATTTCTCAGATCATCTTAGTAGTCCTTTTCTGTACTACTACCCATTTAAATTCATTTTTCTTAAACATGGGAGATCAGAACTCCACACAGTATTCCAGATGAGGTCTCACCAGGACCTTGTATAATGGTACTAACACTTCCATGTCTCTACTGGAAATACCTCGCCTGATGCATCCTAGGATGGCATTAGCCTTTTTCACAGCCACATCACATTGGCAGCTCATAGTCATCGTGTGATCAGCCACTACACCCAGGTTTTTCTCCTCCTCTGTTGCTTCCAAATGATATGTCCCCGGTTTATAGCAAAAAATTCTTATGGAGCTCAATGTGAGGAAGAAGCACAACAGAGAATTTCTATTTGTACAATAAGTCTTTAGTCATAATCTTTGCACCAAGAAAAGGAGTACTTGTGGCACCTTAGAGACTAACAAATTTATTAGAGCATAAGCTTTCGTGAGCTACAGCTCACTTCATCGGATGCATCCGATGAAGTGAGCTGTAGCTCACGAAAGCTTATGCTCTAATAAATTTGTTAGTCTCTAAGGTGCCACAAGTACTCCTTTTCTTTTTGCGAATACAGACTAACACGGCTGCTACTCTGAAATCTTTGCACCCTACACTATCATCATGCTAATACGTTACCCAAAGAGGAACTTGACCAGGACACAGTTAACATACTTATTCTTGTCAAAAGTGTCATGGGATCTTTGATGGCTACAAATAATCAGGTGTAGGCCACATCCAAAACACTGCATCCCTAAAAAGACATGGTTTCAATACTGACTGTTGATGACAAATGTCATCTGTAAATCACCAATCAACTTCCTGTAGTGCCAATAGTAGATGTTACATGGAACATCGATGTTTCATGTCTCCCAGCCAAATAGCTGTCTCCGGGAAAACTACCAGCACATCACTACAGAAGGTGTCATGGCCGATGCAATATTTTTCCCTTTGTAATTTCATTCTTTAGATTTTCAATGTTTTTCATGCACTTTGGATTCATTAAATTATCTATAGGCCTTGAACTTTGTCTATTGCCTACTTATACAAATTTATCTTAGAAGTATGCTTTAATAGTGTCATTTGGTGTGATGTCAGCAGTTAATTTTGAACAGATACCATCTCTCATAAAGAAAGGAAGAAATGAGATTTTTTTCATTCTTTGAACCAGCCGGTTACTTTTAATGGTGAAGACTGAAAGCGGTATGTGTGATCTCTTTTTCCCCTTGCATCATCCTGCTCAGAAACATATCCCAATTTAAACATTTGCAAATCAAACATTAACACAGGAGTTAATGTTTTAAAATAATGACCTCCTGCCGGAAGCCTGTTGATCCTGACACACTGCCAACTTCAAAATCTAAATGAAGTTAGAAGCTAGAGGAAAATAAACTCTGTTGAGTCTGTTTTCATTCTCCACTAACAACTTTTATACTACCTGAAAACTCAGTCAATTTATTTTATGGTACTGAAGTCTTCTTTCAATAAATGATGATGCTACATTCCTACTCAGCAATATTTAGGCTACTTAATTTTTGTTCGGTTTAGTTTCTTGATTGAGTGATTTCATCAGTTCATCAGCGTATGTAATTGCCATTCTCTCAAATAATAGTAAAGGAAATTAAGATCACTGAAAGATTAACTTTAGACAGATGATAGGTATTATTTATCAGTGTACAAGAAAAGCTAGCAATAAAACATCCATGGTATTTGTGTATGCCTGTAAAAACTGTACAGTATGTTGTTCAAATGATCCACAATATATAGCTGAAAGGACATCTTGCTGGGAATCCAGGAGCCACCCCTAATTTTGATGATGTGCCATGGAATGCAGTCTCTGTCACCTTTAATATAGAGGTGTCCCATGCAGACTAAAGGACCCACCATAGAATAGTGCTTGGATTAAGTTGGAGCAATTCATTCCAAGTAATCTCCAGAGGTTAGACCTCCACAAGAAGCTAATGATGACTTTCAGCCTAATTTAAGCACTTCAAGAATAATATTTGGCTTTAGGATTAGAATGTGGACATGGTGCTATAGATCAGTTTAATAAAAAAATATAGTAACCATTGTTTGTGTTTTATTTTTCCCTCAGAAGTGATGTCAGAGAGAATATTCAGGATTATGAACAGGATTGGGGGCCAGAAACTGCTCTGAGTTCTCATTCTGTTTTTGCTATTTGCAGCCTGTGCTACCTTGTGCAAGTGACTTCACTTATTTGTCTGTTTCCCTGTATGTAAAATGGGGAAACATTTACCTACTATCTTATTCACACCAGTATTGTGAGGATGAAATAGCTAAGGCATGCAGAGCACTTTGAAAATAGAAAGTATTCTTGTTTATTATAATAATATTAATCCTTTGCATTCATTCCATTGAGATTTAACACACATTAAATCTCTTATTTCAAATAATTATACCAGTGAAGCACTTAAGTATATGCTTAAGTCCAATTAAAGTCAATAATATTTAAGCACTCTTCTTAAAGATAAACATGTGCTTCAGGGCTTTGCTGAATTGCATGGAGGTAAGCATGTGTTTACAGTTAAGCATTTGCCTGAGTACTTTCCTGAATTGAGTCTCCGATGCAGAGTCATACCTCGTATTGAAAATTCATACAGTAAGAAGTATTTCCTAATTGTTTTGTTTTTATTACACCACTCACTAAAATGAGAAATGGAACAAACACAAAAACACTTTTAATAAGAGGCAAAGAAGACTGTACACTTTGGAAGAGTCTGTTCTGTGTCTATGTAAGGATGATGGTGCAATATTTTTATTGGCTCAATATAATTTATATTGATTTGTTCATCAAATAGAAAAGTTATCAAGTGTTCCACTGTATCTACTTTTCTATACAGCTACACACAGAGACCTTCTGTAGTATGCATTGAATGGTAGAACAGACTACAATAGCCAGCTTTAGAGATATTGTAAAGGTGTATAACAAATCACAATGAAGGTGCTTGCAAGCTATATGAACTTCACAGCACACCCCAGGACACTGGAAACATCATCAAATGTTTCTGTATATAATTTCTGGCAGTGTGGCCAATAGTGATCTAACTAGACAAGCAAGGACGTCTATTGTGCTTTGTCTTTCTTCTTCGATGTCATATCATGACTGAAGAAGAATTTATGAAGGAGAATGTTAACATTACACTCAGGAAAGAATGCTTTCCCTAGGAGACCTACATATGTGAACATTGTTACTTCAACAAAGAGATTACATAGCTTGGAATATGTACTCGAAATAATTAATATGAATTCCAGTCATGTAGCGATGCCTGCTGGTGAGATGAGAGCTGACAAAAGATGAGCTTTTGATGACAATGTATTCAAGACTTTGGCAGATTTTTATGTTCTTCTAGCTGCTGAAGAATTTGATGCACTTTTTTTTATCCCTCCACATAGCAGAAGTCAGAACCATAATTTGAGACCTCTAGAATACATTATTTGTCACCCAGGGCTTCTTGCATAGCTGTCTCCAGATGGGGAATGAACTAGGAAGCATTGTTCCTCTGAACCTACTCCATTTGGAAACAGGGAAAGGGATGGAAGAGAGATGGAGTTCTATAGGTAATGCACAAAGCAATGCAAAACAATTAAATTGGCTACATTTGTGCTTTTCATTTTCTTGTGAATATTATCAAACTAATTTTAGTTACAATTTAATGCAAAATATAAGTTTGCAATCTCCCTTGAGTGAGAGGCAGTATGCAGCTTCTCTTCCTCATGAGAGGAATAGGAAATAAACTGGCTTTAAAAAAAAATCAAAGTTGGTTCCCTCATTTCTCCCTTGCTCCGAGGAAGAGATAGTCTTTTCCAATTGTAGAGACTTCCAGGGTAAGCAGATCAGCTTCCCTTTTGGGGTCAGCTGTGCTGGCTGACAGTGCTGGAAGTAGCAAGTTGAAGACTCTCCCCACTTCCTGTTCTTGCCTGTCTAGGCCCTAACCAGCTATATGGGAGAAGAAGAAGCAGCTCCCTAAGATAGGTAGCCTACACAGGGAAGGTTGCCCAGACATGTAGGAAGAAGAAAAGGAGTACTTGTGGCACCTTAGAGACTAACAAATTTATTTGAGCATAAGCTTTCGTGAGCTACAGCTTCATCCGATGAAGTGAGCTGTAGCTCACGAAAGCTTATGCTCAAATAAATTTGTTAGTCTCTAAGGTGCCACAAGTACTCCTTTTCTTTTTGCGAATATAGACTAACACGGCTGTTACTCTGAAACCAGACATGTAGGCTGAGCCTCAATCTCATCCTTTTGTAATTACTACAAGCCAATAGTTAAAGTGCCAACAATGCTTAAAAATCCCAATGTATCATATCACCCTGTCTCGCTATGGAGTGTGAGAATTTATGAAGACCAGATCTGGTAAGATGTTTCCATTATGCACATGAAATTTGAGAAAAACAATCTTCCACTGAAGAATTGCTTGACTAAGGAGTAGAATCATCCTGTGAAAATATTCCAAAAACCTCCATTTTAAAAAAAAGTTTACAACAGCATACATAGATCCAACGTTGTAGTTACCTGTCACTTTTAAAACTGAAATGTCTAAAAGTAATGAAATGAATAAAAAATTAATAAATCTTATGCTGCCCATAATAAACAAACACATTACTTTTACCAGATATTAAATAAATTGTTTTTATCACTACAGCCTTAACTCTGACCCATGAATTGTTTTTGGTTTGGTTTTGGTGGGGCGAGGGTAGATACTATTTTTATTATTTTCAGTAGCTATATCCGGTATTGTTTTTAAGAAATGCTGTCTGTTAGTATATTTACCAATTGGCAATAGAACATTTGGTAAAAGAATTTATAACAGTTGAGATTTATATTGTACATGTAATTTAATAAGAATTATAAAATTGACTTATACAACTGTTCAGCAGCAAAGCAAATCTATGCACAACATGTGTGTCATTAATGTGTATGTACTAATTTTAAGTTACTTTTTCAAAAGAGTTTGGAGTTAAATTTATATTTTCTTTTACTGATAAAAGAATGCATTATGGTTCAGAGTTTTGCTGTGTTTCCTTATCATTGCTAAGAATGATGGTCCTGATTCTGCTCTGTTACACTAGTGTAAACCTGGAGTAAAATAATTGACATCAGTTGCTGACAGTGTAACTGAGCAGAATTTGATCCAATATGTGTGTGTTTATTATATTATATAAGTGGCATTAGATTGATGGTGGCCTTAACTATTAGTTTCCATGCTTCTAAATGCTTAGGTTTTATAAATGATGAGGTAGGTAACGACTTTGTTTTCACTTTAACAATTGCTTTTTGAAACCAAATGTCTTGTTCTGGGGATTCTCCAAGGGGAGGGGTTATTTTGTTTTCTTGTGTAAGTAAATTAAACACAGTTTTAAATGTGGGTTGGATACCTGCTATCTACTATGTGTGCAAGTATTTGCAGAATCAGGCCTACCTTTGGAACTGTGGGGGACCCTCCTGGCATCTCGATTTCCAGGAGTAAGAAAGCAAATTGAGGCATCTATTTTTGATTCACTTAGTCTTGGGCCAGATCCCACATACACTTAAACTCATGATTAATTTTTATACACAGGTATGAGACTACTTTCGTGCCTAAAGTTAAATCCATCTGTAAGTGCTTGCAGCATCAGAGTGTTATCAATTATTCTGTTTTCTTGACATTCTCATAGCCTTGATCTTACCCAAAAGAAAGAGAGAAAAAAGAGATCAGCTTTTTGTTGGTTTTTGTATACCTGTCTTCTCCCAAAAAGAGATGGAATGAGCCATTATTGAACTTCACTGGGCTGCATGACTTGCTGCCTTTCAAGGCGTCTGTTATATTTAGAAAATCTACATTTTACTTTTGTTTTTATTGTTGAACGTAGCAAACGTGAAACAAAACTAAAGCCGATAAACTGCAAACTTTCACAAGTCTAAAAGACCTAGTAATATATATATATACCAAAGGGTAAGTATTTCTACAGGTTGACATGATACACAGATCAGCCCTTACTTGCTTGATTCATATGGTTTTTCATATGGATTATTGAAACACTAGCCTGGTGTTTTCTATCCATTGTAATGTCAGACTGAGTTTTGATATTTTTAAAGGCCTCTCTTGCTCTTCCATGCGTATAATTTTGGGGCAGAGGGTGTTGAAAGAAAAGGATGGAGAAAACTGTCTTAGGGGCTTCTTCCATCGGTAACGTTCCTCCTGCTGAGTTGGCAGCTGCTGCTGTAGGTTCAGAGAGGTCACCATAGTTTCTTTCCTGTTGCTCCTGCAGGCTTGATTGCTGGAGGAGCTGGAAATAAGGCACCTCCCTTTCTTGTTCTGCAACAAAAACCTTACTCACTACGTATGTCTATTCTGGTTATAGTTAAGGTACAAAAGCTCTGGTAATGATCAGAATGATTTACATTTATATTGCACCTTATCCAGAAATCGCCTAAGTACATTATAAACTGATTTACAGATACATGTGTGTGTGATATATACATATGGACATGTGCATATATCTCTTTCTCAATGTAAGTAATACTGCATGTACAGGAAATCTTCACCCATGAAATGCTGCTTTTGCAGGAGCTGAAACACAGCATTTTGCTTAGGAGGCCACAGTAATGCTACAGAACAGTTTAGGGCAGGAAGTGCAGACCACTATGTTCATTTGTAATTACAGGGGAAATTATAAGTAGGCAGAATGTAAAGTAACATTAACGATCTGACTTAAGATCCAGAAAAAAAAGCCAGGGAAATTCATTGTTCAAGCTGAAAATTCTAGGCTAAAATTCCATCTTCCAAATTCCCTTTGCTGTACCTTGGTAGAGCAGCACATTAGGATAAATTAAAGGCAAAGCCTTCAGGCATAACTTGGGATTTTCTTGCTTGCGGTTGTAATTCAGACCTTTAAAGTTACATTGGCTTTACAAGTATATGTATTGTTTTCTTCTGTATTAGCATAAAAACAGGAAAGAAACCTTGCATAGAAATGTGTGAGTCCGTAATATCTGCTAGTCTATTGGGCATTTAGACTATTTTTTAATGCCAATCATTCAGTTACTAAATTACAGTAACTCTGAACTGTTTTCTTTCAATGCCTGACCTTAAAATGTAACAAACTCATATTTAAATTTGCTCCTGTTTTCAAAAGTATGCAAACTCACACCCAGTGCCAAATGCTCCCTTCCACTCTATAGGGACCAGGAGCTAATTATATCGGTTTATCCCAGGGTCCTGGGAGTCAGGAAGCAGGGCCTATGTGGAAAGCTCCCTTGCCACTGACATCTCCTACTATGCAGGAGCAGCAAGTTATATGGGCCCATGGTGCCCATGCTCCAGCAATATTCAAGGCACTGGGGCCACTTCACCAGTGTTCAGGGCCAGAACTCTCCTGCAGCACCCATGCCACTCCCCGCGCATCTCCCCCGAGCATTCCTGCTGGCTCCCTGAGCAGCAGGCAGTTGCCCCCTGCAGCTCCGTGCTGCACTCGCTCTGCCGGCTCCCAGCATCAACTGCCTCCACAGGGTCCTACAGCCCCGCCAACCCCTATGCCAGGGCAGGTTGACCCAGCCTGACCCTGACCCTGCCCTTCCACCTCGGACAGATGGGACCCTTCCCTTTTCCAGCGGGACCCTCCACCAACACAGGGGGCCCCCCACCACAGTCAACTCTCCTGCCCCACTCTGGGCAAGGGCAGCCCCCTCCCCCACCCCCAGTGAGGGGCAGCAGCAGGGGAGGAGGAGTACACATGATGGCAGCGCCCCCAACCAGCACCCACCACAGGGGAGCGAGGGAGCTTCCCTGGACCTGAGAGGCCCTAGGAGCATGTGCAATGACAGTGGTGCAAGGTGAGTGTGCTGCCGGGTGGAGAAGACGGGGGCCCTTCCCATGGAGACTCAACGGTTGCCAGTGGGGCAGAGGGCTGTGGGGAGTCCTGCTGTCTGGCCCCAGCACGGGGGCAGCCTGCCTGTATCCCAAACTCCTCATCCCAGGCCCCACCACACCCCAGAGGCCGCACCCCAGCCAGAGCCCTCACCCCCCACACTCCAACCCTCTGTCCTAGCCCTGAGCCCCTCCTGTACTGTGAACCCCGCATCGCAGCCCCACCCCGCAGCCCTCACCCTCGTATCCAAACCCTATGCTCAAGCCCCTCCCACACTCCCCAGCCCCGTCACATTTTTACATTATTTAAAAATATATATATTGGCTTACAAGGCAGCAGGGGGGATGGGGGGGCAGTACTTGGACCCATTCTGGGCACCACCAAAAATTATACAAACCTGCCACCCTTTATGGACACTGTAGGTGGAATTCTCTCCCCAGTGAAGTCAATAGCAGAGCTTCCACTGTCTTCAGTGGGGCCAGGATTTCATCCCAGATGTCTGAGGCTGTGTGTGATTTCAGGGTTTGAGGCCAGTTTAAGGGAGAGGAGAGAATTGGTGAGCCCTCACTGTGCAGAAGCTCTAAATGTTGTTTTCCATGCATTGCCCCCTCCTGCTGCAAATGTAATACTGCTTCATGTCACAATAATAATAATAAACATGTCTCTGTCCCCCTTCCAAAGTAGGATGGAGTAGGAACTCTCATACAAGGAAGCTGATCCTTCTCCTATTGAAGTCCATGTCAAAATTCCCAATGACTTCAGCTGTGCAGGATCAAACCCTACGGGGCCAAAGACGACAACAACCATCTGTGTGGTGGTGGGGGTCTACATCAACATGCAGGGGGCTGGCATACCATGTGCATGCCCTTAGATCTGTGGTCTTGGAGTTAGGAGGCCTTACTAATGCTTCTCTCCTGAGGGGAGAATGTATTGGGTTGTCCCTGTGGTGAACTGCATGAACTTTTGTACTTACATTTTCTTGCCTACATGCTTTTTCACAGAAGGGAATCATTTGTCCCATAATTCCAAAGGGGACATTACGTCCACATTATGCATTCAGGAACCCACAAACATCATTTCATTTAAAATAATAAAGTTTGACCACAGCAATCAGCAAAGCTAGTACATGTTTCACTGCCCTCAAATCACATTATACGAAATTTGGAGTCCAAATTTACAGCTACTGGAAAAATTTGGGACCTCTTGAACTGTGAATTTCTGGGTCTTAAAACTCAGCTGTGCCACCAGGGCAAAAGAATTAGCTAGGGCTTCAAGGATACATTTTTAGGCCACTTCTGTTTCTCTTGAAGGAATCATAGCCTTTGTCACAGTGAAAAGTTTCTACTTAATTTTTAATCCTGTTTATATATAGAGAGAGAACATGCATTTGAAAGTGGTCAGCATAATATTTTCGGTTATGATTTTCTCATTAGTGGAAGACTGAAGTGGGGGCATAAGTGGCTTTTGTTTAGACATCCTTGTTTGAATAAAACAGCATCTCACACTGGACATGTGACTTCTTAGAATTGCACCATTGCAATGGGCTGAAGTGGATATCAGTGCTCTCTTTCCTAGGTTATGAAATGTGATTTATTCTTCACTGATTGATAGGACATAAACGTGTGCATACACAAGTATAAACTGTGTATGTGTGTGTTTGGAGGTTTACAGTGTTTGCATTCCTAATGAATACTAAATCTGTGCATGTATATGTATGAAGTGTAATATTCCTGCATATTAGAGTTCATGTTTCCTGATTAAAAAGCTCAAATAAAGACTGAAGTACTTCAGTGTTTATCTTTTGCTATTGGAACTCTGTGCTCCACATAGTAACACATAAACAGGCTGAGCAGCTACTAATCAAATCCTTTAAAGCCGCCAAACCCACTTTTTGTCTTTATTATGAAACTAAAATTTGGTCAACTGAGGTCAAGTTGTGCACTTAACACAGCTTCCATTATAGTCAGTGAACTCTGTAACAGAGAGTAAAGTCAAAATATAAACACAGAACATTTCTGCAGCAGCTCAGGGCTGGGATTAACTTGGATCACCTAGTCTTCTGCTTTTAATGAAATTCTCTCCCCTGTATTTTTGTTTGGAAGAGAGTCCAAAGTTATCTCATGCTAATTTAGTTAGGCAGTGCCCTCCAGGGATGTCACATGCCTCCATGACCCCTCCAGAGAGACTCAGCAAAGGGATGAGGAGAATTAAACATTCCTGAGAAATTGCAAAGCAGCAGCCCCCAGAGATTTTGCATAGAAACTAGCTCCAGACTAGCTGCCAGAGACCCAAGTCACCTTTTCAGCACATCCTTGACATCTCTCCACCAATCCCATCTGGCTTGATTCAGGAGGTCAGCGTGGGGACTGGGAAGAGGTGGCAGCTCGAAAGAGCAGAATTCAAGGGAGGTCTGACTCTATTTTCAGCTTTTATAGGTTTCTGTGGGATACACAGATAGATTAAAAAAAAGCAGGAGAAAAAAAATCATATATCTAATCTCACTCTAATGCCTTCTTCTGAGGGAAAACCCCCACTTTTTGTTAAAGGTACTGAATATGTAGTTTCAATATTTTCAGTAACAGTATGACCATTTTTCGTTGTAGCTGGGCTTCTATCGCAAATGCCTTTAAAAGCATGCTTATGGGGCCTGATCCTGCAAACACTTACTACCTCAAATGGCCCAACGCTGACTTCACTGGAGCTACTCATAGTAGTTAGCATTATGGGCCTTATGCTCTCCTGACTTACACCAGTGTAAACCGAGAGTAAGCAGTTGAAGTCAATGGAGTTATACAGATGTCAGCAAGGTCAGAGTCAGACCCCATGCCTGTCTGCAGGATGAAGTCCTTTATTTATACATTTTAAAAAAACAGATTTTGGGAATCATTTTCTGGATTTCTCTCCACATTTCTGAGCAAAAGGCAGAACTGGAATTTCCTTAGTCTACGTGTGTGTATGTAACAGAGAGACCATCCATATTCCGATTTTTTTTTAAATTTTTGGGGAGGTGGGGAGCTAGCTATGTGATCACAAACACTCCCTCACAGACCATCATGTGAGACACCCAATGTCTGGTAAATGTGTAATTCAACAACCTTTAGGAAATGCCTTTGAAAAATAGTTATTGGGCAAGTGCAGTGCGATAGAGCCTCAGAGTTACAAACGCTGCAGGAATGCACGTTGTTAATAACTCTGAAATGTTTGTAACTCTGAACAAAATGTTATGGCTGTTCTTTCAAAAGTTTACAACTGAACTTTGACTTAATACAGCTTTGAAACTTTAGTATTCAGAAGAAAAATTCCCTTTATTTTTTTAGTAGTTTGTTGAACAAAGTACTGTATTGTATTACTTTCTCTGTGCGCTGCTGATTGCGTACTTCCAGTTCCAAATGAGGTGTGTGGTTGACTGGTGTTCATAACTCTGAGGTTCTACTATATTCTTTTTTTAAAAAGATTATATTTCTTTGCTATTTTATTTATTTTGTTCAATTATACCAAAGAACCTAGTCAATTTTATGGAATAATACCTATTTTTAAAATACCTATTTTTTCATTGTAAGAGTGTAGGTCAAAGCACCTAATAACACTTAAATCTCACATAGTTCATTTCATCTTGAAATGCCTTTACAGACATTAAAATTCTGACAACACTCCAGTCATGTAAATATCATAGTTCCCATTTTACAGATGGAGGAGCAGGAGAACTGAAGATAAATGTCTTGCTCAAGGCCACAGGGAGAGTCATCGTCACAGCTGAAATTAGAACCCTGGAGATTCTGGCTCTTCATCATATGCTTAGACCAAGCTAAAACGAATAAATAAGCTAATAAAAACCCAACAATCAGAATCTGGTTAAAGATAAAATTGATGGCAATATTCATGCCGGAGCTAAGATATATAATTGAATTCCAGCCTAAAATATATGTAAACAATTGAGTTATAAAACTCTGGAGGATTGCAGAAATGAGGGAAGTCATATAACTGAAAGGATGATAATTACACAGTAGTGATAAATCTCGTATGGCCTGTTATGATTTCTGGGTGTGCCACCATTGTTCTCTAGCGGGTAAAATGTCAGACCTAGCCAAGTTTGTATGTGGGAATGTCACTCTCTAGTGGCTGGCCTACAGAAGAGACAAGCTTTAATATTTGCCCATATAGCTACTAAAGTTTCTCATTTAGATCAGGTGGTAAGGGCCTGTGTCTGAGGTGCTGAAATTCAGAGTTCTATCCCTGATGATGTCTGTGTGGTAGAGCTGATGATTCTTCTCCATCTTTTTGCAGCACGCAGATTTATTACAAGTGTTAAATTGAAGTGTGATAATGTTGCTGGGTTATTCTGTGATAACGTGGTAAAACACTTGTCACCACTTCATCTAGGCATATGAAAATATATTGTATGTGTTATACAGAGATAGATACCAAAAATGAATACACTTAGAACTTCATATGGTTTGCATTTTTAGTAGCAGCTCTCCTGACTCTAATAGAAGACACATTTTAATTTTGTTTTGGGTAAGTGGATGTGTTTACAGTCTCACACCCACAAGTCCATGGCTTTAAATAGAAATGCTTCCATAGTGTATAAAAGAACACACGCTGTTTCGTAAAGGGTTTATCAGAAATGCCAGTACTGTATTTATTGCTGGGAACAAACTGAATAAAACTTTATATTCCACTGTGCCTGCAGCTGATGAAAAGTAGCTGTATCTCCAGTTTATTGACACAATTCGAAAGCTCTGCTTCGGGCTCTGGTGTAATTAATAGTTGTTGTTGTTAATGCTAATAGAGTTGTAAGTACATTCAGTGTTTTTGAAAAATGTCTGAGTGACCGCCACAGAGATTGAATGCACAGAATAAGTACAGCAAGAGGAGTGGCAATGCAGGCTTCCTTGGGCAACCTACATAGGGCATGTTAAACCCTGGAGAGAACTGCATATTAGTTTGTTGATCAGCTGTTATCCATTTATGTTTGAGCTCTAGAGGCTAACATACATAATTCCGCTTCTATGATCACTTAATGCTTGACCTTTGCTGGCTGAAATTCACCTCTGTGTCAAGCTCTTTTTTAAGGGCTTAAGTGGTACATAGGTTTTGTGGTAGTATTCTCCACTGAGCTGAATTTTACTCTTCTGAGACTGGCAGCAGTTGTGCCATTTAATACCAGTGAATTTGTGAGGTGGACACTTGTATCCTCGCAGCTGGACTAAGACCACTAAACGCCTTTTACATAGGCCGCTGAATCAGATGGTGTCAACTTTGGTTTCTATTGACCTGGATTTGAATTTGTGACATAACGTAAAGATGCTATATCCCATTACCAATTCCCAGAGCCATCCAGGCTGCTCCCCGACTTGCTCCCCAGCAAATAACATTTTGGAATTATTTTTCAAACCTATCTCCTGAAGTTATCTTGTATACACAAAATAAAAATTCCACTGATCCAAAGATAAGGCTGCTTTTGCATCTTGCCACCTAATGAAGTGAATTTTGTTGAATTCTAGCTGTTGGTTTGAAAACGCTGCTAGATCTGTGTTTGTTCCCAGTGCTTCACAGCCAGTGAGGAAGAGATGGAAACATATCTTTTCTCTTTTGAACTTTATACGCAGAGAACTGAAAACTGGAATAAATTAGAAGGTAAAGTTTCACTGATATTGTCAAATGGAGCACACTGCGGTTTAGAAAGCTTAATTATGCATACCAGTTTATTTTTGTAAGAATGGAACTCATAGTAAACCTCTTCCTCGGGATGAGTAAATTAACTTTTTCTGTCAGCTGTTTAGATTATTATTCTGCGATCTGAGATCACTTGAAAGACTTTAACATTTTTGAAAATAACTGAAAGTCATACAGTGTACCGAAGCTAGAAGTGGGAGAATTTTTAGTACTTGAGGGAAAAGTGAATTTAAATGCAGAAGTCAGATATTCTGTTTTAGAGTTATTAGCTCATTCATTCTATCTCCCTGACAATGCAAAATTGTTTTGTACGTTACATTCTAGGAGTTTGTCCATTATGGCTTTAAATGGCCCAAGTATTTTGACGTCCTCCAATGCCTTTGACCTAGATTACTCAACAGCCTAATAGATCTCACTTTTCCCAAGTTGTTCCTGATATGCAGTCTAAATTTTCCCATTCTTAATTTTAGCCCATTACTCCTACTATAGCAATTCTTCTGCCTCCTTGATACGAATGCCCTTCAAATACTGTCAACTTTTATCACCTCCTTCAGTTACTTATCTCTTAGCCAATGGATATGTGCTTAGAGCTCTAACAGCCTGATCTTGAAAGGTGCTGAGCACTGTGGTGGTGGTATTACTTTATAGAGGCTCAATCTGAGATCAGAGCTCCTTTGTGATGGGCACTGTACAAAACACATAATAAGAGGCAGTCCCTAGCTTGAGGGAGTTACAATCCCAGTTACAAAGGGTGGGAAGGGAAACAGAGATGCAGAAATAAGAAATTTGTCCATGGTCATGCAGCAGATCAGTGAATAGAACCTAGGTATTTTGACCCGTGGACTGTGCTGCCTCTCTGGCCCTGAGCAGAGCGTGTGATAAATTTTAAGCATGTGAGCAGTCCCATTGACTTCAGCAACACAGAAGCATTATAAACGGAAACCAGAATCTTTTTCCAGACAAATGTTGCATTATAAACTTTTTGCAATCAATACCTGCATTGTGATTATTATTTTGGAGCTGATCAAGTTGTTATAGAAACAAGCCAACACTTGACTTGAAAGTCTAGTCTAGTTTCTTGTGGTAAGATCATGGCCTTGACTAGCCCTTTCTTGGCATTGATCCCTAAAACTGCTCTACCCTGACCGCAACGAGGTGCAACCCTTTACTTTCGTGGTGAGTAATCCTGTCAAATGGAGTCTGCTTCTTTATGAAATGGTATTTTGTCTTTCATGTAAAAATAGCAGGGAAAATTAATTCTGAAAGAAAAAAGGGAAACTGTCAAATATCTTCTTTTAGAACTATCTACTAGGTGGAGCCTGGGAAACTTAGACTTGCTTTATGTTTTTGTGTAGCTAAGATAAACATGAGTGATGGAAAATAATTGAGTGCTTTCTGTAATTGGTGCATGAAGGAATAATTTAATAAGGACTATTACCTTTGGGCTTATCCGCTATAGATGGTCCCTCATCTGCCTCAAGGCTCTGTGAAATTTCTGTATGGTAGTTTGGATTTTAGTTTTTAAAGATACCAGGGTTTAAAACGCTTCTTTATTAATGTTCATGATCTCAGAAAGAAAAATGAAAGAAACTGAACTTATTTGCATCTTCTCTGTACGTTTTCATTGATATTACTTACCATGTCACACACATCACTTTCAGTTTCACCACTTGAAAGGTAAATAATTCATTATGGACTTTACAAAAAAAAAATCTGTTCAATTTTTTTTGGCAGAAAAAAATTAAATACATTAAATGGTTTCTTAATTTTCATTGTCAGTGAGATTTTCCAACAAGCAACCTCAATGCTTTATTTTGCCTCTGGCTGTCATATAAAGATCAGTAATAAAGCTTTATACAAATAGTTTTATGTATTAAAAGAACAATATTTTGACACTCATTGACACAAGCAAAAAAAATCCAACACAAAATCAAACACCGATCAACCATGCTAATTTAGTGCTTGACAACACAATAAGAGCATTGTGCCTTCATCTAAAATGAACGTGAAAAGTGTTGTGTTCCACTGACGAGGAAGGTTACTCAGAACTTGACCTTTAAAGTTGATCTGGATTATGCTGCTTGTGGTTTTATTAATAATGCTGCCTTATTAATGTCTCATGAGTCTTTACTGAGAGTTGTAAAACAATTGGACTATCTGCTTACAAGAGAAGAGTTATACAGTGTTCCTAGTATTTCCTACTGGTGTGAGGGCTTTTGTTTCATTAGACGTTGATATTGTTTTCATTTAAGGTGTTCCACAAAGATTATCAGATATTTTATTATTTTAGAGACTTTAGAATTGTTGAATTATTGTCTCTAAATATCTTACCTATCCTCTTGAAACTTTTGAAAAAATAGAAAAGGGTCTGAACCAAAATTGTGTATCTGAACATCATTGAACTTTGAGAAAGTTCACATCTGGATTCCAACTTTATGGCTCGGGTACAGCACTGAAAAAAGTTTTAAATTACTTGTGTGACAATTTGTTAGTTGTAACATTGTAAGCCTCTGAAAAAGCTTGTAAGGCAAGAGGTGACAGAGCTTCCTTGGTACACTCTGAGGGACTTAAATATCTAGTCAGAACCTATTAAAATTATGTTAGATGTTATTTGTATTTCATTGTCCATTATTCTATCAAATACTGTGTGTTTTCTCAAAAGAAATTTTTCTTATCTTGAATCTGTTTCCTTCTTTAAAAAAAGTCCCTGGTTAGTGATACCACAGTCCATCGTTTGTAACATCACTGTTGTGTGCAGTGAAAGTAACTGTGATGTTACAAGCACTAAATGGGAACCACTGAATACAATATTCAGTGAAAAGGGGGCAACTTGTATTCAAACATGGGTATCTTTATGTTCAGCATTAAATTAGTGGGAAAGAAACACAGACAACAATAGTTCTGACTGGGCTAAATATATTTCAACTATTTATGTTTGGTAGAGAGACTTAAATAAAATTCATGAAAACTTATAGAGAATTTAGTGCTCATGAAAAGTGCTGCATTAACAGAGCTGGGAGCTGCTTTATCTACAGAATAGCCTAAATTTTCAGGAATTGCTGGTGATTTTACATGAGCTACTAGATCTTCAGAGTGTTCTTAATTTCTGAAAATTAGTTGCCTCATGTTAGGGATCCAAAATACATTGGTCCTGACGTAGAGTGTCTCCCATTTGGTGTTATACAGATTGAACATTGTTCTGTACTTCAAGCATAGTTAGTATGTCCTTCAAGAACAAACGATCACTATTTCTAGGAAACTGCAGGTTAATTTGGGTGTGTTGCCTTCCTTTTTGATTATGATTATACAAAACTATTTTTGTTTCAATGGGAAAACAAATGACTAGATCAGTTACACATACTCAAATGGCCCTGATATCACAGGCTAAAAAACAGGGAACATTTTTTTTTTTTTTGGTCAGAGCCCCTTGTCAAAATACTGCCAATACATCACTGTTGTTTTCTTTTATAAGACATAGTAGGCAGAATACACTTGTAGTTTGGGCTCGTGCTGCTGTATAAGTCTTGTCCATATAACATTGTCAGTGACAAGAATTAGTAGTAGGCCGAGTGTTACTATCCTTACTTAGTAAGAACTCGCATTGTGGTAAGTACTGCAGTGGTTTTATATTGGCATTAGGATGAAATCAGCTTATATGACTCAGAAGGTATGTGCTATTGTAATTGAGCTTCATTAATGTTTTTCAGCCTTGTCTTGCTGTATGTATTGTGTACAGTATCTATATATTAAGCTATTCACTCTGGCATACAGATCTTGTATGTATCACTGCCTCTCTTTATCTAGTGTGCTTTCATGTATACTGTTTGTATACTTAGTACATACCTATACTTTTTACAGTGTGGTGTAAGCAGTCAATCAAATTTCTGTGGCTCAGACCAGTAATACCTCCTTTTACTCACTTTGAAGTAAATAAATTTAAGGGATGCTATCATTTCAATTTAGGTCCAAAACTGAAGCTGTCAGAGAACCCAAGAAGCACATATTAGCCATCATTCCCAATTTCTCATTTTAAGTTTCCTTCTAATAAGCAATCATTGATATCTATTTATCTAGTAGGTTTCAGAAACCACGACTGCTAGTGTGCGTTACGTCATAAAAGGCCCAAGTATGCCATTTAGCACTGGATTTAGAAGACCGTGGTAAGGAGCCACTTCACATTATGGGTAGCTCAGACAGGGATTGAGTCAGAGGAGGGCATAATACCTTCCCAAGCAGCCAGGATGCAGGGGACAGGGAAGCCTGTTATTCTCCCCCCCCCCCCCCGCCCCAAGCCACCTGACCTGCTCCATTGGACAATACAGACTACAGAGGGAGATGGATCAATTGTGGCACAAAATAAATTGTCCCTCACTGTGATGCAGGAACTGCAATTGTGCCAGACCCTTGGCTGGCCTCATTGGGGAAACAGGATATTTGACTTCCCATCCCACCATATGACCTCTGTAACGTCTTCTCACACTTGAGGCCAAAATGTTCAGTTATGCTGCTCAGTGATGACCCCGGCAAAGTAGCTAGACTTTGAATCACCAGATAGTGCCTTCTTCAACCCACTGAATTCCTCTATCCACTTTTAGACAGTGGAGGTCTGAAAGATTATAAAAACAGAATTGCTATAAATAATACCAGTGTACTCTTGAGTCTCTCTAACTGGTGATGTTTTTTGCCTGAGTCACAAATTACTCCCTAATTTTTGGCAGACTTGAGGTAATCTGTGCCCTCCATGCACAAAAAATAAATAGAACTAGACAGCCACCAGTCAGTGTGTCTATCTCTCTACTGTTAGGGTGATGCATTCTGCATCAGACCCATGCTATCTGTTAAGAGTCCTGTAGTAAGTACATTTGATTTGTGGTTAGAACATGTTTTTCATTTTGTTGCAGGACTGTATATGGTACATAGAAATGTGACTTCATGTGATGCAGATGTTCTGAAGTGGTGGAGTACAAAAATTAAATCTATCAGAATCACTGGTAGCTATATTTTCTAAGTAACACACATCTATCTGTCTGACTGTTTAGACATCTTGTTAGAATTTAGGACTTGCCATCACATGAGACACAAAAAAGGTTTGGTTCATTTTGTGGACAAATTGAGCAATTAGAATTTTATTTCTGCAGTAGAAATCATCAGTTGTCATTTAAACCATAGCCACTCTTTGAGGTTTAGCTTTGTTTTTTCTTCTTAAACAGACAGGTCCCTAATTAAGCTGATTTCTAACAACATATTGTGCTCACTGCCACCAGTAGAGGAGTGGATGATTTAAAGAAAGGAATCAAATAAATATAGTTAAACATAACCTTGATTAACAAGTCTTGTTATTCATGGATGACAGCACAGTTAATAAGTGTTTTCTGGCTGGGATGCTGGACTGGAATTTAATGGTGAGGCACAAGTGCAACAGACTGCAGATTCTCAAGACAAACACACATATCCCAATCGCAGTACGAGAGGCATGTACGGAATTAGTATGTATTGGCTGTGCTCGTCCAGTTCAGGTTTTCCCCTTCACTGATCCAGGTGTGAACATGAACAACACCATGAACAAGAGACTTCTGAATGGGTGTTGGCCTGGAAGAAAACTGGTTCAGGTTTAGAAATGTTGATTGAAATTAGAGTTCCTCACTTGGAGGGACATTTTTTTTTATATTGTCTTCAGAGAAAAAAAAAATTTTGGCAGCAGTTGTAGTTAAGACTTGCAGAACAGATATCCAGCTCACGTAATCACAAAAGTGCATCCGCATGTTAAACGTGCCATCTGTTCTTCTACAGTGAGTTTTCTGTCTTTAAACGTAAATGGCATAGTACTGCCTTTCGACTTCGTGAGTCACTGGAGCAGAGACAAAATTAGTTCAAATATGAAAAATATTTTTTGTACATTTGCCATTAAAGGAACAATGCAATTTGAAGAGAGCTAGAGCCTGGATAGTTTCTGTAATAGTTTTCTCCTCCTATGCAGCCTTAACCACATTTTGGTAACCAAATCCATGTAAAGAGTAAGGAAAGAGTTACAGATATGTATTGTGATAAGTGGCTTTTTGTCAGCCCATTAGGGATATCAAAAAACAAAACAAAAAAACAAAAAAAACATGACAGAGAAAATTAGGAAAACCCATGCCCCCCTTTCCACTTCACAAAAATTCCTAAAATATGTGACCTCATGATGGTTAAAAGATAGCCAAGAGCCAGAGCTGGGCAATGATTTTATCACACATTGCAGCCCAGCCATGTCATGGGTCATGTGGTTCAGCATGTGAACAGGAAGGTGAGAATTGGTGAACTTTTGCCTCAGTTGTGCAGTCCATCAGAGAATAAATGGACCAAATCACTGAGCAGCTGTATAAGGAGGTGAACGGCTAAATACTTTTCACACAGAGGCCTTTGTGTTCTGGACATGATCTAGCATTATGATGGGGCGCGCTAGGCTGCGGCTTTGTAGCAATTACGAAGCCATTATCACGCTAGAACACAAGATCATTTATCTTCTAATTCAGAATGTCACCTGTTCTTCATTTACCAGTCAATAACCATTAATTATGCTCAGTGGAAATTTAAACAAAGCTGTTCCTCTCTGTTAAAACCAGTAAACCATTCAGTAATGACAATTAAATCTGGAGCTGCGTATCTCCTCTCCCTCCTTATTCTTGTTCTTGGCCTAGAGTGTGGTACAATATGATCTCTTACGGGAAATGTCTAGAAATTGATAGATCAAGGGCCTCTGATAGTATGATGAAAAAAGAGCACATTCCTGGCACATTCTGTAGGAAAAGTGTGTAGCTACTACTTATACACAGTTTTCTGATTGGCTACATAATATGTAACAGCAGAAATGAACATTTTTAATGCTGAGTTTGTTGAAGTATTTTCTGCCCACTGACTTGCCTTTGTCTTTATTTTACAAAAACTGCATGCAAACATGTTCAAATGAACAACTCTTTACCTCCTTGTTAAAACAGTCAATGATTTTTTCATAATTATTAGAATGTTACTTTTCACTGGTTTGATTGGGCTAATTATAAGATGGACTGAATGCCAAAAGAAATAAAAGGACAAACCATGATAAATTTTCAAGTAATCATTATTCCAAGCACCACTTTTCCTAGCAGAAACTCAGGGAGA
Organism: Dermochelys coriacea; assembly: GCF_009764565.3. NCBI lineage: Eukaryota > Metazoa > Chordata > Testudines > Dermochelyidae > Dermochelys > Dermochelys coriacea. The sequence goes on along the minus strand of NC_050069.1, from coordinate 122,486,260 downwards.
AGTTACTTTTAGTTTAATAGCATCTGTGTTGTTTGGTCATTACAAGCCTGACCCTGTAGAAATGTACCACAATGTATGCTCCAAGATTTGCTTGCTCTTTGAAATGGTAGAAAAGCATGACAAGGCCAATCCAAAAAGCTAGTAGGAAGTTTTAAAATAGAGAGAGAGAGAGAGAATTCATGTTGCCAAATTAAAAACCAAAAAACCCAGTTAATGTAGCATCAGATATGTATGTGGTTACTGGTTTTTTGTGTGTGAAATATATATATTCTGTAGCTCTCTGTGAAGCTAAAATATGTTTAAGCATCACACCAAAATAACAGTGACTACATAAATACCTGATGCTATATTGACTGGGTTTTTGGTTTTTAATTTGACAACATGAATACTCTATCATGCTAAATATGTGCAAAAATTAAAATATTTGTGTTATTAAATCATAGAAAATTGCTTTAAAATCTCCAAATATCATAGGCCGTATCCTGATTTAATTACTCCTGTAAAAGTCCCATTGATGGCAATAGGAGAGTACTGTTTGAATTTTGACAGATTGAATAAGGGCTAAGAGTCTGATCCTACAGTCCCTTATTCACTCAGATAGTGCCTACTCCTTTGAGCAATCCTATTGGTTTCAGTAGGTCTACTTAGGTAACTAAAGGATTGTGGGATCAAGGATTGAGTTAGGACTTCAGAATTAACCCCATGTTTAAAGTATTCATTTTTGCTCTGTTGAAGCTTGATATGCCTGTGAACCCTACAAGTCTAGTCAGATGGGAAAGAAAGGGTGTCAGTGATTTACTGTAACCTTGTGAATAAAACAAAAACCCGAATGTTCCAAGAAAGATAGTATTAAAGATAGCAATTAAGACATCTCTTGCCAGCAGAAGGAATTTCATCAGTCAATCGTATATTGCTGCGTCATTGTCTAGAGAGCTTAACCCTGGGGAGGAAAAATAAAGCTGCTGCCATTGTCCCACCCAGCATGCCACATCCCTAAAGTACAATTAATGTCAAGGACATACACAGGAGTTGCCCAAAATCCCGCCTTCCATGCACATTCAAGAGGCAAAAGGAGCGTGTTAATAAAAATCTCTCAAAAATATTAAAGATTCAAAAAACAACAGGAAACAAAATGACTTGCAAATAGAATACTTTGAAGGGAGTATATCTTCTTGCTTTTCCTGACACTGATGTACTAAAAGGGGATGTGGGGGGAGAGAAGAATTGAACTTTTCAGGTTGTATTTACTGAGAAAAACAGAGCTGTCCCAAAGCTTTTATTAATCTGATTTGCAGAGTATCCACTAGCATCTGGGGACCTACTAAAGTTTTCTTTAAATCTGATGTCAAGAGGTCAATGCAAATAGCATTGTGGATTACACTATAAGAAGATGGCAATTCCTTTTACCATATGGAGAAAGAGATGAATTATTTGCTTTTGTGAACTGATTATTTATTAAAAGAAGGCTGTGATGTGTATAGATTGCTCCCTGTTTCTAACTTAAGGAAATAAAGTGTTTCCATCAGTTTGACCTAGAGTGATAGTTTTATTTTTTCCATCTATAGTTTCTGGGTGGTAGTGTGGTCTCATGGATAGAGCATTGGATTGGGTGTAAGAAGACCTGGGTTCTATTACTGACATTGATTGGCTGTGTGCCTTTAGGCAAATTACTTTACCTCAGTGTGCTTCTGTTTCCCCTCCCACCCTATGTCTGACTTTTCTATTTAGACTGGAAATTGTTTGGGGCAGGCGTTCTCTCTATGTGTTTGAACAGTGATAAGTACAATGAAGCCGCAAAATTTTCTGTGGGGCCTTTAGGCACAAATGTAGCACCAATAACAATAGTAGAAATCTGTGAAGTTGTGATTTAGAAACAATTCTGATTTTGGTCACCGTTCTGATCTTTGCAAAGATCTCTCTACACTCTACACTACAAAATGCATCCGATGAAGTGAGCTGTAGCTCACGAAAGCTTATGCTCTAATAAATTTGTTAGTCTCTAAGGTGCCACAAGTACTCCTTTTCTTTCTACACTCTTTGAAAGAGAAGGAGAAGTTAGGCAAACACTTAACAATTAGTATTTCTATTCATTGAAAAAGGGAATCTTGCTTGCTGTACCTTCAAATGCATCTCCAGGTTGTGTGCAGGAGGAATAGCTGAATTTGAAATAATGCACTATGAAAATATTGGTCCTTGATTTTTTGTAGTCCTCTCTGTCCTGTATTTATTTAGGTTAAATCTAGTTTAAAATAGTCAACTGTGTATTTGATCACAGTTAGGTAGTTCTACATTTTTGCCCTACTGACAACATCTCTTAAATTAGAGTGGAGTATATAATATTTTGCTTTCCATTACATGTGAATAAATGTAAGGTTTATAATACTCCTGGGTTCTTACTCCTAAGCAATACTGTCTACTTTTGAACTCTGAGTCTTGATATAAAAATCCCCCACAGAAACCCCTGGTGTGAAACAAAGAGAAAATCAGATATATTACAGGCAATTTTCTGTAATGTGAAATTATTCCAATTAGTCACTTGTAAGAGTTGCGCTGATCTAGTTAACAGCCTTGTGTTAAAAAGTTCTAATTTCCCTAGTTGCATGCATACATATATCTGATTATCTGCAAATCAAAATGTGGTAATATAATATCATGTACAAAAGGGCCCACTTACAGGTGCACTTAATCTGGATTTGTTTATCTTTCTGCAGGCTATGTGGCTGATGTTGCAAACGGATGAGCCAGAGGACTTCGTCATAGCTACTGGGGAGGTCCACAGTGTTCGTGAATTTGTGGAGAAGTCATTTAAACACATTGGGAAAACCATTGTGTAAGTATGAATGGAGCTAGCAGCAATGGGTTTCAGAACTCTATCAGCTATTGACATGTGGCTTTGATTTTACCATTACATAGTAATATTTCTTTTGTATTCTTTTTCACTTTCTGTGTTTGTAACATAAGGCCACTGACTCTCGCTCACCCTCTCCAACCGCAGGATATTGCTCCAGCACCCGCCCCTCCACCAAAAACTAATCTAGCAAAATTTCTTCCACTCCAGGTGGGGTAGGTTGTAGATACCTCACCTCAGCATTCTTATAGGCTGATCATTTTCCATTGTAAATCCCATCTCCCTGACCTCAGCTCCCCAACACCCTTGCTCTCCATAGTCTGGGAGCGCTGACAATCGCAGCTGAGATTACAGTGCTATACTATTCTGTACTGGCTTTTAGGGAAGGGATGCTTGAGATGCATTTTATTGTTGGTGCACTTTTGTCCTCATCACCAGCCCCGAAACAAAACCTGCCACTTCAGCCACATTCCCGGACTCCGCCAGTTTAAGATGTGACACCTGTAAACGCGGTTCCTTTCCATGTGGCAGCACGTTGTCCTCGCTGCTGGGACTAAATATCACCATCACTCTGCATTCTTCTTAGTTCTTGTCCTACTGAGCCATAAAAATGTTGAGCTGCGGGTGCAGAATGTTTACAGTGCATATTCTACATAGTTTGACTGAAAATACAAAATTCCTTCTCAAGGCCAGATAATGAAATCAGGCTGGTTTTGTGAATGCTTTCTGTAATTTATATTTTTATTGTTTGTTATTTTTTCAATTTCCCTCCTTCTTTATCTTCTCTGGGCCCCATGCATCAACATACCAATCTCAGCTGGAAGAGGGAGAGGAAAGCCACAGGCTCTTCCATGACGCTAGCGCCAGGGCTCTTCCTCAGGCCATCAAAGACACTGGTGCAGCTGGTGAACTTTTGACAGGGCCAGTAAGTTTTACTTGGGAGCAAAAATTTGACACATTCAATAAATATGCAGAAGTGCGCAGATATACAATATTATTTGAACAGTCAGTGGGTGGTTGGGTAGATAATAACATTTTTCATTAATGAATGTTAGTCTGGTTTCAATTTTGGCATTTACTTTCAGAAAAATTCAGAGGGGCAGTATAGTTATGAATTTCCAGCCCAAAAGCTCAATTTTAGGATATTTTCTTCAAATATTTAGCATTTTTTTATTTGCTTACCCGTCTTCTCTACCACTACACAGTTAACAGTGTGAACTTTAACAACAGTGACATTTTCAGGGGAATTGGAATTATTTCCTCTTTTTTTTTCTGTCTTTATAACGTTTCTTTTTTTATGACTGACTTTCACTGGTAAATATTCTTTATAATTGAAAGCAGGTGAAACATTAGTGTGTACAGTGGAAATTGTTGTTCTGTACAGATGCGTAATCTTATGATATCCAGAACCCTTTCTTCTGTCTCCTGTTGTATCTTGCTCTGCATTAAAAAGAAGGTGACTTGGTGGCCAAAATTTTTAAACATGCATCTTTAAAGTCAGGCACCAAAATTCACGTTTAGAAGTGCTGGGCATCCATTTACTTCAAGTCTACTTAAAATTAAACACCTTACTTTAGAGTTTTGCTGGACTGGTCTGGTGTACTCGGCACTTCCAGGATCAAGAGCTAAATTTATATATTCTTGTAAGCAAAAGAAAAAATAAACTCTGAACAAATCTGCCCCGCAAAGGAAAGGAATGGTGATTGTGTGGAAAGCAAAGGGAAAGAATTTTGCAAATAGCTCCTATTATAAATAATGAGGAAAACCCCATTTTCAAAAGTCACTTAATTACTAAGGCCTCTACCTTCCATTGAGTGTCAATGAGATGTAGGCATTTAGGCTCCTAAATCACTTAGGCACTTTTGACATTTTTGCCCTTTTACATAGAATTTATGAACTACTCCCTTAAGCAATATCTGGCAATACTAACATATTCACTTATGGATCAAGTAAGGTAATGTGTTAATATAGTTTTTGCTGTTTGGGTGCATAAAAAACTATGTATATTATTTAGGTGTTAATGACTTTGGTTTGAGAACAACGCAGTTGTGATAATTTTAATATAGTTTCCCCAAATAATCTCAGCTAAATGGTGTTGATAATAGGGATAGACAAACTTGCTTAGTTAATGTAAAAACCCACCTACTTCCCATCCCAAAACCATTGCTCAGCTCTCAACTGAACTAAATCTAAAACTTTTTTGAGGTTTGGGAAAGATATTTTTAGGAACCCTGATTTTCTAGGTCCCAACATGGCCTGTTTGCCTTCCCAAAACATACACTCTCTCGCGCGCGCGCCTCTCTCTCTCTCTCTCTCTCTCTCTCTCTCTCTGTCTTCTTGCTGGATGGCTGGCAATCTTTTACCTCTTTGCTGAACACCTGATGGCCGTTATCTGAAATTGGAAGAGGTGGGGTATTGTCTTTGGGAATTAACCATGCAGTCCCCTTCTCCACTCTAGTAGGTCATATTGATCTGCCACTTTAAAATTAATGACACACCAAAGACGTGAGCTCCAGAATGCACTCTGATCATTAAATCAACTCCTGCAAGAAAAGCTGATCCCATCCTCCCTCCTTGCAAGATCAGTTTTTCATGAGAGTTATGAAATGGCATCTAAAGGCACTCTTGGGAATAAGCTCCTGGCTGCCTTTTACATTTTTAAATGACAGCAAATCTTCCCACTACTGCCCCACCGTGCACCAGTGGTCTTCGAAATCCACAGCTTCTGTAAGCTGTGCCCTGAAACTGTGGATAAGTTATCCAGAATGCAATGCCTTGAAACAGTTCAAGAAAGGGCAAGCCTGCAATAGTTCTTCAACCCCTTCAGCTGGCTAATTTGTGTATGTCAGTGGTAACAAATGTCGTCCCCAGTGCAGACACGCCATCATATTTTGGTTGCTTGAGATTGCAGGTATCCAGGAAAACAGTTTTGAATCCTCCAGCACCACTTTAAACTTCTCATCATTTGTACAGTCATTTTTCTTTCTAGTAATATTAATTTGTGCAGTTAAACATACAGTACAGACTAATAAACCTTTCAATACAGTTACATCATGCTCCCTAGTCCAAGATTACAACATTTTATCATATCTAGTAGTCTAAAACCGAAAAAAGGAAAATGTTGTACATCCGTAACCAGGAGCTATAGAGCGCACATGACTACGTATTATTGCTCGAAATGTAGGAAGCAAATGAACACAGAGATTTGTTTTACAGGTTGGTTTGTTTGGATTTTTCTCTTAACACTTTTTTTTACCAGAAGAAATAGAGATTTATAGAATGGGCTCACAGTCTTCTAATTCAGCCTTTGCACTGACAGGAACGCCTCTGAGCTACAAATTTCCCCCGTAAGCTTACACTTTTTTCTTTTTACTTCCCTTCCTTTCTACTTATTACTAATTAAGTAATACTAGGGGAAACCACTTCCCTCCTATAATTTGAACAGAGCAGGTGAAACCAAACATGCGCAAACGCTGTCTGCGAGTTCTGCATACTTATTAAATTAGAACAGGATTCAAGGTAGCCTGAACACCACAGCCACTTAGAAATTCCTTGCAGACTACTGTCTGCAAAGGCAAAAAAAAAAATCTAGGCAGGAAGGAAAGATTTATTGTTGTTTTTTTTTTGTTGTTAATATAAAGCTGCATGTACATTTGCAACAGAAATATGCATTGCTTCAAGGGCCAGAATTAATGCAGGAAGATGAACATTTTACTACATTCATGGTGGCTCCATGTTTATTCTTTGTGATAGTTAACTTGCCACTTAGTCTGTAATGATCACCCCACAAATGGGATTCCCTATAATAAGAAGAAGGTCTGATGAGGTGAGTCTCTGGAAACTAAGGAGTGTTTCTCTCTCGGTGATGTGGAACAGCAAATGGGGGTGGAACTGAGAGAGAGTGGCTTTTTATTTTAAAATGGAAGGTTAGGATTAAGATGTAGGAACACTGAGAAATCGGAAGGACTACTGAAGGAATGCAAGCAGACAGTGCAATGATAGTGATGTGGGGAAGGGGAAAGGGAGCCGTCCAAAGACTTCATGAGATCACTGGTTTCACATCTGGCATTTGACCACAAGATCTTGCTGTCTGGCCAGTGACTGTGTGTTGTAATTAGCAGTATGAGAAAACAGAAGCTTTCAGATCAGGAAAAGGAACTGAAGCACACCAAACTGAAAAATGTGAGAGTGAAGGATGGAAAACCGGGCAAATGTATTTGTTTAGATAATTCATACATACTGTTTCCTCCTTTTGATTATTTTATTGTTGCTTTTTCTTTACAGTAGGTTTGTGATATCACTTTAAACACTTCATGCCAGGCATTCGAATCTCCACCTTATAACTCAACAGGCATTTCTGCCTCCCCTGAACTCTCTGATTACACGAGTTTTAGGAACTGGCAGGTGAAATAACTGCCCCAATCTGCCTCAGACTGATTCTGTTTTGAAAACTTTCATATTTATTCATTTTCATATGCCAAAAGTGCTGAAACACTGTGAGCAGCTATTCACAGGATATTTCTAGCCTCGCCAGAAACAGGAAGTACTGAAAGAACTTTCAGCAGAACTTGATGCAAAATTTGGGGTTGGAAATCTTGCAGGAAATTCGTTAACTTGGTCAACAGGAGAAGCATACTTTGGCAAGGTGCAGCAGCCCCATCTGATCCTTAATGAAAAAGAGTTAATTTCAGTTGATTTTCCCCTCTCCCAACAGATGCTCATGGAAGGGAAAGCTGAGCTGAAGTTAAGTGTTTCACCAGTGACCAGGCAATGACCATTCTCCCTGTCATTCATCCAAACATTTGGGTAATCATCTGATCTAAACCTTCACCTATTGAGATTCACAATTGTTAAATGAAAACATTTGCTCCTGAACACAAGTGTTCCTAATAGGATGCAGACCTGCCAACTCTTGCAATTTTATCCTGAGTCTCATGATATTTGGTTGTTTTCTTAAAGCCCCAGCTCTTGTTGTCAGGTGGCTTTTTTGAGAATCTCGGGTTTCATTTTTTTTTAAGTAAATTTCTAGCCCTCACAAAAGCTTGAGCAGGTGAACCCTAGAGGTTGAAAAATCAGAAGGCAAATAAAAAGCTATCAAAAATATATTAAACAGTCTCATTTTTAAGACAATTCATGAGTTTTTGGACCTGTCTCATGATTTCTGAACACTTGCAGTTGGCAATATTGGGAATGTACAACTCTGTTACTCTATGTGGTCAGTCAAATTATAGATATGGGGGTCCAATTAATCAAACCACTTGAATATATGCTTAACTTCATCCCTGTTCAACAAAACTTAAGCATGTACTGAAGTTCATCCCAATTTAAAAAACAATTTAGATTAAGTTGAATTGGGGCTTGTAGAGTCAAATTTAAAATCTAATCACATGCAATAATTTTGCATGACAGGGTGGGGTCCCACTTCTGTCTCTTTTCAAGCAACAAACCATTCAGAGACCATCTCTGGTCAAACCACCTCATGGATTAATTCACCGTGTTCCAACCACCACCTGTACAAACTCATGCAGCTCTGTATTTATAATGTCATACAATCCTTCGTTTGATCAACCGTGGAGTGGGGAGACAGAAGGTATCTTCTCCCTGAAAGATCTCTCCTGGCCCTGATTCTGAATAGCCTATGGATCTCTCTCTCCTCCTTTTGCCTTTCCTACCTCTTGGATAATGGGCTAACTAGCCTTTGGGCTCTGCTCAACCCATCCCAATTCACCAATTAGGCACCGCTCTTCCTAGTCAGGGCTACTCCGGCACACTATTTGTAGTTGCAGTGACAGGATTGCTGCACCACCTGCTGTTTCCCAGCACTCTGTCACAGACATGCATTAATATTCTGTGTTACACATACTGGGATACTGTTTATAATACACCAGACCAGATCCAATGCAGTGGGCAATCTAAAGGAATATTGGTGGTAAACTCAGTAATCTGAAAACTCTGTGCGTATCTCACAGTTATATCTGACAGCTGTGAGTGATGAGTGGGATTTTCCTGAAGTTTTTTTTTTCTGGATTCTTGTGAAAGGTTTTATTTTTAATCAACTTCTCAGGCACCACAGAAATAAATGGAATAAAACACATGTACCATTGCAATCACAGTACATTTCAATGTCGTGGCTTGTATGTGGGATGAACAAGCACTCATGTTTTGGAGAGAAGGAAGGTTGTATGGTTTTATTTGCATGTTACCTTGCTGCTGATTAGGATGGTGGTTAAAAAAATGCCGGGAAATCCTAATCTTCAGGACTAAAGAGGAAAAATAATGTTTTACAATCAGTAATATGCACAATCCTAACAAAGATAATAGTAACCTTTTAAAATAAACTTTTACCTCTTCTACTGAGTCCAACAGTATGAATGTTCATGAGGTGAGACTCCTTTTACACTCTGAACCCACATTTGAAACTTGATAGTTTTTTTTTTATTTACATGGAAATTTCTGAGGCCTCTTTATAGGTGATGTCCACTGTGCTTAAAAGTGACTTCATGTAATATAAGTATTATAAGACACCCATCACAGGTGACTAGGTGCCATGTAGGGATAGCCTGGAAGTAAGGGCTGTCAAATCCAGGTTATCAGTAAGTGCAGAAAAAAACATCATCCCAAATCCTTCTTTCGAGGTGTGTAGAGTTCTGGAATGCAGCTAAAACTATTGTCTATTATGAAGGACAAACCACCATCACAGATCCTTCCCCAAACACCCTGCTCTTGGTTTGGAGGATGTGGTGATCAAATCATTGTGGTGGTATAGTCACTGTCTCTGAGCATGTACATGTGTGTCTGCCTCTAAGTGTGTCATGTACACATAGGGTCAGAGATTGTAAGGTCATGGTTTTGACTCTAGCATTGTGGGAGTTCACTTTCCAGCCTGCTTTAATTTAGGCAAACCCTGTTTAACCCAACTTTCGTTAAATGAAACTCTGGGTTAACCTAGAGTCTTCCCCAAATTCCACAAGTACATTTTATTACATTGTCAGGCTTCAGCCTTGTGAAGCAAAACCTTAGAGGGTCATTAGGACTGAAGCGCCTAACTATCTAAAACCACAGTGGTATGAAGGTTTCTGATATCTCTTTTCTCTGACCCCAAGACCTTGGGTTAACTTGGCTTTACCTTTTCTAGATTATTAATTGTTCTGAACAGAACATCACTGTGTATTAAGAGATTTTTCTTGTGATTTTAAAAATGTATGTAGGTTAGATTAACGTGCTCTTCATATCTAGTATGTATCAGATGTAATGTCTCTTTTCAGCAAGGTGGTCTCTACTGGTGTAATGTGAGTATCAGTGATGCCAATTGTAAGTAATAGTTTTATTTGCAGTTGCATCTCCCCTTTTGTTCATACTGAGAAATGCTTCTTTCCTTATGAACTTTTCACATTACTGAGCAAAGTGGGTGGAGTTTTCCCTTAAGTTATTTCTATTGTTGTAAAACTTTGATGATGGTAAAAGTAAGTGAGTTTCTGTTGGCTCTGAAGAGCCTTTTATAGACTGTTGGGTGTTAAATGGGTCTCAGTGACCTCCAACAGCAACTGACGTCTCCTGGTCCGAGCACTTCCTGTAGTTTTACTGGTGACCGTTGGTTTTCTATTAAGCTCATTTGAGTCCTACTTAGTTTTAGCCTTTGCCCTTTAAAGGGAGGGGCTAATGTTAGTTTTGGCTTCTGAACGAAAATGTTTCTTACAGGCTTCAAGCAGAACAGCTGCAAAACAACCCAAAACAAAAGTTAAATCACAAATCATATTTAGCATCCCAATGTTACTCTTTACAGTGCTGTATGCATTATAGCACTGCTGCAAACATTAGTGCAGTTAATGTCTACAGTATACAAAAATTAAGTGTTTTCAGCCCCAAACATGCAAAAGCCATGAGTCGGCCCTCCCAAACGCAAAAAAAAAATGTGATTGGCTTAAAAATCATGAGATTTTTTAAAAAAAGTTTTTTTTATTTACCTGATGGTTTCTGAACCTATAGGTGCATTTAGGTCACATTTGCAGGTTTTCTCCAGAATCGTGTAGACTAGAAATTTACTTCTTTATTTGTTAATGAAAGCTGAGAGTCTTATGAAATTAAATGCTTCCAGGAGCTGAAGCTTCAGGAAAAATTCCATATATTGTATGATAAAATCACAAGAGTTAGCAACACTGAATATATTTCAGGTAAAGGGCACGACAGGTAAAGGGAGGTAAAGGGCACTTCTCTCCTGTTGCAGATGATTGAAACTGAATAATCTAAATCTAAATCACAAGTGCTGCTTTTCAGAGATTTTTAGCTTAACCCCACAAAAGCATAAAGAAAAGGAGTACTTGTGCACCTTAGAGACTAACAAATTTATTTGAGCATAAGCTTTTGTACTCCTTTTCTTTTTGTGGATACAGACTAACATGGCTGCTACTCTGAAACCCACAAAAGCATGGAATTTCATCACCACCACCCTTTAGTGCCCAAGTATTGCAATACACCCACTGTTCAAAGCTCCCATGCCTAGGCACAAGCTTAAAGGAATAAAGATAGTTGCAGTCTTAACTCCGAATTTTGTAGGTTTCATGAGTCAGACCTTAATATTTTTTTTGATAATTTATTTTGAAACAGGCCAAATCCGCAAACTTCAGATCTGGACTTTCAAACTCCCCAAAGTTAAGGACACGTTGGCTCTAGTGGTCCAGCAAGCCATTTGTATTATTCTTTAGATCTTGCCAGTTTAGAATGTGCAAACTGTGTTGGAAGGATAAAGTGGGAAGCACCGATACAAAATGTTTCGGTACGCCCGACAAGCTCCTACAAATTACATTAATATTAGAGTATCAAAGCAGGAAGGAAACTAATTTAGGCCCCTGTTCAGTTAGACACGTGCCTACTTTTAAGCATGTGGGTAGTCCCATTCACATTGGGCATGTGCTTAATTACCTGGCGGAATTGGGGCTTAAAACTGAAGATCCTTTTCTTGGCCTATGTCTACACTTAAAAAGCTAGTGTGGCACAGATGCAGTGCTGCAGCTGCATTGTTGTAGCACTTCAGTGTATCCACTCACTATAGCCATGAGAGGGGTTCTCTTGTCGTAGTTAATCCACCTTCCTGGAAGGCTGTAGCTAGGTCGACAAAAGAATTTTTTTATTGATCTAGCGCTGTCTGCACCAGTGGTTAGGTTGGCTTCCCTACATCGCTCAGGGGGTGTGGATTTTTCACACCCCTGAGCGACATAGATGGGTCAATTTAACCTTTTAGCGTAGACCTGGCCTTAAACTGAGCGTGAATTAGAATATGGCAGGATGGAATAATAGTGCTCTCAAACAGAGCTCAGCTTTGGTAAATTAAGAGGCAGATAAAAGATTTCCTGTGAGTTTTGCCTTAGCTGTAAAAACAAAAAATATTTTTAAAATAACATTTTTATCGACTTCATACCAAGCAATGAATAAAAAGCATGTGAGCATATCTTTTGGAAGATAATAAGACATTGGAAATACCAGTAAGGTGCTAATTTTATTTTATTTTAATTTTTTTCAGCCTTGTGTGTTTAACTTGGAAGTCCCATGTTTTAGGACTTACAAAGCCCATGGACTTCAAAAGCCATTGTTGTTCCATTCTGGCCAAACTGCTGCCTTTGTTCCTAGGGCTAATGAGTTTATACAGTCCTGCAGAGAGAATTGACACCAGCCTCAAATAAATGAAAACAAACCAAATGCTACTAAGATCAGTGCACTAAAGGAATTATGGGTTGATTAAATGTTTATCTTCTTTACAGGTGGGAAGGAAAGAATGAAAATGAGGTAGGCCGATGCAAGGAGACTGGCAAGATTCATGTGACCGTCGATCACAAATACTACAGGCCAACTGAAGTGGTAAGCAAATGCCTTCTCTCAGCTTTGCAAATGAATAATCCAATCATTCAGCCAATAAATTGCTGCATTTGGCCAGCTGTCTGTGGAAATGGTTCTAATTGCACTCCTGCTGCCAGCTTTCAAATGCTCTAAATTAGGTTCCTCATCAGCCCCCCCTTATCCCCACCCGTAGCAAGTTATCCAAAAACAAACAAACATAACAACAATTTCTGGAAAACATCTGGAGGGCCACATTTGCAAGGCAATAATTGACACAGCTGCGGTGTTTAAACTATTGTCCTTGCACAGGACAGAAGGAGCATGTATGAAACTTCACCATGTAGGAAAAAAAAAAAGTCAAATCAAATGTTCTCTCTATTTAAAATGCGGTATTTGATCATCTCTCTCCTGTTAGGAAAAAATGAAGAGAGGTGCGTTGATAAATTTGTATTTTAAAATATTTCCTCAATATATAAAATAAAAAATAGCTTGTAGCATAATCGATAAACTCCCTCCATTGAATAGCCTGGGTAAAAATTCCATTTGTGTGAACTTTGGTAGTATAGTAGTTATGAAATACTCTTTTTTTTTTTAAATGTTTATAGGGTCCCACTTAGCGAACTCTTCCCCTCATAATACTCTCAAACTTTTATTCGCATGAGTACCCCTATTGAAGTCGACAAGGATACCATAAGCGTGGTCTGCTGGATGGGGCCAATAATGTGTTTGTTCTAACTGAATAAAGAACTCGTGACAAAAAATTAGTGAACGATTAGTATGCAGCCAGGTGGGGTCATGACAATACATGGTGCTGGCACGGGGCGCAGCCCAGGTTTTTACACCCAGAGAACAATTGTTGACTGTGTTAACGGAGAGTGGATGTGCCTGAGAAAGGATATGTTCTGTCTCCTGGGGAGGACACGACAGCCCTGCTGGCTGCTGACACAGCATCAGCTGTCCGTGGGTCCATTCAGAAATGCTGGCATTAACTTCCTGATATGAGTGAGGTACTACAAGACCACATTGTCTTGACACAGATTGCGGGAGTGGGGGGAGGAAGAGGGGAGGCATGTTTATAAATGACCAACCGTTCCAAACTGAAAATTCAAAGAGCAATAGAAACTTTGTTGTAAATAACTATTCAGAATGGCTGGACTCTTATACCAGAACCATTTCAGAAGCTAAGAAGTCGTTAAGAATTGCCTGTCATTCTTTACTTGGGCAAGGTGTCGGAGTGATAAGAGGGACATAAAGACAAAAGAACTTGCTGAACAGGAAAAGGACACTTCACCCACTAAGTCTGTGCTGTATAAGACACCACTTTCCTGCTTTGTCATTATACCCCCAATACTTTTCTCTAACCTTGCAAATACATATTCACTCCTCCTAACTCATTGGAATTAGGTATCTGCTTCAGTGACCTTACTCTAGTTCTACTTTACTCCATCTGTTTGCTGCTTTCTGCTTGAAATGGTTCTGTCCAGGATCTCCCCTCTCTGCGTCCCCTTTTTTAGAGCACAATTTCTGGATTTCAAAACCTTCTGCACTGTGAATAGATTGTGTTCTGGCTGTATTATTGCTCTAACAGGTAAGCATTGATTCTTCTCACGACTACACATGCAACCACTGATTTGTGCACCTGCATGGGTATATGTGCTTACAAATAAAGGCTTGCAAGTGCACTTTGGTGTTGGTTTCAGAGTGGTAGCCATGTTAATCTGTTTCAGGAAAAATAATGAGGAGTCCTTGTGGCACCTTAGAGACTAACAAATTTATTTGGGCATAAGCTTTCGTGGGTTAGAACCAACCAGATGCACAGACTTTTGAAAATACAGTCCTATTTAGCTAACATAAAGACTTCTCTTGAACCATGAGAATAAAATAAATCTTTAGTGTTTCCTGAGAATAATAAATAATTTGAATTTTGGAACCCACCTAACTGCCATAGCTATAGTAACTCTGAGGTCACAGTATCCTTACTAATGAAACTGGAACAGAATTCATTGTTGCAGAGGAGCTCTCACAAGGGTATGGTACAAAAATAAAAATCAGCGGATGAACCTCAAAAAAAATAAAAAAAGCTTCATTGTGCATAAGCCCTGAAAAGTTCTGAAGGTTACTGGAACTTCTCCAAAACTTTTTATTTCTTTGCTTCTCCCCTTCTCTAGTTTCCATTCTCTTCTTCCATCAAGCTCATCTCTACAACAGGCTTCCTATTTTCATATTGCCATTAAAAGATCCAAGAGGGCTGCAGAGCTGCTCTATTAAGATCTGGCGCATTCCAGAACTTTTCTGGGTCAGAGGCATGTGTTTTGAGGCACCTCTGTCCCAAGGAAACCTCAGAATGAATCTTCATTAAATCCTGAGCCTAATAGTGAAGTGGCAGAAGCTGTTAAATTTCACACTGGGCCTGATGATGGATTCAGGTTGTAAAGGGACTGGAGAGGATTTATCCAAACCTGGGGAAGTTTGTGGCTGGCTGGCTGTTTTACTCCCAAATCAAGTTAATCCATCCATATTTACAATATTCAGAGCAGTCAGCAAAACATTTAGGGCTTCTGCAGGGTGATTTGTAAAATCATGGGTCAGTACAACTTTAAATGCACAGCATTTTTCAGAGCCACTCAGACTGGCTCTCTGATCTCAATATCCTTTGATTCCATTTGTATATGTACACCAGTGACACTGGCCAAGACTTTCAAAGTGATGAGTGATTTTGGGTGCCCAACTTGCTAAACATCCATTATCGAATATCAAGCCCTTTAAAGTCCCTTAAATTGGGCACCAGAATCGCTATTTACTTTTGAAAATCTTGGCCAATGGGCTCAATCCTGCTCACCAGTGAAAATCAAAAGTAAATCCATTTAAAGCAGTGGAACCACTCCACGTAAACCCAGTATGCAAGAACATCAGAATGGCCATGCAAGATCAGACCAATGGTCCATCTAGCCCAGTGTCTGTCTCTGTAGTGGCCGGGCCAGGTGCTTCAGAGGGAACGAACAGAACAGGCCAATTACTGAGTGATCCATCCCCCGTTGTCCAGTCCCAGAACCCCAGCTTCTGGCAGTCAGAGGTTTAGGGACACCCAGAGCATGGGGTTGTGTCCTTGACCATCTTGACTAATAGTCATTGATGGACCTATCCTCCATGAATTTACTAATTAGTTTCCAAACCTAGTTATACTTTTGGCCTTCACAACCTCTCTTGGCAATGAGTTCCACAGGTTGACTGTGCGTTGTGTGAAAAAATACTTCCTTATTTGTTTTAAACCTGCTAGCTAGTAATTTCATTGGGTGACCCCTGGCTTTTCTGTTATATGAAGGGGTAAACAACATTTCCATATTCATTCTCTCCACACCAATCACACTTCCCCTACGTCATCTCTTTTCTAAGCTGAACAGTCCCAGTCTTTTTAATTTCTCCTCGTATAGAAGCTGTCCCATCCCCCAATCGTTGTTGTTGTCCTTCCCTGTGCCTTTTCCAATTCTGCTCCATCCTTTTTGAGATGCAGCACCCAGAATTGCACATAGTATACAAGGTGTGAAACCAAAATCTGATCCAAAGCCAAAAAGCAAGGAAATGTAATTGGGAAAATAAAAGGAATTATTTCACTCCATCTCCATTCAAGGGCAGAAAGCCCCATCTTGAAATTTTGAAAGCCAGCTAGGGGATTTAGCTACACTGCTCCATTGAAATTAATGGGAATTGTGTGACTATATCTAACTGCTGACTTTGAAATCTAAGTTTCTGCACAGTAGAGCAGCTTTCTGCACTCAAACTACAGATGTGTACACACTGCCAAGTCACTTTGTGCGCAGAAACTCCTCAGTTGCAGCGCTGCAAAAAAAAAACCCACCTCGATGAGCACCGTAAGGCTATTTGCACAGAGGCTCCAGCGCTCTATTGCCAGTGTAGACACATGATTGCTTTCTGCGCTGTAATTGGCCTCCAGAGCTGTCCCATAATGCCTCAAGTGACCGCTTTGCTCATTGTTTTGAACTCGGCTGCCCTAGAGACATGCTCTCCTCCCTTTTCAAAGCATGGTTTCTGACAGCCATTGTGTGCTGTGCTGATCGCTCTGGGACACAAAGCAAACCATTAATGTGGAATGCTTGTGCTGTTGAACAGAGAGGCATGTGAGTGTATGTATGAGAGAGAGAGAGAAGGGAGGGCTGATGTCGGGGTTTCCCCCTGCCTCAGGACTGGTTGCTTCCTGCCACTGTTTGAACTTACAAGACAGCATGCTGACAAACTCTCTATCCCCAGAAACACACTTTTTCTTTCTTCCCCACTCTCACACACACCCTTCCCCCCCCCCACACACACACACACATACACACTTCAGTTGAAAAGCAGCTGGCAATGTAGTAGGATGCCCATGGAAAAATGGGATTGGGAAACCTGCATCATGTGATGCTGTGCCTGCCCCATGAGGCATTGCAAACCCTTCCCAAAGCACCCTGCAGCCAGTTGCGCAGTGGGTAGCTACCACAATGGACTGCTGTCTTTGCCATTGCAAGACCTGCTAATGTGGATACACTCCAGCGTCACAGGGAGCATAGTGTGGACACGGAACAGTGGTTTAATTCCAGCATTTTAATAAAAGTGGTATAACTTGTGCTGCAGAAACTTGCCAGTGTAGACATACCCTAAAGCTCAGACACTAAACTTTAATGCAGAGAAGCTTTTTCTTTTTTTAAGGTTAATATAATAATCTGAAATGTACAAACAAATGGACACTCATACTACATACAGTTCTGACTGCATGGATGAGTTCATTTTTTAAATGTATTTATTCCAATCAGTTAGCACTCCCTCTGCTTCAGTACTGAATTGAAAAGCTTAGCAGCTTTAAGCATCTACCCAGCACTGAAGAAGAGTTGAAATGTGAGACTATTTTCTGGTTGAACTAAGTAAACTTTGTGAATGCCTTGCCTCTAAATCTGTTGGCTGTCTTTGGATATTGAAACCTTTGACTGCTTTGGGGCCCTCTGGTACTCAGTGGCCTTGGGAATTTTCCCCTTCTGACCCTCCCCCTCCCCCTGCCTCTCCCTCCCCTTGCTAATCACAGACCTAACAATACCATTTCTTTCTATTTGTATTCTATCCCTCTCTGTATCCCGTCTGACATTTTTTAAAAAATGTATAGACAGTATAGGCTAATGGCTACAAGAACCTTTATACCCTTCTCACAGTCAATAGGTTTCATGAGTGCTGTGCCACAATCCCAAATACACTCTCTATGGGTTTGTTGCCTTTTGTGTTCTGTGATTATGTTTTCAAACAGTGTGCTGGCTTTTTAAGCACATGGCTCCTTTGCTAAGAGGTGCATGACAAACTAAAGCTTGGACAATATAGTAATAACCTCCCCTTACTGTTTCATTTACCTACAGAATTCAAATCCCTGTGATTCTGGTCTCATTAGCTCTTACTCTTTACTATGAGCAAAATGTTTAAATGTGGATACTTGAAATAAGGCAGCTTTAATCCATTTTTAGGCACCAAAGTAAGGGATTGAGTTACCTAGAGCACAACATGTCTTTTATTGAGGTACTTAAATACAAATTTAGCCATCTAACTTTCAGTGCCCGTTAAAAAAATTTGGCAGTATCTCCCATGTTTTGATCTTTCAGCAAATGTGGTTTATCATTAATTTGCTATCTTCTCATGCGCCTAATTTACATATATTAGAAACAAGGAATGGCCCAAAACTAAAAGATGTCCTAGTAATATCTGAAGAAATTTAGTAAGCTAGCTCTAAGCAGAGACCTCCCTGCAAGACTAACACAATGGTTGCTTATAATCAAATTATGCTTCTTGAGGTGATTTAGGAAAACTGCTTCTATTATTTTTCCCACAAGTGATGTTAAGATAACTGTTCTCTAATTGCTCCCTCCCTTCCATGGCCCTCTGTTGCAACAATGATGTTTAACACTTCCCAGACCTCAGGAATCTGATCTGTCATCAGAGACCTTAAAAAAAAATACCAGTTAGGATTTCACTAATTTCAGTCTTCATCTCTTCAAGGAAAGGAAAAATCTCTTTCACCTTGTGGAAACATTATATGTAATCTAAATCTAGCACTTTGTGTATCATAAGTGGGATCCTTTTTCCACACTGTTCCATTGGCATCTTAGGGTTTGTCTAAGATGGGAAAGTTTACACCCTGGATTAAGTTGCATTGATATATTGTGTCTATATTAGGGGTTTGCACTGCTGTAACTACTGCTTACATCAATGCAAACTTCCCTAATGTAGAGACACCCTAACACTTCTCTCTTATCAGAAGACACACCCTTGGCCTTGAAGCAGTTGTCCATCCTCTTCCGTAAAGAACAAACGCACACTAACCTGTTCCTATTGTTATATCCCCTACTTCCAATTCTTAACAATTCAGGGGACCATTTCTTTCTCTTTTGCCTTTCTAGTGTAGCTATACTTGACAAAAATTGTTAGCTGGAATGATCTTGACAGCAGAATGTCCAGTAATTCTTTGTCTTCCTGTAATTATCTGTTTAACCTGCTCTTGTTTGTTTTTAATAGATGTCTCAGTCCTCCTTGCCAACTTGTTTATATTGTGAAAGGTTGTTTATGTATATATATTTAAAGTCTTCTACTTATTGCTTACCCTAATCTTTACATCTCTGCTTAACCAGGATAGCTTTAAAATTTCACTCTCTTTAAATGTTTTTTCAAATATCAGCTCTGTGTTTCCCATCGTCCTAGCATTCCAAGTAAAATAAAATTCCTTGGGGACAATAGCACATTCCCACCCAAATTCAGCGTCTCCTAAGAGGTAGAAAAACGTTCGGTGATGCTGCCTTGAAGTGGTTCTGGCCGCTAAAAGAGCGTAGGTAAATCTGAAATGACTGTAACACAGAATGAGAATATGCTACTGGACCAATGCCGACTGAGTTGTGTTCGCAGATTAGGCGTCTGAACCCTGTACAGACATGTTGCAAGTTGTACCTTGTATAAAGGAAAACCCATAACTTGCCCTTCCTTGAAGGGGTCCTGTTATTTGTCACCAGTAAATTGTAATTATGCCTATGTATTTGCATTGTAAACATCCATGAAGTTAGACGGTTTTAAGCTTTGAACAGGAAGAAGTAACAGACCATCTCATCAGATTTTAAAAGAAATCTTGATCTGCTTTCTTTTCTTGTCCTGGAGAGTCTGTGTCTTATCTGATAAGAACTTAGTATATGATTACCCTGCTTGTCCTTACTCTTCTCCAAACTGACTCTGCTGCTCTGTCAGCCAATATATTTTCATCATCACTTAGTTCAGACTCAATATTATCTGTCATTTCCCTTGCCACCCACCCCTCTTTTTCATTTTGCCTTTCCGTCTGGTAACCTCTGTCTTCTGGTATTAAACCCTGCAGACATTTTTTCTGGTTTCAGCCAATGTGTCTCTTATGGTCAGATACTTCAGAGTTACCATTGAAACTTAGGGACTAACAAATTTATTAGAGCATAGCTTCGGAGCTACAGCTCACTTCCATCGGATGAAGTGAGCTGTAGCTCACGAAAGCTTATGCTCTAATAAATTTGTTAGTCCCTAAGGTGCCACAAGTACTCCTTTTCTTTTGTGATACAGACTAACACGGGCTGCTACTCTAAACCTGTCATTGAAAACTATGCTTTCTGATTAGCTATAGAAGGATACTAATGTGTCCCTGTGTTGGTCTTTCATAAGGAACTCAGCCCTTAACATTGAATAATTAGCATATCAAGCGTGTGACAATAAATCAGAGGTGCTGCTGCCTCCCTGTTTCCAATAGTGAGTAAATTGAAGGACAAAAAAAACTAAGCAACTTGCTTATGGTCACGAGTCAATGGTAATGCCTGGAATAGACCTGAATAGCAATGTGCTCTAACCATGTGCTTAAGTCCCTTGCCAAACCTTCATATGAAGTGAAGCAGTTCAGCTCAAATAAGAAATTGACCCAATTAAGAACAGAGAACGGCCACACTGGGTCAGACCAAAGGTCCATCTAGCTCAGTATCCTGTCTTCTGACAGTGGCCAATGCCAGGTGCCCAGAGGGAATGAACAGAACAGGTAATCGTCAAGTGAGCCGTCGCCCATTCCCAGCTCCTGGCAACTGATCCAATTGATCCAAATTTTTGTGGAGATTCAAAAAAAAAAAGTCTGTTTTTTGTTTTGTTTTTTTCATTTCCATGCACCTCTCTAGTCAGGAGTGGACATGCTGAAATACTCCAGAGTGCCTGCTCTCATTCCATATATGTATATATGAAGTTGTTTGCTTTCTTTTCTGATCCCTCCTTTGCTTTCCTTCTCCTATATCCTTTAAATTCTTTTTTTTACCTTGAATATCACTGCGTTCCTAGGTGAAGTATGTGAAGATCATTTTTGTTATTAGATTGTCTTTTTTGAAAGGTGTCTTCCACCCTGCCTATCTTCAGCAGGTTCATGCACAATTTTGCTCGCTGTCTTATTAATCCTCTTAATAAAATACCCTTGTCCTTTCCTTCTGCTGTAAGACTAACTACTACCCTGGCATTCATCCCTTTGTATAGGAGCCGCTATCCACAATGCATGCTTCAGATACTCTTCTGCTTGTTGTTGTTTCACAATTTGCCATTACATCATACTTGACAGTCCCATCTTTTAAATCCACCTCAGTGACATCAATGCTGGAATCCTGCTGGATGCTACCATTATAGTCATCCCATGCTATGCTTCTCAGTTAACCAGTTGCTATCATTTATGTCGTCCCGTTTTTCCTCTGCTGTGCTTTCTGGCAACTTTCACAGCTGGCCCTGCTCCTCCTTTTGCCCGTTGTCATTCCTGAGGTTTAAAATGAGCTGTGTCTCATCTGTGAACTTCCCGTATTCATTGATCTTCCTGAGAACATCTCTCCAATTCTGCCATTGATCTCTTAGTACTGCAACTAACTGACAACCCTTAACAAAAGAAAGTGTTCCCTTAACTCCTCTGATGCTAAGTCAAAACTGTTTTGCACTCTGAATGTTGCACTGTAATGTTATAAGATTCATGGCCTTTTTTTTTTTCAAATGGTGAAAGTGGCTGAAGAAAATGAGCTGACTTTAGGTAAAAATTTTCTGCTGTGGCTGGGTGAAGAGATGTCAAATCCTTTGAAAGATTAGTTGGAGACGGAGCTGTCACCCAGGCAATGGCCCGCTGCTCCCTACCCCGCCCCATTGATCATTCCTCTAAATGGGGCTAACAAGTGGTAATTACAGAAATGCAGGAGATCTACACCCAACTCCTGGAAACAGTTTTAAATCAAGCCTGAGAGAATGGAGGATTGGAATTGAGGGAGAGGAGAATGAGAATCGAAGGTTGTTTAGCTTCCTAATTAGGCCCCAACCCTGCAAAGCATTTAAGCATGTGCCTAACTTTATTCATGTGAGTCATTGATGGGATGTCTTGCATACTTAAAGTTAAGCATGTGCTTAAGTGCGAAATCTTCACATGAATTGAAGCCCTTCATCTCAAATAAGAACTGACCCAATCAATCCAAATATTTGTGGCGATTCAAAAATTTCAATTGATTTTTTTTTCCCCATGTCCCATACCTCTCTATTCAGGAGTGGACAGGCTGACGTATCCCAAGACAGCCTGCTCTCCCCAGATTCCCAGCACAGGTTTGCAAACCTGAAGGGATCAGATTAAGTCACATAGCTTTTTTATTTTAATCAACTGTTCCTCAGGCTATGCTTCCTGTCTGATTGACAAGAATGCTGTCCCCATCAGGCTAGCTTATTTCAATCACTTCTCTCCTGCTTTCTTCTCTTTGATTTTGTTGCCTCCTCTTTGGGTTTTCCCCCATCTATGTATTTTTGGTACTTATTTATATTTACATCTCTTCTTCGTTCACCAGTTATACCCCTTGTCTCCTCTTTCCCTCAGCTCTCCCTCCCCCCATTTGACCCTCTTCGCTCCTTCATGATCTCTCTTTTTCTCACCCTCTTCCCCACACTTGTTTTCTATCTCTGCCTGTACACAGGCTCCAGCTGTATTGGAAGAAGCCCAGTCTCACCAGAGAAGGAACTGAGAGGGAGGAGAGACTGGAGCATATAAAATACATAGAGCTCTTGCTTCGGACAGCTCCAGCCCTAATGCATCCTTGCCACCTATCTAGTTAGTCACCACTGATCTTTTTCTGCCTGAGTATTGCCCATCAGCCCAGTCCCTTTTCCATTCACCCACATGGGGTGAGATTTTCAAAAGAGACCAGGGCCAGATTTTCAAGTGCTGAGCACCCAGCAACACCCATTGTAACACAATCATATTTCAGAAGAGCTCAGCATCTGATTTGTTGGTTCTTTTAAAAGTCTGGCCACTCAGTTTGGTTCCTAAATGGGAGCTTGAGCTCTTTTTGAAAATCAGGAAGCTTTGTAGAAGCTTGTCAAAAAAGGTTAGAATTTTTTTTTAATGAAAAATGGGCAAATAATTTTAAAAAGTCACCATTTTTCCGCAGCTGTAGCCCTACATTTTTTGGGTATACATTTACCCCCATTGCTCACAACCCAGATGGCATTCTCCCAGGATGTTTGTGCATTTAGAATGCATTTAAGGGCATGAACTGTGTGGAAAAGAAAAATGCCACTTCTGGGCTTTGGATTCAGGGGAGAGAGTGTATGGGGTCAGGTTTCCTCCATCAATCCTGGAATAAACACTGAAGTTCTAGCACTTCATCCACTTTCCTCTGTCTACTTCTGTTGCATGTGTGGGGTGTAGAGAGGGAAGTGATAGTTACAAAATACTAGTATGTGAGTGTGAAGCTTCATGTAATATTGATGTTAAAAATACCTTCTGCTAAATTTGCATTGAAAATTAGCCTACTTACTATTTAAGTCTTCCAAACGGCTATTCAACTGTATATGCCACAGCACACTGTTTTTTTCATGTTTTAGGAACATTATTCATTTTTATGTAGAACCCCGACTCTCTCATCGCTTCCCCTGATCTCTCTGGTCTTTACCTGTACAGCCAGTAAAAAAATCTGACAAATTACAAATTTGAAAATAAATAAAAAGCAAGTCTCTATAAAAATGAGACATTGATTTCCAGTAAACAGTGGATGTTCTGCAACAGGATGTGGATTTGGAGAGTTTTCAAGGGTGGAGATACCATGCAGAGAAGTTGGTGTGCCAGCTCGGACTCCTGACAGATGACTGTACTCTTGGTTTCCAAACAATTCGCCTTTTACAGTGATATTAGGGAAATACCATAGAAATACCTATCAGCAAGATAACTTGACTTTTAATTACCAAGATTTTTTGTTCTGTTTCTTTCCTGTCAGCCTTTTTTAAAGAGCCATATAAAGGTAGCCATTCTTTTTTATTCTGATAATGGACTCAGAAGGTGTTGGCTTTCTGAAGTGCACATAACAATCCTCTCAGGTGCGTGCAGCAGTCTGATACCGTACAATAGCAATATACTTCCTGAGAGGGTGAACATAGTAAGACAAGTTGGATAAGTGCCAGATTGTGGCCTGTCTAGCACTCCTGCACAGGCAAGCAAGTGTCCACAAGACATCTTTTAGCCCCCTGTACCGGCTGCCCACATTGCAGATAACATCACAGTGGGGAAAGCAGCCTCAGCAGAGCTGCTACTCCCTCTCCCTTTTGGTGGGTGGCAAATGAGCCCCACAATGCACCAGGCAGTGCAGTTATGCTAATGCTCTGCGGGATGTACCAGGTATAGAGCTGCATCTGTTTCAAAAGAAGGGGAAACTAGCATTGCAATAATAAACACAGGGCTTGTGGAAAAGCCACAGTTTAGCCTAAGGTTCTTCTCTACGTAACTGACAACTAAATCGCACTGATTTTGACACTTGCAATTCCTGTTTAAATCTCTGAAAATTAGACCATTAATGTGAAGGATATGAAGGAGAGAAGAAAATGCCAGATTTGGTTACCAAAGGAATAGCTCAAAGAAAGAAAATAGGTCAAAGACCAATGTAAGGGAAACATTTAACTTGCTTATATATAAAAATTGGAGAAAGGATACTCTAGTGGTTAAAATGCTAGTCTAGGACTCAGAAGATCTGAGATTCCTGGGTCTGCCACTATCTCCCTTTGTCGTGTGGGCAGATTTGTTTGGCCACGACACAGTAAAACTCTTAAGCATATGCTTATATTTAAGTGAGGTACTAAAGTGCTTTGCTGAATCAGGATCTTGATCTCTTGTCTTGTTTTGTAAAATCTGTACAGTGAGGATACTGCTCTTCCTCAGAGTGAGAGTAAATTCATTAATGTTTGCAAGGTACCTTGCATAGGTTACTGCTATGAAGACCATAGAGGTAGATAAAGTTGTAAAGAAACCTGGGTGCATAAAATTCAATTTAATTTAAAAAAAAAAAAAAAAGATAGACTTTTACATACATTGAATTTTTAATTAAAATTAAATACAGGTATATTTTTAAAAACATATTTAAAATTAAATTTGAAATTAGCAGCTTATGTTGGGACCTAAACTACTTATAAACTAGTCAAATAATTTAAATTAAATACCAAAAAAAAAAAGACACATATGCAGTAGATATGTGCTGCCAGGTTGTAAAGAAAGTCAAACCATTGACTAAGCACTGGGACCCAGAGTTTGCTGAAAAGTGCTAAACTGTTTGATAGCAGTAACCTCTTTGGCAGGTACAGAGAGAGAATTTTCATCATTTCAGTTTATTCAACTAGTTTAGTTCACTGACTATTTCATTCAGAGTTGAGAAACCAATTGGAAGCTGAAAAATCAGGAAGGCTTGTGTTCCTCTTCCAATCTATGAATAAAAACTAGGTGTTTGAGGATTAGGTCTCCTAGTTCTAAAATCTTGAAGGCCATAGTGCCCAGAATTAATTAGTTCAGTTCACTAATTACAGATAAATAGTTTAGATAGATAGGTAAACTGTTTTAATACTTCATTTATCTTTAAATGCAAAAATTGTTTTGATAAACTTTTTTCTTCTGCATGAAACACATTTAAGAGTTTTATTTAATAAAAAATAAATTCCTATTTTTGTGAATTTTCAGTTGAATTTGAATTGCAGTAACAATAATCTAGTAAATAAAATGCATCATTCACCATTTTCTAACATAAAAGAATAAAATTAAGAATTTGAATAAGAGAAAGTTTAGCTGTACAACTGCTTAACTAAATGTATATAGGTATAGTGTATACTCCTGGTTAGCAAAAAGGAAGCACCAAATTTAATGTAAAGACTATATTTAGTTGCAAATCAATGTTTTAATGGTTAACAACCAGTAAGAATCAACCTTTCTGAAGTAAAATAACTAAAAAGTATAAATGCAAAACATGATTAAAATCAATTTAAATCAGAGTTTCCTGCTTGCTGATTTCAGTCATGATTAAAAATGGTGATTTAAATCATTTTAATTTAAATCAGTCCATCCTGAAAGACATCCATAAAGGACATCCAGTTCTGAGGAAGTTTATTCCTTCTAAAGCTGATCATAACCTGAGTGTTTTTTTTCCTGTTGACTTTTCATTGGAAAAGCCAAGTGCTGAAATACATTTGACCCCCAAAAAAATCAGATATTCAGTTTTCGAACAAAAATTAATAATTTTTGGGAAAAGCAGACATTTTCATGACAGCTTTTGCTTGGTCAAAACCCCAATTTTCTGTTAAAATTTCACAGAAAATTTTTGATCATTCTGTTTTACCCCCAGCATCTCCATCCTTTTCACTTTAACTTCTCTCTTGCTTCACTTTAGGCAAATGGTTGATGGGGGTGGAGGATTTGAAATGTTTGTTTTAAAAACTTACAAATCCACCCCTTTCTCATCTTTACCAAATTGGCAAAATTGGGAGGGAGACGTGAGGATGTAGTGCATGTCTCCAATGGCACTGCCCAGATACAGTAAAGATTGCTCCTTGAGCAATACACTGGATGGATGTTATCTTTGGATCACATTATTTCCCATCTCTGCATGACACCAGGATAGCCTGTGACAGTGAGGCTGCCTGTAACAAAACGTAAGCAATTTTGAACAACATTGCTAATTGATTTTAGCCTCATGCCACATTCCCTGTGTTTAGTGTTCAAGGAGTATTTGCATGTGTGTGGGGGTTGCAGACATGCATGAGAGATCTATCTGTCCAAAAATTTTTTATTGATTAAAACCCCCAGAAATGATGTGTGCTGTAATAGCTACAGTACTCTCCCTGAACCAGGGAATGGATCTTAATGCCAGTTTTGGATGATCTCCAAGTTGTCCGGTCTCCCAGTTGGGTGGGTGAAAGGGGACACGGTAGCTCTCAGCAAGGCAGGAGGAACTCACAAACAAACAAAGAGCATTATGCTTGCGATTAGCTGGTGGTCACGGCCAATGTTCAGGCATAGTATCTGACAAGCTGACCAAAGCAGACTATATGACAAATATTACCAAGCGTCAAAAAGATTTAGTAATAGATCTAAAGTGAATGCCTGCCTTGACAGATTTTTTTTTCCAATCGAGAAAGGATTAAGGCTGACAAGGTGAAGTTGTTTTAATAATTCACAGACAATAATACATCTGTCACTTGACAGAGATAGTGTTTAAGATGTTAACATTGTCTGGCATAACATAAAACAGGGTCACTCACTCACCTCTTGGAAACACCTAGCCTGGCCTCATTTAAATGTCTTCTTTCCAGCCTTGCCAGTATATTTTTATAGCTTTGGTAGTGTAGTGACTTTAGAATTTTATCTATTGTATTATGGTTAAGAATGCAGTAAACTAAAACTCCTCATCAGCCCTTCTGCAAATGCAGTAACACTTAAACTACAGTACTATCGACAGTCATTGAAATTCAAAGCAAACCACCTGATTGCCTACCAAAAATATCTTTTAAATCAGGTTTCCTTTTTGCAACCTTTTTGTATTTTTTGCAGGCTCTCTTTTTGCCAGAGTGCTGAACTGTACTGCATTTCAGTCATGCTTAATATTGAATAGCTACATGCAGAAAAGATGGATTAATAATAATGAAAGCAAAAAATGTATTTTGAAGTGGGACAGAAAATACTGTACAAGAAAATAGTCTTGTATAGTAATCTGTGACAAATATATGTTTGTAATTCACTACATCTGTTACTGAGTTGGTGCTTTCCAGTCTTTAGTTTAACAGATTTCCGGGTGGGATGAGTGGAAAAGGAATTGTTTGTTTTGTTTTGTCTGATTAACTCACAAAACAGTTTCCACATTCTGATCCTTAAGAAAATGTCTATATATATATATATATATAAAAAAATCTTTTCTAAAACAAGGACTGTCCTCTGACCAAAGTGATTGGCTCCTATTATAGTTTTGCATTAGATACCAGTTGTAAATCCCCAAACTTCTAATCTCTGGCACAGTTTCCCTCTTGATCCTAGGCTCTATTTCAATGCATTGTGGGGATTAGAAAGTTGGTTATGATGATGGAATTGTAAACAGAGGAAATGTGAGGTATTAGGAAAAGCTCAGGTTAGTGATATGACCAGGTTTGCTCTGTGTGCTGTATTGGTAACTGAGCAACAAAGCCTACCAAGCCCTCTTTTTATATCACTTTGTGTCACCACTGATTGTGTGTTGTGACATTTATTCCTCACTCCAAACAGTTCTTCTGTACTACTAATCCCATAAGGTTAGCACAGCCTTTTATCCTGGACATAGTTAAAGAGGCTGCAGAAGAGAGTGTCCTAAATTGTATTCAGGCTCCCTCCCCACTCCACTCTTCCCCTCACCCCAAGAAATGGTTTATGGGTATTATCCTTGTATGTAACATCTTTGTCGGGTGCCTATTGCAAGAGCAGAACAACAAAAGTCAAAATCCAGAGTGTTACAACATTCGAAAAGAACCAACTAGCTCAAATACTGTATATAGTGAGACAGAACTCAGGAATTAGGCAAAGGAGGAAACCAAATAGCCCTAGAGATAAGCAACCTACCTACAAAGAGGTCAGTATTCACCTGGTGCAAAGGATGCGGGGAAAGATGAACCCAACAGCAGAAACAAACAAACAAGGGAGGGAATCTGCAAAATGGTCAGGGAAGGGTTAATCCCAACATAGAAGATTTATGCATTTCGAAATGCAGCCAGTAGGAGTTTGTGACAAATGGGTCTGAATGGAGTTTCACTCCTCAGACACCTGGCAGAGGAAGTCCTACATTTTTCTTCCAGTGTTAAGGACCAAAAGCAGTTATACCCTGCCCTGACTGTTGTTACTGGGCAGATTCAAAAAAGCAAGATGTGATCACTCACTCAGGTAGCTAAATTGTGAAGGAGTTCATATTTAATACTAAATATTAGACTGTATTCTTTGTCACAAGCTACACTGCTACCAGGATGTCAGTTACAAGTAACCTGTCCCTATTTTAAGAAGCAAGCAGCTGTCTCCTACAAGTGCCTCAGTCAATGATCAGTTTCAGAGTATGCCCAATTAGGCAGCACATTATAATAGTCTAACCAAGAGGTCACAAAGGTATGGCTGATTATGGTGAAGTTTGTGTCTGGAAGAGAGTAGCAGATTTTCTATATAAAGTAGAGAGGATTGTCATCACATGTGCTGTAGTTATTGTAGAACAATTACCAAGATATGCATACGCCAAATTTAGCTGAATGGGTTTTTGTAGGCCAATATAGAGTTTTTAAAGTGTCCCATTGACTGAGATCCTCTGTTTATCTACAGTGCTGGTACTGATGCAAGTTTCTGCACACTATTTTACCAGCTGACCACAATCATGATCTGGAGGGATCACCTTGAGGTGAAAGAAAATCAGCTAGGTCTCTCTGCAGAGACTGCCAACAAATGTACCAGTGATGGGTTTTTTTTATGTGGGCACCTGTCCTCTAGTCAAAGGAATGTGATCAACAACTCATTTCACATAGGCTACCATGTACTAGTTACTATTAGGAATGGACAAACTAATTTAATTAAAAATCAATTCATCCCATCCCTGTCCACCAGAATTTTCTGCTTCTCTCCAACCAAACTTTTGCTGAATCTTGGGAAGGGTGGGTTCACCACAAATGCCTCATATCTCACGGTTAGATGACCGAAATTCAGCCTGCTGCTGTCTGGGCTTTCCTGCTGATGAAGCCTCAGTGGGCACAGCACTCCCATAAAAGACCCAAATCTCGGGTGAACTGAAGGTTTCTGAGGAATGCTGTGTAGTTTATGGCATTTCTGTCAAGGAAGCCTCAGAAACACCTTATTCAGCAGACTCCAGTACCACAGCCTGATGTGATGATGTGGAGAGCCTGGTGGGAATGTCATACCCCTTACTTCCCTTTAACACTTCCCAGATCCAGAGACCCACAAGAAGATTATTGAAGCAGAGGAAAGAAAACTTATCAATTCTTACCCAACAAAGGTAGAGAGCAGGGAGAAACTCAGAAAGTTTGTGAATGAAGTAAAGATCCGAAATTAACGGAAATTCATGTTTGCTCATCACTAATCACTGACAACATGTCTGAGGTTTGAACTGGTGACCAAGGTGTAAAAGACGTCAATGACTAGTAACCTCAGCCATCCCAATTTATCATATCCAGGTATTTAAAGTGAACTCTACAGGTTTATAAATTGAGAAGCCATGTTGTATCTCAGGCCTGTTTCAAGGCAGCCAGTAACCCATTTTACTGACACAGATTGTTTATTTTAAATCTGGATTATATGTGTGTGTGTGTTAGAGAGGGAAAACTGAGGTTTTACCTTTCCCGTAAAGAGAGTTCCAGTGTGTGAGTGGACAAAGATGTGTTAACATTACGTCAGTGGAGGTAAATGCCTCATTTCTGTGGAAGGGGTGCTGACAAGCAGTAATTCTTGGGAAGCCTCCAGCTAGAGTCCAGACACTGATTTTAGGGATTTAGGCAATATAAAAGTGATTATTAAAAAAGAAGAAAAGATGTGTACATAACTGGGCCTGTAGTGTTTCTTAATAATTTTTTTTCTATTAAACATTTCCAGAAACACTTGTACAGTTAAGCCGAGTGCTGTGAAGAGGCTAGTATTCGGTTTTGGATACATTGTTCCAAATTTATGTTTTCAGTTAAACTGAGTATGTTTCAGCTGCAAGTCTAGCCTGCTATCTCCCTCACCCAGTAACCCAGACCTGGCTGCTTGGGCAGCATTCCTCCTTCCAACTCCACTCTTCGTTATTTTAGTATCAAACCTCATCCTAGTCCCTTGTCCTAGATATCTAGACCTGTCACCCCGATTATCAGACTTTGATCCCTAGATAACACCTCAGACTCGAAATTTAAAAGGCACCTCCACCCCAAAACCAAATGTTGGACTTCCAGGAGACACCTCTCACCAAGGGATCTTGAGTCATGGCTATCCAAACACACATGAGAAAGTCATATTAAATTGCAAGGAGTGATTTCTTTTCTATGGGTTTTTCTAGCCTTAGAATTCTGTAGCAAGGATATAAAATTATGTAGGATGGATAGAAAAAACTATAGAAAGGAAATCACTATCTGTTAAAAACTGTAGGTTTTTACAGTAACTTTTATGGAACCCCTGTTGGTTTTCTCTCTTAAAAACCCTGACCCATGAGTGCAAGCTCCCATCTGTATGCAAAATCAAAGGGAATATAGGAACCTGAGTTCACTGGCTAGGCAACAAGACTGCTTTTCAGTGCCTTCAGTCTCAAGAATCTCATCCTCTTACTGGAAACTTTGTATGTCATCTTAAAAGGTTTGACTGTATTTCTATACATAGTTTCCAGCCTTACGTGGATCAATAGGAAGCCTGTTCTGAAAGCCAAACCCTTCTTTCTTTGCATGAGTAGGGTGTGTAAGCTTCAAATTAATGGTCCGAAACTGTAAACTTACATCCTCGGTGACTGATATATATTTAACATATAAACCACTCGTGTATCTGTACAGCTAAAGTAGGGTGGAATATCCACATGCAGTGAGGAGATCTGCAATGTGATCATGAGCACTGCTAACAATTCAGTAACCAAACTTCATTATTCTAATGTACAGGGAGAAAAGAAGTGCCAATGTTACAACACAATGGGTTGTTGTTACTGTAATAAACAGATGTTAGATTGATACTGTGTTCGTGTAAATGTGAAATCAACACATTTTTAACAACTGAGGAACGTTCACAAACCTTCCAGCTGGCATAATTTTAGAAGGATGTATATTATATAAATAGAAATCAAAGAATTTTAAAGATGTAAATGTGGTCTCATCTTATTCCTTACTTAGAAAAGCTGGGGAAATATAGTACAAACTATTTCAAAAGGACCCTGTCATTATACTGTAGGAAAGGAAAGACCTTCTAGATTTTGATTATCTTGCCTTATGAGAGGTAATGGCTTCTGGGAAAATGAGCACAGGGTTAACAATTGGGCAGGTGTGAGTTCTAATCCTGTGGCTGTCACAGATTTACTGTGTGACCCTAGGCATGTTACTTCATCTTTCTGACCATGTCCCCATCTGTAATCAAGTGAAATTGTGCTAGGGTAATATTACTTATCCCTGCTTCACAGGGAGGTAGTGAGAAATAATATCTTCACTCCAGTTTGAATTTGTAAAGTGTCATAAATGCTAAGTATTATTTATTTATTTTAGGAAGGTGTTTGTTTTTTTTTTAATTTACCACACTAGGAAATTAAAAGTAACAAAATACCACTTGTTTTGTAGATCCTACAACAACTCAGTGACTTGCTTAGCATCAGCTGACTAACAAACATTGTTTCCATCACAATGTTGATGATATTCAAGACTAATCTGGTAGTGCACAACTGTGTTTGCTTAGAAAAGAAGAGTAAAGGATGAAGTTGTTAAATGCAGCCATAATAATTCCAGCTCCATTTAAAACACAGGGAACAATTAAGTTTGCTAAGTGAAAAAAGAAAACATTGGTAGAAGAAAAAAATCATTGGCTTCTAAGGGAGCGTTTCAAACAGTAGGAAGAAAAGAACAAATTTCAAACGAGTCTTGTAAAACTTTTCCTGACAGTACCATTTTTTGATTAATTTTATCATTTTAACATCAGAAAGATGTGTGTATTTTAAAGGGGTTTTTAAATGAGAGTAAATTATATTTACACTTGAAGGCTACTTTCCACTGCTCACACAATGTAAAATGGCCTTAGTGTAAATGAAAATCAACCTCTTTAGAGTTTAAGGAATTCACAAAGACTTAGGCACAAACTTAACTTGTCTACTCTTGTGAGTAAAATTAAGCAGGTGTATAAGTTTTTGAAGGAGTGGGTCCTAATTGACCGCTACTTGTCCCTAGTTTCTATTCATTGAGCTCTATTCTATTCATTTCCTATTCATTGGGTGTTTGTACACTGAGTCACTGTATCTAACTACGGAGATAAATTTTCTTTTGTTTGATTTGACCTTAGATGAACTGTGTGAGTCAGCTAATAATCTGTGTTCCTTCACTCCCTCAGACATTCTGAATTTTATTTCCCTCCTTCTTCCCCACAGTTTTCAATTATCACTAAATATCTTATTTAGAATTATCACTAAAGGGAACAGAAGTTGACTCAGTATTAATCTTCCTCTTGCTACTTCTCTCTCTTGTTCTCTCGCCTACTCACTCGCTCGCTCCTCTTTTTTAAAGAATACTGGTGGCTGTTGAAACTTGTAATCCATACACAATTCTATTGTGGGCTGGCCACCAGGTAGCAATACTTTGCAACCAGTCAAGGAGTTAGACACCATCAAAGAGATGAGATAGGAGCTATATGAGGGAAACAAAGTTCAGTAGAACACAGGCAATGATTTTTGAAAAGTATTTCTTACAGGCTATGAGGCCTACAAAGTCTTTGTCTGGTGCAGTTTCTACACTTAGCCAGGGATAGTATTATGGTGCAGAAAAAGGCAGAAACTTCACATCCATTCCTTTTTCAATTTCATTTTGACAAGGAATTTCACACAACTTCAAATTAAATTTAAGGCGCCTGCAAAAACCTGCCTTTTGCTCTATTGGGGAGAAAAACACCAAAAATGTGGGTGAAAGTAACAAGTTTTTTACTTTTTTGTGAAACTAGAACAAAAGGTTTTTTTCCTTTCTGCTAGGAACACCAACAGTATGAATATTTTTATACAGCTCTCTACATCTGATTTGTGATTCCAGGAATTTTCCCACTACTAGGATCATGCTTATAGGTCTTACTTACCTGCCTGGGGCTTATTTGCAGAAATTTGTCTTCACATGCACAATTATTTTAATCAAATGCGTACTTCATTTTATTAAAATAGGTAATATGCTAAGGTATATTTACAGTTAAATTGTTTTAGAGCTATATGTTATTAACCCCTATACTGTGATGCTAATGTAATTTCTCAAAGCACTGTAGTAACACTACTGTAAGACAAAATATTTGAGACTACTACTACCACCAGTTGCTTCAAAGGGTTATGAACAGAAAAGGACAATCATCAAGTAATCCATCCCCTGTTGTCCATTCCCAGCTTTTGGCAGTCAGGGGCTAGGGACACCCAGAGCATGGGGTTGCATCCCTGATCATCTCAGCTAATAGCCATTGATTAGTTTCATTGGGTGACTCCTGGTTCTTGTGTTATGTAAAGAAGTAAAGAACACTTCCTTATTCACTTTCTCAACACCATTCATAATTTTATAGACCTCTTTCGTATCCCCCCTTAATCCTCTCTTTTCCAAGCTGAGAAGTCCCAGTCTTTTTAATCTCTCCTCATATGGAAGCTGTCCCATTCCCCTGATCATTTCTCTTACCCTTTTCAATTCTAATATTAATAGTGAGTACTCTTAAAACATTAAGAACCATTCTTTATAGGACTATATTTTAATCAAATGTCAAATATTCTACTTAATGATCCAAACAGCAACAACCTAAGCAAAACAAACAGTAAAATGATAACCCATTATTAAAATGATGACTGCATGTGTGTATTTTGTTGTTGTTATGGCTGACAGTGGTTCCTGTTTGTTATGCTTTATTGATGTACTTACCTAATGTATCAAAGTAGCTGCTCTGATATGTAGTAGTACAGATATAGGAAGAGTTTTATGACACTACAAGTTACTACCTGAGTGTGAGAATGTTTTGGATTTCAGCCTCCAGGAATTCAATACATCCCTGTACTTCACATTTCTGCTTGTAGCCATTTGTCAGGTCCACATGTTTTAAAAGTTGATCAAGGTGGGAATCTCTCAAACAGTTATGAGAATGAGAAAGTATGGAGTTATTTATAGCATAAATCATCTTTTTGGGAGATTATATTGAATTGATTTAGTTGTAGGTTGGGACTTGTAAAACAGAACTGCTAATACTTGGAGTATATAGTACAAAATAAATGTATCTGTGCAATCATGTTCTTTAGATTTGTTCTTTTAGATTATTGTAATTATTATTTATATAGCACCCAAAATGTGCTATATACTTTACAGACCTATATCCCTGACCAGAATATCTTGCAATCTAAGAGTCAAGTCCTACAAACAAGTAATACCAGTTATAGAGTGAAATCCTGGCCCCACTGAGTTCAAATGGGAGTTTTGCCATCAACTTCAAGGAAACCAGGATATTTCACTCTTTCGTAGTGTTTACTTCCATTGAAGTGGACTAGATAGCACTGACAGGGACTCCCCACAGTAATAAGCATTATTCATTATTAAGCTCTCTTAATAGACCACATACAGTTGGGTGGAGTTAGGGGTGAGGGAGAGAAATCGAAATGCATCATCTCTGGGTGGAGAAATGGAACTGCAGTGCATCATGTTTGCATGTTACTTTCAGAACAAGTCCCACACATACTGTTGTGTCTTGGCAGTGCAGTAAAATTTTGTCACCATTGGCATTTTTCCAATGAAAGGTTTGAATTGCAATCCCTATAAGTAGTAATGTACAGCTGGTACTGGCAGCTCTGAAGTGGTGATTTAAAGAATGAGTTTACAGAACTTCCCCCCCTTTTTGGCTAGAATATTGTTCATAATGTTGCAACAAATCTCTGATGCCATTACAGTGACTTTACTAATCGCCTCAGCCACATTTGAAGCCAGCTTTCAGAGGTGCAGCTCCATACCGTCTAAAACTATTTTAGCCCCAAAAGCTCAGTCATGCTTTAATGTCTGATAATCATGCTAACATTAGACCAGATTGTGCCTGAACCTAATGCCACCACTCAGCAGAGTAAGACCTTCACAGCTGTATTAGTGCTGCTCCTGGACATTGGGTCCCGATGCAAAAGGTAAAGTAGTAGCTGCACACGCCCTGTCACGGTTCCTTCCCCACTCTGAACTCTAGGGTACAGATGTGGGGACCTGCATGAAACCCCCTAAGTTTATTTTTACCAGCTTAGGTTAAAACTATTTTATCTTTTGCCCATGGACTTTATTGCTACCACCACCAAGCATCTAACAAATATATGACCGAGAAAGAGCCCACTTGGAAACGTCTTTCCCCCCAAAATCCTCCCAAACCCTACACCCCCTTTACTGGGGAAGGCTTGGTAAAAATCCTCACGAATTTGCATAGGTGAATACAGACCCAAACCCTTGGATCTTAAGAACAAGGAAAAAGCAATCTGTTTCTTAAAAGAAGAATTTTAATTAAAAAAAAAAAAGGAAAAGAATCTCCTCTGTAAAATCAGGATGGTAAATACCTTACAGAATAATCAGATTCAAAACAGAGAATCCCTCTAAGTGAAACCTTAAGTTACAAAAAGACATAAAAACAGGAATATACATTCCATTCAGCACAGCTTATTTTATCAGCCATTTAAACAAAACAGAATCTAATGCATATCTAGCTAGATTACTTACTAAATTCTAAAACTCCATTCCTTTTCTGTTCCCAGTAAAAGCATCACACAGACCGAGAGAGCCTTTGTTTCTCCCCCCCCCCCCCCCAGCTTTAAAAATATCTTGTCTCCTCATTGGTCATTTTGGTCAGGTGCCAGCGAGGTTATCCTAGCTTCTTAACTCTTTATAGGGGAAAGGGTTTTTCCTCTGGCCAGGAGGGATTTAAAGGTGTTTATCCTTCAAGTAGTAGCTGCACACACCCCTTGAGCAGGTGGGCAAGGGAAACAATCCTGGAGCCTTGGGTCTAACACCCCCCCCCCAGCAGATCTGAGGCAATGGGGAAAAGGGCTGTAACAAACTACTCCCCTCACCCAAAGCAAGGGAAGAGCAGAGGCACTGAGCAAAGGCTCAGTCTAACTCCAAAATCTTATCCTTCTGATTTTCTTTTGGAAAACATTCTTCCTGAACCAATCCAGTTGTGCCATGTCCTTGTTACAAGCTCATAATCTACACATATTAAATCAGTCAAATGGTAACTAACTGACATCAGACAGATTTTATGGGAAGGCTGCTTGTTTACCACAAGCAAATGTTGCATAAGCATGAATGTCTTTAGCATAAACAAGTGTGGCATCCAAGTAGGGGGTTCTGTTGAGTTCCTCATTCAGTTTCCTTCTTTTTGAAGAAATAGTGGAATTTTACTGATAGTGGCTGTGAGCTGAGACTAACAATTCTTACATCCTCAAGATGGAAAGGTACAAACACCAAACTATACAAATGTTTGGCAACAATCTGGACACTGAAATGGAGAAACCTGAATACATACAGAACAACCCGGATTTATTGCTGATTAAAGCTATTGTAAATTTTAAAAGCTTTATTGACCAATTGAAGCTTTTCATTGCCCATCAATTGCATATTTTCTCAAGTAAAAAATGCTGCCTGGAAAAGTGAAACAAATAATTTCTGGCAAGATTTTATATGGAAGCTTTAAGAGGACATTAAAAATATTGTGAATAAGGTCCTAATGTGCATGTTCGGGGTCTGAGTTTGTTATTGCAGGATGAACGAACACAAAATCAAAGAAAGTAAAACTGTGTTCAGTGCTGCTAAGCTTAAAGCAGAACTTATATTATACATATTATGCTTTGCTTTTTAAACAGGTTTATATTTTTACATTACTGTGCACTTTACAGCAGCGTAAGCTTTAATTCTTACTTTAAATTTGTGATTTCACAGATCTCTGTGTGCATGTAAATACTGTTGATAAAGTAAACACATACAATGTTTGTCTCCAGTTAAGAAAAGAGTTGGTTTCCTCAGTGGAAATGTGTGTTCTGGACATAGAAAGAGCTACAATTCAGCACACTCATCTCATTTAACACTTCAAACTGTCTTTTGCATATATAGGCTAGAATCCAATAACATTAGGAAAGCCTCAGTGGATAGTAAGCTGGGACACAAAAACCAAAAGTCATAATTCAACACAACTGATACTCTCTATTTACAGCAGTCTTGGGGCTAAATTATGATGGAGACTAAATTAACTGTCTTTCACTGAGAGGGTGGTTCCTTCCAGATCAACGTTAAGGTCATTGGTGGGGCAGCATGACTATGTGGTTATATGCAACCTATTTTACTTGTTCAAAAAGGAGTTCAGCTTTAGTGCTGTCAGCCTTGACACATGCAGAATCATACATCCAGAAACATTAAAATCTATCAACCGACCACATTTGCCACCAGACAGTACTAATTCAGACTTGCAAACAAAAGCATTTTTCCCCTCTTGCTACCTTTTTTTCCCATTTCTGTGAAAAAAATAGCTTTGATTTCCTGCTGTGTCTCTCCCTGAGCAAAGTAGAACAGGGAACTGTTTTTACACTTGTTGATTGTATAGGAGAGAAATCATTTACAAACCTTAATCCAGGTAACTTGGTGTTGGAAAAACCAACTGTTCAGTATGTCATACAGAATTCCCTCTTCACCTTGAGGGTATTGTGGCAGAGCTCCGACCTTGTCCCCATGGGTCCCACGCTTCCAGGCGGTTTATGCTAGCTTCAGAGGCTCACTGAAACCCTCCGCATAGCCCTTCTCTCTCTAGGGCCAGGGATACAGTCTACTGAGCCCTTTTCATCATAAGCAAGCAATGGAGGTTGGTGAGAGAATGCCCACAGTCTCTGTTGCTCCTACAGCCTCATGCCAAAACAGTTTAGCCTCCTGACCTGACAGGGGCCTGTTTTCCCCTCCCAGGAGGTGTTTCTGTAGTGGTGGGTTGGGGGGAACCCAGGCCCGCCCTCTACTCCGGGTTCTGGCCCAGGGACCCTAATGGTATCAGCTGTTGGCAGCCAACCTTGCACTGCCAGAGTCGCTACATTTCCTGGGCCACTTCCCCACAGCTCTCCTGCTTCTCCCTTCTTCCCCCTTACCTTAGGGCTCCCTTACCAATGACTTAAGGGTGTCTTCATTAACCAGCCCTTCAGCTACATTTCCTCTCCTCTACCTGACTGGAGTGAGCCCTTTTATATTATCAGAGGGGCCTTAATTAGAGTCAGGTAGTCACATTAGCTTAATGGCCTCACCTGACTCTTTGCAGGTTCATTGGAGTCAGGTGTTCTCATTAGCCTGGAGCAGCCCCTGCTCTGGTCAGTCAGGGAACAGAAAACTGTTAATCCATTGGCCAGTATATCTGCCTTCTGCTACTCTGCTGTACCCAGCTGGCCTGGGTCTATCACATATCCCTCCTCCCTGCTCAACACCAAGGGGTTGGGCAGCTTGGGACGCCAGACAGTGTATGCGTGATAAGCCATCGGTGTTGCCATTGCGACTCCCTGCTCTGTACTGTATGCGGAACTGGAAAGGCTGGAGGGATAAGAACCACCTGGTTACCCTTGTGTTCTTTTCCTTGTTCCGTTGCATCCACTGAAGAGGGGCATGGTCGATCACAAGGATAAATCTGCACCCCAGCAGATAATAACGCAACGTTTCCATGGCCCATTTTACAACGAGGCACTCTCTCTCTACCACTGCATATTTTTGTTCCCTCGGAAGGAGTTTCCTACTGAGGTAGAGAATTGGGTGTTCCTCTTCCCCAACCATCTGCAACAGGACAGCCCCTAACCCCACCTTGGATGCATCTGTCTGTAGGATGAATTCCTTCGTGAAATCTGGCGCTATAAATATGGGGTTACTGTAGAGGGCAGTCCGTAGGTCTGTGAATGCCCTCTCTGCTGCATCGGACCATCTGACTGGATCAGGACCACGGGCCTTCACTAAATCCATTAGGGGACTTGCCCTTGTGGCAAAATGGGGGATGAAACGCCAGTAAACCCCACCCCCCCAGGAATGCTCGGACCTGCTTCTTACGACTCGGCCATGGCCAGTTTTGGATGGCCTCTAACTTATTCAGTTGGGGTTTTACCAGACCTTTTCCTACCACGTAGCCAAGATATTTGGCCTCCGTGAACCCTACGGCGCACTTAACAGGATTTGCAATAAGGTCAGCTCACCTGAAGGTATCAAGGACCGCCTCCATTTTTTCCAAGTGGGTCTCCTAGTCTGGAGTATGAACCACCACGTTATCCAAGTAGGTCACAGCACAACTGGCATGGGGGCATAAAAACTTGTCCATGAGGTGCTGAAAGGTAGCTGCGACTCCATGTAGTCCAAAAGGGAGGACCGTATATTGGAAGAGACCCTTTGATGTAGAAAACGCCATCTTTTCCTTTGCAACTTCGGCTAGGGGAAATCTGCCAGTACCCCTTTGTCAAGTCTAGGGTTGTCAAGTACTGGGCATTCCCCAGACAGTCCACTAGTTCATCTATGCGGGGTATAGGGTAGGCATCAAACTGGGATATCTCGTTCAGTCGACGGAAGTCGTTGCAGAACCTCGTGGTGCCATCAGGTTTGGACACCAATACTACTGGGCTGGACCACTGACTGTGGGATTCTTCGATGATCCTCATCTCCAGCATTTTCCTGACTTCGGCTTTTATTTCCTCCCTTTTGGCTGCTGGCACCCGGTAGGGCCTCAGAGTTACTCTGGCCCCAGGGTTCGTGATGATGTGGTGATATGTCCCGGTTGTGTGACCTGGCTTTGTCGAGAATACGTCTTGATATTGGGCGATCATCTCCGTTACCTCTTTCTTCTGGGCTTTCGTTAGATCAGGAGACACCCTCACCTGTTCAGGATTTTTGTTCCCTGGATGCAGTTCTTCTCAAACCACTGTGCATGCCTCTCACGCATACTAGGGTTTCAGAAGGTTGACGTGGTATATCTGCTCTAGTTTTTGATGTCCCGGTTGTCGCACCTTGTAATTTACTTCCCCTACAGGTTCGACTATTTCGTAGGGCCCTTGCCACTGGGTCAACAGCTTACTTTCAGCTGTGAGTACAGTACCATTACTCGGTCACCGGGTTGAAACTGACTAACCTTGGCTTGACAGTTGTAATAGGTTCTCTGGGCCTCGTGGATCTTCTCTAGGTGCTCCCTCACTATGGGAGTCACCCAGGCTATCCAGTCCCTCATCCATAGCACATTATCTATTACATTCTTTCCCTCACTAAGTTCCTCTTCCAAAATTTCCTTGGCTATGTCCAGGATGCCTTGGGGGTTGTGTCCATACAACAGCTCAAAGGGGGAGAATCCAGTGGAAGCTTGGGGGACCTCACAGATGGCGAACATGAGGTATGGTACGAGGTTGTCCCAATCTTTCCCATCCTTGTTTACCACCTTTCTTATCATGGCCTTGAGGGTCCGGTTAAATCTTTCCACCAGACCCTCGGTTTGTGGATGGTAAACCGAGGTCCGCAGGGTCTGGACATGGAGCAGGGAACACAGGTTCTTCATCAATTTGGACATGAATGGTGTTCCCTGGTCTGTGAGTATTTCTTTTGATCGCCCTACCCGGGCAAAGATTGCCACTAATTTTTTGGCAATGCTCTTGGAAGCTGTGTTTCTTAAGGGGACAGCTTCTGGGTGCCTGGTTTTATAGTCTAGGAGGACAAGCACATACTGGTGGCCTTGGGACGTTTTCTCTAGTGCCCCACAAGATCCATGGTGATCCGCTCGAAAGGAACTTGATGATCGGCAGGAGTACCAGAGGAGCTCTTAGATGTGGACGAAGGCTGTACAGTTGGCATTTGGGGCAAGAGGCACAGTACCGCCAGATGTCTTCATGTACCAACAGCCAGAAGAACCTGTCTAAGATTCGCACCTGGGTTTTCTCCACTCCCAGGTGCCCTCCAAAAAGGTAACTGTGAGCGAGGCTTAATATTGCCTTCTGGTGTTTCTGGGGTACTAGGAGCTGGTGTACCTCTTGCTCCTGCATTTGCATGACCCGGTATAGGAGATTCCTCTTGATCACAAAATAAGGCCCTGGCCCCCAGGCCTTTCCCTCTATAGCTACCCCATCTATCTCAGCCACCTCCTTCCTGGCATTCTCGTACCTTGGGTCTTCCACCTGGTCCTGTCCAAAAGTCTCTCTCCCGGGGCTTATCAGTCCGAACTCTTGAGAGAGCTGTCTCTGCCCTCTTGGCTGGCTCCGTGAGGTTGGGGTTGGAAGCGGTCTCTGACCCCTCCTCCATCTCGGGGCTCTCCCCTTCAGTTGCTCATGTACGTCTGCCTACACAGACGGCACTTTGTCCTTATATCAGGATTCGGGTACCCAAGGCCTTGGCTGCCCTTCTTTGTCTCTTGGTCTTCCTGCCTTTCCCCAGGACAGGGAATAACTCCTGGGACATTTCCGCAAAAAATGGGAGATGACATTCTGCCACGGAAGCCTCCTGAAGTTCGGGGAGCTCCTCTCCCTCCAATTCCTCTGGTGGGAGCAAGTTTCCAAACCCAGGGAAATCTCTACCTATGAGCACGGGATATGGGAGGTTTGGGAACCCTAATGGTTTGGGACTACCCCTGCTTTCACCCTGGTGACATTTCCCTGAATTTCAATTTTCACTGGTATGATGGGGTACTAACTAACAGTCCCATGGACACAGGTTACCCCCGTACGCTTAGCCTGCATTAACTGGCTATGCTTCACTAATTTACCCGAAATTAGGGAGATAGCACTCTCCAAGTCTACGAGTGCCATGGTTTCTACCCCATTCAGCTTCATCTGCCTTGTATATTTATGTGAGGTGACTGCAACCCCTACAATATTGAGTAGGCTGCATGGGTCTGACCTGTCCCCCAGGTTACACTGCATGGGCTCTACGACATTGGGGCATTGGGCCACTATGTGCCCCAACTCCCCGCACCCGTAACACTTATAATAACTTCTAGTCACTCCCCTATCACGTGGGTTAGGGGGTTTAGTCCCAGGGTCCCCCCCACTCAGGCCTTTTCCTTCCTTCTGGGTTCCCTGCTGGTTTTCAGTTCCCCTCTTCTTCCACCTAGGACTCCCTGGGTATTTGGCCGCCTAACCCTCCAGGGTCAGGGTCGAGTGTTTGCTTTGTGAGGGGCCTTCCTTGGGGAGTTGGGTCAGTTCCCTGGCTTTCCACCAATCCGTCTTTCCACCAATGTGATCATTTCATCGTAAGTGGATGGATCTTTCTGGCATACCCATTTGCAGAGATCTGGCGGCAGTCCCCGCATGTGATGGTCCATTACCAAAGTCTCCAAAATCTCCTCTGGGCTGCACGCCTCAGGCTGTAGCCACTTCCGAGCGAGGTGTATGAGGTCAACTAGTTGGGACTTCAGAGGTTTATTCTCCCTGTATTTCCACTCCTGGAACCTCTGGGCCCGTAACGCTGCCATCACCCCTGATCGTGCTAGGATCTCT
The DNA here is from genome assembly GCF_009764565.3 of Dermochelys coriacea. NCBI lineage: Eukaryota > Metazoa > Chordata > Testudines > Dermochelyidae > Dermochelys > Dermochelys coriacea. The sequence continues at coordinate 122,443,081 of NC_050069.1, read as the reverse complement.
GTCCTCAACCAGGAATAGTCAATGGCGTCCTCGGTGGGCAGATCAAAGTAGGCCTTCTGGGCCTCTCCGCACAAAAAAGGGGCAAGAATGCTGGCCCACTGCTCCTGGGGTCATGCCTCACGCTGAGCAGACCTTTCACATGAGAGGAGATATGCCTCTACATCATCCTCTGCTGTCATTTTTGGCAGACAATTGGTGGACTTCAGGGTTCGAGTCCCATCGGACCCCGGGGGCTAGGTGGTGAGGATCTTCAGCTGATCCATTACCCCAAGCAGGAGGGCTCGATCTTGGATCACCTGGCTCATTAATAATTGGTTGGTTTCCTGCTATAGCTTCGTGCACTCCCGTTGCGTCATCGCCTGAGCCTGGGTAGCCTCATGCTGGGCCACCGTGGCTTACACCACCACTCTCACCATCTCCTCCATTGTGGTACAAACAAAAACCCAACACCAAAAAGCCTAGTGCACTTTTTTTTTAAACCTCTTTGTTCCGCCACGCTGTGAACAATCACGATCCCACTTTTGACACCAGTTGTGGCAGAGCTCCGACCTTGTCCCCGTGGGTCCCAAGCTTCCAGGCGGTTTATGCTAGCTTCAGAGGCTCACTGAAACCCTCCGCATAGCCCTTCTCTCTCTAGGGCCAGGGATACAGTCTACTGAGCCCTTTTCATCATAAGCAAGCAATGGAGGTTGGTGAGAGAATGCCCACAGTCTCTGTTGCTCCTACAGCCTCATGCCAAAACAGTTTAGCCTCCTGACCTGACAGGGGCCTGTTTTCCCCTCCCAGGAGGTGTTTCTGTAGTGGTGGGTTGGGGGGAACCCAGGCCCGCCCTCTACTCCGGGTTCTGGCCCAGGGACCCTAATGGTATCAGCTGTTGGCAGCCAACCTTGCACTGCCAGAGTCGCTACATTTCCTGGGCCACTTCCCCACAGCTCTCCTGCTTCTCCCTTCTTCCCCCTTACCTTAGGGCTCCCTTACCAATGACTTAAGGGTGTCTTCATTAACCAGCCCTTCAGCCACATTTCCGCTCCTCTCTGCCTGACTGGAGTGAGCCCTTTTATATTATCAGAGGGGCCTTAATTAGAGTCAGGTAGTCACATTAGCTTAATGGCCTCACCTGACTCTTTGCAGGTTCATTGGAGTCAGGTGTTCTCATTAGCCTGTAGCAGCCCCTGCTCTGATCATTCAGGGAACAGAAAACTCTTAATCTGGTGGCCAGTATATCTGTCTTCTGCTACTCTGCTGTACCCAACTGGTACTGGCCTGGGTCCATCACAGTATTTTACTATGAATTTCACTGGGACTGCAAGCTGACCTCAAGTTAGAGGTCCCCTTAGTGCGGAAAAAGCTCTAATTGATAGTATGTATCCAAAACAAAACATGTACAAGGTAAAAATTGCTTATTAATCTGGACAAAAGCTAATTGAAAGTGTCATTTCTTGCTGAGAAAACAGGTTTTCTTGGCAAAGTCACTTATTGAAGGTTTTAGCAGAATCTTCTGCCTTTTGCTATCTGGTTTAGGAAGGAGCAGTGTTGGTTTTCCACTCCAGTTCAGGATCTAACAATGCCCAAGGGAAGGGATGCGTCAGTTTTAAGGAATCCCTCACACCCCGCGAATCTTGGAAAGCTTACATTTATAAATCGTGTCTGCTGTTGAGAAGCAAAATGTTGTTCTCAAAATTGGCTTTTAGCCTTTTTTCAGTATGGTTTTCTTTTCAGATGACTCAAAAATCGGGTTGGCTGCTGTTACGTGTCAGCCATCGATATTAAATTGAACAGCAATAACTAAATGGCAGCTTGTTAACAGGTGTACCTGAAAAGTGAATGCAATGTTTTGAAGAGAACTGAGCCAGATCCTGGGTGTAAATTGGTGTAGCTCCTTTGACTTCTCTTTTTTTTCTTTAAGTTTTTAAAGGGTTCACACAAGGCACTGTCCATTTTTCTCAGCCAAAAAGAACTGGTAGCCCAAGACATTAGTGTAGCTAATCTCTATTCCTTGCTCCCACTCTCTCCCTGCTATCTGTGGGGGAAAAGAGCTTATTTTAAAACAGAAAGTTGTCTTTCAGATTCTTTTGTTGCTCACACCAAGGGGACAACCTAAACTGCCTTTCAAGTTTTCTGCATTGTTACCAAGATTTATGAAAAGGATAAATTATTCCCACTCTGGATCTTTGAGTCCCTGCTGCCCTTTTCCAGAGAAGTCTCTAAATCCAGTAATTCTCTTGGATGCCCAGTACTGAGACTCAAATAGAGTATGTCAGCTGGAGCCGTTTATGGGAATTGGTGCTACTTGGAGGGTATCCATATTAGTAGATTGCAGGGAAGTGCTTCCTAATGGACAATTTGTACCCAAGTTACTATTTGCAGACAAAAGAAAATATATATTAGTGCAATGATGTGCTGATAAGTTAGGATTTGATTTAGGCAGTTCATTCTTCTGACTGGTTGTCTTAAATATGCACCGTGTGAAGTACAAGGCCGCCATGTACCCAACAAGCACACACTTGCCCCAGGTCATCCTCCTCCTCTGAGTGCTGATTTTGCCGGTCAATGGCTTATTAATGTCTGCAATTCATCTCTCCTGTCTTTTTTAGGAATTTTAAATATGATACAGTATCCCTCCGATGCAGCCTTTGACCTTGCTTTGTCATTTGAATGACTTGGGGGCCTAAAAGTCTTCAAGTTGCTCATTCAGTGAGAACTTTTCCTCTGAGATAATTTCAAGGCTGGCTAAAGGCTACAGGCCTAATCCTGTAACTCTTCTTCAAGTGAGTACCCCTGGATCAGGTGAGTAGTCTCACTGAGTTCAGTGGATCTGCTCACATCAGAGAGGGCAGAAGTGTGATGGACATAACAAACAATACAGGACTATAGAAATAGCTCAGGTTATTATGACATCACACACACTTATCTGCTCTGTTCCACAGTATTTTCCATTTGTGTCCTTCCCTATCTTTTATACAGCTGAGTCCAGTATAGGGTTTCCTCTCTCTATATTCTGTTTAGTCCTTATACCAGGCCCATCACCATTGTATCTGAGTACTTCATGTTAATCCCTTCATCCTATCCCATAAAGGTCCACTTTCAGCACTGCTATCTCCTGGCCCTGCCTCCTCAGGAAACTTCTCTGCTATTTTATTTCCAACTCTCAAAATCAGGATTCTCTGTGGTTCCTCCCTCCATGTTTCCATCCCCATACGTGCCCATGGCAAGGCTTGTGTTGTCTGCTTCTCTCTGTTCCTTTCACTTCAGTCCTTCCCATTCATTGCTATATTTTTATTTCTACAAAATATAGAGCTACATAAGTGTACTTATTTATGTACCTCTAGATTTTAACAGCACTTACATGCATTCTGCCTTCTGTGTCTTTTTGTTGTCAAAAACTGAATCTGGAATAGTAAGTACTGACAATTTTAGCTTTTCAGTGTGTGAAAGGTTTTGGATGTTGTTTTGTTTCTAAAACAGTGTATTGTAGGCACAGACATACATACTGTAAACACCACAAAACTTATTTGCAGTTAAAGGTGAAATTATGTTTATTGTGGTAACCCATTTTGTTGGGACATTAAAGACCTGTGTTGTCCTTTTTGTCACTATGTGATTGTGAGTTATAGTTTTTAACTTTATAAAATATAGCCCAGTACATACAGTCTTCATCCTAATAAGGTCTCCTTTGCCAATGTTAATCAATTGGCACGTTCTATTCCTTTCTATCAATAGGGCTACTCTGAATTTACACAATGGTTATTGAGAGCCAAATGTGGCCCAGTAAATGCAAATCCAGTTGATCACATACCATAAAAATGTTTGTTGTATAATCTACAAAATACTTCCCATTTCTGTATGATGTGTTTAAAATTCATACTTCTAAAATAAAGAAAATTGAAAGGTGGGTCATTTTAGAGTGATCCGTATTCAACCAGCTTGACCATCCCACAAGGTAAAATTGTACATGTAGTCCAGCATTGTAGATTTCATAGGACTGAAGAAATACTAAACAAAACAATTGCTAGGTAAGGACACCTTTATAGTCTGTCATGCCTACCGCACTCCATCCAGCTGATGATGACCATCCTATTGAGTACAGTGGATCCCACTATTCTATTGGTCTGTTACTTTGACTCCCTGGCTTTGGGACTAAGGCCAACCTTGGTAAAGTTCTGGTAATCTCCTTTCTGCTATGAGGCAGAAGAACCCACTGAACCATCAGGAATGGTCAGGAGCAGTTGGGTTATAGCCAGGGTTCTATGAGGGAGAATGCTGGAGATTTCTCAGACATGTACTTCTTGCATACAACTTGCCATAGAGGAATGGTGGGCAGATAATGCAAAGTCAAACTTAAAATCTAGATAGACTCCAACTAACTAGGATTTTCCCACCCAGGGACAGCTTCTTCTCCAAGAATATTTCTTTACATATCATATATATAAACACTGTGTATATCTGTGGATACATTTATAAATATATATATGTGTGTGCTTATATATGTAAATATATATATGTATAATACACACAAAAGTAAAGTATACATTACCCAAGATAAGCTGTGTTTGCCAATGCTTTAATCTCAGTGGGAGACTGTTTTTACTGGAGTCAGACTCTTGAGCACCAGCTGAGGATAGGAAACTAGATTCTGGCATGCAGGGTGTGGGAGGAATCTCTTTGTCTACTCCTTTTTTTCCCCCAAATACATACATAAATAAAATTCACATGTGGCCTTGAATGATGTCATGTGTGCAACTGACTCCAAAAGAAGCTTTTCTTAAAAGTGTGTAGCCTCTTCAAAGCCTCTGTCATTTTATGGAACATCAAGCAATGCAATGTCATGCAGCAAGGTAACTTGCCATGTTTCAGAATGCTTTTTTCCCCCATGCAAGGAGTTAAAAAACAAAAAACAAAACAACAACTTACAAACAAATGTTGATGCAACAAAAAGCCTTGTGCTTTGCATGTCTGTATTTTTGTTCTGTTTTTAGTACATCTAATCTTCACTATATAGTTAGAGCCCCATGACCATGCAGCGCATAGATTCCTGTTTCTGTGGCTTGAATACGAGAATTTTTCTGAGTTCTTGTAGATTCTCCACCCGCTGATATTGTCTGTCTGTAGCTGCAGTGTTCCCACTGCACTGTACATATCTGTTGTGTTCAAAATCCAAGGAGGGAGGGGAGTTATGGAGAAGTTCCTCAGCAGGCATAAATCAGCATTGATCCAGCTTACAGATTTCCTAATGAAAAGGGTTTGGAAAGGTGATGTTTCCACTGACTGCTAAAATGAAATATTTTGGAGGCAAAAATAGCTGAACCATCAATGCAGTGGGTGCAAAGTGGATTAATGAAAAAGTGGCAATTCCTCCAGGGTCCAGGTAAAACAGGGAAACCTGTGTTTGGAAAATAGCCACAAAATCTTGTAAGATCTGCTATGGCGAGAACATTCTTTATTAAACATCATGTAAGCTCTTTTCACTCTGACCAGGGAAATGGTGAATCTGAATCTGCTTTTATACCAGTGAAAGGGCCACTGAGAGTTGGATCAGGTCATAGATTAGGAATAACTCCACTGATGTCAGTGTAGTTACACCAATGTAAAACTAGTGTAAGTAAATTAGAATCTGGCCCAGCATGAGTGCTTCCTAACAACAATTGTTTTAACACACATGGAAGGTGCTAACACAGTATCCCTGGCCACCATAGATAGGACCAGAAAAATTGGCTTCTCTAAATCAACCATAAATTGTTGGTTTGAAATTGCATGTTGATCATGATTTATTACCACTGTTTATTTAAGTCCTGGCCAGGGATAAGCATTGACCAGACTCAAATAATAATTGTGCTTATCCTATAGTGCTTGTGATATAAAAGACAGACGCACAGAATGTAAGACACATTGAAAGATCTAGAGGAGGTACTCAATTCAAACGTAAATTATTCCCCTTTATTGTAAAATGACACCTTATATGAATAAATTCTCCTTGGCCAGTGGGTAAACTTCAGAATAGATTTTAATAATCAAATGTAATAATATATTCTGATTATTTTGACATACATAATCAATATTGAAGGAGAGAAAATGCCTTGGAATGGAGCTAGGTGTCAGGAGTATAGAATGTTGTTGTAGCTGCCTCGGTCCCAGGATTTTAGAGACACAAGGTGGCTGAGGTAATATCTTTTATTGAACCAACTTCTATCAGTGAGAGAGCCAAGCTTTTGAGTTTACACAGAGCTCTTCTTCAGGTATCAGAGTGTCACAGCTAAGTACAAGATGGAACAGATGGTTTAACAAAAGAAAATAACAGGTATTTCACCACACCATTCAAGGTGGCCCATTAGCACCTCTCCAGTCATAGGAGGAAAAGGAAGGGGGGGAAGGCAGCTGAGGGAGAAGGAGTTGTTAGTGGGCTATAGATTGTTGTATTAAGTAAGGCTGCATGTCTGTCATAAAGGTCACAGAAGTCATGGATTCTGTGACTTTCCGTGACCTCCATGATTTCTGCAGCAGCAGCAATTTGGGTGTGTGGGAGGGGGCTCAGGGCTGGGATGGGGTTGGGGTGCAGGGCGGTGCTTACCTCTGTGTGAGGGGCTCCCCAGCTCCTAGGGGCAGGGACCAAGAGGCTCTGTGTGCTACCTGCGCCCACAGCTCCCACCCCCACAGCTCCCATTGGCTGCGATTCCCGACCAATGGCAGCTGCGGAGCCAGCGCTTGTGGCAGGAGAAGCACGCAGAGAGCCCTGACCACCCTTCTCCCTAGGAGCTGCAGGGACACGCAGAGCCGGGTAGGGATCCTGCCAGCCCCGCCAACCCTCCCCCCCCAAGCACCAGTGGGGGTCCTAGGCCAAATGCCGCCCCCCCCAGAACCAGCAAGGTCCCAGCCACACACACACCGGCATCCACGGTGCCCCCGGACCAATCCCCCAGAGCACCCACAGCCCCCCATCCAGGTTTTAGTCAGAGGTATATAGTAAAAGTCAGGGACAGGTCACGGGCCATGAATTTTTGTTTACTGCCCGTGACCTGTCCATGACTTTTACTAAAAATACCCATGACTAAAATGTAGCCTTAATAATAAGACACAGATCCAGTGTCTCTATTGAGTCCATTATTTTTAGTGTCTAGCAAAGTTATGAATTTAAGCTCCCAGGCTTGTCTTTTGAATGCATTGTGCAGGTTTTCTTTGAGGATGAGGACTCAGAGGTCAGAAAACTCTGTGTAGCTAGAAAGCTTGTCTCTTTCCCCAACAGAAGATATCACCAACAAAAGATATTACCTCACCCACCTTGTCTCAGGAGTATGGAAAGGAGACCCTTGAGAACTCTGCCTCATGTCCTCACAAACAACAAAAAAGTTCCGCTCCTGGGTTGTTGGTTTCCTCCCCACTTATTAGATTTCAATCGAATGACAAGCCTTCATTGATTTTCATTTTCATTTATTTAAAATGAATTTAAAAACCACTGGAAACCTGAGGTCCCCACAGCTCACAGTGAGCCAACAGTATAAGTTTGAATTTTGCTTCCTCCGTCTCTTCCAACTTAATCTTTTAAATTGGTGCAAGTGGAGTTAGACCTCCCCTCCAGGAGCAGCCAGTTTTATTTTTCAACATGGAGTTGAGTTTAAAAATCAAAATGAAGCTTTGAGGATCTCAGCTAATGTCCACTGAAGTCAGTGCAGTCCTTCCATAGCCTTCATTGGCCATTGAATCAGGCCCTGATTGAATGGGTATTTTTATTTTTGAGCATGGTTTGCTTGCTGAAGAATAGATTTAACCCTAACCTGTTTCACTGGACCTGTGATGAGAGTGCAGTAAGTTTGCCAAGTGGAGGAGGAGGTGGGCTAAGAAAGGCTCTACAAGACACAATCTCATTGTATTCCTCTCTCAGAAGAACAAGCATGTCTGGTGCTTGTGCCTGCTAAAACTTGACCAGCAGCCAATTCCAGGTTAATCCTCCTGATGGGCACACCCAGATGTCAGTTGTTTCTATCTATGGGACAGAAAGAGCCAGCTGGCTCTATCTTTTGTATCATTCTTAACTTTGCCTGCATCCTGCATAGGAATGTTCCCCATTCAGAACAAATAAATATGTCTTTTTACCATTAGCTAGCTTGTGGTTGAATAGTTGGCGTTATAGCTCATTTGTGACTAGGTAAGGCTTAATGTTGGGGGAAGATTTGCAGAAGAAATTATATTGTCATAAAATCCATTTATGAGCTGGAAGATATAAGTAGTGCTGTATATTTCCATTGCACTTTCCAAACAAAGATAAGACATGTTCCTGCCCCAAGGAGCTTGCAATTAAATGGAACAGAATCTGCCAAATTATGAAGGCTGTCCATCTGAGCTACTGCTTTGCATCTATGACTTATTTATGAAGAAGCACACTGTCAGGCAAACATGTTGACATGTGCACTGGCAGACAATAGACCAGGGGTGGCCAACCTGTGGCTCCGGAGCCACATGTGGCTCTAATATGCAGCTCCTTGTACAGGCACTAACTCCGGGGCTGGAGCTACAGGAGCCAACTTTCCAATGGGCCAGGGGACTTTCACTGCTCAACCCCGGCTTTGCCATAGGCCCTGCCCCCACTCCACCCCCTCCCATGAGCCTGCTATGCCCTCACTTCTACCCCACCACCCTCCAAGCCTCCTGCATACCACGAAACAGCTGATCAGGAGGTGCGGGGAGGGAGGGGGAGGCACTGATCGGCAGGGCTACCGGTGGGTTGGAGGCACTGGGAGTGGGGAGGCTGCTGATGTATTACTGTGGCTCTTTGGTAATGTATGTTGGTAAATTCTGGCTCCGTCTCAGGCTCAGGTTGGCCACCCTCACAATAGAGCATCACATAGTTTGTAATGATCAGATTTCCAAACATGTTTAGGCATGTAAAGATGCAGAGAGATGCCTAGTGGGATTTTTCAAAAGTGCCTTAAAAAATTAGGCACCTAACTCTTACTAAAATTAATGGGAGTTAGGCACCTACCCTGCTTAGGGACTTTTGAAAATCCCACTAGGCTCCTATCTGCATTGCTACATGCATAAATACCGTTTTTAAATTGGGTCCTAAACAGCTATGTCTGGATGATGAAGACAAGATTCCCAGCAAGGGCAAAGAGTTACTTTTGAATGTTACATGCCCACAATCATGGGTATGTGCTATTGTTAATCAGGTCTGCTAAGTAACTTAATGAAAGCTTCCACGGTCATATTAAGATGGTATTTTAGTCTTTTAAAAGAAAAGAAAGGGATTGGGTTTTGTGAGGAGCTGAAAAGAGTGATTTGAAGGCTTAAGCAGGACTTAATTTGTTCACAGGCATTGTTCTGGCCCTCTGCATAGAGGTGAATTTCATAAAATCCATATACAATTTTATCCTATTAGTAAGATGATCTTAATGCCACAGTGTTACTTAACTGATGTTCTATTCCTGCATCTGATTCAGAGGATGTGAAGAGATATTCATGATTTGGTGATTTTGCTGGACATGCAGACTTATACAATTCATATGTTCACAAGCTGCTTAGCCTTTCACATGTTTTGGGAGGAATCAAATTAACACTTCCTGGTTTATGAAGAATTTTTTCTAGCCTAGCCATATATTCAGTAATGGAGATATTACTAGGACTTAAGATGTAAGATATGTATAAGTTTATCTAAACAGAAATGCTATCACCGAAACAAGCAGTCTAGCTTGGAAAACAAAAATTGACCACCCAAACATGATAAACTATAGGCCAATTAAGGTGAGCCAGTTATTCCCCCATCTACACCCTCCAAGAATGATAGAATGTGAATTAAGAAGCACAAAGCTCTTAGGCACTTACGATTAAAGTTAAAAACATGGTAATGATACCTTGATGACTGACTGATGTCTGCCAAACTTCCTCAGGGACTTCAATAATATGAGGATAATGTATCATTAGAAGTGTTGAACACTGTGTCTGACATGTTTAAATTTATGTATCACATTCCTCCGAAATAATAACAAGTAAAAAGTTATTAGCTCTGGAAATATGTTGGAGATGTATGCAAAACCACAGCGTAGGTGATAGATTGAACTGGTGGCATCTAATGAAGGTGTTCAGGAATAATTATTAGTAGATTTAAAAATTAAAAGAAGAGGCCATAACATAGTATCATTAAGATTTTGTTTCTTTTAAGTTTCTTTTTATAACACTAAAAGTGTGAAGTCAGTCGATGGTATAATTAAGTGCATAGCACAAAAATGCATACATATTACTAGAATTCTTTGCTAATAATGTAATAATTCATCATTAGCTGCAATTGTTGAAGAAACAGAAAAGAATTAAAGTGAAGGCTGGTCATTTCCAAACAATATGTCTAATAAAAAGAATACACTGACTACATAAGAGTAGTCATCCTCAATTTACGGCTTTATAGCTGTATGCAGAAGTTTGGGACAATATATGCAACTCTAATGTAATCCATGAGTTTAATTGGAGTTGCTGTAAGTAGTTGGGAATGGGGAGCAGAGTTTATGTCAAGTGACGTCATAGAGAGAGAACTATAAAATAATCAAGTTGCTACATTTCGGGTCTGTTCTATTCAACATATTCATAAATGATCTGGAAAAAGGGGTAAACAATGAGGTGGCAAAATTTGCAGATGATACAAAACTACTCAAGATAAGTCCCAAGCAGATTGCAAAGAACTACAAAAGGATCTCTCAAAACTGGGTGACTGGGCAACAAAATGGCAGATGAAATTCAATGTTGATAAATGCAAAGTAATGCACATTGGAAAACATAATCCCAACTATACATATAAACTAATGGGGTCTAAATTAGCTGTTACTACTCAAGAGCTCTTGGAGTCATTGTGGATAGTTCTCTGAAAACATCCACTCAATGTGCAGCAGCAGTCAAAACAGTGAATAGAATGTTGGGAATCATTAACAAAGGGATAGATAATAAAACAGAAAATATCAGATTGCTTCTATATAAATCCATGGTAGGCCCACATCTTGAATACTGCATGCAGATGTGGTCGCCCCATCTCAAAAAAGATATTGGAATTGAAAAGGTTCAGAAAAGGGCAATAAAAATGATTAGGTGTATGCAACAGCTTGCATATGAGGAGTGATTAATAAGACTGGGACTTTTCAGCTTGGAAAAGAGACGACTAAAAGGGGATATAATAGAGGTCTATAAAATTGTTATTGATGTGGAGAAAGTAAATAGGGAAGTGTTATTTATTCCTTTTCAGAACACAAGAACTAGGGGTCACCGAATGAAATTAATAGACAGCAGGTTTAAAACAAACAATAGGAAGTATTTTTTCACATAACTCACAGTCAACCTGTGGAACTCTTTGCCAGAGGATGTTGTGAAGGCCAAGACTGTAACGGGGTTCAAAAAAGAATTAGATAAGTTCATTGAGGATAGGTCTATCAATGGCTATGAGCCTGGATGGCCAGAGATGGTTTCCCTAGCCTCGGTTTGCCAAAAGCTGGGAATGGGCAATGAGATGGATCACTTGATGATTACCTGTTCTGTTCATTCCCTCTGGGGTACCTGGCATTGGCCAATGTCAGAAGACAGACATACTGGACTAGATGGACCTTTGGTCTGACCCAGTATGGCCGTTCTTATATTCTTATACAATTTATCAACACATAACATCCAAAGTGTTACAAGATGCAGATAGATAAAGAGATTGCTGTATGGAGTTTGAAACCTATACAGGTTGAAATGGAAAAAACCTATGGAGTACAGGAAGAGAAAAGATGAAGATATGGGAGGAGAAAAGTAGAAGTTCCAGTAGTACAATATAAAACCCTGCTCTTATTTGACTTAATGATGCTTTTATCATTAACTTCAATGGGAGCAGAACTGGGCCCTTAAGAATTAATTAGAGCATAATCTTCTTGTTCTCAAGCAAATTTCCATTGCTTCACCATTGATATTAATGGGATTTTCACCTGAGTAAAGACTGTCAGACTTGACAATTATGGTTTAAATCCCTTCTTCTGAGCTTTTATAATTATGCACTGATTCCTGGTCCTATCTGCACATTGCTCTTCTGCATATCAGGGTCTGTGTACCGGTGTTGGCAATAAAAAGATCACCTGAAATATGCAAAAAAGCACTTCCATCTGGGTGTGGTTTGGTGCCTGCATACTTCAGGATAGATATTTGGCAGGATTCCCCCCTTCTTGAACCAGACAAGTCATAACACCAACTTTGAACAGTTTATAAAAATATTAAGCAACAAAGCAGCTTATTTCAGTGCTTGTGTGAATCTACAAAATGTGGATGACTTCACAGTATGGCACAGACCTCAAAGAAGTATAGACATCTTCTTTTGTTGATTGGAAAAGTTGTTCCAGAGCTTCAAGTGTTAAAAGGTGGAAATTTTGTTTCAATATCTAAAATACGGAACTACTACTGCTTCAGAAAAATCAGTAAACACATTTCCTTCTTTACGGGTGGCGGTAAAGCCAGGAATGGCAAGTAGAAACATAAATGGAGATAATGATTTTCCTTACATTTTCACAATCTTTATTTTTAAAAGATTGATTCTAAGATAATATAAGATACGTGACATAAATAAATAACATTTTCTGATGCTGAAGGAAAGACTCACTGTACCTGATAACGATGGAACAATTATTCATGAGAAAGCTCAACCTTGAGATGGTATTACTTACATGATGTTCGCAAGGACAGTGACTCCTAGGGTTATCTACAGCATAAGTTAAAGCTGTCTAGAGACAACTTTGCAGCTGAATCCTGTTCACCTTCCTCACACAAGAAGTTCATTGCAGTCAAAAGGACTACTCATGTGATGCAACCAGAATTGGTCTTTCTGTATAAGTGAAAGCACTAGTGCCATCTTCGTGAATCTCTGTGGTGTTCTTGTTCACACATGACTTTACATTTCACTCCATTTATGTATCCAAAAATCTAGGTGTTCTACCAAATATACCATATCATTTAAGTTGGGAGAGCCATGTCCCATCATTTTTCTCATTTATCAAGATGAAAACCAGATACACAATGACTGTAGGAATCCATCAGCAAGAGCATTAGGAAGCAGCAAAGATATAAAGTCATTCTAGATGCAATAAGTGACATGCAGCAAACTCTTAGATGTGCAATTATTAGAGTGGTGCATATATTTGTACATATAAGATGGGATATTCAAGAGTGCTCAGCATTGGCCTAACTGTCTTCTCCCATTGAAGTCACTGGGAGCTTTATAATTGACTTCAATAGGAACAGAATTATGGAAACATAGGGTGCTTTTGAAATTACTGTTCGTACAGTATATCTTCTGATTTACAGTACCACTGTAAACTTTAACACTCAAGAACATTGTTTGGATTGGAAATATGCACTGTGGGATTTCAGTTAATTTAAAAATATTATTTTGTTATCTAGCGTGGGGTAGAATTCTGTTTCTTCGTGTTTCATGACTAAAGACAAATTGTGCAAGCATTTTCTTCCAACCAGCTTTCTCATGTTTCAGTGAAAATTAAATTGATGTCCTATTTTGGTGGCATGTGTGAGAGAGTAGATAGAATGTAATTTGTTGATAGAGAATGTAGGAAAGATTGCAGTGTACGTGATGTGCATGGTACTAAATGAAAGCCATGCACTGTAGCATTAGAAGCAGTATGGCATAGTCTAAATGGCATGCTGCAAATGAAAAACAAATATGTGGCATGGTTTTTACTTTACTCTTGTGCTAGCTATATGCCACTAAATATTATAACCCCATCTCTTTTCTTCATGGCAGTAATAGTGACTTGGTGGAGTGTCCAGGCGAGAAGTTACCTGATCTTTGGCTGATTTGTGGTATTTGATATTTTTACAAAAGGTCCAGGATAATCCAGTGTAAAATGATTTTTTGGATTAATTCTTGTGACAGATTTTTGTTATTCCTCGCTCTGTTAAGAGATAAGCAGTATACTTTCAGGTAAGGTGTTTTGGGGATCTGTTCTCTGTCTCAAAGTCAAAACCAGGTATCCCCAGTGAACAAAACATGATTAAATATAGCCATGATTAAATATAACTTCTGGATGTTTCAGAAGTTCAGATTTGCCATGGTTCCATCTATGCATTGAGAACACATCTTTCTTTATATAAGGAAGAATCTGATGACTATCATGCAGCCCTGAACACACCAGGGGTAAAATTCACCGATATACACAGGAACAGCACAAGGCCTGCTGACTGCTTAAATCCCACTGAAGCTCTCAAAATTGATAAGAAGGCCTGGGGCTGACTCTCTGCACACTGGGTGACTTTCACTCCCAGACAGTAGAATTTCCTCTTCCTCAGTTCTAATAAACGGGTACAAATCTACAGTCAGCACCAAATAAATTTTGAATTTACTACACCCAGTGCAATGTGTGAAAATAAACCCTAATTGAAACTAATTACCAATTTGGCAGGTATTTACGTAATACCAACTGTGATTTGTCCATTGTGCAACATCAAAGAACAATACAGTCCATTGTCAATCTTTTTTTCCCCCCATAAGACCAATTGATTGTTCAAAGGTAAAATATGAAGGGTATTTTAAGAATGTTTGCGTTGGTGTACTCTCTACCCAATTATGGTCTGGCTAACAATAGAATTTACATTTGTTTTGTTATGGCAATTCCAAAATAAGCTGAAATTCCTTCGAATCTGCTATGCTTTACCGTAAGGGGATCTCAGACTCTCATCTGACTACTGTAAAACACTCCTTTTACGTTGTCAGAAAAGGGGACCTAATTCACCAGTGCATAACTCCAATTTTATACTGAGGTAATTACGTTGATTCAATTAGTCCAGCATAAACCTGGAACAATGCAGTGGTGAATCAAGCCCATAGGTTCAAACACAGGAATTGTCCTATTGGCATCAAGGAGGCCACACAGCATGTAAAGATTACCCATATGAGTAAGGGATTGCAGGATTAAGTCCTATGTTCTTTGCTGAACTGTAGCCACTTTCAAACTGAGACACCCCCCCCCCCGAAACACTATTCTACAGGTATGAGGTGTACATGTACACAGGATAGTAACTAGAGATGGAAAATATTTCCTATAAATCCATCTCCCACCTTTTAAATGCATAATATAGTTCTTAGGTCAAGGACAAGATCAGACATTACTCTGATACTGTATTTGGTCTTAGCCAGTGTGCAGTCTATACTGCACCTACATGTATGGCTTATTTGCTGTGTGTTACAAAATATATGGGGCCATGGAGGGCAGAGATGGAGAAAACAACTAAGTTTGAATACCAATTAAGGGTCAGATTCTGAAATTAGAGTGCGAGGGTGGGTGCAAAGGTAATTACCTGTCACGCCCCATGCCTGGCCCATCTAAGGACCAGGCAGATTTGCAGCTCTGCCCTGAAGCAGGCACAAAGACTACTCTATCCCTACTCCTTAGGAACTCATAGAGCCTCAAAAGAGACTGGTGTCATGTCCTGGCCATGTCCTCCACCATAGTTCATGGTTCAGGAGCTGCAAGAGGATCCCTGTGAAGGAGATTAGCAATTGGCAAGCCACCCCTGCATGTCAGGAAACTTCGGGAGTTATTCTGCCTGCCAGTGGTCCTTCTGAGGTGGTGTGACTCCATGCCACCCTTTATGCCAGGCAAGATCTAGTCTCTTAGCAAGTTAGAGGAGACCTGCAGTAGTGACATCCCTGATTTGATTTCAGTTAAACTAACCAGTATGTTAGTTTTAGAAGAGATCTAGCTCTTCTGCCACTGGTAAATGACCGTATAAATTAACTGATCTAACTTATTAACAAAGTTTATTGCCTGTAAAAAGAAAAGGAGTACTTGTGGCACCTTAGAGACTAACAAATTTATTTGAGCATAAGCTTTCATGAGCTACAGCTCACTTCATTGGATGTATTCAGTGGAAAATACAGTGGGGAGATTTATATACACAGAGAACATGAAACAATGGGTGTTACCATACATACTGTAACGAGAATGATCAGGTAAGGTCAGCTATTACCAGCAGGAGAGCAGGGGGGAAAAAACTTTTGTAGTGATAATCAAGGTGGGCAATTTCCAGCAGTTGACAAGAACGTCTGAGGAACAGAAGTTACCTACTACAGGACAGGCCCAACAAAGAAAATAACAGAACGCCACTAGCCATCACCTTCAGCCCCCAACTAAAACCTCTCCAACGCATCATCAAGGATCTACAACCTATCCTGAAGGACGACCCATCACTCTCGCAGATCTTGGGAGACAGGCCAGTCCTTGCTTACAGACAGCCCCACAAACTGCAGCAAATACTCACCAGCAACCACACACCACGCAATAGAACCACTAACCCAGGAACCTATGCTTGCAACAAAGCCCGTTGCCAACTGTGTCCACATATCTATTCAGGGGATACCATCATAGGGCCTAATCACATCAGCCACACTATCAGAGGCTTGTTCACCTGTACATCTACCAATGTGATATATGCCATCATGTGCCAGCAGTGCCCCTCTGCCATGTACATTGGCCAAACTGGACAGTCTCTATGTAAAAGAATAAATGGACACAAATCAGACGTCAAGAATTATAACATTCAAAAACCAGTCGGAGAACACTTCAATCTCTTTGGTCACTCGATTACAGACCTAAAAGTGGCAATTCTTCAACAAAAAAACGTCAAAAACAGACTCCAGCGAGAGACTGCTGAATTGGAATTAATTTGCAAACTGGATACAATTAACTTAGGCTTGAATAAAGATTGGGAGTGGATGGGTCATTACACAAAGTAAAACTATTTCCCCATGTTTATTCCTCCCCTCCACCCCCCACTGTTCCTGTGTATATAAATCTCCCCTCTGTATTTTCCACTGAATGCATCTGATGAAGTGAGCTGTAGCTCATGAAAGCTTATGCTTAAATAAATTTGTTAGTCTCTAAGGTGCCACAAGTACTCCTTTTCTTTTTGCGGATACAGACTAACATGGCTGCTACTCCTTAACCTTTATGGCCTGTGTATATAATTATTGTCCTTTTCTGTGTCTTTAAAAACAAAATATAAAAACTGTTTCATCCACTCCCATTTGCTATAACAATCAATATGCCGCATGTAAGATGGGTGTTGGATTGTTTGCATAAATTTTGACCTGGGGCCAAAATTAAGCTTCAGAAAAGATTATTGCTTTTTTGAGATATAACCCTACCTTTGTGCACCAGCTCAAAAATATTTGATAACCACTGTCTACATTTGGCATAAGGACCGCCAACTCAAACAGGAGTTTTGTATTTTTCACTCTTTTTTGGTAAATTCTTGTTCTAACATGAAAGTTATTTTATTTAACCACCATTCATGAATGGGTGCACTACTAACAACTATTATTATTGCTATTATGCATTTGTTTTGCATTAGGAGATGACAGACTTTGTGGTAGTGCTAATTAACACTTAGGCAGAAGGCAAAGCAGAGCATCTTCTAAGAAATTACCATACAATCTGCCACATTTTACTTTCTATGAATGCCATGGGCCTGATTCTCATCATCTTTACAACACCATAAGGCCCCAGTCCAGCCCTAACATCCATGTTAACAAACCTCTAATTGGAAAGTGATTCCATTGAAGTCAATGGAGTGACACCACATAAAGCCTGTTTAGAATTAGGACCAAAATGTTTTTTTGTTTTGTTTTTTAATTTAAAAATTAAATTAAGCAGTATACATCTGCCTCAGTAAGTGCTACTTAGAGATTTTGTATTGTCTTTTTTAATTGTAAAATTAAAATTTTAAAGGAATTTTAACCTGATTTTTTACAATCTCCTCTTCCTTTTCTGCTTATGACCCCTCCCTAGGCAAAACCACAGGTTCCCTACCTTCCTGCTGCAACCTCAATGTGTCAGCTTTATTATGTGTAGACAAATTAAATTAGAATCATAGAAACATAGGACTGGAAGGGATCTTGAGAAGTCATCAAGTTCAGCCCTCTGGACTGCCACAAGACCAAACAAACCTAGACCATCCCTGATAGGTGTTTGTCCAGGCTGTTTTTAAAAACTTCCTATGATGGGGATTCCACAGCTTCCCTTGGAAGTGTATTTTGGAGCTTAACTACCCTTATAGTTAGAAAGTTTTTCCTAATATCTAACCTAAATATCCCTTGCTGCAGATTAGGTCAATTACTTCTTGTCCTACTCTCAGTGGACATCGAGAACAGTTGATCACGGTCCTCTTTATAACAGCCTTTAATGTATTTGAAGACTGTTATCAGGTCCTCTTCTCCCTCCTCCCTGTACACATTTTCTCAAGAATAAACATGTCCAGGTATTTTTAACTTTTCCTCACCAGGTCACATTTTCTAAACCTTTTGTTATTTTTGTTGCTCTCCTTTGGACACTTGCTCCAGTTTGTCCTCATCGTTCCTGAAGTGTGGTACCCAGAACTGAACACAGTACTCCAACTGAGGCCTCAGCAGTGCTGAGTAGAGTGGGGCAATTACTTTCCATGTCTTACATATGACACTCCTGTTAAAACACCCCAGAATAATACTTGCGTTTTTCTCAGATACATCACATTGTTGACTCATATTCATATCCTTTTCAGCAGTACCACTACCTAACCAGTTAGTCTCCATTTTGTAGTTGTGCATTTGATTTGTCCTTCCTAACTGAAGCACTGTGCATTTATTATGGAATTTCATCTTGTTGAATTCAGACCAATTCTCCAATTTGTCAAGATCATTTTGAATTCTTATCCTGTTGTCCAAAGTGCTTGCAACCCCTTCCCGCTTGGTGTCATCCACAAATAATATAAGTCTACTCTCCACTCCATTATCCAAGACATTAATGAAAATATTTGATAGAACCAGAAGCAAGACTGACCCCTACAGGACCCCACTAGGTAAGCATTTTGAAAGCAACTAGTTGTGCACCTACCTTATACTACTTTCATCTAGACCACTAGACCAGGTAGGACTGTGTTGAAAGCCTTACTAAAATCAAGATATAGTAAACTGGCTGCTACTTAATCCTTGCACTTGGATTTTTTTTAATGTAAAATGAGAATAAATAGAAATTATGTCATTGAAAGACGACAAAAGATAAAATATATCAGAATATACACTGTCAAATATTTACTGTATATATAGATAAAAGCACACACTTGTATTACTTTATGGTCTGGTGAAAGGGTCATTCCATTTGCTGTGTACATGGTACAGCCATGATGAAACTTCCAAACAGAAAATCCTGCTTCTGCATGAGTAGTAGCTGTGTTTGAAAATTTGCAGTGCTACCACTAGACCTAATTCTGTGAGGTGCTCAGTGCCCTCAATCCCCATTGACTTCACTAGCGATTGAGGACAGTCAATACCTTATAGCAAGTGCTCTGCTCCTCTCAGAAGAAGGCCCTACTGTTAGAAAAATGTCTCCTCCATCACTAAATTCAGCAGTTTTCAATAAGCAAGTGCCAGATTCTTCACTTTTCAGCCACTGGCTGCCAGCAAGAGAGTGTGAAGAAACATGGTTCCAGTGGGAGCTCTTGGAAGAATTGGGCCACGTTCTTTGATGCCCTATGATTCCTTGGTGCCAACTAGACTGGTACAGAGGAGCCATCAGGTAGGCATAAGGCCCCCAGAGAGCATTCTCCAGGTCAGAGGAAGGAAGGAGCAGAAGAGGGCATGGCTGTGGCATTCTTAGACCTGGACAATTCTGCATCCCTGCAATACCGATAGGGGCTACTGCAACAGGAGCACTACCTAGGACAGCCTTTGGATGTTCACTGGAGGCTGAATGAGACCCCAGCACCCCCTGTCCCAGAAACTGCATCCACACAGGGATGAATCTGGCTTATTGTGCCTCAATCAGGCACAATGCCTCCCACAGGCCAAGGGGAAACACCTTTTTAAAAGGGTTCACCCTGCACAGTATAACTCTTAACATTGTATTTGTTTATATAGGAGAAAAGTTGTGTGATATACTAATATTGTGCAATTCATTTTGTGGGGAAGAGGAGGATGACACTTGCTTTATTTTTTACCCCTGAGCCTGTCTTGTCTGTACATTTATAAAAGAAGATAAGCCTGCCACCAAGCTGAAAAGGCTGACACTTCTAGAGGTCATAAGTTGTTTAGAAGGATAAGCTGTAATCTGCTGATTGACTCATGAGAGTGGGGGTTTGTATTGCAAGGAAGCTGTTGTCAGTTACCCAGACTGAACCAGTGGACTGAAATCATTTTGAGGGCTGCATGTTTGTTGGGAGTGAGCTATGTGGAAATGAGCCTCCTAGTCTAGAATTTCCAAAAGCCCTACAGCTGTGCAATGACAGTCAAGCTCTGAGCAAAAGTCAGTTTTGGTGAGGGGGAGAGAAGAGAAGCAGGAAGTGGAGGTGGAGGGGGGGGGGGAAACAGTAATTCAGATAAAGGCTATTCATGGAAATCCATCCTGCCCAGGTTGTGCATAGTTAGTATGAAAACACTTTTCTTTTTTTTTTTTTTTCAAAAAAAAATTTAGGGAACACCTCCGGCCATAGTGTGACCTGCAGATGACTTTTGCCTTTGCAACGGTGGAATGCAGAATAAAGCAAAGAAATGTAGCAGTAGGGGAAAAAAGACATCGTAAAATGATCATCTTTGACTACTTTAACCATCTTTTAGGGGGACGTCTGATGTCTCTAAATATTGGCTTATTTTAAACAAAGGTCTTGATGCTTTTATATGATGTTGGGTTTCTTTTTTTCTAATCAGTCTAGAAGCACCATGCCAGTCTGTTTACATATAGGGAACATGTGTATTTAGATTGTAAGCTCTTCAGGGCAGAAACGGTCTTTTCATTGTATGTTTGTACAGCGCCCAGCACAGAGGACCCTGATCCTAATGGGGACTGGTGGCTACTACTAATACAAATATTAATAATGGTAATAATTTAGAGGCATGTTTTTCAGGGGAGATGCTTTTCATCTTCTTTTTTCTCTTATCCAATCAACTGGGGCTGGGTCCTTGTGCAAACCTCAGCCATCTGTGTCTGTCTGAAATGGCACTAAGATCCTTCTGCTTACCATCTTCTTTGATGCAATCCATCCATCGCTTCCTCCCCTTTCCTTGGGGTCCATTTCCTACCATCATCTCCTGCCAGGCTATTTTCACCAGGTCCTCTTCATTCACCATCTGCATCTGTCCAAATCAGCAAAGCCATGTTTCTTGAATTTTGTCAGACACATCATGGACTTGGACTTTCATCCTAATACTTTCATTCTGAAATATTTTTCTTCTTGTAACTCCTCTTATAGTGTGAAAACATCTCATCCCAAACACCTGTAGCCATTGAAACTGTCAGCTCTTTATCACCCATGTTTCTGCACCGTACAACATTGTGGAGCACACCATTGTTCTATATGATTGGGTTTTCAGTCTCAGTGGTATACCCTTGACATTCACTACCCCTGGAGTTGCTTTTTCAGCTGCAATTTGCACCCTCATATTTTCTCTTACAGATATTAATTTCAGGAATAAATCTGGGTATCTGCACCTCTGAGTATTCGCACTTGAAATTGGGTAGTTAATTTTCCAGTTTCCCAGTTAGCCACAAATCAGTTGAAGGTGCACAAATGTTCTGGGTGAAAATTGGACCTGCAAAAGGAAGGTGCTCCAGATGAAAATACATCCACTGAGTATGTACAACCTCAGATCAAGAACATCATTTCTGGGTGATGCATCTTTCCCTCGGTTTAATGCAGTGCCTTCTGGAACTCTTGCTAGCACAGTGTGTCCCCCAGCATGGATAATTGTCTTAATGACGTTAACTTACAGAGAAAGATTTTACCTCATTCTTTTCCTTTTCCCTGATGAGTTAAGAGAACTAGAGAAGGGCTCAAGCCAAAATATGAGATCTGAGTACATCTGAATGTTGGCAAGCTGTAGGTCTCTTCTGATTATAACTGGTCATTATCTCTGTAATTTGCAAATCATTTTTAGCAAACTTGGTTAAGTCACTGAAGCAACTACTAAAACAAGTCTGACAGTGAGCTGACAGGTTGTTCCAACTCAGATGTGAGTTTGGCTTCAAACCTAGCAGGTATGATCCATTTTTTAATGGTGTTCCATTTGCAAATGAATTTTAGTTCTGCTGTTTCTCTTTGAAGTCTGTTTCTGAAGTTTTTTTGTTCAAGTATAGCTACTTTTAAATCTGTTATAGAATGTCCAGAAAAGTTGAAGTGTTCTCCTACTGACTTTTGTATGTTACCATTCCTGATGTCCGATTTGTGTCCATTTATTCTTTTATGTAGGGACTGTCTGGTTTGGCCAATGTACATGGCAGAGAAACATTGCCTGGAAACCGATCCCGCACTCTCACAGACTTGGGAGGCAGGCCAGTCCTCACTTAAAGACAGCCCCCCAACCTGAAGCAAATACTCACCAGCAACTACACATCACACCAGAGAAACACTAACCCAGGAACCAATCCCTGTAGCAAACCTTGTTGCCTACTCTGTCCCCATATCTACTCTAGCGACACCAGACCCAACCACATCAGCCACACCATCAGAGGCTCGTTCACCTGCATGTCTACTAATGTTATATATGCCATCATGTGCCAGCAATGTCCCTCTGCCATGTACATTGGCCAAATCGGACAGTCGCTACGTAAAAGAATAAATGGACACAAATCAGACATCAGGAATGGTAACATACAAAAGCCAATAAGAGAACACTTCAACTTTCCTGGACATTCTATAACTAAAATTCATTTGCAAATTGAACACCATTAATTTGGGCCTGAATAGGGACTGGGAGTGGCTGGCTCATTACAAAAGCAGCTTTGCCTCTCCTGGAATTGACACCTCCTCATCTATTATTGGGAGTGGACTACATCGACCCTGATCGAATTGGCGCTGTCAACACGGGTTCTCCACTTGTGAGGTAACTCCCTTCTCTTCATGTGTCAGTATAATAATGCCTGCATCTGTATTTTCACTCCATGCATCGAAGAAGTTTTTTTTTACCCACGAAAGCTTATGCCCAAATAAATCTGTTAGTCTTTAAGGTGCCACTGGACTCCTTGTTATAATTGAGGTGTGATTTAATTTAACAATGATCTGCCTTTACTAATATGAACATTATCGGGGTCAATGGAGTGGCTACCCTTCACGAATCCTTCCTCTGCACAAGCTATTCCCTTGAATTAAGATGTGAATGGCCTCCATACTTCCCGTACCTCCTGTGTATTTGGGGAGGTATCATTTAGGGGGTGGATCTTGTTGAAAGTTGAGCCCCCAACTGTCCATATCCAAGAACCTCTACAGGAATGATGGCTTAGGGAGACCCATGTGATCTGATCCTAGTGAGTCCCCATGTCTGGATCTGCCACACTTGGGGGTAGGTGGCCCCTTAAACAAGAGGTTGCTAACAGATCCCTCCCCCCTCCACACCCACACACACACACACCAAATTTCCTTTTATGGGCAGCAGTTGCAACAACAGGGAGCAGATTGTACTGGTCAGTCTACTGCAACGGCTGCACCTTGATCCTCCCATGACATCAAAGCTACTGCCTGGAAATGAGAGAGAATTAGAAAATACAGAGGCTTTATTTTTTAACACTTACAACATCTGTCCTCAAATTTTGCTCCTCCCCATTGAAAACACTTCTTTATAGTTTGAGCATAACTACACTTTAAAAAGCTGCTCCCTTTCACCTGAGGAGTTGTATTTCTGTACTGGTTGAAACCATCTCTTCATAGTATATCTAGTTAAGTTTTTTTTTAAGTGATTTGGAATTTGCTGCATGAAAACCATCCTATAAATTTAAGATATTGTATCATTAAGAACAGCAGCATTGCCAGATGCTAACATTGATTCTATTGCCATAGTGTTCATAGACATAGAGGGATATATTCTGTTCTGCTTAAGATGTATTTATGCAACTCCTATCAATGCAAACAGAAAACACACACAAGAAGCAACTATAATGTTTTTAATTTTATCCTGAGTCTACATCTTAGAGGGCCTGATCCAAATAGAAAGACTCCCTTTGACTTCAGTGGTCTGTGGATCAGGCCCCAAAAGTTTAAATAATGCTGAAAACTCTGTCTGTTTGTCTCTCTATTTATTACAATGAGCTGAGTGAGGTAGGGTGGGAAAGGGAGGGGTATTAGGAACAAACCATTGAGATCTAAATCTTGACACATTAACAAAGAAAATGACAGTCTCTCGTCAGACTTAAGCTTCCAATAAGTTGCTTAATAAATGGCAGTAAGAGCAAAGTGAAGTGGAGAGACTTAATGCTTAGCTATCTGTGGAGGGGTGGGGGGCAACAGGGGATGGTACAATTGAGTATCACTCAACTCACAAAAAATTGGTTGAGAAAGAACTCACCAAAGCCTTCTTTCCTTGAATGGATATTTATAGACTAAGGGTCTGTTCTGTCTCTCCCAGTCCTGTAGGGCAAAATGAACAGAGATGCTTTCAATCAGGCAGGCTATTTGACCAAGTCTTCTTTAAATGTTGGTTTTAGTTTTCATCGTTTTAATGTGTATTTCACTAACCAGCATAAATGACTCCCCTTTAATTTGAATCACAACACTGCTCAGTTTCAAATCCTAGCATACACATTTCTTCTGGATTATGTACAGTTATGCACCAGATATTTCTTTCCAGACATTTTCTTCCCACCATGGTATACTCGCATTTGTTTAGTTTAATGAAAATCAGATGACATTGCTGCTAGAAGTAACTGAGGTAATGTGTCAGGTAATTTAACTCTTACACAATATTCTCTTTCTTTAATTACTTAATAGTGGTGGGAGGTTTTTGGTTGTTGGTTAGTTTTGTACAGTTACATACATGCATCTCCTTGCTGCTTCAGATTTGTAAAGAGTGAAGCAAGTTAGCTTTTTAATTTATGTAGTGAACTAAGACATGGTTTGCATAAATATCAGTGGACTGAAGTTGTTCAGTCTTGTTTAATTCACTTCCTCGCTGCAATACTGGCAGTAGTTTTGAATGACTCATCTGCTATAATATATTAACCAAAGACAACATGATTCTTCCATTTCAAAATGCCTGGCCATTAGTAGATTGGAGGTTTGATTGTTTTTCTTAATTATTAGTATTATTCTTTATTATTGATTTATTCTTTCCTGTGTTTTCTCATTAAGGGCCAAGGGTTTGCTCCTGCAAAGCACTCCCACTAAAATCGTTATGACTATTCACTTACTTACTTTGCTGGATCGGGGCCAGAGTACTGAGCAGCTGGCAGGATTGAGACCCAAATCCTGTTCACTTGTCTCATTCATTACTGGTATTTTGTCAGTATACACAGTGCAGAAATGGTATTTTATCATTCTGCACATAAGGACAGAAGATAATAAATCTAGATGGTCTAGATAATACTTAGTCCTGCCTCAGTGCAGGGGACTAGACTAGATGACGTAACAAGGTCCCTTCCAGTCTAATGTTGCTACGATTCTGTCCTTGGATTGTGTTTATTTCATGATCGTTCCCTACTTCTTTGGAACTATTGTGAATAAGTGCATAATGGGGTGCAGAGGGTTCAGTTTAGTGTCTCTTATAGTTAACCACGTGGTAGGGTACACGTGCTGCTATGGAGAAACATTTGCTGGGGTTAATCAAGATATCCTGAAGGTGAAAGAGCCCAGGATTTATTAGAACTTACCCTTACTCTAAACTGGAATGATAAAGAGACTATAGAGTTTCTAGAGGGAATACAGGTTAATCTAGGATATATAGCTTTGGTGTTTTTAAAAAAATTACTTTTTATTGTTTTTTGGGGGTTGTTCAATCAATCAGTCTTTAGGAGCAACAATTTGAGATGAACACAAATCTGTCACATTTTAAAAAAAACAAAACTATTTTAGCCTAGTTCCCAGCTCTTCTTGTGCTGACATTCTACAACCTGATTTTCAGAAAGGACTGTCACCATCAATTTTTCTGTTTTAAAGGGCTTTAATTCTTTCAGCATGTTCATATGGTTTTATAAAACCCCAGATACATGGCAAATCCCCTTGGTGTTGTAAGACAAGATTGCTGTTAAAAAATGTTTAGGCTTAGTCAGCTTCTTCTCACCACTGAACTCATGAGGGATTCTAGGAAATGGTGTTTATACTAAGCTTAAATTGATAGGGCAAGTTTAATGCAATCAGGTCAAAGGTACAACTGCTTAGCTAGTCTCATCAACCACTCAGGTTTCAGCATCAGTTTATAAGTAAAGGCCTGTAATGATAACATCTGGCTGCTAGCGCATGGGCTGCATTTTGTGTGCTGTGATTGAATGTAATTTAATGGTGGGGAGGAGCAAATTTAGGGACAGCTTCATTCCTGAATTATGATTCCAGATAGATAAACTAGGACTGACAGACTTTGATCAAAATCTCGGTTGTGCTATCAATTTATTTGATAAAGCACACCCCAGGACAGAGATTGCTCATGCACCACCCCCTCAGAGCAACTGAGCATGATCCATCCCCTCACAGTGCCTCCTTGTGAGTGGAGCATGCATGCCTCATCCCCAGAGAAGACCTCAGTGTGTTCTAGCCCAGGCTAAAGGGGTGAAGCTGGATTTTCCCCATCATTAATGCTGCAGGCTGGGATAGAGTCAGACACTGGAACTCGGAGCAGGGAATCTGTCGCTCCTGCACTATCAATGACCCCCATCTGAGGACAAAAATGGATTGGGGAGAGTGAAAGGAATAGATTAGGAAAAGGAATTTGGTGAAACTGTGGGACTGGAGAGGCTGCAGAGAAACTGGGACTGGCTGGATAAGAAGACTGGGACTAGGAACTAACATGGTGGAAATGAGGGTGAAGGGGGAGGGGACACAGATCTGACAAAGAGCTGGGTGTGTGGGCAGAACTGGAACTAGCTGGGCAACGAGCATGGGACAAGGAGCCAGGTCAGGAGGACTGAGGCAAGAAGCCAGGGAGAGCGTGGGAAGAGACTGAGATTGGATGAGGAGTCTAGGGAGAGAGACTAGGGCTAGGAACCAGGGGATGGAGGAGGAGAAGGAAAGATCAGATGAGGTGCTTGGAGGAGAAAACTGGGACTGGCTAGGCAAGGAGACTGGTTGTGGGAAAGAAAAGAGTCTGGGAGTTGATGGATGATTGGGACTCAGGCAATGAGACTAGGACTGGCTGGGCAAGGAGACTGGGACTGAGATGAGAAGCCTGAGAAGTGGAGACTGGGTCTGGGTTGAAAAGGAGAATGGTACTGGGATCAGGAGCCAGAGTTGGGGAGAAAACAGGACTGGGACTGGATGGGATGTTAGGAATGAGGCAGAAAGGGTCAGGCTTCAGGGAAGCAGGCAGAAGAGTCTCTGTCCACTAGAGCACACACCCCTCCATAGCGTGGAATGAAATCCAAGATTCCTGAGTCTCACCATTCCTCTGCCATCAGCAAATCTCACCCCTCTTTAGTGGTGTTCCACATAGGAGATGACAGCCTATTACTGCTATCAGTTATTCCATTAACTCAAGTGGCAGAGAACTTTGCAGTGGATCTAAAGGTTTCAGCCTTGCCACTGACCCACTGGGGTGTCAATATGATGACACATCACAGCATTTCTGTTTTTTGTGTCCTTTTTTTTTTAAATATAGAAAATTACATACCAAAAAATTACTTTAAAAGAATATTATTAAGGTCACCCAGGCAAACTTAATTCTGACATTTCCTCTCATGTGAGTACTTGACTTTGCAATCTTAATGTTCTTTTAAATATAAGTTGTTTGTTTTGGGGTTGGGTAAGTGTAGTACACACACACTTTTCAAGACGGTACAAAGTGACATGTAGGCACAGTGTCTTTCTGAACTTCTCAGTCATAGTTCAGTACTTAGATTCATATGCTCCCCTTAGTCTGTGTGTGCAACTCTATCACATACAACAGATTTTTGCCACAGATTGAAGGGGCTTGTTTTGGCTGTTAAAGAGATCTGTATCTACCATCTAAGATCCTTTTCTGTGCTTAACACTGTCCAGGGCAGATGGGTTTCCTCTTTATCATATATTCTAAAAAGGAAACTGCTTATTTCAGGGCTCTTCCAGGTTATGCCTTGAACATCCAGGGTGACTATAAAACAGGCATTTTTAGCTGACTGGTATATTTTCATTGAAATATGGGTAGTGATGAAGGTAGATGACAATTTCTTATCCAGCCACTTGGGGAGAGTGAAAGGAATAGCTTGGGACAAGGAATTTGGTGAAACTGTGGGACTGGAGAGGGTGGAGAGAAACTTGGACTAGGAACTAGTGTCTATGCTGGAGGTCAGTCTACTCTCTCGGATCATAATGGTCCCTTCTGGCCAGAAAAAGTCTTTTAAATCTAATATGCTGCATATGTGACTATTTTAAAGAATG
Source organism: Dermochelys coriacea (assembly GCF_009764565.3). Classification (NCBI taxonomy): domain Eukaryota; kingdom Metazoa; phylum Chordata; order Testudines; family Dermochelyidae; genus Dermochelys; species Dermochelys coriacea. The sequence continues at coordinate 122,414,779 of NC_050069.1, read as the reverse complement.
CTTACAGAACACTTTTGTTCGTTTCACTTTAAAATTTAAAATCAAGTCAGCATTAACACATTATACTGGGATTGTGTTGTTAAACTCTTTTAAAAAATGATCAGGAGATTCCAAGGATAAGTATGGATTTTACTCTTCTATAACCATTTTCACAAACTTCCTGTAGATGGTAAGACGTGCTGTTCTTTGTGGCTGGATGAACCACTAAGTACAATAGGTCAGTGTTTAGGGCTCCTGGTTCTAGGGTCAGGTACACCTTGGGCCTGGAAAGCACAAGAAACATATCGCCTCCAATGAGGCAGTCTGGTTCTCAAGGGACCACTGAATCGGACTGGCACCACCTGCCCACCACAGCCAAGATCTGTACACCACCCCAGACCCAGTGCCACTCCTTTTGTTCCTGCAGGCCGAAGGGAGATGGGGATCCTGGCTCACAGCTGTCACTGCCATCATCTAAAATGAGGGCTCTGAACATCAGCCCTTGAAGTGTATGTAGGTGGGTGAGGACATTAGGAGGTGGAACTGAAAGTAGCCACATATTGAACATACTTAGGGCACTGAGTTGCCTTCATTCAACCTTGATGCTCTTGAAATCTTACGTGACACAAGGTTTGCCCTTGTATGTGTATTTGTGTGTGTCTTGCCCTCTGCCTGCCTGTCTGTCTGTCTCTGTTAGCATTTGCCTGTGGATTGTTTTCATATTTGTTTGAGGATGCTAAGTATGGGATGTTTTCACTTCAATTTTATTAATCAGCATATATGGAATGTGGGGGGGTCAAATTTTTGGGACTTTTCATCTGAGGATCTCTGTGTGCTAAGTAGACTTCACAATATTCCTGTTATGTCAGTACAGTAATATCCCTGTTTTCCAGAAGGGAAAAGCAAGGGTCAGAGAAGTTAGGAAACTTGCCCAAGGTCACGTGCAAGTCAGTGGTAGAAGCAGACTCCTACTTCTGTGCTTCAATCATTAGGCTACTCTCCCCCACTCTTGTTTGCGATTTACATCCTCGTGTAAGACTAGCTATAATTCATGATCTGGGATAGGATTTCCACCTCTGCTATTTTTGTTAGCTTGAAATATATGGGTTTTATGTTTGTAATTACAGGTCTTCTAAGAAAATACTTACTAATTGCACTGTAAATAGTCAGCCAAGGATTGACTCACGTTTTTTCCACTTCTTTTGGATTGCCTCGATTGTTTTTCAGTGACGAGATTAGCCCATTTATGTTCCTTCTCTTGCAGATGGGATGGAACCTTTTTAAAGCAATAATGAGTATACATCATACTGCTGGAAGTATAAACTGCCTTTGAACATATTAGCAAAAGCTAAACTACCAACTGTTAATTCAATGAATCATGCTCTGCACAGGAGTGTTTTATATATATATGAAAATCCAACTGTATATGTATATGGAGGGCGTATATTTATACACCACATGTGTAAGATATAAATGATCCCGATGAATACTGCTGAAGTAAATTATGTTAATACCCTAGTTAGAACTATTTTAACATTAGTTTCTAAATGTTTTTGTTATACTGTAGATTGGATGTCGGCAAGATAAAGGAACCTGGACTCTTAAGTGCAACCTCTGCACTACAGTGCAACTCTGTGGGGATGTTCAAAATTAAACATTTGGTTTAAGCATTAAACATTAAAGTTTTCCTTTTAATTCCGAGGCCTGTGTTAAAGCAGAATGGGAAATGGTTTACAGTATCTCCCAGTGCGGGCTGCCACACTGATATTGTCAGAAATTACATAATTTTCATTTCTTTTTTTAAGATTATCACCAACAATAGAAGGCTTAAAAATTCCAAATGTAATTACAAAAATATATTTTCAAGTAGGCTTAAAGTGTGTTCCTGGTAATAGGTGCACCTTACCTTTAAAACATAGATTTATGGAGGGGCTCGGTCTTTAAGAGTAGGGAGCTTATTTTAATGAGTGGCTTACCCAGTGGAAGCTCCCACTGCCACCACCCATTCATACTAGACATGATAGATATCAAAAGACCTATCACCAAAGGATGTTACTGGTTCCACATTCAGCTGCACTGCTCAGCCAGAGTTGCTAGCTGCTTTGTGGCAGACAGTCTACAATGTGCATCAGGCTGCTGGCACTCTGTAGATGAGAACCTAGTCCTCTGGTCTCCCTGCTAGCTCCTTTACTACTCTCTGCACTCTGAGTGTCTCTTGCCATACATCGGAACAAGAAGAGGAGACAGCCTCCATACCTGATCTGCCAGCAACAATATTTGGCCCCATTCTCATGACTTTAATACTTTGGTATGTTGGGGGAAGGTAGTCAACCTGACTGGATCCTCGTATGTAGAGGTGGTGTGACGAGACTGCTAGAGGGAAGAGTAGGGAGGGAAAGAAACCATATAGCAGATGAGAATAAGGGAAATTCCAAGGTGAGAGGGAGGGTGGAAAACACCCCAGTGAATGAAAAAGGGAGGTGGCTCTGAAGGGAAAAGAAATTCAGTGCACCCCAGTGGGAGCAAGAGAATAGAGAAGCAAGAGATTGTGACTAGAGCAAACACCAGAGGTGGGAAAGAGGGAGAGAGGTAGGAAAAAAGGCAAGAGGGAGAGATTTAGATGGAGAAGGGGCAGAAGAAAAAGAGCCAGGTATGCAAAGAAGGAAAGAAAAAATCTGAATGAAGATAAGGAGAGATCAGGCCTTAAGAAAAGAAAGGAGTAGTAAGTAAGGTTTTAATATTTTGTGGGGTTTAGTGAAAAGTTTGGTACTAGAGTGGAATGTAATCAAATGTTAAAAAAAAAAAAAAACACCCCACACAGCATGTTTTATTTTATACAGTAAATTAGGGGACATGATTCTAAAGAACAAAATGGAGTTTGAGAGACCTGGCTCAACACGTGGGATGGCTATAGGAGACCATATGAGAAATGGAAGATAACTTGTTCTGGTTTAATATGATGTTTACCGTATGGTTTCTAGCTTATATTGACCTATATGGCCAAAATCCTCTGCTGTGAGTGGGAGTTTACCCCACAACTGGCGGGGAGGAGTGCAAAGGTGAATTTAAACATTCCCCTGACTCTGAGATAGATATGTGTCTGAAGGCTGCTGTAACTTATTTACAGCTTCCAAGGGCCCCAAGGGGCCATGATGGCAGGTGGAATGCAGGAGAGTTCTGGGAACACTTCTCCATGTGCCAGATCCCCTCTGTTGACTATTCTGCTGTTTATCACACCAATTTAGCAACATACTAATTTCTATGCCAACTAGTTGTGATGTCACAGAGGGTTATGACTTTGCATGTAAAATAAGCAAAGGAGATGAACTTTTAAGAACCTAGGAATTGCCACACCAGATCAGACAAGTGCTCTGGCTAGTTCAGTGCAAGAAATCCAATAGTGAGCAATACCTCTTTTCAGGGTTGGGCCCATTTATCAATGGTGGAAGCTGTGTCTCTAACCAGTCATGCAAAATGCTAAAAGCTAAACCCCAGACTGCGTTTTATTTTTATTATTTATTTATACTTGTGGAAAGATGTTGATGTAGTAAGCCAGGAGCACCCAAAATTTGTTCAATCCTTATTATAAAAAAAAACAGCTACAGAATTCAACACCAGTAGTCCTTTAGAACACTAAAACTTACGTTAGAGAAACTGCAGTATTTTGGGTGATTACTGTAGACTGTTGTAGTATCTTAATAAGGGAGCTGAGGATTGTTTTGACAGTTTAACAGGAGCCTGAGGGCAACTGCACCTAATTTGCATTAAATGGAACACATTGCAGCCCCCTTCCTTCTTAGTACAAAAGTGTGTCCCATAGAAACTACAGGTGCCAACATGCAGTGATCTAGTTTAATCCAAACAAACAGACTGGGACCTGTGTAATCTTTGCAGTCCGCACCTCCCTGTTAAAGATGTGGCTGACTGCAAGCCTACTGCTGTTATACTCCACGAAACAAGGAGTTACAAAAAATGTGCAGCCAATAGAGTTAACTTTCATCTCACACCAGTTCAAAAGGAGAAGTCTTTCATTGTCACTCGTTGGCTGCTCTAGGCCAGTTCCGTCACTGATATTTGGCATAGCAAATAAAAGGGGGAAATGACTGTCACAGCAGAGTATTGACCTCTAGGGGTTATTTTATGTGTTTATTTTTATGTATTTATTTTTATGTTATTTTATTTTACGATGTTGAAATTGTTACCCATCATCATTAAACAGACATTAAATAGACATTAAAAACTCATAGCAACCTTTTTCATGTACCAAATGAGCAAGTAATTTAACGCTGTTATTTAGTTGTGTGTGTGTGTGTACACAAATGCATGCACCTGTTTGTCCTTATGAGCAGATAGTTGTGTATGTGTATGTACAGCTGTATTTTCAACGTTTGATTTATGCTGTATTCAAGAAATCAAATTTAAAAGAATGACTCTTGAGAAGATTGTCTTTGTTTCATATACACTTGTTTTTCACTCTGTGGATCATACATAGATGATGTTTCAACTCTGTATAGAGCTACTCGTAAAAAGCAGTATTTGTAGTTTTAAACTATTGGAACTTCAGCTCAAGAACATGAATCTCCTCTTGGTATAAATTACTGTGTGTAAATATTCCCTGAAATAATTTAGTATTGTAATACTAAGGCTTTTGAATTGTTGATACCCTGAGAAAGATATACATCTAACACTTACAAGTACTTTAAATCACTTCAGCATAATTCATTAGCTAATGAACATTGAATACAGGCTATTCATTTTCATTATATACACAGCTTATGATCAGCGAACCTGAAAAGTGAAATAGAAATATGTTAAAACATGCTTGTATCATTTTACTGCCTTGATTACGTTTATTTGTATGATTGTACCCTCATAACAAAGGGTGTAATTTGCCTTCACTCTTCTTATTAATGTAGAACATGCAGTTGGGGGGGTTAGAATTTTTCATCCCAGTGGAAGTACAAAAGCTACAGTAAACTTTTCTAAATACAACAATAATGGAATAAGTGTAAGCATTGCTTTTTACAGAGAACTTTATGAAAATCAAACTTTTCCACAAATTGTCTTTTAATATAATTTTAAGATGACTTTTTTGGGGGAAGAGGATACAGAAGGGTGACTTTTAGAGCTTACAAAACAATGGAACTAATAAGACTGGCTACTATACATCAAGGTATCTTGAAGTCTTATCCCTTGCATGCTTCTCTGTAAAATTCAGTCAGTGTCTTTTAATCGAACCATACTTCTTCACTCTGGTTCTTTAATTTAACATAGGATGTCAGACATGCCTGATTGTGGGGTGGTTCGGTAATTGTGACAAACATCCACTGATAAGGCAAAATTCATTAAATTCATATTCACCTTTTCATTGGACAAAGATTTCAACTCACTGACCAGCCCCTGCTGCCTTTCATATTTGTTTTAACTTGGAAGTTAGAAATGTTAGTAAACTAAATTAAGTCCTTACATTCTTAACAGATCAATTTTAAAAAAACTTGCCTTTGCAAATATACAGGCAGTTATTTTTATTAGGGTACTTACAGTGTGTGATGAAATGAAACATGTATTCCATATCATAATGACTTGTGTCACACCTTGCTGGGTCAGATTACCATGCCATTCAAAGTATTTGGGGTTTAACACAATAAAATTGCCAGAATTTAAAAGGAAATGTTTATTTTCCTGTTCATATATAATAATTCATACTACAATAGTAGTTTTCTGTAAGATGAATCTGGCAAACTGAAGGTATATTCTTTTTGTACCAGAATATAACCACATTTTGATAGTAGATAAATTCAATTGTATTTAAGTGATATACCATAGCTGTCTTTCAAATTTAACTTATATTTTAGACATTATCAATAGTATTTTAGCTATAGTTATCTAAAACAATTGAAGATATACTACTGCCAATTGGCATCATAGGATACATCCACACTGCAACAACAACAAAAAAGATGTTTTCTTAACTCGGGTTCGCTAACCCACATTGGCTAACTCAGGTTAAAATGGCAGTGAAGACTGGCAGTGAAGATGGCAATTCAGCTTTTAGCTCAGGTTAGCAGCTCAAGTTCAAACCCAGGCTACCCTGTGGATTTCAACTCAACCTGCTGACTGATAGGTACCTCTGCAAGTAAAATATGTTTCTAAAATGGTAGGCCAAATTCCATCCTGACTGAAGCCCATTGGCTTGATTCTGCAGATGGCCAAATGTAACCATTTATTAAAAAGTTTGGAGATGGGGAAGCATTTGGAATTGGATATGGAAAACTTTGAGTTAGGATGAGATCTGAAAACATTGGCTCAGTGGACTCATGATATTTAAAATACTTGGCTAGATTCACCCCTCAGTTTATGCCAGTTTCAGAGGATGCAAATACTGGCGAAGAGTATTAGCTACAGAAAATCTATCAGGGAAAGAAGTTACAGCACAAGAAAGTGGCCACAATCTCCCTTGCAAGAGTGGGGGGGACTGTATAATTCCTGCATAGTCCATAAGTGAGCAGTGCTGACTAGGAAGGGGAAATGACCATCACCCGAGTGACTGGGAAGTGCACAGATTTAGTTCTGGCCTTCCCTCAAAAGCTTCCGCCCTCAGAACTCCCATGCATCTCTTTGGGGAGTTGAAGCTGCTTTCCCATACACGCACCCAGCAGGAACTCTGAGGTCAGGTGACAGTGCTAACACCATCTGCCCTTCCTTAGGTTGAATACCTGAAAGGGCTTTGCTGGCATAGGGAGGCTTAATGTACACTTCCCTCCACCAACTTCTGACTCGCTCTTTACTCCTCATTAAAAATAGGTTTGTTTAGAGGGTTTTTGTTTTGTTTGTTCAGTTCAGTATTATAATGATGTATTATATACTATAATGGTATATACTAATTATATACTATAATGGTATTAGACACCCTAAGGTGTGACTATACTGTGAGAGGTTATTTCAAGGCCAGCAACATGCCCTACATGCAACACTATCTTGTGGTATCATCACATATTACTGTTCCTTATTGCTTAAATATTTTGAGATGTGCATCATGCTTTGGCAATGCATGTCAGTCTTTTGAGACATAAGAATAAAAATTGCTAGGGCTAAACTGAATAATAAAGAGCTTTACATTCCAATGGAACTAAAAATCCTTTATTCATCACACTGAAATGCAGCCACCTCAGGAGTGGAACACAGCAGCCATATAACAAAATATGCTGACATTTCACAAGTGTTTAGAAAAGAAAGTTAGTATGTTGTGACCTGATTTCCGTCAGATAATTTGTATATCTTCAAATTAATCCTTGTTCAAACTAAGTTTTAGGAAGAATGGCATGACTGCACACATTGGGACAGATCCTGACTTTACACTGATGCCAACAAGGATGCAAATGGAATTATACCTCCATCAAACCAGAATCAGGCCCCTCCTGTTGGTAACACTCAAAGTAGGAAGATAGATCTGATTACTTCTGTCTTCTTATTTGACATAACTACTTAGCAGGAAAGGAGAGCTAATAATGGACAACACCAAGAAGGCTGAGGTGTTCAATGCCTGTTATGCACCAGTCTTCACTAAAAAGGTTAAATGTGAGCAGATGCTTAACACAATTGATATTAACAACAAGGAGGAAGGATCAGAACAGGTTTAAGGATATTTAGATAAGTTGGATGTGTTCAAGTTGGCAGGGCCTCACAAAATTCACTCTAGGGTACTTAAGGAACTAGCTGAAGCAATATTGGAACCATTAGCAAAGATCTTCAGGAACTTGTGGAGGAAGGGTGAGGTCTCAGAGGCCTGGAGAAGGACAAACATGATACCTGTCTTTAAAAGGGGAACAAAGAGCACCTAGGAAATTATAGTCAGTCTAACTTTGATACCAGGAAAGGTACGGGAATAAGTTATTAAATAATCTATTTGTAAGCACCTGGATGATCATAAGATAAGTAATGGCCAGCGTGGGTTGGCTGAGAACAAATCCTGCCAAACCAAACTCATTTCCTTCTTTGATAAGGAGTGAAAGAATAGGTGAGAATGGAGAGAATAGTGTACTACCCCTTTAAGGGCCAGGCTGGAGCCTACAGCCTGGAATAATCCAGGAGACCCTGCCCCTGTCTGAGCTATTTAAACAAAGGAAGAGGCAGCTGAGGGGAGTTAGAAACCAGGCAGGCTGCAGTGGTATATGGTTTCTCTCTCAGGCACCAGGAGACAAGCCTAACCTGACTCTCAGACTTGAGTTTGTGGACTTTTTGGGAGCTCTTACCGGGGTCCTGATAAATGGTCTTATGATTCCTGTCCTGAAACCTTATTGAAAGGGGACATGCTATTTAGCTAATGCATGGTAGCTTCTCCTTGCCATGGGTGGTTAAAGTGAATCTATTACTGCTCCACTTGGGGAAATTCAGGTGGAGAATGCCTGCAGCACCACTTCAAGTCACAAGGAGGAAGTTTACTAGCATAATAGATAGGAGGAAGCAGTAGAAGTCATATATCTTGATTTTAGTAAGACTTTTGACACAATCCCACATGATATTCTCATAAACAAACTAGGGAAGTGTGGTTTAGATGAAATTTACTATACTGTGGGTTCACAACTAGTTGAAAGAACATACTCAAAGAGTAGTTATCAGTGGTTCGCTGTCAAACTGGGAGGATGTATCCAGTGGGGTTCCACAGGGCTCAGTCCTGGGCCCAGAACTATTCAGTATTTTCATTAATGACTTGGATAAGAGGGTGAGGAGTACACTTATAAAATTTGGGATGACTCCAAGCTGGGAGGAGTTCCAAGTACTTTGGAGGATTGGATTAGAATTCAAAAAGACCTTGCTAAATTGGAGAATTGGTCTGAAATCAACAAGATGGAATTCAATAACAACAAATGCAGTAGGAAAAATCAAACCCACAACTACAAAATGGGGATTAACTGGCTAGGTAGTAGTGTTGCTGAAAAGGATGTGGGTGTTATAGGGGATCACAAATTGAACATGAATCAGCAATATGATGTGGTTGTGAAAAAGGCTGATATTCTGGGGTGTACTAATAGGAGTGTTGTATGTAAGACATGAGCAGTGATTGTTCTGCGCCACTTGGCACTGGTGGGGCCGGAGCTACAATACTGTGTCCAGTTTGGACACAGAAGAGATGTGGACAAATTGGAGAGAGTCCAGAGGAGAGCAATAAATATTATAAAAGATTCAAGAAACTTGACTTTATAGGAAAGGTTAAAAAAAACTGGATATGTTTAGTCTTCAGAAAAGAAGACTCGGGGAGGTGGGGGTGTGGGGCTGTGAACAATCTTCAACTATGTTAAGGGCTGTAAACAATTTTTTTTCCATGTCCGCTGTCAGCAGAACAAGAAGAAATCGATTTAACCTGCAGGATGGGAAATTTAGGTTAGATATGAGGAAAAGCTTTCTAATTATAAGGGTAATTAAGTTCTGGAATAGGTTACCAAGGGAGGTTGTGAAATCCCTATCATTGGAGATTTTTAAGAACAGGTTAGACAAACACCTGTCAACGATGGTGTAGGTATACAGGTGAGTCACATCATACGCATATTTAACTTGCGCGAATTCAACTATATGCGCTCTGGGAAAAAAAATAAGATACCTGTAAATAGTGCAGGCAGTTCTGCCCACCATTCCACTCAATGAGCATGAGATGGGAGACGTGAATCTGCTGTTCCCTCAGTCAGTCTCAGTTCCTGCGTGCTTCTCATAGTGTGAGCATCTCGCCACACTGAGTGTGATTCTAGTGTTTAAAGATACGTATTTTTCGTACAACATGGCCCCCAAACGCAAGCCAACTACTTCATCTGGTGCTCAGCCGAAGAAACGGTGATCTGTTCCAATGCTGGAGGAAAAACTGGCTGTGTTGGACTTATTGAGAGACGGTATGTCAGTCTCCAACGTGGCGCATAAATATGGCCACAACTAATCTAGCATCCGTGCCATCAAGATTCGAGAGAGAGAAATTCATCAAGCTGTGGCATCAAGAGCTCCAATAACTGCTAAGGTGACAAGCCAGGTGCGTGATAAGACTTTAGTGAAGATTGAAAAGGCATTAAACTTATGGCTGGAAGACATGAACCGTAAACATGTACCTATCGATGGCAACACATTGCGAGAAAAGGCTCTTAGCCTCTACTCACTGTTCAAACCTCCCACCAAAGAGGGACAGCCTTCTGATGAGAAGGAATTCAAAGCCAGCCAAGGTTGGCTCAATAGTTTTAGGAACCGCTTCAACCTCAAAAATGTGCAGCTACTTGTGAAGCTGCATCTGCCAATGAAGAGGCAGCAAAAGCCTACCCCGAACAATTAAAGAAAATCCTAGAAGAAAAGGGCTATCTTCTGGAACAAGTTTTTAATGCTGACGAAACTGGGCTCTTCTGGAAAAAAATGCCCAACCGCACTTACATTTCAAAATCAGAAAGACAAGCCCCTGGCTTTAAAGCAGCTAAAGACCATGTGACTGTGTTGTTTTGTGGCAATGCAGCTGGGCATTTAATAAAGCTGGGCTTGCTCTATAGGGCTGCAAATCCCCGTGCTCTAAAAGGGAAGAACAAAAATCTCCTGCCTGTGTTCTGGCAATCAAATGAAAAGGCTTGGGTGACAGCAGCATTATTTCTGGATTGGTTCTACAAGTGTTTCATTCCGGAGGTCAAGCGGTACCTCGAAGAGAAAGGACTTGACTTTAAAGTGTTGCTGATCGTAAACAATGCTCCTGGCCACCCTGAGGCACTCCGGTTAGCGCATAACAACGTTGAAGTCATCTTTCTCCCCCCCCCCAATACCACCTCCAACCTCTCGACCAAGGCGTGATTCGCTGTTTCAAGGCCACGTACACAAGGCTTACGTTCTCACGGATACGTAGCACTATGGATGCTGATCCCAATCTTAATGTGATGGAGTGTTGGAAGTCCTTCAACACTGCTGATTGCATCACTTATATTAAACAGGCAATGGATGCAATCAAGCCTGAAACAGTCAATGCATGTGGTGAAACCTATGGAAAGAATGTGTGAATGATTTTAAGGGTTTCCCCACCATTGACAAAGAAGTGAAATGCATTGCCAGGCAAGTGGGTGGTGATGGCTTTGTCGACATCCTTGAGGAAGAAATTGAAGAATTAATTGACAGCCATAGAGAAACATTGACTAACGAAGAGTTAGAGGATCTGATTAAAATAATCTACAGAAGACGAAGATGATGAAGACGAACAGGAAGAGCCAGCAAGTTGGAATCTTCATAAATTTTCTGAAATGTTCCAAGCAGCAAAACACTTGAATGATTTAATTTTGAATACGATCCCTCTATGGAACAAAGCCTCAAAATCACATGTAGAATTATGGACGATTTGAGACCATATCAAGTAATGTTTGAGCAGCTCAAAAGACAACAGTGACAGTTGCCAATCACCATGTTTTTCAAGGAAAAACAACCAGCAGCAAATGAGCTGATGCAATCAACTTCTCGAGCTGAACCAGAGCCAACCACTTTGTCTACAACTCGCTCTCCGTCACCTCCGTCTCCTGGATCGACATCAAGCCCTGATGACCCCCTGTAATTAAAAATACAGTACTGTAAAATTATATTTTGCATATGTACTCTTTATTATATACTGTACATTACTGTATACATTATACATGTATACATATTACTGTACAGGGTTGTACAGTATACGCAAAACCATGTACAGTATACTGTACTTTATGGGCGATTTAAGGGATTTTCAAGGGTAATTTTGACTATATGTGAATTTTGCTTTAAGCGCTGACTTTGGAACCCAACCCCCGTGTAAGATGCAACTCCACTGTATTTGGTCCTGCCTGAATGTGGGAGGACAGATTAGATGACCTCTCAAGGTTCCCTTCCAGCTCTACATGTCTGTGATTCTATTATTCCCACTAGTTGCCAGCCCTGTTTAAGAGTCTTTATTCTGTGTTATTTGGAGAGTAATGTTCTGTTTTTTCAAGGACTGCTCTGTGTGTATGATCCTTTATTCTTAATTTATAGTTCTCCCATTAACTATAACATATGCAGTGTTAGAATAGCAGTTAAAGGTATCATACAATTTGGTAGCTGTGCCATGTCAAATTGGGGGGGAGGGGAGAGTGACAGTATGATCCCACAATTACCAACAAAAAGTGATGATATGCTCCAGTTTGTTTGAATTTTTTTCTCAATCCACACACACACACACACACACACACACTTCAGATTTTGCCATCTTTTGAGCTGGCAGCGATGAGAAGTGGAGAAATGCCATAATTACCTAACTCCCCTACATCTCCCTTTTGAACCACTGAAAGTGTTTTAAGCACCTTGAATATCAGCTGACAGAAATTTGTGAATGCTAACATCCCAATAATTAGTGGCAACAACCGACTCAATATCACCAAAAACATTTTTTAGGTCAAGGCCTAAAAAGATATTTAGCTAAATTGTCAAAATATGTATTGGTGTTTTAGCATCATGAATAATGGCAATGACCGACTGACCTCTGAAACGCTGGGAGTTACTGATACCACTGCCTAGAACAAGTGCATGAGTAGGTGCAGTGAATTTATGGAAAATTTCAAACTCTCTTTCATAGCGTTGTGTCACCAGTCATATCATTACGTTTTTATTACTATGTAGAAGTCTAAATTACAATATATGTTATATCTATATCTATAAAATTAGTTTTTAGCAACAAAGAGAATTAAACTATAACCATGCTGAAATCTTAAAGGTACATTTAAACTGCACACTTCTTTAAGTGGATCTGTACTCTACATGCTGTTGAGCCCAACTAGCTGTTGAGACCAACCATATAAACAGCAGTGTAGCCAATGAGGCATGGCTAAGGCAAGTAAAGACACACCTGAAGGGTCTGAGTATGTACCCTACACGCTCTCTGCTTGCCCTAGCCATGCTTCCCCATCTATACTGCTGGTTTTAGCAGTGCAATGTCCAGCTACCTCCCTGCTGTTGGAGCCTTTCTCTTCCAAAGGAAAAGACTCCCCTTGCAGGGAAAGGCTGGGCGGGGTGCCTTTCCCCACTGCCTCCTGCCTGCTGCAGCGGCCTTTCTTCACCACAGTGAAAGGCTCCAGCAGCAAGGAGCTGCTGAAGCTTTTTTCCCCTGCTGTCTTTCCCCCTGCCAGAGCCTTTCACTGGCACATGTAGCTACACACTGCAATGTGGACACAGCAGGCTTTTCACAGTGGCATGTAGCTACACAAACTCTACATACCACAACCAGTGGTGTGTAGTGTAGAAACTGTAGATGTAGCCTAAGACCCCCCCGCATAGGAATGGATTGATTCTAAGATTCAGGGTAACTGCTGAGTCATACTGGAAGACGAGTCCAGTTAGCTCCAAGCAGGATATAAGGAGAACATTGGGCTTGTTTGGGCAGAGGCTTCTCTGGGTAAGAAGAGAGGCCTCCAGGGGGAAAGTGTAGGAGCAAGCTAAGTGCAATAGCTAGCTTATTGTGTTATTTAAGTTAAAAATGTAAATCAAAGGTAGGGAGAAAGTTTTCGACACTGGGTGGGAGCGGAAGGTGCTGTTGAGACAGTGGGGTGCAACTCTCCCCATTTGCCCATACACAAGTAAAAACATGAAGTGTCTTGATTAAAACAAGATACAGATGGGTGTCATTGTATATACAATTTTCTTGGGGTCCACCAGATTGTTGCTGAAGCTTTTGCCATCACTGCACTTGAAGATATAAGCAGATCAAAGGGGCAGGGGAAGAGGTTATCAAAGAGTTCTTGTGTGTGCTGTAGACTTGGCATCCAAATACCAATTAAAATGTTCTTAAAGCATGATAGGACTTTGCATAAGGGGTTCTCATGCTTGTAAGCTCTCCAGAGCCAGGGACTCTACCTTCCTGTTTGTAAGGACAGTGCCTAGCCATATTGTGGGCGCTATTGGAATAATGATGATAATGAAGAAAAATTAAGTTGTCTGGAAATTGTTTCACTGAAGGTTGGTTCTTCAGTGTCAGACTTCTGAAAGCATTAGCCAGTGGACGTTTTTCTTTCTTTGTTCTTGTAAATATATGCCTGCTTTCATAGATTAAAGTTAAAAATAACAGTTCAGCATATGCAGCAGAGAGTCCTGTGATGGTGTCCCTGGTGTAGATATGTGGGCAGAGTTGGCATCGAGGTTTGTTGCATGGATTGGTTCCTGAGTTAGAGTTACTATGGTGCGGTATGTAGTTGCTGGTGAGACTATGCTTCAGATTGGCAGGTTGTCTGTGGGTGAGGACTGGCCTGCCTCCCAAGGCCTGTGAAAGTGAGGGATCATTGTCCAGGATGTGTTGTAGATCACTGAGGATGAATTGGAGAGATTTTAGCTGAGGACTGTATGTGATGGCCAGTGGAGTTCTGTTGGTTTCTTTCTTGGGCTTGTCTTGCAGCAGGAGGCTTCTGGGTACACGTCTGACTCTGTTGGTCTGTTTCCTTATTTCCTAGTGTGGGTAGTGTAGTTTTGAGAATGCTTGGTGAAAATCTTGTAGGTGTTGGTCTCTGTCTCAGGGGTTGGAGCAAATGCAGTTGTACCTCAGCGCTTGGCTGTAGACAATGGATCGTGTGGCGTATCCGGGATGGAAGCTGGAGGCATGAAGGTAGGCATAGCGGTCGGTGGGTTTTCGGTATAGGGTGGTGTTAACTTGACCGTCACTTATTTGCACCATGGTTGTCTAGGAAGTGGACCTCACCATCAGCCATAACATCACCAGTTCATTCACCTGCACGTCCATCAATGTAATATACCCCATCATGTGCCAGCAATGACCCTCTGCTATGTACATCAGCCAAACTGGACTACGTAAAAGGATAAATGGACACAAATTAGGAATGGCAATATATAAAAACCTGTAGAAGAACACTTCAACCTCACTGAACACATAATAGCAGATTTAAAGGTAGCCGTCCTGCAGCAAAAAAATTTCAGGACCAGACTTCAAAGAGAAACTGCTGAGCTTCAGTTCATTTGCAAATTTGACACCATCAGCTCAGGATTAAACAAAGACTGTGAATGGCTAGCCAACTAAAAAAGCAGTTTCTCCTCCCTTGGTGTTCACACCTTAAGGGCTAGAAGAGGGCCTCTTCTTCCCTGATTGAACTAACCTCGTTATCCCTAGCCTGATTCTTGCTTGCATATTTATACCTGCCTCTGGAAATTTCCACTACATGAATTCGACGAAGTGGGTATTCACCCAAAAAAGTTCATGCTCCAATATGTCTGTTAGTCTACAAGGTGCCAGAGGACTCTTTGCCACTTTTACAGATCCAGACTAACAAGGCTACCCCTCTGATACAGTTCAGCATATGAAATTTGAAATGAAGTAATTCCTTAGACTGGAAACAACAGTGCCACAGCTAGATAATAAAATAAAAAGAATGCAGGCAATATGAGGACTGTAAGGATAGAGTATCAGCACATGTACACATTTTTACTTTTTTCTGTGGACACAATTAGGGAATTAGTTGTTGTTGCTATCTCCCAGTTATGCCTTTTAACTTAATTATAACGACTTTAGTTCAGTCAAAAAATTGAAGTAACATAATAAGTGAAGGAAGAGGGTGTCATGTTGATTAACTATATCCAGCCCCATTTAATTCTTCAATTCTTTCTCTAGCCTCAACCCTGGCCACACTGGCTTCCAAGTGACAAGTACTCTATTACACCCAGAATGTTCCAGATCTTAAAGGTGATGCATCTGTACACCTCTACCTGGCTGGTAGAGATCCCTGCATCACAGTTATAATACTTTAATGCCTATAGGATCTTCCATGACTATGGCAGTCCAGTGGCTTAGACAGCGACCCTACATTTCATAGGTACAGTCCACTTCTTGTCCTCTCCAGTTTCTTTCCCTCTTGGTTTCTCCCTGAGATTTCTGGCCAGTTAAAAGACAAGGTGAGGACAAGATTGGGTCAGTTGCTTGATTTACATTTTTGGCCACCTTCTCAGAAGGCTCACAGTGGCCAAAATCTGGTATTTGTGCAAATGTACCTTGGCACTCAGTACAGTACTTCAATAGTCCACGTTTTATGAAGTAAATGAAGACAGTTGTAGTTCAGAGGGGTATATGCTGGTTTGGAGTCACCCTGGCAACCAGGCATACATGTTCTGGAGGCATTTTTTTAATTAATTATAATTATATAACATTGTGGAGTTTGGCATTCAGGCTGAGAAGGTGTGTACTAGCTCACTAGAATGTTGGAAAGACATTGTATGTAAAGAACGTGGATTACCCCATCATCCTTGAAAAAAGGATTAGAGATACAGGTTGCACAACACATCTCTGATGCCACTTAGGGAAAGGGTGAGGTTTGAGGTGAAGAGTTCATCAAAGCATCCATGTAGACAGTAGTGGAGGACCACATTGTAAACTGAGAGACTGGGAGTCTGTTCTTACTCTGTTTTGACATTGTGGGAGCTTGATAGCACCTGCTGAATTTGAGTCTGCAAAACCGTTTTATTTATATCCTTCGCCCTCCAAATCTTGCACATCTGCACACTTGGGAGTTTCTGTAACACTTGTCTTTTGGAATGAAATTTTCTGTGCTTGGTCTCTGTCCAAACACAAATGTAATTACCAAGTTGAAGCGGAATCCCTTCCGTTGTTGACTCTTTTTCCATTTTAAAATAGTCAGGGCATACCGAAAAAAGTGGCTACAGTTTGGAACTTGATATGGATATAAGTCTTCACTGAAGCCTGGCTTTGGTTTGTTTTGAGGGGAGGGGGAATTGGTTTTGAACCAAATGGTTTTGGACCATTTGAACATTTTGATCATGGGTAGTAGAAATAGCCTTATCTGGGACAATGCAGATTTGCAAATTGAGAACAAATCTATAATTTGGAGGAACTGGCTGAGCCTGGCATTCTGGATTTCTCAATTAGTCTATCAGGAGGACTTTGTCTCTTTTCTAATACTAAAGGAACATTACGACCAGCCATCTGCAGTGGAGTGGCAGTACTTACAACTAAGACACCTGCTAACTTATCAGTTAGGGCCAGATGCTCTAGGACTGCCAGAAGCCCCAGAACTAATGGGAACCTTAGAAATGCTTCATGAACTCCCCAGGCCCATGTCCTTAGGTGCCAGCTTCCTCATTTTCCCGGGGGTGCTTGATCCCCGCTCTGCCCCAGGCCCCGCCCCCACTCCACCCCTTCCCCCAAGGCCCTACCCTGCCCTGTCTCCCACCCCTCCTCTTCCCACCCCCACTCTGCCCCTGCCCTGTCCCTTCCCCCCAGCATCTTCCCTGGCCCTCCCCAAGGCGCTCCCCACTCTCACTTCGCCCCCTCCTCCCAGCACCTCCTGCACGCCATAGAACAGCTGATCTGTGACAGGTGGGAGGCGCTGGGAGGGAGGGGGAGGAGCTGATCACTGCGGCTATGGGCAGGCAGGAGGTGCTGGGGGAGGGAAGGAGCTGATCCATGGGGCCACCGGTGGGTGTTGAGCACCCCTTTTTCATTTTCTTTTTTCGGTGGGTGCTTCAGCCCCAGAGCACTCATGGAGTCAACGCCTATGCCTGTGTCCACTGTGTACACTTTACAAATGAAGAGAAATTCCATTGTTCTGGAGTTCTTTGTGAAAGCGTGGGAAAGGGATTTATCACAGCCCTTAAAAGAATCCAAGTGGCAGAACATATTACAGAATATTAAAAATGCTTCTGTTGATCTCAGGCTGCACTTGATAGAAAAGATTTTATTGAAAATGTATTGGATGCCACCAAGGTTTCACAGGCTAAAGACCATATCTTCAGATATTTGTTGGTGCTGTTCCAAAGAAAAAGGAACCCTAATGCATATGCTGTGGTACTGCCCACAGTCAGGCAGCTGTGGAAAGAGGTGAAAATAGTGCTTGACTTGAGCAACCAAACCTCAGCCAAAAATTATATCCTAGGTGATATCCCTGCTAAGCTGGGTTTAACTCCTCCATAAAGACTTTGGGCTACAATGATCACTGAGCGCATGATTTTACAAAAATAGAAGAGTAGGCTTATGTCCAGAATGGAGCGGTAGTATGCGGGCATGTCTAAGTTAGCAGCTTATCACTGTAGAGAGCAATTGTATGAATTTGAAGAAATTTGGACCCTGTTTCTAGATACATTTGGAAAAAAAATGTTGACATGGCTCAAATAATGCCAGACCTCCATTCCACCTGACCTTTTCCACTTTTTCTCTCTCTCCCCCCCACTGGTCCCCTCTTTTGCCTGCTCTTGTATGTCTTCTCCTATTACGTTACTGTTAACCCCCACCCAAACATGTTTTGGCTGTGTAAGTACTTGTCTTTCAGCTTTGACAAGTTGTAAAATTGCGCAGTTACATAGTTCTGTTGATGATCCTATGAAACGTGCAGTATTTGGAAACATACACAAGATGTAAGTTAGCTACCGTTTTGTACTTTTCATTATTAAAATAAATAAGAAATTTATCACACAAAAAAGAAATAGCCTTAGGTCCCAGCTCAAAGTAACACACAAACACTGCACCTCTGTGCACAACTGATGGGAATGGGAGTCTGTTGATTTCTGCGGGCTTTTAATCATCCCCCAGTTAGGAACTTGTTGGGTTAAAGAAATTACAAGATCTGCTGGCAAAGCTGGGTACATTTGTTACCTCTAGTCTCCACTGTTGGGGTTTCCTTCTGTGTCACAGAATTTTTGCCACATTAGTGTTTTAACAAAATGTATGATAACCTTTGAGGAGAATCCATTATAATAATTGCTTTCAGTAGCATGTCTTCCAGTGATGTTGCACTGCTGTAAAACTCTTATTTCCACTGCATAGTCTAGTGGCTAGACCTTGAGTTTTACTCTCAGGTCTGACACTGGCTTACTATACATATTCGGAAGAGTCAATTAACCTTTCTCTGTGTCCATGTTGCTTTGAAATTATCTGATAAGAGGTGCTATGTAAATGCAAGGAATTATACTATTAATATTATTATTTATTGTTAGAACTTGTAATTTTATATTCTTGAATTGATTGTTGTGGAGCTTTGTATCATAAAAGAAAACAGGATAGTATGTTTGTCTGAAGGGGGAAGGGTAATGAGTCAGAAATTTAGTGATTATCATATACGCTTTTCTGTCAATTACAAATAGAACTATTTGTTTACATTACAGTGGTGGTGTTTTAGTAATCTTACTGGTGATAGTATTGAATCAGTGATCCTGGTATCGTTCCTCACGCTTACCACTGCAAATAATAATTATTGCATAAATAACTATAAATACTGCAGGTCTGTTTATACCTACAACTAACATCAGTATCCTGCTTGAAAGCATTCCAAACTTAGCCAGTGTCATAAAACAATAGAGAAAATTGGCATTTTTATTGTGGACGCAAATTACAATTGAGCAGTAATCTGGTGGATCATCTGATTTTTATGATCCATGATGAGAAATGTAGCTGTCATATAAAGAATAGATTTCCCATCATAAAACCTCCCTATCTAATTTCAGCACCAGACTGAGCACTGCCTCGGTTGCTCAGTCTACTAGTAAACACTGTTGGAGGAGTGAGTTCCCCTTCTGCTTCCCTTCTCTCCATTCATTACACATTTTGGCAACAAGTGTTTTAATGGAGCCTACCTTCCTCAGGCAACTGTTATCAGCGGTCCCCACTAGGTAGCTGTTGCTGCTGAAGATTTCCCATGAAGAAGTCTCTATAAAATAGTGGGGTAGTATATTATTTCTGTCAGTATTCTGTGAAGCATTTTCTCTTCAGGGAGTTAAGTCCACCAAGTATCATCCACGGTGGAGCAAATAGAATCAGGTGGCTAGTGCCATCAAAGGATCCCCTGTCAAGCAAGTGTCTCAGTTTGAGCTGAACTCATAGCATTCTATTTATATACAAGTTTCCTTCATGTGAGAAAACTCTATGCATGTTGTGTGTTAGGATCAAAACACAAAGTTACTATAAACTGGAACCGCTCATTCATGATCTTTAAGATTTTTGGTATAAATTTCTTTGGTGCAAATAGGAAAGGAAATTAAACATGAAACCTGATGACTGAGCAAAAGTACAAATTCTGCTTTCAGATTCATATTGCAGATCTCTTATATTTGGAATAGGTTGCACAGTTTGCAGTACTGACAGACACCACTACCCATAATGTTTGATTCACCATTCTTCCACTGTCCTTCAAAGGTTGTGGATCTTTTGGTCCACATGGCTTGGGTATTAATGATAATGAATCAGAAGGGGAGCTGTTTAAGCTAAACATGGGTGATTTTCACAAAAAGAATAAATTATTCCTTTGCTACTGTCTGAAAAGGGCAGATCTGGAGCCAATTTAGTGAGCATAAGTTACAATTGACTTTGGAAGCAATAACTTCTGCTCTAGAGCTTTCTCAGATGTATAGCCAAGGAACTGTCTGGCTGCATGTGTTTTTACACATCTTTCAGCTAAATCAGAAATCCAAATGCAAAATCTAGTACTTAGAGACATCTTGTGGATTTGTGACACTCCCAGAAGGACTTGAAACCATCAAACAATGTATGGTTCACACTGATGAATATAATATACATAGATTTTTCATCTGTAGCAGATACAGTAACCTTCATTTTAATATTTACTAATCTTAAATAATAAATCCAAATATAATTTACCCCAAGCCTTGCAAGTGAGGAGTTATTCCCACTGGCAAGCTAATCAATAGAAGAAGCCAAGTTAATTATTCACCTGCTGCACATGCAGATAAATGACCAAGGATTGATATTTATGTATGTCATGGTTAGAAGATGTTCAGGGATTCATGAAAAAGTAGGATCAGAAACTGGAATAGATTGGGAAATTGAAGGTAAGGTTGTAGTAGGAGAGGAGCAAAATCCATCTGGGACTCAGGGAAAAATGCAACAAAAAATGATCACAATGGATCACCAGTAGAAAGAAGAAAAGGAGTACCCGTGGCACCTTAGAGACTAACAAATTTATTAGAGCATAAGCTTTCGTGAGCTACAGCTCACTTCATCGGATGCATTTGGTGGAAAAAGCAGAGGAGAGATTTATATACACACACACAGAGAACATGAAACAATGGGTTTATCATACACACTGTAAGGAGAGTGATCACTTAAGATAAGCCATCACCAGCAGCAGGGGGGGGAAAGGAGGTAAACCTTTCATGGTGCATGATATAACCGCATTTGCTCCAACCCCTCAGACAGAGACAAACACCTACAAGATCTCTATCATGCATTCCTACAACTACAATACCCACCTGCTGAAGTGAAGAAACAGATTGACAGAGCCAGAAGAGTACCCAGAAGTCACCTACTACAGGACAGGCCCAACAAAGAAAACAACAGAACGCCACTAGCCATCACCTTCAGCCCCCAACTAAAACCTCTCCAATGCATCATCAAGGATCTACAACCTATCCTGAAGGACGACCCATCACTCTCACAGATCTTGGGAGACAGACCAGTCCTTGCTTACAGACAGCCCCCCAATCTGAAGCAAATACTCACCAGCAACCACACACCACACAACAGAACCACTAACCCAGGAACCTATCCTTGCAACAAAGCCCGTTGCCAACTCTGTCCACATATCTATTCAGGGGATACCATCATAGGGCCTAATCACATCAGCCACACTATCAGAGGCTCGTTCACCTGCGCATCTACCAATGTGATATATGCCATCATGTGCCAGCAATGCCCCTCTGCCATGTACATTGGCCAAACTGGACAGTCTCTACGTAAAAGAATGAATGGACACAAATCAGATGTCAAGAATTATAACATTCAAAAACCAGTTGGAGAACACTTCAATCTCTCTGGTCACTCGATCACAGACCTAAGAGTGGCTATACTTCAACAAAAAAGCTTCAAAAACAGACTCCAACGAGAGACTGCTGAATTGGAATTAATTTGCAAACTGGATACAATTAACTTAGGCTTGAATAGAGACTGGGAATGGATGAGTCATTACACAAAGTAAAACTATTTCCCCATGGTATTTCTCCCTCCCACCCCCCACCCCCCACTGTTCCTCTGATATTCTTGTGGCACCTTGGAGACTAACAAATTTATTAGAGCATAAGCTTTCGTGAGCTACAGCATGCATACAGAATGCATCCGATGAAGTGAGCTGTAGCTCACGAAAGCTTATGCTCTAATAAATTTGTTAGTCTCTAAGGTGCCACAAGTACTCCTTTTCTTTTTGCGAATACAGACTAACACGGCTGCCACTCTGAAATCTGATATTCTTGTTAACTGCTGGAATTAGCCTACCTTGCTTGTCACCATGAAAGGTTTTCCTCCTTTCCCCCCCCTGCTGCTGGTGATGGCTTATCTTAAGTGATCACTCTCCTTACAGTGTGTATGATAAACCCATTGTTTCATGTTCTCTGTGTGTGTGTATATAAATCTCTCCTCTGCTTTTTCCACCAAATGCATCCGATGAAGTGAGCTGTAGCTCACGAAAGCTTATGCTCTAATAAATTTGTTAGTCTCTAAGGTGCCACGGGTACTCCTTTTCTTTTTGCGAATACAGACTAACACGGCTGCTACTCTGAAACCTGTCAGTAGAAAGAAGGAAAGTCATGAACAGAATACCTTGGGGAATGGACAAGAACAGCCAATGTAGAGAGGGAAAAAGGTTGGGAAGGAGCTTCTTGTCGATTGTTGATACCCACAAAAGAGAACCTCTCATCCAGAGTCCACTGAAGACAGTCAAAAAATTCCCATGTACTTCAATGAGCTTTGCATCAAGCTCAGATAAAGAAAGAATAAATAAAGGCAATAGAAAGAGCAGGAAATGAGACAGGCACAGGGTAAAAATATATACTTTATTTATGTTGTAACATTTCAGGAGTTTAGCCTAATGAGATGCTAACAATAATGGACAATGTTAAGGACGAATATTAAAAAGCTCCTGTTTATTTAATATCCAAAAGCTGCTAGGTCCTTAGCCATTTGTTTACTCAGTCCTTACTTGGCCACATTCCTGTTTATTTCAGTGGGAGTTTGCCTGAGTGGTAAATCAGGATGTGGTCATATATATGAGAACACAAAAGAATGGAAATTACTTATACACAATATGCTGCTAGACATATTGAAGAGTTTTATTGAACTGCTGGGGTTTACTTAGTTTGTGATTCTAAAGTTACAAGTATGCAATATGGTCAAAACTTTCAATGTTAGGTATGTAAAATTAGGTGCCTAATTCTATATTTGGGCATCTGGGAAAAGGGGATTTATTTTCAAAGATGTTGAAAACCTCAGTTCCTGCAGACATCTGAAAATACCTGAACTTTTCATTAGGTATCTAAATATGAATGTTGGTGCCTAGCTTTAGACACCCAAATTGTCAAATGTTAGTCTATGTGAATTGGATAATCCTTATATATGCTGCTTTGTCTTGTCATACGTTTATTGGATATGTTGTACGTTGTCGTTTCTGATGAACATATACTTGTAATAGGGGACTAGAGTTTTGTAATTCTGTGCATGCATTTATGAGCGTGTATCTTCACTGCATTGTACCGTGTCTAGTCCGCATCTATGCAAAGCATGTGCAAAATGAGTGTAAAACAGGTTTGTAGCATCTCAGAGCAACTTTATTCAGGAGTATAAATGACTATCTAAAATACAGGATAATGGAGAATCAGGACCTATGTGCCTAATTTTTGTATGCAAGTAACCATAATTGATCATACAGATCACACACAATAGTAATTGCATGTGCAAATGGCCAGTTAGTTATCTAACTGGTCATTTTAATATGCAGTTGGCCAGCAAATAGGTCAGCAATGCATATACACTGTTTTGAAAAACTGGCCCAAGATATCAATCACTGTTGCTATTCTGTTTTACATTATGTCCAACAGAGAGGTGAGTTAGAAATCATTCTCAGATTTGTCAGACAGAACAAAACACATAAGTAGACACAAAGATGGGAAAGTAGATATTTCTATATTGACTGTATTTATTTAAACATTGACCATATTTGGTAGAAGTGAGGATCTGGAAATCCCATCGACCTAGAGTACAAATCTATTTAACAGAAAGAGCAAAATATGATCCTAAGGTACATTGTCCTAGTCTCACATGTCCTTCTTTTCTGGGGGTCTCTTATAGTCACATTAGATTGCTATTTTAATCCAGAACTACTTTGATTTATCAGCAATAGTTCTACTTTGAGCCTTGCTCAAACTACCGAAATATTTATCTAGCCCATTATTTCAGCTGCTTTTTAGTTTCTCCACAGATACATGACAGTTCTGTCAGTCATTGTTCTCTGTGTTGGGTAATATTGCCCCCTGACTTTGGAAATAGATAAAATTAAATTAGCCAAATGGTAGGAATTATAAGTGACCTACCAGGAGAGAAGAAATGAGATTTAGAAGTATTCTGCTTGCATTTTTCAGGAGTACATTTGATTCTGACAGCTTTTTGAAGAAGGGACAGTCATGTATTACGTGTATTGGGAATGTACAATGGAACCTCTGCCTGGTCCCTGTGTGCTACCACCATGTAAATGAAAACTAATAAGAATGGGGGGGACAATTGAATATCAGGGGAGGATGAGGCCATCTATAGCCTGGTTGAAGAACAATTCAGCCTGAAACTTGGCAATAGGTTACTGTTTGAATGTCTAAGGGACAGTTTAATCACAGGATAATTAAGTAATGGATGCATCTTGCATTTCAAATATCACACAGGTGATGCCTTAGGGAGATTCCAACCCAATGCCCTCTGTTGCATATAGAGCTCCACAAAAAATTGCTCTGGACTTCTTTTTCTCTTGGACTTAAAAGAGGTTTGGTAATTAAGGAAGGATCACTAGAAAATGTTAATTTTCCCCTTTCTGTAATGCCTTTTTTTATTTAACTGCTACAGAGTGAAATAATCAAGGGTTTTTTGGTAGCAGATCAAAAAGTCCTTTCTTGATTTAACTGAAGGTAGTTATGCTAAGAAGGTCATAGAGAGAACAAATTTAAAGCAGCGCTGTTTGCATTTAGCAATGCTGTGAAAAGGAGTGGAGTATATTATGCATATGTTTAATGTATATATGATGAGTGCATTGCCAAATTTATGGAAGCCTCACTCATAGGCAACTTCTGTGAACAGTAATAGTGGTAAATGTCTGTTTTTATTACTCTAAGTGAGAAGATGCACCTTAGACTTCAGTGAATCTTGTGTGCTTTTTTTTCATTTGCTTCCAGATGCTACAGTAGTTTTAGCCCTATCAGCTCATCTGCATTGTGTGGATGGCACTGCAATTTCTCTCACCCTCTGCAAAATATTCATCAAAATTCAGAGGCTGATGGGATTTGATTTGCAGTTTCCACAAATCATTGACCCAGAAGAGCCCCTGGGAGGACAAGTAAAAAGGAAATGAGGTTTGGGGAATAGGGAGAGAAGACCAGAGCAGAAGAAGTTGGAGGTAGAAAATACCTATGGAGAAAAATAACGTGAGAATAAAGTATGAAAAATCAGTGTTGAAGAAAAGAGGGGAAAGGACCAGTAGGGGCATCTCACTGCGAGGTGACTGGAGAGCATGGAGGGAACCTAAGGTATGGGAAATGTGGGAAGGAAATAGTGCTAAACAGAGAAATGTTAGAGAGAAAGGGAGAGAAATATCAAATCAGAAAAGAAAAAATGTCTTGAAAAAGAGAGAAACTAGGTTTAACAAGTGGGAAAAACCTAAAACATTTCCTAAGAGAGAAAAAAATAGATCAAATGGGCCAAATTCAGACTTGATGTAAGCAAGTGCAATTCCCCAGAAGTCTGTGGAGAATGAAACCTCTTACCCCATGCTTAAATTGGCCCAGGTAATCTGTGGGAAAGTACAAACACTGAAAAATGACTGAAGAAAGAATGCATGAAAATGAAGTTGCAAAAGAGAAATAGAAAAAGGAGAAGATGGAGGAAATGTTTCTTATTTTACCGAAAGATAATTTTATTAGCTTTATTGAATTTGTGGTTAGATGGTGATTTGTTGTGGTGTTGTCTTTGTTTGTTCCTTTTAAAAAAAAGAGAGAGAGAGAGAGAGAAAAAAAGTGTTCTGAAAAATTTCCCCAACTTTTCCTGCATAGGGAGCTTGTGTCCTTCCCTGGATCCAGCATCCTTTGTGCATAGTATTCCTGTTTTCATTCTCAAAAGTTGACTAGTAACTTAAGAATTTGCTTTTATTACCAATCTCTGAAAACACAAAACAATAAGTAAGTTTATTTTTTCATGTCAGATCAGCAAGACTTGGGCTTTGACCAGTAAGAGTTCTAAGGCCAAATTCAAAGGTACTTTGCTTAGTTATCTGAATTTACTGTTACAGTCCAAGAATGTTACATAAATGCTGGCCAATTCGCTCAAAGGACAATGAGAGTTTTAAATATGTTGTTTACTTAATATATGACAATGCACATATTTTATGTTCTAGAATACCTAATTTTTAAATCAAAGAAATGCACTCATTTGTTTTATTTTGTAAATGCAAGATCATTTAATTTTGCTGTCATTTTTCGCTTCTTGAATTAATGTTAATTGGAGATTTAGAATAACATTATGATAAGTCCATGTGTATTTTCACTGAGCCAAAAAAACCACCCATTTAGAATACACTGAATGCCTTGAGTCCTGGATAGACAGACAGAACTATCTCTCATCTTTGTAAAGTATTTTTGGATCCTCAGATGAAATGTACAATTTACATGCAGTGTGTAGGTAATGGTGTGTGGAGGGCTTCCTTCTGCCCAGAATAGGATTCAAATTTTTTCATTGCATTTAACAAATGATATTGGTAGAATACTTCAGCCAACCTTGAGGATGATCCACAACTCAGAAATATTCCCTCGTACTCCAACTATAGGCTGATGTGACTGTCAGCCTGATTTTCAGAGGTGTTGAGCACCCACAACTCCTACTGAACTCAACAAGCTGCAGGTGCTTGGCACTGAAAATCAAGCCATGCAATGTATAAGTGAGCCTTTTTTGATGAATTAGATCAGGGGTCTCAAACACGTGGGCGAAGTTATTTGCTGCGGCCCACCAAGCTCCTGCCCCCTCCCAGAGTTATTTCCTGCTGCCACCAAGCTCCCCTCACTTGGCCTCCCTCCCTACACCCCCCAGCGCCTCCCCATCCCCGCTTCTCTGCCTACCTCCAGGCGCTTCCCGCCGCCTAACAGCTGTTTGACAGTGCTTAGCACTTTCCAGGAGGGAGGGGGGAGGAGCGGGGAGCCGCGTGCTCAGGGAAGGCGGTGGAGAAGAGGTGGGGCAAGGGCAGGGATTTGGGGAAGGGGTTGGAATAGGGGCAGGGAAGGGCGGAGTTGGGGTGGGTACTTTGGGGAAGGGGTTGGAATGGGGGCAAGGAAGGGGTGGGGCCTCATGGAAGGGGTGGAGTGGGGGTGGGGCCAGGGGAAGACGTGGGGGGCTTTTGTATCTTTATATGAAAAGGTGTCAGTGATGTGGCCCTCGGGCCAATGTACTAGTCCTCATGTGGCTCTTGTGGTGATTTGAGTTTGAGATCCCTAGATTAGATTTTGAGCCCCGCTCTTGGGGCTATTTGAGCATGCTCAGCTCAGAAACCAAAAGGGGAGGGAGGCAATGGTGTCTTTATACCAAATTTCCACTCCAATGGCCATTCCAGTAGCTAAGGATCATAAAAGCAGTTCTCAGACTACAACCCTGAGGTATCTGCACCAGGACTGTGAGGGTTAGGGGAGCATAAGACCATCTAAATCATCTCTGCACTGCTGGAGGGATCTTCCTATGCAAAGGATGTCCTCAGTTGGCCACTTAAGCCATTCTTAAAGCTGCTTTCTATCACCAGAGTGGTGCACAGCAGATTTCACGTTGGCCAGGATCTGACCCTTTGTCTTCAACAGTCTGATTTGGCGGCATACATATACAATATAAAAATAAACTTATTTATGAGCAGGAAATGCAGCAGCCTCCTATTGGGCAAAACATGAGTCTGAGGTGTTAGCTATGGCAAGTACCTGCAAAGGGTTACTATTTGTAGCATCCTACTTGGACTTGTATTCTAAAGCTTTCATCAAAGTAAATCTGATTATTTTGCACATGGTTTTCCTGAAAGGATGTTATGATTTTCTAGATGTTTGGTGGCTGGTGATAAATTAGGCTTTTATGATGTCATGTGAAAGGCCACTGCTTGGATTTCCTTCTCTATCGAGCATGCTGAAGAATACGTTCAGGACATGCTCAGAATGTAAAATTATCCTATCGTGTTTTACTTTAACCCTTTCATGGATCATTTGTTTTGTAATGAGAAGTGTTTGAGGGAAAATAAAACAACCTATGTGCCAGCTTCATGGAGGGGCCCATAGCGCCCCCGCCACCCCGTTGTTTTTCTCTTTGCACATTTAAATGGCTTTCTTTAAATACAGGTAATTTTTTGTGGCTGTTAGGCATGTAAGATAAACATTAAAATCCTACATTATCTCCAGTTATCGTCTACTGATATCTGGTTCTGACAATTGTCAGTGATTGATTGAGATGCAGGTAGAAAGAGTGCTTACAGACAATTAATCAAGTATGATTGGTAATGAAGACATTTAGGGCTAGATTGTGTCTCTGGGACACAACCAATAACAAGGGGCAGCATATAGTTGTTTTGTGCAAGGAAAGGAATTGTGGCTCCGGGATATATATTGGCCTGTAATACAGCAAATTATTAACCCCCTCTCATGCTGATGCCACATGAGTGGGTGGATACAAGAATCCACTCATTCCCCACCTCTTCCCTCTCCTCCAGCTTCTTGCCCACCTGCTTCTGGGTAGAAAGTAAGTGAATCCAAGGTCCGAATAGCCACGGTAGCAGTGTAAAAGGGGTTTTACTTTTCTGCCCAGGCCTGTAGTCCAAGTCACAACTTAGCCTTTAACTGTTTGAGGTTATTAACTAAACATATATCCAAGAAAGGGAGATAATATATGATGATCACAGCTGTTGAAATATGTCCATCAAAATGTTTTTAGACAGAAAATGGCTTTTTGATTAAACTCAAATTTGGGGGGAGGGGGAAATGTTTTCATTTAAAAAAAATCAGGTTTTTGTTGAATAAAAAGTGAATTACATTCTCCTTCATCAGATATTACATTTACATCATAACAAAGTATTGATGGTAGAAGAGTGATAGGGATGTACCTTTAGACATCCATATTATAGAATTAAAATATATTAGTTTGGGTATTTTTGTCAAGCAGTCATGATATATGTGTGAATCTGTAAAGGGAAATATTGGAGGTGACATGTCCAAAGACAAAATGAAACTCATATTTTATTATCCATTGTGGAGGAGAGGAGGATTCTTTTTCAGTGAAATGCTTCATCCCTAGGTCTGTATCAAAATAATCTCCTGAGATTTCTTAGCAGAAATGGTCATGCTCAAAGAAATGAAAAGTTAATCTTTCATGTGCTAGGAGCCACTAGCTTACTGATAACCTCTAATTGGAATAAGAAAAATAGCCCAGAACTAGAGAAATGGTTCCCAAAAATTTAGGAGATTCTTATGGAAAAATTAATACATCAATAATGTACCCAGAAAAATAGACAGAGGACAGATAGATACTTTGAATTTTGATTAAATGGTAACCAAATATCTAACAATGTGCATCCACCTTGGGGGGGGGAAGCACACCTGTCCAATTTTTTTAAATAATTTTTTATAGAAATGCCTGGCTTGCTAAATATGAGTAGAGACAGTAGTTTCACTCAAATTAATGAAATCCCCATTAATCACATGGCTTGGATGTTGTAAAGAGGTTAACTCTGTAATATGGTAACACCCTGTTAAATAGAGATTTGATTATTCTATTACTTTATAACATTTCTCTAAACCAGTGGTTCTCAACCTGCGGCCCATGGGCCACTTGCAGCCCAATCAACACACAGCTGTGGCCCATGTGACATCCTCAGGGCCCTAAAGGTAGTATTGGATGTGGCCCACAATGGTAAATAACAAGCTCACTGTTGTGATTATCATTTTCATTTCTGATACTTACGTAGCAATGATTGGCAAACACTTCTTACACTACTAACACTTCTTAAATGAATAAATAGTTTTTAAAAGTGATGCACTGTATTTCTGTGGCAGAGTTAAAATTTAGCAATATAGCAGTAGGCCAGTTTTCATTTTCACCTTGCTGAGCAGATCAGTGACTGTATCAAAGGTTTTTAAGCGTGCGTCAGCAGCTTGCCTCATAAGCATTGAATACCTGATTCCATCACCTTCATTCACATTTCTTACTACATAATTAATCCCCGTCAAATCAAACAACTTTAACATTATAGTAAAAACACATGAAAAGCATGATAGGAAGAGGAAATGATGAGGAAAATAATCTTCAGACATAATTAAAAATTATCTATGGCAGTTACATTTAAAGAGCCTCTCGCCCTCAATAAGCACCCTCTCACCCTCTCTGCCTGGTAACAAGTGCTTGTAGGATCAGAATGTAATTACCCAATTCTTTATTCCTTATGCAAGTAAAAGTCCCATTCACTTCCACAAGAGTTTTCAAAAGATCAGGGCATAATGGAACACAAGATACAACATAATACAGTTCAGTAATTAACAAACAAAAAAAATTGATTTATTAATGAAAAGATGGGCTGATAGCTAGAGTGGTATTCTTCTGTTACGTCACAATTGGAAACGACCTCTTCTCATTTTGCCTCCCTGCTGCCTTCTAAAAGGATCCCACTGTCAGTAAAGCTCACTAAATTTGTCTAGAAGATTTGAACAACTCAGTTTTGTTTGTAATAAAATGTGGTTTCAAGTTATTTACTTTTCAGATTTATTTTGCAAGTTAACCCAAAGGTTTTTTCTGTGCACATGTGTGGAGCTGGCTGGCTGGATACACAATATCAGAGAGAAAGAATGTGAATTTACATGTGCATCTTTAAGGTCTGGTCTACCATTAGAAGTTTTACTGGTATAACTATTTCAGTTAGGGGCGTATGAATTTTTTTTTTTTTGGACTGAATTAGTTAGTGGTAAAAGCTTTAGTGTGGATGAACGTATATTGGTATAAAGGTGATTTGTAATTATTCCCCTTCCATATGGGAATACAGTATAAAGTATCTTTATACCGCTATAACTGCATCCACACCAGGGATATCACTTTAATTATACCAGTGTAGTTAAAGCAGTACAACTTTCTAATATAGACAAAGCCTGCTTGAATAAGTTTTCTATGTTGCAGTGGGGGGAAGCAAAATCAATGCATTGTAATTCAGATTTCAGCCTTCAGCTGCAATGTGGCCACTTATTTAACAAGTGTGTGTGTGTTTTAAATTTGTATATATGCACATGCTCAGATAAATTTGTTAGTCTCTAAGGTGCCACAAGTACTCCTTTTCTTTTTACAAAATTGTATATTGTCCCATGTTTTAAGTTTCTTTTTTTCACCATACTCAGGATTTACATAATAAATGATATGTGCAAGTGTAGTTGATTTAATCTTATTCATTTTCCCTAGAATTCTCACCGTTCTTATCATGGGCACCTGTTGCACTTCAAAAGATCTCATTAAGTGGAAGCCTTCATTGGTGTCTGCAGGGTCCCAAACTGGGATTATCATTGTGTTTATAGAATCATAGAAGCTGGAGTTGACTCACCCAGTTTATCTCCCTGCAAATGCAGGATTGTGCCCTACGGTACATTTCTAGGGTGAAATCCTGGCCCCACTGATGTCAATTATAGTTTTGCCATTGCTTTCAGTGGGGCCAGGATTCCATCTCTAGTATCCAGTCTAGTTTTCAAAAGTTCTGAGTTGTAAGGGTTCCTGCACTCTCCTTCTGAGACTATTCCACATGTTTACATATGTCACTGTCCATACATGAATCTCATGTTCCTGAAGAGTATCTGGGCTCAAACTGGATACACTGTAACAGTAGCTGGCCTGTAAAAATCTCCAGTAAAGAACACTTGTATTGAGCAACTGAAGGCCTGATTCAAAGCCCTTTAAATCCCTTCAGTGGTCTTCTCATCCAGCCCAAACTCAGGAGGAATTTTATCTGGACCAAAGACTAATTTTTGCCAAGACATTTTCTCAGGCTTCATCTGGGAAATTAAAAGAGTGACTAATATTTGACCATATTAGGCATGGAGCTCAGTTGACTTTTGCAGAAAGATAATAACTGTAGTAACCTAATGTCTGCATATGCTCTCCTAAAAGGTACACATGCATTATGCTCTCGTGTTGATTAACTTATGCACTGCCTCCATCAAAGTGATAAAGCCCTGGCGACGAGAATCATACCACGCAGAAGGCCAGCTCCCTCTCTTTTGCTCCATTTGCCATTTTATCTCCAATGTCAGTGTGCTTGTCAGAGCCAGTGCTGACTGACTCAATTTCCCTGAAGTTGAGTTGAAGCATTGTTTTAGCACTGACGGCATTCTGTTGGCCTCCCTGATGGACAATGCCACTGATTCCCAACTTCCTGAGCAGACCAGACAGTTTGCTGTTTTCTTCGTGTCTCTTATCACCCCCTGTCATTAAAAGAGAGGTCTGGCTTCAGCTTCAATTTGTGCTGATATGCAGCAATAAAGTGGTGGGGGAGGGGAGGAAAAGAGGAGAAAGAATATTCATGACTAATTATCACCCTTCTGTTTATTACTGCTGTGAGTTCTCATGCCTGCCTCTTTGGAAGCTGATCAAATTGAAGATTATCAAACAGATCAATTAAAGACACTGCTGTAATGTGTCTGGTTTGTGGTACAAGAGGAAAGGCTGATCTCATTGGATTTATGTTAGTTGATATTAGTTCATACAATGGAACTCTTTGATTGGGCCTTATCCTGAAGGTATTGAGCACCCCTAGTCCACCAAAGTCAATCACAAGTACAAGTGCTCAGCACCTCTCAGAATCAGCCCCATGCTAAAGTCCTTCTATTCCACAGAACTGTTGGCTTATACGTGAAGTTTCCTAAGCAAACAATTTCTGCATATTAAAATACACTTAGGAAAAAGGTCAGGATTTCATTGCAAATGGAGTTTCACAATATCCAAGGTCAGTTTGAGTGGTTTCCACCATATAGGCATTTGCCCTTGTCTTTCTCTAGGGCTGTTTGTGAAAACTACTATATTTCGGGGGGGGGGGGGGGAGGAATCACTGACACAAGAGTGAAAGCTAGCCTGCTCATGCCACTTTAAAACAAATTTAGATAGGGAACCAAATTCACTGGCATTCTTTTATTCCCTTGATACGTTAACTGTTCCACAACTTTGCTTTTCTAAGAATAGTGGTGGAAAATGAAAACTGAATGCCACTCCATAACTGCCCTTCTTAAATTCCTCAAGATGTTTTCTTTGTTTGTGTGTAGATTTTGGGCTTTCCGCATTGACACACTTCATCTTAACACTCCCTTCTTATTTACAATGCTTACAGCAGTAGTCTCTAAGATGCCACAGGTACTCCTGTTCTTTTTGCGGATACAGACTAACACGGCTGTTACTCTGAAACCAGTTGTTTTATTATATATTTATTATTTCCATGGCACTATAAGTGTGTATGGCACTTTACAGACAAATTAAGGACAGTGTCCCCTTCCTTGAAAATCTCAGAGTATAATGGCTCAATCCTGCAAGCACCTACTACCAAACTATTGTGACTAGTTCCATGTGCGTCTTCATTTGAGCTCAGCGGTACTACTCACAGTAGTACTATACCTAGTATATGTGCTTTGAGACTCTTTGGCTCCAATCTTGCAGATTTACACACGTGATTAACTTTATGCAGTGAGTATTTCCATTTAAGTCAATGGGACTGTTCACGTGCTTAAGTCTTTTCAGGAACAGGGCCTTAGTTAAAACACACAGTATAACACAGCCTGGTGACAAGTAATGGGAGTGTTAGGGGAATGGAAGATAAGGGCAACAGCAATTGAATTATGCAGTTGTTGCAGTTAGTGATGCATACATCTTGAGTATCATGGGTTGTCTGATTGATCAATCTCCTCCCTAACTAACTGATTTCAGGAAACGATTTAACAAAGTCTGCTATGTTTTAACAGTGAAGTGTAGCAGACACCCAAACATGCTATGCAGTGGACCAGTCAATGAGCTGCGTTACATGATCTCTCAGTAAAAATACATATGAAAACTGCTCCAAAAAGTACCTGAAGAGAGAAGAATATTCTGTGTAATAAAATACTTATAGGGGAAGCTCAAATGGCCTCAGCATGTACCCCCAAAAATTAAAGAAATGGAGAAATTGTACAATATTGCAGACTTCTTAAATGGTTGTTGTTTTTCATAGCATGAGTCAAAGATGAGATGTCTCAAGAAGGAAATACATAGGATAGAGGAGAAAAATGGGGTTTAAGGAAACCTTGTATTCAAATTACTACATTCTTGAAAACTTTGTGACCTAGAAGCCCAGTTCTGACAACCTTTCTCAGGCAAAGAACTGCAGGATCAGGCACTTAGTTTGGTGACTTTTCAGAGCTTCGTCTAACCCCTTTATCAGTTTATAAAAAATCTGTGACATAAAAAGTCAATTTCCAGAAAGCCTTATGCATCATCTTGTGAATGTAACCACCACAACTTTCTGACTGCAGAACTATTACAATTTAGGTTAACTCTGTCTATTTTAGGGATGAAATCCTATCTTCATTGAAGTCAATGAGAGTTTTGCCATTGACTTCCTAGGTGTTTTATAGCACCTATAATCTCATTAGATTTGCTCTGGATTTACACTGGTGTAACTGGGGGCAGAATCTGACCCTAGGTGCTGAGTTAAATGAATTAATCTAAATGTGATCAGCTCAACTGTAGTATTAGGAGAAAACTTACAGTACTTTTAAGCAATCTGTATGCCTTTTTTTCCCCTCATGTTGTCTTGAGGCTTTTCAAATTTTCAGTTAAATTTAATTGAATTAGACAGTAATAAATTGCACAGTGAAACCAGATCATTCACCTAATGAGTCAAAATAAAAGTAGTGATGACACTCAGAACCAGAGCTGAGGAAATGTGATCTTTACACAGAAATATTTTACATTTTTTTATCTGGGTTTTATAACTCTTTAAAAAATACCAGGCCACACTACACAAGAAGTTTCTCTATGCTCATGTGTGTACCTTTTTGTTTGTTTGCTTTAGCTTGGTTTGGACTATAAAACCGAATCTCCATAAAATCAGGTTTAATAAAATTTAGAGGTGGTTTTGGGGGTGTGGTTTTTGTTTTTTTGCACATTTAAGCTTTAAGCTATAATTATAAACAGAGTGGGAGAGGGCTAGACAAACAGAAAAGATCATATCAGATAGACGCATTCTTTTCCCTGGCCTAGAGAGAAGATCATATCACAGCTAAGTGAAGTTAAATCTGTCAGAGATTTCTACAATAGTGTTAAATGGCAACAGACAATTTGGCTGTTGCCTTTTACCCCTTTAGCTACTTCACCGACTGCTCAGCTTTCCATATTCGAGAACAAGTTGTAACTCACATGTAAAACTTGCCATTTATATGCTTCATTTTCTTTTTCATGGAAGATAAGAGTCTGATGGCACTTCCTTCTAAAATGGATACTTAAACTTTTCACAGTTACTTTATTTGCAAAGTCCAAGTACTGTAAAATAACACACAACAATTAACATCATTTTCAGCTTTGATAAAAACAAAACAAAACACCTCTTACTTGCCTATCTATTCCCTTGAATTCTACATGAAGTCAAGGAACTTTCTTTTTATACATTGTGTGCGAAAAACACAACGATTAAAAAAATCCTGCAGAAATACTACTATGTGACTATACTTTACCTACTATGGTATCAGAAACAGGAATATTGGCTGGTCTGTATTCAGCAGCAGCTGTCTTTCACGAACCACAAAGATCCATTTCTCCTTGTGGGACTCACTCATCCTCTTCCTTCATAAACTTTTTTGGTCTGGTTATGCCTCCAGAAAGTAAAGCCCTGTGACTGAAAAGCTGTAAGCCCCTGGAGTGGTAAAGTAGGGCTTTACCAGACTAAATCTGAAAGTTAAATAGGTGCAGCTCTAGTTTCAATGAAAGACTTTAATTACATAAACAAGCAGTGATTCAGTTCCAAGAGTTTTTTTCAAATACTCTTATTTAATTGTAATTACTTTATTGTTTTCATATTATGTGCTACTTGTAGAAAAATACAGCAAACATGACTGCAATACAGTCCTTTAATCAGTAATAGCTTTTTCCAGTCATCATTAAGAACATTTCCATTCTGTGTTTCAAGCTTTCACTAACAATACATTCAATCCTTAAATTTAGGTGTAATGTTATGATGATTGGTTTAAATTATAATATTGTTTTTTGTATCCACGTTATCTTCTATCTACTAACTTTTATAGCTGAACAGCTTAAAACATCCACTGGAAGAAATTCTGGTTATATAATGTTGTTTGTAATTAAATCTTATTGTAAAATCAAGTTTCAAGGAAGTATATAAACTTCTTTAGGAAAGTCATTTAAAATGTTTTAACCTGAGTCAAATGGGGAAAATTGTATTATCATATACAGTAAATCTTTTTACAAACTAAGCACCATAGTACTTTTACTATTTTTTTGTTAAAGTACGTGAACTTTAAGGTTTCTCATTTGTTTTTTATCTTATATTCTTACGTTGATTCCATATACTAGCTTCTGTGTTATCTTATATACCATCCAGCTGTACTCACTGCAACTTTAGAACTTTTATTGATTTAAAAAACAAATCTTATTTTTTGCTTATCAGCAATTGAGTGCTTATGTTTTTGAATGGAGGTTTGAATTAAAAAAACAACACATTTTGGAAATGAATGGTTTTAAAGGAGAACATTTGTGTTAGAAAGTTTAAAGACTGCTCCCAAACCTTTTAAAAGCAGCATATATGTAGTTTTCCTGTAAACTTATTTGCTGTGCAATGAGACAATGACATACCTTGTCTCTTGATCTCTTTCCACAATGAGTTAAAAAAAAAAATCAATACCCTAGATTTGGCAGGGTTTTGAAAGAATCTGTTTTTGAAATAAAGATTGTGGATGTAAAATTATTACTTTATACAATGTTTATAAAAATGAAACTCTAGTTTTATTATATACCTTTTTATTATGACTTTTAAAATTAGATTATATTAAAACTACTAAGTTACTAGCTAATGGTTTAAATGTTTAAAACAGCTTGCATTAGTATTGATTGAAAGGAAACTGGTTTTGTACAGAAATTTCTATTTTAAGAGGGTTTTTCTTGCTTCTAGACCTATGTAATGCATGTTAAACTAAAACGAGAGAGAGGGCATGCATTTTAATACTTCCATTTGGATTTAGAACCTGATCCAAAGCCCATCAGAGTCAATGGGAGTCTTTCCTATTTCAGGGCCAGATTTTGCAATGCTATGCTCATGTGGGTATTCCTTACTCGGAGGAATAATCTGATTACTCCAATGGGGATTACTCAGATTGGTAAAGGTTTTACCAAATTTTGCCCCAAAGGTCTACTGCAATTTCCAAACGCCATGATAAAATTGCAATAGGAAATGTTTAGGATAACTTAGGAAAACAAAATGATTTTGCTTGTCATTTTATTTTGTTTTGGATCTGGCTGTTTAGTCTTTTCTGGAGGAAGCCAATGTTATTTTTAGCATACAGACTGAATTATTAAAAATGCTGCCTGGAACATTCTCAGCAGACTTGTTTGTTCCACATCCCCATCTGTAGTACAGTACCTGAGGTGATTTTCCTCTACTCCTGGAAGGGAACTCTAGTTTTATGTAGCACACTTATGAAAGAATTTCCTATGTTTGGCATAGGGTGAGGCAATTTTCGGAAGTTAACATGATCACAGACACGCAAGAAGATGGTATCTGTGTGCAGCGGTACTTCTTTTGGAGAGCTAATGCCACAAAATGCTCCACCACTGGTCAGAAAGGATGGAGGAAGGAGGGGAAAAACCCACATTTTCCCAATTTTAGAGACACCAAATCCTGCTGTGTTACATCACTGAAGTCAAATATTTGGGCAGAATTTATCCCAAACGTTATTTTGCCCCCTCAAGGAGGCAGAAGACAATTTGCTGTGGAATTATACAGCTATCCTTTCACATACAGAAAGCTTTTAATTGTGTTTTAGGTGAGCTGTGTACATAAATTCAAGCAAGGGGATATTTGTATAACTAATGTTTAATCTAGAAACAAATAATAACAAAATATCGTTCAGTTTCATTAGAGATGCAGCATGTGTGTGTTTGTGGCACTTTAAATAGTCAACCACATCTTTATGATCCAAGCCTAATAGTATTACAGGAACCCAGACACTATTTCAGGGTAATTTCTACGTGGATGTTCAAGTTACTTCTTGTAAAAAAAATAGCATGCCAAAAGCTTTCACTCTCCACGTATCTGCTGGAGTGCTATCACTGCCCTATAACAATGCAGTAACATGGGTTCTAACCATTATTCAGCACAGTCCTTCCATGATCACGTTTTTTATTTGAAAGAGAACATTTCAGTTGTCATGTTTGCTTTGTGATTTACTTCTGTTTAACCAAAAGAGGGGGAAAATGCAGTAATTTGAAACAGCTCTCTTAGTAGCATGATCAGGACATATGACAATGTAATGTAAAGGGTTTACCATTAAAGAGTCAATAAGGTATGATGTAAAGAAGAATTACTCCTTACGTTTTAAGTGGCCTGTGCAAAGTTTCTTAAATGTGTGTCCTGATGATTTATAGGCATCTGAGCTTTAACTGAAATTGCACAATCACAAATAAATGATTTTTGTCAGAGTTTCAAAGTGTGGCCTGTAAAGACACTGATCTAGCCCAGGACTTGCAAGGAGATGTGTGTGGACAGAGGAGGCTCTTGTATAAGCGGTGCTAGACAATAGCTGTCAGCAGTTTTGTGTGGCCCTTGCCTTACCTTTCCACCTCAACTGCAACCTGTTAAGGGAGTCAGGCCGATGGTTTCGTTACCCTGAAGGTTTTTAGTCTAGTTTCATTTTTTTAAAGACAAATTACAGCTGCTGGGGGCCTCAAGATGCTTTAGATAAGGAGCAAGCAGTGCAATGGCAAACCTTACACACTGCAACAAGGAACACATAAAGAGGTCCTGCAATGTTTCTTTTCTTTTCCTTTTCCCAGGATTTTCTTCAAGGAGATCGTACCAAAGCAGAACAAAAACTGAATTGGAAACCCAGAGTCACTTTTGATGTAAGTTCTCTTACTGGACTGTTTTATTCCTGTTTGTGTTGCGTTGTGGAAAGAGGGAAGCTCTTAACTGGTGAACAAAAAGAGAAATAACAGTTTCAATAATGATTATATGAAGACTATTTAAAAATCCAGCTGCTCATATTGAAGGATTGAATGCTGTAATATTCATTGGACTGAATATTGTGGTGCTGAACATTTTGGAAAATAGTTAGCTTTAATTAGAGTCCCAGCCTTAAAAGCCAAGCCATGGCAGAAAAAAAAACGGTATAAAAGAAGCACAACACTCACTTAAAGCATGGAAATGCACA
This sequence comes from Dermochelys coriacea, assembly GCF_009764565.3. Classification (NCBI taxonomy): domain Eukaryota; kingdom Metazoa; phylum Chordata; order Testudines; family Dermochelyidae; genus Dermochelys; species Dermochelys coriacea. The sequence continues at coordinate 122,375,365 of NC_050069.1, read as the reverse complement.
AATAAAACAAACCAAGGTTTCTATTAATAAAGCATTGACATTTCATGTCACTGCTATTTTAATATTGGATCCTTCAGGAGGGTATTTTTCTCATAAATTGTGGCATTTTTTAAATTACTGCTCACTTGTCTCTGTATTTGACAGCCCCCTGGAATTTTCTTTCCTGGACTTCTGTTTGCTGCTGTTAACATCAAAGTTAACTTTTCCCTACAAGTTAAATAATAATTGAAATGATACATAAAATGAGGGGTTGGAGGGGTGGGGTATTTTGCTTTTAGTGCGTTGAGTATTGCACAATGGATTGGCAATTAAACTTAAAAACAAAAAAAACCAGGCATTTGAGTCTTCCAAAAGACCAGAATAACCACCACATGCTGTTCCTTCTTGCAGGAGTTGGTGAAAGAGATGGTGGAAGCTGATGTGGAACTCATGAAGAATAACCCCAATGCCTGAGCCTGCTTTTTGCCTCCAAATGGTCTTCATCTCCCCTAGAGAAATCACTCCTGATGGTTGGTGGAGGCTGCCATCTGCATCTTAGTTGGACATAATCAATTGGAGGAGAATCATAATCTGTGTAAAATGCTGGGGGGGCTTTAATTAATTTTATTTTATGTACTTGTCTAAAAGATGCATTTAATTTCCAGACCTTTGATTTGCAAGTAAGAGAAGATCTCAAACACCATTGCTACTGCTCCTGTTTAACTTTCTTAAATTTGAGGTTTATCTCCAGGGTTGTTTCCCCTCATCATGTACCTGAAATAGATTGGCTAGGATCTGACCCCTGGGCTTTCCAGTTAATTTCCTTTTGATATTAAAAATCATCTTTCTACAAAGGACCTGACGTGCATTTTAGTGCTTTCTCCAGCTGAAAATGAAAGAAAATCAAAAGCAAAAAAAAAAAAAAACCAACTTTGCTACTAACATTCCTCCAGCTCTTTTCCTCTAGTCTTCCTTTTCTGTACACTCCTTGTTTTGATTTCCTGCTGCTTACCTCCACCCCAATGTACCATTTCCACCACTTGAACTCTCTAAAGTGTGGATCACTGATATAACTTAACAGTGAAATTGCCTTTGGTCCATGACGAATTAATTTCTAATTGCTCAAATATCTTTCAAACTAGTCAGAGGGGGTTGTTTTTTTGTTTGTTTTTGAAAACGCCAGTTCGTGTGTGCGTGAGAAAGAAGAAATACAATAAGCTTCCGTATCCAGCACCTTTAAGATTCAATTCCTACAGAACTGAGCCATTCAATTTCTGCTGACTATAATTAGAGCTCACCCAGGAGCTCCAACCATCTCGAAAGATGCCTTGAGAAATAAAAACTAAGTAAATAAATAAAATAGCAACTTCAAGGTAAGTAAATATTGTTGAAAGATGTTGTGCCAAGGTACCCAGGTTATCCAGAGGTCGTGGAGCCCATACATTTCCCTTTGGTTGAAGATCTACCACCCAGCAATTAACTCTTCTCTTAACTGTCTGTCTCGCAAAGTAGCCAGATTTCTGTCTTAGGCAACACAATTTAGAAACATAACAATTAGATCCTTTAGACAGATACAGAACACGCAGGCAAAATAACTGTATCGCTGATGTTCCCTCTCTCGCTGTGGTGTCTGTGTGTGTTTAAAAAGGAGATAATGTCCCATAAGGATTAGAAGAAGGGGGGACAGTCTAAGCCTATAAAAGGAAAGGTGGGGGCACGAGGAGATTCGTGGAGATTTCAGCACCAATGTTTGAACGCGATCGTGTGTGAATTAGCCCCAGAAACGGTCCTGAACGTATCCAAGAGCCGTTTCCTGATGTGGGGTGACTTGAGCGAGCTTTTCACAGTCTGTGAGTAACTGGGCTGCAGGAGAGAGAGGCTCTTTGTGTGCCTGTGTGAAAGGCAGGCAGTTGCCAGCGGTGTAATGGAAAAAGCGTGTGCTGCATGAGGAGGTGGTTTCAGTGTGATACAGAGCAAACTTGGGGCCGGGCTGTTCCGAACGGAGCGGGTGCTCAAAGGGCACCTCCTTGCCCGGGAACAGGGTTCGGCTCAGGCAGGAGCTCGGAGGCTGCTAATTGCAAACAGATGCTTCCTTTAGGGCTGCCCCTGCCGGACGGAGTCTAAGCACAATAGATGTGTGTATATATACACACGTATCCCATCGGCTTGCATTGCTCCATACAGGTGCATGGCGCGCACTTCAGCTGCAGACGCTGAAAGCGAGAGGGGCTATTTTCTTTGCAAATACAAGAGCGTCCGGGCCTTTTCAACTGCAAAGCAGCCCGCTTTCCTTCTGAGACGTGAGAAACGGGCAACACCGTGGGGCTATTGAAAACAGTCCCAAAGTGGTAGCAATGTCTGCTCGAGGCTTCTCTAGGACGGGCAGAAATTAGGAGCGGATATTTAATACACGTATAGTTTGGAATGGCTTTTTAAAAATACAAGAGCACATGTTAAAGGACAAAAGTGTCCGACAAGTATTTTTGCCCCTTTTTGTGCGTGCTTCTAGATGTTGGTGAGCTTATGTGTCTCCTTATTTCACTGCCTTCAGAGCCTCAAACCCTTCCCCGAGTTATCCCCGAGGATGCTCCCCCCCCCCCATTATTTTTCATAAATTTTCCTTGAAGGGGAATAAGGCTGTTAAACAGGTCCGGCTGTTCCTACCTGGGATGTTTTAAATTTAAAACTCCAATCTCTGTGAGTTAGTCTCTACAAACTATGTACGGCCTATGCACCAGCTAAGCATTGTTTAAAAATAATTGTTAGTGTAGGTCACGCTGGTTAATTGTTATCGTGTGTAATTAGCACACGAAGGGAGGTGTGTGTACCGTATTTTCACGGGTCCCTCTGTACACAAACAATTGCAGACAAAACACACACCCAGCAATAAGATGAAATGCACAGTAGACGAAAGCCCCCGGTTTTGCACTGTAATTCCAACGACCCGGCGAGCATCCCAAGAGATTTCCTACTCATGAGAGAAGCGGTAGCTTTCAAACGTGTCATTTCAGAATGTGTGTCATGTGCGCACAGAGATTGCCTTGCGCCCGTGAAACCGACATGAGTATTTCATGGATGGGGCAATCACCACATGTACAATTCTTCAGTTTCAGCGGCTCTTGCTAGCTAAGAGACCGGTCCTGAATGGAGATCCATGGGACTTTTGCCGGAAAGGAGTCTAGCTGACGGACTCCACTGCCGACTTTTCCCTTTTAAAGAGCTCTGACCCGCCTCACTAAACGTTTTGCAGCTCTTCGGTGGCACATATAACTAAAGGCACGAAAACCAGGAGCGTTCCTTGAAACAAGGTGCTTTTGTATCACAAAAGACAATTTGCTGGGGGGGGGGGAGGAAATCTGTAAATCTGGTATTTTTTGATATTCATATAAAGATAAACGCTGCTTTTGAATAGCGGTTAACGTGCCTATAAAGACGCACTGGACTATTTTGCACAAGCTGCGAAGGTTTGTTTCCCCCTTTGGGCAGGGGGAAACAAACCACCTTCATTTTTCTTCAGCAACTTGAACCGAGAAACCGAAGTGTTCCCATCATTTACTTCTTTGTTTTTAGGGGGGTGGGAGGGGGAAAGACAGAACTACATCTGCATTTCAGAAATAGCCCTAGGCTTCTATTCCCGTGCTTTTTAATTTTGCAAGGGTTCAATTTGTTGTTAATTTGAGAATACGTTACCTGTGATTGGCAGGAGGACAATGTAGTAAATTACAATCTACTGCTCCCTAAACTATATTACTGACTCACTCATTTGGTAGAGCTATTTAAGATAGCTAGCTAATATCCAGGTGCCAATTATACAATGAAGTTTTGTACTCGGATTTGCCAGGTACTACAGCTTATGTACACAAATATATAAACACACTTTTCCCTGTAAGAATGTGTGTATGTTTACAGCTGCATGGTTTTGTCCCATTGGCGTTTTAGATATAAATTAAAAAGTCCTCGGTAATAAAAAGGGCGACGGTAATTGCTGAGGTTAATGCATTGCACTGATGAAGCTGCCCGTGCAGTCTGTGCTCCTCCGAGCCTGCCATTCGCCTCGACGATTGGGTGGCCACCAGGACCAGACATAAAACGCAAACAGCGTTTAGAAAAGGCAACGACTCCAAGCCCTCACCCCAGCCTCTGCCCTTTGCGAGCCAATGAGCGGTGACAAGGGAACTCTTCCCCCCGTGCGGGCCCGAGCTGCGTCCCCACTAGAGCGCCATGCCCGGGGCGCCTGCGGGCGGCTTGCCCGAATGAGGGATGCAAGAACGGAACCTGACATAGGACCAGCCGCTCTGTTTCGAAAAGATCCGCAAGTCGGTCGAAATCTCATCGCAGACAGGACAAATTGCGTTCAGTTGCCTAGTCCCCCTTTCGGGGATACGGAGGCCACGCGCAATCAAACGCTTAGGACAGCGGCTCCTCGCTCCATTCTAACTTCGTCCCCGTGCGCCGGTGGAAAGAAATTACTATAGTGCTACACCAAAATATAGGGGAACAGGGCTGCCTAGGGTTCCCCAATAGCCTTGGACGCAACGTTACAAAAATATGGGGGTTGCAATTAAAAAAAAAAGTTACGTATTTTGTGACACTTTCTTAGGGCTGGGTCCGAAAAGCCTCCCTCTTGCTGGCATCCCTCCCCCGTTAACAGTAGGTTGGGGGGGGGGTGGCGGGTCAGACTGCAAGAAAATCAGAGTGTGACGAAAGCATTAGCTGCAACAAGGCTCAGACACTTTTTTCTGTTGTTTACGGTTGTACTTGTTAAAGTCTAGTGAATAAAAACAAGAGTTATTACCAGCTAATGTATCTTTAGGCCATTCTCTGCTCCTCTTTTTATAACTTGTCAGCGCACGAGAGTGCGGATGAGCGTTGAAGTCCTGCAGCAACAACCCAAGCCCCAGCTGAACGCCTGAAAAGGCTTAAAGAAAAGGAGTACTTGTGGCACCTTAGAGACTAACAAATTTATTAGAGCATAAGCTTTCGTGAGCTACAGCTCACTTCATCGGATGCTGTGTCTTAATTAGCGAGCCTCACTACAGAAGGACTAAAGTGCCTTTTCAAAGTTGCTGCTGCTGCTCCTCTCTACTCACTGAGCTCCTCTCCTTCCAAGTTTCTCTTTATCACTATAAAAAAAAAATCTTTCAGAGAGCGTTACTCTGCGGGCGATTCATACCACTACACACACACTGTACAGACAGTAGCTAATAAGACATAACTGTGAGACGAAAATGAGACTATAACAATGCCCAGCTGGACCATTTTTGGCAATATGTAAACATTTGCACCTGATAAAGCATGAGAGCTCAGCACAAGAGCTCAAGCCCCTTTCACCGCTGGAAAAGGACAGGTACAGGGCCTAGTTCTGATCTCTGATTGCCAGCTCTTTGGGTGAAATCAGAATCTGGGCCCAGCAGTGATCGTATACGCACAAAAAGAACAGGAGGACTTGCGGCACCTTAGAGACGAACACGTTTATTTGAGCATAAGCTTTCCTGACCTACAGCTCTGTAGCTCACCAAAGCTTATGCGATGAAGTGAGCTGTAGCTCAGGAAAGCTTATGCTCAAATAAACGTGTTCGTCTCTAAGGTGCCGCAAGTCCTCCTGTTCTTTTTGCGGATACAGACTAACAGGGCTGCTACTCCGAAACCTTTATATACACACAAGCTTCTCTCTACATGCCTTTTCTACCTGCTACTGTTTAGAAAAAAAGTTAGTGTTATAAGGTTAGAGGAGCCAAAGCCAGGGGTGGGGAATTCTGCTGATCTTTCCTTAAAAAAAAAAAAAACCTTCCCCGCATTGCAGTCCTCAAAGACAGTGCTCTGGCGAGGATTTACCCTATCAGCTAAACGCCAGGTGACACTCCGGTGGGCACACACACAACTCCCGCCCCCGAAACTAATAGGTGATTAGAAACGATGCTGAAGGCAGCCATGACTGAAGGGTGAGAGGGATCGATTTTTTTTAAAGTGAGAGATTTAAAAATAAAATAATAATAATAAAAAAATCAACCTTAGAGAATGGAGTTCCCTCGTGTTCGGGTGAAAATAAAGAAGGCGCTTTTCTGGTGGAGACAGGAGCAGGTTCTGGCTCATCCTTTTGCTTGTCACTTCTTCTGCGGGGCCTAGAAAACGGGCGATTCCCCACCACCCACTCTGGGAAAGAGGAAAGGCTCGGGTGCCATAGACTTAAGGCAGTGAAGGAAAGATCTGTAACAGTCCTTGGTCCTCGGCACTTCTACTCCTGCCCTTCAGCAGCACCAGGGCTACTGGTCCAGGCCTGAGCTTGCTGCCTCCCTGTGACCCCTCCTCACCTCTGACATTTCATTGGCGGAGCATTGTCTCCAGACACAACAAACCCAGAAAGGCTCATTACAGCAGGCAACGCTCCAACGTTTTGTCGGGTGTAAGAAAAACACCAACAGCCACCTCGCAATTATTGGGGGACGGGGGGGGGGGGAGAGAAGAAAGCTAGCGGAGACAGAGGCAGCCTAAAGAGCAAAATCTGCTTGCAAGCTTTCTAATGAAATGGTGTCACTTCCCTCCACTGGTTTCTTGGGAGGTAGGCAGCACTGGGGAGAAAGTTGTGTATTTTTGCAATAAAAAATATCATTTCCATTATAGGGACAATGTTTTAGAATTGTTGGTCGTGAATATTTTAATAATTACATATTAGGAGGGAAACTGTGGTCGGTGCTTTCCTGAAAAATAATAGGGCGCTTGCTTTTTTCTAGCCCGGTGGCTGTTATCCTGTACTACAGTCCTGTGTTACTAGTTTTTCCATTTCATAAACTAATAACACTATTCAGAAGAAGGGGGGAGGGGGGAAATGTCCCTCCACTATCCTGCAGCTGCAGCCCTGTTTCATGTACTCAGAAAAAGCTCTAGCAGAACTTACATCAAAACCTAAACTCAGTGTGAACGTATTTACACTAGGAAATCTTGCACGCACTGACATTATTTAAACAATTCTCTTCTGCTTCAGACGATATCAGTATTTTCGTGCTATAAAAACATTCTTTTTCCTTATTTCAAATATTTATTAAAAAAAGTCTTAGAGATGTTCTGGCAACTAAATAAATTCCAAGAAGCTTGGGGCTGGAGAGGAATTGCGTTGGTATTTATTTTAAATCGAACGCTTGTTTTTTTACAGACATGCATTTTTAGCGATATGCCCTGTCTATTCATATATAATACGTGTAATAATATCCTGAATACAATCATGAGCGCAATAATTTGAATATCTTTTATACTCCAGGAAACGCAGCTATTTTCAGTTAATGGCTCTATATGTGTTGGTTTTCCTGCTTTCTTTCCCCAGAGGTAAAGGGGGAAGGGATTCTGTCTTTTTTAAATTTGTTACTGAAATCAGTCTAAAGAAAGCTGAGCTGAATTCAGGGTAATATATTGAGCAGCCCCTTGACAGCTAAAGGTCAGGTGAAAGTCTCCAGCAGGTAAGTCTCGGGCCAACTGCCTGCCCAGAGCTCGCTCCCTGGCTCACAAATTGTTCCCTTCTGCCCACCCAAGTCGATTCAAGCTGTGTTTATTTAGGGGGCAAAAAAATTGCCGACCACCCAATTCCCACCCAGCCGGTGACCTACAAGCTCTGGCCTTTGCAGGCAGAAGTGGCCGAGACATGTATTTGTTCTTTTGCACAAAACTAAAGAAGACAAGTTGCAAAATAAAGAGCCCTACATGTCTGACCTGGGAAGAAGACCAGAGCGTAAACACGCTACATTTTCTTCTTGCTCTCTCCCCACTACTCTCCGGGAAAAACTCTCGTCAGGATGTAGGAAAATCCAGAGAGGGCTGCTGCACAAGGATCTCCCTGCAGCGATGCGCAGGGGTTGAGAGAAAGGGACACGCATTGAGCGTGTGCCTGGGCCCTGCCTGGACTGCTTTTCTCTGCAACATTGCAGACGAGCGGCAGCCCTAGGAAACTTTAAACTGGCGTGCGGGCCGCCAAGGAACTCGGGTCTCGTTTTCTCAGCCTCAGTAAGTGTGTTCGGCATGGTTAACCCGCTTTCAGTCCAGAGGAAAACGGGCTGGAGGAGATCTCGCCTTTCTGGCAGGGACAAACTAACGTTTGCATCCGATGAAGTGAGCTGTAGCTCACGAAAGCTTATGCTCTAATAAATTTGTTAGTCTCTAAGGTGCCACGAGTACTCCTTTTCCTTTTTCGAATACAGCCTAACACGGCTGCTACTTTGAAACCTAACGTTTGTAGTCATTGTTACAGTGACTCAAGCAGGAATTGGAACTAGCCTCCCTGGGCTGGAATCGCAGTGTCTCACTCCCAAACCCCTGGGATGAAGCTGTGGGAGACACATCCCCAGAGCCTGGACATATGTGCATGGGCATCTGTGCGATAGCGCTCACCCCAGCACACGATACATACATTTAGAGTTCCAGCTGCCCTCCGTCTCCCACAATATGCTCAATATGCCAGCAAATTTAAAGTCAGTCAGGGAAAACGTCAAGTAAACAAATTATATATAATATATAATACAAAACAGAAGGTCTCCTCCCAGCAACTAATAGAATGTCTGGAAATAAATGTAACAAAAGAAAGAATGCTTCGTGCCCGGCTTTTTGTTTTCCGTAAGGCGGATAGGGTGCATTTTCTTCAATTTTACACTCCTCATCTCTTTTTCTAGTGTTTGTCGCTTCAATCTTTCTTTAAAAAACAAAACAAAAAAAACACCCCACAACTGGACCGTCAGCTCCACTGATTTTTCATAGACGGGGTGTGCTGAACTCGGTGAGCCTACGCTGCGGGGCTGGGCAATAATATACCCCCTTAAACCTCTCCCTCACCCCAATTATTTCTAATCGGTTGGGCCGAATTCTGCTTTCCGTGTACACCGGCATGACACTGACGGAAAACTCGGCCCAGCAGCTCAAACGGCCTTTGTCAAATGGATCAAGCAACTGGTAAATCGGAACCCAGCACAACTCGCCCGTGCTAACACCAGGACAGCTCGTACAACATTACGTTAATGATTAAAGGAAAACAATGGTGGGAGGGCGTGGAGGGTTGGATTGTTTATTTGTTTTTAAACAAAACAAAAACCGAGCGGTGTCTCCACTAGCAAGCCAAGAGAGCTTAACGCTCCCATGATGATTTGTGTAGGGTTTTGTTTTGTCCCGTGGGCCATTTTAAAACATAAATTAGAAGATTGATACAAAGGAGAAAAAAGAAAAGGAGCACTTGTGGCACCTTAGAGACTAACAAATTTATTAGAGCATAAGCTTTCGTGAGCTACAGCTCCGATGAAGTGAGCTGTAGCTCACGAAAGCTTATGCTCTAATAAATTTGTTAGTCTCTAAGGTGCCACAAGTACTCCTTTTCTTTTTGCGAATACAGACTAACACGGCTGCTACTCTGAAAGGAGAAAAACAATCGCTGACCTGTTCTTCACCGATCACTGGTAAGCCCCTGATCCAGTTTTCTGTCCCCATAAATTGTCACGGTTTGCATCATTGGGACTTATTTTCCCACGCGATTTGTACCCTTTTAACACAGCCAGACGTTCTTGTACTAGAGAATTGCCAGCTCCTACACTTCCTCACCCCCTTTGGCCCCCACGGAATAAAGGAATCACCCGAGTAAAGATGGGATAAGAGCGGGCTCAGAGGCGCTAATAGCCAAAGAGCTGGGATTTAAAACTCGCAGGCCTAATCTCCCTCTCCCCACCCCCGCTCATCTAGTGATTGTTTGATTAAATTAGACTCCACTTGATAAAAACAATCGCTCATTAGCTCTTCCCTCCTCCTCCACCTCCGGTGTGTTGTGAAATGGTGACATCCTCTCCCTTGACCTCCGTCTCCCTTTCTGTCTTTCCACCCCCCTGAAAAATGATGCCGCAACTCCGATTGAATTTTATTCCTTCCTGACCGGGCCGGCTCTTATGGCACGAGACACCATCAATCGCGACCTAACGCGACGTTTGTTTATGACTTTGCAAAGAGGAGACTGGCTTTATGAGCCTGATCAGAATTAAACCTGGAGGGACAAAATTCATCCCACCACCGCGCTACCTTTGTGCATAGTTGCCGGCACATTAAAACGCTCCTGAGCTCGAGCCTCTGCAAACACACCCAGAGCTGGTGTAAACGGCAAGAGGGCGAGGATATTTGGAATAGCCACAGATAAATGATCGAGGAAGATTCTCGGATAGCACAGAAAGTGGTCCTATTCCACTACATCTGTTACTCCACCCAGGAAAAAGGTGAGCGGTCGCATTATGCTTTTTAATATACAGATAGATCTTGTTTAGCAGGTTTCTCGCGTCCGCCCTGATAAAGCCAGATCTTGCTACCATCCATCCATCTCTCTCTCTCACACACACACACACTTAAACATATGCTTCAAGCACATACCAAGAATCGCAAAATGCCTTTGACCCACTTATTTTATTAATGAATTCGTCTTAAAAATAAGAATTAAAAAAAAAGAAATGGACTGAATAGTAACAAATGAACCTTAAAGAGAACAAAAATGAACCAGCTAAAATAATGGGGACATTTTAAATGAGAAGTTCCTCCTTTTAAAATTCAGTGAAATCTGGATAAACTTGTATGACTCAATACACTGTCATTGGAGCAAGCATTTCTAAAAGTCATGTAAGCTCTCTCTCTGTATACACACTCACACATACCTGTGACACATATATTGATTCCTATTCAATGCATAACTATCCTTCAGGTGTATGTGATAAGTCACCAGTCCGGAACAATACCCTGTGTCTTCCCCCCTCCCCCATATCCTAATGCTAAGTGCCTGGTTACATTAAAAATCTTTGCCACAAAATATGGGCCTGTGTTAGAACGTGTAACTGGAAACACAAAATAATGGAAGCCTTGAGGTGGCTTTCCAATGTTCGCTTAATTCAGCGTTAGCGTTTGGGGGGAAGAGGGGGAGGAAGAGAGAACAAAGGAAAAGAGAGATTGTTGTTGGAACTAAAAAGGATTTGAATAAGATGTAAACCACAAGAGTTACTAATAACATGCGAAGATTATGACGTTGAAGTCCACATATGGAAAAAAATATTCCCAAGCTTCCTTTGAAACGTATTTTTTCTGAACTTCGTGAGTAATCAGTAAAGCCTTGCGATCATGTTAACAAATATATTGCATCCTGAACAAAAATATACCGTCCAGTTTAGTTTTATTCTTACCTGGCATGTGAGGATAAATAAATGTAAATATGTTCAACAAGGCTTTTAAATTATTTAAAATGCGCCATTTCTCTATGTGAAAAATATACAAACTTTTTTTTTTAAAAGATAAAAGAGGGAAATTATCTAGGAAAGGAGCATTTTCCCTTTCCATTTAATGCAATTTAAAATTAATTTTGGCTTAGTTTAACTGTTGAATTAGGAAATAACCATATTCAATCAGCTAAAATACAATATTATCTAGGGTCAAAAACAAGAACAATTTTTTCCCCCGAGAGAAAAGCAAGTAATTAACAGTGTTTTCCAATTTAGTTTTAACTTAAAAATACTGACACAAACGTTGAGCTAACCATTTCCTACTCAACCTCACTGAAGTTAAGGCAGATACCCGGGAGGTATGGCAGTGCAGAATGTGGCCCACTCTGTTTGAAGGATAACACCACAGATGCAAGGGGTTCATAAATGCATCTTTCATCTGCTTCATTGGCTCCAGTTCCTTGCAAATTCATTACAGGGTTTGATACTCTACTTGAGCTTGTGTCAGACCGATCGCTACTGGGTGGTTATCGTGTATAATAATGTATGGTTTGCTTTTCCTATTTCTCACGGGCGGCGGGGGGGGGGGGGAAGAGGAAGGAGAAATAATCTATTATTGGTTGAATAAACGTCAAGGGTGATCGTTTGTTCCGAGCTGGGCTCCGTCTCTGAACTGCTGGAAGTTTATGTCCTAACGGAAAAACGTTTGCCTACAAGGAGGGAAACGCAGCAAACTGAACAGAAGAACCCGTCAACATTTGCCAGAGTCCAAAAACTTTCCTAGCCAAGACTCCCAATCGTCTCCGAGCCTTCTAGCTTTTACTAGCAGCAACGTATCACAGGCCAACAAGCAACTTTTTACTTCTCTGCCTCCTTCCCATCGTTATTCTGAATGTTAGGTTGAAAGTTGCATCAGAACAGCTGATCAACAGTAGGGGAGCACCTAACTATACTACCTAGCTGCCTATTGAGGTAACCTTCGCCAATTTGCTCGGAGTCACTGTCTGCCAGGGAGACTCTAAGCACCCACTAATATTATCTACAGTCTCATTTTCTGCCTTTAAAAATAGCGTGGCTAGCAAATGCACCTCTTCCTTCCTACACGAAACGAGGGCGAGCCATTAACGTTGTAGTAACACTGCCAGCGCCTAGTCTTTATTACAACTGCGCGCGTGCACACGCAAAGCAATGGAAATACCCGATACCTGATTGAGATGTTTTCATTTGCTACCACCTAACGCACAGTCACGTCACGCAGCCCCAAAGGAGCAGCACCGACTAAACGTGTGAAACACCCGCTCCTGCTTTTTCCCTGGTTAAGCGAAGAAGGGCTGCTAGGAACGCAACGAAGCAAAGTCCAACTATCTGTGAGGCGTGAAGAATGAAATGGCTCTGATCTTTCCCCTGGGGCTGGGTTCCTCAGCCCACGTGTGTCTGCACAACAAAAGGAGGCGGCAATTGATGAGTAAATAATTAACAACAACAACAACAACAGCCTGGACCAGCTCACAGAAGCCTGCAACGCCAATTTTCAGTGAGAGAAAGAGCATAGCCCGGTTCACCAGGCGTTGGTGCTTAGCCACTCATGGGGCATGCGGGTCGTCTCTGTTAGAGCCCCTGGGCTGCGCTGACAGTAGGAGTAATTATCCTACGATTGTTCAAACTGCCCCTCCGACTCACCCCGCTCGCAATCCAATGGGCGATTAAACACTCAAAGCTAACACTGGCTTGCTGCGCTATTTATTCCCTCCCCCCTCCCCGATTTTATTTTTGCAGATCGCTGAGACAACAGCTGAAGACTTTGCAACCTAGTTTTAACCAACTAAAACAATAACAATAACAATCACAAGTAACAGAGTCTAACAGACAAATGGCACGGGCAATTATCTCGGTACAGCCTATAATTAAGTTAATTACATGGAAAAAAGTCAAAGAAATTACCATACAGACAGCTCCATGGTAAACAGCAGTTTTGCTGCTGCCATGCTTCTGATCTGCCTTTAAAACAGAAAGAGCTGAAAAGCTAGAGTGGAAATATCCCTCCATTTCTAAGGAAGTCAAAGAATCTCTTCCTCCAGGGAATGATCTCATTCTGGTCAGCCTAGGCTACAAATATAAAAATATTTATGTCAAGAAATAATTGGCAGCTGTTTAAAGCCTGGGGGTGCTTAAAAATCAAGCTACTCCCCCTAAAAATTAGTAAACGTAACTTTCTCAGTAATGAAGTTAACAAGCTTAGGAATTTTGCTATGCAACATTTTGTATCGCTTCTGAGGGGAAAAATACTTGGTTGTTGCTGTGCTTTACAATAAACAAAACCTTGTTATCTCAATTTCATCTTTATCGGCTAAACTATATTGTGTAAATATATACACAATAGCTATTTAGAGCGGGCGGGCGGGCGGGAAGAAAGCGTGTAAGAGGTTATATTAAATATATTCCAAGCCACTGTTATGTGGGGAAAAAAAATCGAACCGTTTATTCGAGCTGAACATAAAATATTCTAAATTTTAGATGATTGCTTTGGAGAGGCGGCCCAGAAGCCACATAAGATTTCACTGAAATTACCTTGTATTTATTTACAGTGTAATCCTTAACAATGCAACAGCAATTACTGCTAAGTGTTGCCTTTAGATAAGAACGGCTGATAGGAAACTGTATTATCTAAAGCAAACTTTAGGCCCTAAATATCTGTAATCAAATAATTGTCTTCCAAAGTCTGACTGACAAGGCGGCTCATTCTAAGCTAATGAATTTATTACATTTGCTTAGTTATTTACAAAGAGAGAAGGTGATCCTGACTGCCCCTAAGAGCTAATTGTAAATTGACCAGAAGGCGAAATTCTTTATCTGACAAGGCATCACTCTCTGAAACAGTCATCTACCCTGGTATTTTCTTCTGAATTAAGAAAGAAAGAAACGGGGGGTGGGAAAGAAAAAAAATACGTAAGAACAACTCTCCCGTACAAAGTCCTCCTAAAATAATTTTATTCAGAAGAGCAGTTAGTTATTTCCAACAACAAAGCAGCAACGCTCTTAAAAAAAAAAAAAAAGAAAAAAAAAAAGTCACAGCTTTGGGCTGAGGTTGGCAGGGAAGGGAAGAGTTGTTGGTGTTTTTTAAATAACTGGTTCATTTTATAAGACAAAGGATTAAAACTGTACTTTTAAAATGTATAAACCTGTTTAATATATGTGTGTATATAATAATTCAATAGAGCACAGACCTTTTATATGCTTTCATTACATTTAGAGATATATTATAGAATGTCTCCTATATAAAAAATCTGTACTATGTCGATTAGATTCTTTGTGTGATATATACAGACATATTACACACACACACACAAATATAATGTGTGTGTGTGTGTGTATATATATATATGTGTGTATGTGTGTGTGTATGTATATATATATATATATATATATATATATATATACACACACACACACTACCCAGAGAGAAAATTTGCATATATAGGAGACAGTATTTAAGATATCCCTCTAAGCAATATAAGCATATATTAAATATGGAACGTTGTAATACTATTGTGTATGGTCAAATATATCCCAGGTCCTGTCTAATCAATGCTAAGAAAACGTGTTGGTTTATTTGCCAAGTTACAGCTGCCCTGGGAAAGTATTTTCTTTTCCTAGCGGATAAAGCAAGCTGAGTAAGTGGAACATATTGCAGAAGAGAGCGAAAAAGGCCGACCTGGCAGTTTCTAAGCGGTCGTTGGGATTTGTGCGGAGGGGAACGAGTCGTTCCATCGCCAATGTTAGCCATGAAGTCTTTCATTTAAAAAAAAAAATGTATGAAAGTATCCAGACGTGTAAGGTATTCCAATTGAATGGTAATTTATTAATAAACAAACAATGCAATACCTCAGAATATTTTCAGGAAAAAAATCGATAGAATAAGATTAATACAATTTCCCTTTTTATCTATAATGAAAAAAAAATCAACGTTTCAGGCACTTTTAATGTCCGTTTTCGGGGGGAAAACACTTTCTGGCGTTTGGTCCGCAACATCCAACTACAAATTAAAAATAAATTACTATATCGCAATTTACATTTTAAAACAAGTCCTTGGGGGCGGGGGAAGCTTGTAAGCTATACTGCATATTTTGTCCTCTTTTAAACACGGGGCATAATAATACCTTATGAGATGGGAGGATGGGGGGGGGGAGTATTTCTCAAAAGCAATAAAAAACTTACGTGTTATTTGGAGTAACACTGTCCTTTTAACAAACCAAGGCATGACTTTTTTTGGGGGGGGGGGCTGTCTCTGTACAAACTATGTGAGAGTTCGCTGGGGTGCTCGCTGCTTGCAGGCGGCGGCTTGGTTTGTTAAAGAAAAGATCTAGTCCTTGCTTGAAGTCTGGCCTTTTCTCGGTGTTGTTCGGGGGGGTCGGGGGGGGGGGCTGTCCGCTGGGCCTGGTTTTGGTCAGAACTTGCTGCAGTCGTACACGAAAGCCCCTGAGGTGCGGTAGAGAGACTGGCCGGAGGGAAAGGCCATCTGACAGCTGCTGCTATTCCCGTTCACCGGCGAGTTGTTCAAGCCCAGCCGCTGGGACTCGAACATCTCCCGCACCGCGTGGAAGTTCTGCTGCTGCGCGGGGTAGCCGGCGGCGCTGGCCAAGTGGCCCAGGTCTCCCGCCGCCGTGGCTTGGTTTAGGTACCAGGAGGCCAGGCGCCCTTGGTGCGCGGCGGGGTGCGCGTGGTGCCCCTCCTGGTGGCCGGCCGCCGCGCTCAAGCTGCCGTGGCCCAGCGAGGAGGCGCTGCTGTTGCTGGGCATGGCGTAGTCGGGCAGGGGGTCTTCCACCGGGCTGGCCCCGCTGCTGGCCAGGTGGCCGGCCCGCTCGCCTCCCCCCGCGGCGGCGGCCGCGGCGTACAGGCTCATGGCTTGCATGTTGCAGTGGTAGGTCCCCCCGCCCGCGGCCCCGCTGCCCGGGTTGGCGCCCTGGCTGCAGGGCGAGCTGTAGAGCGAGCTCTGGCCCGGCGAGTAGCTGCCGAGGGCCACCGAGGGGGGGATGCCGGTCCGGGACGAGGCGGCCGAGGAGGAGGCGGAGGAGGCGGCGAGGAGGCTGGAGCCGAGCTCGGGGGCGCCCTGGGGCGAGCCCCGCAGGGAGGTCATGATGTTGTCCACGCTGAAGCCTTGGCTGTGGTGCGGCTGCTGCGGCTGGTGCTGGGGGTCGGGCGCCTCCAGGCTGAGCGAGCGGCTGGAGGGGAGGCTGCTGCGGGGGCTGCTGCCGCTGGACAGGCTGCTGCTGCTGTCCGGGCTCTCGATCTTGGGCACGGCGCTGCTGAGGGCCGCCGCTCCCCCGCCGGGAGGCGAGACGGCCTGCGGGGGAGACGAGGTGCCGTTCTCGGTCTTAATGTCCTGGATGCGGACCGGCGGCGGCGGCGGCTGCGAGCCGGCCCCGCTCCCCGCCGCGCCCCCGGCCCCGCCGCTCTCCTGCTCGGCCTGCGGGTGCTGCCGGGGCTGGGGCTGCTCCTTGAGGTGCAGCCGGTCCTTCTCCTCCTTGTCCTTGACGGCGTCTTTCTTCTTGAAGCGCCGCCTCCGCCGCAGGAAGCTGCCGTTCTCGAACATGTTGTAGGAGTCCGGGTCCAGCGTCCAGTAGCTGCCCTTGCCGGGCTTCTTGTCGTCCCGGGGCACCTTGACGAAGCACTCGTTGAGCGAGAGGTTGTGGCGGATGCTGTTCTGCCAGCCCTGCTTGTTGTCCCGGTAGAAGGGGAAGCGCTCCATGATGAACTGGTAGATCCCGTTCAGGGTGATCTTCTTGTCCGGCGCGTTCTGGATGGCCATGGTGATGAGGGCGATGTAGCTGTAGGGGGGCTTCACCATATCCTTGGGCTGTGGCTGCGGGGTGTAGGGGCCGTAGGCTCTGGCCATGCCGGCCGGGTACTGCTCGTGGGCCGGGTGCGAATACATGCTCATCGGGGCCGGCATGGCGGTGTAGCCCCCTCCCGCAGCGGCCCGGTAGTAGCTCTGCTCCCCGCCGAGGTAAGGCACGACTCCCAGGGAGTTGGGACTGGACACCGAGTAGCGAGCCTGCATGTCCTCCCGTCAGGTTCCCGCACCCTCCACGCCGGACCAAACAACTTTCCCTCCCTCCCTCCCCCCCCAGCCCCTCCAGACCGAGGTCCTGCCGGCGATCAGTCACCCCCCGGCCTCGCACCCAAGCGGAGGAGGGGGGGGGGAAGCCGCCTCTTCTTCGGCCTGTAAAAGGCACCCGCAAAAGCCCCGCGCTCCACACCAGTGCTTGCCGCGGAGAAAGCCACTTCCAATGCCAAAATAAACGCCCTGGGCCGAGCGGCTCCCACACGCCCAGCGCCTGGCTCCACCGGGATCGGCAACACGTTGTCTCTGCCCAGGAGGGGACAAAAGTGGTGGTTTCTTTCTAAGGGGAATTTACAAATATCCACCTTCCCGGTCTCCCGATGTCAACTCTTTTGGGGGCTGGGTTTTGTTTCAGTCTCTTTTTCGGTCGCGGGCAGCTTTGGGAAGCATTGGAAAAACTTCTGAACTTTTGAGCATCCGTCACCAAGGCGAGGACTTTTTTACGCACTTACTGTTTTTTTTCCTCCTCCGGCTGCGGAGCTCCGCCCTGCCTAGGCCGGGCGGCCAATGAGAAGGGGGAGCCGGGCTCTGAATGGGGGGAAGCGGGTCGGGGGGGGGGGGCCTGCAGCAGCAGCAGCAGCCCCGAGAGTTCCAGCTCTGGGACTGGCCACACACACTGGCCCACGCTCTCCCCCACACGCAAGTGCCTATTGCTCTCCACGCCTGCCACAGCCTTTCTCCCTCTCTCATGCGCCGACTGGAGATCAGCTATCCACGTACGCCGGCCTGCACAGACACACGTTACACACACGCATTCCTCCACAGCTCGTGCCTTCCTACCTATATATTTCTGTCAACCCATTTGCCTAGTCCTGGGTGCAGATGCACTGCCTCGGAGGACACAACTTTTCACGTACACCTAAATATAGATGGTTCCTCTGCACGCCCTCTCACCGCCTCGGCTCAGATATACACAGATCTGTGTCCCTCGCCTCGCGAACAGCCTCCCTCCCCTTCTGACACATTTACCTTCTTCAGATCTATCTGTAAATAGGCAACTTCCACACGTATATACGTGCTCAGAGCTCACTTTCTGCTCTCCAGGGCAAAGGAAGATCGGTGTCACCCGCCCACCCCCATCTTCACACCAGGCAGGATAAATGGGAGAAGGGGGAGGGAGGAAGGGGAAGAGAGAGAGAGAGACCCACTCCTCACCAGCACCAGCCTCCTTACAGGCAGCTGCCTGACCACGCGTTTCTGAAGGGATTCCATTCGACAAGCTTTTGACGAGTCCTGCAAAGCTCCTTTTTATTCATCAGCCACGAAGGGCTTTTCCTCTGTCCGTTTGCAAGGAAAGCGCCCGCTGCCTGGGCTGTTTATAAACACAGACAGATGTCTTTGTACTGTCTTTAACCGGCTTGTTCAGGTAACCTGCTGGGGTCTGGTAGGCTAAGCCCCCTTTCTGAGAGGGAGAGAGCGCTCGAACGAGCATGCTTTTGTATGAAAGCTACTGCAGACCGCGGAAGCCGTGGCATGACAGGTGTGTTGTTGACAGGAGGAAAAATAAGTGTGTTCAAAACTGTTTAACGGTAAGGACTTAATTTCTGCTAAGACCAATTCTCTTTAAATGGCTGAAGTAATATGTGTGCTGTAAAGAAATGTTTGGATTAACATTTAAAGTGGATTTAAGACTGAGCTGCGGGAAACAAGGAGGGTCATTTTTCTTACTGTTGAAAATCGTTAATGGAAATGAATACTGTCTGCGGGTTGAACAATGACAGCTGTTAAAGATACTGATTGGACTGAAATCCAGTCCTACACCCCCTTTTTTTAGCCTGCTGCTTTTTACCTCTGCACTCCCATTGCAGTTAATAGTGGGTCAGTTGATAGAACAAGCTGAAGTGCAGACGTCTGGGGACTTGTTAAGGAAAAATGGTATGGAGTACACGTGTTTTGTGAGAGATGAGTTTCACACTCCCCTGGGTTTGTGACAAACTCTCACTCTGAAGATGAGTCACAAGACCCTTTTGCCTCCATTGATTTCAAACCCCCTTTCCTCAGTTTGTACAGTGATTGATTGCGCTCCAAACCACAACAGGTAGAAGAGACGTGACGGTGTTAAGGGACCATGATTTGCTCGGTAGTATTTTAAGTCAAGCCTTTTCTCTCGAATAATTAATCAATTTAAAACAAGTGATGGAAAAGGGCGAAAAAGTTTCCTCCATTTCATACTCAGACGAAAATGTTCCATTTTTGTAATTAAAAATAAGTCCTTTAATGGTGACTATATTATTCAGTTTTACCTGTTGTGTTTGATCTTCTGGAATCCTTTCACCTGCTCCTGTCCAATTCTGCATTTCCCCCAAATACTGACGAATTAATCATCTCAGTGGCACTGACCTATGCATTAGTTTCGACATTTTGTGTCTTCAAAATCTCTCACTTGCTTTACTAGAAAGAATAGCATTTTAACGCATATACATTGAACCCAGGTCATCCAGTGTTCCCCACGATTTTACCTGCAGTTAAAACGATTTCCACGTATTTCACTTTCATTCCCACTAATCATGGTACTGTTCTGTTCAAAAAGCCTATATTTCTGTGATTTATAAATGTAACAGGATAGTGTGTAGGTTTAATGCTCATGATTCTGAAGTTAGATTATTAATTATTTTTATTATTTATTATTTTATTGGGATTATTTAATCCAAAATGTATTGCATCTAATATATTTTGCAATAGCTACGCTCTTACATTACTGTTCAGTGATGCAATAACTAATATGTGTTAAATTACACATCTGAAAGCAGCAGCAGCACTGTGGTTCTCTACTTTAGGTACAAAAATTGCCATTGTGAAACTAGTAACTGGCACGCGCAAACAGTTTTAGGAAAAACAGTTTTATAGAAGTAGAAAGATCAGTTTTCTGACTGGTTTAATTTTGGATACAATCCAGGAAAAATAATTTTGTGTTTTACATACTCAAGTGTGGGACAGGAATGAATTTCAGATGACTTGTTTATTTGTTATTTATTGTCGTACCCACCATGGCCTCTAGATGAAAGAGTAACATTTTGGCGTGTGTTTTTGGTGTGGGACAGAAACGAAATCGATTGAGTAAGGTTAACAATCGTGTATATTGTGGAACCAAAATCCCTCTTGGAATTAACTATTCAGCATCTTTTTAAAGCTGTGGAAAGGGCAGTCAAACCATTGTGGGGACGTTTGTTGCATTTACTCTTAACCTTTATTTATTTAGATGATGGAAAGATAGTATCACAGCAACACGGTGAAGGAATAACATTTAAAGTGGTTAAAGCTAACAGGTGGATCCAAACAATTTGCTGAAAGGTTTCCTCTCCGCTCAAAGACCTAGAGATGAAATGTTTTTAAGACTGAGGCTATTTATGTTTATACCTACTCAGAGCTTCACCTCTCTCTCTCTCTCTCTCTCTCTCTCTGTGTCTCTCTCTCTCTCGGTTTTAACATCACGGCAGCATCCCTGCAATTCACACCTCTATCTCCCTACCCAATCCCGGCTCCTTGAATCTCAGGATAAGGATTTCCATGTTTCCCAAACCCAAGTGCACGTCATTTGGAGTGAACTGAACTATATCCTTTCGGGTGAAAATATACCCTGGCTCAGCAGCTGAAAACCTATTGTCCCAATTAAAACTGCTCAAATCGATCTATATTGCAGCTAAGAATAGATAATTTCCTATCTATATTGTGATTATTACAAATACATTATTTCTGATCTTTGCACAAAAAATTAACGCAAGAGAACTCCAAAGAAAGTCTGTTTTAATGGCAAAGTAATCAAATTTAATGAGATAATATGCTCATTTTATTGCCTGCTGTAACTGTGTAGCTAGATAGTCTTTGAATCCAGGGAAAACTTTGTAGTTTATAACCTGAATTAAATAATAATCAAAAACCTCTTGCATCATTTGGCTTTCTATTCCAGTTGAAGAAAAAGTGAATTTTCATTTTAGCTTGACGACAGTAATTGGTGATTTATTTCACAAACGGAATAACTTGCATTTTAAATCTACAAAGAAAAATCGACACCCTACATTGTTTTGCAAACGGTGCTTCCCATCTTTCCACAATAATTGTCTTGGCAAAATATTACTTGGTTTTCTATAAAAATATTGTTCTCCGAAGAATAGTTTGCGACTGAATGATGACATGAATAGATCATTAAAACACATACAATGCCTAGGGGCTCCAGGATTTTTTTTGGATTTTTATTTAATTATTTATTTGGCTATTAAAATGCAAGTCTAATAACTTCAAACATGCAACTTCCTAGGGGAAATAATAACTCAGTGCGTTTTCTAACCCTGGCATCTGCAAAGTGCTAATATCTGGGGGAAAATCTCCTAAAAAGATGAGAAATATCCAGGGCTGAATTTATCTCCTATTTTTCTTCAAGGTCCATCCCCTGTCTCTTTTGTATTCCCTTTCCTTCCTTGCTAACTTCCTTTCTCTGTCTCTCAGAAGCTCTAGGGAGAGGCAGAAAAGGTGGAGGGGGGCTGAATCCATTGGGATCTCCAGCATCCCGTAGCTGAACACACACGCTGACACAGCAGCTCTCCTCCCCGTGTTGCGGGAAGGGGATGGGGAAGGGAGAGACTTATTTGTTTCCAGTGGTTTATGTACGTGACACTGAAGCGACAGTTCCTCGCCGGTGAAGTCTGGGAGTGATAGGTGTTTAGCAAGTCAGTGGATAACAGGCAGGCAGTTCAGTGGTAGGCTACCAAAGAAAGCTTGCAGTCAGTCTCCGATTATAATAGTCAGTGGGTTTACACACACACACGTTGGGAAACTAATACTGACTGATTTGTTTTAAAGCACCTCTGCTTCAGTGAGTCAAGCCAAAGCAGGCAGGTCCCTCTTAGAGTTACTTGTTGGGGAAGTTGGACGCTCCTCACGAGCATTTGCAAATTCACAACCTGCGGAAGGGGTGCTGCCAAGGGCCACTCCTAGAGGATTAGTCATTGAGACCAGAGTCTCGGAATGTAAACCGAGATGGAAGCAGTAAGTTCAGATGTTATCGCCCGGCAGAAAGATACACGGAGGCTCTACGCTGGGTGTTCCTTTCCTGTGGCTACTTCAAGCAGCTCCTACATATCCATCTGCTTTTTTACACGAGTCCAGTTCCCATTTCTGGACTGATTACAGTCCCTTCTCTTTACGCCTTTCACCAGAGGCGTCCAGGGCGCACATCCTGCCGCTACTGTTACCTCCCTCCCACACTCCCTTGGGCGATGCTGTCCCGTTTCCTGCACGTGGCTTGGGGCTGGACTCGCTGCAGATGCAGCCGCCCGGCGCGCTGGGAGCCTCTGGGTCTCCAGTGCGCTCGCTCTGCCCTTTTTTCCAGCCGGCGACCACCTGTGCAGTTGGCTCAGGCGCTTCTTGTGGCTGGAGCGCCCCCTGATGGGCCACGTTAGACGCATGGGCGCTGCCGTCTTCCCTCCATCTCCACCTACCGGATCCGCCACCCCCCCCGCCCCCATTCCCGTGTTTTGCCGGCGATTCCTCGCTCCAGGAGGAGCAGCAAGTGGCAGGAAAGTCAGGATTTAGGCAATGGCGCTGAGCAGGCGCCTCGATGAGCTATGAGATCCCAACCCCCTGCAGGCTCTGTCTGACCGGCCTCCCCTTGGGCTCTTAGCTGGCCATTCCTCCCTACTCTTTTGCGGCGGGGCGGGTGCCAGGATATGAGAGAGACAAGGTGAGTGAGGTAATAAGTAATATCTCGTATTGGACCGACTGCTGTTGGTGAGAGAGATACGCTTTGAGCTCCACAGACCTGAAGAAGAGCTCTGTGTAAATCCAACACACTTGCCTCTCTCACCAATAGAAGATGGTTCAATAAACTATATTACTTCCTGCACCTTCTCTCTCATTCTTCCCTAGTTTCAGAGTAGCAGCCGCGTTAGTCTGTATCCGCAAAAAGAACAGGAGGACTTGTAAAAAGAAAAGGAGGACTTGTGGCACCTTAGAGACTAACAAATTTATTTGAGCATAAGCTTTGGTGAGCTACAGCTCACTTCATCGGATGCATTCAGTGGAAAATACAGTGGGGAGATTTCCACTGAATGCATCCGATGAAGTGAGCTGTAGCTCACGAAAGCTTATGCTCTAATAAATTTGTTAGTCTCTAAGGTGCCACTAGTCCTCCTTTTCTTTTTGCGAATACAGACTAATACGGCTGCTACTCTGAAACCTGTCATTATGCAAGGAGTACTTGTGGCACCTTAGAGACTAACAAATTTATTTGACTCTCAGTGCTCTCTGCAACAAACACATAGGCACACACACCTCCTGCCAACATCCCAACACCCCACACTAGCCTACACTCCCTTCCCAGCCTGGACACTGCCCCGATAAACACACACCAGCCAACATAACTATATTGACACAAAATATATATCACCTCCTCAACCAAAACACACCATCCTGCCTACCCATGTCCAAATTCCCTTGCACAATTATCATCCTCCAACACTGGCAAGGATTTCCCCAGACCAACTGTCTTAAACCAACCAAATACCCCATCAACCAATTGCTCCCCCACTTGAACATCCTCCAGGCATATCCAAACCCAGCAAACAGCAGACAATCCAGCCTCTACACTCATCAATTAATTACAGCACTTGCCCTCCAACATCCACCCATCAATGACACCCACACCCTTCTCCCCACCCCAAAGAGGAAAAAGAATCCTTAGGCCAGTCTCTTTTTTTGTTGAGAACCTTGAATTTTAGCCAAAAGGCACAGACTTCCTGAAACAACTCTAGTTATTAAAAGTGAACACTACAGGAAAGCAAGGCCATTATTTTCTAGGCAATGCCAAGGAATGCTTTCACTGGTGGACAGGTTTGCCAATAAAAGTTGCAAAGGAAACGTGCCAGTTTCCAGGAAAATGTACTTCTGTGTTTTAACCTCCCCCTTTTCTTCCTAATGACTAAACACTGAACCTCAAAAAAAAAAAAAAAAAGGCTTCAGAAAACTAAACACTAATGAAGAGCTAAATTCTTCTGGCAACTACAGGGGGTGGTAACACATACATTTACATATAGGGAGGCATTTATACATACCCACACACTTTAGACACATACATGTATTTTCCAGCATAGAGATTTAATAACATTTATGCACAGACATAGATTCATGCAGATATTTGCCCACACATAGTTACACAGAAACACAAATAGCTATTTAGCACAGGTATTTGCACATAAGTAGACCGA
This sequence comes from Dermochelys coriacea, assembly GCF_009764565.3. NCBI lineage: Eukaryota > Metazoa > Chordata > Testudines > Dermochelyidae > Dermochelys > Dermochelys coriacea. Next base: position 122,350,853 of record NC_050069.1, on the reverse strand, counting down.
ATACACATATAGGTGTCTATACACAAAAGAATGGCTAGCTACACTAAGACTGTTTAATCTGTAAAGGAAAAGAGTAAGATAAGATAGAAGAATTTAAAATAATGAATGGTATTGCAAAAGTTGATTGAACTTTCCTATTGACCATTTCCCATAAAGCTGGAGCAAGAGGACACTGAATTAAAAGGCAACAAGCACAGAAAATATGAGGATTTTTAAAGCGCAACATATAATTAATGCAAGGAACTTTCTGATGGAGGATAAGACTAGCATCTGTAGTTATGATAGGCTAAGATTAAATTACAGGGCTATCTGAATTCTTACTTTTAGGCCATAAACATATTAACAATTAAGGTAAGAAGAAGGTATCATCTACTTCCCACCCTACTTTGCCATTTTCTCCCCACTTTTTCCAACTCTCCTCTTCCTGCATCCTTAAGGATATGTGTACTAGTTCTTTAAATCTGTAGCAGGAAGTCAGGCCGGATGGTTCTAGACAGAAGCTTTGCATTAAAGCAGAGGGAAAGAAGCTTTAGAGATATTGCTGTTCTCTTGTTTCTAACTGATCTTTTTGTTCCATCTTAGGAGAGAGTGATTGTTGCTGTAATTCTTTACCATTGGCAAATTATTTTTATCTCCTTTTTTTTTTTAACCAGCAGTTGATAGGAGCATTGATTTGTTGTTCCACTTATACCTGCCAAGATCAAGCCCTACTGAGAATGGTTTCCCAGCTGTGGTAGGGGAAGATGCTTTATCTTTAGGTACAAGTAAGGTGAGAGGGCACTTGAGCCTGAGTTGCCTTACTTCTGTTGCTTTGCACAGAGGAAGAGGTTGCAAACCTAATTCTAATAATCAGATTATCAACTTGGAAACATTTTATTTTGTAACTGCAAACACAGATTTTGTCTTTTATTGAATCATATGAAAAATCTGACCTTTTTTTTTTAAGTAGTTATTTTTAAGTGTCTAGTTTGGTAACCCTTAAGTAGATTCTTAGCATCTCAGCTAATGCATACATTTGAAATCAGGTTTTATACATATGAGTGTGGAATGTATCTGTGGGTGGATGGATAAATATGTTTTCTGGTAAATTTTATGGCCATAAGTTACACATGAGAAATTGCTAAATTGGGACATCCTGGTGCATGTCTTTTTGCCCTAATTAAATAGAATTGTTAATAGAAAACACCATTTCAGTATTAACAAAGCTTTCTGGTAGGTCACAGTGAGTTTCTGACATACTGGACAGGCTCACAGAGCTAGTAGGCATATGTATTTAATGCATATGTACTGGGATAGAGAATGAATCTGTTGCTACTGTCCAAGGGGCAGGTAGTTTGCTCCTTGAACACCTACTAACGGTCAGTTCTGCCTGTTAGAGAGAAAAGGTGGGTGAGGTAATAGCTTTTATTGGACCAACTTCTGTTGGTGAGAGAGACAAGCTTTAGAGCTTATACAGAGCTCTTCTCAGTTTTGCCTGTGTCATTACTAAGGAAGAACTGATAATGTTTTAAGAGGAGCAGACAGACAAAACCATTTTGAGATTGAGACACAAAAATCCCCCCAAGCAGTATTAAGAACCACTAAATCACATGGAAAGATCCCAATTAAGTGGAATTACCATTCCCATCAAGATGAAGTGATTGCTAGTAAATGTCATTGATCGTCAGTTCAGATATTCCAATTAGGTAAATTTCCTGACTAAGCATGTCTAAACCCTAAGTAGAGTGAACTGCCTGTGTTGGTGTGTGTTTGTTTATGTAGGTTTCAGAGTAGCAGCCGTGTTAGTCTGTATTCACAAAAAGAAAAGGAGTACTTGTGGCACCTTAGAGACTAACAAATTTATTTGAGCATAAGCTTTCGTGAGCTACAGCTCACTTCATCAAATGCATTCAGTGGAAAATACAGTGGGGAGATTTACACACACACACACACACACACACACACACAGAACATGAAACAATGCTTATGTAAATGACTACCTTTTTCAAAAGTGACTAGTGAGGTTTGGGTGCCCAACCTGAGAAACCTTAAAGATCGATGGGGTATTTTCTGGGAGGATCACTCAGCACTGTTTGAAAATCCATCCATTTTCAGGTGCCTCAAGTTGGGCACCCCAACACTGGGTACTCAAAATCACTAGCCACTTTTGAAAAATTCGTGTGTGTGTGTGTGTGTGTGTGTGTATAGATATATAGATACACACACACACACACAGACATAGTTCACTCCGCTTAATTTACACATGCCTAATGTCTAGAGCTTTGGATGTTTTGAAAATAAGCTGTGCTTTGGATCTCCTAAAGCAGGGATCAGCAACCTATAGCACGTGGCCCTCCAGGGTAGATTCCCTGGCGGGCCGGACGGGCCGGTTTGTTTACCTGCCGCATCCGCAGTTTTGGCCAATCGCGGCTCCCAGTGGCTGGGGTTCACTGTTCCAGGCCAATAGGGGCTGCAGGAAGTGGTGGCCAGCACATTCTTCAGCCCACGCTGCTTCCCACAGCCCCCATTGGCCTGGAGTGGTGAACCGCGGCCAGTGGGATTCGTGATCGGTTGAACCTGTGGACACGACAGGTAAACAAACTGGCCTGGCCTGCCAGGAGGCTTACCCTGGTGGGCTGCGTGCCAAAGGTTGCTGATCCCTGTCCTAAAGTATAATTTTAGAGGCCTCAGAGATGTTTTCAGATGCAAAGATTTCTGTAAGATGTAATGTGCCATATGTTTAGGTGAAAAGTTAGGCACAAAGCTTCTTACATCAGTGCCTCCTTTACCTAGTTGTTTATGTTCAAGCTTGAAGTCTAAAGCCTAGGTTCAGCAGAAACAGAATACTAACAGTGCTATGGAGAAGGCCTTCTAAGTAGGCTTGTTGCAGTGGCCCTGAGCTGAGTTTGCCAAATGAGTTTGCAAAGAGGGGGAGAAGGTCACCTAATCACCTTGCCCTCTTTAATATTTGCTGTCTACATAATTGTATCTGCAATTATATCTTCTAGGCTGGAGAGTTTTCTAGGTTGGATTGCAGGAGGAGGTTTTCTCTGGCAATTGGTAGTGCTTTGTCTGTCTGTCCATTCACAATCTTCCCTCCCAGAGTTGAGTTTGCACTTCATCCATGTGCTGAATGAAGAAAACACTTCACCATAACCATGGCTTCCAACATTTGCCAAGTTTATTTGTATATCGTGTCTTTTTAGCTTGTAATTTCTACAGGGAAATTTGTATCTTGTAACTTCTAGGGAAGTGCATAATTAAATCAGCACTGAGATTTGTGATTTAGTTTAATTTTTTTTTATTCTCCTGTTTGCTTTTCACTTTTCCTCAAAAAAAAATGGGGCCAGATCCTCAAATCACTAAACTGAATTACATCAGCTGGCTCAGGGAAATTACAGTGTAAACGCCTGTTCCAGCTCACCACTGAGTCTGAACAATTAATCATGCAGGAGTCAAGACACTCATACATTAACATACTTACAATATGGGCAACTCTGCCATACTGCACATATGTATTTTGCAACTAGCTGCCTTTGAGCACCACAAGTAAAAATTTGCTGCTGCCTAGCCACAGGGTTAGGAACTGACCTCTCTCTACTGACAGGGTAAAGACCATCCTTTAGTAATTGCAAAATGAAATAGTGGCCAGTCATAGCTTTTTGCAGGACAAAAGTTTACTAAATAATCCTTTAAACCTGTTAATATCATAGGGCTGAATTCAATTGCTGTTGAAGTTAATGGAAAGACTTCCACTGACTTTTTAATGAGAGCTGAATCTGGCCTGTGTGAAGCATAATCTTTTATCATTTCCACTTTTTAAAAAACTTTATCAAGTGTTTTCAGTAGGAATCTGTGAATGCTGCCTAACTACTAGATCACTTTGCCCAGGGAAAAATCGAACTATAAACTGAAACATGATGCTGAAAACTAAGTTGAGTAGAAAGTGTTTAGTCTAGTGCGGGATGAATACTGAAAGCATGTATCTGCAAATAATTTCTGACAATCAATGGAAAAGAAAAATCATTGAATAAATTCTTTGCCAATAATTCTTTGACTGTCTCTGGAGTTGATATAAATATTGCAAAACCAAATCGCTAACATTTATTCAACAATAAAAAAAAACAGCTTTGTCAGACTAGCTCCAAGTTAGTCTAATTTTCCAGTGCCCTTATGGACTGAGAGAAAAGGACAGTATTGTAGTCATTTTTGCATTTGCTGTGTATATGTATCTAATCTGTTGGTTACATTTTACTGAAAATTGCAATTATACCATGATCTGGCAAACACTTACACACATGCTTAATATTATGCACATGACTAGTCTCACTGAGGCTTTGGAAATGTGTGCAAGATCACAGAATGCACTCACTGTCCTTAATGACACATGTCAGAAGAGTGTTTTTCTTTTTTTCCAGGAGAGAACGCAAACGCAGTCCCCCACTATGACAAATTATGCAGTCGAGTTTCCCACATTTGGGGAAATTGCAGGGGTCAGCACACCCGGAGTGCAATGGATGAGCCTCACCCTGGGAAAACCACCTTTGTGATCATGGTATCTTCCCTGATACCATGGTAAGTGGGGTTTTTTTTGTTTTTGTTTTCCAGGGGAGAGCGCGAACGCAGTCCCCCACTACCACAAATTATGCAGTCGAGTCAGCACACCCGGAGTGCAATGGATGAGCCTCACCCTGGGAAAACCACCTTTGTGATCATGGTATCTCCCCTGATACCATGGTAAGTGTTAGAAGGCAGATATATTAGTCCCAGATTAAGCAGGTACATTTTCCCTGGGTAAGGTAACAGGGGCAGTTCCAGAACAAGAAGGAATTTGCCCGAACAAAGGCAGGCTAATTCAGACACCTAGAGCCAATTAAGAAGCTGCTAGAATCAATTAGGGCAGGCTGGCTAATCAGGGCACCTGAGTTTAAAAAGGACCTCCCTTCAGTTTGTGATGCGTGCAAGGAGCTGGGAGAAAGAGGCACTAGTTGCTGGGAGTGAGAAGGTGTACTACTGGACGACTGAGGAGTACAAGCATTATCAGACACTAGGAGGAAGATCCTGTGGTGAGGATAAAGAAGGTGTTGGGAGGAGGCCATGGGGAAATAGCCCAGGGAGTTGTAGCTGTTGCACAGCTGTTCCAGGAGGCACTCTAGACAGCTGCAATCCACAGGGCCCTGGACTGGAATCTGGAGTAGAGGTCGGGCCTGGGTTCCCATCCAAACCTCCCAACTCCTGGTCAGACACAGGAGGAGTTGACCTGGACTATGGGTTCCACCAGAGGGGAAGGTCTCTGAGCTGTTCCTTGCCCCACATGGTGGATCAGCAGACACTGCAGGGATTGTTCTCCTCCCTTTCCCTATGCTGGCCAGTGATGAGGTTAGGTGAGTGAATGGCAGGTTTGAGCCACTAGCAGGAGTGATCAAACTGAGGGCTGCTGTGAATCTCTGAGGCGAGCAAATCCGCCAATAAGTGCAGGATCCACCAAGGCAGAGGAGGAACTTTGTCACAACAGTCATAAAAACTGTCTATGCATCTCGGCAGATAATTTTTTGCTGTTTGATTTAAGCTACTTGGTTTGATTTTAATCCCATTTCATTGTAATTATATATTTGATTTGTTTCTGTTGGGGAGCAGCCCTCCTAATGTACATTTCACTGGAAGGGTGTGAGACAGAGGCAGGCTTTAAATAAACCCTTAACAGACAACATGTCTCCATCCTGGGGATCCTCCAACGCAAGGATCATCTGCTCATCAGTCCCTGCAAACGCCCTGCCGCCAGGGCTACCTCAACTGGCGGCTATTCCAGGAAGCACCGTTAAGGTGAGGAAAGGGCTCTTCAACACTGTGAAGCAGGCTGAAACTGACTCTGTTCCATGAGCATAGAGGTAACACACTATGCCCAGCCTACCTCCTGCCCTATCCACTCCATATATGTGGAATGGGGACCACAGAGCCCCTGGGAGTTTGAGGCTCCCACCTGCTGTGGAGCAAGCGAATGCAGGGGAGGCCTCAGTTTTTAACCAGTTTTTCTTTGTGAAATATCCCAGTATATTTCAGGGAGTTTTGCATGATTAAGAACTAGTTCTGTTATCCGTGCCCAGGGATACCCTGAAGTGAATTAAACACTTTGCTGTGGATCAAATTCTGAAGTGATTGCTCAGGGCTATGTCCTCAATCAAGGCCAAAGTTCAACACAGCTGAGGTGGGGAGTAAAGCAGACTTTAAGCCAGCTGGGCATTGGCATAATCTGAGCAGCAGCCTCCAGAGTTGGACAGGTATATCCTCCTGCCACTGTCTTTCAATTGACTATGCTGGAATCGAGGGAATGCAGGGCCACTCGTGCCCTGTGTTCTTTAGGCTGGTGAACTAGGATCAGGTCTCCTATGACAGCCTGAGAGTACTGCAATGCATTAGCTGGTTAAGCCTGATTTAAGGCTGGCTTGTACTGCTATAACCGCACAAAGCAGCCTTAACAGTGCCAAAGATATGGCCCTTTGTTTTTACTTTGTCCTTATTCAAGAAGAACCTCTTACTGAAGACCTTCAGTGGGGGCTGAGTGAAATCTGGGCAGGGACTTCAGGATTTGATGCTATAATATTGCTCTTTTGTTGTTTGTGTTCATTTATTTTTCCCCTCTGTACATGATTTAAGGGATCAGCCTTGCAAGATGCTGAGCCTTCTTAGCTCCTGTTGAAGGCAGACGGAGCGGAGGGCAACCAACATCCTGCAGTAATAAACTCGAAAGCTGGAAGGACCTAGCATGGTAAAAGCTCAATTCCAGTTCACCAGTTGATTTAGCACAGTTTTGGCACATTTATTCACTCGCAGAAAGGACCAAGCACCCATTTCTCTTGCAAATGACCTGCTTTTCCTCTCTCTCTCTCTCTCTCTCTCTAATAAAGGAACTCATCCTTACCCCTTTGCAATAGTATTACATATTCATAATAACGGCAATCCTTAGCACTTGTATATATGTTTTTAATCTTCATAGCACTTAATAACTACCATTAACTACCCATTATGATGCATCAGAGTAATGTGGCACCCTGTGTAGGCAGAGAGTCATTTAAGAGTGCTCCGATGCACACATGCATGAAGGGCACAGGGAGTATGGGCCTCTGACTGCACCAGTCCCCACATCCTGCAGATCTAGGGGGATCTCTACGGAGTGCCTGCTCCTCTGTATAACTTGCAAGCTGGTATTTCAGCACTGCTGGCATATTTGGCCCATTACTTTTTCTGCTACTGGTCTGTTTGCCATGCTGTCTGGTTCTTGACGCCTAGGAGGCTGTTGAAAGGCATAAAACCAAAGTTGATGCTATTCTGAGTGGATTTTCCAACTGGGTTACATAGGCAATATGGGTTGGTAGCTGTTCTTCAGTTCCGACCCCTTTCTAGCTGAGCATGACTGCGAGGTTTTCTGCAGCGTTTTAACGTCATGCCCATGACACAAGACTCATGGGGAAACAGGAGCACACAGCATTGCCACTTCTTCTCTGCTTTGGTGAAGTCTTGTTCATAGCTATTCTTTCTGCTTCTTTGGCCATCCAAGCTGCAAAAGGGAGCATCTGTCATGGTAAATTTGGGCGGAAAAAAGAAGGATTCTAAAGTATGATTTTACTGGAGAGTCAAATTTTCAAAGAGCCTCATCTTTGTCTCCATTTGTTTAAACAATAGACATTTAAACACATGAAAAGTAGCTCACTTTTTTTTTCTTTTTCTCCTCTTTATCACTTATGCATCCAACTGCACATGTATAAACCTGTTTGCTCTTTATGCTTATAAACAGGGTTATTGTGTGCATGTGAAGTCTATCACCTGAATGCAGAAGTGATGGTGTAAAAAGCTGCATTATTAGTGTTTCCATGTGCAAAGTAACACATGACAAATGAAGGTTATGTATTGAACATTTGACCCAGACTGCTTAGGTAACTTCAGGAGGCTTATACATATCGCAATTTCATTAAAAGAAAACCACCGACCCTATCCCTGCAACTCTGTTTCCCAGATAAACACTCTGTTCTCTGTGAATATTTGTAGTTGCTGCTGTTTGTGAGGAAAATGAATGTAGTATAGATCAGTGCACATAGTTACTATTTTTTCTAAACAAATTAGTTTTAGCTTTTGCTTTTATTTTAGGGTAAAATTTTTTGGAGACAAGGGTTGTGTTGGCCCTAGTGGGAGGTAAGCAGGGCCAGTCTGTCTGCACTGCCATTTTGTTGCTTATCCTATTTGTAGGGCTTGAGATAATGTGGCTTCATAAAATAAGGGAGTATGATGATGGTGTCTGATCATGTGATCAGTGAGGCATAGGAGATTAACTCTTGCCAGATCACTGACTTTTATTGTGAATCTTACTATACTTTTTTTTCTTTTCTTAAAACCTCAGCTCCTGAAATTGAATAGGTAAGAATCTCAGCTTTCAGTCAAAAACCAAAAATATTTCTAGCCCTCACAGTTGCAGAGAAAAGCTGCCTGAAAATGTGAACCCGAGTGTGCTCTAATGGCTCAGTAACTGGGAGGCAAATAAGAATCTGAAGTTTATTATTTTAAAAATCTTGTGATTTATTTGAAGCCGATCTTACTCTTTGGGGTGGGGGGGGGGGGGGGGGCTGGCTATCTCCTGGTGCTTTTTGAATGCTTGGGGTTAGCAATCCTGTGAAGGGTTAATTTCTAAAAGCCAGCTGCTTCCAAAAGGGCAGTGTGCCCTGCCCTCTGGGTCACCCTGCAGGTGAAGAAGCCAATAGGAGTTTTGTTTGGGGAATTTAAGCCTGGTAACAGAACATCTTACTGCTGAGGTTGTGGGGATGGAGTGTCTGCGGGACCAGAAAAAACTGGAACCCTCCCTCTTGCTCATGCAGTTCCAATTAAGCTCAATCAATTAACCTTTTGCTCTTAATAAAGTCATTTGATATCTTTTTTTTTTTCTAATTCACCTCCACCTCTTTGATTGTTCAGTCAAACACAGCAACCAGATTTTGTGAAGGAAGAATAGGGTTCCTATGCTGCAGCTGGGAACGAGCCTTTAGGCTTGAGAGCTCAGGCTCGAGCCTGAGCCAGAATTTCCACCCAGCCATCTTTAGCGTGCTAGTTGGAGCCGAGCTAGCAGAAGTCTGTCTCCCTGAGCTGGGAGGCTTGCTTCTAGTTGCAGTGCAGACATACCCGAAGTGTCTCCTTTGGTTGATTTCTGCCTGTCATCACATTATGCCCCTTCACGCTTCCAAAATCCTGATCGCCTACAACGAGTGTTTGCGGAATCAATGTTTCTGTTTCCAACTGAAATGGAATACACACCCTAATCTGAAAGCAAAACCAAACCAAAATGGATTGGGGAACAAAACTTGGTCATGCAATTATTAGTGCTGAGTCAGACCATTTGATCCAAACAAAGATTTAAAAAGAGAGGTGAAACGCATGGCTGTCTGTCTTATCCTGAGAATCAGTTGGGTATAGGGTGAACAGATGCCTTAATTTTATAGGGACAGTCCTGATTTTGGGGTCTCTTTCTTATAGGCTCCTATTACCCTCCACCCTCTGTTCCGATTTTTCACATTTGCTGTCTGGTTGGGTAGAAGGAGGAGTTGAAGAATCTTGAATAAATGTGTCCCTCATTCAAGCTTACTTGAGAAGAATAAAGGGGTCTGCAAGCTTATGGGTGTTGTATTAAATTGTATGTGTATTGCTGAGTGGTAGTGAAGGTGAGAGAGAGGCCTCGTCTACATACAAAAGTTGTACCACTTTAACTGTACTGGTATTCACATATGGCAGGGGAATAAGCTATATTGGTATAAGGCACCTTTGTATTGGTATGACTGTGTTAACATGTGGGGTTGGATCAGTATAACTATGTGAGTTAAAAACCTCTCCCCTAACTGACATAGTTACACCAGTACAGAAACCGTGGCAACAGTCTGGAAGGAAGACTGGATACGTTCAGAATGGTGGAAGAGATTAGCTCAAACAGGCACAGAGCAGCTACAAAAGCCTGATTGGAATAGTTCAGCATGACCTGAGCAAGAAGAATAGATTTGCAGGGAGTGATGAGGCTAAAAAGCCCTGACAATGCAGTCCTTACTCCACTTCCACACAGGTTAATTTTAATGGGACATCTCCCTTCGTAAAGACTGTAAAATCAGGCCCATTGAATAGAGTGGCCCATAGTGCATAAAGCAGAAGGGAAATTTCAGAGAGGTGAAGTTACCTCACTCTAGAGACATTTAAGTCTGTTCTGTACTTCAGTAAACTGTTGGTTGGGGTGCAATGCTTTTACTGAAATTGTTATATTGGTACAAGCCCTAATGAAGATGCAGTTATTATCTGTATGAAGGCAATTTATGTCAGTGTAGCGTACTCCACTTCCCAAACCAGAATAAGCTATGCCAATGTAAGCATTTTATATGGGTATAACTGCATCCACACTGAAAGTGTGTGTGTGTGTGTGTGTGTGTCTTTTGCTTTAACTATACCACTATAGTTAGTGGCAAAACTTTCTAGTGGAGATGAACCCTGAGTCTGAAAATTAGGGATATCTTCCCCCAGTGAGATCTGTTTTGGCAGTGTAATAGTCTCCCAAGGGAAGTGGTGGAAACCAAACCACCTACGACATTTAAAACTAGGTTGGACAAAATGCAGGAAAACATGCTAATAATTTGCTCTGACAGAGGAAGTGTCTAGATTAGCCAATGGGTCATTTTCACCTCTGCTTTCTATAACTGTTCGTGGAGGTGGAGTCGAGGGAGACAAAAGACTACTCAGACCTATAATACAGGGGATTTAAGCCACATTTGCTCCTCCCTGCTGCTGGGCTGGCAGTACGCCAGACTAGATCCCCAGCATATATTGGCTAAAAGCTGCTCTAATTACTGTGGCTGCTGATAGTGCCAAGCGGCCATTGTGGCAGTTGGGAATCACTGGGCACAGGGATGTTCCAGCAATGCCCCCTTAACCTGGCTGCAGGGAGTGAGGAGCAGGTGTAAAGAGTTGCTATGTTGGTTTCAGAGTAGCAGCCGTGTTAGTCTGTATTCGCAAAAAGAAAAGGAGTACTTGTGGCACCTTAGAGACTAACAAATTTATTTGCATCTGATGAATTGAGCTGTAGCTCACAAAAGCTTATGCTCAAATAAATTTGTTAGTCTCTAAGGTGCCACAAGTACTCCTTTTCTTTTTGCTATGTTGGTTGTAAGCTAATAGAGGGGATCCTTACTTGGTCAGCTATCCTGGCTTTTGGGTTACTGGTACTGGTGGAGTAGTGCAAAGCAGCCCTGCTGCAAAGGAGGATTGGGCCCCGGCTGTTATTTCACATAGATTATTTTAAATCTATTTGTCTGTCTGCCACATTATTTAGATAGTTCTTATTTGAATAGTCTTGTATCAGACATGCTAATCATGAGGGTGAGAGTCTAGACGAGATGAGCTAGGTTCAGCTTGGCTTAACCCTCCTATGTCATCCTTTCTCTTGTCTCTCTCTTCAGGACTACCCCACATTGAGCTCCACATGTTGGCCTGGCAGGCTGAGGTGCATGGAGGTCCCTGGAATTAGACTGAATGAACTCTGAGTAGCTCACGCAGACCCAGAGTAGGGATGAAAGAGGAAAAGGTAGGGAAGGGCAGTGACTGTATGTGAGTAGTTCATCTGGTTCTACGGGGCCAATCCTGTGTGAACCTGCGGGACAAAAGGTGCTGGACTTGCAAACAATAGAAGGACTTTGTCACTTGAGCTTGCCTTGTGGCAAACTCTTCTGTGAAGAGCTCTATAGGAGAGACTTCATTTGGGGAACAACAGAAGAAGGTCTAGAATTACCTCATGCTAAATGGGCTAATGCCAGAATATGGAACCTCAGAGTCAGGAGAGTAAACAGAACAGAAAAGCATTTGTTATTGTAAAGATAAGCTAAGAAAACCTGTTTAGGGGGTGGGGAGTAGCTGAAGCAACAAAAGTTAATTATAAAAGTCTAATTATTCATAAAGGGCTGATGTTATGGCATGCTTGGCAAAATCATCTGTGTCTCCTTTGAAAGGCGTGTTCCAGGTTTTGTGCCTCATTGTCACAAGCTTGTTATGATTTAATTATAAATTGATATTGATAGACATTTCCTGTGACACTGTATTCACTAGAACTGAATCGTTGCTTTGTAAAACAGGACTGGAGCTTCTGGTTCATCATTTTTCAGCCGCAAATGAAAAGAATTTACAATGTTCAAGTCCAGGCCACTGGCACTAATTGATCTGGCCCTTGAAAAGACTGAGATGGAGCACTAGTTCCACCTAGTGGTAAGAGGGAAGTAAGACAGCTTGCTAGAGCTGGGGAATTCAGAGCTACCTGAAAGCCACACACACAACAAAAGCACAAAGACGTTTTGTGGAATGGTGCGTTCTGCTCTAATAGGCAGTGGTAAACTATTTTGGCCTTGTAGTCCATTTGTCAGTTGACTTAGTTTAGTATTATTCTATACAACTTGAGAGCCCAAAAGGGAATACAAATGTGACTGTGTGGCTTGCAAAATAAAGCTGTAAAAGAACAAAATGTTGTGCTCCTGAAAATAAAATGTTAAAAATCCAACAAAAGCTGGAAGAAATTGGTATATTTGAATGTGAGATGACTATGCAATTATAAAATGCCTCAAATCCAAGGTTCTCAAAGCAGTTTACAAATGTGGGTATTTTCATTCTTAATTTGCTGGTGGGAAAAGTGGGACAGAGAAGGAGAGGCCCACAATTTTGATAAATAGCCTCTAATTCTGAGCACCTCAGATTTTTGGTACTCAGTCTGAGACATGTGGGGCCTGGTTTTCAGAGATGCTAAGAAACTGTCAACTCAAAATGGCACAAAACAAATTTAGATTGTAAGCTCCTGGGAGCCCAGACTGTGTCTTTGTTCTGCCCCGTAACTAGGGCCCCTCAGTGTTACAGTTATACCGATAATAAATAGTAACGGGTCCAAAGTATCTCTAGTTGGGCACCCAAAACTCGGGCACCTGCAGTTAAGCAGACACTTGAAAATATTAAGCCTAAATGTCTTTAAGCCTGAGGCAGAGCTAGGTATAGAACTTGGGCTAAATCCTGTTTCCATTTAGTCAATGGCAAAAAGCCCATTAATTTCAAGGGAGACTGGTCCTGGCTTTGCTTTCTCCAAGTCTCCCACTCGAATATCCAGGTTATGCTGCCTCCTTTAAACAACCAGATGCTACAGATGAGGGATAGGCTGCATGGAACAGCACATCTTCTGAAAGGGAGGTTGAAAGGGGATGGAAATTGTGGGGTGTGGGGGAGGCAGTTATGCACACAACCCTGGTTTCTGTTAAGGGAAGTTCTGAGTTCAAAAGTGAAATTTTTGCTACAGGATCAGAATGAGAGCAACTGAGGTAATTCTTCAGTGAATGGAAATGACTGACACTTCTGGGCTGATTAAACAGCCAGGCATGACATGAGGTGTGTAAGTTATTTTAAGATGCTGTGGGTTGCCTCAGGTATTATGAAGCTCTGACACACATCCAAGTGGATCTGATTCCCCAGGGGTGTGATGATCTCACAGTAGCCACACCCTCAGGATTAGCTGCCTGAATGCAATTATATAAAACATCTTTTTATTAACAGGGAAAAGTGAATAATTTGTAGCTGAGGAACACACAGATCATTGTTCCTCCTCACCTGTGTGACTCAGCCAGATCAAGCTGTCTGTTTAGGATATCCACTAACATACTGTGTTGGGAAAGCTAAATAATACATGAGAGCACGTGCGCGCGCACACACACACACTTGTTGGTGATGATCTGAGATTTTTCAGATCTTTTAAGCCTGTTCCTTTTGTGAAATTATTGATCATTCATTTTTAATGAAATAATACATTAATCTCTATCCCTAGACTGAACCTTCTGTTTCAGTGTCTCAAAGTGCTTTACAAATATTAATGGACGAAGCCTCACAACATCCCAGCATGGTAAGCAAGACTGATGGCTAACAAAATGTAACCAGTTATCATTGAATAACATCTAAATACAGCCTTACTGCCCAGATCCTGGAGCATGGCATCTCACAGCTCAAGCCACTGACAGTCACTGATGATCTCCCTGGGGCAGGGAGGAGCCCTCTTAGACTTCGTATCCCCTTCTCCCCCCAAAGTGGCTACAGTGTGTTCTACGATTGCCATAACAATTCCTCTTCTGTAGCTTCTGCATGGGTCCAAAGATAGGTGGAATCCACATAGATGCATATTCACCAATTTCACTTCCAACCTCTTCCTCCACTCTGCTGCATATCCAGACCCTTCCAGCATGGCAGGGAGCCTGCAGGAGCACCATCTGGCAGCACCCCCTCACCCCAAGGCAGCCTGCCTAAATCCTGTCCCTTTTTGTCTGGCAAGCCCTCTGCCCACAAAGGAGGCCAGGTTTCATTCCTAAAAGCAGTAACATTTCTAGTCTTTTCCTCTTTGTTTTCAAGTTGACAGACCATTAACTTGTAAATTGTTTGGGATGAAATATTAATGAGTCAGGCTAATATCTGAATAAATATGAAACCCAGTTAGAAAAAGGATTTCAGAGAATGCACTATCCCAATGCTGCTTAGGTAGTGGAAGCAGCTGCAGGAAAGCTAATAGCAGGGTTGAAACCAGACTTGCCAGCAATTTCATTCTTGGCCAGACAGTCAATTTTTTCATGCTTTTGTCTGGCTGTCTCTTTTTAGGGCTGCAGAAAGGAGAGTAGTTTGATTTTATTTAGTTATTATATGTACATTTTTCTGCTGAATTCAGCTCCGAATGGCATAATAATTTTCCAAGGATGGCTGAGTGACTGAATAATGAAGATGAATCAGGATTATTTTTTTCCTCAAATCTTCCTTTCTATGCAGCCCAACCCCAAGAATCTGCTTTTAAAGTCCATACAAAAAAAGAGAGCCATATATTTGTCCCTCCTTATTTTTCTATACATACAGTGAAAAGGATTTTGTGTGTGGCTTTTCTGTCACCCTCCTGGGTACCCTCCAGAAAACAATCTGTGCTTGTGATACTCCAGGAAATGCACAAGAGCAGTGACTTTTTTTAATGGGAACTCATTTAACATACCTGCAAGTTGGTTTTCAGCAGAGGACACACTCTGTACTTCAGTTCACCTAGGATACTCCTCTTGACAAAGGTGAGGGGTCTAAAGCGTCTTTGGCTTGGCCAGAGCATTCATTAAAATACCACAAGTTGAGACAATGTCGGGTCCAAGGAGCGCGCAGCGCGTTACGGTGTGGGAGTAGTTGTGCCGAGTTTCCAGTAAAAGGAAGTTATTTAGAAAAGTCTCTTCTTCAGCCTCGTGTATCCCAAAGAGCTTATTTTGTGTCTGGGTTTTTGATGAGGCTCACTATGTAAAGTGTGTGTGTGCCATTCCCACAGAAAATCTTGTGAATCATTTAATTCCTAACAAACACACACAGGGCAGCTTTCAAAATGTCCAAGACTATTCTTTTGTGTCCGATAAAAGGAAAATGTTCTGCTTTGGACTTTGAGCATTGCGCATATAGGGCCAAAGCTCCAACTTCTGTAAATCTGCATAGCTCCATGGAAGTGAGTGGAGCCAATGTATACCAGCTGAGGATCTGGTTCTAAATATCCCTGATACTCTTCCAGGCAGAGTTGGACATCTCAGACAAAAGGTACAGAGTTGCAAAATAATCACCACTATAACAGGCTGCCATGGCATTGTGATATCTGTGTTTCATCACGTATTCATGCAATGCTGTGATGTTAGCATTACAATTCAATGCCAGGACAAATTATTTTGTGGCCTTCTGAGGCTCCCTCTGGACTATAGTTTTATTCTCTTCTCTGTCCTCCTTGGGGGCAGAGAAGAAAGAGGGTGATGCAATATGTAGCAAGTAGGCTGGCAGCGTGAGTGTAGCTAACATCCACATCTATGTTGCTGGGCCAGATGCATAGCAGGTATAAGGTGGCTTAAACAGAGCTTAAGATCTAGCCCAACGTTTTTCCAAAACGAAGTAAACCCTTGAGACTGGAATTTATGGCTGAACATATTCACTGTTTGCTCCATCTTTTGTCATGTTCTAACCCACGGTTAATCTGACTGCCAGTTTGAAATATGTATCAAATCTGCGTTGGGACAAAAAGGAAAGTAATTTGAACTTCATGCTTTAAAGCCTAATGGAATGATTTCCCCCCCCCCAACTTTATAACCATTGTAAATCATTCTTTTAAACATGCTAATGGAGGACCTGACCCAGTGTAAGTCAGCACAGCTTCAATGAGGACAATGGAGCTATGCTGATCTACACAGCTGAGGTTCTCACCCAATAGACCTGCCTCTCTGGGCAGGCTATGAGGTTTTATTTTTGACTTTGATGCTCTGAATTGTTTGGGATTTGACTACCTGAGAAACCACATCTCATCTGTTGTGAAAAAGCAGTCGGGGTACAGGATATCTTTCTTGATTCATGCTGTAATCTGAATACAATCTCCACCCCCAAATGCATCCAAGTCCTAAAGAGTCCAGAGGAAGGATGGGAATCAGCAGATCTGGGTTCTCTACCTTGCTCTGCAACAGACTTCCTGCATGTTCTTAGGCAAGTCATATGATCTGTCTGTGCCTCAGTTCCCCATGTGTAAAATGGGGATACTACTTCCTTATCTCACAGGGATGATGTGAGGATAAAGTCCATTCGTGTTTGTGAATTTCTCAGATTCTAGTAACATCCTATAAATAGCTAGAGAGAGGGAGTCCAAAACTGTTTGTCCTCAGGGCACACTGCAAGGCTCATGTATTTTCTTGTGCATTTGCTGGAGGTGTTGGGTTGATGTGGCAAGATGACGGAGTTTGCTATTGGGTGGGTTAATTTATATATCATGGGCTGCATTTTTTAGCATAGGCTGATGAACCTATTTTGGATTTTTAGTGCTTTGAGAGTCACAGGGCAGGTCCTCAGCTGGTGTGGTGTCACAGCTCCACTGAAGTCAGTGTTGTGATGAAAATATACACCTTCAATTTCTCCATCAGTCCCTAGAGCTTTGTGTAAACCCTCTGGGGTTTAGAGAGCATGGCCCCTTTAAATCTTTTTTCTGAGGGGGGCGGGAAGTGCTGATTGTTCAAGAAGGAGGAAGTGCTTTTGGTAGGGTTGCCAATTTTCTAACTGCGCAAAACCAAGCTCCCTTACCCCACCTCTGCCCTGCCTCTTCTCTGCGGCCACTCCAGCCCCCTCCCTCAGTTGCTCCTTCTCCCCCACCCTCACTAGTTTCACTGGGATGGGGCAGGGGGTTGGAGTGCAGGAGGGGGTGACGGCTCCAGCTGGGAGTGCGGGCTCTGGGGTGGGGCCAGAAAGGAGGGGTTAAGGGGGCTCTGGGATGGGACGGGGGGGTTGAGTGCAGGCTCTTGCTGGGGGTGTGGGCTCTGGGGTGGGGCTAGGGATGAGGGTCTTGAGGTGCAGGAGGGGGCTCAAGGCTGGAGTTGGGGAGTCCAGGAAGGGGTGTAGGGCATAGGCACGAACTCCGTGGGTGCTCTGGGGCTGGAGCACCCACAGGGAAAAATTGCCACACCCTGCCCCAACTCACCTCGGCCTCTTCCCCTGAACATGCCTTCCCTGCTTCTCCTCTCAGTGCTTGCTGCTGTGAAACAGCTGTGGGGGGGGGGGGAGGAGTGGGAACGTGGCACACTCAGGGGAGGAGGTGGGGATGAGTCGGGGCTGGGGGGGAATTTGGGGAAGGAGTCCAATGTGGGCAGAGTCGGGGCGGGGACTTTGGGGAAAGGGTTGGAATGGAGGTGCGGCAGGGTGGAGTCAGGGCAGTACTGGGGGCGTGGGGGTTGCGAGCGCCCACTGATGCCAGGAGAAGTTGGCATCCATGGTGTAGGGTGCGGGATCTGGGAGGAAATTTGGGTGAGGGAGGGGGCTCAGGGGTGGGGTTGGGGTGCAGAAGGGGGAGTGGGGTATGGGCTCTAGGAGGGAGTATAGGTGCAGAAGTGGGTTCTGACCTGGGGCAGAAGGGGGTTCAGGCTCCAACCGAGCAGCGCTTACCTCAGGTGGCTCCTGGTTGGTGGCGCAGTGAGGCTAAGGCAGGCTCCCTGCCTGCCCTGGCTCCGCGCTGCTCCCGGAAGCAGACAGCATATTTGGCCCCTAGGGGGAGGCATGGACAGGTGGCTCTGTGTGGTGTGTGTGCTAGGCACCAGCAGGTGCCACCCCCACACCTCCCATTGGCTGTGGCTCCCAGCCAATGGGAGCTGCAGAGTCGGTGCTGGGGATGGGGACAGTGTGCGGCGCTTCCCTGATCTCCCCACACCTAGGGGCCACAGAGACATAACAGCCGCTTCTGGGAGCCTGCCTTAGCCCCGCTGTACCATTCATTAAAATACCGACTGGACTTTTAATGGCCTGGTCAGCAGTGCTGACTGGAGGTGCCACGGTCCCTTTTCAACTGCGTGTGCTGGCCAAAACAAGATGCCTGGCAACCTTAGCTGTTGGGGGGGGGGGGGGGAGAGGGCAGAGACAGAGGGAAGAGCAACAGGGTGTGTGGCTGGAGCTCAAGACAGAAGGGCTGCAGCAAGCGGGCCCTCACAGAGTGAAGGAGCCAAGAACCTTCCTGAAGTCTGGGAGGGACAGAGTAGCCAACTGGGGACACCCCAGGACAGGAGCCAGGAGGAACACCGTGCCAGAGAGCAATCGCCTGAGAAGGACAAATGGGAGCTGAATCCCGTATCTCTGCTGCCCAGAGCTGCATGGGGCTGTGAGTACTGGGGCTGGTGATTTTGCATTGGAAACAAGGAGAGAGGCTGTACCTAGTTAAGTGGGGAGGTAGTCACTCTGTGTTTTGCAGAGAGCGGCAGAAGAGGGCACTGGAGAGTTTGTTGGGGAAAGTTTATTCGTGCCGAAGACAACCAGGAGCACCCAAGACTCGGCACTGGACTGGAACTTTGCCTCTAGGACTCCTGTACTCTGTGTGCAGACACATTGCTCAGTGTCTGCCCTTTCAGACTGTGGTGCCATTGGGCCGATGAGGTCTTGTATTGAATACAACCCTGTTTTGCCATTCCCCCTATATTTTCCCTGTTTGTTTTTTCTCCTCTCATTCCTCTGAAAATAAATATTTCCCTTTTCTATATTAATTGTACTTTTCGTGTGTGTGTGTTCACACTGGGGGGTTTGGAACAGGTGCTCCTGGGGTGGAAGGGACTTTCCCTGCTGCATTCCTGCACGCGCCTTCTCTTTGCCAGAGTGGCCTGCAGAGCAGACTCCATCTTGGCCACAAGGGTGCTAAAGTTACACTTGGAACAGGTGGTTTTAAAGAGAGATGAATAAAGTTTTTAAAAGTGTGAGTTCTATAGGAATCTGGCCTTCAGCTAAAGAGAGAGTGTGTGCACCTCTTCTGTGGTGAAAAATGTAGGACCTGATCCTTTTGCTCCACCTCCCCTTGAAGCCCATGGGACTTTCAATTGTGCCCAAGTGACTTAGGAGCACCAGTTCCAATTGGGACTTGTTCCTTAAGCACTTCGGCCTGAGTCGACAATGCAGGATGCAGCCCTTTGCAATGTGCTTACTTACAATCCACTTGCCAACAACAACAAAAAAACCCTAAATCAAATCCTTTCAACCTGATCTGTAACTTCATTGATTGTGACATGTTGTTAACCAGCCACAGCATGGCTTTCAAATATAGACCTTTTTCGGCTATGACTCTCATTCAGATATCTAGTTCTTTTCCAACACCAGGAAACACAATTTAAATGCAGTAGGCTGCCACTGCAGTGATTACTATAGCATTTAAATGTTACCTCCTTTTAACTCAATCTTTGTCTATTAAAAACCAAGTACTAATGTTACATCCAGGTCTACTATCTGGCATCAACACAGACCAATGTGCATTTGCTCTGAAGATTTACATGCAGAGAAGAAATTTGATATGACAAGCTTTATATTTTCACGTTGGCAATTGAAACAAGGCATGAACATTTTATTACATGCTCAGTACTTGAGTCCATAAGCCAGTCAGCTGCAGGTAGCTGTAGAAGAACTATTTAAGGCAGACACAATTCTGGGCCTGATTTGCCTCTTATTTACACTGGTTTTAGGCTGCTGTAACTCTGTTGATGTAGTTGGAATTACTCCTAATTTACTATGGATGAGGGGCGTGATGCTTTCTCTGGGTGCCCAAGACTGTGAGTCACCATATTACACACCCACCTTCAGTGAGAGGAAGTCTTTCTTGTGATAGCTGGGTGGGTGGTAGGCATAAGCAGACTAAGCAGTTGTTTAGGGCCCTGATCAGGTCAAGGAGGCCCCCTATTCACTGTGTGTGTGTAAATATTCCTGCTTAAGGCTCCCAGTGGGCTAGCACCACCTCTGCCTGATGCTACCAGCCCTTCAGCCACTCAAGCTTATGCCAGCCCTGAGTTTGCCTTGCAGGTTAACACTAGGTGCACCCTAGTCCTCAAGTTCCCCTACAGCACTGGGCATTCACAGAAATTATTGGGTAAGCTGTCCTTAAAGAGACAATACACACACATGCTTATTTGATTCAACTGAATATCAGTTGAATATATAATATATATATATAATAATACTCTAATATAACAACACAGCACTGTAATCTCATTATATTGAAAACAAATATGTTTATTAACAAAGGTTAAGATTTAAGAGCTAATGAGCAAGGGTAAAAAGAACAACAGGTGATACAACAAAAGGTAGAACGTGCTTCTTATAGTCTAAACTTAACTTTAACAGGCAAAAGCCCTTCTCTAAAGAAGTCTATTTTACTTAGGTGCTCTTTACAGTGCTTTCAATCAAACTCTGGTTGAGATCCTGTTTTAATAAATTTAATTGCACTGACTAGTTACTCCTTAGGTGCAGGATAAAATGGGGTCCTCTTGCTTTCCTCTTATACCCCAAAGTTCATGGTTTTTGCACCCCAGACAGGAAATCCCTCTGTGGTTTAGTCTTCCCATGTTGACATCACTGTTTTCATGTGCAATGCAAATGTAGGTCCCATTGTGTTTGGCTTCCAAGCATAGGCACTGACTCTTGAGTGCTCCAGGTCTGGAGCACCCACGGAAAAAAATTAGAGGATGCTCAGCACTCACTGGCAACCAGCTTCCTCCAACCCCCTCAACATCTCCTATCTGCCAGCGGCCCTGCCAATCAACTCCTCTCCTTCCCTCCCAGCGCCTCCCACCCTTCATGGTGTTCTGCGGCATGCAGGAGGCACTGGGAAGGAGGGGGACGAGTGAGGACATGATGTACTTGTGGGAGGGGTGGAACTGGGAGGGAAGAGGCGGGGCAGCGGTGGGAACTTGTGAGAAGGGGTCAGGAGGGGGCAGAGTGGAGGATTGAGAACCCCCGTGGCCCAGAGGAAGCCGGTGCCTCTGCTTCCAAGGCTTAATTTAAATCAGAGACAGGTATAGGTGAATAGAAATGCTTTGTTTGGCAGAAAAACCTGTTTGTCAACTCTGCCTGGTGACATAGTTTAAAACATATTTTTAGTAGGTACACATACTCCTTACACACATCTTGCAATGCTTATGATGACCAGCGTATCACTGGCTTACATTCGATACCTTACAAGTTTCAGAGTAGCAGCCATGTTAGTCTGTATTCGCAAAAAGAAAAGGAGTACTTGTGGCACCTTAGAGACTAGGATACCTTACAAGACACTATATATGGATAAATACTATGATGGCAATGTGTTGGGTGTAGTGAGTTTGTCAAGGCCTCTTAGGAGTTGCTGACACAGAGAAGTAGTGAACCCTTTGCAAGCTGGCACCAGTGGGCTTCTGTGTCACAAGAGGAAACTCAGGCCCTCTATTTTTACCTGCCATACATTTTTATAACGTATGAAGCCTTCTGTGTGAAGATTGAGATGAACTCTTTTGTTCTCAAAACATTAGTCTAAAATTGCATACTAAATATGCCCCACTAGAGTGTGATAAGGATGAAGTGGCTTTTGAGAGTAATTTGCCAAATCACATTGTAAAAACAACTGTGCGTATTGATAGTTATTTGTCAGTGAACATTCTGAAGGGGTAGGCTAATCAGTGACCCATACACATCAGCTGCAATCCTGATGCCAAAGGAGTCATTTAATATACCGAAGAAAAGGTCACAGAGTATGTATACATGCCTTTCACTTCAGCCTCTCTTTGATTAGGTAAATGTGGGCTCTATGATTCCACCAGGGTCTTGGAAGAACACTTCATTTTTTATTAATCCAAATTATTAATGTAGTGTTTTTTAATGTCCAGCCTCAATTTTCATTCTTCCATTTCATTACTTTGTCTAATTATTATTTTTAGATACCCTTAATCATAGTCCTTTCTTTAATACTTGGGCCTTTCAGATCTTTGGAGATGGTTGGTTACACCAAATCTTAATTTTCACACATTACTTTGAACATGTAAAGCACTGCATGTGGTAAGAATGATTCATGACATATTAATTCTGTTAGCTTCATTCTTCTAGCTAAACTACACATACAGTTCATCCTTTTAGCCTTTAATCCCTGATCATTTCTTTTAGGCTCTCAATCATCTTTGCTGTCCATACTTTTCTTCTACTGGGATGTCCATGTCTACAACTGTATGAACTGTTTCAAATGTGGTCACAACATTCTGTATAAAGATGGAATGATTAACTCGCTGGTCCATGATATTTTGATCTTTCTATAGAAAACCCAAGGTTATTTGGCTACCATATCAGATTGTGTAAAATCATATTTATTGTGCTATCTACTGCCATACCTACCTTTCTTGGCATTATTGTTTTTTAAGCATCTCACTTTCCCATTATATTCTGTGCTTTGGTTTTCCCATAAATATAAATGTTACATTTTCCTGTATTGAATCCCATTTGGTTAATTCCAGTCTAATTCTCAAAACTCTCTAAATTTATTTGCATTTTCACTTTGTGCTTCCTCTTTTCCCTTTACCTCCTCTGCTCCCCCCATGCCAGCTTGATATCAACTGTGAATATAATTGATACTCTTTTTTCACTTCTGCTTCCAGATAACTTCTGAAAATGTTCAACTAAACAGGACTCTGGTAGGACCCTGCTAGACACTTCATTCAAACGTATCCTACAGAGATGATACAAGGATCTGTAGGAGGAGACAATACATTTGTATTCATTGTAACCAGTGTTAATGGTGTAGAAAGCTCTGTGGTCTAACTTGGACAGACTATTAAATACAGCTATGGTATGCTAAGAGACATATGAGAAATTGAAAGAGTCACGGACAATTTGCATTGACAAGGGGATTTATTTCATGCTAAAATCTATTTACAAATTATTAGATAACAGGCCTTAGGTACTGGAAAATTGTGGAGACTCTCTTGCCATTATCCATTTATTGGTGTTAGGCTAGAAAATATTTTGTCAAATTGTCATCTTTGGTAGGTTGTTAGGTACATTTACAAGAAGAAAGGGAGTGAAAAATTGAAAGTGGTTTTTTGAGTTTATTTCTCCTTTGCTTTTCCAAACATCTTTCACGGGCATATTTTCCACTGCTTTAAAATAATAAGGATAATAAAAGGAATAATAAGGACAATAGTTAGGATAATAAAATATATTAAACAAAATAAAGCACTGCCTACATGCTGTCTTCACCTCCACGTTCAAATGTACTACTGAGACTGAGAGTCGCAGTGAGTGCAGATCATTTGGCAGTGAAATCCATCCAGAAAAACTTTGTCTCTGCAAGCGCTGCAGCTCTGGGCCTTACATTGCAGCTCTGGGCCTTACATGCCTTCTCTGTGTGAGTCTGTCTCCCTCCAGGCTGCTTCCAGACAAATACCCTTATTTTGCACCTTTGCTTTGTTGCTTGATTCTTCTCTAATGTTGTACCTTGTTTTGGGCCTGATACAGAGCCCTTTAAAGCCTATGGAAATACTCCCACTGCCTTCCATGGGTCTTGGATCAGACCCTTTCATGAGAAAGATCTGGCAAGTATGCTGTGGGGAGCTGCATAATGGATGATGCATATTCTCTTCAAGTTTAATGCACTAATGTGGAACATTGCAGGCATAAGGTAAAAAGTGTTGGGTTATGTCCATTTTGTATGTTTTGTATAATTTCAGGATCCCATATTGATGTTCAAAATGGAGTTTGTGCCCATGTGATCCAGCTGATCACAGTTTCCCCACCTTTTATTTCTCCTCAGAAGTGGTAAACAACTTCTGGATAGAACTGGTTTTTGCCGCCTTTTGGATAGGATTTCCCAGAAGGGGTTTTGTACTCCTTCTCTGGAGTTTCCCACGCCAGATTATATAAATCTGCCCCGAGCACTGCTCAGCGGCTGTTCATGACAGTAAGGGTCAGACTTGCACTCACCTACCCATCCTATCGGTAGAGGGGGGCTAGGGTTTTCCTTCCACATCTCTGCTTCTACTTTGTCATCACCTGCAAGGAGAAGAGAAGGACAGACAGCCATATTCCACTTACCATCATCCACCTTCAGCTGCTGTCCCCCAATGTGCCATCTACTCTTCTACAGACCCAGAGGAACATGAAGGGACTCCCTGGAGCTCCTCTCTAATGGCTTTCAACCAGCCGGAGGATTGAGGTCCCAGGCAATCGACACTTGAGCTATAGAAGGAGGTTTCTGTTAAGGGGTTTACTTACCTGTTTATAGGGTTTATTTTGGGAAAATTATGTATTGCATAATTTTACTGTTTACCCCCTCCTTTTCTTTGGTCCATCCATTGTACACCAATCCCTCAATACACTTTCATTTGTTTTTCACCTTATCATGACTAACTCCTTGTTATTCAATGTGGGATGGACCCTCTATGGGAAGATCAAACCTACCAGATGACAGATGCTGGGTAGGGAGGGTCGAATCTAAGGAAAGAAGAAGCATAGGAATCTTTTGCCTTATCTCACATATATTTCTTTGCCTTTCTGTCCTGTCCTCTAACAAAAGTGCTGAGTGGGACAGGGAGGGCAAAGGAACCTGACCCTGCATGAAAGAGAGTGCAAATGAATGAGCCTTGGGCATAGTCTTGCCTAGTGGCGGGAGGCTCAAAGGGGAACACTAAGCTAAATGCCCCATCAGCACTCACACTTCAACCCCTGTCTCTTCAGACATACCTATCGTGAGTGAGCGAGTGAGCATGCAGGGATATTGAGATTTAATACTACTTACTGCAAAGGATCAAATCTAGGGCTTGTCTTTACTTGCACCCACACATAGTCTCTGCTGGAACGGTGTGCAGTAGTGCACCGACACTGGGGCAGGAGGGAGAGATAGCTCAGTGGTTTGAACATTCGCCTGCTAAACCCAGGGTTGTGAGTTCAATCCTTGAAGGGGCCTCTTAGGGATCTGGGGCAAAAATTGAGGATTGGTCAGGGGGTTGGACTAGATGACCTCCTAGGTCCCTTCCAACCCTGATATTCTATGATTCTATGACACTGGACTGCACACTGTGTGGACTTGACCTTGCACAGAAAAATTGGGTATTTGCAGGGCTAGCAAAAGTTGTGCTTCCCAAATAAAAGTGAGAGCAAGCAGGGAACGAAAGGCATCCCCAAAGCAGGAAGAGAGAACAGTGGTACAGATTCAAGTGAACCATGAAAAATTAGAACACCGTCCCATTAGCAACGAGAGACAAATTAAAAGCTGAACTCTATTAGATAGTAAAATTAAACATTATTGAGTGAATTCAGAGTGAGTGGGTAAAGACTATGGCCACTGTTATAAGAAACCATAATTTTGTATAGATCCAAAAGATTTGAATAAGGCTATTAAGTGTGAGGATTAGCCCATGAGGACAGATGAGGTGGTCACAGCTAGACTTTTAGATGATATTAACATCAAGTAAAGTTTCAGAGTAGCAGCCATGTTAGTCTGTATTCGCAAAAAGAAAAGGAGTACTTGTAGTACCTGAGAGACTAACACATTTATTTGAGCATAAGCTCACGAAAGCTTATGCTCAAATAAATCTGTTAGTCTCTAAGGTGCCACAAGTACTCCTTTTATTTTTATCAAGTAATGTTGTAACATTTTGCAGCTCTGCAAAGAAGGTGAAGGTGATACAGAAAGAGAATGGGGAAACAAACCAGAGAGATAGATCTCCGCACTAGATGTGCTTACAGAATGGCCAGTTTCTGAGTGTGGCAGTGCTGAGGCTATAGGGCCTCCTCCTTTCTCACAATCTCCCAGGTCAGAGCAGCTCATTTAAGAGAATAACCATAAGCTCAATGGTGGGTTCAGGAGCAAATGTGAGAAATCTGACCACTCTGAAGAGCATGAAACTTTGAGGAAAGAAAAGTTAGCTTATGGGCTGGATCCAAACTGTAGTTTCCCAGCAAAGATTCTGGTCCCATTCTGGTTTTTAAAAAGTTCACCTGGAGATCTTTCAGACTGCTTTTGTGGAAGTCAGGAAGAATGAACTTCCTTTCCTTAGGCTCAGGGCTCACCCCTGGTCTGAGCCCCAGAGTGTAATGAAAGCTGTAGAAATATCATTGACATAGCTGATAATGTGGAAGAGGATGATCAATCCAGCTAAAAAAACCTTAATTGTGAATTAGCCTCATGGGGGGAACCTTACGCTAGGGAATGTGGAAAGCTAGGGAAAGAAAGTCAAACAAATGAAGAAAAGGAAAGGAAAAGCGTTACGTCTAAAGACAAAGAGAGGGACGAAAAGTGCAAGGATAAAGTAAAAGAGAATGAAAAAGAATTAAGTTCCAGAGAAGAAAGAAGCACAATTCTTCACTAGTGGACCAATTAAACAGGAGGCAGTATAGTCCGTCCAGTAGGCTCCTACATTCAACAAGTCTAAACTCTAGTAAAAACTAATCTAGTCCTTCTAGTTAAAGTTTTTCATTAGACCATTTGGGGCTTTTCAGTATTTATCTATATGAGAAGCTGAGATTATTAACCCCCCCCTCGCTCCCTGCTCTGTTTTATTGACTTAATTTACCTAGATGCTATTTTTCTATGCATTCTTAAAGGGACATTTTTATATGTGGTCAATAGGGCAACATTTTCATGGCATGCGTATGTGCTGGAGAGGAAAAGGAGGAGAAAATGCAGCTTTTCCCAAACTGGGGGTCATGACCTGCCATCGTAGGGGGTCATGGCTGAGGATTTTAAAAATGTTGTAATTTACTTTCTTTCCAGGTCTGATGTATCAATGAAAATGCAATAACCCTGCAAGCTACTGGCTACTCCCATCTTCATCCAGGAGTTATTTTGTACTCAGTGCAGAAACAGAAACTGCTTGTGTAGATGGCTGATTACATTTAGAGTGGGATGGGGCAGGGTCATTCCTACTGATGCCACGGTTTCCAGGATAAAATGACAGGCAGTTCATTCTTGTCATGGATTCACTGGCTGCTGCTGTCTCCTTCCCCAGCAGCTAAATAGTGGTAAGTTTAAAAAATTCATCTACTGCTTACAACACAGATATCAGCTATATCATGCAGATGTGCAACCTGTGGAACAGCACTCATCATGACCTTCTACTCCAAAACCAAACAACCATGCTACCTGAGCTAATGGAGAATGTCTGATAGCTTATGGTAGTAATTGTAGAAATCGTATATGCTCTATGGGCCAGTCATTTGCTCAAGGGAGACAGTCTCTCTCACACTCTCTCATGCACACAAGCAGCTCTGACCAATAGGGGGTAGTAGTGACACACATGTTCTAGTAATTACATTACATAAGTGACTGAACATTCTTCCAGAAAACCATGAGTTTTTGAATAAAGTGTAGCTATGTAGAATCTCTGAAATGAGGGCAACTCAGGTGAAGATTTTGGATGTTGAGCACCTGTATTGTTTTTGAATCTGCCTAATCTGTTTTTATTGCCTTATACTTGGCACCCTGGAGAAGTCCATCACAGAGATTAGAGCTTGGAAAAAGTATATTGCTAATTGCTCTTTTTAAAAATAATAACATAAGGAAAAATGCTCCTTTCAGAAACATGCATGCACCTTCCAGGAAAGCCAGTGAGGTTATGTATGTGTATCGGTGGGAAAGGATTTAGACAAGAGTACTATGGCTAAGATTTCCTATTTCCCAAAAACAGTCTAGCCCACTTAATATCAATTTGCCTAAGAGACATCCACACTGTTTTCCATTCACCAAACCATTTTGCACCAATTCAGTACCTGCCTGTTTAATATTGATTTATTTTAAACACTATCTTGTTTAATACCAATTGAAAACCACTGATTATCTGATCCAAACAGCTCATTGTGTCAATTATTGCCCCACAGCACAAACATTCTCCCCTCCCCCCACCAATTAACTACATTATAGAAAACAACTGTGTAGAACAATGATATGGACTAACTGGGATGATGATTTCACTTTTTTGTTTTATGGATCCAATCTGATGCACACTGGAGTCAGTGGGAGTTCTCTCACTGGCTTAGGTAAATATCAGTTCAGGAATTATTGTTCTCAGGTGAGTTCACCCAAAAGAGCTGAGGAGAGGATGACATCCACACCTGCTATAAGTTTTATCCCAGTGGTTAGGGTAGTCACCCAGGATGTGGGAGACCCATCCAAGTTCAAGTCCCCCTCCACCTGAGGGGAAGAAGGCATTTGAAAAAGGATCTGCCATCTCTCAGGTGAGTGCCTTAACCACGGCAGCACAGCAGGGCTAAGGCAGACTTCCTGCCTGTCCTCACCCCATGCTGTTCCCAGAAGTGGCTGGTACGTCCCTGTGGCCCCTGGGGAGATGCTCTCTGTGCACTGTCTCCACCCCAAGCGCTGACTCCGCAGCTCCCATTGGCTGAGAATTGTGGCCAATGGGAGCTGTGGGGGCAGTGCCTGCGGGCAGCAATGCGCGGAGACCCCTGGACTCCCCCACCTAGGAGCTGCTGCCAGAGGGGTGTGCTGGTCGCTTTCAGGAGCTGCCCAAGGTAAGCGCCAACCCGTTGACCCCCTCCTGCATCCCAACCTCCTGCCCCAGCCCAGAGCCCATACCCAAACTCCCTCCTAGAGCCTGCACCCCATACCCCCTCACACATACAAACTCCCTCCCAGAGCCCACACCATACACCCAAATTCCATCCCAGAGCCCACACCCCATCCTGCATCCAAACTCTCTCCCAGAGCCTGTACCCCACACCCCTCCTGCACCCCAACCCCCTGTCCCAGCCTGGTGAAAGTCAGTGAGGGTGGGGGAGAGCGAGCAATGGAGGGAGGGGGAATGGAGTGAGCTGGGTCGGGGCCTCCGAGAAGGGGCAGTACAGGGGTGTGGCCTCATGGAAGGGGCAGGGCCAGGGTTTTTGGGTTTGTGCGATTAGACAGTTGGCAACCCCACTGTGCGGGCATGAGGAAGCCCTGGCTGTGCTGGAAAAGCGCCCCCAGCAGTGCAGCCGGCAGCTTGCTGGGCACCAGCCAGTGCAGGCACAGCACTGCCCAAATGTCAGGCAGACCGCATCCACGTGGGTGCAGCTTGTACGTGCATAGCGGCCCATTGACTGTTCTGCCCTGGGGCCCGGAATTGCTGTCGGCAGGCCCGCACATCACCTACTAGAAAATCCCAGATAATGCCCAAAACTGTGGCAGGTAGAACTGACATTTCCCAATCTTGACTAACTGTGGCCCTGTGTGTACAAGAATGCTGCACAGTTTAGCCTAACTCAGTTATTAATTTATATTTACTTAAGCCAGTGTAACCCTTTGCCTGGACTCCTTTATTTTGGTTGAAGAGTGGTGTAGTTTGTTTTAGCTTAATTTGATGCCTAACTGATTTAAGCTAAATGGAAACAGTGCTGATTTCAACTGAAATATGGGCCCCTGCACAGTCTTTTGCACTGGTTTAACTAAATAAATACAAAATCTCATCTTAAGTTTAAACCAGTGCAACTTTCTCATGTATATGCAATAGATGCATACGCAGCTATCAATGATGCTGCTCCAGAAGTGCTTTTCTCCCTTTTGTTTTGTTTATATTTAGGTTTAAAAATTAATACAAATATGCCCTAATTTAAAAAAAAACCCAAAATAAAACTGAAGGCTTCAGAGCATAATGGAATGTAAAACATCCAATGATAGTCTTTAACATTAATTGTCTTTATTTTTTTAAATAAAAAATGATGATGGAAAAATACAGCACGTTGTCAAAAATTTTATTAGAAACTGCACAAAATTGTGATCTGTAGTGTTTTTGTTTGGTGGTGGTTTCTCAGAAATTTCTTTTGGCTCTTAAATGGCTCACAGCAGGAAAAAAGAGAGACACTGAACCTTATTAGATTGTTATTGGTTTCTCCTATCATGTCTCATGGGTAATTCCAAGAATACAATATGACTCTATTCCCCTTTGTCAAACAATTATACTAATGTTTAAAGTTGTGTAGAATAATAGACCTCTAAGCACTTTAATTTGCATATTCCCCTGTTGTATTACATAATATGCACAAAAACACATTTTTTTAAAATAAAATTATTCTTTTGGGTTCTGATCATTTCTGGATGATTCTATTAGCTGTTAATAGGTGTTCACAGTGGTGTGTTGTAATAGGAAATCAGGTTGGAGTTAATGGTTTCCATAAGGTAGAACAGTTTTAGAAACAGTCATCTTGTTTAGCTCAGTCATACAATCAGGGCTCTGTCTTTTAGAACTTAGCTTGGTATATTGAAGAGGCAGGACCATGCTTTCTGATGGTAGTTTTATTACCTTTTTTCCTCTACTGCTCAGTTAATTTGAATAGTTATGGCTATCTGGGACTGTGCAAGCAGAGATTTAACTAGATTTAAGATTCTTAATATTGGTTAATTTGCTTGTCTCAAGACAGCTCTGTAAATGGCTTTTTCTAAGCAATAGTTTTAAATATTTTCTTCACTTTCATAGGCTGTAGTTAAGATTGCTTACTTTACCAACTATAAATTGGCGTGTTATTTATTAATAATGAGCAAATCCACCTGCCCTGAAACAAAGTTATTTTTCTCATCTGTAAACATTCTTCGTTATCTATAGCTATACTAAAAATTGGATTCACAATAATTTTGGGAAACAATACACTTTGGTCTTAGCTTATCAAAAGGAAATCACACCTCAGAGGTGTTCACTCTCAGGGTTCTAATCTTTACTAAAAGCTCTCTATAGAAAGATATTACAGAAGAGTTTGTAACCAGTGTGTTTGGTCATTTGTGTTGTTTGATATTTTCTTTCTTTTCCTATCCTTAATGATAAAATAACTATAACTAATAATTGTGACTATTTGCTTAATCTTGATCATAGTGTCCCCTAAGATATGTAAATGGACTGATTGGCAGTAAAATAAACTGTTAGGAAAAGCTGGCCAACCATTTCTTGTTTCTATAAATTACATTTTTTTGGTAATTTTAAAAACACAATTTAGTGTTCAACAATTTAAAATGACCCCTTCCAACCCCACAGTGACTTGCCCAAGGTCACCCAGCAGCTCAGAAATCCTAGAAAGGAACCTAGGTCTCTTATGTCACCATCTACTGCTTTAGCTACTAGATCATACTGCCTTTCACTTGAAAGTCAGTTGACTACTAGTAAGCAAAGATTGGAGGATTAGGTCTCTGAGGGTTGCCAGTATTTCACAACATAACCACGTTTTTCTAAATTTTTAGAAAGCACTTAAGCATATGTCTACACTGTACAGTAAGCCTGGACTATGACTCAGGTTTGAGCCCAAATCCCCCTTCCGTCCACACACAAATCAGCCTGACTTGGGTCAGCAAGAACTCAGGTTCTCAGATGCTGCTTGTGGGTAGGTAGGAGCCCAACTCCTGCTGTGACTCAGCTCTCAGCCCTGTAATTTTTCAGGATGGACACAGGTCAAGCTGAAGACCCGAGTCAGAAGGTCTGCGTAGTGCAGTATGGCTGGGTTAGCATGGCTGTGAGACCTAGGTCCAGCAATTGTAATCCCAGTGTGGCTGCTCAAGTGAGGGGTTGGAAATACTGAGACCACAGACCCAGGCTTAGTGTGCAGTGTAGAATGAACTTGGCTATGTCTCCAGTGCAAAAAAAACATGAGACAAAAGCATGAGTGCTATTTTAGCAAGTAAAAGTATTAGAATTTCTACCTGCCAGACAAAGGAAGCTGTGGGTGGACTGAGTAACACCAGCCTTGAGCTCCCAATCAGATGAGAGGGAAGCCAGAGGGGTTGAATGGGCATTGAGCAAAGAGATTTAAACTGTCTCCAAGAAAGCATGGAGCTGAACAATAAAGCTCAACTGCCTGTCAAAAGGGAGGAGCAGCAGGAGGAGGGGCTGAGTGGAGCATTGACTAGGTTGCCAGTCAGCAGTGAGGAGGTATAGGGAGGTAGGACTGAACAAGGCAAGTGAGTAGAACCTTCCAGTCAGAAGGGAGGGGGAATGAGTCTCATTGATGTCATCCACACAAGTAATGCCTTGGGATTGGGGGGATTGAGGAAGAAGAGCACTACTGAGCATGCTGGAGACTAAGCCTCTTTTTGAAAGTGTGGTTTATAAATGCTCTGAGCAGAGGCTTGTGAGAATTTGGATGGGAAGAGAGTGGGTTTAGGTTTTTCAGCTGCAGTCATGTAGTTCAAAGTAAGGATCATTGCTAAAAAGGCAAATACCAATGTAATGTTCAAGCCAAGCCAGAATAGTAAATGCTAGAGCCTTGCAAAATTAGCAAGAGTTGCAGCTGCTCCTGCAAGACGGTTTGATTTCAGAGTGAGGGAGACAAAATCTTACAAGCTCTAGGCTGCAGTTAAATCATTGAAAGGCAGTTATTTTTGCTAGACAGGCAAGTGATAGTTTAATTTGCTAAGGAAGCCAGTGTAGGTTTTCTATTAAGATTAACTGCAATTTGATTATTTGCTTCAGCTGCAAACACAACTTGTTTTGAGTTTTAGAAGAGCGATGACCTCTCTCTAATAGTGTATTACAGGCTTTTGTAATTGCAAATTTAGCTGCTACTTCCAGAGCCAAGCAGTTTAATTTGCAAATCTTTCCTTAGATGCTAACTATTTTGAACATATTTCTATAAAAGCTACATGGATACAGATGCTGTTGATTTTTATAAAAAGAAAGGAAAATGTCTAGAACTACACACAGGACTACCCTGGGTTTTGTTGTTGTTTGGTAGGGTGAGGTGAGTTTAAATGTCCTCCCACCCACCAAGAAAAAAACACTTCAATCAATAAACAATTATACAGAAGGGGAAAGCACATGACATAGAGTATGTTAAGGAATCTTGAGAAACATAAGTTTCAATACATTTTCCAGAATTAACTGAAAGATAAATATGCATGGGTTCCATGTCAGGGAAATGAAATGGCTTGCAGAAATCATAAGATGCTCTCTGTGAGGAACAGTCCTCTAGTAAATGGGTGTAAGCCATTTAGAACTGATGACTTGCATATGCATTTCAACTATCTGAAATGCATAGAAATAACAAATGTATCGCTTTGTCTGCTAGATGCTCTTATTTCTGGATAGCTTCCTTAACATTCCCCATGAGGAGATCCAAGCATTTGCCATCTTGTTTAACTGCACTTATACAGTCATTAAACACGATTTCAATTTTAAAGATTTTTAGATACACTACAATTTGGAGGCCAAAACTGGCCTTGATCAGACTATATTAACATCCACTGAGCGAGAGATTTATAAAGGCAGCTGCAAACTTTCTTGAGAAACTGTCAGAAATGCATACAAAAAGCTAGGTTTATTACTGTGCTTGTTGATGGAACCACAGATAGGTCTGTAGTTGAGTGAGTTTGTATATGCCAGCTTCTTCAAGAATGATGTTGAAAAATTGGAGAGGGCTCAGAGAAGAGCTATGACAAAGATTAAAGATTAGAAAGCATGCCTTACAGTGATAGATTCACGGAGCTCAATCTAATCAGTTTATCAAAGAGAAGGTTAAGGGGTGACTTGATCACAGTCTATAAGTACCTACAGGGGGAACAGAAATTTGATAATTGAGAGCTCTTCAGTCTAGCAGACAAAGGTATAAGAAGACCCAACAGCTGGAATTTGAAGCGAGACAAATTCGGACTAGAAATTAGGCACACATTTGTAACAGTGAGGGTAATTAATCATTGGAACACTTACCAAGGGTTATGGTGTATTCTCCATCACAGGGAATTTCTAAATCAAGATTGGGTGTTGTTCTGAAAAATATGCTCTAGTTGAATTACAGCTTGAAATGGGAATTAATTCAGGAAAGTTCTGTGGTTTGTGTTATACAGGACATCAGAGTAGATGATGACAGTGGTTCCTTCTGGCTTTAATATCTACAAATTTTGTACAGCTCTGGGAAATTTTGTACTTGCCTTGGAATCTGGGACTGCTGATGATATCACAGAAGAAATAAATAAGATTGAAGTGTTTTGGGGATCAAGGCAGAAGAGCGAAATCAAAACTGGTTGCCTTGAATTTAGAAGGTCCAGCAGCGAATATGTGCTGTTTAAATGATGGGCAGGGCAAATTTAGACAAGATACTCCTGATGTTGGTGTGGAACACTGGGTCAACCACAACCTTGAGCTTGTCATTTTGGATCTCAGAAAAAGACAATCCCTGTCTTCAAAAGTGAGTTTAGTTGGAAAGATATTCTTGATGTTTGTTATTTAAGTTCCAAAAGATGAAGGCAATTTTCAGTTTTTTTGCTGCTGGTGTGGAAGCAACTCAGAGCTATTTGGGAGTTATGTACTACGCATACTGACTTGCTAGTCAAACCATTACGTTGAAGGTGGTGATTGGCGGGGGAAAAAAAAGCATTTGGTTATCACTCATCTGGAACACTTCAGAAACTAAGTCGGGGCTGAGATAGCCTTTGTTAGGAATATTCTTGAGAAAACCAAGAGAGGCAAATTTTTGAGCACATTGTGTTCTGTTAGTGAACTATCACTTTTCAAGGAGATCTCTTGTGTTTCTGAAGCATTGCAAAAGTGGTATGGTGGGACTCCCATCAGTCAAAGAATGTCTTGGCACTCATATCCAAAAATATATCCCTAAAGATGTCAAATCTGAAAGGGTAAGCATTTCTGTGTCTTTATGACATGGATTTTTCTGAAGCTTTGCCTATATGCTTGGATTTGCCATTGAACGTACAAATCTGAGAGCCACAAGGCTACTACACCCATTATTCACCATGGTTTAAGTGCTTTAATTCCTCCTAGTGGCCGAGTGACTAAAAAAGGTACCTCACCCATTATGGCATTGTACAAACTGACAATCAGCCATTTCACTTTACCCAGGTATTGAAAAAAGAAGAGGAGAGTGCCCAGGTTGGTATTGCCTTTAAGATGACACTTGAATCCCATCAAATCCACAACAATTGGCAGTGCACATGCATGTTCATCAAAGCTCTTAACCATCAGGTCACTTGTCTTTCAGTTCTTGGTGGAAAATACTGTTCTCATTGTGCTGTACCAGAACAGGGGTTTTCCACAATGACCTCAAGCAAGCAAGCATATATATATATATAAGAGAGAGCAAAGCATACTCCAGGGTTTGGTGAAGATACCAGTAAGTGGTCCAAGTGTTGATGATTTCTGGCCTCATTGCGCTATCCCCTACTGAAATCAATTTCTCAACGAAAAAATACAAGAAATTCTAGAACAGTGGTTTTCAACGTTTTTTTCATTTGCAGATCCCTAAAACATTTTGAACGGAGGTGCAGACCTCTTTGGAAATCTTGGACATAGTTTGCAGACCCTCGGGGAGTCCACAGACCACAGGGTGAAAACCACTCTTTTATGGTAACAACAACCTTTCATGGACCCTTGAGACATAGTCTGCAGACCCCAGGACAACCATGTTCAAAATCAGTGTTCTAGAACACCATTAAATAGACAATGGCCTGTCTCAATGAATTCTATAGCACATTTATATCTTGGGGTTTGAATCTAGGGTCAGACAGCTAGAAAAGGAACTAAAACAAAAATAGTCCAATCAAATTAATTTTGCTCCTGGGGATGTTAAAAAGCACTATAAAAGCTAGGTATTAATATTATAATCATTTAATAAATCAAAAAACAACTTCCTCTCACTGGAAACTCAATTTCCAGCAGATGGCAGGTGGAGGAACCAAGTGGATTGAATCTGATTTTTAAAATATCAAAATTGAATGATATGAAGAGATGCATTTTACAGAGGAGAGATTCTCTGGAGTGCATGAAATTTATATGTGAGATGTAAAGTGTCCATAATGTGAGAAGATTAGATCAGAGAGAAAGGTCCTCTGAGAATTACCTTGGCAATGCAGGAGAAAAAAGCCTAATTCCTCTTCTGTGAGGTAGGCAAGGGTTGACAAATAGAATATAAATGTAGGAATCCAAAGATTTTTTTATATAGGTGAGTACAGCTGTATACTGTACAAAGATGAAACCCTGCACAAACAGAAAATGTAGACCGCTACAACACAATCTCAATCATAATCATTTTGGGATTAGGGCACTGAACTGGGTCTTAGGAAATATGGGCTCAGTTCCTGGCTGTGCTACAGATTTCCTTGGGCAAGTCACGTGTCTTCCTTTCCCAGCTGTAAATTAGGGGTAATATTTCCTTTCTCGTGACCTTTGTCTGTCTTGTCTATTTAGATTGTAAGCATTTTATGACAGGGACTGTCTGCTACTTTGAGTTTATACAGCACCTAGTGCACTGGTTTTCAAATCTTGTTTGGGTCCTCTAGGTGCTCCCCTAGTACAAATATTAAATGACAACAAAGGAGGGAGGTTGGAGACAGTGACTGAAAGAAGATCTGGGTTTTAAAGAGGTCCCCTGGCACATGTGAAGAGGGAGGCTGTGTTCCAGAAAGGCACATATTGGAGATTGGGGTGAGACAGGAGGAGCACTCAGGAAAATGGATTATATTGAGCACTGAATCTTATCATCATCTCATTGATTATGAGGGAGATTACGAGGGAATAAAAATCAGCACTGCAGATGAACCTTGGCAATATTGACTGCACCAGAATTAGCATGAGACTAAAGTATTTATTTGATATAGTGATAAGGGTTGGATCAGAATATATTTAAAGGATACTAAGCTAAACTTTGCCATTTAGGCATAGGCTGGTATTCGTCCCTGAACTCATTGGGGCACAGGGGGAATGTGCAGGCTGCACTGTCCTGTAGGGAGTAG
The DNA here is from genome assembly GCF_009764565.3 of Dermochelys coriacea. NCBI lineage: Eukaryota > Metazoa > Chordata > Testudines > Dermochelyidae > Dermochelys > Dermochelys coriacea. Next base: position 122,313,844 of record NC_050069.1, on the reverse strand, counting down.
GATGTATCTCCCTAAAGTGTGTCTGTCCATCTCTGCTTCCGCCATAGCCCTACCCCCTTTTGGAATCAGAGGGAGCAGTCCCTGTGCTCCCATGAGGAGCTGATGTTCCAGGAGAGGCTCTTATGTGAGGTGTACAGGGTGGGTGGGAAGACTCCTTGTACCCACCCAAAGGCCAGAGACAATCCACTGGTGGCCAGACTGCTTGCATAGTTTTTAAAATTATTCTTGATCTATGTCTTTGTAGAGTTAGCAATATCAAAATGTAGGTAAGTGATACACCTGTTAAGAGGTGGCTGCGGAGGGATGGAAAGGAAGAAAGCTAGCAGTAGAATTGTTTCCTGAGTGTCTGAACTGCTATTCTGATCAGCACAAGCCTCTCTTGATAAACACTCTATCAACTGGTGGTGGAGAGTGAAGGAGGTCTGAGATTTTCATATCAGACCCATGGTGTTATAAAGTGAGCTACAGTGTCCCACTTAAATTTTTTATCTAGAACCACTGCAATGTATGTTATACTCTTGTGACTTTAACAGCTTACATTGGCTGTTGTCTAATGCTTTAACTAGGCCCATGAACCACTGGAAGGATTTTGTAATTGTGGTTTCTGATTTTCTAAAAACGTGAGTAGCAACAGTTCTTCCAGAGGGTAATCTGGAAAGGAAACATACCTTTTCCCTAAGCAAAAACTTCTCTTAAAAATTAAAGAAAAATCTGTTACTTGTGCTATTCCAGGAGTAATTTTTTCTCTCTCTGAGAGACTTGCCTATGTATGGGCTTGAGAATCTAAGGGCTTGTCTACAGAGAGAAATTTACTGGAATAATTATATAATTATAATTGCATTGTGGATCCATTGTTTCTGAATGCATGCCTAGTGAGGAGTTTTGTTGACCATGCTTGACAGCTGTGGGCTCATTGCCTAAGTCTTTTGACTGAGTTCCCTCATTTTGAAGCAGCTAGTGTTGTTTGGATACTCAGAGTCTGCATTAGACTCAACAAAAAGGTATTGGAATAATCAGCTTTTGCAGAAGTAACTAGAAGTTTCTTATGAATGGTCTTGATTAGGATATACGGGTCACCAACTGTCTTTTAGGCAAAGTGTCAGAGCTACTCAAAGGTGTATGTGAGTGCATCTCCCTTTTTAGCTGGTGAACTAATGGTGTTATAATTAGTAGAGAGTCTCCTGTAGCTAAAGAACTAAGGGTTTGTGTGTTTGGAGCAGAAGAACCTGAATTCAATACTTCATGTTGCATGTGTACACAGTATGGTCATTACTGTAGTATCTGAGCTGTGTGTAGCACATGGATTTGTTTTGTAAACAATTTGCATATTCATTATCCAGTTTTGGATACATTTAAAACATTTAATAAGTCTTCCCTTTCAGTGTAATTATAAAATCATTGAAGTTAGCGATAGAGAAGACTTTTGTGGCCAGATTTTTAGAATTACATGTACACAATTGCACAGCTAATTTGCCCATTTTTGTAATGACTACACAAAAAATTGCAGACTTCCACGTATAAGTGGCCAGTTAGATGAGAAAGTGGCCATCTATAAACCCAAATACCCAATTTATGTATGCAGTCACTGAAACTAGGTGTCCACGTCATGTGAGCGTGGATTTTTGCATCCCCAGTCCTGAGACCTGGCCCATCAGTTCTCATTTCCATCTCCTTGCCAATGAAGAATTGTCCTGAGACTCTGTTTTTTTTTTTTTAAAGGATTATCAATTTGGAAGGTTATATTTGAATTGTAAATTGTTTAATTTATTAGAGATTGGCCTGAACCAACCTCCCAGATCTGAACAGCCTTGCACTCTGGAGATCTAGATCTAGATCTAAATTTTGCATTTCGATTCCTTTTATTACTATTATTTTTATTGCCATAGTACCTAGAAGTCCTAGTCATGGACCAGGACCCCATTGTGCTAGGTGCTGTACAAACACTGGTTCTCTCCTTCAAGTGACCTTTCTGGCAGCAGACGTTTGTATGTTTTCTAGTTTTGAACCACATAGACTACCAGTGGTTCTGAGAAGTGTAATGGTGTCGCTCATTTTCCTGTGCCCATGCTAAAAAAGTCAGAAGTCTTTCAAGAGCACAGTTCATTACTGCATATTACAAGTTGACTTGGGAAATGTGCTTCTAAACATATCCTCTTGAGGCAGAATGTACTACATTTCAGCTGCCATACACAGATATAGACCTGAGTATTTAAAAAAAATTGCAGTATATGTATGCACAATTCAACACATAAATGGGCCTGACACATTTATGTATTTCTGTTTTGGAGGTACTTAATGGGTTCCAACTGGAGACTGAGACCCAAGGAGCTTACAAATGCTCCAAGAAGCGTATAGTCCAGATAGAAGATGAGACAATAGGCAGATGTAACAAACAGCTGGAGGCACACAAGATAACAATGGGATAATTAGGTTTAGTGTAATAAGCAGTGGTTGCAGCATGCCAACTGCCTAGTGATTGTTGAGTGGTTTGTGCACATTGCAGCTGAGGTGAGTTTTGAAGTATTGCTCAAGTGTTTTTAAAAATATAGCCGTTCTTATTGGGGAAAAGAATGGAGCTGGAGAGCTGCTGCTCTTCAAAGCATGCTCCTGGTGGAGATACAGGTGGCTATTGGGGTAGCACCTGTGCTTTGCATCTGCACCCTTTGTAAGGAAGCTGTTGCACATGTGCAGCTATCTGTCAGTTTCTTATAAGTGTGATGCAAATAATTTATCTTCCTTATTTATATTCTGTAAATTTAAATTAATAGTTTTTTTTACCCTAAATCTTTCAAATTCGATAGTAGAATGTAAGATATTCAAGTGTGTAATAAAATTTGCCCATGAATTAGAATCCCCTTTCCAGATCAAATAAATATCATTACTGTTCATTATTGCTAGTGGCTAACAGCCCCAACTGAGATGAGCATCCTATTGTGCTAGGCATTATACAAACATACAGTGAGGGAAAGCCTCACAGATTAAATAGTTTACAGTTTAAATATCACATCAATAAATCTCATCAGCATATTGCAATCATAAAAATATCTCTTCTTAATCTATGTTAATGTATATATTGGTCCTTCTTCAAATAAACCCATATATAGACTTATAGTTTTGCATACACTGGAGCCTTGTTTGTAGCAATAGCTCTTAATTGTAAATAAGCGTCTGAAATAAAAAATAATTCTAATATGATATAGCTAATATACCAATTCCCATATACAGTAATATTCAAACAATATCTGAGAGCATTTACACCATACGATATAGATGTACATAAGCCCCCTGCATCAAGGGAGCATAGATCTAGCTTAATCTTTAATATGCAAAGTTCTGATTTCAGAAATGAATTGTGTTGTCTTTTACACAATGGCAATGCATAAACCAATGGCTGTGAATAAAAATCTTTATATTTTGAGAATGCTTCTGTCAATGAACAAATATCAAAAACTTCTGGATATCCAGGAAGTTAGAGATGTGAATATTATGTAGCAGGAAAAACAGGATGAAATGGATGATCCTGTATTATTTTTTTAGTTTCTATATCAATCATTTTAACCCCATTTCAATAATGTTGTGCATTTGCTTTTCCTAGTGAAATGTGAGGATCATAATAAACCATCTGTAACAATTTATGTCTGTTAATTCAAGTTACTTCAAAACTACAATTGCTTTACTCTGATCAGGTGACTCAATAATAATTTGGTTATCCCTTGATAATTGTACCTGAGAAAGAGCTGAAGCAGTAGAAAAGTCATTACTTATACATTTCTGGAAAAATGACATATGACATGTAGTATATATTTTATTATCATTTTCAGTATACAACTTGGCTATATTTTTGATCTTTTACTGCTAGTTTGCAGTAAACTATTACTTATAGTAATAAGACACAGTTGCTCACAGGACATTTGAACCCTGCTTTTTGTTTCTGAAACTAGATTCTTTGGTTTGTGTAGTGCTAATCCTTCTTCTATGTAACTTTGCACTGCAGCCAGTGTGTCACATAATTTTCCTTATGGGTCTCCTGAAGTCCTGGGGGTCAGCCTGCAAAGTGAAAAATGCAGAGATATAGGATTGGCTCAGTCAGCTGAAAGTTACGGGAAGGAAAAAGCTCCAGTTTCACTCAAGGAAAAAAAAAAAGAAAGAAAGGAGCCATTCAATACAGACAGAGGCAATCTGGCTGAGAGTCAGCGAGGTTTAAAAATCCGAGAGGTCCAATAACTGAAAATCTATATACATTCAAAGCAATATTTTAAATACCGCACAAGTGCAGATAAAAAAAAAAGTGTGGTGGTTTTTCCATCTTGCTGGTGCATATGGCCAGCCATGTTCCAAAACCATGTAATATTTCTTTCTCAAAAACTCTGAAAGTATGTGGCTAAGTCCAGCCTATGTTGTCAAAAGATGTGGGTGAAGGCCTCCTATTGGAATGACTCCTTTGGTCACTTTTCAGTAGGATGATGGCTGGCTGCTTCCACGAAAAAATGAATTACTTTTGTTATCCCATTAAAATATGAACACTGCCCTTGTTACTGTAAAAACTGCGCTAAGCTAAGGTTCCAGCAATGGTACAGTCATTAGCATCTGAAACTGAATTACTTTCTGCTGACAAGGGTGTAGTTTATAGTATTCATTTCGTGCTGAATAAAATGACATGAAAAATAAGAGTCCTGGGATTTGAAGCACCTGGTTGTGAGTTTATCCCATAACTTTCACACTCCCTCCTTCTTTATCTCCCTCCCCAGTGCGCGCGCGCTCTCTCTCTCTCTCTCTTTTTAATCCCCTTATTCATTGTTCCAGCTTCTTCCCATAGTCCCAGACAGGCTCTGAAGCCATACATGAAAATTCAGGCAAAGGGCAAGAGATCAGTGAATAAAGCACTGAGTACTTACCTCTTAGAGCCCGTTATACTGTCAGCTCAGAGTTAAAGTGCAATAAATCTGGAGCTCTCACGTCAGTCCCTGGTGTATTGCAGTCCACCTCATAAAACTACTACATAATTAAGTACAGTTCAATACAATTGGCAGTCTCTGCTCAGCAAAGGCCTAGGACTGAATACATAAACTTGCTCTTGGTCCCTGTAGGTTGAGGGCTCAGCAGGGGAGTGAGAGCGGCAGTTGCCAGTACAATCCTTTTACCTGCTTGTGAGTAAAGAGAGAACTTCTTTGGGTTCCAGCATTCCTGGTGAGCACAAAGGAAAGATCAGACTAGTCCGCTCAGGTGACCCCTGAAAAGGAGTGATAGTGGCTTTATAGATAGGTTGTCTTTGTTCTCAAACAGGCTGGTAGTACCACCAAAAATTGTGACTGTCCACTTTTTGTTGGCCAGCGCAGAGTGACTTGCTGGTTTCAGTTTAGTTCTCAGTGACACGGTGTAATGGCACCTTGGCTGGTGGTCTCAGTGGAGTGTCCGAGGCTGTAAAGACTGAATTATCCTGTCATGTCTAAAGGTGATTGGTTCTCCATGTCAGTGTCAAGTTACACTGTCACTTTGTATAAACACAGGGCTTTGGTCTCCAGGGCAGCTAAGCCAGCACCTGCCATAAATATAGAATCTACTTCTTAAGAAAGGCACAAACTGGCAAAAGAAGCAGCATGGTTTTGCCATTTATTTCTATTTATATAAATATTTCCATCCTCCCTTATCCCTGACGTCTAATCAGAGTTCTATAAACATTTACTTCAACATCTCTGCTCAATAACCTGTTAGACTATCCTGTCTGTTTAAAAGAATGAAGTAGTCCAAAAGGTCCTCTGTTCATTCTTTAGTGTCCCATGCCTATAACTTCTTCAGGCTATCTGGGAGCTGCAAATAGTAAGCTCTGTAAGACGCCTACCACACACTTTGGCCTTTAATAGAAGTACTGTAGTGAATGCTCTCCACTGGGCATATGTTCTTCTAGAAATTAGTCAAATCTCTTTTTTTTTAAAAAAAAATAATAATAATTTTTGCTTAATCACTGTTAGAAAGTGTTTTAAGTGACTTTTAGCTCATGGTTCATGTTACTGAGAGTGATGGATATTGCAGCTGGAGAACTGGTCATATCATAGCGGTGCCCCCTAGTGTGACTAGAAGGTTCTTGCAGTCAGTTTTTCCACTTCGCAGTAAATGCAGGCTGGCTGTAAATGTTCAGTCTGGGCTGTGAAGCTTTGCTCACAAAATGTCTGAAGGAGGGGAATTAATTTGCGTTTTGAAAAATTAAAATATCCATTTTGAGTTGTATATGTGAAAAATAAATCAGATGGCCTAAACCAAAGCCCAGATCCAAACAGTCCCCACTTTTTTGACTGGTATTGATATATTTTTAGCAACTTCACAGCTCTTTTTGGGGTCAGATTCACTCCTTGCAGAGGGTTCCCAATAAATGTAACCCTTTATCCTTGCTGATATGCTAGCATCTGGAAGTGCCAACCAAGATCAAGGTCCATTATGCTAAGCTCTTAACATACACTTAGTAAGAAGCTTTTTGGGAAGGAATGCTTTAACATTTAACTAGGCAAGATAGACAGAGGAGGTACTGGTTTCGATATTTTTAGAGATAAAGAACTAAGGACATGGAGGGGGAAATCCTGGCCCCTTTGAAGTCAACGGTAAAGCTCCTATTGACTTTAGCAGATGAGGGTTTCGCCTACAGAAATTGAATGACTTACCAAGAAAATTTGTGGCTGCACTAGGAAAAAAACCCAGAGCTCCTTAGTCATATGATCAGCATTCTACTTTAACTGTTCCAACACTGTATGATAGTAACTAAGTATTATTATCCCCATTTTACAGATGGGGAAAATGTAACCCAGAGAGACTAAGTGACTTATCCAAGCCACAATGAATGAATGGCTGAAATAGGAATAAAACCCAGGTCGCTTTACTTTCAGTCTGAACCATATGAAGCCAGGTCTCCTGGACCACCCGGGTCTCCTGGTCCTCCCTTTGGCATTTGAATTCGGAGCTAGATTTGAATTTCATGGCTGGTCCCTATTTATGTCTTGGGCTGAAAAAAAACCGTAGAGGCAAACACCCTGAATGCTTAGGAGTTCAAGATCTGGATTCAGAGCCAGATCCAAATTTTGGGAATCGAGTATTTTCTCTTAAAACAAAATAGAGGTCAAGGATTTGGATCTCTCAACTTTTTCAAAAAAGGGTCTGGGATTTTTTTAAAAAGAAGAAACCAAAGTTTATAACCTCTTTTTCCATAAGGCAAGCTTCTGGTTAAAGTCATTTTGGGGAATTTCTTTTTAAGTTGCTGGCATACAACCATGCAACTTAGTGGAGTAAACTCTGCCTGTGTCCAAGGAGCTTGCACAGGTGTAAGTGAGGGTAGGCTTTGTCTCACTGTCCTCGCAGTATCCACCACACTTCTGGAGGATTGCTGTATTGTCATCATTACAGCAGCATGAAACAAAAAGTTTTGCCTTGTTTCATAAACCTTTCTAAGAACTTGAGGCCATAGCCCTTGGTCTAACTGAGCTGTGCTTGGTGTGAAACCAGAATGGTGTGGAGAATGGTCCTCAGCATAGTTTTGAGGAACTTTAACTTTTGCCTGTAGAGGGACTGTCTGGCAGTCAGGGATTGATGAGATGTAGAGATGTCCTAACCAGGTCCTCTTCCCCTGGACCTGCTTTCTTTTGCCATGGGTCAGTGGTTAGCATAGGAACACCTATGGCAGCTCTGTGACACGGAATGATTCCTCAGTATAGGGGAAATGCTCATGGGCTTGGTTAAAGCAGCTCTGTGTGTGCTTTGCACCAGCAGAATGTCACAGAGCAGCACTAAGGATCTGGCCCCTACCCTGAATTGTGAATGAACTTGGACTGATGTTTTGAATGCAGAAGTTGGTGGCTTTGGCTGTCTCAGGTGGTGCAAATCTACACACATTGCAACTGAAAAAAGAGTTTGCATAAAGTCCTGCAAACTCGCATCGAGGCTTTTGTATAGCGCTGTCTCTGTGGTATCATGCTGTTATGTGTTGTAACTGCATGACTGCACACGGGGCCTATGTGCTCATAGGGAGAGTTGCCCTCTTAGTAGAATAACAGAATGGTAGAGTCCTCTGCCACAGAGAGAATTTTACCCTAATTGCAAAACTCCCACTGATTTCATTGGGATCGGGATCAGATGTATTGACAGTGATGGCTAAGAGGATAGAGAATGCACACTCCATAGTTCTCCTTTTGGAACGGGTTTTGAAAGCTGAGACTTAATGAAATCCTCTTAAATTCTGCATCAAAACTTTTACAGCTGGAAAGTTAGAAGACAAACTCTTCTACTAGCTCTTGTTTTAAAAGTTGATTTGTTTAATAACTGTTTGAAGTTTGATTGTTTTCTTTATCCCAGTTTCATCAGCTTCTTAATTACTTTTTCAAACTTGTGTTGGCTGGGAAATTCAGAGGGAGAGTTCAGAGGAAAAAAGAGTGACTACATGCAGGTTCTTTTTCCAAAAGGAAGTTTTAGCATTAAGGGAAAATTCCGTCCTCAGTTACACCATGTGCTACCGTCATAGAGTGGGAAGGAGTATGGAGACAGAATCACTTTGCTCTCCTCCCAATAATAATGAAGCTACTGTGCTCTTTCTGAGCTGCAAATGGGAAATCTGCCTCTGAGCTCTTACTACAAGATTTATTGCAATAGTCTATGTCACAGATGCATACTGTATAGTTACTTGATCAAAGCCCATAAATCTGGTGACTTTGCAAAGACGCTATAAGCAACCTGTGACCAGGGATGACGTCTGGTCTTCTCAAGTCAGCTCCTGATGGACCCCAGTCAGACACTAAGCCCCTGAAGCACCTGCTATTAAGAAATGAGGGTGGTCAAGAAAATAGCTGCACATCTCCTACTTGATGCCACCAGTGTCATTTTAATTTTGGGCTAGATCCTTGGCCTCACTGTGGCTGCTTTGTACCCCTTTGGCACAACCATGCTCAGAATTTCACAAGAAGATTGCCTATGTATAGGTGAATCCTTTGGAGGGATCAGGTCACTCTAGTACCACATATGTCCCCCTTTCTGTCATATGGCATAGAGGGTGTTTCTGGGAGAAAGGGAATACGGCAGGAGCTGCCAGAACAGTCCTTTGAGACTGGGAGCAGCAGGCTGTCCTGTATTACACCAGAAGACTTGTCTGGCAGCCATCACAATGTCACATTTCATCTCTGGCACCAGATGGGCATTGGATTCACAAAGGCTGGACTGGAGAATCTGGCTCTTAGTTTCTGTCAGCATTTAGTCACTAATTTCTGCAGCAGCATTCCTCGCAGGGCTGGGCACAACTGGAGGTGGGAGCAGCCTCTAATACCCAGTATGAATCGGAAATAGGGTAGGGGGTGGGATGTCTTCTAACATACCTAGAGATGCTGGAGTGAGTGGAGTTTAGATGCACTCGAACCTGGACCTATTGAGGCATAAGGAGTACATCTGACCCTGTGCCAGAGCTCTGATTCCTAACAGCTGCTAATGGCAAAGTTCATTGTTTCAGTCCTACTTTCCAACAAGGCCCCAGTTTGATTATGCAAAGTATAATTAAAATGGTGGTTCTGACTAAGGGAGAGAAGAGACCCATTCACTTGTGAAACGGAGACAAGTGTCTCTTAAAAGTGTTTTGCAGATTCCATTTTTTAATCATTCCTATTCAATAGCTGTTTGTTTAGCTACCAGATGCATTGGAACCAGTCACCACAGTTCTCCCTTAAGGTGGGCTACCCATTTGGCGTCGGCAAAGGGGTGAGCATGACAAGTCTGTAGTCACTGGCAGGGTACCTTTCTGATGTAATGCCAGGGGATTGTCTTTCCACATGCAGGTAGTAGAGCCTCACACCTCCAAAGTCATAAAAGTAAGGCTTTTTAATCCACAGTTGAGAATTAAAAACTCCAGAAGCCAGACCCAGTGGGACAGCGCCTTGATGTTGCCATGCTGGGTACTGGAGTTTTTAATGCCTAACTGTGAATTTCCTAGCTCATTTTTTGTGGGGTTAACACTTTTGTCATACAGTCTTTGTTGTGTGAGTACTGCCACACTGTCAGCTTGAAGCTGAAATGCCATAAATCTGGTGGTCTCATGTCAGTCCCCTATGTATTGCAGTTCACCTCATAAAACTACTACTTAATTAAGTACAGTTTGGTACAATTGGCAGTCTCTGCTCAGCAGCAAAGGCCAAGGACTAAGCACATAAATGTACTGCTGTCGTATTTATGCCATGAGGAACAGTAAAGGGCCTCGCACTGCTGAAGTGTGTGTGTGTGTGTGTGTGTGTGTGTGTGTGTGTGTGTGTGTGTGTGTGTAATTTAAGCAGAGCTGACAAAGAGATCCCTTTAGAACAACAGAAAACATTTATAAATCACTTTAAACCCCACTCTTTTAATCAGAGAGCAGCTTTTCTATGCCTGAGGGGAGTGCTTTCTTTTTTTCATATACATGAGTACCTCATCCATTCCAAAAAGTTTAAAAATAAACTAACAAATTAGAAGGAAGTGTATGAACATTTGTGAATTGTTAGCATGTCCTGGTTTTTAGGGTTACCCAAATGCATTGTTTCAGGCTGTCTCACTCTAAGAATAAGCAAGAGATTATAATAATTAATATTTAATAACTCTTGGCACCTCTTAATCCAAGATGTCCAAGAACTTTACAAACATTAATGCATTGATCCTCCTAGTGCTCCTAGTAGAGGGGTAAATATTATTACCCCCCTATACAAATGGGGAACCTGACGGTTGGGGAGTTAAGTGACTGTCAGTTGTGCAGCAAGTCAGTGGTGGAGGCAGAAATAGACCCGCAGCCTCCTGACTCCAAAACTGTGCTCTAACACCTAAGATGGTCGTCTTATTGACTGGTATTTGTTCCAATTAAAAGAATTGTTATTATCCAAATAATAGGCATCTGAACGGCCAAAATGGCTTCTTCTTTGGTGATGACTGGATAAGCGCTACAGGCTTCTCTTCAAGTCCTTATGTCTTCTGTCTACTTAATAATATATTCCGAGGATTTATATAGTGCCCCTCTCAGTGCCTGTGAGTTATCATTGCCTAAGTTAGGGAATAGCAAGAATGGATGGTGTTGACAGCTGGGAGATCCAAATTGAAACAGATTGGAGAATTCCATATACTGACCCAACAAGCCCTGGATATATTATAATAGAGGCTACATGGCACCTTGCCCTGACATCATTTCACACCCCGCCTCTTTCCATACACTCTATTCATTCCCTAAAATCTGTTATAATCCATGGCAATTTTGCATTAAAAGTAATAATAGGCTATTGACCTGAAGTCCCCAGCATGAAAAGTATTTATTCCTCAGTACTAGGGACAGACCTATAATCTGTAAGCCCCCCCCAAACAAAGCAATGATTTTCCTCTGCCTTGTATTGAGATCCAGGGTCAGGTGAGGTGATAGGTTTCCTCCCCCTTCTGCTCATGCTGTCAGAAGGAAAGATCAGGGTTGGGCAGTTAGTTTCCTTTCCCTCTTGTCCCATTGCAACACACACCAGGAGTTCCTGAATACACAAAAGTGTTTGTGTTCAATGCTTGTCACTGCTCAGTACTGTCATTTATCAAACCAGTGGAAGTACAAAAAATATACAACATGGAGACAGTTGTAGGCATTTGAAAAGCTTAATGAAAAAGAATGTGATTTTTTTCATCTGCCCTGAAAATCTGTTGCAATTTCCATTAATATATGCATTATAAATCTCTGTAACAAGGAGAGAAAAACAAGGCTAGCAAGATTTTTCTCCTAAGGATAGAAAAACATGGAAGGTTAATGGAAAAACTGCACCAAGTGATGCACATCTCTCATGTATTGCAACAAAACAGTGCAAAACTCAGTGCATCTGAAAGCTAGCTGTGTCTTTCTCACAGATCTCAAGAGAAAGAAATGGAGAAGTAGCAAATCTCCCCACATTACCATAGCAAACAAAATGGTAATCTGACACCAGGATACAGCATGTTTTCAAAATACTTCTTACTACTATAGTCATGTGCATCAGAGCATGAAAATGAGAGTAAGCTAACTTAAAGTGGAGGTGGGGCAATACAACAATCCGGATGCAGGGTCTTTTTGAAAAGACATAAGGACAATATATTTGTTAGGATTTGATTTGATTTTTCCACTAGAAAGGAAAAAAGAAACTTAAAGGGGGTTTTGTCCTAAATATACTTGTGAGTATAACTGTCACAAAATGGCACGCTTGCTTAGACCAGAGGCTATGATAAAAAACACTGTATACATGTGAGGTATTTATTATTACAATTATTTAGATTAATATCATCATCAACTCTTTTACATCATGATCCCACTTGAAACTTGTTCTGCTCAGTTGTGTCCCAGAATCCTTTTCATTGATTTCCACCACACTTCTAAGGAGGTACTGGTTCCCTTGGTGATCTGAAGTAAGTGCTGAGAACACTGGTTTCTGGCTATGGCAGGGATGGCCACACTTACTGACCCTCCAATCCACATACGGCAATCCTCAGAAGTTTGAGAGCCAGGGCATGCCTGCCGGGGTACAGGGCTTCAGCCCTGCTCCTGCAGAAACCCCAAGGCCTGGCAGGTGTGTGTTGCAGGGCTAAAGCCCTGAGGTGCCCCTTCCCCACTGGGCAGAAGCCCCAAGTCTCCCCTCCCTGCCGGGCAGAAGCCCTTACCACACCACCCTGCTGCAAGGCAGAGGTCCCAAGCTTCCTCCCTCCCAAGTACGGGAAGTGGAGGTTGGGGATGGGGGGCTCCACAAGCAGCACTTTAATGGTAAAAGAGCCACATGTGGCCTGTGAGTCACAGTTTGGCCACCCCTAGCTATGGCATCTGAATGGGAACAACTGAAAATGAACAAATTTGCCTCAACAAACGATTGAACTCAGGATAGGGGAGCAGGCTGACTGGATTCCTCCAGACAAGCGCTGGTGACCCTGTGAGGGTCATGATGTACAAACAGAATTGCTGTATTAGACCGTCTGCTGAAAATTAGCTGTTTGAATAATGAGAAAATGACTGAACTGTAATGACTAGTTATCCTTAAGCATTCTGCTACTTCAAAACATCATTCCTATACAGAAAATTGAATAGCAGATTATTTGTAAGAGTTCTGGGATGATAATACTTGTTAGCATTTGCAATTCTATTACAGTAATGCCTAGAGGCCACCTGCAAAATCAAGGCCCCATTGTGCTAGGTTCTCAGCCAACATAGAGCTAGACATGCTCCCTGCCTCAAATTGCTTACAGCAACTGTGGTATATACTCACTTGGTGCTAAATTCCACAGTCTTCTTTACTTGGAATAACTTCAGCTGGGCTTAGGCCTTCTTGCTCACTCACATGACACTCCCACTGAAGTGGAAGTACAAGTGAGGCAAGCAAAATTTTGACTGGCTTCATTGGGCATTTGGAGTAGGTGAACTTCAGGACTGGGTCCCTGGGGAATCCAGTCAGATATAAGCTATGACAAATATATTCCTCACAATAGTTCTTGAACTACTCTGTATTAGCCAGGTTAAAGCTCAGTGCTGCTTCATAGATGGATATGTTGTTCCCTAAAGTAATTTTTAATTGTGGAGAAATTATATGAAAGGAAGGCAACTGTTCTTTTTAAGGTTGCATAGTGAAAAGAAATTTGAGGACTAAATCCTCAGCTGGTGTAAATTGGCCTAGCTCCATTGGTCCTAAATTACTATATGGTCCAAATATCTGAAATGTACAACATGGAGGCTTTCTGCTAAATGGAAAATGTAGATGTCAATGGCAGAAGTTTTGTAACACAAAAAAACCAAACCCCTTCCCGAACAAACCCCAAAACACATGTTCCAATTTACAACTCAGTTGATATCCTCTCCTGAGGCTGCCGTAATTTGTAGTTTGGACATGTCAATAGATCAATGCCACAATCCATCAGTGAGGCAATACCCAGTAAAGTAGCTGCCATTTGGAAGTCATACTGTGACTCTGAAAACATGGAGCCAAAAATCTTTCAATACACTTTCCTACTTCATTAGTTTTCGCTTTACACACACACACACCAAAAAAAAACCCTCATTTTTTTTCCAGTGAATAATCATGTCTGCCTTAAGACAGATAGGTCTACAGGCTGTGCTTGTTAAATGAAGAACAGGAAATTGATTCCAGCATGGCAGTAATGTAAGGACATTCTGAATGATGATTTTTCCCCCCCACTGAATATACATTTCTCTATGTAAGCCTAGGCTCGTCTCTTATTGTACATAGACACACAGAGATGCTATAAATAAAGGTGCACCTTTGCAGAAGAAAAGCCATTGTGAGTCTTTTGTGCTCATGCATCGCATGAGATTCCATAGCTGACATCTTTTTTTACTACTATTTATAGTTAGTAGAAAGTTGTGACTCAAACATAACTGTGTGTCCAGAGCTGACTTCTTCACAGTCCTCATTTTTGGCTGCCTTGTGCCATGTGAAGTTCTATACACCTTGGCAAGGTGTGTATAAAATGCTAACATGAATCTCACAGTTTTATCACTCACTATGTTCTTATTTTGCACAAATGTAAAGGACTACACAGTTTGCAAGACAGTGGAGAATCAGGCCCTTCTGTAGAAATAAGGGATAGAGTTAAGAGCTCTATTTCCTTGAAAATGAAATCTAGCTTCGTGCATCTAGGAAATGAAGCCACCTATTAATGAAGACAAAGACTGTCATGTAACTAAATACATTTATCTCTCTAGTCTTCAAAAGATGATTCCCAACACACACACGATTGAAAAGATCCTTTTGGATGACAAAACGGTGACTTCTGAGCACTGAAATGGAGAAGGCCAGGAATGGCAGGGGTTATTATGATGCATTGACTGCAAAAAAAAGTGTTACATTACATATTTAATGCAGAAGTTAAACAAACAAAGCATACAAATCTAGAATACTTATAACAAAAGAGGTGTTTTTTTTCCGTCTCAGTGGAAATATATTGCTCCTGTGGACCAGGCCATGACACCTGGAAACCTTTACAGGTTTTGGAAGAATTCAACTGTGCTTGCAGTGGTACCAGGAGATAAGTTAAGCACTCCAAGGGAACATTTATGGGAGCCACAATTTATTTCTGCATTAATACTACCTATAAAATAGGTTTTTAGACATTTATGATGTAGAAAACAGTAAGTGAAATACTGAGATGAAAACCAGCAAATGAGAAATTTATGACCAAATTGAAGACAACTTAACAGAGTTTTAGTTCTAACCCCAACTGCAGTTTAACAAATATCATGCATCATTAAAAACAAATTTGTATTCTTAATGGTAATGTCTACAATATCTCCAGATGACAGCTCATAGTCAGAACACTTGATCTCTTCCCGATGACAAGAAAATGATGAAACAGAAGAGAAATGCAAACTCCACACTTCAAATATTTTGTCACTGGATCATAGGGACTGGTTCTCTGCTGCCTTGCAGTCTGGGCAAGGTAGGTGCAAAACCTTACTGCCAGTGTTGGTTAGTGGAGAATTCTGATTTGGTAGCACAGATGTAAATGACTGCTCAAGGTGTGAGATAGGGCCTGATTCTCCATCTCCCTTTGCTGAAGTTAAGATCAGGCAAGCTACCTTTGCTCTCAAATTTGAGATTCTGTCTCAGGGCAGAGAGCACTGGCATGGATATCTAGGGGAGGAAGGATGGCTTAGTGGTTAGGATGCTAGCCTGGGACTGGGTTCTCAAACTTCCTTGCACCGCAATCCCCTTCTGACAATAAAAATTACTACATGACCCCAGGAGGGGGACCAAAGCCTGAGCCTGCCCAAGGCCCGCTGCTCCAGGTGGGAGGGGCAAAGCCCAAGCTCCAGGGCTTTAGTCCAGGCAGGGATCCTGTAACCTGAGCTCTGCCACCCATAGCCAAAGTCTGAGCCTTGCTGCCCAGGGCTGTAGCCCTCGGACTTCAGCTTCAGCCCTGCGTGGTGTAACACCAGCCCAGGCAACCCCATTAAAACAGGGTCCCAATCCACTTTGGGGTTCTGACCCACAGTTTGAGAACCACTACTCTAGAGTGTCCCTGTCCTGCCACAGTCTTCCTGTGTGTCCTCAGGCAAGTCACTTAGACCCAAATCATCCAAGGTATTTAGGCAGTTATCTCTAACTGAAATCAATGGGTATTAGTCACCTGAATATCTTTGAGGATCTGGGCCTTAGTTACTTTGTGCCTTAGTTGCTTCCCTATCTCACAGGCTGCTATGTGGGGTAAATATATTAAAAAGCTGTGAAGTGCTCAGCTACTTCACTGATGGGGCCCTATAACTATCTAAGATAGCTATTACATGCTGCTCAAGTGCAGCATTATTCTCTATTATATATGTTGCTAGTAGTTTTGTAGATTAGTTACATGTAGGCTCAAATTTAGTTCCCACACTGAAGTGGTCCCTATCAACCTGTATTTTGCATACTGCACACATGCTATGAAAAAGTAGATTTTAAAAAGTTTTTTATTCTCTTGTTAATTATTATGAAGAGGTTTAAAATAATTTTAACTTAAAATAAAGGTGAATTACTCTGAAGTGGCCATTGAGCTGTTAAATGGCTAAATGTTTATCAGTCAGTCATAGATTCACAGGCATTTGAGCACTTTCAACTGCTCAAGAATAAAATCCTAAATGAAAATTCCTTCTTTATTTCATACACTGACCTAAAGTCTGCTGATCGCAAATGCAGACAACTAAAAGGTTCTCTTCCCTAATTAATTAATACATTGGTTTACTCCCGAGCCCCTTGTGGCTCATGCACTAGGCTGTATCTTTGTCATGGCCATGACTTCCAATGCAAAACCCTGTGACTTTAAGGGAATTTTCCTTGGAAGTTAGTCTTTGTCATGCTGGCCAATCTGCTTCTGAATGTGAATATCTACACTACAGATTTATGTATATCCAGTGTAGTAAAGTATGAGATGTTGAAATGGTTTTATATGATTATTGAAATATTACCAGATGATTTTAAAACCATTTGAACTGTAAAATAAAGGAGAATTATTTGACTTTGTCATAATTTGCTATTGCAGCTAATACTAATTAAAATATTCTTTGCCAGGATTTTTTTTTTTTACAATTAAAAGCATTTTTTTGCTATGACTAATATCCCTCTTTAACTCTAATTTATACATGTGCTTTGTAAACAGATTTCCCATTAGCCACCTTGTTTTGCAGACTGTCAAGTCAACAGGTGTTGGACAAACATCTGCATTGGCACTAGACAAGTGCCTCAGTTGTTAACCCACCTCCAGTTCATTACAAATAATAGCAGGGTAGTAGGAGTGTGCTTTTGGGGGTAGTGGGAAAAATAAAAGACAATATATTATCTTCCTCTTTAGTCAGCAGCCTACATTCTTCTTGATCAATGAATTCTTTCTTGCTCTAGCCAATTGTAAAAATTTGTTTTTAGAACTATCAGAGTTTGATTTTTTTTTTCCTACAGTGCCATGCACTTCATGGCTCAGTGGGAATGTACGTTTGTCTTTCAACATTGGAAGTAAAACACATTTTACATTTTGGAAACTGTGTAATAGAGCTAATTCGACAATTTGCTCTAGAGCTGTCTGTTATATGTGGATCAAGTTTAAACATGTCTTTTTAAAACCCTGAAACCAAGATTAAAAAGTGAAGGCCTGATTCTCCTCTTATTTGCACCAGTGTAAATCAGGAATAATTCAGTTGAAGTCAATGCAATTACATGAGTGTCAGTGAGATCAGACCACTGTTTTCTATTTTGCATCAAAGATATTTCTAATTATAATTATGTTACCTATATTTTCATAGACTGAGATAATGATTCGGGAGATACATGGTGGGCCAAACTTATGCTGGTGTGTGGGTTGGTGCAAATCCCACTCAAGTGAGATTTCATGCAAAACTTGGTAATTGTTCACATGTGCACCCATTGCCCTCTTCTTCATATATAGCATACCAGGATATTGTCTCTGAAAATATCAAGATTGGTTTTATGCTTTCCATGTTGAGGGCATGCTATATTACACAATGACTAAGTTAACACATAGGCATGTATATATCTGTACTCAGAATTCCAGTAAAAAAACAACAAAAAACAAACAAACAAAAGCCAAAACAACTCTCAGACAATAAGGATGGAGTTTTGTTCAAAGACATTACACCTGGAGCCCTTCAAAAGAATGAAGCATTGTGGGTAAAGGTCTGGCAGATTCAGGAAGTTCTGAATATATAATATTGTTTGTGCTCGTGTGTGTGTCTGACTTATTTCCAACAAGACAAATAACAAGGAAATTACGGCATTTTTATACCCATTACAGTAGCAAAAATAATATTTAAATACCCTTTTATTTCAACATCAAAGTACGCATAAAAGAATAGCCTGTTCCTGGGGAAATTACGAGACAGAAAGCCAGGACACTTTGCTATTTTTTTAAAGCAAATTGTTTGTCTCACCAGGGACCTCAGGAAAATAGGTCATTTCAAAAAGTCAACCCTATGCCTTTTGGGCTGTTATCAAACTAATAAATTTAATGTGAGGCAGAGTCAAAGAATTACTACAGAAAAAGACAAAATACAAATTGTATAGAATTACACTGAAATGAGCTAATGCTATTCAGCATTAGCAGCGACAACAAATTGTCCTTTAATTATTCACTTGAAAGTCTAGTGGGATATCAGATTCAATGAGAAATGAGCCGTCATTCAAAGAATATACCATCACAGTCTAAGGGGCTGCTGAATTCCATTTCCTCAGTGACAGCCTGATCCAGAGCCTACTGATATCAATGGAAAGACCCCAGGGACTTCATCTGGACTTAGATCAGGTTGTATGACCCTGTCAGGTGCTGGATGCTTTCAACTTTCCCTGGGGTGGGTTATTGCTAAGCACCTTCCAGTGCTGTGCACCTCTCAGAAGGGTTAGAAACTCTTCTTATTTTTTTTTTTTTAAAATGTAAAAGCTGAGCTTTCTCCCTGAAAGGTCAAAGGCTGGTTATGTTAAAAAAGTCTTGCATAAGCCCTCTTCAGCTCATCACTGTAACTTGTTGAGCCCTTTTTGGGTTTTTTGTGTCATCTGTGACCTCACCTGCCCTGCTCCCATGAAACACAGTCTGAACAATGTGTGTTAATCTGACTAGGAAGATATTGACCTCCCATCACTTTCAAAATTCAACTTTGGAAAATGCAAATCGCACTAGAAGGGTATGTGGTTGCTCTCACTTTTCAGTTGGGAGTTTAGAGCCAACTAGAGTTGAACCAAAAGGGTGTTAAGAGTGGGGGCCTTGAAGTCACACTTGGAGGCTGTTTAATTGCTCTCACTCATTGAGCTGGTGTTATGGAAGAGAAAGCAAATATACCCTGGCATATGGAATAGCCTAATCAAAGATCAGATCTCCTAGCCTCCTTGCTGCTTCAGGGAAGGGGTATACTGTGACAAGTCTATTCGTGCGTAGTACATGCTCCCCTGATGCACCAGCACAGCTACTCCACACTTTCTCATCTGCCTGTGCCCAGGGCCTGCATCCACACCTGGGATGTGGGTAGCTGGCGCAGGAGCACAAGGAAGCTTCTTGTGTTCTATTAGGCTGCTGTATAGCCCAAGCCACAATTTGGCCTCTAATCACAGCTGTCTATTGGGTTCTCAGGAACTGGATGTGATGTTATGAAGCCCAAGTATTATTAAACTGTTTTAAGTTTCTGAATTGGAAATTGAAAAATGCCAGTTATTAGGTGGTCTACAAGTCTGATTTAACAAAGAGATTTGATTTTTAAGATTAAAATTTTCATGTGATCATTTGACAGCAGGATTAATATACATACACAGTGGGGGAGAATATAAGGGGCTAAGGTGAAAGATAAAAGAAACTGAAATGCCAGTACAAAAGTAAAGGATTTCAGAAAGACCTTCATGAAAGTATGGGGATTCAGTGGTTATAGAAGAGATTAAGAAATAGAAGTGAATTTTGCTATTCTACTTGCTTTAAAAACCACAAAAAATAGTTTTTCCATTTTGCTTTTGGTTTGGAAATTATGTGAAAATTAAATTTAAACAGATGTGCACCAGCTATTTGGTTTCAAATGCTCTAAGAAAGACCGTGTCTGCATTTCCACCAATATAAAGTGACACACAACCACCATAAAATGAAAGTCATTGTATGATAGAGCTATTTATCTTGTTCATTTAAGATACAGAAACATTTTAAATGAAAATGTAAACAGACCATTAAACCTCACTGAAGGGGGATGCCAAAAATGTTACTTTTAAAACATATGCTAGAAATTAGAAAATTGAAAATGAAAAATGAAACATCGTAACCGTTAGATCAAGGAGGGAGAACAGGAAGAACTGTGTGTTTGGGGGGGGAGGGGGAGGACGAGACGGACAGGAGACACAACAGCATGTGAGGAGAGTCTTGCATCCAGTAGTTATTTTAAATAATATTTTCTAATTAGAATTGTTGGGTTGTTGGGGGAAGGGAGGGAAGCATTTTGCTAATGCAGCATTTGGTTTGTTTCTCTGTGTGGCTCTCGGTTGTTGATTCTTCTCACAGAAAACAAATATGCACCGTTCCCATCAAAGTCAGGAAATGTAGAGTCAGCTCCTCAGCTGGTGCAAATCAAATTAACGCCAATCAGTGGAGCTATGCCGATTTAGCGCAGTTGTAGGCTTGGCCTATATTCCTCAGTCAAACAGGAGGTGATAGCATCCATTTTGTTTTTGTTCTTTCTGATGGCTTTGCTTTTCCAGCCCTTAACAGGGTGCCTGGGTAAACTTGGCCATTTCATCAGATACAGCTTCTACCCCAAACCAGGTTTTGAGAAGGTTCCTGTGCTGACTTTCTCATTTTGCATGTATCTTTTCTTCCCCCAGCTCTTCTCTGTCCTTTGCTAAATTCCTTCTAATCCTGCTAATTTCCGCCCCTCTTATTCTGCACATTAATACTTCCCATTTTTACCACTCTCCTTAAAGTTCTACTTCAGGCTTTACAGATATCTTTAAATGTCAGAAATGCCATTATTCAGCAGGAATGTTCCCTCCCTCTCTCCTCTTACATCCGGGCTGTCACTCAAATCAGGCTATTTTCCCTCTATAATATCACCAGAATTAACAATTTCCTCACTATCCCCACTACCAAAACTCTAATTCATCATCTAGCAATTTGTTGCCTAAACTACTGTAACATCCTGGTCTCTGGCCTTCCCCTATGTCACCTTTCTAACTTTCAGTCTATCCAAAATGCCGCTGCCAAGCTCTTCTTCTGCCATTCATACCATTCTCCTTGAAACTGTGCTGGCTTGCCATCTTCTCTTGCCTGCAGTTCAGTCATCTCTTCCTTCAAAAACACTCCACATTTCATTCTCTGCCTATTATAGTGCCCTTATTTGTCTTATATTATGTCCTTCTCCTGCTAATCTGCAGTGACTGCCCCCTTATGTCTCTTTTTCCCACTCCCAGTTTTGTGCCTCCCTCTATGCCAGTGGCTCTCAACCTTTCCAGACTACTGTCCCTTTTTTCAGGAATCTGATTTGTCTTGAGTTCCTGCAAGTTTCACCTCACTTAGAAACGACTTGCTTACAAAATCAGACATAAAAATAAAAAGGTGATCATTTTTACCATATAATTATAAAATAAATCAATTGGAATATACACTGACATGCAAGTACAATGTTTACAGTATATAGAGCAGCATAAACAAGTCATTGTCTATATGAAATTTTAGTTTGTACTGACTTTGCTAGTGCTTTTTATGTAGCGTGTTGTAAATCTAGATAAATATCTAGATGAGTTGATGTACCCCTTGGAAGACCTCTGCGTACCCTCAGTGGTACACGTACCCCTGGTTGAGACCCACTGCTCTATGCTGCCATCTGATTAATTTGTGTCAGTGCCCTCTATTTCCTTCTCCAAATCACTTCTTGACAGTCCACCTGGTCCATAAAGCTTTCCAAGGATAATGTCTCCATGCTACTTTTTGGCCCTGATTCTGATCTCATTTACAAAAGTGTAAATCAGGAGGACCTCCATCATACTCAGTTGAGTTAAAACCAGTCTAAGCAAAAGATGGAATTCTAGCCATTTCCTTGGCACTTTGTGTAGGCCTTTATACCTGTGCACAGTATATAGCACGCTCTTTGTTTTTAAAGTCTATGGTTCTGATTCTCAGCTGTGCCAGAAATAGCCTCAGAGCAGTTGAGGATTGGGGGACAAAAGATGGCTCTCAGTTACCTTTGGACTTCCCTAATTCTGCCCACAACCAGACTGGCCCTTGTTGCAAGTTAGAGCAGCCTCTGCTCTAACCTATGTTGACTTGTAAAAGTCTCATATAAGCCATTACACCTGCAGTGGATTGCTGGAATGTTTCACTCTCTGGCTACATTCTTCCCCTAACTTGTCCTCCTCCACTCTAGCCATGTCTCTTTCTAGATGGTGGTGTATTGCTATCTAAGCAGGCTCCTTGCTAATTGGGTATTTCCTGTGGTGTGCAGGAATTTCCAGGTGTCTAGTTAGGGCAGCCCTGGAACAGTGAAAAACAACCTTATTGGAGGCATATCTGGCTCTATCAATATGGGTCTCTAGACTGAATATCGTGAGACAGGGCTTTTGTATTTTGTTCAGTATATTTTACTTGTTACAAAGCTCCATGTACAGTTTTGATACTTCCCAAGTAATAATAACTATAGTAATCCAGTAATAATAGTGCTTTCTGCATGGACATTTTTTATGAGTGTAATTATATTGCATGTGTTTAATTTTAATTTCAAGATATCTTTGCAAATTTCCTCAAATTAAATTGTAATTATCCCCTTTCTTATGCAGTAGATTACGAGTGTATGATGGATCTATCTTATTTTTTCTCTCTAGTCTAGCCAAGCCCTCATATGCAATATTTCACCTATATTAAAGCTGTGTCTTGTTGATATTATGTGCGTTTCAACTTAGCTGCATTTGGGTCTATTTATTTTGGCTGTTGTATCATCACAGATTTAAACGAGAGGAAATAGCTATGTGCCTTCTAAATTACTAACACTAAGGGGAGCACTTAATCTTTAGACTATTTTAACTATAAATCCAATATCAACATGTGTGTCAGAAAACACATGAATTCTTTGTGCCTAATTATTCAGGGATCATGATTAATACTTAATGCAAAACACTCACATTAGGTGGATGAAAATGGAATGCCAGTTGCATTAAGCCTCATTAAAAAGGTTTAAAGTCGACATGTAATTATATTTTTTAAAAAGTCACATATCTCTTGAACCAGACCTGTTTTTTGCCATTTCATCATTGTAGTTCTGGTAATAGTTCTTCCTCCTGAGTATCTGACTTTGTGGCCAGATTCCTCATACAGACGCACATACATGGCATGAAGATAGTGACTGAGGAGCGAGTGGGGAGGAGAGACCATGCCTTCCCTGAGATCCCTGCATGAGGGCAGGCCCGCCCCAGCTGACTCAGCCAAGAAAATGTTGAGGGGGCTGACCAGCCCTACATCTCAGTAAGACTAAATGGCCCCTGGATTGGAAGATTCCCTTCACCCACAGACCAAGGCGGGAAAGCAATGATTCCCCCTGAGTCACAACTGCACCCCACTTTATATATGGGAGCTCTGATTGAGCTCCCTTTCCCAGGGCTCCTCCTCTTGCTCCCACAGGTCACTTTGGGAGAGCTGTTGCTCACTGCCTCCTTCTGGGACTCCCCAAGATCTGACAACAGAGTGACTGAGCAGTTTCTCTGTGCTCACTATTGGTCTGACAGTGCTGGTCTCAGAATTGGTCAGAGCAGCGAGCAGCGCACCGCTGCACAAGTCTCATGGACTTCAATGGGAACAGTTACATGAGTAAGTGGACAAGGTGTTTATCCAAGGAGGGATATAATGACTCACAAATACAGACAGATACAACTTTAGAAAGGCTTCTCTGGGGCTTTCACTCTGCACTTTTATGGCCTCAGTGAGACCACTTCTCATGACACCTTTGTGAATGATGGTGCTGAAAGACCTATGGGAAGTTAGCCACAACTGATTGCCTGATTCTGATGTGTGCATCTGCATATTGTATGCATTTAGGAGTGTTTTATACTATCTTTTAAAGTGTGTGGTGTATACACTGTAATGTTGTGTGGGTTTCACTTTAAGCAGTAGCTCTGCACTCAAGGTACGGTGACCAGACAGCAAATGTGAAAAATTGGGACAGGGAGTGGCGGGTAGTAGGAGCCTATATAAGTAAAAGAACCAAAAATCTGGACTGTCCCCATAAAACTGGGACATCTGGTCATCCTAACTCAAGGAGCAATTCTAGTCAGAGAGTATCAGGCAGTGAACAAGCTTTATTGGGAACAACAAACAGTTTCTACAGAGCTGTCTCACAACAATGATAATACTACTGCAATTCTTCAAGATCTAACTATCTACAGATTCAGTAAAACAGTGTCTGTGAGAATCTTTATAATAGTGCCATCTAGTGACCCTCTGGCAAACATATCTTTTAACAAACACACTTCTATCTTTTTAAGTGATTTTAAAATGTCTGGTATTGTGAGGATAAATTCATTAATGTTTGTGAGGTGCTCAGGTACCTCAGTGAGGTTCATCATAAAAAGTCTATAAATAAAATGTGTCTAGCTGATAACACACACATATGTTTGATTTATGCATTGTGTACAGTGTGATGCTCTCTTTGTGTGCCCATGGGGGCTTTGCAATTTGTACGTGGTCCAGATGCAGGCTGAGGATGATGAGGAGTGGCCAGCAGAGACTCAGATGAAGTATCAATGGATCTAAAATGCTCAGAGTGGGATAAACAGATATTCTGTTTGGAGCAGGGACCATAGGTTTTGTCAGTATGGTGCTTAGCACAATGGGCACTGATCCTGACTGGAGCCTCTAGACACTACAGAATACTTATATTTAATAATAATAAATAGAGAGAAGTGTAGGGGGAATGAGAAAGAACAGGCAACATTTGAAGGTGGGAGAGAGTCCGGGGGACCATCACATGGTTTTTGGTAAGACTGAGAGTAAGATGTTAATGTCTTCTTGGTGACTAATAAGATGAACCTGTATAATCGATGGATAAAGTTGTCTCAGAGTTTCTAGTTGTTCCGTGACTGGCATTTTAACACAGTGGGCTCAATCCTGCAATAGGGAGGTGAGGAGGCTTTCTGGCACTCTGAACTTGAAACTCCAAGGGAAACTCAGGGAACCCCAAACCATGCAAACGAAAGCCAGAGGGTGTTTCATGACCCTAGTTCTAAGATTACAGCTGTGGAGAATGAGGGAGATATCATATTATTTTGTATGAGTATTATATGTGCCTTGGTTTACCTGCTTGATACTATTCTGGCTGACTGCATGGTGTTAAATTAAAGAAGGCTGTTAGGGAAAGCAAGTAGGAAATAGAAAACAAATGTGTTAGTCTCTAAGGTGCCACAAGTACTCCTTTTCTTTTTGCGAATACAGACTAACATGGCTGCTACTCTGAAACAAGTAGGAAATGAAACAATGACAGAGATAAGGTATGTCTAGGAAGGATGCCAGGGGTCCTTAAGAGAAAAAATGCATGAGCTAGTCATTGGGAAATCCTTACCTGCCTATCACCAAAAGGCCAGACACTAAAATCAAAAGATCATGAAGCAGTTAAAACCCCCAGCATAGAGGAAAAGAAGGGGGAAGCAGGCGGCCACTTCTTGGGGAGAGACACTGAGATAGGCAGAATGCAACAGGGCTATTGGATTAAGGCAGGGGCTCTGCAGGCTGTGCCAGACATAGCTGGATTCATTTAAGCTTTGAGAGAGGTGATGAGCTGCAGGAAAGACTCACGTGTGCAGATCACCATTTCTCCCTGCTTGCTGTGCACCTTTGGGTGAATGGATGATACATCTGTTTGGAAAGAGAAGTTATGGATCAGCTGCTGGTCTCAGATACATCACGTGGAGCATCTTGCAGGTACCAAGTGCAGTTGTGTTAGTATGATTCACTTTGGGATCCATTCTATGACTGGTAGGACCCAGTGTGAGGAGAAAGTAGCAAAAATGTGAGGGACTGCAAGAGGGGCTAAGGCACTGCTTGCCCTATAAGTGTGGCAGGTGGCTGGAAATGGGGAGGAGGGTGTAGCCTGGTGATGCAGTCTAAAGTGGGGTGAACCGCAGAGTTCTACTCTGAAAAGAGTGCAGGCCTCCCACTTGGAGGCAGTACCCATGGTAAGATCACAGGTACAGCTTGCCCTGAGCCATCACACCAGCTTTATTTTTATAGCAAGGGGATTTCATCCCAAGTATATAATAAAGGCATGACTGCATACTGTAGCCAGGATGTAATATTATCGTGAAAATCTATGCCATGTTTATGTCACTCCTTCACTGAAATCTTGCTCTTTGGAAGATTCTTGTATGTGTGTGAAATATAAGCACATCTCTGTCTGGACCCTGGCAGGGAAATCTTCCTGCATTTGTTTTAGAAGTCTGTGGGTCTGTGCTGAGCGGTCTAACTGGGGATGTGTGTGTGTGGTGGGGGGAGGATGTGTTTTTTCTCCTACATCTTTTTTTGTTTTTTGGCAATCTGGCTCATTGTTCTAAACCCATACATCTCCATGTGTCTGTAGTTATACATTATGTGTCTATCATAAGCCTCGTTACGTTAGTCAAATCTGGGGCAGGTTTCTTGGTAGTTTCTGGTAGTATAGACCTGTATGGTCACTGTGTTTAGGTTAGCTGAAAAAAACCCATGGTCCCCAACAAAGTATGCAATAAGAAATTCTCCGCATTTCTGTTTCCTGGTACTGATCACTTAGTCACAGAACTGGCACAGCAGCAGTATTGTATTTTACAGGTGGGATTGCAACCCTTTGTGTCATGTGGATTATTACTCAATAATGTAATTTATATGCTGCACTCTGACCTTTTAGCTGTGGCATATCAAGCCATGGTATCTGTGCCTGGGATCTGATCATTCTGGAGTCTATGCTGTCTATATGGGAACGGGTATGCCTTGTTACTGTTGAAATTTTCAGCGGACAGTGCTACTCTCAACAAACAGTCATTTTACTTAGGTTCTGTTATGCACAAGCCTCTTCCATGTCTGATCCCACAAAGTCTCTGTGTGAGAGCATGCTTCTGTGTGTTTTATTCTGATGTAATCTCAGTTGGGACACATTTTTCCAGTGGTCCTTAGATTAAATTGAACTGCAGCACCTTGGACATTTTTTTTTTTTTTTTAAAGAACTGCTTTCAAAATCCAACAGCTGTGTATAAAGAAAGCATCAAAGCTGTCACATATTATTTGAAGTCATACCAGTAAATATACTTGATGACAGGATCTTTCTAGTCCAAATAGCAGAGCTCTGTCAAGTGAACTAGATGAGGGACTGTGCCAGCTAGTATTTAATTTAGTCATTAAGAACTAGCCATACTGTGAATACTTAATCTTTTTTGGGCAATTCCAAAGTGTTTCAGAATATATTATTATTAGAAGGCATCTCCAGGTGGCTTTCTTACACCCAGCATTCCTAGTTCTTTTTCTTAATGTGTGAGCAAATGTTCAGTCTTAACAAGATATACTGTGGTGTTGTCGCTTTTGCTCTGAAAGATTCTGTGTAGAGTCAGTGATCCAGAGTGAGCTGGGCGAGCAGCAAGAGAGTATGCTGTGTGCCTTGGTCTTGGCTTAGAATTAATCCTTGAGGCATAGTTGTGCCCATTGGAACCAGAAATTGGTGGTGTGCTCAGATTCCTGAAAGAAGAGATTACATGCATGATGTTTGACCCCTTCTGTTCTGGGACTGGTGTACATATTTGTAAATAAAACAAGTTATACTCAAGCTATGTCTGCATTTGGAACTGAGGATGTGATTTTCTGCTCATGTAGATGTGCCTGTGCTAGCTGTGCTTGATCTATTTCAATAAAAATAGCAGGGGAAATGGCTTGGGCTAGTCACATATTTACGCAGCTCCAAGTAGTGTAGCCTTAGACTATACCTAGACTCCACCTTACTGATTTCTCTATTCCACTTGAAAACCACTAATAACTCAGAATTCTGCTGCCATTCGATGTCCTCATGGGATTGTTGGAAGAAGAGGCACAATTTATTTGATCCTTAGTGAAATTGCTCTAGATTTGTATTGGTGTATCTGAGAGAGGAATCTGGCCAGTATGTCTGATTTATCATTCCCCTGTGGTTTTGAGTCCTTGGCACATTCGGGCCTTGTCTACACTGGCTAATTTTTGATGTGCTAACCATCACTTACACTCCTTCACCTGCCTGTAATACACCAAATATCGCACACAAAGGTACTCTCAATAATGCATGGGTAAGGCTAAGATTTTGTCATGCACAGCTTTTAGTAAAGACCACAGGCAGGACATGGGCAATAAACAATAAATCATGGAAGCCTGAGCCTCATGGCCCAGGGCTGAAGTCATGGAGGTCACATAACTTCACGGACTCAGTGACCAACTCGTAGCCTTATGCATGGGCTATCGCAGTGCAATTTGGACTGCACTTGTTCTAAGCAAAGGTAATATTATGTCCTCTCCTATCACTGTGTCAGTCTCCACCAGTACAGTGGCCATGTAGGCAGCTGGTACAGCAACTGTCATCTGTCAAGATGGCTGCCCACAGGCCTCTGCTGTGGGCCTACTCTGTTGGGTCCCTCCTTTCTGTGCAGGCCCAAGAGCAGCTGAGATGGTACTTAGCTGATTTTGCTTCTGCTTGGCCCTGCAACCTTGATCTCAGACCCATGTCACAAAAATATAATGGAAAATACTTCTCTGAACTATTTTTATTGTGGTTATTTTTCTCTCTCTCTTTTTTGTCCCTTGTCTCAAAAACCAGAAATAACAAATCAATGTTCAGTTAGCAGACAGGCTCTCCCTCCCCCCAGTACACTACTCTGGAGGTTGACATGGGTGTGTGGGTGTTGTTTTAGCAGTGCCCCCCCTCACTCCTGAGAGCAGGTTATTAGTTAACTGATACATAGCAAGACTATTCCTCCCCTTGCTGCCCATGCCTCTAATAAAGTCACTAACATCTGCAAAGTGCCCCAGTACCCACTCAGTCTCCTCAGTCCTCCATGAGGTGTCCTCATGCAGCTTCTAGAGACTCAGTTGGAGTAGGTAGGAGAAGAGTAATGGAGGGAACTTGCATGGTCCCAGAGCTGGGACTGGAGCCTGAGCTTGAATGTCTACACAGCAATTTTTCAACCCCAGAGCCCAAGCCTGAGTCAGCTGACCAGGGTCAGCCAGGGTGGCGCTTGTACCCACACATGATCCCTAGTATAGATTCTGTGCAGCATTGCAGCTTACACTGGTATAAATTGCAATGGTGCAATAAGCTAATGTAGAGGCAGCTGAAAGCAATTTGAAAGTGCCTTCAGCTGATTACATGGAACATAAACAAAGACATTGTATGCCCGATCCAACTTCAGTGGAAAGATTCCCAGGGACATAGATCAGGCCCTAACTGAATATCACCACACGAATTGGCAAAATTAAAAAAAATAGCCCCATGGATGATTTCCAAGTTGACCCTATTACAGGGTCTGTTATGTGCAGCGATGTGCTTGAGGTCACATAGTATAATGCATATGATATAATAGTGAATGCAACAAGCTAGCCATGTATTAGAATAATTCTGCAAAACTCTTTGGTAACCATGTACGCAGTAAAGGTATTTAATGCCTTTAGAAGAGCAGCTTTTATAGCAAGGATGGCCAAACTAACTGACCCTCTGAGCCACATAAGACAATCTTCAGAAGTTCAAGACCCGGGATACACCTGCCAGTACTCAGGGCTTCAGTCCTGTAGGAAGGGGGGTCTCAGTACCTTCAGCCCCGGGGAAGATGCCTGTCTGGGCTCAGGGCTTCAGCCCTGCTCCTGCTGAAGTGCCAAGCCCCAGCAGGTGTGCCTTCAGGGCTGAAGCCATGAGACACCCTCCCCGCCTCCCCACTGGGCAGAAGCCAGAGGCAATGTGTGGGGGGCACATAGCTTTACATCCCCCCCCCCAGATTTTTGCAGGGTTTTCTGGCCCCACTCAGTCATATGTTGCCACCAGGCCTCCTCCCTGAACGGCAGCTGCTGGAGCCTGGGAGCTGTGGCAGTGGTGAGAGGAAGCAGCAAATAGCTGGGAGCTGCAGGGAGAGCTGCTACTTTTGCTGCTGCCTCTCCCTGTGGAGCTAAAGCTGCGGGCCCTCCCTGCTCTTCCTAGCTCTGCATGAAAAGATGGCTGCAAACAGCTAACACCTGGGAGCTGCAGGGAGGGACCCCTGAGGGCAAGAGGGGGAGTACCTGGGAGGGAATGACTCAAGCTGTTGGGGGACAAACTTTTAAATTGTGCCCCCTCCCTCAGCAGGCACCAGTTGTGCCTGACAGAAGCTCCTAGCCCCACCATGCCACTGCAGAGAAGAAGCCCTGAGCTCTCTGTCCCCCATCCTGGTCTGCTAGGAGGAAAGTGGGGGTGGGGACCTGCGGGGCTCCATGAGCCGCACTTCAACTGTAAAAGAGCCACATGCAGTTCATGAGCCAGATTGGCCACCCCTGTTTTATAGTCTTATCACCTTTTTTTATTTTAGTGGGGATGCCCTTGATACTAATCAAATGCTGATGCCGATGGCATAAGGAAAATATTTGTTCCATATTTTGAAGATTAATTTGCACTAGTATTTGCCAAATTCCTTATTTCTTTATTTCTGCCTTATTATACAAAACTAACTCTCCCAATCCATCCACTTGAGCAAGACATCTGGGTTTTTCTTGGCTGTTTGTTTGTTTTGCCACCAGCTTAGACACTGCCATAGTTGCTCATGGGCAGCCTAAACAGATGCTGTGGGTTTAAAGTTGCATTTGTGCAACTCCTAAAGCATCATTGTTCACTTAAAAACAAAATAAAATAACCTCCTCCCCAACAAACATGCCACCACATAGCAGGGACAGCTTACAAGAAAACAGGAAAACAAAAAGCAGCAGGGGAACTCAGTGGTAAAGTGAAAGATGGTCTAGATTCTGAGCAGACTTTCACATGATCTTATCCATGTGCAACAATGTTCCTAATTTTCTTCAAGCCAGATTTGGACAAATGCATGCAGAGGGTGAAATGTTCTCTCAATGAATTCCATATAAACAGCAGAAGATTTCAGGAAAACATAGTTGTAATTTCATACCATTGTCATTTTAAAATTTGGAAATCTGGTCAAACTGAATTGGGAATATACTTTTTTTCCCCCTAGAAGGATACAAACCAGAAACCTCAGATTTGAACACCCATGAATATTAGCAGGGTACCAAATCCAGCCCCCAGTTTTTGGCACTAAACTATATCTAACTTTTCCATAGAATTTTTTTTCATGTACTTTCTGGATTTTTTTACTTTGTCTACGTATATGATTTATAATATGATAGTATTTATAAAAGTATTATCTAGTGACCAACCATGAATGGGGTCTCACTGTACAAACATAGAATTAGACAGGCCCTGCCTTGAAAAGCTTACAGTCTAAATAGACCAGACATAAGGTGGGGAGAGGGGTCTAAGATAAGCAAAGTGAACAATGTGATAGCAGCAAACATCATATTAGTTCCATGATTTTGAGGGAGTTTTAGTTAGGAGGGCATTAGCTAAGTGGAAAGACAAGGGAGAGGACGAGCTGTGATGGGGTACAGAGCAGGTGAGATGAGAGAGGGGACAAAGACATGAGGAGAGGAGTTAAGTCAGGCTGAGGTGAAGAGACTGTGAGATGTGATGGGGGCAGGGTTGGGGTTGGAGCAAACAGTTAATTTCTCGGTCCATGCAGTCTGCTTCACTTTGATGGGATTATACTTGGAAAAACCCTCTCTATCAAACAGTCAGGTAATGATGTGAGGGCTGCCACTCCAACAACCTGGACGGATAGTTAGTTGAGTACTAATGGAAATTCTTTGTGCAAGTCCCATATGCATAAAGAGGAAATTAGTTTCCTGTTTATTTTAAACTACTAACGATTTTTTTAAAGAAAATTTGTTCAAACCTTGTCTATCCTCAAAAATATTAATTTGTTAACCTGGTTCCTATCCAAAATACTGAAGACTTTAAAACACTGTTTCAGATGAAATAGTATGCTGGGTTTTGCCTGCAATGCAAAAATTTTCATTGCATATTATTGTGAAAATACTCTGTGGTTTACCATGGTCTTATACAAGCTATGTCCATAAGATGGAGCTCTTGTGTTATGAAAGGAATTACTGAATACTTTCTCATCACTTGCTTTGGTTGCAAAGTGGCTTTTCATTGAACAAATGATGATGATTATTATTTAACATTTCTATTGCACTAGCAGCTAGAGGCCAATTGGCTGGGCCCCATTGTGCTATGTGCTGTACAACCATGAAATCCTAATTGAGAAATGCACTATCAAACATGAAAATGAAAGCTACTGTTTTATCTCTTTAAAGAGTAGATTCCACAAAATGTTTCATAGTATATTCAA
The DNA here is from genome assembly GCF_009764565.3 of Dermochelys coriacea. Lineage (NCBI taxonomy): Eukaryota > Metazoa > Chordata > Testudines > Dermochelyidae > Dermochelys > Dermochelys coriacea. Next base: position 122,281,448 of record NC_050069.1, on the reverse strand, counting down.
AGTATAATCAATTTACCTATCTTTCTGATATCTAATAAATTCTATTTAGATATCAATTATGGATTAGACAGATTACAGAGACAAACAATACAGCATTGATTATCCAAACCACAGTTATCCCCAAACTCCCTGTTTTCCAAAACACAATCTTATTGCCTACTGTTTAATTACATTGCAATTTCCCTTTAATACCCAACAGCTGATTATTCATAGCACACAAGTATAATAAATTCATTCAAATAAAAAGTAAGTGAGCAGTTCATGACAAAGTATGGTATGAACCGCAATTATAATTAATAGTTAGATTGACAATATAAGTGGAAAACTACAGTTATTGCAATAAAATAAATTATAGATTTGGAATTTTATTTGATTAATAAAAATGTATATAAAGCAGTAGTGAGTCATAGGGCAAATAAAACAGCTGGACAAGTGAAGAGAATTTTTTCCTAAAAGGATGTAAAATATTCTGAAATGAAGTGATAACTCCTTTTAGTTTCTCTTATGTGCTTTGCATATTTAGACATAAGTATTTTAACTTATGGGAACGTAGGGTCCAATCCTGGTCTCACAGAAGTCAAAGACAAAACCCCTGTTGATTTCAGTGGCGCGGGATCAAGGCTATATAGATCAGTGTTGACATATATAATTCTCTCAGGAGAGTGATTTGAAATCTTTAAATTAAATACATTATTTTTCCCAGGATTCTTTTCTGATTTTTTTCCTCTGAGGCGTTTTTGTCTTTTGTAACTAGAAATGCCAACAGGGCTGCACTGAACATTTTGGGGAAAAAAGTGTGATAATTAATTATCACACAATGGTTTTGGTTTTTTAAAGAACATAAACTGGTTAAAAAAATGTTTCCCTCTTACTATTAGATAACTAGGTGAAGTAATAGAATAGCTGCTGTGACACACACCTTGCTACATAAGTCTTACAGAGGAATACATTGGTTTTAATGACCAGGTGTAGTTCCTGGGCCTACTTCATTAATGGAATAAGGTTCCCCCACCCCCTAAATCTATCAAATAAATAACATTCCAAATAGTTACTTAATTTTACTTTTGAATTTGCCTTTATGAAGCAAAACTCTAATTTGTGTCTGGAATGGTTGTCATTTAGTCAGATGCTCTGGAGTTTGAATGAGGGACCTCCAGAGTTAAAAAGCAGGAGCTGTTACAACTTGAACTAAAAAGTCAAGGGTGTTCAGCTATGGCTGTACCAGACTCTTATCTGCTGTGGATTGGCACTGGGGAGAACCTGAAACACCCCCCTCCCACCACCACCAGTGGGCTACATATATAGTTAATAGTAAAATTCTATTGGATAATGTTAGTGGCCTTCTTAGCTTGTGACTCAGGAGATCTACATTCAATTCCCAGCTCAGCCACAGGTCTCCTGGTGACGTAGAGCCAGTCATTTGAGCTATGTTTTACCTCCGCTCCCTCTATAAAATGGGGCAAATATCTTCCTGTCTCCTGGGGGGGGGAGAGACAAAATCTGCTAATGTCTGTGAGGCACTCTGATATTAGACAGATTCCTTTTGCATTGTAGGTAGTACAAGATACAAATAATAAATAATCCTTATCAAACATATTCAGGAATATAGACGCACCTAAAGGCAATGTATGCAAGGTGTCTGCTTATATACAAGTCAATTATGGGAACTGGTGTCATCCCTACTTAAGGACTATACCATTGGGGAGGAAAAAGAGAGAGACTGCTGGTTTGGCCTGTGGTAGCCCATTCTCCTGTTATAAGAAGCTTTCTGGTGGCTCTTATAAGAGATGTTTTCAGGGCACCTCTCACTTCCTAAACCCGGTAAAAGTTTGGGAACCTGCATTCTGACCCAGGACTAACTGCTCTTGTTTTCTTATTTTCATTCCAAGGAATGGTTTCCCTGGATACGACCTCCTAGTTGACATGCAGTGTAGCTGTAACTGTGTTGGTCCCAGTATATTAGAGAGACCAGATGGGTGAGGTAATATCTTTCATTGGATCAGTCTCTTGCACGACAGAATTTGGTCCAATAAAAGACATTACCTCACCCACTTTATCCCCCCCAGTTGACAGACAGAGCACATGATTCTGATCTCACTGTGGCTTAAATCAGGATTTACTGAAGTCAGTGGAGTTACAAAGATGTAAACCAGGTACGAGTGAGATCAGAACTCGGTCCAGGGAGATCAAGAGATGTTAGTCTAAATGTGGGGCAGTTTTTATAAGTTAGAAGATAGGGAAGTCAAGAGGGTGACATATGCTGGTTGGTACATATGTGAGTATATACAATGTATTATTTAGAGGTGGTTCACTTGCATTTTAAAAAAAATAATGGAAATCTTATACTTAATTTAACATTTATTAAATAAAATAATTGAAAGAGTTGCAGCAGGGCAAACCAACTGAAGGATAAACCCCCAACATTTCAGCACTCATCTCCGCTGGGGAATAACAACTCTTCTGTTCCTCCTTTGTTTTTATATATGTCTAGTCAGCTGGTTCCTCAGATGCTGACTTCATCTTATTTATGCCAGGCCACCTCAGAGAGCTCAGTTATTTCTCTTTTAAAATTCCCTCATTTAGGGCCTAGTCTTGGGAAGTCTTCCTGTAGATTTCTGTGGGTGTTGAGAGACCATTACTGGATTGGGGCTCTTCACTGTTTTCCATGGTTTTACAGATTTTTGCCAAACCGTTGCATTTTGTTAAAATTCTGCACTGTAAATTCCGAATGGTAATGTCACATGGGATATTCTTATTTCACTTACAGTTGTACAGCCAGACCCTCAGCTAGTGTTAACTGCAGCCAGTGGAGTTGCACCAGCTGAGGATCTGACCCCCTAATACATCAGCATACGTTTATTTTGCTAGCATTTGTGATTGTTGAATATGATCAATAAATTAAAAATCTCCAACTGGACTGTCACTAATGTAATCCTTTCATCTCCTATAATCTATAACATATGTGTGGGCCTACTCTGGCAAGGTATTGAGTGCTGCTGTCCAGGCACTGGTGTTTTAGCCAACTGGGGTTGAGAGTGTTCAGCATGGCACCTGGCAAGACTGAGGCCCTGCGACTACAAACGCATCTTCTGGAACATAAATTCATAAGTTGCCACCCTCGTAATGCAACTCTACCAGTTTAAAGAAAGGGGTTAACATACATAGAAATCCAGGAAAGTGGTGGTGGAAACTGGATCAAACAAAGAGCCTTCTATCTGTCTCTGTGGCACTGGTTTGAGTTCAGCCCAGACTGTAGTAGCCTTTACCATCTGAGAAGCTGTTCAATGGCCTTTGGGAATAGATTGCTGCCCTTGAGAATCTCGTTCCAGTTCTCGTTGGACTGGTGTGCACACTACAACTTATGCCAATCCCTATTTAGCACCAGCACTAAACACACTGACATTTCTTCTAAAGTAAATCCATGTGAAAATAGTCCATAAAAATAGGCTTCCTAGAACTCCTCCTTTGGAACAAATCCTGCAGTCTTTCCTCAATTTTAATTCAAACCTTTTCACAGGCAAACCTTGCGCTTGACATTAATGGATGCTTCATCTGTGTAAGGACTGGGTAAAAATTGAGGAACAGTTTCTGGTTTTGCCCTGAGTGAGGCTGGATAGAGTTATTATCACAGGACTAGAGGGTTCATCCTTTTGGCCTTGAATTTTCCTTATTCCTTTTCATCAGGAGCTAAAATGCTGGCACATTCTGTCTTTGTTTGCCTGCATCTGGAAATTGTTTGTTTTTACAAATATAAAAGTGCAACTTTTAAACTGGATTTTGGTATGGAGTAGTGCAGCTTTGAATGTGAGAAGAATACAGCTTTTTTAAGCTCAACTCTCCCCCCCCCCCCCACTTTCTGGTTTGCACCTGGTAAGGAAAAGAGATGTTCTTGCTTCATAATTTCTTAAATTGAATTGGTTAAAATATAATTAAATTAACACTTTATAGGAAATGATCAAATCCATCAGTTCACATTTCAAAATACACAGATAATGTCATTTGTTTGGAAAAATTCAGTGGGTCTGATTTTTTTTTTTTTTAAACATATGCCAGGGTTAATCCCCTTAATTGAGAGAAGTGGAAAGGTGATTTAGTCCGTCTTGCCCTCCCCACACACAGACTTGGTACAGCTGAGGATTCACCCCAATACTGTTAAATAATATGAAGTTATATTTTAATATAGCCTTACAATGTATCTCTATGCTGAAAAGGCTGTGTTTTCCAGTGGGTAGAGTATGGCACTGGGACTCCAGAACCCTATGTCTATTCCTGGCTCTACTGACCCGCCATCCAACCTTGAGCAAGTCACTTCCCCTCTCGGTGACTCTGCTTCCCCTTCTACTCTTTTTTTTTTTTATCTTCTCTATTTGGATTAGAATCTCTGAGGCAGGGACGGTCTTTTACTGAAGTCAATGGTAGTGGTGCCTTCTTCAGTGAGTACAGGATGAGACCGGCTATGGTCATACAGTGCCTGACACAATGGGACACATCTGGAGCCTCTAGATGTTACTGTAAGAATAAATATGAAAAGTGGCTCTATTAAAAAGGCATCACAGAGTTTAACGTTTATTTCTTTTCAGTGACCCCCCAACTCCTCATATTGTACTTGCTCACAGTACAACTATAAAAAGGGTTTATCTAGCTGCTAGCTTTCAGGCTGAGCCTTGGACCGAAGGTCAAACCGTGTTCTTTTTGGCGAGTGGGTCATTACAATGAGTTAAGATTTTTGCCAAGGTTGAAAATATTGACCTAAGTGACTTGTCTAAGGTCATACAGTGTGACAGTGGCACAGCCCGAAATAGAGCTAAGGTCTGAAGACACTCAGCCCACGCTATCTCCTCTATACAGCAACTACATTGCTTAAAGTACATTATTGCTTATAGATTTATCTTTCGGAAGATGCGAAAAAGACTTAAAATACACAAGACAAATTATCTGATGTATTTCTCTGGAAAAATGTTAAATCTTAAATGCAGCCAAAATGCAGAGTGCCTGCCAGCTGTAACAATAATCACACGTTTTCCTGTTTCGAGTTCATTGTGTAACTACAGAGCCGGGAAGGGGCAATTTTAACATAAGACTCTTTGTCGTTTTCAGAGATTTTCTTCTCGCTTTTGTTTTTGTAAGCCATATGTACTGTTTGAGGAGTTTTTCAGTTTGATCATATTTTTCCCTCCCTGCCACAGAGATCTAAAATCCTAAACTAAACATGGCATATACCACCTGCATCCCCATGATTGCTGAGCTGCTTTCTGAGCTGTTCACAGAGGAGCAGGTAATGACATTTATAGGGTTAAACACAAGAAAATTAGCTGAATTGTAGAATTCCTCACTGTTTGCCAGTCAAGTGTATGGGACATAAGACATTCATAGGCTGATTGGTTTCTGAACTGTGGCTTGTAGACTTGGACCATAATAGTACATAGAGCTTGATTGACACTGAAACATCCATTTGATAAATATTTACCTTTCTTTTCTTTTTCTCAAGTGTTTTCATTCATTTGCTCAGATCCAATGTCCATCCTCTCTGCCTTAGCAGGTTAGTGTTTGAAAAGTATTTTGCACATATGGCAAGCCCAGAAAACATACCTACCAAAGGGATGATGCATTGCTTTTTTTTAATGTGAATGCAACTTTTGTTGTTATAGAGTGCATTTCTTTGTATTCTGTTTAGGATCTGAAAAGACCTCACTAAACTGCGTGTATTACTAGGACTCCTGTTAACAGCACAGTGGGCGCATAGTTCAGCTATTACTATAGTGAACTGAGGTTCAAAAACTGCTCATTACCCAGTAATCACTCAAGATAAATTGGAGTACTTAGGGCATTTTGTCCTTTCATCAATTCATTTGGAAAAGACTGTTAAAAAGGAAGATATGAAAAATCCTTGACATGCATAAAAAAACTTGGTTATGTCATTGTGCAGTGGCGAGAACAGCATACAAAGCCCTAAAGGCCAAATGCCCTCAGGTCTACATGCATAAGTCTCATCTAAGTTATCTGGACTGTATCGATACGCGCATGTGTGAGTGCAGAATTTGACCTAGGTCTACGCTAGGAAATTAGGTTGGCATAACTAGGTTGCTCAGGGGTGTGAACAATCCACACACCCAAGTGATGCAGTTAAATTGACCTAACGCTCCTCAGTGTAGACAGTGTTAAGTTGATGGGAGAATTCTCCTGTTGACATAGCTACTGCCTGTCGGGGGGATGAGGGGGTGATTACCTGTGCCAACGGGAGAAGCACTCTTGTTGGCTTAGGTAGCATCTGTGCTGAAGCACTACAGCTGCATAGCTACAGCATTTTTAAGTGTAGACCTGCCCTTATTCTCCTTGAAATAGCATTTGTAACTCACTGTTCTTTGAAACAAGCTTGCTTCTGAAAATGAGAGGTGGGCATATCTCTTTCAACATATAATTCAATGTATTTAGCACCTTTTCCTGCATGTGAAATATTTTAGTGTAACTTCCTTTAATTTATTCATTTTATACATAATATTTTACTCTTGTGCATCGATTATGGATATTCTAAATTTGAGCTGTGTTGATTCATTATGAGTGGTCAGATAATTTTGGTATTTTATTTGTTTCCTAATGGCACAAGCATTTCTGGCATGAATATTGGCATATACAAATTTAAAATTCAGTTTCTTTGCATATTTGTGCATGCAAATTTTGTTTACTTTCCACAAACATTTTTGCCAGGAAAACTCCATTGTTTGAATAGTCACAGAAAGTGACTGCAAGAACAGCCGCAAGAAGATTAATTAAATAATTTAAATGAATATTCAGTGGGTTCTGGATCAGGACCAAAAATTGTAAAAATTATATTGAGGCTCTTTCAGCTGAACTGAACAAATAATACTGACATTTTCCTGAAGTCAATAGAATGATTTCTAATGATTTTAATGGGGTTTGGCTCAGGCCCATAAATCGTGGCTCCTGTGTCTTTGACTTTTTACATCTTACAAAGATCCAAATGTTGTGGTCCAAAATGTGAATGTTGTTTGTTTTTGATGGAAATTGATGTTCTTATGTGTGAATTTGTCTCCCAGAGGGTATTTCTTCTGATCCTTGCTTTCTTATCAGAGTTATTTACTTCTACGCCTATTCATTCTAGCCATGCCATAAAAGTATATTCCAGTGAAAAAGAGGCAATGCAGCGCTTTCAGATGTTGTGGGAATAAGCAAGAGATGTGTCTTCTTTCATGTTGTTGTGCAAGAACAGCCAGGATTGCTTTGTATTGTCCTTGCAATAAATGGATTTGGTGATTGATTAAATTCCTCAGCTTTGGCATTTGATCAGTCTCACTAGCTATTTACTGCTTCATATATTACAAAGCAATTGACGTTATGTCTTAATTATATGCTCTTAATCCTAAAAAACTATGTTCATCCATCGTGGTCACTAACATTTAAAACTATCAAAAACATGTGTCTAACTCCCAAAGCTAAGAATGTGTTTGTGATTTTTGAGGGAGTTAGGAATTTTCTATAATCAAGCTAAATTGGCATATTGGTTAGAAAGAATGACAAGTTCCATCTGACTTTCCTGAGTTAAGCATCAATTTGGGAAGACTTGAACTAGACAAGGGTTCCCCATAATTCCAGGGAAGATAGCCATGATAAAAAGACTAGACACGTGTGTGTGTGTGTGTGTGTGTGTGTGTGTGTGTGTGCGTGTGCGCACAGTATTTCACGCCGCACAAAGAGCTGTGCATGTGCACAGACTCCAGTTTTGCATTCAAAGGAAATACAGCAGACATTTAAATATCTCCAAACCAAACAAGACATCCTCAAGGATTCTCTTCCTGTGGTCTCATTATCTGTTTCTTTCTGTGTTTTAAAATATCAAAAGAAGTGCAGAAATAGGCAGGGTAGCTTTAGACAGAAATACAAAGGAAGATTGAAAAAAATAAATGTAACCGTCACCTTAAGATCAGACCCCCTCCTTATCTGGGAGTCTCATGTTAAAGGCATGATCTTTCAAAACTGGAAACATCCTGAATATAAAGCATCATTCTTTTAAGATGCACCAGTTTCTAAGGAAATACATCTTCTGAATGCACTATGAGATCTGCCAGAACTCCTCTAAAGGAGGTGGGGAGATTTGATCCTTTTTTAGAATTTAGGGAACAAGTTCTCCCTAAAATCAGACTTCTGAGTTTGCTTTATAATAGGAATGTTCCGTGAATCGATTCCCCTCCCCACCTAAATAACAGAGACCTAGAAGCATACAAGTTTGATGAGCAAATTGTTGACATGGCTTGTAGAGTGTTTCAAACAAGACCTTTTTCAATAGGTGCCAAATGACATATGATTCCTATCCAAATCCGATGAGAACCTTCCAAAGGGTGTTCCCTACCTCATGTCCCTTACAGTGCCCTGTTTTTGTCTCTAGCCTTCACTGGGGCTTCCTTTAGTCCCAGGCATCTTTAAACCAAATAAATGTAAGGTTGTGCCCTGCACTATCTGGTGGTCTCGTTAATATAACTAGATGCACAAGTAACATTTTAAAAACCCAGTTTTAAAAAGACAGAGAATGAACTTCAATGGTGACTGAGCATTGTGGGCTAATTGCCTGCAAACATTTACTCTTGGAAAAATAAAATCCATAAGGAGTTTGGCTTCAAAGTCAGTGACATGATGTGGCCATGTTACTGAGTGGAGTAAACTGCATTCTCCCTGAGAAATATGAACTGCCCCAAATAGAATGTGCCTTGCTTATGCAATGTATCTTTAGTATTCCTCCAGGGGAGAGTGGCTGCAACCCCTCTGCTCAGGGTTGTGGTTTCAAAGACAGTCTAGCTCACAGCATCAGATCCAGGAGGAGTCAGAGTCTGGGCCCTACTGCGTGTGCCAAACAGGCTGATGGCTCATCTACATGATCACTGCCCTATGCAGATGGTTGCTGACTGAGCCTATAAAGCAGTGTCCATTTTTCTGCTCACCTCCCTTATACCACAGCAGAGTGCTGCGTTGTGGCAGGGAACAGAATGGGAAAGACACAGGACAGAGAGTGGATGTGATCCAAGGCCGGCTCTAGCTTTGTTGCCACCCCAAGCAAAAAAATGTTTGGCCCCCCTCTTTTTTTTTTTTTTTTTGGCTTTTACATGTTTGCACTTTGCAAATTTTTTTGACTGTTTAAAATTTAAAAAAAAATGAAAACAGAGAATTTGTTGTTAGTGAAATAAAACAATTTCCTACTCATGTACTCATTTAATTTTAACAAAATCACAATTACAAACAATTTGGGTTCAACTATACAGTGTAATGAAAAATGTTAGTGTCTTCCGATGCGCCCAGTTTCTCATAAAAGAATTTATATGAACTGAATTTTTCTGGTTTTTATACTTGCATAGTCTTTTAATAATTCAGTGAAATCTAAATTTTTTGCAATGGTACTTTCAATTGAAATTAATGCAAGTCCTGACAAATGATTTTGAGACATGGTGGACCTCAAATCATTTTTCAGTAATTTCAGTTTTGAGAAACTGTGCTCACCAGAAGCCACTGATAGTGGTAATGTTAAAAGAATGCATAATGCTATAGCAGTGTTTGGAGTGACAAAATAATTTCTTGCTATAAATTCTAATACTTTTAGAGGAGAAATTTTAGGACTTATTAGCTCAGATAAAGCTATTAATTCATCATACAATTCTCCTGCATCAACATCAGCAGCGTTATCAGTACGGAGCGCTAAATGTAGGTCTTAAGGGCTTCGTGAAGTCTTCTTTTTTAATATTTTTAATATTTCCAATATCTTATTAAAAATTCAAAAGCTTCACAATGACCATGCAACTGATAAAATCCTTCTTCAATGGAAGTTATAGCTACATCCAAAATACAATAGAAACATTCAACTTTAAACCTTTCTTTTGGATCGAGAATAGGATCATCATGAGCCTCATAACAAAACTGTCTTGTTTTTTTCTGAGGACGAATTAATTGTTGAGGTACAAATGTCGGTTCAAAATCAAGATCCTCTGCTATTGTTATTGTTTCTTTGACAGTTTCTTCAAATCCTTCATCTGAATGGTATTTTTTTAAAATATTCCAGCGTTTTATTCAAAATCATCTTTGCCTGGGATATGTCTATGGTTATGTTCTGCATAACTTTGCTCGTCAAATTAATTTGATTTAGAATATTATGCCAAATAATATTTGCAACATGAAAATTGAAACTGCATCATTTTCTGAGCCAATGTTTCAGCTTCATGTAGAAATGAAGGATCATATGACAAGTCTTGGCTTATTTCGAACAGTGCATCGTAAATCTCTCCTGATGAATATCGGAATGGTCTAATAGTGTCTATCCTGCTTTCCCATCTAGTTTGACTTAGAGGTTTAAGTCTGAGTTTTGGTTAAGATGCTTCTTCAAGACTGCCCAATGGTGTGTGAAAGCACTAAAAAAGTTGTAAATTGCTTGCACTGTGGTAAAATATGAAACAGCATCTTTAGATGATTTGGCGGCATCACTGACAACCAGATTGAGCGAATGTGCATGGCAATGAATGAAAAAAGCTTGATTATTTAAATTCAATATTCTTTGCTGTACACCTGCATGTCATCCTTGCATGTTTGAGCCGTTATTGAACCTTTGGCCATGCATATTTTTTAAAGGTATTCCAATCTCTGTCAGGGCCGGCTCTAGGTTTTTTCCTGCCCCAAGTGCAAAAAAAAAAAAAAAGGGGGGGGGAGAGGGAGGAGGCAGGATGCTGCCCTTTGAAAAGTGCTGCCCCAAGCATGTGCTTGCTTTGCTGGTGCCTAGAGCCAGCCCTGATCTCTGTAGAATTACATCTGTGAGGGCTTTCCCAGTAGTTTCATTCACTGGTATAAATTTTAGAAAGTGTTCACAAATTTTCACTTCTGCATTTTCATCAATTTTCACAAATCGTAAAACTATTGACATTTGCTTGGTTTTGCTCAGATCTTGAGTATAATTAACTATAATTGAGTAATATTTGGAATGTTTCAAATCCGATAAAATTTAATTACGCACTCCATGAGAAATTAATTGTATTATCTCATTTTGTGTATTTTTACCCAAATAATGGGTGTGAATCTCTCCATCTTTCACTCTTCATACATGCTCAGCCATAACACTATCAAATTTTGCCTATAACTCAACTAATTTCAAGAAATTTCTGTTGTTGTTCTCATATAAAATATCCGAGGATCTACAGAATGTGAGGCACTGTTCAGTTAGGAAATTAATGATTGCCAGTAAATGTTCCAACACATCTTGCCAATGTAGAATTTCTGAATTTAGTAGACTTTGCTGTACTGCATTGATTGTTGTACCGAAACGTAATCTGTTTGACAGCTCAATCCAATTTGTCAATGAGTGTAAATGATTTTTTGATAGTTCATGCTTTTTCAAATGCCTATGCAAATTTCTCCAGTCATTAAAACCTGCAGTTGCCAGAAGAACGTCCAAGTTACAGAACAGTTTGCTGCAAAACCAAAAAACTACATCTTTGGTCTCTGAATACACTAACCACGATCTATTAATTTGTTCCCCATTTTTCATTTTTTTTCTTCCTACTGGATGGCATAAATTGACTATTTGACTCATTAAATGGATCTAGTTTTGAAGGACCTTTTTTCACAATAATCATTAGCATTGCATCAGTAATTATTGTCGGCCAACTACTTGGATCTGATCCTATGTCAGTCTCTCCACCTTCCAATAATTGTTCTTCAGTTTTAGATTTGGATAACAGTTCTTCGTTTCTGGACTCTTCAGCTGAAGAAGTAAATCTTTGGATGGATTGTGATTGTTCGTCTATCAGTTAGCGAAGATCATCTTTGGTTGGATTGTTGTTCATCTTTATCAGTTCATAAAGATAATCTTTGGTTCAATTGGTCCTCATCAGTTGTTGAATAATCACTTTCAATGCATTGCTTAGAGCTTTCGCCTTGATTGTCAACTTTTTAAAAATACTTATTTGAAATATAAGATGGTTTTTCTAATTCTTTTTGCTGTTTCTCTCTTTGCTGCCTGTAGGCAGCACCGGAAAGTTGTTTTCGTTTTTGTCCTGGCATTTTAGCCCTATAACCACTGGCACATACATGACATGGAAATTTGGTGCGAATGGTGCCGATAGGGCAGCACAGTACACACAAGTAATCATGATTCCTGATTTAATTAATCAATAACCGTTAACGTTTACACATTTACACACCTTCACATTATGAGTGACCGTGTCATGACATGACACAATATTTTTCACGTCATGCTCCTATCGCACTACTGGAGATTTTTTTTTTTGATTGGTGGATTTTCCCAGGAAAAAAAAAAGGATGGCCAGAATGCCAGCCCTGGAAATGTGCCACCCCAAGCATGTGCTTGCTTTGCTGGTGCCTAGAGCCAGTCCTGATGTGATCAAGGGAATGAAAATAAGGCTGAAAGAATGAGGGGGAGATGAGGCTGAGAATGAATGAGGGAAGGAAGAGGAAAGGAGAAGTAAGGGGGAGGCGAAAGGAGAAAAAAGACAAGAGCCTGAGAAATCTAAGATCATCTCTGTGGAACTAACCCAGGAACCTATCCTTGCAACAAAGCCCGTTGCCCAATCTGTCCACATATCTATTCAGGGGACACCATCATAGGGCCTAATCACATCAGCCACACTATCAGAGGCTCGTTCACCTGCGCATCTACCAATGTGATATATGCCATCATGTGCCAGCAATGCCCCTCTGCCATGTACATTGGTCAAACTGGACAGTCTCTACGTAAAAGAATAAATGGACACAAATCAGACGTCAAGAATTATAACATTCAAAAACTAGTTGGAGAACACTTCAATCTCTCCGGTCACTCGATTACACACCTGAGGGTGGCTATCCTTCAACAAAAAAACTTCAAAAACAGACTCCAGCGAGAGACTGCTGAATTGGAATTAATTTGCAAACTGGATACAATTAACTTAGGCTTGAATAGAGACTGGGAATGGATGAGTCATTACACAAAGTAAAACTTTCCCCATGTTATTTCTCGCCCCCACCCCACCCCCCACTGTTTCTCAGATGTTCTTAAAAGAAAAGGAGTACTTGTGGCACCTTAGAGACTAACAAATTTATTTGAGCATAAGCTCATCCAATGAAGTGAGCTGTAGCTCACAAAAGCTTATGCTCAAATAAATTTGTTAGTCTCTAAGGTGCCACAAGTACTCCATTTTCTTTTTGCGAAAACTGAGCTAGGATCTGTAAAAATCAAGAGTGCTCTAGCTATAGTTATTCTGGACCTGGGTGTCTGATGACAAATAACCTGAAATTTTTAGGCAAAATGAATGATAAACTTCCAACCGTACTGATTGTTTTGCCTGAACACACATCAGTTGACATTGTTAGGTTATGTCTGCAGTGACAAAGGCTTCCTCATTTTTTAAAAGAAAGCTGAGATTCTCCGTTATGGGAGATTTATAATGGTTGGCTCTGACTAACGACCTGCTTCTGCTGATACCATCAGCTACTGTGACCACCCTCCTGTATATAATAGTGATGATTCACACCTGAGTCACTTCCTGTTGCTGTGGGCAATCTACTGGCTGCTGAATCTCCAGGTCTGTGAATGAGGAGCTTTTACAGCATTCAGCTAAACATTGCCTCTGTCTTACATAGGACAACCACCATCATAAATCCACTAGTTGCTGGTCATGTTGTAAACCTGCATGGGGATTTGTTAGGATAATAAGTTATGCTGCTGATTTTCCTGATTTCAAGTAATTTTTGGAGCATCTTTTTCCCTGGTGCTTTTTTTACTCCAAAGTGGTCAACTGAGACCTTTTTTTTTTTTTTTTTTTTTTTTTTTTTAAAATCCAGGAAGCCACTCATGTTACTTTACTTGATAAAGAGCTTGGATGCAAAGCTTTCCAAGAAATGAATAGTACTGCTCTAAGGAGCATTTGAACAATGCAATGTTATTTGTTTACTTCAGCTATTTTATAATAATTTGGCCACCCAGTTCACTTGTGAGGTTCCAGAGATCTTTTTGATTTTTTTTTTTAACCTCGGAACACAGGATGTGCTTATTTAAGTGATAAGAAAGAAACAACATTTTGTAGAGGAGGGAATCTTTATTCCTTCCGGATGACCCTTTCTTTTCAGGCAGATTTCAGGTATAAGGGAAACAGGACACACTGAAGCACCAGGAATGGCTAAGTTTCATGTAACCTACAGTTCACATTTGTAGGAATATTTTAAAGGTGTCACATGAATAAAAGTTTAACTTTTATTCACATGGCAGCTTAAAACTACATTGAACATAGGCACTGATATTTGCACTCAGGAGTCTATTCTCCTTTCCACATCTGCACAGAACGCCTGCTAGTTTCAGTAAAAATCCTAAAGCTATGTGGTAACTTTTAGTTAACTTAGCAAAAAAAACATAAAGGTCCTAAAAGGAGGATACAAGTTGCACCGGGTAGATAAAGAGCAAAGAAAGTGCCTTGGATAAATTAAGAAATAGCTTGAATCGTCATAATAAACTCAGATGAGAACGTAAAGCAATTTTTGAGGCTCAGCTTTCTTAGTTCTTCCACTCCCTGCCAACCTTACGCTTTCATGCACTTCCTGGTTTTGGCTGGGACTGGAAAGGGTCATACCAAATACCTCAGGAAAAGACTTGTTCTGGTGATATTTCTGACCTACCCAGTACCAGGCAGGAAGAACTATATATCTTACAATGACACCAGTTCCTCCTTCTCTCGCCTCAACAAATCCCTTAACTGGCATCCTCTTTTTCTTTATCAAGTTCAGTCTCCTCTTCCTTACCTTCTTGCTTGCTGCAAGTGCACCCCACCCAAAGTTCTTTCTTCAGACTCTCCCCCTTGCTCCTGTGAGGTCATCCAAACCATCTCTTCTAACTGCTTCTTTTACCTTATTCTCATGCTTGGCTTCACATCTGATTCTGTGCCATGTCCCTATGCATGGAACAGCCTCCCACTTACCATATGCCAAAAATCTTCTCTTTTCTTCTTTGGGTTCCTCGTAAACCCCACTTCTTTTGCATGAAGCCTTCATAGGTTGGCTTCTGTCTGATAATTTCTCCATGCCCTCTTGCATTTGATCTGTTATCCTAGATATTCCATAACTGAGGCCTCTTTGAGCCTCATCTTGGTAGTTATTTGCATTCAAAACTCACCAGTTATTTAAGGATCCGAATGTCATGCTTTATGTCATCAGACAATTGTCCTTTTGCTCTAGTGGGCTGTAAAGTGTGGAACAGGATTTTCCTCCTGAAAATCCATCTCAGTCCTTTACCCTCATTTACAAAAAGAACTTACAGTCTTTTTATTCTTTAAGTATGTTTTTTAGAATGCCCCTTGTTGGCCCTGTGTTGGATCAGAGCATGCTATGCCTTGTACCTCTCCATGGTCTCTCGTGAGTGTGTCTTTCCCAGTCATAGGCCCAGGGCCTCCACTTCACTCAAGGGGGAGTCCTATGGCGCTGCCCCTCTCAGACTGGATCCCTCTGCTTCAGCAGCCCTGTTTCCCAACATGGCTCTTTTAGCAGGGCCAATTTAGCTTGGCTCCCTGCAGGAGTCTTCTTTCTTGGAAGTTTTGTAGCCAGAAAATATATGCAGTGACACAGTTCTGCCTTTTCAAAACAAAGTATTTAATAGTCAACAGGAATATGGTAATCAGAGAAATGGGTTAAAATAACAAAGTAGGCCTTCATGCATGAATCTTATTTAAACTTTATTCTTTCCTTGCAAGTTCTGAGTGAGTTCCATTCAGCCAAGATACCCCTGCTCCTGGACTGGGAGAGACAGACAATATGCTCTCAGTATCTTTTTGTCATAGACACCTCTCACTGCTAATCACTCTTCTTCCTTTCTGGGCTAGTCAGTTTGGTGGGTAATTCCCAATTAATAACTTCCCCTTTGTTCTGTCCAGGATGCTTGGTATTCTCTCTGGAAGTATTTTATCTCCATTATTGTCTTAGTTCCTGTTGGTTTTCCCCTAACTACCTCCTTTGTTTTACCTGATGCATAATATCATCTAGCAGGTAAACTGAGATGAATATAATATTCCCAGAAATAATAAAAAAATCTCCCATGATTTCCACAGGCCCTATATATATTGTTTTTCCTTCTTGTGGCTTTTTTCTTTCTCTTTTTGTATTGGACCCTCTTGTTCACTGCATGATTTTTAACAGGTTCATTTAATGACGATGATATTGTTTATATATAAATACATATTGTACAGTGCCCTCAGCTCATTTAGTGGAGGAGTGTGCTTTATAAATAAAATCATTATCACTGATAATCTATTGTTGTTGTTATACCACACTTATCTGATTAGATTGTATGCTTCACAAAACAAGTGTACCATTTTCTGTTTTTTCCATTATATGAAATTAAAATAAGGATAACTCAGCCTAAACTAATGGAATTGCTCCAGGTTTTCACTGGAATAACTAAGAGCAGAATTTGGCCCATTGTCTTTTTATGTTTGGAAGTCCCATGTATGGGATGGGAACTAATTCTAATCTAAAATTTTCTAGCTTTATTTCTGTACCAAAGAGCATGAAATAATCATTTGAACTTAAGCATCCAACCTTTTCAGATTCACCCGCCACTAAAGGCCTTTAACAAGATCCTGCTCCTTTGCAAGAGGCTACTAAAAAAACTAAATGTTCTGGGGTGAGCAGCAAGTATTGTCTTGGAAGAAAAACTGGCTGAGAGATAGGAGTCAAAGAGTAGGAATAAATGGCGTATTTTCATCATAACAGAAGGTTACCAGAGGCATGCCACAAAGTTCCATAAATACAGTTATTAACAGTCTGGAAAGGGGGCTGAGCAGTGAGGTAGATAACACAAAATTGTTTGGGTTAGTCAATCCTGGAGAAGGCTGAGGGACCTCAGAGGGACTTAACCAATCTAGATGAAGGGGTAACATGATGGCAGGCAGATGAAGTTCAACATTAATAAATGAAAAATAAAGGAACTGGAAGGGAAAAAATAAATTGCTTATATACTTTCAAGGGGTCTAAATCAATTGTATCAAGACAGGAAAAGGACCTGGCAGTTTCTGTAGACAGCTCAATGAAGACCTCTGCTCAATGTGCAACTGTGGTCAATAAAAACACCATGTTAGCATGCATAAGGAATGGGAGAGAGAGTGATACCCAAAATATTATAATGCCTTTGTATAAATCAATGGTATGGTCTCATATGGAATTCTCTGTGCTGTACAAGTCTCCCCCTCTCATGAAGTATATTGTGGAACCAGAGGAGATTCAGAGAAGAGTGGTGAGAATGATCAAGAGTCGGGAAAAATTGTTCTATGAAGCGAGATTGAAAAGAGCGGGATTGTTCACTTTCGGGGGGAGATGAATAAGAGGGGACATAACAGTATATAAAATAATGAAATGGTATAGAGAAGGTAGATTCTGTTTTCCCTACCTTGTAATACAAGAGCAAGGGGACATTCAATGATATTAACAGAAGCAACTG
Organism: Dermochelys coriacea; assembly: GCF_009764565.3. Classification (NCBI taxonomy): domain Eukaryota; kingdom Metazoa; phylum Chordata; order Testudines; family Dermochelyidae; genus Dermochelys; species Dermochelys coriacea. Next base: position 122,263,984 of record NC_050069.1, on the reverse strand, counting down.
ACAAAAGGAAATAGTTTTTCACACAGCATGTAATTAGAATGTGGAGCTTGTTGGCAAAGGACGTCATTAAGGCCAAGAACTTAGCAAGATTCAAAGAGGGCTTGGACATTTATATGGATAGTAAGAATATCTAGAATTACAATGCTAACAGAAAGCATACTGGAGGGAGATAAACCCAGTGTTTCAGGGTTTAAACCAATTCCAAGTATTAGGGATGATGATGAGTGCACATCTGCCTACTATAGGGTTTTTTTTTGTTTGTTTGTTTTTTGCACTGTCTTCTGAAGCATCTAGTGTGGGCCATTGGGCTAGATGGACCTCTAATATGATAAAGTATGGCAATTCCTATGTTCCTAAATTATATATTGTATTCCCATGCACAGACTGACCCGTCAGGCAAACAGAATTGGAAATTGTATTTACCTCAGCATTGCACCTGAATTCCAATTCCAGATAAATATCAAGTATACAGATGTTTGAACCTTTGCTGGAAACTGAATTTTGGGTACATTCTGGTAGTGAAGACTGAATGGAGCAGAGTCTCCATCTCTCTCTCTCTCATTTCACTGCATCACTGTCTTGGATTTGATCAGATGAGTCAGTGAATAATATCTACAGAGTCCTTTGGGTGTCACCACTGTGCAATTCTTCCCCAGGAAAAGGAAAAATACCCATTGGGATGGAGCAGGTTTCTCCTTCTGGTGTGCCAGCCCTACTACATTAGCTAATGAAAACTGAACAGGGAGAGATCCCCATCTTTTTCAGGGGGGAGCAAGCATCGGGTACTAGGGATCACAGGAACTAACATTGAGACTGGCCCCTGCACAGCCATGTAAGAGGGACACAGGAACTCACTGTCAACCCCTGATACCTGCACACCAGTTAGCACTCATGTCAATGTGTGCAGGCTCCACTCTATGTTTGTTATCACTATGACACACCATCTGAACACCTGAAGAAGAGCTCTGTGTAAGCTCAAATGCTTGTCTCTCTCACCAACAGAAGTTGGTCCAGTACAAGCTATTACCTCACCTACCTCGTCACTCTAATATCCTGGACTGACACAGTGCATATACCATCTAAACAGTAAGTCCTATATTGTATTGCTCCTCAGTCTATCCTGCATGTACCTGAGATCCCCAAGGAGCAGTAACTCCGTTCTGAGATCAGTACCTTCATTGATCCATGTGCAGAGTAATCCTTTTTCACTCTGCTTTCAGAGAGAAGAATCGTGAATAAGCCTCTGGCTTCTGTATCGTCTCCCCTTGTCCCCCTTTTCTACAGAGCACACACAAAAAGTGGAGGCCATGTGATCTACATTAGTGTCCTTCGTGCTCATGATGGGAGCACAGAGTTGCATCTTTTTCTGTGTAACTAAGACCTTGTCTATACTCTGGATTTGGCCCCTATTTAGCCACCAGTGTAGTTGCCCCGGTATAGGGTAGGAAACCAGAAATCTGCAGGAGTGAATAGTCTGAATAATTCCAGAAACTCCAAATTTCCCTTTCTCCAGAGATACCCCTGAGCAGTGTCTGTTTGATCTGCACACCTTTTTTCTGCCTTCCAGCCTTGGAGGTTTTTTGGTTGAGTTTTGTTCCTGATATGTTCTACCTCAAAATCCCCGAGGTGACCTCAATCCAGGATAGCAAACAGCTAACTACAGACAGGCAAAAATTCCTCATAGCATGTAATGCCTGTTCATAACATTCAATGGCCTTCTTTCAAGAAGCTGCCAGCATGCAGTGAGGTAATTATATAAGTTTAAAAGAGTTGCACAGGGCTACTGATTTAAGTGACCGCTCAGAGGACTGACAAAAACTAGTTACTTGATTAAGGTGGTTTTCTAATCAAGGTGTATTCACTATGTTTGGGGGTGATGTGGCCTCTCTTAAGATGGGAGCCTTAATAGTGCTAGCCCCTGCACAGTGTAATATGAACATGTTTTAACAACCTCCAAATCCCTGCAGTGTAAGGAAAGAGTTTTATGAAGGAGCTGGATCAGGTGTGCTGCTAGGCATCAAATACCCTGCCCTACCACAATGTGCTGTAGTTATTAGTCCCATCTCCTGCCCACGCTTCCTTTCCTCTTTCCAGTTGCCCCTATGGCCCTGAGTTGCTGTGTTACTGTGAACCTGCCCCTGCCTCATCCAGAGGTGCTTCCTTTTGACCCATTCCCTCAGGAACACAGCTGGGGATTTCCCGAGCTTCCCTTCTGTGAGTGGGAAAAGAGAAGACAGGCAAACAGCAATAGGAGGAAAGGGATCAATAAACTTCTCCACAATACAAAGTTTGAACATAAGCAAGTGCCTGGTAATTAATAAACACCTTTAAATATTGAAAGGTTGTACTACAGGGCTGTGGTGCCAGTTAGTGTTCTTCTTCAGTAAAGGAAGAAGATGTTGTGAGGGGAAGTACAGATGAAATGTAGTAGGGTTTACATGGCTAAGTTTGTGTTGTATTTTCTCAGGGACAGTACTGGACAGTAAATAATTACAGGCTCTGTCTAGCTCCCACTGATTTCAGTGACAAAACTCTCATTGACTACATTGGTCCAGGAGCAAGTCCCATGTCCTTGAGTACAAAGGAAACTAACTTTGCTGAGGAAGAAATACTGGCCAATCAAGAGGCAGGGAAGGATGCAAGGGCAGGGTTGGAAGTATCAGAGGTCCACCACTGCCACTTTGTCATGAGCATAATGAGGGAAAGGAGATAGAGGTGTCTTCATCAAAGGGATTTGGGAGTGTGTAAAAGAATTGATATAGATTTGGTGGAATTTCACATTTATACTGGGCAAATTCTGCTCTCTATTATACCAGTATAGCCCCACTGACGTCGCAGTTACAGGGCTAGCTGCATACCCCTCTGATGTCATTCTCCATGCTGCCTTGTGGGAATTTGTCATCCTTGCAGCCTTCCTCTCCTGTTGCTTTGTCCTAGAGTCTGTCTCCTGGGACACCCATGTACCCTGCAAGAGAACTGGGATCTTCTCTAGCTCCTGGTCTGGTGCTGGCACCCCATTCTGCCTCTGATCATCTTCATACAGCAAAGGCACCAGTTCTGACTTTTTAAGCTCTTTAAAGTTTAGCTTTATTTCTTTCTTTGCATAGCTCCACTAGCTGATCTTGATTATTCATAGCTAATTTTTTCTGGCTGCGTTTTTTTGCGCTCTTCCCAAAAAGAACATAGGACACCTTTCTCCTGCTTTTTCCTTCCAAAATACTTGTTTTTTACTGCTGTTGTCACTAATGGGAAATTAACCATTGTTACCATCTGAAATATGCTGCCGCCAATATGTCAGGGTTACAGAGATAGCTGTACATTTGAGTAACTTCTTGGTCTTTCTGAGTGCACTCTCTCAGGTGTCAGGCCTTGTACTGTTCCCTCTTCTGGAACAGAATTCCACAATTCTTCCAATCTTAGACCAGGCCTGGGGCTACAGTAGCCTCTGTATCAACTCTGCAGATCTGATTAGGTTCTGAAGATGTGGTTCTGCCTTTCAGGGATCTGTAACCAATAGTATTCAGTGGCAAAACAGCTTTCTTAAAACCAAAGTATTGTTTAAATTTAACAGCAGGAATAGAGCATGTAGAGGGGGGAAAAAATCTTAAAATAATAGACATGCATGTAGACTATCTTACCTAATGGCTTAACATCCCTTGATGGTAAACTAGGCAGGCCTAACTCCTTTAGAAATCCCAGCAGGAGCCTGGGTCAGTCTGGTTTCCTGGAATAGCACCCTAACAATTACCTCCTCTCTTCAGAGAGAGAGGGAATCCTTTATAACAAGGTTCCTTCATTTTTGTCAGTTTCCAGTGCTTGACCCTGCTTGTCCAAACCAGTTGGTACCCTCAGCAGCAGGTCAAGCTAGATTTCTTAGAAATAAGGGTCTGCCATTGTCCCGTAACAACCCTCAATTGTTTACTTTGAGGTGGCTTATGTTGATCCATTGTTTCCTTCCAGCTTGCTTTTCTTTACAGGCTCCTATTAAACTAAACATATATTTATACAGTAAGTATCCCAATAATTAGGTCAACATACGGTATTAATAACTTACTACAGAGCAGCTCCACTTCCAGCACAGATGTAAGTAGGGCAGCACCAGTGTAAGTGAAAGCAGGGTTTAGTCTTAGGTTTGAAATAGAACTGGGATCCTGTGGGTAGGAGCCTAATTCTGCTTTTCAGCTACATGATGTAACTTCCATTGTCTTCAATGAGTTACACCTGTGTTTCTGAGTGTGGATCTAAGCCCTAAGGACTTTTATCTGCAATTGTGTTTAATAACTGCCCTCCGATACAGCTACAGACCATCTACACCTCTTCTGTCACATCTGTTTGTATTAAGACACTGAAAAGTCACTTCATATTAAACCAGGTGTTCTCAAATGTTCTCACACTGCACTGTCTGGGGGAGACCTTTTCCCCCATTCATAACTGTGCAGACCATCTTTCATCCATTGACAATAACATAACATCCCTGTGGCAGTCCAGCAATTGCTGGAAATAGTCATCTACTTAACGGACTTTAATATGATAAGTTTTGTATTCCTGTTGGAAAAGAGTTCACCACACTGTCTATTCTGATCTTTGTTGAATCTGCCCCTGCCATCTGTTCTCATTCTCTCAGCTGGAAAGAAGGAGAGCCAGCATCATGTAACCAGATAGCTTTCTCTGGGCCACCAACAAACACTCTGCAGGCCACCAGTGGTCAACAAACCACAGCTGGGGAAACCTCTGTTTTATACAAAAGCAAATGAAAAAAAAATACATGGGTTAATTATCAAGTCACTGCCTTGATTCCTCAATTAAAGTTGTAAAAGAGTTTCCAGTATGAACACGCGTTGGCGCTAAGTCTACTTTAGGCTCTCTACATAAGAAAGTTGTATCAGTTTAATTTAAGGCTTGTTTCCACAGAGAGGTTGCATTTTTTAAGTTAAATTGGTTTAGTTAAACTGTGGCGCTTTGGTGAGTGGACACTCTTTTATATCAATTTAGAACTGATTATATTGTTTAGCTGGCATCTGTAAATGTACAAACACTACCTTAACCTATACAAGCCAGGCTTAAACAGATAAACACACAAAAGTTGCATTGGTTTAATGAAATTGGTATAAAATCACACCTTTAGTTATATAAGTACAGCTTTGACTGTAGATCAGCCTTAGGGAGTGATTGGTTAAATCAGCAGCAAAAGCCTGTATGAATACCCTCATTTCACTTTAAGCTTATTTTGACTTTAGATTACATTGATTAGGAGCAGGTTTAAACCATTTCAAAACAAACCACTCTGAAAGTGAGATAAGAGTATCTACATAAGGGTTGTCACCGTTTTGGCTAAATTGGCTTAAAAACTGTATTACTGTATAAAAACTTATAAACTGGTGCAGCTTTCTTGCATAAATAAGTCCTTTCTAAAAAAAAAAGCTGCTTTCTGCATAAAATAGTTCATGTGTATCCTCTTGATAGAGGTTATCATTTATTGGAAACATTTAGGTTAATCAGGTCAAACTCCTCTGAAGTTTAGAGACTGAAAATATGATTTCTTGTTTTTTAAAAATTATTCTAACTGTTGTACTGTACTGATTTTGGTATTTATATTTATGTATTTGAGTCAGATCCTCAGTTAGACAGTGAAGCAACACATAACTATGCCTACTGAGGATCTGGTCCTAGGAAACTGTGCTTGGTAATTACTCAAAAAATGACAGTCTAAAAATTTCAACCCAATTTTTAACTTTCTAAAATTGGCGGAACATGCAATGATGGGCAAATCCAACTGTGTTCAGTACAGTATTGTAAACTCCTTTTGTAAAAGTTCAAATAAATTCTGATACAATTAATAGGAAGTGCAATTCTTTCCAATATTATATTTAAAAGAATAGTAACGCAACTAAAATTTTAAATCTAAATCTAATCTTAAAATACCTCTAGTTCCAGTTGTAGTTTGATAGTGATGAAAAGTCTCTTTGCATTTTAGGACCCTCTCCCCCCCAAATATTTCTTTTATAAATGACCAATAGAGAAATAAATATTTCCATAAATCATCTTTGGATTAAAAACAAGCATAAAAAGGAGGCTTGAAATTGTTTAATATTACAGTTGTTTTGGAGTTCTATTCAGTAGTTGGCAAATCACACAAGGCTGCTCTGAATTCTTTATAATCTAGACACAAGGATCATTGCACTCTAAAAGAACCTCTGGGCTCTTATTCAAAAATATGTTGGCTTCTATTTACCTCTTCCCTCATTTGTATCTATCAAATGGCTAAATGTATAAATAAAGTCCGGGTGTTCTTATTAGCTAAGGCAGTATTTCATGCAGATTAATGCCGCAGATTTAGTAAAATGTATTTCTCTTTAAAGTTAGAGTATGTTTTGAATTAATTTCCTTGATGTGTATGAATCAGGTATACCCTATTCTATGCCTGTTGTTTCACAATGCTCATAAGTATCGCATCTGAGCATTGTCTACATGGTGCGTTAAAATCCCGATTCAGCAAGCCAATCTATTCAGCGAAGCACTGAATTTTAAAAAGGCGCTTAATCCCATCAATTTTAACGGGACTATTCACAGGTTTAAAACTGGAATGTAAAGACGAATCAGGGCCTGCTTGACAATGCCAGCTCTCTATTGAGCACAATTATTTAAATCTCAGCTCGTGTGTCAGGGATATATCTTTCAGCGTTCAATAAAATCAGATTTACTCCTACTGAACAAAAATCTTTAACCTTCCTTCGCCATGAAAGTTGGCTAATATTTCTCTGGATTCTGTAGACAATGAACGAGAAAATGAAGGCATGGTCAATCGGGATTAAAATACAGTACGAAATCAATCCGCTGACAATTTTGATAGAATAATCTGTGAGTGTATTTATTTAACAAAATTCACTGGATGTTTTCCGGAATATGTTAACCAAATAGCTGCTACAGCTTCAACCTCTCACACAAGAGAGATCCGCACTTGGCTAATTTTGTAAATGTTAAAGGGCTTTGCCAGAACTCTCCTGTCTTTTGCGTGGCGGAGGTTTTTCTGGTGTAATGTAAACACTACCCAGGCAAATCCCCATGTTGGTGCTTCAGACTGTGAGGAAATCAGCAGATGGAGAGAAAAATGTAGATTAGATTAGATACATTCCAATTTGGTCGACTGCAGTGTTCGTGGTCAAGATTTCATTCCTGTGCTACAGAACCTCGCTTTAATGTGATGTAATTATGGACATGTTAGTGTTTAGTCCACATTTAATCCAATTACCACAAACTCTGCCAGCAAGTGCGAACTCTATTGCTCTGCTAACATGGATGAGTTTATCTGTGATTGTGTAGATCAGTGGGTCTCGACTTCTTCCTACTGTGCCCCCCCCATATTAGAAAAGAAGGTATGACGCTATAAAGAGCTATCTAAAGAAAGGGTTGGTGACCACACCGCCCTGAAACCTGTTTGTGAACCCTAGCCTGAAAACCTATGACGTAGATCATATTTTCACAGCCGGTCGGTAGAGCTGTGTGACTCGGGTTAAACCACCGTTCAAGGGAGGAAGCTAGAGCCTCGATACTATGGGGAGGTGTAGACAGAAACTAAGGCAGAAAGAAGCATGTCAATGGGTGTAAAGGGGATGGAAGAAGCGGAGCGAGGAAATAGGGCATGGTCATTGAAAGTTCTGCTAGTTAATCACGGTGCTAATTGAGCTGGTGGCTGACTGAGATACATGCCCGGCAGCATTTTAAACCAGCTGATGTCCGTTTCAGTGACTCAACGGTAGGGTTCCCTAAAGGGTGACCCGCAAAGGGGTTCCCCCCCCCCTTCCTAATTGGGGTCGTGCCCTTTCTGCTTGGTTAGGATGCAAGTGGAAGCCCGGAAAGGGATTTTTCAGAATAAATAAATACAATTCTGGTTTTTAAAGTTCAGAAATATCAAGCTGTGAACTCTAGTCTTCTCTCGTTTTGCTGGGAGCTTCTGTGAAAGTTAACCCGTTAATTAAAACGCTGGAGAAGTTGGATCTTTAACGAAGGCCTCCTTTCTCCAGACTGCTAGGTAACCATTGATGACACACAAAGCAAACCAAACCCTAGAGCGCTTTCAATTGTCCGATTAAAAGTCCCTTCTGCAGCTGAACAGCGTCCTGGCTTTTACCCCTTGTGATGTCACTAGCCCTGGAGGTTACTGAGTCTTGCAGGCTAGACGAGCTCGGAGTGCCTACAGGAGCAAACGCTAAAATTAAAATGGGGCTAATTTGGTTTTATTTCATTGTATTCCTCCCTCCTCCTCCCCCCCCCCGTAAATCACTTAAATTTGAAAGAATTATTGGGTGAAGATTAGGAATCCATTTCACTACCATTCCCCGGCTCCTGTTGAGAGTTAAATAGGTCTCTTTCTGAAGCGTTCTCTGTCAGTCTAAAAAACGTGGAAAAGAAAACGAACATTTACCGTCCAGAAATACAGAAGCAAAGGCAAGCTCAAAACTGCAATATTTCCTAGTATGGCATTCTTGTTATGAAGGTGTGTGTGAGAGAGAGAAAAAGAGAGAGAGAGAGAGAGAATATTGCCCGGAATGGAATCACTTCCAGAAATAGAAAGAACAAATATATATATCGAATAGGAACACTTGAAGCACAACAAATGCCGTTGGTATTTCGGTCTTAATGGTCAATGACACGGTGGGTCCAGTAGGGGGCACTAGAACCATGGTCTATTCAATCTGTTAGGCAAATTCAGTTTTTTTGTCTTTGAGGTCCTGTCATTCTCTATATAAACAAGTTACGTTCAAGTGTTTAGGATATAAATCACGACCAGGCAGGCTTGCCTCGGAAAGAATGTAAACACAGCACTGTGGTCGGAGCAAACTCTGAAACTGACTTTATAATTTATTGCAGGCCCCTGAGAAGCTCAGGGGGAAAAAGGGCATGTTTGAGTATAAATATAAAAATGGAGATTTTAAAAAAAATCATTCTGATCAAATTCACTGCCTACTTCGGAGTTTAAAGGCGCCAGGGGGACATGAATGCTGCAGTTTAAATAGGAATTTGTTTCCTTCCTTTTAATATGGACTGGAGCTGCACTGAATTGTATTATGCCTGAAGATATGATTGCATGAGATCAGGGGGCAAACTTGCGGTCTAAGGGAGAACAGATCTTTTAGCACTGAATTGGCCAAGACCGTGCCACAGTTTCTTTTCCGTAAGAAAGTGTGATGTGAGGGAAGACTCACATCAGCTCGATTCTATTTAACCTACCGAGGAAGCAGAACAACAACATCCTTCATATTTAATTCGCCACATGGTCTACGGAATAGCATCCTGGGTGGCGGGAGTGAATTTCTGAGGCAACCATCCTTGCACGTACAGATTCATTTTGCTTTCATTGGCGGATGCACATAAAACTTGACAAACTTGAGATGGTCCCTTAATAAATCCAGCCAATACAGTAAGGAGAAGCGGCTTCAAAAGACATTAGTGAATCTGATCCCCCTGTGTGGAAGTCTCTTTTAAGGCTCCATACAGGGGTCCCACAGTGTGATCAAAGGGATGTAGTTTATAAATGTGACTTCACTGTTTTACGTAAGCAGAAAGGTGTATCGCTCGTGAACTCCAATGGATTTAAGGGATGAATTGACTTTATGAGCTGAGATTGAGTAAATGTTCAGCTCCATGTAATTTTTGATCTATCCCTGGGGTTCCTTGCCGCTGCCCCACTGACACTCAGACATGTGTTTTCAGTATCTTGACATCAAAACTGCTACATGACTACCTGACCTAGTAATTAAGAAGCCACGATTTTACTTAACGAACGGTAGGATGCTTTTCTGAGTTACAAAAAGCCTGCCCTACAATCAGAAGTGACAAGGCACTATTTATATATAGCTTTATCCTGCATTCCTAGCGCACCCCAAACTCCTATTGAGTTCATTGTTTCGATAAGGACAAGGACAGCAGAATTTGGGCCAACTGCTACCCAAAGCATTAATACAGGGAGAGAGCAAAAACAGGAACAATTCTGAAAAAGAAATCACAATCATGGTCAATTGGATGCTCTAAACATTGTTCAGTGCAGTGGAGGCGTTAGATATAATTGAAAGACGGTTTGGATTTCTAAACATTTTGATTATTTGTTTTTAAGTTAACGCTTTCCCCCATACTATTGCAAATCCTCCATAAGTAGCCGGGGAAAACTCGAGAGAGAGAGACAGATAGACAGACACTCCAAACCTAAGGCTAGCTCAGGACACAGATCCCTCTGCACGTCAGTTACGCTCACCCTCCCTTCAATAGTACCTGCAGGATCTAGGGTGTCTTATTATACTTACTACACTTGGGTTTAAAGGGACAATTACAAGAAGGGTTAGAGTGAAACTAAATGCCTGTCCAGTGCATATTCGTTTATACACATTTTATTGAAAAAGAATTTGTACATCAAAATATTTTTGGCAAACTGTAAAAAGTATACATAAGTGCAAATATATTCTCCTTTTAAAGCAGTTAAGTGTGCGAGTATACACAAGATGTATTTAAAATATTTCTTTTTAAAAATACTGTGGTAGAAAACAACTTTGTAAAAATAAAAACAAAACATTGTATTGTTGCAATACTGGAAAAAAATGAACTTTCTTAAACTCTATACACGAAACTTCTAAACAATATACTTTTAATAATATTGATTGGTGCTGGCGTCCATAGAAAGTGTTTTGAAAAAAGTAAACTTTAATTAACGCTCGAACCACTTAGAAAGGGAATTTCTCGCTGGTGTTGGTTTAAGGCAGATTTTTCCCAGTCAAATGAAACTTGTTTCTACTAAAAAAAAAAAAAAAAAAAAGATAGAACTGAGCACTTTTGCAGACCCTAATTTTTAGGACAATGGAGATCATAGAAATGCATTTTATTATTTACTTGGATAGACTTCCTATAAAAGATACCCTTCTCCCGCCCTCCCAAGTACATACACACACACAAAAGAAAATCTTTCAAAAAAGCTTTGGAGCATTACATCAACTTTTTCTGTCTTTCAAGGTGTGGCAGGGGACAAAATGGTACAGTGCTGCCTTATGTAATTTTGCTAAGTGACTTGTGTACTATTCAATGCTATCAGGAGTGCACATTACATTTTATCTGCGTGAGTCCGTCTATACCTCAAATCTGTTAAACAGCCACCTGACTGTCTGTATTTGATAGTGCTAAGTTCACATCACACAGGGTTTGATATCTTGACAGACGCTTTGATGGTGATGGTGATGATAGTAAGATCCACTAGCAGAAGGGTGAAAAGAAGAAATGCCATTAAAATTGAGAACAAAATCTTTCCTGTCACACACTGGGGAAGAGTGATGCTGGTAGCGAGGCAATCCCACTGCAAGAGAAGAAAATAACAAGAGCTTCTCAGAAATTAGCTCGACTCTGTCTGAAAAAGTGGTTCTCTGTCTGACATACATCGTAGTTATGGCGAATATAAATTCAGATATGTGGGGAAATTAAACGTTACAGATGTGATGTAGCCTTCAGGAGCATTTAAGAAGGCCTCCACGAAATGTTAATTTCCTTGAAGACACTTTCAAAAGACAGTCTAAAGGCTATTGAAATTTACAAGATAGGTAGTCTTGTCCCATTTCTCAAAAAAAAAAAAAAAGAAAAAAAAAAGAAAAGTGTAAAATTATTGTGCACACATACATACTTAAATAGTTTGTGTGTATTTGTGTGAGTGTGTGTGTGTGTATGTATGTGTGTAATATTATAAACACAAAGAATATGCTTGTCAGTTTGGGTGTAGAGATCTGGATTATATAGATAATATGGATTATATAGAGACATACAATCTATACCCATATACCCACAACACGCACAACCTCATATACATGTTATGTGTATATGGTGTGTGTGTGTGCACGCGCGTGTGTGCAGGTATGTTTGCTGGAGTTGTGTACACAGACATCTCTGTACCCCCTCGTGTGTGTGTGTGCGCAACTATACGAACACACCTGCACCTTTTTTTCTGAATTCAATGCAGATAATGATCCTGATCCTGCCCTATTAAAATTAATGGGAGGTTAGTTATTGACTTCAGTGGGTAGAGGATCAATGAGAATTAATTTTGTTAATTATAGAATGTGAGTGTATGTACTGTATCTGGCTATAGTTGGACATGTGTATTCATATACTTAAGATACAGAGGAATGATGCCCTACACTTAAACCAAAAAGTACAATACCTCCCCCATACAGTATCACCAGTATGTAAATCAGGTATCAGCCTCACTCAGACATTTCAAAGCCCACAGCCACACGCCAGTTCCGGATGTGCTGTACTCTTTTGGGAGCAATTCTATACAACTGTGGGTCTGATCCTGAGGTCCTTTATTCAGACTTTATTCTCCCGGTGGGAGCTTTGCTTGAGAAAGGACTGCAGGATCTAACCCAGGTGTTTCTCCCCCACCCCCTTCCCAGAGCAATCTGTTCATATCTGAAAGGGAATGTTCAGTGGGTTCACATTTTTCCTCTGGCCTATTGGACGTTTTCAAATCTTGTTGGAAAAGAAGCTTATTCCAGGTTCTTCAGTAGCTAATCAGAGTCCCGCAGAGACTGGAGCAAATCTCCGACAGCACAGAATATGAGCGTCTACATTTGTAATCTGGACAAAACTTTGTGGATTCCAAGGTAAATAGGTCTCCAGCTTCTGTGCCCGGAGGCTAGGCAGCCCCCTTGTAAAGTGAGGCACGTACAGTATTCATTGCAGCATGCCTATCTCTTCCTGAGCTGCTATCATTGTCCCTTCCCTCACCCCACAGTGCTCACTGTGTAAAGGTGATTATTTCGCTGGATTTCCTTAGTCTTTCTAATAACCCTGTTGGTATGCTCACAATAAACCATTGCACTTTATTACAACCCTGATTCAATCAGTGAGCATGGTTTAATAGTGTGCGAAAAATGTCTCCCTCAAGCCTCCAGGAGAACAAGTCTCTGTTTCCAATCTTTTCTTTTCTTATTCTTGGGCCAGATGCAAGTCCAAGGCTTAGACTCTACCCCATCACTAACTTAAAAGGCTAGTGATTTGATATAGGTTTATTGACCGATAAAAACACATTTTGGAACCAAATCTGCGTCGCATTAAACTAATAAAAAAGCAGCTACAGAAACACTATGTGCACTTGTTATTGCTGGTAGGTTGTAGATTAATGAGAAATAATTGCTCTTATTCATTTACTGTTAAGAATTCTTACAAACCCAGGAAATAATTTTTACCATGTAATGCCACATCTACATAAGTGTATATATTCACAAACAAAACCTTTTTAGCTACCTAGGGTTTGATGATCTGAGTTGCTTTCACTAAAGGCCTGGGCCCAAATCATGGCATTAGTTTTTAAACATTAGTTTTTAAACACATTTATTGAAATCAATTGGAAATTCCGTTCAAAAACTGACTGCACGATTTGCCCTCTGGTCTAGCACATCTGAAATAAATATTAATTTGTCCCTTTGGCACAAATGATCTTAGATAGCTAGCTAGCTAGATCTATATTTATAGTAGCGAGCTAGCTATGGGATCTGTACTTCTTTTACGTTTTAAAAGGATGAAACTGGATTTAAATAATCACATTATTGGAAATATTTGAGTTTTAACGGTAGAACAAAATCCCTTGAAAACAAAACAAACAAACAAAAAAACAACCCTGTACTTGGATTGTCTCCACGTCCCTTTCAAAATTAAAATGTTAAAATTAAAATCTGATAACAAACGTCACTTCTAAAATCCTGTTGATTCCATTCCCACTGAAGTCGCTTACTGCATTTTTGGGATAAGTTTTTTATTTGTAAACCTCAAAGTATTTCTAAAAGCTGTCCAAAGATTATGAAAGTGTTCCTCGAGGGGTTGGCGAGAATATGCAATTGCGAACGCGCGTGTCTGTTCAGAAAAAGGATAAGGAAGATTATTGTTCTGATCATAAAACCAAGGTGAAGAATTAATCTAATCTGTAGAACTGGATTTACAATTAAACGAGGCTATAATCTGGCATTTCGAGGGAAACTCTTTGTGGAGGTAGGGTTCGCTTACTGTTTTCTGGACCAAGGTCCATTTCCCAGGAGCTGCTGTAAAATACTGAATTCCTGTAGCTGCTGCTGCTTTACAAATCAGCCTCTGAGATTATTTTCAACACTGTGCGGTTTTGTTTGGTCAGCTTCACTGCTGAGATAAATTTAGCCAATGCAAACTTTAAACCTTCCTTTCCTAAAGGACAGAACCGTTTACATTGTTAAGAAATTACTTCTCTGCGAGCGAAGCAGCCAACAAAGCCAACATTGCTTTCCAAAGTGAAGGCTGGGTATTTTAGATCGAAAGGTACAGTGCAATTCTTTGAGATGAACAGAGGAATGATTGACAGCCCTTCAAGTAGCGGGGGGTAGGAGGGGGAACCCAATGAAGAGGGTCGTCTGTATTTGTTACTTGTTGAAATTCCCATAAAATTGAACAAGACCCTGCTCTCATATGGGTTAAGTCAGGCTAAAATCCTCTTCGGTGTGGTCCAGCCCAGACTGTCTTTGTTTGGTTAACCTCCAAGACCCACATTAAAAAGGGCTATTTGGAAAATTCCCCCCTAACAACTTAACATCTTTTATCCATTGTTGTGCCTTGTTTTCTCCGCTAATGTCCCCTTTGCAGTTTTTCTAAGAATACATTTTCTACAATCACTAGAGCAGGCAGGGAGGGGAGAAATCCAGGCACCTTTCCCCCTCCGGTTGTAGAAATAGATTGGATCTGCTTTAATCTCTTCTGCGTTTTTAAAGATTACCGGGTTTCCCCCCCTCTCCCTCGCCGCAGCCTGCAAGACGTTGGAGGTAATATTAAACACCTTTTTCAGTCACTCTTGCTATAAATCTCCTTGGGTTTTTGTATTTAATGACGGATTTGTAATTGTTTATGGTTTTCCTAGTATTTCTGTCTAAGAAATCAAACAAACATACCAGACGGGTTGAAACTGACAGTACCATAAAGATAAGGATCTGGGTTTTAACCTCTAAACTAGTAATAACAACACTAACGGACATGTTCATACTGAGATCCAAACCCACAGCAAGGCAGTAGTGGATGGCAATTTTTGTTCTCCCCATCCTCAGCTAGAAACAGAGCAAATGTGTTCACGAACAATAGCTCTATTTGTCCTTCTCGGACCAGGTTTTGTTTTCTCTTGTCAAGCTCTGTTTTCAGAGAAAACACAACGCAGCCCCAGCCTCGCCCTTGTTCCTGGGCTCTTATCTGACAGCTTCAGTAAACCAGAGTCAACCACCAGATTGCCCAAACTAGGCAGCGATTGGAGAGCCTTCTCTAATCCTAGCAAGAGCCCAGCCCCAGCCGTAACGGAATGAAAGTGGAAGGGGTATTACCTGACAGGTCTTCCCTGGCGTTTTGGTGCAGATAGCTTTGCTCCAAAGAGTAGCTGGACATGCTGGAGTGGATGCCCGCGGAGGCTGGGTTACTGGGTGGAAGGGCCTGCTGCTTTATATACGGAGATGCCCCCGATGCTGTCCAGTGAGCTGACGGGCTCGTGTAGGGGGAATGGCATTCAATTGCACTAGCCAGGGCGGGTGAAGATGGCACGGGGCTGCTGCTGCTGTCGGGACCGTAGTCCCCGTTGGAAGTCACAGGGCAGCTGGCCATGTAGGTAGAGCCCGGGTTGGGGGACATGTGAGGGGCGTGATGCCCCCCGCTCAGCGCGTCGTAGCCGCCGGCCATGGAGTTGGTCATCATGTCTAGGTTGTAGCCGTTGGCGTGGCAGGCCAGGGAGGCGGAGGGCGCCTGGAAGTCAAAGCCCTGGGGCAGGATGGAGGCGCTGAAGCCGATGCTGTTCATCATGCGGTACATGGGCTTGAGCGCCTGGCACTTTCTGCGGAAGCCCCGGGGCCGGCGGCGGAAGGAGCCTTCCTCGAACATGAACTCGCTGGCCGGGTCGATGGTCCAGTAGTGGCCTTTGCCGGGGCGGCCCAGCCCCTTGGGCAGCTTGATGAAGCACTCGTTGAGCGAGAGGTTGTGGCGCACCGAGTTCTTCCAGCCCTGGTAGGAGCCGCGGAAGAAGGGGAAGCGGCTCTGCAGGAACTGGTAGATCTCGCTCAGGGTCAGCCGCTTGGTGGGCGAGCTCTGGATGGCCATCACGATGAGGGCGATGTAGGAGTAAGGGGGCTTCTCGGGCCGCCGCAGCCCCGAGCTCGCCTTCTTGTTCTTGCTGGAGGAGGAGGAGGAGGAGGAGGAGGAGGAGGTCTCCAGGGCGGAGGGGGGCGGCTGGCTCATCAAGGCGGACTGGAGAGCTCCGGGAGCCGGGCTGCAGGAGCGGAGAGGGGCCGGGGGCTCCAGCTGCTGCTGGCCGCTCTCGGTGGTCATCTGGCGGAGGGAGGGAATGGAGGGGTGGGGTGAGACTGGAGCGGGGTGCGGCGGGCGGGTGCCCTGGTGGGCTTGCGGGGAGGGGGCGAGCTGCTGCTCCCGGGGCACTTCCTAGTGCTGCTGCTGGAGGCGGCGGCGGCGGACTGCAGGCAGCGCCCTGTGCATCACTCCCCCAGCAGCGCCCGCCAGGCCCCTTGCGCAATGGCTCCCCTCCTTTGCGCCGCGGCGAGCGAGGCACTTGGCAGGGCAGATTAGGCTGCGCTCCGGCTCGCCCCCTGCCCCCTCACTGCACTGCCTTGGGGAGGGCTCGGCTCAGGGCTTCTGACATTCCAGCGTGGCCCCCCCACTTGGCGGCCATCCCTCGCTGCCTGATCCTCTGAGAGGAGGAAGCACAAGAGCCCCTCGAGTTTGGCGTCGAGGCTGAGCAGCCAAACAACACCCGGCCACCTATCAGTTCCTTAAATCTTGCTCTTGTTCTTCAGACCCCCCTGAATCCCTCCGAGAACTCAGCCCGGCAGCAGCGAGCGAGCGAGAGGAGAGAGAGAGACAGAGAGACAGAGACCACCCCTTTTCCAGCTGGCCCCTGTCCACTCCTCATCTGGGCAGGAGGCGCTGCAGCACCAGATCGCTCTCGCTGCCCTCTCTAACACACGCAATTACACCATTCATCAACCTCACTTAGACATTTCAATCCCCACAGCCACACGCCAGTGTGCCAGACTCCAAAGGTAACGTGCCGAGCTCTCTCTTTCCTGGCATGGCAATTGCATGCTGTCTTGTCGCTTGAAGGAATGCCGCCCCCCCTCCCCTTGGGCTGGAGGGAGTTCCCCACGGAGCAGCAGCTCAGGGGAGAGCGTGGAGACCTCAGGGGAGCTGAGGGGGTGGGGGGAGCATTAGAAACCGAGAGCGAATCTGAACGTACCTGTGCGTGGACTTTGCCACGGCACCCGCCCCAGGTTCACTTTCCGCACCACGCAACAAAACGAATGTCGAGCCAGGAGCAGAATGATTCCGATCTCACAGCGTGCGTGTGTGTGTGTGTGTGTGTGTGTGTGTGTGCGTGTGTGTGTGTGTGTGTGTGAGACTGGGTTTCTGCATGGAACCCGACACGGCAATATTGCCGCTGACAGCCTGCCAGGGTTTTATATCGAGAAACAGCTCACGAGACATTGCCAAAAAACGATGTGCCCCCGGTGAAATCATTTCCAGTGAAACCCCCCGTTCCGTTATAGGGTTACACGTGCTTGGGAACAGGGTCTGATCCAGGAATTAAGGGGAGAAAGCAGGAGAAAGAAAGAGAGAGAGAGACAAAGGCTGGGGGTGGTGGAAGATCTAAAACCGTGGGGAGGGGGGAGGATGGATGGAAGCAGCGCGGGAAGTGGAGGAGAAAGGGATGCTGGAGCAAAGAGAAAGGAAAGGTTTGCGGCCGAGCAGGACGCCATAGCAATATGCCTGAAGCACTGTGTATCTGTCTGTCTCCAGTGCAGCTCCTTGCAGCGCTTGCTGGTGGGTATACGCAGGGAGGGGGTTGGGGTTGGGGTTGGGGCTGGTCTCAGACAGTGACCTGCAGTTGAGTGGAAGCAGGCTTTTTCCATCAAACTCTGCCTGGATACCACACACAGCGCCCAAGTGTCAGTTTACTACCCTGAGCCCGGCTCCTTTTCCCTAAGCTCCACAGTAATTAGACAAAGAAAACCTAAATTAACTGAACAGGCGTCGACAGCTTCCTCCAGCTCACCACTGGCACATACATGGGAATGTGTCCGAAAATGGCTTGATTGTACCTGAGAATCAGCTAAGAAAACACTACAAAGCTCCACACTATTTACCACACATTTTAATAGGAACCCCCGTCCCCCCAGTCGCTTTGTCAATATGAATTGTTTACCTTTCGTAAGACATTGGTATAAGTTGTTCCCATCCTGTATGTGGAGGCACAATTTCTGAGCTTGTTGGAATTACCTCCTCAGAGAATAAAAAAATCCTTTTTTTTTTGCAATTAAAATCCTTCCCTGAGCCTGATCAGTGAGAGCAATTCTTTTTCTCCTAAGCTCTGTGACATCTGTTGAAATGTCCAGATCATTCCACCACCAGAGAACCCCACTGTAAAATCTTCACGCCCATTTCAATACACTCCTATAAGTTCTCTCTATTAAATATAAGGAGGGTAACTTTATGTGAAATAACTCCAACCAGATCATTAGGTTTAAACAATATTACGTCGGAAGGGGGAATTCGCTCAAAGTAACTTTCAGGAG
The DNA here is from genome assembly GCF_009764565.3 of Dermochelys coriacea. Classification (NCBI taxonomy): domain Eukaryota; kingdom Metazoa; phylum Chordata; order Testudines; family Dermochelyidae; genus Dermochelys; species Dermochelys coriacea. Next base: position 122,245,373 of record NC_050069.1, on the reverse strand, counting down.
AAATCTCTATTCGCGGTGTAAAAAAATGCAATTGCCTCATCTCTTTATTACAAAGCACATTAGAAAGAACTTTCACAAGTAAACCAAAATAGCCCCAATTGGGCAGAGAAGCACCTCTTATTTACCGTCAGTATTCTGCAGTAATCTCCAGTTTATAGAGGAAAGGGGGTAACAAATTACGTCAGATTCCTTACACCTGACAGGAATTTACTCTACCTAGCAGACGATTACTTTAAACAAATCATTAAGAAGCCAGGCGTGCTATTTACAATGAATTCAAATGATCGTCGAGCACCAGTGGTGGTCTCTGCTTCTGAGTTTTACTGTCTTCTTTATTTTTAGCCACACAAATCCTGCGTCCGAGACAAGGTACTGAATGTTTCCATGACTTTTTGCTGTTGGTATCGGCTTGAGGTTCCCCTGATTAAACAAAAGTACATATGCTGGTTGGTGAAGATGTTTATTTTGGTTGGTGTATCGATTTCTGTGCTTAACCCAGCTTTGGAGCACAAATGCTCTGCTTTGCCAGAGTATATGGACATTATACTTTTCGTAGATATGGTTAGTCAGACGGTGTTCTATAATCATCGTTTTTATTCTAGGAAATCTCTTCATTATTGCGGTTTCAGTTTCATGTCCCTGCCCCTCTGCTTCTTGGGATAAATGAAATGGCTTAGACTAAACCAGTTAAGAAAATGGGAGACAAATATGAAAGGTAAATGTTTACTGCTATCTCAGAAACCCCCCTTCTTAACTGCAGGCTCTCTCCCCCTCCCTCTCTCCTTCTTCTGAGGTCCGGCATATGAGAAGCATTTTTTCAATTAAATCCGAGACTGAAACTTAAACAAATCCCTTTAGTATTGTAAAGGTACGTTTCCTTAAGCCCTGGAGGATTTTCCCTCCGCTGTCAGTTTCAGGGTGTCTAAATTTATCAAGATCTACATAGATCTCGACAGGCTGAGGCTGAGATAGACAGATACATCTCAGCATTGGCGATATGACTGCATTTTGCGCTAGTTGAAAATGCTGATCAACCAAAACGATCATCCAATAGACTCTCTCTGCAAAACCTAAAGAAAAATCCAAAGAGGAGACAAGTCCCTTAAAAGCGAATTGACTGAGCAAGGAAGGAGGGGAAGGATTTAGTACCAATCCCAGACTCTGCTGCCCTTTCTTTGTCCTGAGCCCCCAGACCTCTTGGCTTCTATTGGACCTTTGGCACCAGGCCTGGAATCCCACTGTTTATTTGGATGGATTTTCCTTTTTGCAAACGCACATGTCACAGACAGGACTTCTTTTTATAGCCATCTTCCTCAGAACTGCATACTCCCCTATGTCCTTTTTAAATGATTTGATGCCTCTTTTGGCTACGGGGGAAAATTTTGACATTTGACAATCTTTGCAACAGATTAACCATCTAATTGCTTTTCTGATAGGGACTGTGTGTCCATAAAGCAATCGCATAAAACAACTAATTTTTAAAGGCAGTGTACCTTGAATAGATTGTTATGAATCCGGCTGAGAATCCTAAATTGCAGTAAGAATAGGATGTTTTAAATGAAACGATTGCTACCGTTTCCCAAAGTGTGCTGAATCACGCAAGACTTGGAGAGAAATAAACAGCAGAGTAATGGAGTAAATACATTTTCCATTTTAGGACGGAATCTTTTCCCAGGTCTTTTTGGATGTGGAGGACGAGCCCTTTTACGTTATTCTCTGCTGCAGGAAAGTTTCCTTGGCCTGGGAAGTTTTACACTTCTCCCATCAGTGGCAATGTTATGGAATACCCTGGGGTAGGAGACATTGAGAGGAGAGAAATGGAGTTCTTTGGTTATATACAAAGGTAGAGAGACACAAAAACTATATGTACAATAGCAAAGTATTCTTAACATGAAATCAGTTGAGGAGAGGGAGAAAAGAAACAGCCGAAAACAATGTATCAGGGTTCCCCATCATTATGCCTCACTCAAGCAAAACTCCCACTGATTTCAATTTACCCTTGATTTCAGTGGGATTTTTGCTTGAGGGGGAAGTGCAGGACCCGTGTGCTTGGAATTCTTCAAGTGGAAACTAACGAGCAGGAATGTTCTACAGGGCCAGCTAACACCAGTGAAATGGAAAGTGTGAAAGTTAGTTGCTCGGATCTCGCAGCCTTTTGCTATTTTTTTCTTGGAGACTTTCTGTTTCCCAGGCACTGGTCTATTCAGCACGCTGAGATGGGTTTTTCACCTTTCCGGAAAGCCATTCTATAACCTAAGGTTTGCCGCTATTTCCGAGTCTGCCTATACCATACATTGTTTGAACTGGGTGAGTCTAAAATACCCCTCTCTTCCTCTCCACGGCTTGAGAAAAGAGAGCTCCAGTGAAAGCCACGGCTAAAGTCCCTGGAAAGTCTCCTCTTCGAAGGCAGCAATGCGCGTTTTCTAGCTGGTAGATAATCTGTGAAGCAGCAACAGAAATGGAGTAGGGAGAGAGTGGGCTGATGATCCCTTTAGCTCTCCCAGATGTGGGACTGCTGCGGGACACCACCTTCGGACTCTCAGGCAGGCTACAGGCTCGCCGCAGAAAGACTGCCGCAGACTTTTGCAAGGCAGCCTCCTGTCCAGCAGCCCGGCTCAGGTATGCGAGGCAGCTAGGGCTAATTGTTCTGCTGATCCAAACTGCTGTGTTGCGAAGGCGCCTTTCGCCATGGTCCTATACTTTTCCCGTTTGCTGTGCGCTGGCGAGCTAAACACTGAAATCCTACAGACGCCTTCACTTCGTCATTATAGTAGATCACACTGCACGTGGGAAGAGACTCAGCAGTATCTACTGACTTAGCATTAGCCTCTGTAGTTTCAAGAGCTCACACTAAGGTAATATGTGTATATTTAATGAACATGTCATCTGACCTCCAGGCATTTATCATAGGGACTCCATGCATATTACACACACCCACTGACAGGAATCTGTGTAAAATACTCACTCTGTATTGTCCTTTGTCTACTTCACAAGTGCCATCCTACGGTAATTTAGAACATGTCTTTTTGCCTCTAGTTTTAGGTAGATCTTGCTTTTCCTTTACCAGAGCACAATGTATAGGAATTCCCCACCTCCGCCCCTTCCCCCCAAGTCTGTGATCTGCACGATTCTATATGAACTTCCCGGAGTATCAAAATAACCCCCCTACTGCGGACAGGATACAGGTCACCTCTTTAAAGGAAACACGACCCTTCCAAAAATATATAACATCTCTGACGCAAAAAAAAAATAAAAATAAAAAAAAATCTTTTGTCTCCGGGCATCCTTTGTAGGGGTAAATAAAACGTGACAGGCGCTGAGTACAACAACAACAACAACAATAATAATAATAATAATAATAATAATGTATTTTTAAAAAGCAGAGAAAATACAAATTCTACGTTTAGTCTGGTTTTCCGTCACAGTTCAGGCTAGGACAGTGGAGTAGCAGCACACTTGGCTTAGAAAGAGGTGAGCCTTTTAGGCAGGGATCTCTTGTGATTCCAATATATCACGCTGGTGAGTGACAAACTCTGCTTTGGCAGAATCTTCCAGCGTAGGATGCGAAGCGAGATCTGTGAGAACGGGAGAAATGCGGTTCTTGGTAGTAAAGGGCAATCTCAATCTCCAGTGCATTTGTCCAGTGCACATTTGAACAACAGCCTCATCAAGGAAGTTATTTTGGCTTCATAGTACTTATATTTAAAATAAAAATCCGAATCCTACTCCCCATACGCCAGTGACAGCAATGAATAAGGCCAGCAAGATTTGCCCGCAGATCTAAACACGCAATACCTTTTTTTGTTTTGCTTTTAACTCTCTCAGGTTTACATTCTAATCAGATGAGATTTCTGCTCAAATAGCTTTTATACATCGTCAATGATTTTCATACAGGGCTTCGACCTTCATTATCTTCAACGCCTTTTGTAAATATAGGTGAGTGAGGGGAAGTGTCAGATCTGCTTCCAGTCTAGTTGTTTTAAAAATACTCTTCTCACTGAAGGCTGCTCGATTCTGACACTCTTACTTATATTAAGTGGAACCTTACTCCAGTGACTTGTGAGACTGCTGACAGAGTAGGGTGCTGTTAAACATGAAGGTGGGTGTCAGACTTTGGCCCAGAGTGCGTCAATTCTGTAAAGAAACACATGGGAGTCTGGGTTTCACTTTGCAGTGGGGAGTGGGGTCTGTAGCTAAATATTAAAGACACATGGCATAATCCTTGTGCCAGTAAAGTCCAGGCAAAACTCCCTTTATCTTCACTGATGCAGGATCAAGGCTGTGATCTCTAATTTGGACTGTGAAAAGAGAAATGGTTGGAGCCCGTGGAGAGAAAAGACTCGATCTGTTTTTTTGTTTTTGTTTTTGTTTTTGTTTTTTTTAAAGGTTGCCTGATTGGAGTGGAAAGCAGAGAGCAGCTCGCCTTAGCCTTGCCATGTTAACGGGCAGGGGGAAAAGCGCTGTGGATTGATGTGACATAACCCGCAGTGTAATATGAATCTGACCTACGCTGTTTACGTTGGGAAGATGGGGATTCAAAGATTCGTTTCTGCCCAGGCCGCGTGTATGGAATGAGCTGCGAGGAAAAGACCATTCCGCGTCTCCCATCCTTTGCGGAGAGCCCAGCTGGACGTCTGGGGAACGCGCTAATCAGGAGCAGGTTTCATGCCCCAGTTCGTGAGAGGTTTTCATTAATTTCGGAGTAAAGCCCATAAAATATAACGATCCACTCAAAGGTAGGGCCGAGGGACTGAGTGCCGGATTATTAAATGATTTACGAACACAGTTTGGAAGAAAGTAACAATCCAAGGAGCACCTTCGAGCGAGGCTGCCAATTCTTAAGTGAGCTTTGCGCTCCCCTGTGCACCTCCTCGGGCATTCAGGGAGACCCGGCGGGGACTAGGGCAGGAAACAATAAACCCCGTTTTACATCATTTTTATGGACTGTGTGTCGGCAGAACGTGCGTTGTGCCCTGCAGCTCCGCCGCTGGAGCGTCTCCCAGGGAAACAGATGGATCAAAGGGAAGAAAAAATGATGCGCTCCTAGAGGTGCTGGAATTAGGGGTGCCGGGGGTGCTGCCCCACCCCCTGGCTTGCAGTGGTTTCCATCATATCCAGGGTTTGCAATTTGGTTCAGTGGCTCTCCGCACCCCCACTGCACAGACTGTCCGGGCACCCCTGTGCGCTCCCCTACAGCAGGTGGCCTTCTCTGAGCGCTGCGCTGGAAGGGCTCCCCGGAGCTCACCTCTCCCTGAGGCTGGGTGGTTCAGCTGGCACAAGACGTCTCTGACGGGTTTAAACCATTCACCATCCACTGTTTTAGGGAGACGTCGCCTCCTTTCCCACCCCACGCCAGAGGGGGAGGGGAGGGAGCCTACCTGAAACGGGAGCAGCTCCCTGAGCATGGTCAAAAGGGTACGCTGACCTCTCGGAAACCTAGAGTCAGCAGAATCGCCAAAGGATTTACTTGGCCTCCTCTTTGGCTTTCACTGCCACGGGCTGTACAGTTAAAGCGCCCGCTCTTTTCCTAGGCTCATGAGGCTTCGGGGGCATGGCGAGTCCGTCTCTTTCTCCCTCCCACCCCCAGGAAGGAAAAAGGAGCCCTAAACACCATGCCCTTGGCAGAAGGAACTGCTGCTCTGGAAGGGAGGGAGATGTGGAGGGGCAGAGGCGGGGGGGTTGTATAGTGGGGGTACTGAGAGCCATTGGACCAAACAGTAAACCCCTATATCTGATGGAAACCACTGCAAGGGAGGGAGGGGATGCACCATCCCTAGTTCCAGCACCTATGGGTGGGTCAGACTCCCAGCTGTTGTTTGATACCTGAGGTGGCTGCTGCTGTCACCAGTCTCCCCCAGCCGCTTCCATTAACTCGGCTATCTCCCCTCACAAAGGGCCCACGCCCCCGTCCTTTCTCCCGGCTCCCCAGAAGTAGCCCCCCCCCTCCGCCCCCGTCCCTTTCTCCTGGGTTGTCCTTTCCGCTGGGTGGCGCTAGGCTCTTGTGAATGCGGGCTCAGGCGGCAGTCCCGGCACTTTCACCACCTGCCGGGCGAGCGTGTCCCGGGAAGCCAGCTGCTCTCCGGAGAGCGCCGACAGGTCCCAAGTGACTGATCGGGGGCACAGAACAGCAGCGCCGCAGGGCGGCAAGTGTCTGCCGGTGAAACTGACGCGCGAGGAAATAGCTTGCTCCACTTGCGCATACTGGGACCACGTTATGCGGAGGGCCCTGCCTGTCTCTGTTGTTAAAGCCACGTGCCAGCTCCCTGTGCTCAGCTTGGCAGCCAGGCTTCAAGGCGAAATCAATGGTAGTTGATAGTTATTACATTTTTTTTTTTTTAAAAAGGGGTAGGATCTAGGAATGCCGAACGTGCTGAAAGTATGTGGACAGGTTTATTCCCAACCCTGTGACTGAAGTGATTCTTTGCTATTTATTTTACTCGAGATCCAAACAAAAGTTTGTCTCTGGTGTTCGCACTACAACGGCAGAACGGTGTGAGCTGTAGCTCACGAAAGCTTATGCTCTAATAAATTTGTTAGTCTCTAAGGTGCCACAAGTCCTCCTTTTCTTTTTGCGAATACAGACTAACACGGCTGCTACTCTGAAACCTGTTTTTCAAACGGGTCACTGCAAATCTGCATTTCCACCCGCGAAAGATAGCCCGTGAGCACGGAATGTTACCCACTTGCCAGGGCAACAATGGCTCCGGATCATCTCCCTTAATCGCTCCCGAAGAATCTTTGCAAGATCCGGTGGGGCCTGGAACACAGCTTGTTGGGGGATGACTTCGAGCTGTGCGTGTGTTTTTCTAATGGCTCGGCATTTTTCACTCGGCTGAGTTCCTGTAAAGACAGAGAGCCATAGAAATACAAACATCCATATTCTAAATTCAGGGTTATTGGTCCGAGGCTGTTTGAAAACACGCTAGCCTCAGTATAGTCTATGGACTAGGGTTGCGGGTGGGGGGAGAAGAAGAAGGGATTGAAGTGTCAGCGCAATGTTTTCTCCTAAACTCGGTGTTTCCTTGCTTTTGCGCTTTTAAATCGGACTCTTATTTATGATACACTTTCCCACGGTGCTTCCTTTGTGCGTTGATAAGTGTCTTAAACCGTGTTAAAAGCACTGTACTTTAGTTGCCTAATTTTCTCATTCGGTCTGGTAAGCATATTGTGTGTTCCCCCCCAACCCAGCGTTTTGAGAAAGCTGTTTCCTGGACTCCCGGTTCATACGAAATAATTCATCAATCCAGCTCTACAATCCAGTTTCCTTTACATTTGAGGGGCGGGGGAATGGTTTAAGATTTACACATCGATATAATTTGACTGATGTGGCAACCCCATGCCTTTTATTGAAACTGTTCTAACTATTTTTCGGTACGCAGAAATGTACACACATCTTAAAACAGCTTACAGCTTCGAGGATCTGGCCAATTTTAGAGAGAGTTTTCCCGAGATGAGTTATGTCACTGGAGGGGGGAAGGACTTTTTCAAAGAGCCCATTTGTTTGGCGTTTATGTCACGTTTGCTGATAACAACATTCACCCCTGTTTCTTAGTACGAACATAAATTCCCCCGCAGACTTTCTCAGGCAGAATTGTCCGTTCTTACCTCCGTGTGTTAGAGCTGTGAGAAACCACATGGTAATTTACAAGCGATTACTGTTCATCTGACGATGCTAAACACATTGTGTATGTTGAACAATAAAATACAACGGTGGTTGGCAAGGAGTTAGCAATATGTCAGTGCACTAGGGAAATCAATCGACGTTTCTGAACCTGAATTCCTAAGGCAGGTTAGTTTAAGCAGCCATCACCTATCCAGCTTCTAATGCTCTTGCATCACATTTGTCCCAAGGCAATGTAAGAAAGACCATTTTAACCAGAAGGTTGACACCACACTTCAGCTATGTGTTCACATCGATTTGTTTTATTGTTTGAATTGCAGGGAAAGGCAGGGTGAGATCTGTTAGGCGATTTAGGTCACGTTGTTATGGTGCTTGGCATGAACAGGATCTGTGTGAGAGAGGGGGCTGCTTGTGCCCAAACCGAAAGGGAAAATCTCGGTGCAAATAATCGAAGGCAGACATCCCTGAAGGAAATACGCAGGAGCATGGAATTTTGAGTCTCTTCTTGCTTTTGTTAGCTCCTGGGGAGGAGTTTCTTACAAAGCAAGGACCAGGTATTGATTGATCCAGGTTTGAGTACATACAAAGAGGGCTGGGAAGCGGAGAAACGAGCGTGTGATCTTTTTGAATGGCCTTCTACGGATTGAGAGAAAACAAAAACAAAGGACTTCTTCCATAGCGTGGCTAATTCTTGTTGAATCATCCAATACATCCTATGTAAATGAAGGCAAAGAGCAGTAATGTTGTCATCTACCGACATACCTAGGGAAAGTCATTAACTGAGAGATGGGTAAATAAGTACATCAAAATACTAAGTTTAGGAGACTCGAACTGTTTTTCTTTTTTATCTGGCAGCAAGACAGGGGTCCAGGTTATTTTCCCAGACTTGCAATACTCTATTTGGAGGTGGGTCGGAGGGAAGCTGTTAGTATATTTGGTGCCGGGTGGAAATTAAGAGAAGTCCTTTCAAAGGCACCAAACATCATAGCGCTATTCGCATAAGATGCTGCAAGTGGCAAGAGACGCCGAGTTTTCAAGCGCTATCAGGAAAGTAAAGCAAAGAAGCTATAAAACAAGACGCCCTGGAAAGCTGTTTACATCTCCTCGTTTGTGAACACGACTCATTTAATACTGTAATTTAAATTAACAATAATAAAGCTGTTCATATGTTAGAGACAAGTATACTTAAGTCTCTGCAATGGCTGTATTTTCTTGCTTTTTCACAGCAACACAAATAGTAGTTAAAATAGATACATTTAATTTTAAATTATATTCAGTTTTCTCTCTTTCGCTTTTGGCTGTGTAAAGAATAATAGTATTTCTTCTCTGAATCTTGATTACGTTATATCAGTTTTATGCCTGCTGGAATATATATGTAGGATTGTAAATTATTTCCTATGGAGCTTTTGATTGATTAGTTGTGATATTCTTATTCTTTATTGCTATAAATAGCAAAGCTAATTTTTTCTTATGAATTATGAGGTAGGCTGCAAGAAGAATTCCTGAGACACGATCCTGCTCCCAATGAAGTCGTACTTACTGTAATCACATGCCTTTCACTCAGTGCTCATTTGATCTTTTCAGATATATTATTCCTTTTAACATCGCAGATTCCTGATAACTATCTAGCGATTTTAGTACCCAGCCAATATGCAGCGTGATTTCCCCCATACTGTGAACATTGGGAACCTACTTACCGATCCTCGTTTGTGAACACGACTCATTTACAACTGACATATACACGATGCAGATAAAAATAATTCGGAAGTAGGTTCCCAATGTTCCCAGTAAGTATGTACTTTTGAATGATTTTGATCTGCATCGTATATATGTCAGTTAGGGAGGTAAGCTCAAGGTCCTATGGAAAGTTTCTTTTTGAATACTATCATATAGCATGCTCCTTTCTCCAGTTTTCTTTCTTTTTCTTATTATTGGGGCATGATTGCAGCTGAGGACTTGCTCTTCTGATGGAATGAAGTGAAAATAATTGTATCAAGGTAAAGTATGATCCAGAAGGTAATATAATTGGTATGGAGTCTATAGAGGAAAATAGGCACTTTTTGGACCCGGTAAACAATGCTAATACTACTTAATACAATTAGGAAAGGGTCAGAAGTAGAGAGCTGAAAAGAATGGAATAGGATACAAAATTCTGCACCTATCCAATGGAACCAATGAATGATCACTTATAGCCTTCATTTTCATTAGCCAGTTTTCTCCCCAACATAGTGCTCTAAGACAATGAGGTATGATTCAGGCTATTACCAAGGGCTATCACAGGTTCAAAAAGTTACACTTACACATGGGAACAACCTAACTCCTTGAGTTTTGGACACAAAGCTATCTCGAGGCATTCACAAATTCACTTGACTTCATAGGGGCAGGATTACTTTTTATAGATACATAGATACATGGATACTAAGGTCAGAAGGGACCATTCTGATCATCTAGTCTGACCTCCTGCACAACACAGGCCACAAAATCTCACCCACCCACTCCTGCAAAAAACCTCACCTATGTCTGAGCTATTGAAGTCCTCAAATCATGGTTTAAAGACTTCAAGGAGCAGAGAATTTGTGATCTGTGCCCCATGCTACAGAGGAAGGTGAAAAACCCCCAAGGCCTCTTCCAATCTGCCCTGGAGGAAAATTCCTTCCAGACCCCAAATATGGCAATCAGCTAAACCCTGAGCATATGGGCAAGATTCACCAGCCAGATGCTACAGAAAATTCTTTCCTGGGTAACTCAGATCCCACCTATCTAATATCCCATCACAGGCCATTAGGCCTATTTACCATGAATATTTAAAGATCAATTAATTACCAAAATCACATTATCCCATCATACCATCTCCTCCATAAACTTATCGAGTTTAATCTTAAAGCCAGATAGTTCTTTTGTCCCCACTGCTTCCCTTGGAAGGCTATTCCAAAACTTCACTCCTCTGATGGTTAGAAACCTTCATCTAATTTCAAGTCTAAACTTCCTAGTGGCCAGTTTATACCCATTAGTTCTTGTGTCCACATTGGTACTGAGCTTAAATAATTCCTCTCCCTCTCCGGTATTTATTCCTCTGATATATTTATAGAGAGCAATCATATCTCCCCTCAACCTTCTTTTAGTTAGGCTAAACAAGCCAAGCTCCTTAAGTCTCCTTTTATAAGACAAGTTTTCCATTTCTCGTATCATCCTAATAGCCCTTTTCTGTACCTGTTCCAGTTTGAATTCATCCTTTTTAAACATGGGAGACCAGAACTGCACACAGTATTCCATGTGAGGTCTCACCAGTTCCTTGTACAACAGTACTAAAACCTCCTTATCCCTACTGGAAATACCTCGCCTGATGCATCCCAAGACCGGATTAGTTTTTTTGTGGGGGAGGGATTATTTTTTTATCATGCATGTATACAGAGCCTAGCACAATGAGGCCCTGGCTCCTTGACTGAGATCTCTGGACACTACTCCAGTACAGAAAACACTTTTGCATTTGGAGCTCTGATATGTGAAAATACTTCTATAACCAGGCAGCTTCTTAACAGCTGCACAGCTGGGGATGCTCAAATTGCCTAGCTTATTTCTTCTAAAATACATAGTGGTTGAGACTCACTAAGGGCCATATGCTGCTCTCTCGTAAGACACTGGCAAAAATGAGTGTCACATCCCCATTTCTTGGCTGACACAGGATAACAAGTTACCACTGCTACTTAGGAATGGAATATTTCTTGTAGCACAAGTGATAGTGAATTGTAGTTTAGAGCTGATGGTGCCAGCCTCAGTCCCTGCTGATGGGCAATGCTGGGCTGTTGCATAAATTACTCCCTTTAGCACCAAGAGACTTCAGGTCTGCCTTTTCCAGGCCTATATGCCCAGAGGACAACAAAACTATAGAAACTGGTCACCTACGAGGAACATGGAGAGTGAGAGAGAGTCCTACATCACTTTCTGGGGATCTGCATGGCTAAAGACAGGGTTCCCTAGAGATTCCCAACTTTGGCTATGTGATCAGGCCACATCTTCTGTCTACACTGCCCTGTTGGCCTCATCTGGTGGAGGGGTTACTATGTCAGAAATACAGTTGTCACAAATCTGCTGTGATTTTAGTTAAGCTTCCTCCCACCATCCCATATTCCTGGTCACATGAATAGAGAGTATAGGCACCTTGGACATTTATAGAGAAATAACATGTGTGTTTAACAGAAAACAACTTCCTTCCCCCCACCCATCATATCTTCTTTTATAAACCCACTCTCACAAATGCAGAAGACAAGAGGATCTGTCCATTTCTGAAGGATAGCAGAATGCTGGTGGAGCAATTGTTTGGGAAAGGAGACTTGCTGCCAAAGCTATCCTGAAAATAACTGATTTATTCCCAGAAGGATAACTCATTCCAATTCCTGAGATCAGCAGTGTGGATCCAAGAGAAAAGTTGGCTCAGAGGAGCATATTCACGCCCTAATCTACACACACAAATCTGTCTTGTCTTAAATGAAGAACGTATGATCTTTAGGTGGGCAAAATATCTTTTTCTCTATGTTAGTAGAGCCCACAATATATTGGGTTCTTGATCTTATTGGGATAGCTGGATATAGTAGTAATAATAATAATAATTGTACATAGAAATTATTGAGCATATGTTCCAATTATGTCTTTCACTTTTGATCCAACTATATCTCTAATCCATATGCTTGTTATTTTTCACCAAACACTGCACCCAGTCCTGTGAGGAGTTGAGTTCCTCTTTTCAACTCATGAGTACCTCACAGGATCAGGCCCATTGTAATTAACTGATATCCTACATGGGAAAACGTGGAAATGATTACATAGAAAATAGAATAATTGGATAGTTAGACACTTGTTAAATTAATTCCACATACAATGACATTCCCTGGCCTGTTATTTTCCTGATGTACCTCATTTAAGGTCTGATCCAATGCCAACTGAAGTCCATGGGAGCTTTGCTTTGACATCACTGGGAGTTGCACTGCATTCTGTGCATCTTGTAGGCCCTTTGGGTCTTGGCAGGCCAAGAGCTGTGAGGTGAAACCTCAGCTCATCTGTTTTGAAAATGGTGGTTAAATGTGGGGAAAATTTGCTCTAACTATATTTATATTATAAGTGGTGGAAATAACAGGATATGGGATGGATTTATTTGAATATTGTGTTATATATGGAATATATATCAGGGATGGATGTGGTATGCTAATTTTATCCACACTGGTGAATCAGAGAATTTAGAGATTTGTGAGGTTAGAGGGACTGAAGAGATTGATGGAGTTGTGCGGTCACTCATCTCATCAATAGGCAGAGTGGGCCTTTGGGACTTGTAAAATGCATAATGATAGTATAGTGGTATACCCAAATTTGAAAAACAATCCCTGGCTTGTTGACAGTTGCATGTGGGATAAGTTGTTGTCTGAGTGCATCACTAAGTACTCTGAACACTTGATGAGTAACCTGCTAATTCTGTCCAGATTTGGGAACTGGGGAGGAAGCATATAGAGAGAAAGGAAGGCAGGAGAGAATGAAGAGGTTGTGGAGAGAATGGAGTGATGGAGATGGTTGTCTGTGGGGGAAGGGGCTATAACATAAAAAGGAATACAAAATAAGTAAGGAAATAAGGAAATAAAAAATGATGCAATAGGAGGAATTTAATCCCCTAAAGCATAAAGCAAACCTTGCTAGTAGGGATAAAAGGACTTGGCCTTGGTTTTCTTCTCACGTACACTGGTATAAACAAGTAATAACTCAGTTAAAGTCAAAGGGGTTACACTAGTGTAAGTCTGGGATATGTGAGAGGAGAATTCCACTTCTTGAAGTCAGGGGAAGGTTTTCTGTTGACATCAGTTGAAGCAGGATTGGCCCTCAAAGTACCATCTGACTCTCATCCATTTTGTACATTGTTTACTTGTCAGTATTAATCAGAAGTGATATCTGTAATGTTTTAACAATGCACAAAAACATTGAAAACGTGGAAACGCTGCGGTTGTTTTTGGTCCCTTGCCATTGGGCGCAGTCCATTTCTGTGGCCATGAGTTGGTTACCTAAGAAACCACAATGGGATGGAGCTTGACTGGCTATGCTGTTAGGATTTTGGATAGATCTGGAGTAGCTGATGTGCATATCATACACACATACGTACACTGATATTTTTACATTAGTGAAAATAAAGACAAATGGAATGCTTGACACAGTGAGCTGAGTTAGAACAGGAACATAATTTGACTTGCTGCAAGGAGGAATATTTTTCAAAGTGATTCAGAAGGAGATGTCAGTATTGGTTAGTTATACCAACAACTTTGCAAAGAGTACGTTTATGTGATGAAGTTATTTCCAACTACTGCGGTACAAATGACAAATAACACCTGGCTTGCATGAAGATGGAACGGTTACTGAGGCAGGAGTTTATAATGCTCAAGACTGAGGCGCAAAACATCACACAGTCATTGAATGAAACAGCACACACTCTATTTTATTCCTTTTTTCTGTAAATTGGTATAAACATCCTTTGTGTGGGCTGCAATGGTGATTTTCTTTAAAAGCCTGATAGGTCTGGTCGTGACTCATCCCAATCAACAGTCATGCCACGGAGTTCAGTGGAAGCAGGAAGGGGCCTCACCTGTTTGAGTATGTGAAGTGGAGCCAGTTGACATTTTTTCAGTGAAAAATGGCATTTTGGCCCAAATGATTATTTTGGTATGGAAAATATGAATTCTAACTGAAATTTTCAATGAAACATTTTCAGTGGTTGAAAACATTTTTATTTTGTTTTTTCTTTCCTTCCTTTTTCTGGGGGACAAATGGGGGAAAATGTGAAAAGCATTATTTTTTTCCAGTTTTTGCTTTACTCAAAAAACTTAAAAAATTCCAACTAAATGCAAATGGATAAAAATGCATGGAAAATATATGGCATTGACTGATCAGCTCTATAGTGTGGTGACCTATCTCCTGATCCCGCTCTCATTGCAAACAATGGCAAGAACTTCAACAGGAGCTGGAGCACATCACTGCTGCCTGGTTTTCACAAGCAATAGCACAATAGTACAACATGGTGTCATTTAACATAATACTGTTACTTACACTTACACACACACAGACACATAAAATAAGCAATGCGGGAAGATGTTTACTTATGCAATATGATTTTTCAGTTTGCACGGAACACTTTAAAAGATCTGTTCAATCGCTGACATGAATACATGAGTAGAATGATTGCACTTAAACTTTTGAAACTATATTTCAGCAACAATTTCCTTGTCTACAACTTTATAAGGCTGTAAATAGCCCCTGTGTGCATAATGAATTCTGACATCATAGGCCAGGCCACTTACACGCAGCAGGTTAGCCAGAACTTTTATTAGCAAGTATACCTTAAGGCTAAACAAAACCCCCCAATTTCTATTATACATGTTGCAATAAAATGTTCCTTTGAATTTTTCTTGTGTTCCATGTTCCTTCTTTCTTCCCGTTCCAAGTAATTCTTTCTGCAGAGTATAGGATACAGTCAGATTACACAGAAAATGTGTTTTGTTGCAGATGTATTGGATATTAACTATTGTTACAAGGTGGCTTTCATGGTTAGATTTGCAGGGCCAATGGAAGAGGGTGGCAAAGAATAAAACCAATATTTTTTTACTCTCATAATACTGCATTGGTGATCACAGTAATTCCTATATGATCTAAGCTGTATATGTCTTGCCTTTATTTACCCAAATGGTGAGTGTAATGAAACTTAAATATGTTACTACATGGGGAAAAAAAGTGGACAGAAAGGATTAAAAAAGAAAAAAAGAGAATGCAGGGGAAAAATTATATACTTTTTAGTGGAATTATTTTGTAATGAAATTATTTCTCCTACCTGGTCTATATTCTTATTCGCCTAGCCATCAGTGATGTTCTAGGTTTGTATATAAAACACAATAAAAACTAATGCAAATATAAAACTGTTTTTTTTTTCATGTTAGCATGTGTATTTTCCACACAGTGCCTTACAGAAAACCTACACCCGGACACCAGCGCCGGATTTCCAGTTAGGCACAGTAAGCATGTGCCTAGGGTTGCTGGCATTCTAGGGGCACCTTACCTCTCCAAAACTGTGTGCAACATGAAGGTCAGCTGCAGGCTCGAGGGGCGCTGAAGGTGCTGTGCCTAGGGGCACGTAAGGTGTAAATTCGGCCCTGCCTGACACTTACAACTAGGTGTAGCACTTACTCTTTTAAGTCGACCCATTTTGTTCAATAACACTGCTCATGGAAGTAAGAAATAGCCCTGATTCCGGAAAACAAGGAGGCCTGGGTTTTATTCCAGACTCAAGATTGCTGGATAAGTCACTTAGCTATTGAAGAAGAACTCTGTATAAGAGCCAGGTATTATTATTATTTTAGTTTATTATTCAGAAAGCATTTGCTTTAGGCTCATTGACTAGTTAAGTTAAGCACCTGTTTAAGTGTTTCCTTGAAAAGAAGTCTATGTCTAGTTGAAAATGTTTTCTAAGTACGATCTGTCCTTTTGTCCTATACTAAAAGACTTTGATATATAGTATAACACTGCAGTGCTTACTATGCACCAAAATAAGAGAGCTTGCTGGTATTAACTATGTTATTTCTGCTGACTCCCCAAGCTTTTTGGGTATTTTTATGAAGAGCTGAATACTAGATAGAGAACTCATGGGTAGCCACTCAAATAATCCCTTCCACTATTTTTATTTCATTATCTCTGTTTTCAAGGACCTTTCATTTATGCCCCTATGTTACTGGATTTCTGAAACACTGAAATCACACGTTCTGTGTATGCTCTAGATTTACAAACTCCATGCCCATGTCTTTTTAATCAAGTTAAACAGATGTGAAGCTACATTCTTTTTCAATTAGATTTCGTCTGGGTTTTTTTTTAAACACCATAATATGTAGATGAGAATTTTAAGGCTAACATAGCCAATATCCAAGTTTCGACAGCATCTCGACTCCTATGATGCAGCAAAACCCAGTTGTGACTCTTTGAGAAAATCTTAGCTACCCTAAATGGTCTCTCTAGCCAGAACTGATTTTCTTTTCCTTTTATGAACTCATTAAGTGAACAGGAAAAGTGACAAGAGAGTTTTGTTTGGCCCAGTTCCTATGGGAGAGAAGCATCTTATTAGCTTTTTTTTCCCCTCAGCATATTGTAAGTTTCATTGTTATTGAATAGGTTATCAGGAGGTCAGTGGGCTAACTGGTTGTTTGGATTTCCTAAAATTGTGCCCCTCCCTAAACGTGGCTAAAAAGATTGTTTACAGACTGCTCTGTGAACCTGGACTGCACACTAAAAATTGAACACAATGCTACTGCTCTTTTGGTTTCCCCTTCCCGCCCTCCCAGTCAAACTAGGTATTTCATAACTATGTGGGGTTCATTAAGATTCTTAAAGAATCTTAAAGATTAAGCTTAAAAAGACAAGCTTCAGAAACTCATAGTTCTACAGATTCCTCAGTACATCCTTATGAGATTTGTAGTAAAGAAGTGCAGTGCAGAATGAGAGATCTTAAAACAAAGACGAAGTCCTGGTCTACACTACGGGGTTAGGTCAAATTTAGCTGCGTTAGGTCGATTTAAAAATGACTGCATGCACACAACCAACCCCATTCCATTGACTTAAAGGGCTCTTAAAATCGACTTCTGTATTCCTCCCCGATGAGGGGAGTAGCGCTAAAATCGACCTTGCTGGATCGAATTTGGGGTAGTGCGGACGCAAATTGGCCTCCGGGAGCTATCCCAGAGTGCTCCATTGTGACCGCTCTGGACAGCACTTTGAACTCCGATGCACTAGCCAGGTACACAGGAAAAGCCCCGGGAACTTTTGAATTTCATTTTCTGTTTGGTCAGCGTGGCAAACTCAGCAGCACAGATGACCATGCAGTCTCCCCAGAATCATAGACCGTAGAATGTTTCTACACTTCCACTATCACCTCCGTCCCTGAGGTAATTGCAGATTAGAAGGTGAAAAAAGACACTCGCGATGACATGTTTTCCAAGCTCATGCAGTCCTCCTGCACTGATAGGGCACAGCTTAATGCATGGAGGCATTCAGTGGCAGAGGCATTCAGTGGCATTCAGTGGCAGAGGCCAGGAAAGGATTAAGTGAGCGCGAAGAGCGGAGGCAGGACGCAATGCTGAGGCTAATGGGGGGAGCAAACGGACATGATGAAGCATCTGTTGGAGCTGCAGGAAAGCCAACAAGAGCACAGATCCCCGCTGCATCCACTGTATAACCGCCTATCCTCCTATTCATGTTCCATAGCCTCCTCGCCCAGACGCCCAAGAATGCGGGTGGGGGGGGAAGGCTCCGGACACCCAGCCACTCCAAAGGATGGCCCAAACAACAGAAGGCTGTCATTCAGTTTGATTTTTAGTGTGGCTACAAAAAGCAATTTGGCCTTGTGCTTCCCTCCTTCCCCACCCCACCCAGACTATCTTGTCTATTATCTCATTTTTTGTAATTAACGAAGAAAGAATGCATGGTTTCAAAACAATAGATACTTTATTTCAAAGGGGGGAGGGTGGTTGGCTTACAGGGAATTGAACTCAACAAAGGGGGCGGGACTGCATCAAGGAGAAACACACACAACTGTCACACTGAAGCCTGGCCAGTCATGAAACTAGTTTTCAAAGCCTCTCTGATGCGCAGCACACCTTGCTGTGCTCTTCTCATCACCCTGGTGTCTGGCTGCTCAAAATCGGACGCCAGGTGATTTGCCTCAACCTCACCATAAACCTCTCCCCCTCCACAGATATTATGGAGCACACAGCAAGCAGCAATAACAGTGAGAATGTTAACAGGTTTCAGAGTAGCAGCCATGTTAGTCTGTATTCACAAAAAAGAAAAGGAGTACTTGTGGCACCTTAGAGACTAACAAATTTATTTGAGCATAAGCTTTCATGAGCTACAACTCACTTCATCGGATGCATTCGGTGGAAAATACAGAGAGGAGATTTATATACACACACAGAGAATATGAAACAATGGGTTTTATCATACACACTGTAAGGAGAGTGATCACTTAAGATGAGCTATTACCAGCAAGAAGGAGGTGGGGGAGGAGGGAAACCTTTTGTGGTGATAATCAAGGTGGGCCATTTCCAGCAGTTAACAAGAACGTCTGAGGAACAGTGAGGGGTGGGGTGGGGGGAGAAATAACATGGGGAAATAGTTTTACTTTATGTAATGACCCATCCACTCCCAGTCTCTATTCAAGTCTAAGATAATTGTATCCAGTTTGCAAATTAATTCCAATTCAGCAGTCTCTCGCTGGAGTCTGTTTTTGAAGTTTTTTTGTTGAAGGATAGCCACTCTCAGGTCTGTAATAGAGTGACCGGAGAGATTGAAGTGTTCTCCGACTGGTTTTTGAATGTTATAATTCTTGATGTCTGATTTGTGTCCATTTATTCTTTTACGTAGAGACTGTCCAGTTTGACCAATGTACATGGCAGAGGGGCATTGCTGGCACATGATGGCATATATCACATTGGTAGATGCGCAGGTGAACAAGCCTCTGATAGTGTGGCTGATGTGATTAGGCCCTATGATGGTGTCCCCTGAATAGATATGTGGACAGAGTTGGCAACGGGCTTTGTTGCAAGGATAGGTTCCTGGGTTAGTGGTTCTGTTGTGTGGTGTGTGGTTGCTGGTGAGTATTTGCTTCAGGTTGGGGGACTGTCCGTAAGCAAGGACTGGCCTGTCTCCCAAGATCTGTGAGAGTGATGGGTCGTCCTTGAGGATAGGTTGTAGATCCTTGATGATGCCTTGGAGAGGTTTTAGTTGGGGGCTGAAGGTGACGGCTGGTGGCGTTCTGTTATTTTCTTTGTTGGGCCTGTCCTGTAGTAGGTGACTTCTGGGTACTCTTCTGGCTCTGTCAATCTGTTTCTTCACTTCAGCAGGTGGGTATTGTAGTTGTAAGAATGCATGATCAAGATCTTGTAGGTGTTTGTCTCTGTCTGAGGGGTTGGAGCACATGCGGTTATATTGTAGAGCTTGGCTGTGCACAATGGATCATGTGGTGTGATCTGGATGAAAGCTAGAGGCATGTAGGTAGGAATAGCAGTCAGTAGGTTTCCGATATAGGGTGGTGTTTATGTGACCATTGCTTATTAGCACTGTAGTGTCCAGGAAGTCGATCTCTTGAGTGGACTGGTCCAGGCTGAGGTTGATGGTGGGATGGAAATTGTTGAAATCTTGGTGGAATTCCTCAAGGGCTTCTTTTCCATGGGTCCAGATGATGAAGATGTCATCAATGTAGCGCAAGTAGATTAGGGGCATTAGGGGAAGAGAGCTGAGGAAGCGTTGTTCTAAGTCAGCCATAAAAATGTTGGCATACTGTGGGGCCATGCGAGTACCCATCGCAGTGCCGCTGATTTGAAGGTATACATTGTCACCAAATGTGAAATATTTACGGGTGAGGACAACGTCACAAAGTTCAGCCACAAGGTTAGCCGTGACATAATCGGGGATACTGTTCCTGACGGCTTGTAGTCCATCTTTGTGTGGAATGTTGGTGTAGAGGGCTTCTACATCCGTAGTGGCTAGGATGGTGTTTTTAGGAAGATCACCGACGGATTGTAGTTTCCTCAGGAAGTCAGTGGTGTCTCGAAGATAGCTGGGAGTGCTGGTGGTGTAGGGCCTGAGGAGGGAGTCTACATAGCCAGACAATCCTGTCAGGATTGTCAGGGTGCCAATGCCTGAGATGATGGGGCATCCAGGATTTCCAGGTTTATGGATTTTGGGTAGCAGATAGAATACCCCAGGTCGGGGTTCCAGGGGTGTGTCTGTGCGGATTTGTTCTTGTGCTTTTTCAGGGAGTTTCTTGAGCAAATGTTGTTGTTTCTTTTGTTAACCCTCAGTGGGATCAGAGGGTAATGGCTTGTAGAAAGTGGTGTTGGAGAGCTGCCTAGTAGCCTCTTGTTCATATTCCAACCTATTCATGATGATGAAAGCACCTCCTTTGTCAGCCTTTTTGATTATGATGTCAGAGTTGTTTCTGAGGCTGTGGATGGCATTGTGTTCTGCACGGCTGAGATTATGGGGCAAGTGATGCTGCTTTTCCACAATTTCAGCCCGTGCACGTCGGCGGAAGCACTCTATGTAGAAGTCCAGTCTGTTGTTTCGACCTTCAGGAGGAGTCCACCCAGAATCCTTCTTTTTGTAGTGTTGGTAGGAAGGTCCCTGTGGGTTAATATGTTGGTTAGAGGTGTGTTGGAAATATTCCTTGAGTCGGAGATGTTGAAAAAAGGATTCTAGGTCACCACAGAACTGTATCATGTTCGTGGGGGTTGAGGCGCAAAAGGAGAGGCCCCGAGATAGGATAGATTCTTCTGCTGGGCTAAGAGTATAGTTGGACAGATTAACAATATTGCTGGGTGGGTTAAGGGAACGACTGTTGTGGCCCCTTGTGGTATGTAGTAGTTTCGAGACTTTAGTGTCCTTTTTCTTTTGTAGAGAAGCAAAGTGTATGTTGTAGATGGCTTGTGTAGTTTTTGTAAAGTCCAGCCACGAGGAAGTTTGTGTGGAAGGTTGGTTCTTTATGAGAGTATCCAGTTTTGAGAGCTCATTCTTAATCTTTCTCTGTTTGCTGTAGAGGATGTTGATCAGGTGGTTCCTCAGTTTCTTTGAGAATGTGTGTGGCACAAGCTGTCAGCATAGTGGGAATGTTGGTTGCACTGACCTCTGACCAACAGCGCTAGCGAGCTTTTAAACATCAAAAGGCACATTCTACCACCATTCTGCACTTGCTCAGCTTATAGTTGAACTGCTCCTTACTACTGTCTAGGCTTCATGAGCCATGGGAGCAAGGGGTAGGCTGGGGTAGGTGCAACCGCGCGGTGCTGCCGGCTGGGAGAGCAGCCTGAGGCAGAAGCTTCCAGCTCACAGGAGAGCAGAATTGCAATGGAAATGGTGAAGCCGTACACCATGCCCTGGAGGTTGCTAGGAGTCGGGCAGGGAAGACATTCCCAGAACTCCTGGCCAAGTTACATGTCCGACAAGGACGGCTACCAGTCCTACTGCAACGTCTGCTGCAGAGTTGCAGGAGAGCAGAGTTGCAGCAGAAGTGGTGGAGCCGTACACCATGGATGAGGACGGCTAGCAGTCCTACTACACTGTCTGCTGTGAAGGCACCCAGGAGCTGCTGCTGTGTAGCAATGTCAGCTGCTGCAGGTGCTTCTGTGTCGAATGCTTGGAAGTCCTGGTTGGGCAAGGTACCTCAGCCAAGGCAAAAAAGCAAGAACCCTGGAACTGTTACATGTATCAACGACAGCAGTGCTATGGGGTTGTAGCAGGGTAGACACCTGCTCCTGCCCTGAGGGGCTTAGAACAGCCCAGGAGAGGACTGTGGCAAGCAGCCCAGAGTGAGTAGGGAAGTAGGCTCAGCTGGGGCCACCCACAATTAGGGCTGAGCTGGCCTTATAAGTAGGCAGTGAGCCAGGAGCTGACTCACTCTCTCTCTAGCCTTTGGAACGGGAGGGACCTGGCTGCAGGGAGCAGAGAGTACCTAGATTGGAGCAGGGCTGGGGAAAGGCCAAGGGAATCGGGGAGCTCCGGCCTGGAAAATCCCAGGCTGCGGCCTCGTAGAAAGCCAGACAGGTACTGGGGTTGTGCAGAGGGCAGCCCACAGGTAGGCTGAGGCAGCAAGTCCAAACCCCTCCTTGCCAGTGATGAGTGGCTTTTTCACTGCAGTCTGCCCCCGATACAAGGGGCTAGTTGGTGACTGGCAGTAGCCTTACGCTGAGGCAAGGGGGGGATAGTGGGTGGGGGTTCCCCTGGGTGGGGGAACCCTGAGAGACAGTGGTTGTACTACCAGGGGGCAGCCATCCAAGATACAAGGGGCACCGAGTCCTGGAGGGACACGGGGCCAGCGGTAAGGCGGATCACCGACCTGCAGAGGGTGCTCCAGAGCCTGGTGAGCTAATTCCTGACAAAGACCAGCAGGAGACACGGCAGGGGTGAATCCACTTCCTTACAGGGGTGTTACAGTGCCGACTGGACTGGAATGTAGGACTGCAAGACTTCTTCACCAGTGACAAAGGACAAGAATATGATGCACCTAAAATCTAAAAAGGCCCGTACATTTCCTAGAGTTGCTACTCTTGATAACAGAACATCAATGATTGCATTGGCTACTTGGATCACAGCAGCCCCCACCGTAGACTTGCCCACAACAGCAGCGGTGACGGTGAGCTGAACGGGCTCCATGCTTGCCGTGCTTTGGCGTCTGCATGGGTAACCCAGGAAAAGAGGCACGAACCGATTCTGCCATTGCTTTCAAGGAGGGAAGGGTGACAGATGACATGTACCCAAAACCACCCGTGACAATGTTTTTGCCCCATTAGGCATTGGGAGCTTAACACAGAATTCCAATGGGCAGTGGAGACTGCAGGAACTGTGGGATAGCTAGCCACAGTGCACTGCTCTGTAAGTCGATGCTAGCCAAGGTAGTGAGGACCCACTCCACGACTTAATGCGCTTAGTGTGGACATATGCAATTGACTGTATAAAATCACATTCTTAAAATCGACTTCTATAAAATCGACCTAATTTCGTAATGTAGTCATACCCTTAGGTGTTTGGAAGTGGCCTTTAAAATGGCATGGTATTGTGAAGGAATTAGACTGAGACTCAGAGCTGTGTTTACATCCTCCGGCACTGACTTCTTATGTGACCTTGGGTGAATCACTTAGTCTCTCTGGGCCTCAGTTTCCCACTGATGATAGCTCTTCCTTTCTCCTGCTGTTTGTCTGTCTTGTCTATTTAGATTTCAAGTTTTTCTGGACAGGGACTGTCTCTCACTATATGTTCATACATCATCTAACACATTTGTCACTAGCACCTGCTACAACCGTGATGCAGCAGCATAGAATGCTGTCCTGGGGAGAGAGACAGGCCATGAGAGGGTAGCTGAAGCTGGGGAGATATCTTGGAATCTGCCCAAAGGGGATAGTTGAAAGATGGTTAGAGAGGAAGGAGGTGAAAAGGGACTGCCTGGGGTGGGGAGGGGAAGCGGGTTTGCTGAGAAAGCTGTATTAGAGGAAGCTGGACCCTGAAGGGCAGTGTGCAAGGAGCCTTGTCATGAGGGGCATAGACTGCAAGACCGGTAAGGTTGACACTGACAGAAGGAATACAGTTTGGGCACCTGCGGAAAGGGTGTGCCTCTCTGGGTGAGAAACTGTTTTTCCTTGGAAAGAGGTGTGGTCATCGCAGTGTCAGAACAAAGGAGCATTGTAAACCAGAGAGAGGAGATACTGGGACAGGACTGGTGCAGGCAGGGAGAGGAGGATTTGATTCCTTCTTGAGGTGACGCAGCATATTGTTGAAAAGACTTCTTTTCTTGTGATGGTAATTTACAGCTTATTATTTTCCTAAGCAAGTATTTAATGTTACTTTATATTGTATTATTATTCTATTATTAATGTTATATTAGTGTTCATGCCCAATTTCTGAGTTTACCCGTTATAAAGTTTAAAATGTAAGGTTACCTGCATTGTATTGGTTTGCCTCTGTGTCTCCTCACAATAGCCCAGCCCAGCACACTTACTCTTGGTCCAGGTCATTAGGTGCTACTGAAATACAATAAATACTACTACTACTATTAATGCTGGCCCAATTCTGTTACCATTGAAATTGATTATTTTTGTTATTGATTTCAGTGGGAGCAGGAGCAAGGTCTACATTTGCAATCATTTCCATGATGTTTTAATGAATATTGGTCCAATCTGTAGTTGTAGTTAGAGAGGCTATTTCACAGGAAAAGGTTACTCAGGTGGATATCCTATATTACTACAGGGCTATATAAACCTTCAGGAAAGTACTGTCCAATAGCTTATAGGTATGCTGCTGAGTGAAATACACAGCACTTTCCAGGTCTGATTCACCACTCCTTAACACCACTTTGTGTCAGCGTAACTCCACTGAAATCATTTAGTTATGGTTGTTGACCACATAGTGGCTCTTTTATTTTTTACATTTTCTCAATAAAAATGTGCATTTAATATGGCCCATTTAAAATTCATACTGGAAGTTTCCCCCTGGGTTGAATGTGCTTTGGATCAGGCATTAAGAGCTGAGCGTGGAAGGAAGAATCTGTTCAGTAGAACTATTTTTAAGATTTAAAATTGAAAAAAACTCATACCAAAGAATGATTTTTCTATGACTTTGCACTCTTCTTGAACTTGAAGTACATTGAATAATTCATGCCAACAAGTATTGCTTAAAATCAGTCTTAACTCTGGCTCCTTTTCCCTTGAAAAATACAGAATAACAGCCTGAATATGTAATATTCTTGATGTGTTTTCTCACCCATTTGCACCATCAGGATAACATTAGAAAGTCCATGTTGCTGTCAGATTTACAGTATGCTGCTAAAACATTTTACTTGGGAAGGAATATGGGAAATTAATACCAATGCCTTTTAACTGTATATGTATTGGGAATTTTCCGAGGGGGCAGCAGTTTGAGAGCACTGTATGGAAACTAAGCACTCAGTTTTAAATGCTCTGGACATCGCAGAGGTTTTCAAAGGTGAGGGTGAGTGGTGCTGGAATTGGTAAAATTATGTGCTAGCTCCAGGTGTGCAAAATGCTAGGGCTTTCTAGCTGGATGCTTAACAACTGGAGCAGTCAGAAATCAACAGTCACATGAGGTAATTGGACACCACCTCTGCAGACATGCCAAACCCATGGAAAAAAAAACAACAACTCAGAAATGGGGCTTGTTTTAGCTTAATTGGCTTGTGTGTTGCTTGTTGCCTAGTTTTTGGCTTGTTTGATGTCTCACTTGTAGCTTGTTGCTTCTTTTTTTTTTTTTTGATCGGCTCCCAGCAAGCAGGGGCAAGGGGGGAGAGAGTCAGGGGTGCACAGCGGGCCCATCCCAGTCCCAGACTGCACACCGGGGGGATCTAGTCACATAAAGTATTGGGGTCCTTAGGGATTGGCTTGTTTTGGCTGGGATTAGCTTGATTTTTGGTTTATTGTGAAAGTCGGGGTGCTTATTTATTGTGTGAAAATCGGCAACTGTGCACCTCTGCTGTGCCCATTTTTTACCAGCTGTCACAGTGGCTCTCTCCTTTGATGGATCTCAAACATTATGCAGGAAGTTATTCAGGGGCTACCTAGTGATCATTAAGTAGTAGGAAGAACCCAGAAAGACTTAGCCATTACAAATGCAAAAGGAATTTGGACAGATATTGGAAAACAATCGCATCACTTCTATCTGACTGCCTCAGGAAGGGTGCAGAAGAGCTATTGAAGAATGGAATTTGCACCAGATAAGATGCATACTATCGTCTCCAAATTATACAATCTGTATAAAAATGGAAGACCCCATCAGGAACCATCATTTGCTTGCCACCCAGAAGAGGACAGAACACCTCAGTGACCCACACTGTTGGAAAATTGTGATCTGTCTTTGGAACACAGAATTAGAGGGGAGACTGTAGCGGATGCTTTCTGAGTAATAGGCTTGCTCCACGGTTGGGGCACATAGTGGGTGTGGTCAAATGAGGGCTAGGCCAGAGTGTTGCTGAGCTCCAGCAATCCCCAACTAGTCTAATGTCCATTATGGTTATGGTCAGCTGGGGTAGTTTGGAGCATATAACTAGCGTTAGTTAAAAGTTTTCCCTGAAAACTTTTTTTTTGAAGGAAAACTGGGGTTTTGATTGATTAAAAATGTTTGTGGAATGTGTCTGCTTTCCTTGAAAATTTTCATTTTCCATCAGGATGCCAAAAACCAGAATACCAACATATTTTGTCCCCAAACTAATTTTTCCCCCTCTAATTTCTGGCAGCCACAATTATTTAATTAATGTATTTATTATATTTGGCAGTTTACAAATTAACTTTTTAATTAATTTATTTTTTATGACAAGTCAAAATATCCCACAGAAACCACTTCCTCCCCAGTTTTCCAACTAGCTGTTCCTGGTACTGACCCCAGCATTGGGGATCCTCAAAATACTAATTTGCATCTCCCTCCCCCTGCAATTCCCACCAGTTCCCCTGAAATTTCACATGCTACAACCCTTCCCAGATTTCCCAGAAAAAATTATCTTGGGGGGGCAAAAAAGGGATTTATGAAGCCTGATTTTCCACTGCTTGACACCTTTTATAGTCATTTATACCTGTGCCGTGTAACATGTAACATGCCGCTGTTTTCACGGGGCACCATTTTGCTCTCATTTTGCCCAGGTAAGGGCAGGGCAGTGGAGAATCAGACTCGTGGTGTTTAAGAAGTTCTTAGTCGTTGTCTTTTTGAGTACTTTCCTATTTTTGTAAAAATCATTCTCCTGCCAAATGGGCTGCAAACACCAAATGTATTTTGTTGTCCTTGCCAAGGAGAGGCACTGTGTTTAGTGTGGTTATTTTGGGGGTGGGTATTAGTGGGAGAAATCACAGAGATACATGACAGAGTGTAGAGTCAGTTGGCAAGCTTTGCCAAAGTGTGCACAGTAAGGGGCCCAAAATAGGGGAGGGGAACAAAGATGGCTGTGTGGCTCCTTTATGTCCTCAATCCTAAAACAGGTTGTGGCTAAAGAGTTCTTCCTGAAGCATAAGGGAGCAACAGAATTCAATCCTCCCACTTCTATCCATAAGAACAGTATCATGCTCCATCTGCACATCACACAACTCTGATATACAACAGTGTGTGCTGGGACTCTATTCCCTTCATCACTGTTACTTTGGGTAGATATAGATACAGAACTAAAAAGTGGCTCCCAGCCATGGCTCAAGGAACCCCTGCCATAAACTACAAAACCAGATACAACTAACTAGTCAGCAGAATACAAAACTCCCTTCCCATTCCTCCCCCCTATATAAAACCACTGGGGGGAGAGGGAAGAAGGCACATAGCTAGCTAGCTAGTAGAGCTAGTCAGAAAATGGAATTTCATTGCATGCAAAAATGAGATATTCATTCAGAATCGGGAAAAATGTCAACATTTCCTTCTGAATGTAAAGTCTGGAAAATTTCTACAATAAATATAATAGCTAAAGTAACTATAGTAGATAACTAAAATATCAATATTCAGTATTAATATTAAAATTAATAGTTCAACATAATATGAAAGTCAGAATGAAATATTTCAAATGATAAAGTAAAATGAAATGTATTTTATTGAAACAAAAACATTTCAACATTATCAAAACATTGAAGTAGACACATTCCCACAGAATGTTTAGATCAGTGGTTCTGAAACTTTTGTACTGGTGACCCTTTTCACATAGCAAGCCTCTGTGTGTGACCCGGCCCCCCAAAAATTAAAAACCCTTTTTAACATATTTAACAGCATTATTAATGCTGGAGGCAAAGTGGGGTTTGTGGTGGAGGCTGACAGCTCACAACCCCCCCATGTAATAACCTTGTGACCCCCTGAGGGGTCCCGTCCCGCCCAGTTTGAGAACCCCTGGTTTAGATATTGATGAAACTGCATTATCTAATGTAAACAGTTCCTTCAAGAATGCTTCTACCAGTTCCAATAGATAGACAGATGGATAAAAGAACAAGAATTGATTCTCTAATGGTAATGAGGTATTAGATCCAAAGGGTCTGTCTGATAACTGAGATAATGGGACCTGATCCTTGTTTATACTTAGTCCTGTTTATGCCACTTTGACAGTGTAAAGGGACCTTAAAGTGGAAGTAAATTATATTTACTGTAAATTTATTTACATACATGTTAAGGCCCCTCTGCACTGCCACAGTGGCATAAAGAGTCATAGTGCAAATGAAAATCTGGCTCAAAGTTTTCAGTTACTGCAAGCAGAAGTGTTCATTTTTGCTTGTCCTTCTTAGACTAATGTGGTTTATTAATTGCAGAGAATATTGCCTTCTCATTAGAGATATCAGTTCTTCACATTTACTCATTGTCACGGGCACTGCCTTTTTTCTTTTTTTTCCTGAGAGTCTTTTTTTCTTGCCAACTCTCTTAATTGTATGTACAGATGATCGTAGAGAAATAATCTTAAATTTCATTACTTGCCTGCTAGAATCATTGCTGCTAAAATTCCTCTCATAATATTTTAAAAAAACATTGTAAAAACTAAATTAAAATGAAACAAATAATTGTTAGTTAGTTTTCATTATTAAAAATGATATAATATTTTATGCATACCAACAAATCCAGCCATTTCTCTGAGATAAAATTGTCCACACTATCGGGTTAGTCACATGACTGTATGACTTCCATTGTGTTTTATTTTGAGAGCAGGATAAAGGCTGTCCAAGGATATCCAGGTGTATTGCTGTTATCTTAAAAAGCACCTGAAGGCTGCAGTGTTGCCTTGATTATCTACACACCTATAGAAAATATCTACTTGATTTTTCTGGGTGTGCTGAACACAGAATCTTAAAAGAGACAATAAAGGCAGTCTCTGTGAGTTTCCAAGACCAGAAGAAGAGCTCTGTGTGGCTCAAAAGTTTGTCTCTTTCACTAACAGAAGTTGGTCCAATAAGAGATATTACCTCACCTGCCTGGTCTCTCTAATATCCTGGGAACAACATAGCTATAACACCACTCATAGAGACTGTAAAAGGCAGATGTGGGAAAAGAAAATTACTGAACTGAGGATAGAAGCAAAGAAGCCATAGCTTCCTTACACAGTGTGATTCAAGAGAATGGAGGAAAACGATGCACCAGTTTGTAGCTATTGTCAGGGGAAGTGTGCACAATGTTCCCAAATTATGTGTTTCTAAACAGAAAGAGATCCACCTTCTGGCAAGGATATTCAAAATGATGATGCCAAAATCTTTGGCCATTATTATCTCAGAAGATGATTATAATATTTCAGAAACCTGTGTGCTGTTTTCTGCTACATATTTTATGAGAAAAGAGATGGAAGGCCAAATGAGGTCTTACATGGGAGTGGACCACACGATTTTCTATGCATCCTGCTGGAGTGGGGAGGGGACGAAAGGAGGGAAAGGGCAGACTTTATCTCCCTGTCCTGTGGAGTGAACAGGGAGCATGTCCAGAAAAGACTTTGTAACGCTACCAGGAACATAGAGTGCTCCTGGAGAGCCAGGGGAAAGCCCACCCATCTGCTATGGTTGGCGAGCAAGGAAAGAAATGGGAAGCTGCTTCTTGGGTATCCTGATCTCCCATGACAGTGTGACTCCACCCGGCCTTTATCTGGCTCCAAAGACACCCACTGGGGTGGAGGGGAGCTGAATGTCATGGTGGGGCATTACATGTTGGCAAAGACACAAGAAGAAGGATGCTGGATTTTCTCACAGGCTTGCAGGGTGATGATGCCATATAGATTGGCAATTCCTCAACCACACCCCATCCTCCTTGCCCAGCTATAGTTCACAGCCCCAAACTTTAGAATCAGAGGATGCTGCTGCTGTGTAAGTTCCTTGCCCTCAAATGCCACACAAAATGTGTCCCATTTATTTAACTCTCTCCACACTATTTGGAGGTTTGTTTTTTTTTTCTGATGGGAGATGATCAGGCTCACAGAGATATTAGGATATTAGTATTTCCATATGACAGATTTCACCACCTTGAACTAAAATTTTGGAAATAACTATTTTTTGAAAAACCAGTCTTTTAAGAGACACATATTTTCACCCTTTGATCATGATTTGGAGAATCCGCCAGTACCACTTATGAATTCTGTGTGAGATTCTGAACTCTCTATCTACCTTCACTCAGCTGCAATCTCCATTTTAAATGTAGTAGCTAGTTACCTTTTCTGTGGTTTCTTTTCCCCCATCTTGGGCTGAGGCCAGGTCTACACTGAAAATTTAGCTTGACATAGATAAATTGCTCAGGATGAGTGACATCGCTATGGCAACCTAACTCCAGGTCAATGAAGGAATGCTTCTGTCATAGTAGCTACTGCCGCTCCGGGAGGCGGACTACCTACCATGACAGAAAATCTTCTTCTGTCTCTGTAGGAAGCATCTACATTATAGTGTTACTATAGTGAGATCTTACATGGGAATGGACCACATAGCTGTGCTGCTGTAGCACCGGTAGAGTTGATGTGGCCTCAGATTCCAAGGTGTAGTGGCACGGGGCTGACAATAGCTGCTTGTTAAGGCTGTAAATACCTGAATGGGCCTCACCTAGGGAGAACAAAAGAAAAATCTAACTCCTAGGGGAAACCAATTCTCTCCAAATCCCTTCAAAAGTGGGCCTGGAGAGTGGAAATTCCCCAAGCAGGATGATGAAACAGGTGACTAAACCAGGAGGTTATAAAAGGGCTCATAGCGGGGAGACTCACAGAAAATGTGGGCAGCAGCTGATCCATTTGGGATCTTTAGCCATTTTTACCAGCTCTAGAAGAGGGAAGCTACTATAGGAGCCTAATGAGGTAGGGATGAGCCCCTTCCTTTCTGGACACAGATGGCTTCCAAGGGAAGGGTGAGTTAGAGGGCAGGACGTTGTGTTCTGTAAGTTTGTTGTTTTCTGCATGATCTGTACTCTGTGTATTTCTCATGCTTAAGTAAAGAGTAATAGAGTGTTATAATCCAGTGCAAAATAGCTGTGCTTTTCATGTGTCACACCTACCACATGCCCCTTGAAGTAAACCAGATGGCTCACACCTTTGAGTGGAGTTCTGGGATAGGGTGTGTTTAAGCTATGGGGAGAGTCTGAGAAGTCAGTACTGGTTCATGGGCTGGGCAGCTCTCAGGAGGGAGTACTAGACAGAATATTTATACCCCAAGAGTTTGCCCAAGACAGGGAGAGTGCCTGGACTCTGTTCAGACTTTGAAGGCTTAAAATACCTGGAATCCAGAAGCTGGGTCCCCTCACAACAATCTGGTGAGTGGCCAAGAGGGGATGTTCAACAGGACTTGTGACACCACTTCCCTTTGAGTGCTTTGAGATGCTACCTGGAAGTCCTCCTAGAGCTGGTGAAATAGGCCAGCATTTTATAACTTGGATGCTGAAATGTACTTGTGCCCATATTTGGGCATCTAAATTTTCAAGCACCTGATTTTCAGAGGGTGCTGAGCATCTTCAACACAGGAATTGTGAGTTCTCAACACCTCTGGAAGTCAGGCCACATTTATTTATTTATTTCCTTTTGCACTATTCACCCAGTTCTAGTCCTTTTGTTCCATGAAAATCTGGTAAGAAATTTTTCATCTTAGAAAAATGAAGGCCCTATCTAAAGGCTATTGAAATCAATGGAAAGATCTTTCCATTAACTTCAGTAGGCTTTGGATCAGACCATAAATAAACAAAATCCTGGATTGCCACCTATGGTGATAATGGCTTTGTTCTGCCCTTTAATGAGTAATGATTATGTTATGAAAAGCCTTATGCAACTTTTGGCATAGCTAGACATGGTATACTAGGCCTACTAGAGGTGTATAATCTTAGGAAAATTTGCTGTTTTCTTGGGTTGTATAACAAATAATTATGGAATCTTGCTGAGCCCTGCTTCAGGCTCTTATCCCCAGTAGCTTTGCATGCTTGTTAATATTTAAGCTATCTCGTAGTCTGGAAAATAATAAGGATATTTTTTTCTTTAATTTTCACTTCAGTAACAAAGATTACTGGGTTGCGGGAAGAATGCAGCAGATGTTACATTCTTCTAATGGCATATGTTCCTGCTCTAATTCTTTTTTGCTGATATATGAACTAGATAAATTCATGGAGGATAAGTCAATCAATGGCTATTAGCTAGGATGGGCAGGGATGGTGTCCCTAGCCTCTGTTTGCCAAGAGCTGGGAATGGGCGACAAGGAATGAATCACTTGATGATTACCGGTTCTGTTCATTCCCTCTGCGGCACCTGGCATTGGCCACTGTCAGAAGTCAGGATACTGGGCTAGATGGACCTTTGGTCTGACCTAGTATGGCCATTCTTATGCTCCTATGTTCTTAATGTGAAACAAAGGTCTTCAAAGCCTCTAGTATTAAGGAAGCAAATGATAAATCATTCCGAAAGACCCAGCTTTTTTAATAAGGCAGCTTAAGCAATAGAGGAAGATAGTTTACCTGACTGAAACTTTTCATACATATAGATAGACAACTTTCAAATGCCAGTCTTGACTGATTAAAACTCTGTATTAAGAGCCTGAGCCAAAGCCCATCTAAGTCAGTGGAAAGACAGTCACTGACATCAATAGTTCAGGCCCTAAAAGTACGTCTACACAGCATTTTGGACTAAGCAGGAGCAAGCCTCCCAGTTCTGGTTGATAGACTTGGTCTAGTGGGGCTTGCACTAGCACTCTAAAAATAGCTGTATAGACAGCACTTCGAAGTTACAGGTCAGAAGCCCACCCCCTTCCCTAGACTTCAAAGCTCGAGCTCCAGCATCAGCCACAACTTCAAAGTGCTGTCTACACTGCTCTTTGTAGAGCGCTAACATGAGCCCTGCTAGCCCCACTTGCCTGGGTCTGTCAGCCAGGCCTGTGAGGCTCATTCCCACTTGTTCCAAAATGCCCTAATTGTTTAGGCAGAGAATATCTGTACTATAGACCGGTGTAGCTAAAACATCACTAGCTTCTGGTGCCTCTGCTCTGTTCGGTTACACCTTAGAATATCTTACTCTGCCTGGCCCGATTACTAGACACATCTTTCAGTTATTTCATTTAGACTCCTGAGGGCCTGTTACCTCTCTTCAGGACTGGACAAACAAATCTGTGTTGTCTCCCCTAGCATATCTCAATCAGAGCTCCAACTTGATGATAATTTAAAAACCCTTCTGCATGTCTCCGAGCAGCCAAGGTACTACCCACGCATGGCACTTCTGGTGGGCGAGGCTAGGAGGCTGCTGTGCTCAGAACTCAAAATGGCCCAGATAAGGCACAGGGAAGGCTCTATGGATGAGACTTTCAAAATGACTCAATGTTAGCCTCTCAGGGGCCAGCCTGCAGTAGAGCGGATCTCCTGGTAACCTAATGAGCACAGCTGGCCTGATAACAGCTGTCTGATTTACTGAGTCATCTGAATGGCTGCAGGAGTCAGCAGCCTAGTGGCTGCTCAATGTGCTCCTTGCCTGTGGCTGTGCTTGTTCCTGCCCCTGCTCTATCCTGTACCTGTTCCTGACCCAGCCCCCAGCTCTGTCCTGGCTTCTGACTCTTGGCTCTGATGCTTGGCTATGCTTTCTCACTGTGACTTTGGCTTAGGCTTTGGCTTCTGACTCCTGGCTCTGATCTTTGGCTTTGCTCCAGGAGCCCCTGCTTGGATTCAGCTCCAACAGGTATGAATGTTATTCCAGGCATTAGGACAGATTGCCCATGACTTGGTCGCTGACATACCCTTGATTTTAATGGAAGCAGAGCTAGGCTAAAATTCCCATTGCCTTCAATGAGACTGGAGTTCAGGCACTGTTGAGTGCTTCTGACAACTTCAACCCATGCCTAATTGAAGGCAATGGGAAGATGCCCCAGATCTAATGGCCACATATAGCTTCCAGGTACCCTATGAAAGGCCAGGTGTACCTGGCTTTTGAAATGCATAGCAAAGATCTTAAATCAGGGGCACAGCTAGGTGAGACTAGCAGAGGTGGAAGTTTGAGATGATTCATGATTAATTGTGATGGTTCTAAGGTTACCCAGTACTGTAAGTCACCTCAATACCCCTTGCTTGCTTCCATCACTGGGCAGTCTTGCTTGTGCTTAGCTGGGTGTTAGCTCCCTGGCACCATCAAAGTTTTAGCTACTCAAGCACTATCCTGTGGCCTATGTCAGCCCTTTCTTTTCCTTGCAATTTAATAATAGGTGAACCTCACTTCCCACATCCCTTTGACGCATTCCCCTGTGATATCTAGCCCCTGGTGCTGGCTCCTCACAGAATTACCAAGTCAGATATTACCAATATATTACCAAGATATTACCAATCCTCACAGAATTACCAAGCCATCTTGTATGATTCAATTCAGGATCAGCTCTTTGCTTAATATCCATTTAAGTATATTTATAGTGAAAACAAGAATACGTTTATTATCAAAGATTCAAGTGATAGTGACTAAGAATATTGGAAACAAATGGTTACATATAAAATAAAACCATAACTCCCTTTTCTAGAAAATAAACTTACCTAACAGGTTAACCTCCTGTATAAAGAAGTTTTATCTCACCCAAAGTCTTCGGCAGCTTTTTCAACCAAGGCTGGTTGTGATTTCATTTTTGTGCATGTAAACGTACTGTTTGTTTACTTCCTAGTTGCAGGATGAATGAATGTCATCTTTTCCTTCGAGATATATCCCCAAAATTTACTGTGTTTACTCTTAGACTGAGTATCAACCCATGGCTTGTTTTTCCCGTCTGCTGCTTCCCTGTTAACATCACATCTCTTTGGTAAAATTTGACTTAATATGTAAATGGGCATCCATTGTGTTGGTTTACAAAGGTTAATTTACATCCTGACACAAAGAGAGGTGAATAAACCTCTGACAGAAAACCTGTTTTTCACCTTTGCTGGTGACTAATACTTTGATACAGATTCTAAGAACATATTTACAGTATGGATACATAACTCCTTACTTAGTATCTGTAAATACATTTCACAATGATATTAATAACCAGCATGGCACTGGCTTTCATTTGCAAACTCAGACATTCTTTGGTGAACCAGAATGTACATACCAGACTCAGAGCTGTAAGTTAAGCATATGTGCGACTGGTTCGGTCACAGAGACCCCCTTGGGGCTGTCACCTGACATGCTGGAATTACCTCTGAGCCCGTGTTTGCTGCCAGCTTGGGACTCCAGAACCCCATCTTGTTGAGCCAGACTCAGTAGCCTGCTCTAACATAGACCCAGGGTCTGGTCCATGCCCCCAAAGCTGCAGACTTAACTGAAAACAGCTCAGCAGGTTACCTATCTCCAGCACCCAGATCCCAATGGGATCCAAACTCCAAATAAATCCATTTTACTCTGTATAAAGCTTATACAGAGTAAATTCATAAATTGTCCGCCCTCTATAACATAGAGAGATATGCACAGCTGTTTGCTCCCCCAGGTATTAATCACTTACTCTGGGTTTACTAATAAACAAAAGTGATTTTATTAAGTATAAAAAGTAGGATTTAAGTGGTTTCAAGTAATAACAGACAGAACACAGTAAGCTACCAGGCAAAATAAAACAAAACATGCAAGTCTAAGCCTAATACTTTAAGAAACTGTTTACAGGTAATATCTCACCCTCAGAGATGTTCCAATAAGCTTCTTTCATAGACTAGACTCCTTCCTAGTCTGGGCCCAATCCTTTCCCCTGTTAGTCCCTGCAGACATCTTAGGTGGCAAGCAAGGGCTTTCTCATGACTGGGACCACCTTTGTCCTGCTTGACCCCCTTTTATAGCTTTGGCACAAGGTGGGAATCCTTTGTCTCTCTGGGTCCCCACCCCTCCTTCTAAATGGAAAAGCACCAGGTTTAAGATGGATTCCAGTATCAGGTGACATGATGACATGTCCTATGAGACTCCAGCCGCTGGCCCGCATGTACCCAGGAAGGTTTGCAAGTAAACAGAGCCATTTATAGGTCATTGATTCTGAAGCATCCTTAATGGCTTCCACTTAATATGTTTACATCAGTAATACAAGTTTATATCTTATTCTCCTAACTCCAGACAAAGAAATAACACATGCAAACAAATAGGATGAACATACTCAGTAGATTATAAGCTTTGTGATGATACCTTACAAGAGACCTTTTGCATAAAGTATATTCCAGTTACATCATATTCACACTTATATTTCCATAAGACATATGGAGTGCAACATCACAATATGCTTATGTGCTTAGCTGAATCAGGGCTAAAGAAAAGGGTTACTGAAAGACAGGAGGGGCAGATGCATGTTGTTCAGAGTGGTTACATGGCCAATTTCACCCTCTGCACACCCACCACTGCTCAAGAAAGCAAAATTAGGAGAATCTCTCACTTGTTCTTTTATTTCAATATACAGTACTTCCTGCCATTTTAAACCACTGGTGCCTTTCTTTGCTTTAAGACCAGAAATCCAGCTCTTCAAACCCTTCTCATGCAGTAGACCTCATTCAAATATAATAGATTTTAAGGGTACTCCTTCTGTTAATAAAAATACTTGTACAAGTAAGACTTTGCAGGATTGGGCCCTGTGTTTGCAGTTCAAACATG
Source organism: Dermochelys coriacea (assembly GCF_009764565.3). Lineage (NCBI taxonomy): Eukaryota > Metazoa > Chordata > Testudines > Dermochelyidae > Dermochelys > Dermochelys coriacea. Next base: position 122,208,678 of record NC_050069.1, on the reverse strand, counting down.
TTAACAGTATAACCTAGATTTCCTTGTTATCATAATATAAAGTTTCTTACCACAGTAGGTTTATTTTTTTTTATTGAAGACATCTATTACTTACATAGTCAGGAAAAGTGTAAGTTCAAACTTTTTGGCACATGCTGTATGATGGACATGCCAGCCAAGAGCCACAGGATTTTCATTTGAAACTAAAATAATATAAATGTATTGATCTAATTGCTTGTAATTAGATAAAATAGCTCAAAGACTGCAACTGTTTTTTAACAATATTTCTACCTGGCTACCCTTCATAAAATATTTATTTCCCTAAAATTTGTTTATTTATTTTTCAGGAAGAAGATAGAAATGGTAGCGGAAACTGATCATTGGATGCAAGAGCAAAACCACAAAGAATTCAGTAGCACTGTATAATAGTCTTGATTCTGATATTTTGTATAGGTGGTCAGAACAAAATCAAATTATTACAGATGTTCAATCAAATAAAAATAAGATGAAAAAATAGTATTTGTTATTAGGACCACCTTTTGTACTTTTTATATGAGAACATTCATTAAGGAGGCATTTTCAAATGAAGGCAAGTATCAACTATTTAAATATGATCCAATATCTCCTGTATGTACAAATTGTAGTCCAAATCCAATAATCACAACAGGAGGCTTCTTAAACAAGGTTACCAATCAACCTTCTTTGGTTAATGTATATGCATAACGTCAAAGGGCCCCGCTCTGTCCTCCAATGACCATCACCATGTTGTAGCTATCTGTGTAATCTGATCAGTAGCGGGACTTACCTGATAAGTGGAAATGATACATGTGTGTTCATTGAAGGCTGAAATTGAACCCTTAGGGCTATATTTTCAAAGCTTTGTGCAATGAGGAGAATGTTTAAGTTGGACCCTTCTAAATTTTTTCACTGGAGGCCGATATTCAGTCAGAAGGGGAAGAATACACTTGAGTGTTGGCTAGGCTCACTGGACTCCCCTATTTATCATACAGGAGAGGGATGACTTTCCTCTCTGATGCAGGATAATGATAAGCCTCTGCTATTGCAAAAAACCAAATCCTACCTGGCAGACGAGGCCTATGGACCTGATTCTCCACTGCCTTTCACCTTGTGCAGCTATTTAAACCTGTGCAAAGAGAGTACAAAGTGAGTGTAATATGCTACCAAATTGCAATGGTAGCATTTTACACACATTTAGCACAGGTGGCAATGTCTACACAAGGTGCAAAGCAGAGGACAATCAATCCCACAAGGGCTAGTCTTGTATAAAAGGAGCAGAACTTAACCACTCAGCATCAGAGATTCTTATAGTATTCAGCCCTTTGAAGCAGTAAGATGTTATCCAGTTTAATATAGCAATAGAAAGATTTCCAACAAGGGTCCTGTTTACTAAGTATGGGCCATATTTTCACTTTATTTCTAGTGTGGAACTTTTATTGACATCTAAGGGAATTCTTTACAGAGACTGATGGGTGCATTTGACCCTTATGTTCTTGAGAGAAGTTCTAGTGAATATTTTTCTTGGCTATTTATCCTTGCTGTACATGGGATAGACACCGGGGTTCACTTTTTAAAAAACAATATGAGGCAATTTTAAAAAAAGGACAAATGCTAATTAAGGTTTTCTTGCAAAGAAAAGTCCTTAGTGCATTTCTAATAACTTTTCACAAAAAAGGGTTTGAAGACCTTGAATGTATGTACTTCCACAGCTAGCTTCTAGTTTCCTCACAGTTGCAAAGGAACACTGTGAAGTTGAAACCGTATTTTTTTTTAAAAGTCTTGCCTGTGTTATAATACTTCAAAGTGTTATTTAAATCTGAATATTTTGCAAATTGAATGTACTTTTTGTTGTTTTGTTTTGTGTTTCACTCATCTCTGTGCAACAAAAATAGAACACTTTGCTTTTCACCCTCTAGTCAGTTTCACATTGCTGTCTTGCAATGAGACAATGTTTTGGTTGCAAGTACTACAGTGGAATGTTTAAAATCAAATTAAAAATGGTTTTCTTTTAATAAAATATGATGAACATATTTCTGTTAATATTAGATTTTAAATCTTGACAGTATGGCCCCAAAGTAGAAAAGACTTAAACACACATGTAACTTCAAGCAAGTGAATAGTTGCCCCGATCCTGCAAAGATTTATGCACATTCCTAACTTTACACACTATGAATAGTCCCATTGACTTCAGTGAAATTACTCATGATGCATAAAGATAAACATGTGCTTAAGTCTTTGCAGGATCAGGGTCTCAAAGATACGCATGTTTTAAATTGTAAATTGTGTGTTGTACTGCGGCCAGTTTGACTTTGCGGGGCACAAGTAATTTCCTGTACATTGCTCAGGGATCTCATCACCCATTGCACTCAAAGGATTCACTGTGCCTACAGTAAAAGATAAAATATCTACACCTCAGTATCTGTAAGTATGAATCCGTCAATATACCTTTCATAGAGTATATGTTGCCCAACATCATAACATTTAGTTATTTTTACACATGCAGTTATACAATAAACATGGTCTCATTTAAATATAGTAATTCTATTGAATAGTTCTTGGATTACTTATCCAGTTTTTTATGGGCCGTATACCACTTTGATCTAACTGATGCCAATAGAAATTGTGTGTGTGGACTGCAGCCAGTATATGCCACTTTATTAGTCACTAATTAAATACTAAACAGACTATGGAGAAAATTACTCTATTAATTGGTTTATGCATATAAAGTTCTCCTGGGAGTGTCATAAATCCATATGCTGTCCCAAATGTGGTATTTTGCATAACCTCTCATTTCAGTTGAAATACATATAAAATCTCTTACGGTGGGGTGCTCCAATCCAACCTTGACTCTGAGGAGCTAGGTGTTTAGTTTATTTATGCGAGGGTCTGGAATAAGTTGAACTCAAGAAATGTTATATAATAAACTTCTTTCAGACAATTAAATATGAATGGAAGGGAGGATACGGGTAAACTTTTGGTCAAACCATGCTTCATTTTTTTGGAATCTTTGAGCACTAGCATGTTAGGTGTGTATCTATCTTGATATACTTTTGGAAGGCTAGCAGAATTATGACAAAGCAAAGTTTGTCAAAGAGATGGCTCCCAATGCACAGAATGTTATCAGTGGGCCAGAATCAAGCCTTGGTAGGTTTTAAATCTCCTAAACCTCATTTCTGAAAAGGTACCAGGATGGGTTAACTTGATATCACAATTCAATCTTCATTTCAGTGTTCATGAGATTAGAACAGATATTGGTAACTAATCATTCATGAACAGGGCTCCCAGTGGAGTTTACTTTACTTTATTTAAAAAAAAAAAAAGGACTTCAAATAAAACTCATGGTTCAAATTAAATACACAGAATTATTTTGTACTTGACGTATTTGCTGAAGAGACACTTTAAACATTAAATAGTGTTGCTATTAGGACAGCTATCTAAAGTGGCATTCAACTGTCTAAATCATCCTTTCTCTTGCAATCCCCTGCCTCATGCACTATGAACACTGCAACTTCTGTAACAAATGAAGCAAGGGTCCTAACAGACAACAGTGTCATTAACTACAGAATCCCAATTCATTTCTGAGCAGGTCCATCCTGTGCACTGAATGACCCAGGGGCCCTTGGAAAAAGAATGTGATTATGTAATTAATGACTGTATCATAATATATATGCTCAAGGGGGCTGAATTAAGATTTCACAGAAACCTTGATTCTGGCATTTTCTAATTTTTGAGTGCTTAACTTTGCAATCTTATTTTCTTTTAAATTAGCATATTATGAAAATATGTAAAATGTAGCCAACTATTACTGAAGCCATCATGTGATCTTGTATTTAAGACAACTGGCTGAAACTTGTATTAATTAGCACAGAACAAACATTAGCTCAATGGTTACCCAGCCCAAACCGTGTCTCTTGTAGGCCAATATGATTCAGTCAGATCAAATGTCTATCGGCACCAAACCAGTGCCAAGTGAATCCTGAGCAAATCGACCCACAAATTGCTCAGTCTGCTATTCCCGTTTGGAGAATCAGGCCCAACTATTAGGAGAATCCCAAATGTGTATATGAGTGCAAAGTCATTTCCCCCATGTTTAAATTAAACCATAAAAGATTATATCCCTAATTTCTCACTTTAAGCCTATAATTCAAGGGTCTTCAAGGAACAATAACTTAAGTATTCCAGCTGGACAAAAAGAAAACATAAGTGGTAATTGGGAGTAACTCCGTTGATGTTGCAGGAGTTACCCTGGTATAAAAATGAGATCAAAATCAGACCTTTATTTTTTGATCAGCAATGTAATGTCACTAGTCCTGAATCATTCCAATAACTTGAATCCAGTATTTCTGTCCCCACAGATAACCTCTGAAGGATGATTGGAGGGAGCCTTGCCCTCAGTCCACTGAAAAGTACAAAACTGAGAAACTTATCACTCCCAAAGAAGAAGGTAAATAATCAGCTCCACCCAGGGGATCCAATCCAATCCCCAGGAATTGGCAGGATTCAAATCTAACAATTCCTGGGGAGCATCTGTCATATTTCTCTCCCATCTATTTACCTGGCTGCAAAAGATTTGGAGATTGTCTCTATTCTCATGGGTTGTTGTAATAACATGGAAGCAGACATTTGCCTTGGCTTGATCATAGCCTTACTAGTGATTTTTATTTCAATGAGATTGTGAATCAAGCTAAAATAAGGATTATAATTGAAATGACCTTTAGTGTATATGTTTTTGCATCTTTATCATCTCATATTTCAGAGCCTGAAATATCTAAAGCTGTCTGAGACACTCTTAACAGAGTTGGAGAAAGGAGGCCTTTACCTTCTTCTTGGTAAAGCATGCTGGGAAAGCAGAGGAGTCTCAGGCTTATATAATGCAGGCTTTTCTCCCTCTCAGATAGTGTTTGGGAGGACACTATCAAGAAAGGGTATAGTCCTGGCTCTGTTAAGAAGGGCCTCTGAAAAATGCAGGTAGGACCTGGAGCTATTTCTTCTACTTGATCAAGACTTTTATTAATGTGTTGTTCTGAAGGGACTCTAGGGATGTATGTTGCTGAGCACTTTGGGGTATGAGTCTATGTGTGATCTGTTGTCAGATCATTACCCCTCTGTCTCTGTTCTCATTTAATCTATTTCTTCTTCTGTGGTGGGGAAGAGAGGGAGGCACCCTGGTATGATGATGTGGGTTATTCATAAGATGCCAAGCATCTATCGTGCCTTATTACCAGATAGTTATACATAAACTGGAGAGAGTTCAGAGAAGAACACTAATGACTTCTTGGACTGACTTAAGAGGAAGAGCTACTGTATATGTGTTCAGTTTTGCTAGGTGACTAATGGAGAATCTGATGATAATGTACAAATATTTGTTGAGTGCACTTTAGTAAGGTGATAGTGGCTATATGCGTACCTAAAAAGATAGTAACTGTTTAAAACTAAGAAGGAATTTTATTTTAGGGTGAATCTCAAGCAATATTTCCTGAAAACGAACTCTGTAAGGCTGTGGTGTGGTAACTATAGTTTGGAATATTTAAACTAGGCTAGATACTATCTTGCATAGTTTCTACAGTCATTTACTATCCTGCACTGGAAGGAGGATGGATTAGATGATTCGGTAGGCCTTTCCTGTCTCTAATTTTTGACTTTTATTGAAAATCTAGAGGCAATTACTTTCATAATGAGATACTACAACCTTCAGTGGCAAATACTGTAGAAGGAATTAAAGTAAATAGTTCCCTGTCAAAGGCCTGTTCCAAGAGGCCATAGGTTACATCTGAGACGTTTTTGAAAATCAAGGTGAAACTACCTTTCCAACAACACATGTTAAAAATCTCTAACTCTTTTTTATAATAACTGGCATCTCACAGGTCATAATATACATTGATACAAATACAAAGGAAATGATAATATATTAATCAGTGTTTGGCTGAAACTTAGGCTCTTTAAACAGATAACTATAAACCATTTTACACAACAAGATTTTGTCTAATTTAACCATCTAAAACTTTTCTATCTAGTGATGTAGTTTAGGATTGATTAATGGGACTTGAGTTCCAGCATTGTATTGACAACGTGATTTGGATTTGGTATGATAGCTAATGCTAAAACAAAAATTAAGAAATTGATCACACCTTATGTTAAGGGTACACTTAATTTATAAAGGATTAATAAATGACTGAAAGATATAACATACCTTAGTAGGTATTATAGCTAGTTAAGTACATTAGTAGGAGTTGAAAGCAACTTGTTAGACTCTAAAATAATCAATCAACATTTATTAAAAACACTTATTAACCCTTCATGAACTACTCAAATGTACACTTTATATTAAGTGTGAGTAAGAAATTGGTATGACAGAAAATGCATAAGAGTAGTTTAAAACAATATATGAAAAGGCTCTACTACAGCAAAAAAATAAAGATGAAGGTAAAACTTTTCAAAGGCACCTAATTGCTATAAGATCACACGGGTGGAATGAGGGATTGCGCTTTTCTAGATGCGTGTACATCCCATTGACACTAATGATTGTGATATAATATATTGAGGGAGGTGAAAATCTGACCCTTTGTTCCCAAAATGAAGTTTGTAGGTGCATAAAGATTAAGATTGATACGTAGTGGGATCCGCCAAAGCTCCTAAGAACCTCCCTCATGGAACACTCATGAGAGTTAGCCCCCTACTGAGATTGTCTAAAGCACCTATCTGTGTCTCTAGCGGTCTAAATATCTTTACAAATCTGATTCAAAGTGCAGAGTGTAAAGATTACAGTAGGCCAGAGCCCGCTGCTCCTCATTAGTGCCAAAAAAGCTATTGGTAGGGGGCAGGCATGCTTTGTCGTCTTGAGCATGGAGAGGTCAGTATATGTCACACCAAGACACCACTCTCTTGGTGCTGCAGTGCAAAAGTAAATAAATAAAAATAACTAGATGAAAATAACACTATCAAGAAAAAAGAAAAGGAGTACTTGTGGCACCGTAGAAGCTAAATTTGTTGGTGTCTACGGTGCCACAAGTACTCCTTTTTTTTTTTTTTTGCTGATACAGACTAACAAGGCTGCTACTCTGAAAACTATCAATAAACTATCCTGATGAGATCTGCCTACAAAGGTTATGAGCAAAGTGATTTGCCTCCACTTAAAATAGGAGTATTTAGTCTAGTTGTATTGTACCTTGCTAGGGCTCAGGTTTCTCGATATTGTTCAGGTTCTAGAAACCAATATGCTGCTGACATCCATGGACACTTCTGAGATTTGTAGTATGTGTTTCCTCCTCATGGTTGAGACATGAACTAATACCTGAAATAGCTTTCCCCTTAAGCCAGCGAGTCATGGCCAACAAGTCACAAAAAAGAATAATCTATTTATTCACAAAAAAGAATAAACTGTGAAGCAGGATGTGCAACTGTATTGATCAATGGAACTGGAAAGCTATAGTTTAAACCTAAAGGCCTGAGGAGGCATTTAAGATTCCTGCAGGTCTTTGTGCGCCAAGGGGAAGGTGTGTGGGATTTTTGTGTGCATGCTCCATGCTCGGGCAAAATTCTCATTGCCGCTGAAGTCATTGGGAGTTTCCTCTGAGCATGGAGGTCAACTGGTCTCTAAGAGCCCTGAACTCCACCCACACTCAACAGAACCACTCCAATATCTTGGTAAGAGTTCACATTGTCCTATAGGGCTAAAAACAGAAAGGGGAAGGGATAAAGTATTGGCTCACTGTTGGTGTTTCAAATATCAAAAGGAAAATGTATGTGTCTCAGTTCTGTCATCCTGATTTATTAGGAGATCAGAATGACAGCGAACAGACATAAACAGCCTTGTTGTTTTGGGAAGGGCTCAGAAAACGTTAATTTGCTTGTTCCACACAAAAATGTAAAGTGTCGGTTCTCCGATTACCTGCTTCTGGAAAGTGTTTGGACAGGTGCTGTGTTTCCGTAGCCATCTTTCACAGGCGACAGGCTTGATTTACAGTTGTAGACCATAGATTTCCTTTCTCAGCTCTGGTCCCAATGCTGTGTCTGCCAGGGTATGTCAGTAGTGCACTGCAGCCAGGAAAGGCTGCATCTTGATTGAAGAGTAGCTACACTACCTGGATGAGAATCTAGCACAGAGGATTGAAAGAGAAAGGAGTCCTAAAAGATCTACAGGCTCCTCCTTGAGGACACAAGACTCCTCCTGTTCTGGGTATTGGAATGTCCTTGTCAAACTCTAGCCACATTAGTAGTAGTTTTGTTAGTCCCATTGAGTTTAATGGGATTACTTCAATGAATAAATGGAGCAGGATTTGGCTCACTACATCTGAGTTTACATTTAGTTTGCTTGAGACCACTAAATCCTCTTGTAAAATCAGTTTCTTCTAGTAACTAGTAAGCAATTAAACTAATCAGTTACTTAAGCCACACACACAACCTTTAAGTAGTATTTATTGTGGGGAACAACATTTCCACGTAACTGAAACTAACTAAAATTCCTAGGTGGCTTTTTCCATTTCTGAAGCAGAAAGATGAAAGAATGTAAATATGGGGAGAGACATTGCTTTGAAAAGGGCCCAATCCTGCAGTCCTTACTGAGCAAAACTTCCATTGTTATCAGGGAGCAGGATCAGGCCCAGAGACTTCTTTAATTAGTAAATATCAGAATGTAATCCTATATTGTATATTCTCTTTTGAGTCTCCCATGCTGTTCATGCACTCTAATTTGGCACTTGCTAATTTGGCATCTGGATTTGTAGCTAAAATTACCTGGGGCACCTGACAGAACCCTAGTTTTGCTGGAAAAAAATCTGAAGAGGCGGGCATTTGATGAGGAAAAGTAAACTAAACCTGCCAGGACTGATGAGGATACAGTTATCAAATATAATACCCATTATCCACAATCCTGAAATGCACAAAAAGGCAAATCTGAAAAGTTGGTATTCATGTAAAAGACTGAAATATTTGAAAGCACTTTTGTAAGTCTTTAAATTTATATCCTTTTATATTTCATTCTTTTTTTAAAAAAATTGTGATCTGTTACAAAACAGGATTTTAAAAAGTGTTGTACCAGGTTTGATTTTTAAAAATACTTTGGTTATATTTAAACAAAAAATACTATATTGTCATATCAAAGTACAATTAGTACACTGAAATCATCCCTAAGGATGTTAACAAGATGTTAGCCGTGGTCTAGAGACAACTAGATTCTCCATTTTTAAAGAGAAACAAATAAACAAACAAAAAAACCCAAAAAACAAACAAACCCCACAAGCTATAGCAAAAGGTAGATTATGGAAAGGCAAATTAGTATTTGCATAGGGCCTTGAGGATAAAATGATATTTAAGTGCAAAGAATTTTATGGAAACCAATTCCTTTAATGGTTGATTACTCTATACATTAGACACTGATCTCTCGCGGTGCTCTTATGGATGTTACGGTTTGAGCTAAAACACATGAAATCGGCATGGACTTTATTAAAATAAGTAAGCGCTTTCGCTTTGAGATTGTTTAAGGCAACTAAATAGAAGACTTCCTTTTCTGCAGGCATTTTTAACTATTCTGCAAATTGTTCTGAAGAAAAAAATATCGAATGGTAAATGGAGTGAGGGAGATAAGAAAATCCAGAGAGTCAAAATATAAATAAAATACACCAGATTTCAGTTTATTCCTCTCCCGTAAATATGAGAGGTTATAAAAGGGTTGGGGGGATACCAGTTTTCAGTAGTGCAACTCTTTAGTTGTTAAGGCATTCAAAGGAGAACTTTTAAACTGAGTTTCGCAACGCTGTTAAAATCATAATTAATTAAAAAAAACCCCTAAAGATTGCACCTCTTGCTTTTCTTTTTTTAGGGCTTTCCTGACAAGCCTTGCATTTAAAGGGGTGTGTGTGTGTGTGTGTGTGTGTGTACCCGTGGGTGGTTTTATCAGTAAACCGAAAACACATCAGGAGAAAAACGTGAGGGGGGACTTTTGTTCTACCAAAAGCAGTTAGAATCAAGTTGTACTAACAACCTTCCTGAAACAACTTTCGTTTGTGTAAGGAGATGAGACAATAGGATTAAGTTTCGGCTCTGTCCTCTGAAAAAGGTACTGCAGAGAACCTTTTTTACAAAGCAAATGTTTAGCTGGCCCTCATTTCCAAAAGATTATCTTTCAACGGCCAGTCCTTCTGAAGGAATGAACACCAGTACTCGAACACTCTTTGACACGAGGAATTAAACAGTTATGTCACCTTTGTAGCTAGATGCTTTCTCCGGGCTGGGGAGCACACTTCTTCCAAAAGGCTGACTCAAGTCTCAGTCAACAGGAATGCTAATGAATCTCTGTACATCACGCATCTAAACGCTAATGGGCACTAGGGCGGGGGGCGGACAACCACCACCAAACTCTCTCCCAAAAAATGCATCCGATGAAGTGAGCTGTAGCTCACGAAAGCTTATGCTCTAATAAATTTGTTAGTCTCTAAGGTGCCACAAGTCCTCCTTTTCTTTTTCCAAAAAATGCAGTTGAGCCCAGTGCTCTCCTTCAACGTGAGGGCTTACCTACCTCTGCAACCTGGCCACTTTCTTTCCGTCCACACAACTTCTTTCTCTAGCACTATTTTACATGGTTTCCTTGTCGGTATCAACCCCCTCCCCGCCCACCTGTCTTACACAGAGACATCACGCTCTTCCTTGTGGAGTTCTTTTATTGGAAAATAACCATGAAGCCTGAGGTTTTTTTTCTTTTTCTCATAAAATAGTCACGCACAAATATACAGAGGGGGAAAAAAAAATCACTCCTGGCTTGCCAGTGGTCTTATCTCCAAAACCACAACTCGGAAAACAGATCGAGCACAGAAAGAGATCACGGCTGACATTTCATTGAACCCAACCTAACGATATATTTTTTTTAAAAAAGCTGCAACCTGCCGTGTTAAAACATTTTTTAGTGTACAATGTATAAATAAACCCACGCCCTCTTCGCGAAATGCGAGGTTCTGCACGGGGGTGGAGGGTGGGGGGGGGGGGTTATTTTGGCACAGTGATGCAGTGGTTCGGAGTAGAGAAATGACCCGGCAACCTCTGGCACCTTTTCACTCGCCCAGCCCTCGCCCTTGGGTGCCCAGCGCACCCCCAAACCCGTAGTCGGGACTGAGCCTGACGGAATTGGTCCCCTGATCAATGACACATGGCTTCGCGCAGCGAGAAACCAGCGCGAGAGCAGATCAGGCACCTGCCTTAAGCCAAGTAGTTTCAACAGTGACTAAGAAGCGCTGTGGCCCATTGCGAAGTCCAACTACAAAGCGCCCCACTTTGGTTTGTGTCAACCCCCGCCCCGGTGAGGTCTAAGGCACAGTCACTTGTCTCTGGGTAGACAGCGCAGACGCCAGAGCCTCGTCGCCCACCTCCTCCCTTGCTCCCCCTCCACGTGTTCCCCGCCTCGGGGAGGAGGGGTCTGTATTAAGTCCGGAGGCTCTCGAGGGGGTAGGGCGGGTACGAGGCAGGGAGCCCCGGGGCTGTGTGCAAGGGGCCGGGCAGCCGGAGGGGGCCATAGAGCGGGGAGCCGAGCAGCGCCTCGGAAGGGGAGGAGAAGAGCTGGGCAGGCTCCGGCGGCGGGGGGCCGCTGCTGGCCGCCAGCGCCCCCCTCCTGCGCTCCAGCGGCGGGGGCCCGTAGGCGCTGAGCGGCAGGAGGCCGCCACCGGCGTAGAGCGAGGCCGGCGGGGGCGGGTAGGAGCCCAGCGGGTAGGGGCCGGGCGGCGCGGCCCAGGGCGCCGGGCTCGGGGCGGGGGCGCGCTGGAAGGGCCGGCTCAGGATGCTCTCGATGGCGAAGGAGCTGGAGAACTTGGAGGCCGGCCTGGCCGCGGCGGCGCCCGCTCGCCCTTCCTCGGCGGCGGCCCCGCCGCAGCTGCAGGGGGCTGGCGGGCGGGCGGGAAGCGGCGGCGGCGGCGGCGGCGGGGCGCGGCTGAGGCGCTTGCGGCGGCGGCGGAAGACCCCGTCGGCGAAGGTGTACTCGCTGCTGGGGTTGAGCATCCAGTAGTTGTCCTTGCCCCAGGGCCGCGCCGGGTCGCGCAGCACCTTGAGGAAGCAGTCGTTGAGCGACAGGTTGTGGCGCACCGAGTTGCGCCAGCCCGTGTAGGCGCCGCGGAAGAAGGGGAAGCGGCCCATCAGGTAGTCGTTGATCTCGGCCAGCGTGAGGCGGCCGCCGGCCGAGTCGCGGATGGCCATGGCGATGAGCGCGATGTAGGAGTAGGGCGGCTTGGGCCGCCGCGTGTAGGGCTTGCTCGCTTTCCCGCCCTCCGCGCCCGCCGGCCCCGCGCCCGCCGCCGCCCCCTCCCCCTCGCCGCCCGGGCTGTGGGCGGCGCAGTCCCCGTCCGAGCCCAGCTCGCTGTCGCCCGGCGCGGGGGACGGGGCCCCGCTGCCCTCCTGGTCGCTGCCGCCCAGCTTGTCCTCGCAGCGCGGGGCGAAGACCTCCAGCTTCATAGCGCGGCTGCTGCCTCACCGGGGCCCGGCCTCTTCTCCCCTGGCCGCCAGGCTGGGGCTGGGGGCGGCTCTAGGGCAGCCCCCGGAGCTGGGCTGGGGAGGTGGCTGGCGGGGGGTCTCCTTCCCTGTCGGGAACAGCCTGTGTGTGTGTGGGGGGGGGGGTCTTGTTTCTTCCCCTGGACAGCGGCAAAGGTTTCCTTCTTGGCGAGCAGCGCGGGCTGGGGGTTGGCTCCCCCTTCACCCTTGGCAAGTAGCAAAGACCAGGGGCCGGGGGGGGGGGAGGTTGGTTGGACGGGGGGGAGGGCTCTTCTCACTTGCACAGGTCCCTGGAGGACAGGCTGCCCCCCTCCTAGCCTCCTGGAGCGAAGGTTACTTGGGGGGCAGGGAGGTCTCGCCGTTTCTTCCACCCCTCAGTGATCCCCTTCTCTTAGGGGGAGGCCCCGTGTCCTTCCCCGCTGCTTTGACTTTGGTTGCTCCAGGTGGGAAGAAAACCAACTAACCCCAAGTCAGTCGGTCTCGGATGGGTAGTTCTGCAAAGTCAGATCCTCTCTCCAGACCCTCAAAGTTTGATCGTGTCCCTTTTTCGGGAGAGGTTCCTCATGTTACTGTCCACAGAGCAATTCAAATGGAATATATTGTCTCTAGGGATGGGCAGTTCCTCCTCTCTCTGTCTGTAGTTGCTGGTGCTCCTGTGGCAAGGGACCTGGTTTCTTCAGTCTTGAGATTCTGAGCTGACTTCTTGCTGTAGCAGTGGCAGCAGCCAAGTTATTAGTGTTATTAGTAGTATTGTCAAGTTGTTATTATCTCTCTCTCTCTCTCTCTCTCTCTCTCTCTCTCCCCTGTTGGCTCTGTCTCTCTGCACCACTTTTAGACCAGCCCATTATAATACTTAGGCAGCCGAGGAGAGGCGGAGCTAGAACCAGGATCTGAAAGGATGGTGGGCGGGGAAACAAGGTAGCAAAGGTAGGCTTCCACTAATAAGCAAGATCAGAGTCATAATCTCCCTGTCATCTCAGATCTTGTTGGAAAGTTTATTTCATGCAACATGTTTATTTTGTTTTTGTGTTTTCCTCTGCCAGGTTCCACCCCTTCTTTCCCTCCCATCCCTGGGTGTTTTGAGTGAAGGAAGCCAGCAGGGACAGCGTGTGGGTGTGTGTAGGTTTGCATAGCAGGTTCCTCCTGCCAGGTGTAAAGTTCAGGATGACTTGTAGGTGGCAGAGCAACACCAGCTACACATTTATTATTTTTACATAATACTGTGTTTGGTAACAAGTTGTAATATGACAGCTAAACACCCTATTAAAAATAATACAGCGCTTCACTGGGAAGCTGTATAAACTTCGTTGTGAATTCCTCCTGACTGATGTAGCTTGATATTCATTTAATTCTCACCTTTACCCTCCCAGTCCAGAAGGAAAAGTGAATGGGTAGGCACTTCTACATGCTCTGATGGAAATACTTCAACAAAACTCTGACCTTGATTTTATGTATACATCTAATGAACAGAGACACTGAACAAAACAATATAGCTGACTTCTTTCAGAACCTGTCTTTGTATCTCCCTCTGTATAACTGTCTATTAGATCGTTGCTCTGTAAATAAAACATTAAAAAGCTGCTTTACATCAATGTTTTTTTGCATGCCCCATAACACTAAAATTCAAAGGACCAAAATTTATATAATGAATTAGGACTTAGAGTTCATTTGTTTTACCTGTTTCTTTCCAGAAAAATCTAACATGGAATATTTTTAATATGTATTTCACAACTGCCATGGTCTGGTCTTCATTGAGGTGAGTAGTCCAATTCACTTCAATGTAACCTGTATTCAATAGGAGTGTTTGCTAAAGGGAGCAAAGACATGGATTGATAGCCAGTGGAACCTGTGATTTCTCTGAAAATTGCTTTCTGTACTGGGCTTTACAAAAAATCAGTTGACTTAAAATGGGAGTAAGCTCTAACCTATTAAAATTCTGCACTAGACCTCATTTGTGAGCATATGGAAGACTTTCTAGAATATAACCTTTCCAGAAACCAGGACAAAGATTATGTCACATCTTTATAGATAATATACCTGAATTCTGTGTTCCAAGACCTGAATAGCTGGGTGGTGGGTGAACAAATTGCTTAATAATAAGAAAAGAAACACATACTGAGAGCCTAGACTTTTTGGAGTGAGTGCTGATAGTGCGTAAGGTTTATAAAGTTACATCATAATTCTATTTTAGATGCTCGGCTAATACCACTGTCCATTTATCCTTGAGGTTTGCATTGCCCTTTATCTTTTTTGCAGCTGAGGAGTGGTGGAGAGAAATATGGAAGAATGCAGATTTAAAAGTGTATTGAAAGAAACACAAATAGCGGCACTTTCTCTTTTGATGGGATTGCTTTCACCCATGCACCTGGAGAAAGCCTCAGAAAACTTGCCAATTTTTAATTTTACACGTTTTGAATAGTAAACGTTGAACAATGAAGGGACTCTTCATTCTTTCATCTGTACTTTCCTGTTGTATTTATCTAATTTTAATAAGGGGTGGGTGTCTTCTTCCTCAAGTTACCACTTGGCCCGTCTCTAATGTAAAAAGTCCAAAAAATAAGAGGGAGGCCACCTTTGGGTTTTTTGGGTTTTTTTCAGTTTTTTTTCCCCTTCAAATAACATGAGATGAAACATTTTAACAAATAGTTGACTTAATAAAAAAGTGAAGTGTCAATGTTTGTGCTAAGGGTATGGGAAAAAAAGCTCCGATTGCTTCCAAAACTTGTATTTTTCTAACATGATGCCAGTGGTGAGGGTAGGTTTCTTCCTCTTCCTGCCTTTGTTGTAAATGGCAATGGAGAAGCCATGATTTGGTAAACTACCTTTTGATGTTTATTTTATTACCTTTCCACCATTTGTGTGGAAAATGTACTCATTGTCTCTTATCCTTATTCAAAGAACTTAAAAGTCATTCAGATGCTGTAGATGAGCATGTCAGACAAAACAGAGGCTTTTTCACGGCCATGTTCCAAGACTAGGAATGAATGGCAAAGCTGGAGTTTTCCCTGAGTTTGAGTTTCAGCTCAGAGGTTAATATAAATTTCCCACAGTTATCAAGGTACATTGATAGTGTCATCTGCATCTGATTCTGCTTTGACATGGGGTCCAAGTCCCCATGCTGTGAACACTTAAGCACATGTGTAACTTGATTGGAATGCGGGAGTGCCATTGAAGTGTATGGGGCTACTTACCTGAGTAAAGTTATGTGTAAGTGTTTGCAGGATAGGGCCTAAATCCACAGTTTCTGGTGTAAATGAGAGCATAACTCAGCCCACTCTCTTGTGCTGCTGTTGAAGCAGCAACCAATGTTCCATGAATAGGAAAATATATGACTAAGTATCATAACTCACCATAGAGAGCATGTAACCTGCATAGGTCAGGGCCACAAGTCTCTTCCTGCTATAGTTTAAAAAGGTACGATATTGCCTTTAGATTTATGAAGATTAATACAATCATCAGGGAAAAAAGCAGATTCCATTAAATAAACTCGCATCAAAAGCACTTTGATGTGCTATATTAGTGCAAGTTTAAAAAACAAAACAAAAATCCTTCCTGTAAAGCAAATATAAATGAAGAAGCAAATATTACTTTGTTCTAAAATGAAAATTGCTCTAGCTCTTAAGAGTATCACATTTTTATTTATTTTGACAGATGAAATCCCCAAAAGCAGCAGCTACACAAAAAGAAGGGAGGAGAAGTGACATACTATCTGCAAATCATGGTCCTGATTCTCCTACCTTCATTCTTGTTGAATACTACTACTTTACTCCACAGTAATTACTCTGAAGTCAGTAAGGAGTAAAGTAATATTTATTGCGAGTAAGTTTGGAAGAATCAGAGCCTATATTTCCCCCATGGGCTGATTTAAGTCATAAATAGGATTTTTTTAAAAAAATAGTAATATTAGATAGAACTAATGGTTCCATTTTCTATTTATTTTTTTATCCAGTCATGCTGTCTCCACACTAGTTACACATTGGTTGTACACATCAGAATGCAATTTACAAAAGAAGTGTGCCACTCTTTAAAACAATGGTAAGAGCACAAATACCTTCTCCTCCCCTTTCTGCTCCAGTCTTTTTGAGCTGCCATCAGTTATGCTGCAGTTCCTTTCTGTTATGCCCAGGCAGTTCACTAGACAAAATAATTTCATCCAGCCTGAGTGTTGTTGCTAACCAGAACAGAGAAGACCTGTTGATGGTATCATAGGTGTCAGTGATGACCTCTCTGGTTGGCAGCAGAGGGGCTTATTTCTAGACATGAGATGTTTAGCACTTCAGCTGGATAGAGCACTTGATCCCCTGCCCCCACCACTAGAGCTTCAAGTGTTCCGTGACTTGCCAGGAATGATGAAATCGGAGAACACAATACACTGGTAACAATGGACCAGTTCAAAGAGCTGTCTTTGGATGAGCTGCCCACAATACAAGACACAACTAGTGTATACAAATGAACCAGACAGGCTTGAAAGTTAGCAAATAGCAGTATAATTTTTTTAATAGTTAAGGAAACCCATCTGGAGCCTAAACTATAGAAAACCAGACTGGTACAAATGAATCAAGAAATGAAGAGGAATTTGATCAGTGGAGTAGAATACGTGTCTATATGAATCCCCACACAATGAACTCTAGGGATTCAGATGCTTTCTATAATAAAACCATTAAAATACCCATTCTATTTAGGAAGTGTTTTTAGTTTGGCTTTGGCAGGTATCAAAAACTGAATGTAAAGCCAGGACTTTCATTTCAAACCTGTTTTCATACATGAATATGTTTCTTAAGAGTTTCTCTTGGTCTGAAACTTTCCATGCCCTTTATATATTTAAGAAAAAAAGTCAGAGCAAAATCTCTTCTCCCATATATTGGTTTGTGACAGAGTGGCAAAAATATCTTCTTGTTGTGAAAAAAAAAGACTTATTAATAAACCCTTATGGTCCAATAATAATACATATTTTTTACACAGCACTTTTCAGTAGTAGAGCTTGATAGACTTTACAAATGAGGGCAGTATTATTATTCATATGTTAGAGGAACTGAGGCACAGAGATGCAGTGTCTTTCCTAAATACACCCAACAGGCCTCTGGGAGAGCTGGGACTAGAGTACAGGTTTCCTGAATCCCAGTCTAGTGCTTTAGCTTCTAGGGCCACATAACAGAGGCTTCAGTCAGCAGTGGTGCGAGGGCTGTTCAAACATAAGATGCTGCCTTCTGTGCCCAAAGAATTTACAGCTCAGTGGCCCAAACCTGCAACTCTACCTATGCTGAGCCTCATGGACTTGAATGGGGCTCCAGGCAGAAACAGAGGTTAGCTTATGAGGAGCATCTTGCAGGCTCAGTGCTTAAGAAAAGTGACATGAAGATTCAGGACGGGTACAGTCAAAACATTTTTGCAAAGTGTTATGTGTTAATAATTGTCCATATATGCCCTACCATATAACTAATTAGATGATTTCTTATAGCTACCATAACAGAGGTAAAATCCAAATGGGGAGAGAGGTAGTGGTTTTATGGATTATTTTGCCTTCCATTCTGCATTGAAATCCCTCCTCAAAGAGGAGGTTTTTGTGGGAAAGTGACAAATGGGGGGATGAAACTGGATTGGGTGTCTTTCTGAATGCTCTAACTCAATCAGCAGTTATGGGCTTGAGACACAGGAACTACTTGGTGAAATTCTATGGTCTGTGCTGTGAAGGAGGACAGACTAGGTGGTCGTAATGGTCTCTTCAGTCCTTAAAATCTATGAATTGGCAGAGCAGACAAGCCAACGTAAAAGAAGAGCCGACAAGCAGAAAAGGGCAGCCATGTGAAGGGGTTTTAGAGATATAGCTAAAAGCAACTGAACTTTTCTGGTCCTAGTCCTTTCAGTGGAATACTTTCTAAGCCAATTTGAAAATAAAAGAATGGATTTATAAGCAGTTGCGAAACCATAATACAACATACATTTCCACTAAATTTAGTTACAGTACTGTTTTTGGGACTGTGGAATAACAAATGCATCATATAGTAGTTACTCAGGTGTGGTCTTGAACTGTTATTTCACAGTAGAATTCCAAAATTGCGCAAGTTAGGAGCTATGCAAATATGGAAGTAAACACTGACATTGGTTAAGATGTTTTGACTGATTCTTTCTTCTGAAAAAAGCAAAATAAGGACTTTGTTTTTTTTAAAGAAAAAGGTAATCTACTGAAGTATTTAGGTTGTAATTCTAAACATGCAGGAGGAAACTTATTTTGATGAGGCCCTCTCAAGACTCTGCACCATTACATTTCTGTAGTAGAGCTGTGCTGGAGGATGTGTGTGGGGGGGCTTCTGAAGCTCAAGGGGGGAGTGGCAGTACTGCACAAAGATTGCATGTCATTAATCTGCACAATAGAGCAATATGAAATATCATAGGTTCCTGTTCTTCACATAGGATTAAACAGCCATGGCAGTTCTCACTTTGAACACTTCCAGCAAACTGATGGAGACCTTGGAGTCTGAACAGTTTTGAAAGTGCCAGAGAGGAGAAGTTATGTGAAGAACTAAGGAGACATAGTGCAACCATTCCTACTCCTTCCCCTTTTACTCTGTCCCCTCCATTCCATCCACCCCTTCACTTTTTTTCTCTCCTTCTTCCCTCCTAATTCGTTATTGCCCTGTCTCCATCACTCACTATCTGGTTTTCATTTTTTCAGAGATTTTAACCTTGATCTCTAGAAGTCATTTGTCCAACACAAAGAGATAGAGAAAGAAAGGAAAAGCTCCAGGTTCTAATCCTCCCTCCTTCTGGCCAGCTCTGGAGCATCAACAGCAACTTTGAAAAACTCCTCCATGCTGATACTTGCAACCTGTACAAATCCCTTGTGGCTTCATCATCACTTATGAGCAGTGGGGTCATCCCAAACCCATGCTGGTAAAATCTTTATGTTGGCTTCCGAAATCAAGTGTCTTTGCACTGTTTTGAGGTGACAAACAAAAATACACTATAAGCTTGGGGAGGGCCCGATCCTCAGCTGGTATAAATCAGAACAGCTCTGATGGAGTCAATGAAGTTACACGGATTTATATCCTCTAAGAATCTGGCCTCAAGTTTTTTGATGAGTTTTCAAAGCATTGAGCGGCTGAATTTGAATCTCTGATATATACAAATAAATAAATTAACTACACATTTTTGTGGCCTCTTTCTTCTATGCATCACAAGGCACTTTACAAAGGTGATGGTACTAGCTCTATTTTGCAAATAGAGAAATGAATGCTTACAGCAGTTAAGCGTTTTGATCAAGTTTACACAGCAAGTCAGTGGCAGAGTTAGGAACAGAACCCAGGTTGTCAGACTACTAGACCACTGCTCTAACTACTAAGCTTATTGACTCAATGTACTATTGTATGAAGCTGCATGCTTTAATAATTAACCTTCTAGTGGAGACATTTTGAAATTAAACACTAGTCTTGGGTTTTAGTCATATTAGATTTGCATGAAGGGTGTGTTCTGGATTAAATGAGGCAGGTAGATAAGTTCTTGCTAATTTTATAACAGTAGAAGTCAATAACATATCAAAGCAAGTGACTAATTATGAAAACTATTGTCCTCTGCAAAAAAACCAACCAACCAAAAAAAACCCAAAACTGCCCTGTACTGTCAGTCACTCACAATTATTTTTATTAATGAATAACACCAAAAATTATTTGGAATAATTATGGGAGCCATATGATTGTTGGGGAGGGACAAGTAGTAGAACAGCTCCAGTAAGTAGCTAATGTTCTGTTAACTGATAATTTTACTCTTAGCAACTTCACAATATTTGTTTTTCATTATGTAAACATGTGGAAGGGAGGAGACTCATGTGAGTCATCAATGTACCGAACACACAGAATTTGAACCTACAGAAGCTGGTGCATTTGTATCACTCACAGCGCCTGTGAGGAAAAAACAAATAGTTTTATTTCTCTAGAGTGACTTCTTCACAGCTGCAAGTCAACAGGACAACAAAGTGCTTCCGGCTGGTTTGAATGATACAATCCATTTGAGTTCTATACCACATCCAACTAGGTATTTGAAAACATCGCTGTGGGATAGGACTAGAAATGCTGCTGCTAGGATGATGCACAGAGTGAAAAAAGATTACGATCAGACTATATTTATGTTCAGACAGATACACGCAATTCTGAAGAATCATTAAATAACTATTAACCACACCTGCATAGTGCTTCTGGCAATGCTGGCTTATACAAAATCTCGAGAACTGCCATATGCCTTACATCATGCTTTTGCTAAGGAGAAAGAAAAGTCTTGCATGTTAGCCCAAGACTGGAAAGTAAACATTACCCATAGATTAAAGTCAATTTACTGTCCTGTGACCTGGCACACCCAATATTACCTTTAGTATAAATCTTTCACCAGTGCTACAGCAGCAACTACACTGTCCTGCAGTTTGGTCTATGGGGTGTGAATAGCAGTGTGCACCAAAGTGCTACTCTGGGGGCACAAATTAAAAGGTTCCTAGTTCTCATTAGTGTAATCCTGTTTGAAGAGGATTTCACTAATTCGAACCAGGAACCTTTTGGTACACACAGGGAGTTACAGCGCAGCACTTTGCTATGCATTGCTACTCCTGGGCCCCAAGGTCTGGCAGTGTAGACAAGCCCAATCTCACACTAACATCCTATGAAAGTGTTGTTACTGCAACAGCTATCTAATTGTGAGTTTGATGGGGCTGTCGCTTCCTGAATGTTTGTACATGTCTAGGACAAATGGTGCCCAGCCCTATTGGAGGCCTCTAGGTGCCACTGTAATATAAATAGAACCGGTTGAACTTTTTTGCATGAAACATTTGCCCATGAAAAAATACCTTTTAGTAAAAAGTATAATCTTTTTACAGGGAAAACATCAATTCAGAACATTTCAGTTTTATCATCACAGGGAAATTTTGAATATTTTTGTTTCAAATGGATTTCATATAATTTTGGTTTTAACATTACTCCCCCATCCCCCCCACACACCAAAAAATGACAGTTTAAGTCAAAATGGAGCAATTTTTTTATGTATTGGCTCAAATCAATATTTCAAACACTTATTTTAAGTCATCCCACAAGAAAACTGACATTTTTGACCAAAAAACTTCAGATTTTTTTTTCGTTTCAAAATTTCTCATGGGAAAAATTTTGGTTTTGCAACCAGCTCTAAATGTAAACTTTATACACCAAGCAACCTTCCTTTTAGTTGTGAACTTTTCAAAACAATGTGTGTAGAGGATTATTGGATGGATAATACCTGTCACAATAGATGTGCACATTTTCAATCAGGTAACCTGTGTTTTTATGTGCCAATATGTAGGGGTCTAATCCTCCAGTTGAAGTCTATGGAAAAAATCCCATAGCTATCAGTCGGAGCAGACTTCACCTCCAAGACTCTGCTTTTTGTATTAACATATAATATGGTTCACTCCTACCTGAGAACATATATTTTTCAATGTATGTCAACCAGTAAAATTGATTTAAAAACTTTAAAAATTACCCAGGTTTAAAATGAGCAAATGTAGCTGGCTATTTTAGATACTTATGGTCCTCCACATTTTAATCCTCATACCACTTCCAGAAGGTAGGAAAATACTATTATCCCCATTTTATACATGGGGGACTGAGGCACGGACAGACTCAGATCCTCAAAAGTATTTAGGCGCCTAAATATCTTTGAAGATCTTGCATAAATCATTTTAAGCTCAGAAGTTTTTGGTAGAACAGGTCCTTGAACCTAGGTCTCCAAGTCCTAGACTAGTGCTGTAATCACTGGACCAGCCTTCCTCTCTTGTAGAGTGACCTTAACTCAGTCTGTCCTGAACCCAAGTCACCCTGATCCCACTTCATTCTTGTCTGACTGTTGCCTTGTTATCTGCCCCTTCTAGTCCTTCCTCCAACCTCGGTCTCTAGGTGCTCTGTCCTATCACACTGTGTTTTTTGCAGCTTAATCAAAACAAAGGGTTTAGATTGGCTTAAACTCTTTTGCAACCTCAAGACTTCAGACCACTAAAAACTGCTTTACAAAATTTAGCGACCCCTCTCCTCCCCTCCCCAGTTTGTGGAGTCAAGAGGAATAGAAGACTGACTAGAGCAGGCAGTGCGTATGCTGCTTTAAATATATTTTGCACATGCTTAGGGGTATATACAGGCCCCCTTATGGAAATAAATACTTATTCTGCAGTATTACTAAATGCTAATCAGCCTTTGACCAACTGTTACCTGTCAAGTATACAAGTACACAGTTTACTAATCCAGTTGGCCTTTGCTGCCTTTACTGGTGGCTGGTGATGGTTGGAGAACAGGTTTCTCTGTTTCCAGAGTCAAAAGTCAGGAAATGCAGAAGTTACAACTGGACACACAGATGTAACTCTGCCACCTTCTTGATACCCATTCAGGGCTTGGGTTGGCTGGTATGCAGCAGAATGGGGTACTGGTGGCATCTCTCAAGCTGCTGTCTTGTTCCACAGAATCTCAGTTTACTCTCTCTCTCTTTTTTAATGAAAATCTCTAGCTATTATGTTTACAAAGAAATCTTTAAAATGTGAATTGGGTGTAACTAGTGCAAAGGTGCATCTGAAGAGAGCCTGGAAAAATAGCTCTGAGGTGTGGACTGCCCCATTTGGTTCAGTGAAGCTGTTGTTCCCTCACATACCCAGTGCTGATAATTTAGGGTACATCTATAAAAGGGATAAAAGATGCACAGCACAGCTGCGGCTGGCCCAGGTCAGCTGACTTGGGCTCATGGGGCTAAAAATTACTGTGTAGATGGTTGAGCTTGGGCTGGAGCCAGAGCTCTGGGACTCTCACCCCCGTTAGGGTCCTAGAGCTTTGGCTCCAGTCCAAGCCTGAAGAGCTATACAGCAATTTTTCAGCTTCAGAGCCTGATCCCTGGGAGCTAGAGTCAACTGACCTGGGCCAACCATGGGTTTCTTATTGTGGTGTAGAGTACCCTTTAAAAGTCAGCACTGTTAGCTATTTTGTTCTCATTTGAGAAAGGAGAGGGACTGTCACAGATCTGCACGATTTACCATGAGTGATGTCTTGTTTCGGTGCCATAAGTGAGTTTGGAAGAAAGCCCCACTTCATTGTTCTCCCTGGCCAAGAAGAAGTCAAGCCCACAACATTTAGCAGAGCCCATGTGCATATTGAAGTCCCCCAAGGGAAAGCCAAACCTCAAGGAGTCCAGATAGCTCAGTGAGCACATATCATGGCGTTTTGAATATTTGCTCCCCTGTAAGACATCTCATTTTGGTGACTCAAATGGATGTAGTTTATTTTGTGGGCACAGCTTGGAGGGAAGGAGTGGTGGTACTCTTCCCCCAACAATTTGCCTACTTTATGGATTACAATTACAGGTGAACCGCAACTAGATGCTCTAATCTAATCATGTTAGGAAACCCTCAGATTCAGAACCAAACTTTGCAGTTGGGAAAGTGGCCTCGAATTGAAACCTCCAAAACTTCAGGAAAGTCTAAATTTGGTTCTTCGTTGACCAGGATCATGACTAATTACTGTTCAATCTTCAAGCAGGTAGTCTTAGATAAACATGTCATATTTAAGTGTATGGAAACACTGTAGAATATTGTTGTTTTGCCAGAGAAATAATACGTGAGCATATCATTAAAGACACAGCTAAATGAGTAATCTGAAATAAATAAAGTATCTTAGAAATTATTTGTTACGGATTCTGATTAAGTCTGAGAAGGATGCCTCTGTTAATGATATGTGAATCCTTTTCACAAAGTGAAAGTTTACGTTTCATAAAAGTAATGGGTTGATGTATAGACATGCAAGGTTTTCTTGAGTCATGGGCTTCAGAATACATGTATTTTATGTTAATTGCTAGAGTAACCTTTTATGTAAGAGCATTTATGAGTAGACTGTATTTAATTGCTGGGTACAAGATAACTGACACTGTAATGCCCCTTCCTGCAAACACTTACTCCTTCAAACACTTACACATGCATACCTTTTTGCACAAATAAACCCACTGAATTCAATAGAATTACTCTTGAGCATAAATGTATTCACCTGTGCAAGCGTTTGAAAGCGCAGGATCAAAGTACTATGTAGGCATAATCTTCATTTTCTATTTAAAACATACAGTCTTTATTCAAATGTTCATACTCAGGTTACAGCTTGATTAACTTGATATGATAACCATGTTCTCCTTATGCAGTCCTTAATTTGCAAGAAATTGTAATACAATCATTATTTTCAACAAATGAGAAGAGATTCTTTGGGATGTTTTGGTCAGCTTTTTGTTGTTGATCTAGTGGATCTCGAACAACTTTGCCTAAGAGCACTTGCAGGAAGCTTTTTCCTCAATTCATTTTGAATCTTCACGTACAGAAATAATGTCAGGTGTCAACCTTGAGGATCTCTTTTAAAAATGCCATTTCATGCTGTGATGAGGGAACTGCAGAAGTGGGCATGTAGTAAAAGAAGGAAAGCCCTTTGAAAGCTGTGGAGTTCAAAAGAAAACGAACGAGTGTCTTGACCTGAGTGAAGGATAGAAAACAAAGTTCCATGTACAAGAAGAAAATAAAATGAAAGATCTGAAATCTCCATTTGAGGCTCCCATTTAAGAGTAGGTTCCACCTGAAAATCCCTGCATCTAACACCACAACTTCAATGGAAATGATTGGGGGCTGCAGATATGCAGCATAGGGGTCTTCAGGTTGGCCAACTGGAAATTGAGTCACCCCAGATTATTGGATGGTCTTGAATATGTGGACTTAATTTATGTAGTTTCTCTGTTTATTTAAGGTAATTTTTTATGGAAAGCAAAACCATTATTATAGTATTGAGTCTAAAATTTGAAACCCAGGTTCAATTATTCAGAGTGGCTAATGGAAACTTTGCTTGGGAAAGGCATGGAGGATTGGCTTTCAGTCTCGTTTTAGTCAACGGAGTTGCATTCTAGCATTCAAGCATCAGTCGCTGTTGTTTGCTTCCTTTTCTCTTTCCTTGTTTGACTGTCACTCAGAAGTATTTCTTCATTTTTTTTTACTGTGTGACTCACACAGGAGGTTATTAATATTGGATGGTTTTGCAAGATTCTTCCATGGAATGAAATGGAAGGACTCCAGTGCATGCTCCAGGAAAAGGTGTACGCTTCTAATTGCCCTACCTAAAAATAATAATGAGGTTGTATTTGGTTTCCTTTGAAGATGTGACCAAAGTGTTAACTAGATTGGACCACCTAGAGCTTCCAGCATTGCCAATAATGGGGATTTCAATATTGCCAATAGACTTAAATTAAGCATATTCTCATTTATACTCTAAAACTTTTGATTGGTTGTGATGCATTGGTTAGCTCTTTCTATTAATTTTGCACCTAGAGATCAAGAAAGGTATATAAGGCCAGATCATGAGCTGGTATAGACTTGCATAGTTTCATTAACTTCATTGGCACTATGCTGAGTTACGTCAGCAGAGGACCCAGCCCATAATCTAGCAATTTTTCATATTTCAGAGCATTTTGGGCCAAATTAACTGACTCTATATGTGGTTGCAGTGCTATTTGTATCTATTTATTACACTGAAATATTTAGCTTTTGGTAGACATATGACTAAATTATTTAATTTATAAATGAAGATCACAGTATTTTATATGTGGCAGGCCTTTATTGTATTGAAAGCTAGATCACTCTGGCTTTTCACTGAAGAATGCTAAACAAGTATCGCAGATGGAAAGCTAACCTGTGGTTAGAGCTAAGTGAATGCTTAACAATGAATAATTTCTTCAGCTAATTTCTCTCCCTCTTTGCAAATTGTTTGTGAACATTCACATTCTCAGATTTACCTATTATTCACAAACTTCTTCCAAAAATAACTCTGCAGAGCAGATTATTTGCAAACAATTTGTTGCTAATATTTGTAATTAGCAATTTGCTCTGTGTTGGTTAGTTACTTAAGCCCTGTAGTATTGTTTCTCTTTTCTGATTGGATGATTTATGAAACAAATCAATCCAACACATATTACAAATTTCAAATTTACCAAATTTTATAAATTTGTTTCCAGCTTATATATTTGACCATTAAATCTGAACACTAAGCTTTAGCATGTATTTGCACTAGTAAATCTTAATTCTTAATAAAACTCAAATGGTCAAATGTCTATAGAAATTAAACAAGAAAGGGTCACCAATACTTTCAAAGTGAGATTGTCTTTCAAATTTGAATGACTATACAGAGAGCTTTCCCCTCACTGTTTATTCAGTTCTATTTGTGCCCTAGTTTTCACTTCACTGAGAGGTGTGTGAAACATGGCACAACATCGTGTAACTCTAGCAGCAATATGTTGCAATATACATTAGCCAAGAATGCATTATTTCTGGGCTGTACATAATTTGTGATTGCAACAGTCACAGATAAGATATAAGAAAGTGGGGGAAATTTTATATGTACTATATGTTTTGCTCATTCATATTTTAGATATGTTACAGCAGGTTCACCTGCATATTAATTATTTCTCACATAAGCCCAGTTCAGCAAGGTACCTAAGGTGAATAATTTAAAGTAGTTTATAGATGAATACTTCCATTAATGTGTGCACATGCTTAAGTAACCTACTGAATTGAGCCCATAGAGCTAAGTCTGTATACTGCTCTGTGTTGTGTCCAGTAACAAAACAAGTGGGGAGCAGAGTTGTGAGAAATGCTTACAGTAAAACTGAAAACCAGTCAGAGTTCATCAGGTTTCAATATAGATTTGAACTGCACCATGTTCATTATATGATTTGTCCATACTTACAAATTCTTCGCATGAACTCAGACTCAGTTTAATGTACACAAAAATATTGTTCATAATTTTTAGTTATAATTGAGATTTGGGCTATTTGAGATTTTGCTTCAGAATTATGTGACGTTTTCTGATTGGTATGATATAGTAGAACCAGATAAAACTCAGTCAAAACTACTGACTGAGTCTCACAATAAGATTTTGGGTTTGCACCCAAATTTAAAATGGAAACTTGAGAATGGTTAGATGAACCAATTAAGGTAGAACACTGGTAAAGTGACCCCCCATCAAGTATTCCACAGTTGGCAGGTGAAGTGAGGAAGATGATAGATTGAAACTTAGGTCCAGATCCTGCATTGAGAATCATGTGGGCAGACCTCTGCGCCTGCTTGGAGCCCCATTGACTTCATCAGGGCTCTGTGTGCGCTCTGGTGTCCACCCATGAAGTAGTCAATGCAGAATCAGTATTCTATATAGTTTCAGCATTACCAAAACAAAATGTTTCAATAGTGCTAAATCAGAAGTTTTAGGAATTTTCATTTTGTGAGAAATTTTGACTTTTTTTTTCTTCTTCAGATTTGGAATGAAAACAAATTTTGGAACATCATAACATCAAATCAGATAATGAAAATTATGTCTTCCTACCAACTCTATTTCTAGCCCTTATTGCTGTTGAGAAAAGTTTGAAAATGTGACCCACGTGTAACCTAAAAGCTCAAAAACTAGAAGGCAAATAAAAAGAATCACCAGATTATTATTTTTAAAAATGTCATGATTTTTAAGGCAATCTCACGATCTTTTGGCAGCCTGACTCATGAATTTTGAATGTTTGGAAATTACAATACTATAAGTTAGACGGCAGATTCTGTGGGGCTGGAGCTCTGACTTCCATTATACTGTGCCCAGGAACTTTTGGGCACTGTGTAAGCCGTACATAAAAATAAAATATTAATACTGATAATACTACTTATTAACAATTAACACCAATAAATACTGATGATTGTGTACACTGGGGCTTGAATAAAGCCTGGGTCATATTTGGCACAAACACTGATATTAAAACCCACCCACAAATATCTGCAGTAACAGCAGTACTTAGTGTAACAGATTCTGCCCTCAGAGTGCAAAGATGCATCTTGTTCTTCCAGTTGTTCTCTTTTCTCAAACAGAAATCAGATTTATGGCCTGGAGTGCAATTGCACACAAAGATCTGTGGGAGTTACAAACACAGAAAGATGGCAAGATCAGACCATATATTATTTGTGTGCATATGTATATCATGTTTCATGATAATTTTCATCCAATATCTTTAAGCTAATAACCATAAACTGTGTACTATAAGGCAATAATTGCTCAAACACAATAATATTCTAGGTAGAGAAGAATTTATTTCAATATAGGGATTCTTATTCTCATTACTTTATGCTAATTCAGTAAAATATATACCCACCCACCAAATGCGTGTGTGTATACACACTCACATACTTTCTCTTTGAGTTTCCCTGACTCTACCCCTCCACCCTCCAAGCCAGGAGATCAGGATTATAATTTCCTTCTCTCAAGTTATATTTGTTTCTTTGAATATTTTCATTCCCCATTACAAGTTGCCTTTCCTTTCCTCCCTAGGAAGGGATGAGTGATGCAGAAGGTAGCAGGAACTGCTTGTCTGGCCAAATTTCTTCCCAGAGAGGCGAATAAGACCAATAAAAGTAGGGGTTGCTGATTTTCCCCTCCCGCACCCAAGAAATGCGTGTGTGTGGGGGAGGGACATATTTTCCATCAAGAAGTGACTTTTTTTTTTCCCCCACGAGGGGAGGGAATTTCTTCTGAGGGAGCAATTTTCTTCCCGTACCCTCAAATCAAAGGAGCGAGAGGCCTGTTAGAGGTGGGCATGTGGAAAAGCCAATGTGGTGTAACTGAGTTGTCCAGAACGGAGGGAAGGGGGTTGGAAACAGGCCTGACAATGGGAAAGAGAGGGGAGGAGCAGAATCCAGAATAAAGGCAAGTTTTGTTGGGAGGGTTGCAGACTTGAATGCAGCTCTTCGTTCATGTTAGCTGGTGAGCAGCCCAATTGGCATTTGCTGATCTGGCCATCTATTAGAACTGCCCCTGGGCTCTGCAGACAACCAGTGGGATGGAGTGTACACGGGGGGTAGAATTTGGCCTGTGAAGTCATCTTACCTGGAAGAATTGAGTCTTAAGAGTACATGGTGTTTTCCTTTGAGGATCTATTATATCTTCAGAGGTAGGGCTTCTGATGATTTGACTTTACACTCCTGCTTAGCAAACATGTTGATTCAATATTTAAGGGATCATGTTTCTTTGTGGTGATACAAGTACATACTGTAATATTTGTGGTATGCTGATGACAGTCGTATAATGGTCAAAAAGATTAAGCTGTGTATTTCTTTGATAATGTGTTAAACCAGTTCTGTCAAAATAGAACTAGTAAGTACTGGTGATTGTTTAGATAGTTGGAAAGGAACAAAAATGTACAGTTACTGAGACTGTCACAGGGTAATGTTTTGTGTACGTGATTCCAGAGGCCTGCGCATACCACTATGGTTTTGAAATGGAGTATGGAGTGCTCATTTTGCATAAGGATAGAGCTGGTTACCAGCACTGTATATTAAACAGAAAGATATCATTTTAATCCAGCCTGATTGTATCTAAACAATCTCATTAAGTGGACTAGACTACTTTAGCAGTAGCACAGTCAGTGGGACACTGTCCATAGCTGGCACCTTGATGACTGCAGGATGTTTTATCGTTAATAGGTAATAGGATTACATTAAAAGACCTAAGCAATAACAATCAATATATTGTTTACACCATAGTATGTCAGACCTAGAGACCAGTTACCTTGGATTAAATTGCAAAGAAGCCTTGGGTAAAATTTCTCTCTGAGCTGCCCAGCACACCAGGGGAGCATGCCTGCTGGTACACCCCTTCATAGGATGCTGGTCCTGCTTTGTGGGCTAATGCAGAGGGGGTTGGGGCCCTGGATACCCCATTTCCATTCCTCATCACCCATTTTGGGGTGTGCTGCTGTCCTTGTGCCCCACCAAGAAGCAGACTGTAATTATGCTGAGCCTTACCTGAGCCATTCAAGGGCAAAGGAAGGTTCCTTATCCTCTCTGCACCCTGCATGAATACCAGTCACAACCTGGCTCTCTCTATTTTCCCCATTGTTTAATGAACAAGCTAATTATTCAAACCCAAAGTACATAGGGGTGGCTTCAATTGCCATTGACCCTATATTATATGGCTATAGGATCAAAGTAATAGAAATGTGGATTCACTAAATACCTTATGGAGTCAGGCAGAATGAAAAGGATGAAATATGCTAACTGTAGTGGCTGGTGGAGGGATGGGTGAGTGAAATGAGCACATGTTGCTTATTTGCTTTCCAATGGGATGAATGTAGAAAGGGAAATTGTTTAGAGGCCATTAATTTAAGATTCAAAGAATCCAATAAAAAGATTCAATAATGCATGATAATACATCACTTTATTCCTCTTAATATACTTTAATTTCTCCATAGATGACATATTCTAGACTTTATGGAACCCATTATTTATAATTGGGCTAATGTCAACAAGCAGCAAAGACCAGACTATCTGCCATTAGTGACAGTTGGCTTAACTTAGTAATAATACTTAGCGGTTATGCAGTGCTTTAAATTTTCAAAGCACGTCTTCTATAGAGATGAGTAAATATGTGTTAGCCTCATTTTAGAGATGGGAAAATTGAGACACAGGTAATCAAGTTATGTCCAGATGAATCACTCTATGAAAGGTATTTATAAGTAGAGCTGTGTGAATAACAGATTTTTTTGCTGTGCTGGTCATTCAGAAAATTTGGAGGAAAAAAAAAGTTTTGTTCAATCCAAAATGAAACTTTTTGTTGTATTTTTGAGCTTTTAAAAATGTATTTGTATTTTTAATTATATTGAAGGAAATTTTGAAAAGAAAAGTTGCTTTGAACTGAAAAATCAAATCAAGATTTTTCAGAATTCTTTTTGATCAAAACACTTCAGTGAATTTTATACAAGTCATAAAATGGTTAGGTCAACCTGATTTTTTTTCTGATGGGAGAGTGGGACGGAAGAGTTTCAGACAAAAAATTTCACCCAGTTCTATTTCTAAGGTGTCTTTTGTCTTGATATTTAAGAACCTGAGGCAAAGTCTCTTAAAGTCAATGGAAGGCTTTCCAGTTAAGTTAATAGACTCATTGACGCTATGGGCCAGATTTTTAAAGGTATCTAGGTGCCAAAAGATAGGTCCTTAGTGGGATTTCCATTGGTGTAAAGCAGCAAGGAGCTTTTGAAAATCCCAGTAGGGGCCTATTTGCATCTTTTAGTGCCTAGATGCCTTTAAAAATCTGCCCATTGTGTCAAGTGAAATCCATGGATAAAATTTAGCACAGAAAAGTTCAGTAGTATCTTTTCTAAGGAGACTCAGTGAGTCAGTGGCACAGCCACTAAGTATAGGTTCTATCCTTTTTAGTGTTTGGAATTTTTTAGAATATACACTACTAATGGATTACAATTAGGCTAACCAGATAGCAAGTGTGAAAAATCAGGACAGGGGGTGGGGAGTAATAGGCACCAATATAAGACAAAGCCCTGAATATCGGGACTGTCCCTATAAAATCGGGACATATGGGCACCCTAATCACGACCACCATCTATGCAAAAACTGACATACAACTTCCTAAAGAAAGAACGAGGAGTACTTGTAGCATCT
Source organism: Dermochelys coriacea (assembly GCF_009764565.3). Lineage (NCBI taxonomy): Eukaryota > Metazoa > Chordata > Testudines > Dermochelyidae > Dermochelys > Dermochelys coriacea. Next base: position 122,176,727 of record NC_050069.1, on the reverse strand, counting down.
TAGAGACTAACAAATTTATTTGAGCATAAGCTTTTGTGGGCTAAAGCTCACTTCATCAGATGTATGCAATGGAAAATACAGTAGGAATATAGATATATAAATATATATATATAAATATATATATATATATATATATACATATATACAGAGATATGAAAAAATGGGGGTTGCCATACCAACTCTTAACGAGACCAATCAATTAAGGTGGGCTATTATCAGCAGGAGGAAAAAACAAACAAACAATGTTTGTAGTGATAATCAGGATGGCCCATTTCAAACTGTTGACAAGAAGGTGTGAGTAACAGTAGGGGGAAAGTTAGCATGGGGAAATAGTTTTTAGTTAGTGTAATGACTCGTCCACTCCCAGTCTTTATTCAAGCCTAATTTAATGGTGTCCAGTTTGCAGATTAATTCCAGTTCTGCTGTTTCTTGTTTAAGTCTGTTTTGGAAGTTTTTTTGTTGAATCATTGCAACTTTTAGGTCTGTAATTGAGTGTCCATGGAGGTTGAAGTGTTCTCCAACTGGTTTTTGAATGTTATAATTCTTGAGGTCTGATTTGTGTCCATTTATTCTTTTGCGTAAAGACTGTCCGGTTTGGCTAATGTATATGGCAGAGGGACAGAGCCCGTTGCCAACTCTGTCCACATATCTATTCAAAGGGACACCATCAGAGAAAACCAGAATTTGGAATGGTATCATTTGGTAGAATTACCAAAACTCCGTTCCCTTCTCAGTACCTAAGGAACATTTCAGTTATAAGGATAGTGGCACATTGCTTTTCATACAGTTCAGGATAATGTGTTTGCTCACTGTCACTTACTGTGCGTTAAGATCAATTCAAGTCCATCTGGTGCTCATGGAAGGTGCCAGAAATCTTCTGTCTACAGAACAGCTACAGCATGGGTGGTGGCTGTGTGGACGATGTGCCTAAATGCTGACTTAAGGGGAACACCTCACCTCACCCTCACTTCCTCAGTGCCCACCCAAAACCAAGAACATATACATAATTATATGGATTTCATAAGCAAATCTAAGAAGAAAGGTAGGTCACACTTCAGGATCATCAATTTTAACAGTAGCTCTGTTAAAGATGTCTGGGAAGCAGCTGACTGTAGCTCTAATAACTTTGAAAATGACCTCAATCTTCATAACTGCTTGTTAAAGGATTTTCTAAAAAGAGCAGCAACTCCTGGAGGCTCATTTATCACTGTCTCTGCCCACTGACGGTCCCACCTACACACTAAAGAATGACTGCTAGAATAATATTCATGCAGTAAACCATCTGAAATATGTAAAAGAAACCCATCTATAGGATGATAGAGATTAAGGAACTCTTTGGTGTGGAGTTTTGGTGACTGGTTTATTGATTAATTTTTGCTGCTTTGTAAACATGGAAGATTTTTTTAGGTTTCATGCTTTTTTCTTTTTCTTTTTTTTTGGGGGGGAGGGTGTCTGGTAGTCCATCTGACTAGGCAGACTGTCTAAAATTAAATAGGCCCCCCTTCCTGAAAACAGGGCTTGCACTTTTTTCATCCTGACTTTATATCAGTGTTTCCTGAGGCAGAATACATTGTGTTCCCTTGCCTCCTAAATCCATAGAGCAGTTCAGAGAGAGTAGAAATATGAAGTAACAGAAGGACCAGGCCAGCACTAGAAACAAAGCTACAGGCAGAATTAGAAGCCTAAAGGTGATTTACTGATCAGGGTCCTGATCCAAAGCCCATTGACTCCACTTCCATTAAGTCAGTGAGCCCCAGAAACTTGACTCATGAATGACAGAGAAGCCTATAGAGGATTGGCTTTCATATTTTTTTAATTTTATGTGGATCATGGTGCAAGGGTGAGAGTTACCTGCCCAACCTCCTAGCTCTCCTTCTTTCATGTCTTTTTCAGTGCCTCGTAGATAATAATTCAGAAGTCACCACTGTATTGGTCATATATGCAGATAAAAGAATATCTAAAAAGATGAATAGACGGTCAGCCCATATTTGATCCTAAAGAGAGGGAATCCATGGAGGACGTCCACAGAAGAATCCCATAAATAAGACCAGGCTGATTTATAGTCCAGACTGACTGAAAAGGCCCAATTTTAACAATCTCTTTAGAATGTATCTGTGAGACTAGGGATTGTGCGAGACTAGGGATTGTCTTTAGATATTTTGTCTTTTGAGTCATCTGTGCTAATTCTACTGGGTCACATACTCCATCACAGTTTCATCAGATATACCAGAGTGGTACAAAGAGTATGTAGTCTGGCCACAGCAGACCAGCTGAGAATTTCTCTAGCACCGTAAAGCCAGCATAGGCAACTAGAGCTGACAACCTATGACAGGTCTGGGTTTGGGTGACACAGTTCCAATAGTACTGTGGTGGTCTTAATTACTGCATCCCATCTCATATACATTAATATTTTATATCTTTAGCAACTGCATTTATTGAATGTATTGTTCTCCACTTTTTGATAATTTGTTACCTTTTGCCGGAGTTATTGTCACAAACAAATTAGTAACTGTGTCATGAGCATATGTTGTAGAACGGAATGGCATTTTTAGATCTCTCTGCTAGCCCCATGTCAGGGCTCTGGCCAAGGAATTGGATAACGTTCCAACAAGTTGTTCTTCTGTTGTGTTAATTCAGTACCATTCTGTTTGTACCTTTCTTTATGGGTCAACAGAGCACATGGTGAAGAGGCAAGGTAACAGTAGAGAGCGCAAACAGGGTCTGCCAAAAAGAAACATTTAGGCCTCATGCAAGTATCAAGGCATGGTCTCAACATCAGAACACCAACACAGGTTCGTCATCACAACCAGACGCTGCTAATGGGAGCCCACATGATCTGCTGCTTGGAACCATCAGTCTATTTTGTGTACTATGACAAAAGCAGATTGCCGGGTCATGGTGTCCCTGCTCTTGACTACATAGGATGTGGTACAGGTTGTGTTGTCTAATTACAAGATGCTGCCTATCAGGTCAGTATTTCTGGAGGGGAGATGGTCATCTGCATGTTATACATCATGGTTTTCCTCTTCTGAGAAAGATGATGGTACTACTGTAACTGGGAAACGAGATTGCGTAGTAGATGTCTGAGGGACAAGCATGAAGGTCATGGTGGGGAAAAACAGGACATAGAAGAAGGGATAATGTAAATGGACTCTATGAATACTGACAATATGTGCTCTGTACAGTAATTCTATATGGAAAGCACCAAGCTGACATTTAACTTAAGCTGATAAGACAGAGTGTGGGACAGAGAACACCACCCTCAGTATTTAGGAGCTGGCAATTGGCAATATGGCTGCTTGAAATTTTCCATCAAAACTGTCCTTTGACAGAAAATTGGGTTTTTGACAAATCTATTTTTTGTGTGAAAAGTGTCTGTTTTCTGTGAAAGTTTTAAATTGTTGTAAAAAAACTGAACACCAATCCCCTCCCACCCCAATATGTGTTTGATTTTCAGCCAAAAACTGCAAAATTTTGGCTGAAAACTGATCATTTTGATTCGGAAATGCCACTGCTGTGACTTGGGAGTTGTACTGTAGGTGACTCATGCACCCATTCTCCTCAATGTGCTGGGCTTACTGGCCACGCCTCATCCCCGATGATCCCCACTGCAGTGGCTCACAGTGGTTCCTCATGATCCCATGTGGTAATATTTCCAAATAATTTTTTTTTCTTTTTCCACTGGCATTTTTTAGGTTTTGATTTTTCACAGAAAAGTCAAAATTTTCCAAGGAGGGGAAAAAATTTCCATGGAGGAATTTTTCTCTCCTGAGCAGCTCTACTTGGCAAGAGAGAGCACAAAAGACAACTTAGAATTGCTTGTCGATATGGCAAAACTCTTACAATCTGTCTCCCTGTATGCCTCTCTCCATTTTTGAGGAGAGTGTAGATTGGATTACACAGTAGTCATTTGTCTTTTTAAACTTATAAGATCTATAAGTAGATGGGTGGGAGTTGCCTCATTTTCAAGTTTCTCAGTCATCCCTGGTTCACGCATACTGCAGCATGTATTGTTTATTGCCTTCAACCTCTGCATTCTGCTGTGCCTAAAGAAATATATTTGCTTCTTTGAACAAGTAAAACATTATTGCTAAGAAGGATCAGCTGTATGAAAACCGGGGCCCTGACCACCTTGTACATATGGTGCTGAGGAGAATACTGCCCCTGCTCCTTAGGTAGTTCCATGTGTAATTTCTAGGTCTATAGGCAGCTGATATAATACTTCCACCTTCTTGTTTTTTTATCTAAAAACAATTTTTTTTGGCTAGAGACTTGCAATTCTTTTTAAATAAAAATTTGTATAAACAATTGCACTTATATGAATTATCACAAAAGGCAAATACAGACGTGTTGCAAATACATTGAATTTTACAGACAAAATTCCCATTGACTTAATCACTGCAAGACTGGCCTTTTAAATAAACAAGGGGCAAATACCAAATATTAAAACAGTTTTCATTTCTTTAGTGTATAACAAACACATAGTTAAAAAACAAACCATTTCATCTTGTTCTTTTAAAAAAAATCAGTGACCTACATCACTTTATATTATTCAAATGGTGTAAAAGAAACTCAGTTTTAGCTCCAGCTTCTCCAGAATCTCTGGAAGTTTATGAGACTGCTTTGACCATCACTGCTTATGCGAGAGAGAAATCATTCAAGAAGAAGTAAAAACATTCCAAGAAAGATGATGCCTATATACTACCATTGCCATTTTGAGTGAACTGGGGTTAAGCAGCTTTAGACATCAGCAATGTGATAACCCTACCTTGTACAATTAAGCAGTTATGGTGCTTTCAGGTAGGTGTTATTGTTTTGACGTCTCGGTTATGATTTGGTCAGCATATTGCAATGCAGCAAAAATCAACAACCCGACATTTCTTTCAGTAAGTTATAGCCCTAGGTAAAATACCACAGACTTCTGAAACTTTATTTTTTCAACTGTTCCCCTTGTCTTTCCATTGTTGTATAACTTATTGTCAACTGAGTCTAAGATTTGCTGGCAACTAGTTATGAAATATGAATCATCTTTCAAGAAAAACTGTGACCTGGTTATGGGGAGGATGGGTTATCGTATAGTAAGGGTGCTAGCCTGGGGTTTGAGTGTCCCAGGTTCAGTTCTCTGCTCTGTGACAGAATTCCTGCATCACTGCGACCTTTAGCAAGCCACTTTTGCCCAGATTCTCAAAGGTATTTAGGTTGACTGCAGTGTTTGTGGTCAAGATTTCATTACTGTACTACAGAAATTTGCTTTAATGTGATGTAATTATGGACATGTTTGTGTCCACATTTAATCCAATTACCCCAAACTCCCAGTAAGTTTGAACTCTCTTGCTCAGTTAATATGGATGAGTTTATCTGTATTGGGTTAACTAATGGGTCTTGACTTCCTCCTACTGTTACAAAAGTAAATCATTTGGAGGCTTCCTTACATTTAGCCATATAGAAAAGGAGGGTGAGAACACCACCCTGAAATTGGTCGTGAGCCCTATCTTGAGAACCTGTGATGTAGATCAATTTTCACATACCTAATAAAATACCAGTAGCTGACCTGTGTCAGCTGACTTGGGCTCAGGCTCAGGCTATGGCTTCAAAAATAGCTGTGTAGACATTCAGACTTGGGCTGGAGCTCAGGGTCTGAAGCTGAGGAAGGAGAGTAGGCTTCAGATCCTGAGCTCTAGCCCAAGCCTAAAGCTCTACACAGCTATTTTTAGCACTGTAGAACTGACTCTGACGCCTGCTGTCATGGGCATCTGCTTGTTGTGTAAATATACACTAAGTGGCTCAGCTCTCCATCTGTAAAATGGGGATACTAATACAGTCCTACCTCACGGGGATGTTGTGAAGATAAATACATTAAAGTTTGTAAGGCATGTAGATACTGTGGTAATGGGGCAATATTAGTATCTGAAATAGTGACTATATTTTGTGAAAAGAAAAGAAGTACTTGTGGCACCTTAGAGACTAACAAATTTATTTGAGCATAAGCATCCGATGAAGTGAGCTGTAGCCACAAGTACTCCTTTTCTTTTTGTGAATACAGACTAACATGGCTGCTACTCTGAAACCTATATTTTGTGAGGAGATACTATCCTATTGCAAACTTTGACTGACCCTCCCATCCCCAAATTTTCCTCTAGCAGTAAGCGATCTAAACAGTGATCAGCTCTCAGGGCTGGTGCTTAACTGTGGCAAAATTGGACACAGGTAGGTATATTTTTACCTGGTTTTTGTGCCATCTTTTTATTTTGTAATTTTACATTGTGCATGAGTTATGGTAGGTATTCTCAATTCTCAAATATAAAGTAATAAATGGATGGAGAAAATTAGATGGGCATATAGTTATCTGTCAAATGTGCTATGTTAGATATGCATAGATGTACAGTAATACATCACACAAGTCTCCCACACAGTAGGGAGCTAATTTTTGGTAGTCTTAGAAGAAAGGCCAAGACGGGCTTGGAGACTGAGCTAAAATGTTGTTATAGGCAGAGCTGGTAGTGATACCCATAATTAAGGTTGCCTAACACATTTCATTTATAGACTCCCATCTCAGATGCTTATAACTTTGCCAAACTTCAACCATTCAGGCTGAAGTTTTCCACTCCAGGTATCTGCCTTTGACTGAATTCTTTTGGATCATTTCTGCAAAAATAGTTCAGCCATTTCTCAGAATAGGATGGGAGAAAAGATTGTTTTGCTAATGTTTAAAAATTCTTGCAATTATTTCACTGAGAAGTTCCCATGCCTCTGTGTTTTGGAACAGTGGCTTGAATTCTGGCAGCAGGATATTCCTGTTATTAGGGCTGTGCTTTTACTGTCTCAATGAACATTTGCCTAGGTTTTGACCTCACTCTACATCTCTGACAAATCTATCTGTACATGCTCAGTAGAGAATTAGTGTATGGCAGCTACATGATCCAAAGATTCATTTGTATTAGAGCTGCTCCATCCCAGGAGTGCAGGGCCGCGGCAGGACTTCTGGAACTGTGATTGCCAGGAGTAATTAGGGCCCATGTGATCCTCATTTTCTGGATGCCCAACTTGAGACCTTGGGGTCTGATTGTCAGGGGTGAAGGCAGACAGGGCTATTGGCAGGAGCTTGGGAGGTAGGAACTGAAGCCAGGCGTCAAAGTCAATATCAGGGTCAAGAGTCAAGTTTTGGGTCAGAGTCAGGGACTGAGTCAGGAATCAGGCTGAGGATCAATACCAGGTATCAGATTCCATGTTGGGGTTCTGAGGATTGATCGGCAGTTAGAATCCAAGTCAGAGCTGAGGTCAATACCAGCAGTTCAGAAGCAGGGCAGTCATAACACCTAATTAGGGATCCATATTGTTGCCTGGACACTGCCTGGTATGCCCCATGGGCTTATATAGGATCAAGGAGCCAATCAGAGATCGCTAAGACAACTGCAAGTCTGATTACTTAAGGCAGAACTTTCCATGGCGTGCAATCTCTGCAGATAGAGGGTCACATGGAGTGGCCAGGTTACAGCTGCTGCTGCGTGGCAGTGTGGGGATGTTGGTTGTCTGGTAGCCCTGCAGGCCTGCATTCAGGTCCTGCCAATCCTTACACTGATTTCCAGAAGTTCTGAGCACTCACAGCTACATCTGAAAAGTCAATGGGAGCTGTAATGTGCTGTCAAAAACTCTGAAAACTCAGGCCCCAAGCATCTTAAATTGGGCATCCAAAACTAGTGGAGAATTTTGGCCTTAATCTCTCTGTACTTTAGTTCCCACAAATTGGGAATAATAATGTCTCCTTACCTCAGAGGGGTTGGGTGAAAATAATTCATTAATGTTTGTGAAGCACTCTTATTAATTTCTTCACAAGCTTTTCTATGGTGCTATCACTATTGTATCATTCTGTTTATTTAGCGCAGGATTTGGATGCTGTGCACTACATAAGGCATAGGGCCACATTAAGTGAGTATTAAAAAAAAACCCAACAGTGAGCACCATCCATCCAAACAGTCTGGGACCATGTATTTAAAGACTATAACAATGCATGTGCACAAAGGGGGAGGTGGGAAGGGGAGGTGAATTAAAGTTGCACAGAGAACCTTAATTCTGGCATTCCTAACTTATGAGGGCTTGATTTTGCAACTTCAATGTCCTTCTACTGTAGGCTTTGTACGTTACATTTTTTTATATGTAATATCTACTATATCAGCTTCTCTATAAAACCAGAAACTTAATGTGTTCTACATATCTTTTACAAGTTGCTAATGGGTCATTAAATTACAGCATGGATAATAGATTACTTTCTTAGGGAGCATATTTCTAATTGCAGCATCACTTATAAATATAATACTCCCATCAAGCCCAGAGAGCAATGGTGTGTCTATGGCCAGATTGTGATTTCAGTTACACAGGAGGTAATTTGGAGTGACTCCATAGACAACCATGACATAATTTAGTAGAACTACTTTGGATTCCCACAAGTGTAAATGAGATCTGAAGCTCGTAGTCTTCCTAATATTTCTCTGTATTGAAGTAATCTTTGTCCCTATTCATTTCAATTGCCTTTCTGGGGCCTTTTTCTATTTCTTCTTTGTCTTTTTTGAGATGGGGAGTGTGACAGAGTGCTGAGACCTGGTGGGTGGGTCAGCCCTCTCATCATTGTAGCCTGAATTTTTCCCCAGTGATGACTGATTGAGGAAATAGGGAGGAATTAGCTAAACAGATAGGGAGGCTGGGTGAGTTAAGGAATTAATTAGTCCATCAGCTGACTAGCTTGATAAAAGGCAGAAAGGAAGCTTTGGGAAGAGAGGCCAGACAGGGAGTTCTAGCTAGCTGGGACCACATTGAAGGAGAGTCCAAGAAAGAGATCTCTCTTCTTTTCGGGGCCCTCATGAACAGGGTCTGAAGTTCATAGGGATTAGGACTGTTGTGTTGCACTATAGAGATGCTGGTGGAGAGGACTCAAATAAATTATACATAATGGCCACTAAAAGAAGAGAGTCTGAGGAGTTCCTGTGATGGCCAAGGAGGAGCGGCAACATGCACCGTGCCACAGGGTGATCACAATTGAGCATAGTGCGCTATGTCCGTCTGCTGGTGTGAATGGGCCTAGCTCCATTCTGGTTAATGCCACTGTGTCTATTTACACCAGTTGGGGATCTAGCCTAAGACTTAACGTTTATTTTACATTATAATGGAGGATGGATGAGCTCTCTTTGCCTAATTTTGATCTGATTTGCACATAGTTGGCTTTAGAGTTAGGCTGGTACTCCAACATTATTTAGGCTGTGTTTCACTTAGAGGAAATTATAGGCGGAGGCGGGAGGGTGAAAGGAGCAAAGAAGTGACAGAGGAAAGAACAATCCCACCAAAAAACAACCAAGGAATAAACAGGGTGAAAAATGGAGCAGAGAGTGGGCACAGTGGGGGAAAAAACAAAGACAGTAGGAAAAAGTGTATGTGTGCGTGCAGTATACATCCCATAAAGACCATCTGTTGTGCAAGTTTAGCTTTTGGGGGTTTCTCCTCTGTCATACATTCAGCTAGAAAAACATGTAAAACATGTTTATTTATTTTTTTTAAATCGAACCATTCTTGAAAAAACAGGGCTTTAAATTACAGAAAAATAAGGTCTGTGCAGTCAGACTAGTTTTGCAGACATAAACATTACTTTGAGAGGCTTGCAAAACCTGGAACTATGCAAGACTGACTCATTCCTAGTCATGATTCATTTTTGTATTATTCTCTAGTCCCATCTTAATACAGCCAAACATCTCATTCTCTCTCTCTCTTTTTTTTTATATATTTCCACTGCCCATTTGATCTCCACTGCATATCTTCATTCACCTATCTGCAGAGACAGCTAATGTCTTTGCTGAGTGGTTAAATCATCTTCAGAACCTGTCAATGCATGTAAGTAGTAGAAAAAGTAGCTTCTAACATGCATTATATTTCACTAATCTACACCAAATCACATTGCCATTTTATGTTGCCCACTTACCTAGCTTTGTTAGAATCCTGTAATTCTTCACAGTTTTCCCTAGTCTTGATGAAGCTCTGACTCTTTGTACCCTGATGACCTACTAACCCTGCTTCCTACTTCTCATGTGCTTAACATGTCTTGTTATTTATAAATATATTAAACCATACAGGGCCTGCTCTGGATCCCACTGAAGTCAATGGCAAAATTCCCATTGACTTCAATGAGTGCTGGTTTGGGCCCATACTTTTTAATGCAGTGTATGATAATGTATATTTATAAAAAAGAAAAGGAGTACTTGTGGCACCTTAGAGACTAACAAATTTATTTGAGCGTAAGCTTTCGTGAGCTACAGCTCACTTCATCTTTTTTGCGAATACAGACTAACATGGCTGCTACTCTGAAAAATGTATATTTATGTATCCCACACACTTGCTAGACTACAGACTGTATGTGAGTCCCTTAGGTGAATAGTCAATATAACTCTTTCTTCTATAGTCTATAGACTCTAGACTCTATAGAGTCTATAGTCTCTTTCTTCTTATGCCTGGTTTTCAGACAGCAGAGAGATCCCAGTTCTGTAGAATTCAAGGACTTCACTCTTTGTAATACTCCCTGCTGGACTTCGAAATCCATAAGGATGAAAACTGAGTTAATGTATTCAACCACTAGAAGGTTGTCTTAAAAACATCTTACAAAAGGCATCCCAATGTCATCGTTTTTTGAATCTGCTCAGTGATATTAATGTTCATTAGTGCATCTATTTCTTCCTTTGGTATGTTTTCCCCCCAACCCCCATCCTAATTAGCTCAGACCTGTTGGAATTGGCATTGGAGGAGGGTTGAGGCAGTTTGGCTTGGGATTTCTGTTTGGGGGGGAAGTTGTGAGGTAGGGTGAGAGTTTTAGCTCAATATTGCAACTGATGATTAGTAGGAGATGTGGGGAGGGAGAAATGTTGCTGCTTTGATAGTGGCAGTTAATTTTCATTGGGCTTTTAAATTTCTGCTGAAAGTGCAGAGGAGTGGTCAGTGTGTCTCGAAGATAGCTAGGAGTGCTGGTATCTCAGGACCTCTCCGTCTGCCTCTCCGCCCCCACGAACATGATACATGTCTATGGTGACCTAGAATCCTACTTTTGACGTCTCCAACTCAAGGAATATTTCCAACATACCTCTGAACAGCATACTAACCCACAGAAACCTTCCTACCAACACTACAAAAAGAAGGATTCTGTGTGGACTCCTCCTGAAGGTCGAAACAACAGATTGGAATTCTACACAGAGTGCTTCTGCCGACGTGCACAGGCTGAAATTGTGGAACAGCAGCATCACTTGCCCCATAACCTCAGCCGTGCAGAACACAATGCCATCCACAGCCTCAGGAACAACTCTGACATCACAATAAAAAAGGCTGACAAAGGAGGTGCTGTCATCATCATGAATAGAATGATAGAATCATAGAATATCAGGGTTGGAAGGGAGCTCAGGAGGTCATCTAGTCCAACCCCCTACTCAAAGCAGGACCAATCCCCAACTAAATCATCCCAGCCAGGGCTTTGTCAAGCCTGACCGTAAAAACTTCTAAGGAAGGAGATTCCACCACCTCCCTAGGTAACACATTCCAGTGTTTCACCACCCTCCTAGTGAAAAAGATTTTCCTAATATCCAACCTAAACCTCCCCCACTGCAACTTGAGACCATTACTTCTTGTTTTGTCATCTGCTACCACTGAGAACAGTCTAGATCCATCCTCTTTGGAACCCCCTTTCAGGTAGTTGAAAGCAGCTATCAAATCCCCCCTCATTCTTCTCTTCCGCAGACTAAACAATCCCAGTTCCCTAGGCCTCTCCTCATAAGTCATGTGTTCCAATCCCCTAATCATTTTTGTTGCCCTCCTCTGGACGTTTTCCAATTTTTCCATGTCCTTTTTGTAGTGTGGGGCCCAAAACTGCACAGAATACTCTAGATGAGGCCTCACCAATGTCGAATAGAGAGGAATGATCATGTCCCTCGATCTGCTGGCAATGCCCCTACTTATACATCCCAAAATGCCATTGGCCTTCTTGGCAACAACGACACACTGTTGACTCATATCCAGCTTCTCATCCACTGTAATCCCTAGGTCCTTTTCTGCAGAACTGCTGCCTAGCCATTTGGTCCCTAGTCTGTAGCGGTGCATGGGATTCTTCCGTCCTAAGTGCAGGACTCTGCACTTGTCCTTGTTGAACCGCATCAGATTTCTTTTGGCCCAATCCTCTAATTTGTCTAGGTCCCTCTATATCCGATCCCTACCCTCCAGCATATCTACTTCTCCTCCCAGTTTACTGTCATCTGGTCGGAATATGAATGAGAGGCTGCTAGGCAGCTCTCTAACACTACATTCTACAGGTCATTACCCTCTGATCCAAAAGAAACTACACCATCTGCTCAAGAAACTCCCTGAAAAAGCACAAAAACAAATCTGCAAAGACATACCCCTAGAACCCTGACCAGGGGTATTCTATCTGCTACCCAAGATCAATAAACCTGGAAATCCTGGACACCCCATCATCTCAGACATTGGCATCCTGACAGCAGGATTGTCTGGCGATGTAGACTCTCTCCTCAAGCCCTACACTACCAGCACTCCTAGCTATCTTCGAGACACTACTGACTTCCTGAGGAAACTACAATCCATTGGTGATCTTCCAGAAAACACCATCCTGGCCGCTATGGATGTAGAAGCCCTCTACACCAACATTCCACACAAAGATGGACTACAAGCCATCAGGAACAGTATCCCTGATAATGTCACGGCAAACCTGGTGGCTGAACTTTGTGACTTTGTCCTCACCCACAACTATTTCCCATTTGGGGACAATGTATTCAAGTCAGCGGCACTGCTATGGGTACCTGCATGGCCCCACAGTATGCCAACATTTTTATGGCTGACTTAGAACAACGCTTCCTCTGCTCTCATCCCCTAATGCCTCTATTCTACTTGCGCTACATTGATGACATCTTCATCATCTGGACCCATGGAAAAAAAGCCCTTGAGGATTTCCACCATGAGTTCAACAATTTCCATCCCACCATCAACCTCAGCCTGGACCAGTCCACAGAAGAGATCCACTTCCTGGACACTACAGTGCTAATAAGCGATGGTTACATAAACACCACCCTATACCGGAAACCTACTGACCGCTATACTTACCTACATGCCTCCAGCTTTTATCCAGACCACACCACACGATCCATTGTCTACAGCCAAGCTTTAAGATACAACCACATTTGCTCCAACCCCTCAGACAGAGATAAACACCTACAAGATCTCTATCAGGTGTTCTTACAATACAATACCTACCTGCTGAAGTGAAGAAACAGATTGACAGAACCAGAAGAGTACCCAGAAGTCACCCTACTACAGGACAGGTCCAACAAAGTAAGTAACAGAACGCCACTAACTGTCACCTTCAGCCCCCAACTAAAACCTCTCCAGCGCATCATCAAGGATCTACAACCTATCCTGAAGAACGATCCCTCACTCTCACAGATCTTGGGAGACAGGCCAGTCCTCGTTTACAGACAACCCCCTTAACCTGAAACAAATACTCACCAGCATCCACACACCACACAACAAAAACACTAACCCAGGAACCTATCCTTCCAATAAAGCCCATTGCCAACTCTGTCCACATAACTATTCAAGGGACACCATCATAGGACCTAATCACATCAGCCACACTATCAGAGGCTCGTTCACCTGCATATCTACCAATGTGATATATATACATCATGTGCCAGCAATGTCCTCTGCCATGTACATTGGTCAAACTGGACAGTCTCTACGCAAAAGAATAAATGGACACAAATCAGACGTCAAGAATGATAACATTCAAAAACCAGTCAGAGAACACTTCAGCCTCCCTGGACACTCAATTACAGACCTAAAAGTCACAATTATTCAACAAAAAAACTTCAAAACAGATTCCAACGAGAAACAGCAGAACTGGAATTAATCTGCAAACTGGACACCATTAAATTAGGCTTGAATAAAGACTGGGAGTGGATGAGTCATTACACTAACTAAAAACTATTTCCCCATGCTAATTTTCCCCCTACTGTTACTCACACCTTCTTGTCAACTGTTTGAAATGGGTCATCCTGATTATCACTACAAAAGTTTTTTTCTCTCCTGCTAATAGCCCACCTTAATTGATTGGTCTATTAAGAGTTGGTATGGCAACCCCCATTTTTTCATGTTCTTTGTGTGTGTATATATATATAGCTTCCTACTGCATTTTCCACTGCATGCATCTGATGAAGTAGGCTTCAGCCCATGAAAGCTTATGCTCAAATAAATTTGTTAGTCTCTAAGGTGCCACAAGTACTCTTCATTCTTTCTGCTGATACAGACTAACATGGCTACCATTCTGAAACCTGTGAACATTAAAGTAAATATTTCTTTTTGTAAATAGAAAGATGCTAGGAAGAATCTCATGTAATGGGACCGTCAGAAGCAGGGGATGGGAGGAAAGAGAATGGAGAAACTATCCCTCCACAAAGATGATTCTTACACTTCCTGGAACAATTCTGCAAAATCTGTCTTTGTGTTTTCTCTCCTTCACTGTGTCACCACTGATGGGTTGAATGTGATACCCTCAGAGCACATATCTTTTTATGTAATAACATGAGACATGAACCCTTCTGAGCAAAATTCATTCCTGGTGTAAATTCATTGAGCTTGATTCTAATCTCATTTGCATCAATTTTATACCGGTGAAATTTTACTGATTTTCAGTGGAGTTACTCATGATTTACATCACCCTGAATAAGAGGCCAATTTGACTTCAAGGGAACTACACCAGGAGTGAATTTGGTTCTGCATAGCTATGGAAAGGAAAATATTTGGTTATTTTAGACTTTTTATTTTTTAACACAAGAACTACAGAAACAGAACAGCCTGTTCCTGCACCAGGGTCCTGATGCAAGGTCCACCTAAGTCAACAGACTCCCATTGATTGATCTCAATGGGCATTGGACTGGGCCCTGGTTCTTGATCAGGAAAAATTCTACAGTGACTTGTGCTTGCTTGACTGTTTCACTCTTCGAAAAATTGTTTTGATCTGAGAAATGCTACTGCCTGCCTCCTTCCATCCTTCTGCACTGTGACCACAGCTACGCAAAAGCTCCTGAATTTCAACCATCTGCTCTCTCACTACACCAACAGGGAAAAAAATGTTTTCCAGGTGATTTTGGGATGGTTATATTTTATAGCAGCATAAAGAATTTTTAAAAATAACCCCCCAAAATAAATGTAAACAAATATAAGACAATACGTGCCACATTTTAATATGTGAATTACACAGTGTGAAAGGGAAGATGCTTTGGGGGCTAAGGCATGGGCTGGGACTCAGGATAGCTGAGTTCAATTTCTGTTTCTGCTGCAGACTTTGTGTGACCTTAAGGACCCCACTTAATCTCTCTCGGTTCATCAGTTCCCCTCAGCTGTGAAATGGGTATAATAATCTTTCCTTTGGCTGGGCTGCTTGTGCACCAGGGAAGTATGATTTTAAGCATTATTTTTCAGTCAAGTATAAATGAGGGAAATAGTAATATGTTGGATACCACTGACTAAATACTGTAAATACATTTTTATGTAGGAAATATTGAATATAAGCTATCAATGAACGATGACCTATTGCTCAGGTGACAAGCAATAAGCTGTTGCCCCATTGTTTATGTCTACAGCTGGTTGAAAAAACCCTGTAAACATTTCAAATTTGAAAACTTTTTTGCTTTAAATTTTGCTTTTGTTTAGTGCTCTGGCTCTTAGCAGTGCTGAGCACCTGCTGCTCCCACTGATTTAAACAGTAATTGCGTGCACTCAGCAGCACCAGAATCAGGCCACTTTAATGTAGGCACTTAAATATCAGTTGTGAATTTGAACATCTGGGCCTATGTGCATGTGATGTAAACTTACAATAGTGAGAAGTATTGTTTAAATTAGAATGCCAACAAAAATGGTTGGAGAGTTTTTGTTTTGTGCTTTTTTTTTTGCGGTGGGGTATTTTTTTGGGGTCCTATAGACTGTTCTATTATTTGTAGGTAGATGTCTGTTTTGCTTGGATTCTTTTTACTAGGGAAGAGGTTAAGAGTCAAGTTAAATAATTAGAAGTGGAATGACATTTGAAGTTTTGTTTTTCCTGCTGGACATGTGAATTCACTGAGTCTGCTGGTTTTGGGTTCTCTTCCTCTTTCTTTCTCCCCAAGCCCCACTCAGTCATGGTGTCTTACTGAGTCTATAAAGGTGAAGTAAAGTGCTTCTCAGAGATAGAATAGTAATTGATTGCTCAGCTCATGTATGCAGTTCAGGCTAAATATTTGTGTGTGTATATGATGCACTATCATTTGGCACCTATGTACAATGGTGACTGGCACAATATAGCTACATAGAAGGAGGAGTAAATTAGATTGCCTGGTGGTGAACATCATGGCATTGTCATTCTGTTGTATATGCTAACTCAGTATTAAAGTCAATAATAAGCATTACCACATGGTGGCAAGTAAATTTCACAGAGGCAGAGCCTTTGTCCTTTATTTGCTTACTAAGCATCATGGACATCCAGGGTACTATATGGACAATAATAATAATGGGATGACTGAACTTGTACCATTACATTTTGATCACATAATGGAGGGTAAATAACTCATGCTCCTGATGTATTGCTAGAATCTGACAGTGAGTGGGTGTTAATAGATGTGATTGTGAAAAATAACATGAGCTACTAGACAGACAAGTTTCTGGCTGGCATTCCCAGGATGGTTGTGGATCTCTGTAATATTTAGCAATTCAGCCAGTTGTGTAGTCTCTAATTACAGGGTTCTTGAAAACAGCATATTGTTGGTGCCGTAAACGAAGCACGTAGTGGTGAGGACAGCGTACCAGCTCTTTCAAATGGGTAATTAAAAAGTGAGAGCAGCAGAAAGAAGGACAATGAAATACTGAAATGGAATTGTTTGCACAGGGCATTAGAGAGGCTGATGAGTAAAACCAAACTACAAAATCTAAATGCAGTTTACAATTACATCTTGGATTCTGTTTATTATATATTCTTTCTCAGAGCAAAACCAACCTATTTTTTTAATATGAATGCTATTGAAACAAGCTTGATGTAGGACAATGTTTGTTGGTAGCATGTTCAGATAGTGTAAGGCAAACCAAACAAGTTTAAACATTTCTTCTAGAGCTGACTGTAGTAGGGACAGTAAATTCAGATTTAGATGAAATTAGATTATTTCAGATTTGAATATATATTCACACTTTTTTTTAAAATGGTCACTCATCTTGCTGTATAACTTCTCTAATTGTGATTAGAGGCATACAATTTATAAGCACTTCAGACCATAACAAATCCCATAAACATAAATCCCAAAACACAAATCCCAGAACATAAATCCCAGTTATGGCAATGTTGTAATTTAACATTGATATTATAAACAAAAAAACCCTCAAAGACTCTTTATTGTAAAGATGGTTGAATAGCTTGATAGAGCGAAGTGAAAGTCAGAATTTCTGTCCTGCAGGAACTTCTGATATTTCAATATTTGTTTTCATTCTAGGACAAAATAAAAGTTCCCCAAAAAATTCCATTCAGAAATTGTAAAATATTTTATTTTGTGTCAGTTTAACTTTAAAATGTACATGCCTATGGTGTCATCGTGCCTCATGGGAGTTGAAATCCAGGTAGCTCATGGCCCCTATTTTATGGGCCAGGCTCCCTGGCTGGACTATGTCTGCTATGATGCACCTGCAGTTATGTAACCGCCATGTCCCATTGAATATAGGGAAGACCACAATTATCACAGGAGATATGCCAGACCAGTTCTAATTATGAATAATATTAGTTTTGAATGTAGTCATTTTCTATTTGTGAATCACCCACAAACCTATTCTGATTTTCTTCTCAGGTGTCCACCAAAGCAGTTTAAATAAATAATTTTCAGACCATAAGCTGTTCATGAACAGTTCACTCCAAGTATTCACTATTTGCTCTTTACTTGGCTGCATAAATACATGGTGGCGTTTTTGCTGCCTCATTTGATGGCTGAAACTTTTTTAAACAGGAGAATAATGAATAACAAATGAGGCAGTTCTGGTACGACTTTTCTAAGAACTCTCATTCATCCTCAAATACCTGGCAATTGTCCCAATATACATGAGGAAAATTAGTAATATGATCTCACAAATCATTATTGAGCTGAAGTCCACACTTTTATTTCTCAAAATATTTGTGGACATTTTTATTAGTATTTGATCAAGTGTCTCTTGCACCAGTTTGTGATAGAAACTCTGATTCCCTGCCCCTTCTCCCTCCAGTTCCCACATTGTCACATTTGTGATCTATTGGGAGGAGAGAGCGAGCGAGCATTTTCCTGACTACAGACACTTTAATCAGTAGGGTATCTTTGAAATGAAGTATAACTGTACCTCTGAATTAACTGGATAGGTCTATCAGTCATGTGTCACCTCCCCTCCCCCAGGTTAAATTAGCTAAAAACATTTTGTCTGACTTCAGTAGTTTGGAAAAACGTGCATCATTAGGGTATTGTGAATGAATGGTTGGGCATTCATTGAACTCCTGCTGGACGATTAAGAGTTGAAGGCTGTGCCAAACAGCCTTGGAAAAGTTATTTCCCTTGATTTGAATTAAGATTTTGGATTTGTAGTGTGATCACGATCTCACAAGATACTAATGACCTTCACAAGGGTAATATACACAAGGCAAATATAATACTCCTCCTTGCCCATGGGATGTAAAGAGGTTGGAACCCTGGATCATGAGCATCAAAGCACAACCTTAGCTACTTTGATGCTACTGTCTGTCCATAATAGAAACATACGGACCAAAATGTTCAAACTTAGGTGGCTACAGTTAAGTCAGCTAAGTCCATATTTGGAGTCTAGCCTTCTCTTGATGAATACATTTAACTCCAGTGGCATTATTATTATTATTATTTTATTAATAAACAATACCATATTTGTGTAGAGTGTTCTATGTACTAAAACCTTTGGGCACTTGACAGAATGTAACTAAAAATATAATTAAAGAATATACAACATAACCCAGTACAATCTGAAATGGGCGTGAGAACAAAAATGAGCACTTGACCACCTCAGGCAAGAAAGTAAAACAGCCACCCACAGTAAACGAGATTTTTTGCATCTGCATCAAGGGCTCCATCTTGCACCATTCAAATCAGTGGGAGTTTTTTCATTCACTTGAATAGAGCAGGATCGAGCCCCAGGTAAAGAGTAGAATAGGTCTGTGTTACTTGAGTGATGTCAGCTGTAGTTGTGTACCCTGAGTTTCTAATGAACTGGATTATAGTACCACTGTATTTTAGGCTTCCTGCTTCCTTTAGTTAGATAGAGGTCTTAGTGTTGGATCTCTCTGTGTTGACACCAGGAGTACACAAGACACTTCTTCCTCTGAGACTGGAGACCAATATTAATGTTACCTCACAGTACAACCAAACTCTGTGCAGCCGAGTGGGTAAAGGGTCTGTGGTGTTTTATATTTCTTTCTGTATTTATTCCATCAACCTCCTGTTATCTCATCTGATAAAATAATCAGGCTCATCAAAATCCTACTCCTGATTGAGGGACAGATTTTTCAAGAGAGTTCTGGGCCAGAGCTTTAAAAATGCTTTAGCCACCTAAATAAGGGCCACCTTTCCAAAAGATCTCAGTGCATTGAATATTTGGCCACTTATTTTGATGCCTAAGTAAGAGCAGGGCCAGCTCTACCATTTTTGCTGCCCCAAGCAGTGAAAAAAACAGCGGAATGAAGAAGCTGCCACCGAATTGCCGCCGCAGTGGAAACTCTACTGCCCCTTTCTGACTGCTGCCCCAAGCACCTGCTTGGAACGTTGGTGCCTGGAGCTGGCCCTGAGTAAGAGGCAGGAGCTAAACTGTTCTGAAAATTGTTTCCTTGTCGTAGTACTTTTATAATCTGAGCAGGTCTTTTTAAGGTTCTCAGGTCCTCTGTTATGTAACCCAAATTCTTTCACGGTGAGACTGCTCCAGCAAAGTTCTTCAGTATTGCTACTAGTTTGCTGGTTCTCTCCCTGGCTTTTCTGGATAGCTGCACTGTGCAAATTGCCAAGTTATCACAAACACCAGCTCCAACTTCCTTCAATCACAACTGCTTAGCTTCTACTGGTTAACCAGCCATCACCTTCCTCCATTCTCTTTCAAAGAAGGGCATACTGTAGCAGATCAAAGCAAAATAACATCAGTGCCACATAATAAAAAGGCACAAAGAACACAAAGCTTGAATTAATTCAATACAGGAAGAGTGCATAAGAATTCCTAGTGCATTTAAGAGAATAAAAGCAAGATCATTAGAAGAAGGCCTTTGGTGTGGTCACTTCTGTTGAGAATTAGTCTAACATAAGTATTGTTGTTGTCTATACTTGTTCTGTAATAGCTCCACCCCATTCATGTGTTTAGGAGAATGGATCAAAGTGAGCTAGAAGAGATATAAAGTTTATAAAAACATAACTCATATGTTTAACTCATAAGTATAACTTTGCTTATACTTTCCTCAGCGCCTGAGGCAGAGGTATTGATCATAAAGCAACCGAAACTAGTTAAATGCTTTTTGTCTTCTTTAAGTTTGCAGATTGCATTATTGTAAGTGTTCAATGGAAAAAACTCTGATGATGATTCATAGAGCACAGTACAAAGGAAAGACTGAAAGAACCAAGTTGTTTTAATAAAACAAATGCTGTGAAACTGGGATTCAAATTGTATTGAATCTTTCAGATGCTCCAAAAAAACCCCAACCAACCAACCAAACAAACCCAACCCATTATCTTGTTTAGCATTTTTCTCCTAAGCATCAATTTGAATGACAACTATATAAACTTTTGTTTTAAAAGAAAACCCAATGAAAACTCCTCTTAATGAAGAGCCAATATACTTCATGCCTGTTATCTGAACCTGTTCATGGCTAAACAGGACTGATTAATGTGTCTCTTATAAAATTGCTTTCTTTGGGTGCACCATGCATGCTCTAGGCCATCTACATCACTTAAACCCAGTGTCAGACCTACATTATAGGTGAAATTAGCTCCTGTGCTTTTTCACAACCTAAGTCTTATTTTGAGGGCTTGAGTGGGACTTCAGAGATGCACAGACTTTGGGTGGGCCATTTGTACAGGGGTAATGTCATCCTAAATGAATATATATTATTCAAATAACTATATATTATATATCAGGGATCGGCAACCTTTGGCACACGGCCCATCAGAGAAAGCCGCTGTCGGGTCGGGACAGTTTGTTTACCTGCAGCGTCTGCAGGTTTGGCTGATTGCAGCTCCCATTGTCTGCGATTTGTGCTCCAGGCCACTGGGGGCTGCAAGAAGCGGCATGGGCCAAATATCTTTAACATTAGGAGAATAAATACTAACAATGACACCAAACAGAAAATTCTGATCAGTCCCTCATATTCACCAAATGCCATAATACAAAAACAAGGGCTCATCTGATGATAATTAATGGCAGGTAAATGTAATCAAATAAAAACAATACTTAGTAGCATAGCACATAGTCTTCCTGTGCAGTTACCACAGTAGTAGATCATAGTATCGGATGCTGTTGCTGAATTTATAAAGGTGGTAGATAATCGTAGAAATATAGGGCTGGAAGGGATCTCAAGAAGTCATCAAGTGCAGCACCCTGCATTGAGCCATAAAGAAGCCCCACATGTGCTTCCCAGGTCATGCACATGAAACTCAGACTCATTATATTCAAATGTTCTTATTCATTGTATTGCTTCCAGGAATGGCAGCCTTGTTGCTGTCTGGTTGTTTGAACAAAATTAAATTCTGAAGGCTTTTAAAGGGCTGTCCAGTTAACACTGAATTTGTGGTCATTGGTACAATGTAGTGATATTAAGCGATAAAACATACTAACCTTAATGAGTTAGCTCTTTGAAAACATATTGTATAAATAATTTGGGGATTATTTTGGACTCCATGCTTCTTGTACCTAACAATAGTGCCATCACTGTCTGCTCAGTGTTTTTCCATTCCAAGAATATTGCCAAGTTAAAGCAACCATTCTCTGTACAGGTTTCAGAGTAGCAGCCGTGTTAGTCTGTATTCGCAAAAAGAAAAGGAGTACTTGTGGCACCTTATAGACTAACAAATTTATTAGAGCATAAGCTTTCGTGAGCTACAGCTCACTTCATCGGATGCATCCGATGAAGTGAGCTGTAGCTCACGAAAGCTTATGCTCTAATAAATTTGTTAGTCTATAAGGTGCCACAAGTACTCATTCTCTGTACAGAGATTCAAGTGCTCCATACAAGCAGACTTAAATTTGATTAACAGATGGAAAGCCTACTGCCTTTTCCAAAATGGCTATGCTATATACCATCTTTAGTGATCTTAGATCTGTGGGTTAGATTAGATCTTACGTTTTTCATAGGGGATAACTTTAAAGATCATGATAGGGTGTCTGTCTTTCTTTTAGTTCTATAGACCATACTTTTGGCCTGTGGGGCCCTAATCTTCAGAGATGCTAACCATCTACAGCTCCCAGTGGCTTCAGCTGGAGTTATTGGTGCTCAGCATCATCTGTGACAATGAGACCCCTTGTGACTAGGCCTTCTCCAATTATTCTCTTGCCATCTGGAGCTCTTGGTGCAGGACTCTGTTATAAAACACATTTTAACTTAAGAAAATAACATTTGGCAGTGAGTTGGCAGCAAGAGCCCTGTGTTGCCAGAATGTGTGTTCACTGTGTGGGAGGCTCAGATAGCACTTGGTTAAATCCTCTTTTTTTTCTGAATTCCCTGAGGTCTGTTCATTTCTATTGGTGACGAGTAACTAAGCCATCTCTAAGGTGACTAATCTTGTTAACTTGCAGGAGGGAACATGGGCATCTATAATTGGCAAATGGACTTCAGTTTTATAAAGGCAGCTGTTCATTTCCAGAATCCTCCTCCTTTAGTTTTTACAATACAATGAGAATGTCATTTAATAAGGTACATCTTCCTGCCCCTTATCATAGTGACTGGTTCTCAACGGCTGAACACAATGTGCAAAATATTCGTCTATCCTATCTACTGTACCACTGCTAATTGTTGTATCCACTTGTCTCTAGTTCTTCATATTCAAAAATTAGACCTCACCTCACTCATTACACAAGATCTCAGCCCAAGTTATCTCTGTCTGGCCCAAGTTATCTCTGTCTTCTCTCTACATTAAAAGTTTTCCTGTACAGACAGGTATTCCTGTCTATGCTGTGTGAGAAAGCAAGACTGAAGTATAAATTTCCGCAAAAGGTGTTCACAGAACATTCCCTTTTTGCTGGCCTGCCACACACCCTTTGAGATACTACATTTATTTTCTGAGCTCCTTGGAGTACTTTTAGTTATGGCGACTGTTTTCCCAGCATAGTTTCTCATGTATTTAGCTAGAAAGATGCAACTTGTTTAGCAATCTTTTTAAAAATTCTTCTTGAGTTCCCTTCTATGTATATATGTTGGACATTTATTTTCCCAAACTGGCTTCTATAGTATGAGGAAATAATTAGCTTATGCATATTCAGTGCTGGATTAAACCATTTTATGTCCTTGTGCAAGATAAAAACTGGGGACCCCTCACTTTTACTCAAAATTGACCCTACTGCCTCTCCCCCATTACTCCCCTTCCTGGTCATGAGGGAGGGGAGGCTGGGGCAAACCTGAGTGGTGTTGTGACCCCATGCGACAGCTTGTAATGCCACTCTCAAAACCGGTAGTTGGTGGCCCTTTTGAGATGGGAGCCAAGTGGACATTGGTTAATCCAGGTCTGCATATTCTCTCAGTGCTGACCAGTTGACTCTGGTGTCCATTTCACTGTCCTTATGTTTCTTATTTAGCAATCATTTTTTCTTCTTTCCAGTTGCACTCAGAGGTTTTCCTATAGAGCACATGGTACAGAGATGATGGCATGGATATATTAGCAGAGAACATAGTTATAAAGAGTAAAAGTTTCAAAATATCCATGTGATTTAGAAGTCTAAGTCCCATTCAACTTCAATATAATTTTGGCTCATAAAATCCCCTAAGCTTTTTTGAAAATGTTATCATTTAATAACTGAGTCCTCTGTTAATATGTCCAAGTTAAATTGAACATAACTACCAAGTCATTTTGGCACTTTTGAAAACTTTACCCAAAGACTCTATTTTTCATGTACAATAGTTTCATTAAGTGGCCCAGTTGTGGATCTCATGTAATATCTGTCCAAGATTTTTAAGAAAGGTACATATCTGTCATTTATGCCTTTGGAATTCCCTTACAAGGCTCCTCAATCCATCTCTAGGCACTCACCTAATTTGCAGAAATGTTGAGCACCCATTGAGCTGCTGGGTGCTCAGCACTTTTGAAACTCAGAGATTTAGGAACATAAATGTAGGTTCCTAGGTTGGAATTTCCAAAGACTAAAGATGTTGGGTGTGGGTTTGGGGCACCTAATTCCCTTAAGTACCTTCAAAAATCTTGCAAAATGACAGGTTTCAGAGAAGCAGCCATGTTAGTCTATAATCGCAAAAAGAAAAGGAGTACTTGTGGCACCTTAGAGACTAACAAATTTATTTGAGCATAAGCTTTCCTGAGCTACAGCTCACTTCATCAGATGCATTCAGTGGAAAATACAGTGGGGGAGATTTATATACACACAGAGAGAACATGAAACAATGGGTTTTATCATGCACACTGTAAGGAGAGTGATCGCTTAAGATGAGCTATTACCAGCAGGAAGGCGGGGGGAAGAAAAGCTTTTGTGGTGATAATTAAGGTGGGCCATTTCCAGCAGTTGACAAGAACGTCTGAGGAACAGTGGGGGGGGGGGGGGAAATGGAGGGGGGGAAATACCCTGGGGAAATAGTTTTACTTTGTGTAATGACCCATCCACTCCCAGTCTCTATTCAAGCCTAAATTAATTGTATCCAGTTTGCAAATTAATTCCAATTCAGCAGTCTCTCACTGGAGTCTGTTTTTGAAGTTTTTTTGTGGAAGAATAGCCACTCTCAGGTCTGTAATCGAGTAACCAGAGAGACTGAAGTGTTCTCTGACTGGTTTTTGAATGTTATCATTCTTGACGTCTGATTTGTGTCCATTCATTCTTTTACGTAGAGACTGTCCAGTTTGACCAATGTACATGGCAGAGGGTCATTGCTGGCATATGATGGCATATATCACATTGGTAGATGCACAGGTGAACGAGCCTCTGATAGTGTGGCTGATGTGATTAGGCCCTATGATGGTGTCCCCTGAATAGATATGTGGACAGAGTTGGCAACGGGCTTTGTTGCAAGGATAGGTTCCTGGGTTAGTGGTTCTGTTGTGTGGTGTGTGGTTGCTGGTGAGTATTTGCTTCAGGTTGGGGGGCTGTCTGTAAGCAAGGACTGGCCTGTCTCCCAAGATCTGTGAGAGTGATTGGTCATCCTTCAGGATAGGTTGTAGATCCTTGATGATGCATTAGAGAGATTTTAGTTGGGGGCTGAAGGTGATGGCTAGTGGCTTTCTATTATTTTCTTTGTTGGGCCTGTCCTGTAGTGACTTCTGGGTACTCTTCTGGCTCTATCAATCTGTTTCTTCACTTCAGCTGGTGGGTATTGTAGTTGTAAGAATGCTTGATAGAGATCTTGTAGGTGTTTATCTCTGTCTGAGGGTTGGAGCAAATGTGGTTGTATCGTAGAGCTTGGCTGTAGACAATGGACCGTGTGGTGTAATCTGGGTGAAAGTTGGAGGCATGTAGGTAGGAATAGTGGTCAGTAGGTTTCCGGTATAGGGTGGTGTTTATGTAACCATCGCTTATTAGCACTGTAGTGTCCAGGAAGTGGATCTCTTCTGTGGACTGGTCCAGGCTGAGGTTGATGGTGGGATGGAAATTGTTGAAATCATGGTGGAATTCCTCAAGGGCTTCTTTTCCATGGGTCCAGATGATGAAGATGTCATCAATGTAGCGCAAGTAGAGTAGGGACATTAGGGAACGAGAGCTGAGGAAGCATTGTTCTAAGTCAGCCATAAAAATGTTGGCATACTGTGAGGTCATGCGGGTACCCATCGCAGTGCCGCTGATTTGAAGGTATACATTGTCCCCAAATGTGAAATAGTTATGGGTGAGGACAAAGTCACAAAGTTCAGCCACCAGGTTAGCCGTGACATTATTGGGGATACTCTTCCTGATGGCTTGAGGTCCATCTTTGTGTGGAATGTGTAGAGGGCTTCTACATCCATAGTGGCCAGGATGGAGTTTTCAGGAAGATCACCGATGCATTGTAGTTTCCTCAGGAAGTCAGTGGTGTCTTGAAGATAGCTGGGAGTGCTGGCCTGAGGAGGGAGTCTACATAGCCAGACAATCCTGCTGTCAGGGTGCCAATGCCTAAGATGATGGGGCGTCCAGGATTTCCAGGTTTATGGATCTTGGGTAGCAGATAGAATACCCTAGGTCGGGGTTCCAGGTGTGTGTCTGTGCGGATTTGTTCTTGTGCTTTTTCAGGGAGTTTCTTGAGCAAATGCTGTAGTTTCTTTTGGTTACCTTCAGTGGGATCAGAAGATAATGGCTTGTGGAAAGTGGTGTTGGAGAGCTGCCTAGTAGCCTCTTGTTCATATTCCGACCTATTCATGATGACGACAGCACCTCCTTTGTCAGCCTTTTAGATTATGATGTCAGAGTTGTTCCTGAGGCTGTGGATGGCATTGTGTTCTGCACGGCTGAGGTTATGGGGCAAGTGATGGTGCTTTTCCACAATTTCAGCCCGTGCATGTCGGTGGAAGCACTCTATGTAGAAGTCCAGTCTGTTGTTTCGACCTTCAGGAGGAGTCCACCCAGAATCCTTCTTTTTGTATTGTTGGTAGGAAGGTCTCTGTGGGTTAGTATGTTGTTCAGAGGTATGTTGGAAATATTCCTTGAGTCAGAGACGTCGAAAATTGGATTCTAGGTCACCACAGAACTGTATCATGTTCGTGGGGGTGGAGGGGCAAAAGAAGAGGCCCCGAGATAGGACAGATTCTTCTGCTGGGCTAAGAGTATAGTTGGATAGATTAACAATATTGCTGGGTGGGTTAAGGGAACCACTATTGTGGCCCCTTGTGGCATGAAGTAGTTTAGATAGTTTAGTGTCCTTTTTCTTGTGTAGAGAAGCAAAGTGTGTATTATAAATGGCTTGTTTAGTTTTTGTAAAGTCCAGCCACGAGGAAGTTTGTGTGGAAGGTTGGTTCTTTATGAGAGTATCCAGTTTTGAGAGCTCATTCTTAATCTTTCCCTGTTTGCTGTAGAGGATGTTGATCAGATGGTTCTGGAGTTTCTTTGAGAGTGTGTGGCACAAGCTGTCAGCATAGTCTGTGTGGTGAGTAGATTGTAATGGATTTTTTACCTTCAGTCCTTTTGGTATGATGTCCATCTGTTTGCATTTGAAGAGGAAGATGATGTCTGTCTGTATCTGTATGAGTTTTTTCATGAAGTTGATAGATTTCCACTCTATACGGCTAAAATCGGTGCCTTGCATAATGACAGGTTTCAGAGTAGCAGCCGTGTTAGTCTGTATTCGCAAAAAGAAAAGGAGTACTTGTGGCACCTTAGAGACTAACAAATTTATTTGAGCATAAGCTTTCATGTATGTGCCAGCAATGCCCCTCTGCCATGTACATTGGTCAAACTGGACAGTCTCTATGTAAAAGAATAAATGGACACAAATCAGACGTCAAGAATTATAACATTCAAAAACCAGTCGGAGAACACTTCAATCTCTCTGGTCACTCGATTACAGACCTGGGAGTGGCTATTCTTCAACAAAAAAACTTCAAAACCAGACTCCAGTGAGAGACTGCTGAATTGGAATTAATTTGCAAACTGGATACAATTAACTTAGGCTTGACTAGAGACTGAGAGTGGATGGGTCATTACACAAAGTAAAACTATTTCCCCATGTTATTTCCCCCCCTCTACCCTCCCCACTGTTCCTCAGACGTTCTTGTCAACTGTTGGAAATGGCCCACCTTGATTATCACCACAAAAGGTTTTCTCCCCCCCACCCCTTCCTGCTGGTAATAGCTCATGTCAGCGATCACTCTCCTTACAGTGTGTATGATAAAACCCATTGTTTCATGTTCTCTGTGTGTGTATATAAATCTCCCCACTGTATTTTCCACTGAATGCATCTGATAAAGTGAGCTGTAGCTCAGGAAAGCTTATGCTCAAATAAATTTCTTAGTCTCTAAGGCGCCACAAGTACTCCTTTTCTTTTTTCAAAAATCTTGAGAGTCAACAGGTTTAACTGAATTAGGAAAATCTGATTCTTCCTTCTACTCCTGCCAGCACATCCATTAGACTGATCAAGCACCATTGGTCCAGCTATTTCAGAATATGAATATAGTATTCATCCAAATTAGGACTTATGAATTAACCAAACACCCTAATAAAATGACTGGCAATGTTTCCTGAAACATGTTAATGCTCATCATCCATGTGCGCAGCAGAAGAGCAGATGTTAGCGCTGGTTGGTGGTCTAGTCAGAGAGCATCTTGCATTTTAGCTCTTTCATAGCCCATATTCTTACAGGCCTTTGGAGACTGCAGCATTTGGCACAACTTTTGAGATTTCAAGATGTTCCGATATTTATTTATTGAGCACCACTGGGTGTACTTGGCAATGTACAAAATGGAGCTTACGCTCTAATGGCTCTATAGTGCCGTTTCAGCACAGCCCTACTCTAGGAGTAGTGTGGAGCTGCACGACCCTAGTAGGAGACCTTGGGCAAAATTCCTCCTGGAGTTTCTCAGTGTTGCACACCTTCTGCTACACTCCCTTAGGGGATGCAGCAAGCTCACTCTGCGTTCTCAGCCAGCTCTACTGGTTGGTGAATAGGGTGCAACATTCCCATGGCTTGGCCTCCTTTCCACCATCCCATCCCACTTTGAGGTGTTTGGCAAGCACAGGGCACATAGAAGAATCTGTCAGTGGGCTCCCAGGAGTGCAAGAAAAGCAATTGTGCCTGGCTACAAAACAGATGTGCAAGAAACAAAACTGTTTGTCTCTTCCTCCCCTGCTGTCCTCCTTCTCCGATACCTATGATATTGCTATACGGATTAGAAACCTGTACCCTCCTACAAGCAGATTTGAAGCACCCAGAGGCATTCCACGTGTGCTCTTAGTGCCAACACTTGAGCATAAAATGGTTTGGCTTTGTGCAGTGTGTCAGTTTCACAAAGATCTGGCCTCCCTTTAGTTGCTCATCGTATCCCAAAGTGGCATTGCATGCTCTTCAGCCATGTTGCTAGGATGGACCAAAACACCCCAGCATACCATGCTCTCAAACTCTTCTTTGACACATAAAGGGGTCCACACTCTGAGCCCACTTCGTGCTGCACATGGGGCCACTCCAGAGACTTGTGGATTTGCAGGACTGAGTGAGATGTGGAAACTTCGCTACATTAAACTTGGTGTGACGCCATCACCTGTGGTCACTCTGGCTAGCACAACAGTCCTTAGTAGACTGTGTGTGTGTGTGTGTGTGTGTGTGTCTCAAATAGTGCACAATCAACCCACATAATCACCTGTTTAAGCTATCAGAAATGCCTGGCTTGATGGTGTCCTATTTTATAACATTCTAACTTAAATGAGAATTGAGGGCTCTTGGTACCTGGAGAGATCTAAACTCATAGGAATGGAGCTCACCATGATTGGGATGATTATTTCTGGGCAGTGATATAAGGTGGACAACATGCAGCTGGCACAGTTAAGATCTTAAGAAATAAAGAACCTGTTTTTATGCATACATCCTTAACCACAAAAAATGAGGGAAGAAAAAGGTTGTATACCATCAGTGATTTTTTTTCTGGATACAGGGCCAGATCCTCAGCTGGTATAAATCAATTTATATAAATAAATTTATACCAGCTGGAGAATTTGCCTAAGAATGCTTTTCAGAGTTTCCCAGCATCTGTCTACTTTTATTTTTGTTCCCAAAGAGACACATGAGGGGAAGAAAATGGGACAGTCAACAGAAAAGGGGGGAAAAAAGGGACCTTAAATACAAAGTACACCTATTCCTAATTTTTAAATCACTCTTTCTAAGTGGGCCTGGTGCAACTTTCTTAGAATTCCTGAGTATGTGAATCTGGTCTCTAGCATCTCTTTGTTTCCAGATACCTGAATACACAGTGAGCACTCGCTCAAAGATATAGAGTAGAATGGATATTCTTACTCTTTCCTTATGTCCCAATATTCATTTATATATGAGTCTCTATGTATTTATGTTTGAATGCTATGTTCTGGTAGGTTCCAATTCTGGAAAACACTTAAGCATGGGTTTTAGCCTGTTCCTATTTAAGATAGCACTTAAGCATATGCCTAAATCCCACTGACTTTAAAGTAAAGCATATGTTTAAGTGCTGTCCTGAATAAGGATGATTTCCTGAGTCAGGGCTTAGAAAGAAACAGGAAAATTATATGTATCCCTTTGTGGGGTTTTGTCAAGACAAGAAAAATAGAGGAACAGGAAAATGGAAGTAAATTTAACCTGTGAATTTAATACATCTGTGACCCTAAGAGCATCCCAGTGTCAGAGGGCAAGGGGTTCACTTGTGTCAGGTAGTTAGTTTCAGCTGGCCTGACCAGTTCATTGTACCCCAATTCACTTATGTCATAATCTCTATCTAATATGTGTCAAGTAAGGTATCATTGGAAAATCAATAGCACACTGATCATTAATATTCTTGCATGTTATATGTATGGTAAAATCCCAAATGTGGGACTAAAAAATATGTTTGAACCAGACAAATCTGGGAGTGGGTAAACAGGTATTTTCCAGACAAAGGAAAGGCCAATGTCTCCATCCAGGTGCAATCATGGACAATTGGCAATGACAGTCAAGTGGCCATTCATTGGCATATGCGAGGCTGCAGGGACAAATCAATTTGCATTATAGCAGCAGGGAAGAAACCAGCATGGAACCTTCTCCATCAGACTCCATGGCACCTTTTCTCAAAGCAGAAGCTGTGGATACACTTCAAAAGGATACACTTCAAAAGTTCACTGGATTATAGGACAGAGAGGCAAAGAACCCTGAGTTATCTTTCACCTAAGACAAAAGATCTGAGCACTTCAGACTTTGTGGGAGATCCTGACTGAGGTGGGGATCAGCCATCTTGCTGGAATGAGGTGTGGTAAGAATCTTACCTTGAACCAAGATTGTAGTGTTTTTAAGTCTTAGTCACTAGAAAGCATTTTTCACTTTTATTTTTGTAATGGTTTCTGACTTTATCCTTTATACCTGATCTCACTTAAAATCTTTCCCTTTTTGCTTAAATAATCTTGGTTTACTTTTATTCTAATTGAACCCCACACTGTGGTTGACTTGAAGTGATTATTAACTCCAGTTAAAGCATCAAGCTGCTGTGCTTTTATCTCTTTAAAGGCACAGTGGACCTTATTATTCCTTTGAATGTTGCAGGAAAGGGCTGAACATTCCAGGCAGATAGTTTTGAGGAAAATTAGGACTGGAGGTGTGTTGGGATCATTTGCCCAGTAACTGAGGCTGGTGGAGACCTGAGTGGGGCTGTGGTATAACAAGCAGGTTGCTGCAGTCAGAGTTGCTGAACCAGGGCTGCTCAACACACAGACACACAGTGCATGCTTGTATGCTGTCTGGGAGTATTCATACAGGGAGCTACAGCAGCAGAGAATTTAAAGGCACTCAGGGTTACCAGACAAGTGATAACACAACCTCTCACTGGTCTGGGTGGAACCCCAAATCATGACAACATCTTAGTGCTGAGATCTGATGGGAGCAGTCTCACATTTTTCTCTCAGATCTGCTGACTGGTTGTACCAAAGTTCCTCTTGCATGCTGTTGTGCAAACATACAATCAGTTAAGTGTTTTTTTTAATGGAAGCTTCCTGCTTACACCCTTCCCGGCATGTGTAATAATTCCACAGAAAAAGTGTGGGATGCTATGGTGCAATTCTCCTCTCTCAATGAATAGAGCGCTCCATTTATTAATATGTGTTCACGTCTATCTATGAAAATTCCACTTCACTGACAAAGGGCTCTTTAGATCCCTCCCCTCCTAACTGTAGTCATCCATATGTCAGACATATGTGATAGCATATTGTGCATATTTTTGTAGTTCATAATAATGTGTGGAGTCACCCATAGTTGCAACATAGCATTATAGCATCATCCCCATTCATAGGCAAATAAAGATGGGGTATTAATCTTAACTGTGAGTTCCTTGTGCTGCTATTGTTCTTGGTAGTTGGTAAATAGTGTACAATACAATAGGATGTAGATGGTCCATATAAACCAGTGACAGATTGTGAAATACTCCTCATATAGAAATCAATTTCTCTAAAACAAGAGGGCCGTGCCAGTCATGGTTTGTCTGGTCCTGTGGGACCAGATGTATGTCCAATTATGTGCAGAGCCACACGCTAACTAATACTGGCTGGGGTTCTTTTGCCTGGTCAGGTATTATAGATATGGATTCCAGAGTAACGTTTCATCTCTGGATCCAAACTCCCCCAGAACTTAAGGTGGTTTGGATCCAGCATTTGGTTCGTTCCATTACAGAGGTGGCAACTGGCTGCCCAGATTATATCAGAATGTTACCTCTTCCAAATTTGGGAGCTGGAGCTGGAGCTGTTTTGGTTCAGGTCCATCTCCAACCATAATACAAACCTGGTCAGATCTGATTATTGCCTGTTGTCATTCAGTTTCTTATTTGTGGTTGGCTGATGGGTGTGTGTGTGTGTGCAGAAACCAAGAGCCTGATTCCCCTCTTGACGTGGTCTGAGGCAGGAGTAATCTGATTGATGACTGTGGAGTTATATCGAAGTGAAATGAACGTGCTGAATCAGGCCCAAGGTGTGCAGTTAAAATTCCAGTGCACAACTGAAGCATCTTCTTTATTTGCTCATAAGCTTGTATGAACACCCACAATTGCACACCCACACACAGTTCTCGCCTAAAACCTCCTGCTTTCTAAAGAACTAAGGGTTTATTTTTTTACTCTTATCTATTTTTCTTGTCACCACACAACAGTACACTCCTTCACTAAAGATCATTTAAGTTCACAAGACAAGTTTGCCTCTGGTGTAACTCCACTGACTTCAATGCAATTACACCAGGGAGAGTCTTGGCACGACAAGAATTACAGCCTTCAGGTACATGGACAGTATAATGATAGTCTTTCCATGCATAACATTTGCACAATGCTTTCTTGGAAGTACTAATTAATTTGTTATACTTCAAACATTCCAACCAATGACATAATGCTCTGCATAATTAACTCTATTAACTGTTAGTCTGAAAAACCTCATCGATAAACCCCTAATCTGACTATGTATGGAGGCTTTTCTGACAAAACACTCTGTGGTTTTTGAAGGAAGAAAGCTATTGGATAGATGATTTTGATGTAGTTGCCACCAATCACTTAAAAAGAGTGCGGTTTCCTAGTTTTGAGAAGTCTAAGATCTGGTCTATAATACAGACCTATATTGGTATAACTGCATTGCTCAGAGGTATGAAAAATCCACACCCCCGAGTGGCACAGTTTTACTGACCTAACCTCCCCATCTCTTGGGGAGATGGATTAACTACGCTGATGGGAGACCTCTCTCCCATCGGCTTAGAGGGTCTTCTTTGAAGCACTACAGCAGCACGGCAGTGTAGACTTGCCCTAAGTGTTCACAAGAGTACTTACTTAGTCCAGGAGTTCAATTGTCCCTCACCTCAAATTCCTTCCCATCTATGTCACTCAAACTCCTCCTTACCTTTCATTGTTATTTCTGGGCCAGGTTCAGCACACTGGTGAATCTACTCCCACCATCCTCATTTACAGTTCATGGATAATTCCCCAAAAGCATCTGGTTCCCTGTCCCTACCACAGATAAGGAAAGCTGCAATTTGCACCAATGGAGAATACCTACCTTTGAAGCTCCCCTAGTGAAAATTGTAAAATTCCTTGTCTACTTGGTGCAAACCATTTGCTGGCTGTTGAAATCGAACCTAATCGAACCTTCCATGATAGACAAGGTCTTAACTTTTGAGTCTCCTTTGATGTGTAGCAGATCAGTTGCTACCTGCCTACTGCATATTACTTTTTTACTCATTATTCAGCCATTGCTTCAGTGGTACCATGGATTTAGTTAGATATAGTCATTGCACTTGTCTTAAGCTCTAGGCACTCTTGACAAGGGAAACTTTTCTTCCATTCGGTTCTTTTCCTGAATGTATTAAACTAGTTTCTTAATTTAAAATATTCTCATAAAGGGGATTTCAGTCTCCCTGATTCCTTCTCAGTTCAAGCCCTGCTTTCATCCTGTCAGAAGTGGCAATCCAAGTGGAAAATATATATATAAACCTTAGGGATAGAGTCTGGATTATGATACACTCCAGGGGCCTTTATGTCCAGCAAATGATGAATGGATCCTTCTGATATAGTGTTTCATCTGTAACAGAGGTAATGTTGATAATATTCTTCAGCTTACTGGTTATATTTAAGACCAGAATGTGCAAGAGAAACACAATAGAAACTGCCAACAAATAGAAATGACACTGGGGGGAGGAGGGGAGGTATTTATTTATCTAAGACCTGATTTATTTATTTACTTGTTCAAGGCCTGTGAGGGATGTTCTGATGAGAGAAGACAACCAAAACTTCCTATCAAGTCTCTAATGGTCAGTTTCCAATGGAGCTCAGTCATAACTTAAATCTGCATCTCCCACATAGTGCAAAAACCCAGTGAACCCACCTGCCTTCCCTCAGCATGAATCTGCTCTTGGCTACAGATAGTGAGGTTGGTGAAGTTAAGTACACTATAGACCTCACTACACCAGCTTTAGTTAAACAGATCTATTGATTCTATTGGCCAGCATCATCTGTTTGTATCTAGTTGGATTTGAATGATCAAAACTGTTTTTATTGCATGGGTGAACCAACCAAACCTGCTATAAGCTATACCCTCTCTACAGTAAAATATAATGATATCTTATATACCTCATACAGTAGGATAGTTTATACTGAGTATTTAATGTTTTTACAGTGGCTTTATTTTTTGGCGTTCCCATCTATTTTCTTCCTTTTGAAATTAGGAGTTCGCTTCCTCTTTGTCTCCTTAGGTTTTAGAACAATAAAGCTCAAGGGTTCTCTGTTTATACAGCCCTATATTTTTCTTTGCTCTTGATTTCAGAAAAACATACAGCTGTTGATATCCACCTCTAAATTTAAAAAGCACAGGAATACCCCTGTGGTCCCCAGATAAGCACACACTTTTGTTCATCCTTCTGTTTCTTTGAAGTGTTTATAGGTCTCCTGTTGAGCAGTTAAATATATCCTGTGATATGATGTGATTTAAACTGATTTACCTACTGTGATGTGCTGCCAATCTTTTAACAAAGGGGAATCCCATAAACTCTATGTAGCAGGGTTGCATGATTCATACTTGTAAGGAGTTCTGAGGGACAGGGGGAATCTGTCATTTATTCCTCATTTAAACAAAAAAGATTGACTCATAATCAGTGATGTTCTCCTCTCAAGAGTTGGCTTCCACTCCCCACCCTATTTCTCTCATTGGTTCCCAGTCGCAGTTGTGATCCTGGCTCAGGCAGTCCCTGCCTCCCCATTAGGCCCAGCTCCCAATCTCCTTGCCCAGCAAGTCCTAGCCTATCTATTCTCCTTCGGCTTACAGTCCCACTCTTTTTACTCAACAGTTCCAGCCTCCCATTCCTCCTGGTTTCCAGTCCGAGCCTTTCCTCCCATCAACTTCTAGACCCAGTCCTAGCCTCGCCAGACTTTTTGTCCCAATGTACTCCTTCCCCTCCCTCCTGGTCTGACTCCTATTCCTTTTGCATTCAAACCAGGCAGCTTCCTCCTGCATGATCCTGGAGCGCCAGCAGGGCAGCCACTGATAGTATAGGAGTGACATGCTCCCTGGTGTCAGTTCTGGTGCCCAGCCCCATCCTTGCCTGGAGCAGCTGGGCACAGCAATTACAGGGAAAATCTGGCTTTGCTCCTCTATCCCTGGGCTGCAACATGCTCAATCACTCTATGTAGATGGGGCACATGCAGGCCAGTCACCACTAGGAGCACTAAGGGGATGGAGTATGCCCAGAGAGGACCAAATCTTCAGTGATTTTAGTTGCTAAACTATAAAGTCTACTGAGTATGTGAGGATGCTGATTTTTCATAGGCATATAAAATTTGGGTGGATTTTCATGGGACAGGAAACAGCACATCTTTGACACAAAGATCAGCTCTTCCTCCTTTCCCCGCCAAATTGCAAGTCCCGGCTCCAAAGCATGGGAGGGCTAGAGCTTTTAAAATGAAAACAGTGCCAGCATTGTTTAAAATGAGCAGAACAAATTATTCCCCCCTAGACTGGTTCTTGGACATAACTGACATATTTTGGCTAAAATTTCCCCAAAGAATTCAGGCTGACCCAGATATCCATCATGGAAAACTTCAAGCCCAATTGGATAAAGTTGGCAAAGTTATAAGCGACTGAAAACAGGGTCTTATAATGGGAAATGTCAGGCAGCATTAATAGGCAGTGCTATCAGCCCCACCTATGAGAGAGACCTTTTAAGGAGCTCACGGGACACCTTCCTCAGTACCCAACACATGATTCAATCTAGTGTATTGCAAAGGGAATATACTCTTTCTCACTGCAGAAGGAGCTTTGGGGATAAAAGTCATCTTTGGCAGAGATGATTTACTATATTCAGGCCATGGGTGAACTCAAGCAAAAGCTGTGAAACCACCTCAACCCTCCCTTCTCGAACACTGTACTACGTCATTATTTTAAACAAAGAGACACTGCCCCATATTTGGTTTATGTGATCCAGAGAGCAAGGGAAAGTGTGAGAGAGCCAATAGTCTAGGTTTCATATTTGCTACTGCTGGAGCCATGCTGACCAGAATGGTGTTGGGTCATTTGTTTGCCAATGTAGCCCAGTGGGCTAGTTTGCCTTTGTTATATTCACTGCTACTGTAGACCAGTGGGCTAGATTTTCTATTATATTTACTGATTTGCATTATATTCAGCAGTAATGCAAGAAACCTATAGACTTGTATCTTATAAGACATTAGCTTCAGCAAGTTAGCATAAGGCTTGAGGCCTATGGACTTTGAACAGATAAACAGCCCAACAGAAAATTCCAAGTATTTGGGGAGCTGAAAATAGAGGTTAAGGGGAAGTTCTGACCACTGGTACATAGGTACATGATTAAAACACAAAAATGTCCTGCCAGTAGCATGACCAGATGTCCCAGTTTTATAGGAACAGGCCCAATTTTTGAGTCTTTTTCTTATATAGGCTCCTATTACCCCCCACCCCCATCCTGATTTTTCACATTTGCTGTCTGGTGACCCTACCTGCCAACGAACTGACATAGATAACATGACATACGTCTAAGGGTAAACTGCTTGCTTGCATATATATCTTTTCATATACATTTTTTATTTTCTTATGGGTTTAATTATTTGTTTTATTATAATAGGTTTATATTAGAGTGTATTTTGGCTGTAACACAAGGGACCTGCAGGCCACATCCTGTATGTTGAGCTAAGGCAAACTTAGCATACATATGTTTGGGACTTTTCACCTAGATAGATGAGCTAAAGCATAAGGTCCATATATGACTGCGACCTTTAACACAGAGGATGTGTTGAAGTAGGTTGACACAGGGGGTTTCCTAAGTTCATACTCTTTTTAAACTTAACAAGTACATCACAACTTGGAACTTGGAAAGAACTGAAATAACCAATTAGGACAGAAATAACAAATGTGATACCTAACCACAAGAGGCCATGGTAACGAGAACCTGTTTGATGAGAAGTGACGCTGTTGCTTGTCAAGGTTGAGTACCACTAGCTTACAATATGATGCTGTTCATCCCTTTTGTGCACTAATGCACTATTCCAGCAAGCACTTATGCAGATGCCTATCTTTAAGCATAGGAATAGTTCCTTTGACTTCCATGGTCTTTGAATCGGGCCTTACTAGAATTGTTCAGCTTTCTTTCCTATTCCTTGTGCCTTACGCATTCATGAGGGGCTTGAGCCTGAAGGTGCTGAACTCATTCCACTTCTATTTCACACACCGCTTATAGGCAAAAGAAAAAAAAGCCACTTCCTCTTACTACCTCTATGTCAGGGTATAATGTAAACCTGCTCTCATTTCAGTTTTTAATTTTTGTTGCACTCCTATGTAATTTTCCTTTGAGTCTCATGGGCTGGAGGGAGCAGGAGTAATTGTAGTAGTAAATATTTATTTTATGGAAGCACCAGAAGGCTTGAATCAGGATTGAGGCCCATTGTGCTGGGCATTATACAAACATGGAAAAGAGACAATCATTGTCCTGAAGGGCTAGTCTAGTCTGTATAGGTTCTTATGCCATGCTCACCACAGTAGTATATGAGGGTTTGCAATCTAAAGACACAATCAGAAAAGTGAGTAAGGGATGTGGACACAACATCCAAGCAACTGAATCTGGGGAAGAATTGACACTGCTTTCTTAGTTACATGTATTGTAGGTTGGTTGGTTTGTTTTTGTTTTAAATTGGGGTTAGAGATAGGGAAAACAGGAGAAGGGGAAGAGGAATAGTGACATCTCGTTGCCTGTCTAATCACGATCAGCAGACTGGATTTTGTTGGCATCATGGTGAGGTTTGAAGGAGGATAAGGTAGCAGACGAAAACACTAATTCTGTCTTCTCTACCTCTATTGCTCATCTTCAATATTTTCTTCAAGATTCCTGCCAACACTTAAACACTTAAGTGAACTTAAAATAGTTAGTTATTTTGGGAACCTGTAATCATTTGCTTTTCTGAAATCCTAAGATTACCCCAGGGTCCTGTCCTTACTTCTAGCATTTCTTTAATCTGTTATAATACAAGGTGTCTAACGTACAACACATAATATCTCTATACTGTCTACTTATCTTTGGTCCATCAGTAGAATGCATTCAATAGACATGAGCCCAGTTTTGCAGATGTTTGCATCTGAGTCAAATGACAGGTTTCAGAGTAGCAGCCGTGTTAGTCTGTATTCGCAAAAAGAAAAGGAGTACTTGTGGCACCTTAGAGACTAACAAATTTATTTGAGCATAAGCTTTCATGAGCTACAGCTCACTTCATCGGGTGCATTCAGTGGAAAATACAGTGGGGAGATTTATATACACAGAGAACATGAAACAATGGGTATTACCATATACACTGTAACCAGAGTGATCACTTAAGGTGAGCTATTACCAGCAGGAGAGTGTGTGTGTGGGGGGGAATCTTTTGTAGTGATAATCAAGGTGGGCCATTTCCAGCAGTTGATAAGAATGTCTGAGGAACAGTGGGGGGGGGGGGGGAATAAACATGGGGAAATAGTTTTACTTTGTGTAATGACCCATCAACTCCCAGTCTCTATTCAAGCCTAAATTAATTGTATCCAGTTTGCAAATTAATTCCAATTCAGCAGTCTCTCGCTGGAGTCTGTTTTTGAAGATTTTTTTGTTGAAGTATTGCCGCTCTCAGGTCTGTACTTGAGTGACCAGAGAGATAGAAGTGTTCTCCGACTGGTTTTTTGAATGTTATCATTCTTGACGTCTGATTTGTGTCCATTTATTCTTTTACGTAGAGACTATCCAGTTTGACCAATGTACATGGCAGAGGGGCATTGCTGGCACATGATGGCATATATCATATTGGTAGATGTGCAGGTGAACAAGCCTCTGATAGTGTGGCTGATGCGATTAGGCCCTATGATGGTGTCCCCTGAATAGATATGTGGACAGATTTGCCAACGGGCTTTGTTGCAAGGATAAGTTCCTGGGTTAGAGGTTCTGTTGTGTGGTGTGTGGTTGCTGGTGAGTATTTGCTTCAGGTTGGGGGGCTGTCTGTAAGCAAGGATTGTACTGTCTCCCAAGATCTGTGAGAGTGATGGGTCATCCTTCAGGATAGGTTGTAGATCCTTGATGATGCGTTGGAGAGTCAAAGGAATTATTTTGAAAGAAAAAGAAATCCTTTCTGGCAGAGAACTACTGAAAAGCATTGGCTCAGGATTTTCTGGCTCTGGCTGGACTCTTTCTACGAAATGGTGTTATAATATCATACCTAAAATATAGTAACTTGGCAATTGATGGAAAAGCTTATTGTAGAGCTTAAAGAACATTCATCAGGCACATTTAATTGATTTCTGTAAAGGAGACCTTTACAAAGCAAATATAATTATTAATCTCATTAGTGCTTCAGTTAATATACCTAAATTATGTTTGGATACCAATATATCAAGCAAATATTTGTACAAGATATGCATTTCATTAAGTACTCAGCTGTAATGTACAAACTAACATCTTTGACAGCAAGATCTTTGTTCTCTAAAGTTATACTTTATGGCTGAGATTTTCCAATATAAATGTTTAGAGTTAGGCTCCTAAATAGGTGATGTGATTTTCAAAAGTCCT
Organism: Dermochelys coriacea; assembly: GCF_009764565.3. NCBI lineage: Eukaryota > Metazoa > Chordata > Testudines > Dermochelyidae > Dermochelys > Dermochelys coriacea. Next base: position 122,136,289 of record NC_050069.1, on the reverse strand, counting down.
GAGCACACAACAGCTCCTGTTGAATTCATGCACTTATATTTGGTACCTCATATGGCAGATTGCGAGCTCTTGCAAACTGGTCACTCCGTGGCATAGTCTAGTGAACAAGTCTTTCAGAGATTGCTACCATTCAACTTCTAGTTTCACTGTTTCCCCCCAATCCTGAATGCCACCATTGAGCTTCCAGTGGACAATGAGCATATGAAAAATATTTGCATAAAATCATGTCCTAGGCCCCAATCCTGCAATGATGACCACTTGAGCATACCTCTGCACCAACTCAGAGCCCCATTGCGATCAGAGCTTAGGGCTTGATCTTGCACTCACTAAAGTCAGTACTATAGCTCTAGTCGATTTCAGTTCTGTACGAACAGGCCCATAGTGAATAGTTGGCTAATTCTAGCTCAACCACGGTGGCAAGATAACTGCTTAAACATCAAGGTATTGAACTGCCCATGTCTGAGGTCACTGTAATATAAGACCATTCTGCATGGGATTGTGTAAGTGTGAATGTGTGTTGATTCTGACTAGTAGGCATGTGATGGGGATGAAGAAGAGAAAGTGGGGAGCTACACTTAGGGGGTTCCTGTGAAGGTGCTCCATTATCTCTTATTATTGCTGCTATAGAAAGGTCCCAGGCACAAATATTTGGGACGATTCAGATTCAGGGGTTTGCCTCAAAGCCCTCTCAGTTTGATGGGAGTCTTGCAGTGGCAGACTAGATATGATACCACCCTAAGGTGGTAATTGCTTGAAGGTTATGAATTAATATGGGGAAAACTAGCTGAATTGCGAATCTAACGGTATTATTATACCATATATTTAATATAATTGGGAGGCTGTGATAGGCTAATTGTGTATTTCAATTTCCATACATTACATGTAGAGATAAAAATGAGATATAAAACCACGCTTTGTTAAGATTAATTTGATTACAGACTTTGTGTAACCTATGAAAACACTTCACTGTGATGCAATTTTTGGAATAAGGGGACATTTTGAGATTAAAATCCATACATTTTTAAAAACATTTACCTACTGCTTGTTGTAAATAAATTTGAACAACTTAGATTATTCAAATAGAAATATTATTTTTTAAAAAATCGACTCTTCCTTTTCCCTATTTGTCTTCCTTTACTTTTTTGCATTTTTTTCAGTTTAGACAATGAAACAGACTAGTCATTATCTGTCTCTTATTTAAGAATGAGTTTCTAGTCAATATCACTTTCAGATTCTTATACCTTTAATTCAAAGCCCTGGTCTACACTAGGCGTTGAGGTCGAATTTAGCAGCGTTAAATCGATGTAACCCTGCACCCGTCCACATGACGAAGCCCTTTTTTTCAACTTAAAGGGCTCTTAAAATCGATTTCCTTACTCCACCCCCGACAAGGGGATTAGCGCTGAAATCCGTTTTGCTGGGTCGAATCTGGGGTACTGTGGATGCAATTAGATGGTATTGGCCTCCAGGAGCTATCCCAGAGTGCTCTATTGTGACCGCTCTGGACAGCACTCTCAACTCAGATGCACTGACCAGGTAGACAGGGAAAGGCCCGCGAACTTTTGAATTTCAATTTCCTGTTTGGCCAGTGTGGCAAGCTGCAGGTGACCATACAGAGCTCATCAGCAGAGGTGACCATGCAGAGCTCATCAGTAGAGGTGACCATGGTGGAGTCCCAGAATCGCAAAAGAGCTCCAGCATGGACCGAAAGGGAGGTACGGGATCTGATCGCTGTATGGGGAGAAGAATCCGTGCTATCAGAACTACGTTCCAGTTTTTGAAATGCCAAAACATTTGTGAAAATCTCCAGGGCATGAAGGACAGAGGCCATAATAGGGACCCGAAGCAGTGCCGCGTGAAACTTAAGGAGCTGAGGCAAGCCTACCAGAAAACCAGAGAGGCCAACGGCTGCTCCGGGTCAGATCCCCAAACATGCTGCTTCTATGATGAGCTGCGTGCCATTTTAGGGGGTTCAGCCACCACTACCCCAGTCGTGTTGTTTGACTCCTTCAATGGAGATGGAGGCAACACGGAAGCAGGTTTTGGGGACGAGGAAGACGATGATGAGGAGGTTGTAGATAGCTCACAGCAAACAAGCGGACAAACCAGTTTTCCCAACAGCCAGGAACTGTTTCTCATCCTGGACCTGGAGCCAGTACCCTCCGAACCCACCCAGGGCTGCCTCCCAGACCCACCAGGTGGAGAAGGGACCTCTGGTGAGTATAGCTTTTAAAATACTATACAAGGTTTAAAAGCCAGCATGTTTAATGATTAATTTGCCCTGGCATTCATGGCTCTCCTGGATATACTCCCAAAGCCTTTGCAAAAGGTTTCTGGGGAGGGCAGCCTTATTCCATCCACCATGGTAGGACACTTTACCACTCCATGCCAGTAGCATGTACTCAAGAATCATTGTAGAACAAAGCATTGCAGTGTATGTTTGCTGGCGTTCAAACAACATTCGTTCTTTATCTCTCTATATTATCCTCAGGAGAGTGATATCATTCATGGTCACCTGGTTGAAATAGGATGCTCTTCTTAAGGGGACATTCAGAGGTGGCCGTTCCTGCTGGGCTGTTTGCCTATGGCTGAACAGAAATGTTCCCCGCTGTTAGCCACGCAGTGTGGGGAGGCAAAATGCGACCTTGTAACGAAAGCACATGTGCTATGTATGTAATGTTAACAGCAAGGTTTACTGTGAAAGAGTGTACCCATTGTTCTATAAAATTTGTCTTTTCAAAATTTGTCCCTTTTTTTTCTCCACCAGCTGCATGTGTTTCAAGGATCACAGGATCTTCTCCTTCCCAGAGGCTAGCAAAGATTAGAAGGTGAAAAAAATGCACTCACGATGAAATGTTCTCTGAGCTCATGCTGTCCTCCCACACTGACAAAGCACAGACGAATGCATGGAGGCAGACAATGTCAGAGTGCACGAAAGCACAAAATGACCAGGAGGAGAGGTGGTGGACTGAAGAGAGTAAGTGGTGGGCTGAAGAGAGGGCTGAAGCTGAAAAGTGGCGACAGCGTGATGAGAGGAGGCAGGATTCAATGCTGAGGCTGCTGGAGGATCAAACTAATATGCTCCAACGTATGGTTGAGCTGCAGGAAAGGCAACAGGAGCACAGACTGCCGCTACAGCCCCTGTGTAACCAACCACCGTCCTCCCCAAATTCCATGGCCTCCTCACCCAGACGCCCAAGAACACGGTGGAAGGGCCTCCGGCCACCCAGCCACTCCACCCCAGAGGATTGCCCAAGTAACAGAAGACTGGCATTCAATAAGTTTTAAACTTTTAAAGTGCTGCGTGGCCTTGTCCTTCCCTCCTCCATCACCCCTCCTGGGCTACCTTGGTAATTATCCTCCTATTTGTGTGATGAATTAATAAAGAATGCATGAATGTGAAGCAACAATGACTTTATTGCCTCTGCAAGCGGTGATCGAAGGGAGGTGGGGAGGGTGGTTAGCTTACAGGGAAGTAGAGTGAACCAAGGGGCGGGGCGTTTCATCAAGGAGAAACAAATAGAACTTTCACACCGTAGCCTGGCCGGTCATGAAACTGGTTTTCAAAGCTTCTCTGATGAGCACCGCACCCTCCTGTGCTCTTCTAACTGCCCTGGTGTCTGGCTGTGGGTAACCAGCAGCCAGGCGATTTGCCTCAACCTCCCACCCCGCCATAAACGTCTCCCCCTTACTCTCACAGATATTGTGTATCGCACGGTAAGCAGTAATAACAGTGGGAATATTGGTTTTGCTGAGGTCTAACCGAGCCAGTAAACTGCACCAGCGTGCTTTTAAACATCCAAATGCACATTCTACTACCATTCTGCACTTGCTCAGCCTATAGTTGAACAGCTCCTGACTACTTTCCAGGCTGCCTATGTAAGGTTTCATAAGCCATGGCATTAAGGGGTAGCTGGGTCCCCAAGGAAAACTGTAGGCATTTCAACATCCCCAGTGGTTATTTTCTGGTCTGGGAAGAAAGTCCCTTTCTGCAGCTTTTGAAACAGACCAGAGTTTCTGAAGATGCAAGCTTCATGTATCTTTCCCGGCCATCCCACGTTGATGTTGGTGAAACCCCTTGTAATCCACAAGTGCTTGCAGCACTATTGAAAAGTACCCCTTGCGGTTTATGTACTCGCTGGCTTGGTGCTCCGGTGCCAAGATAGGGATATGGGTTCCGTCTATGGCCCCATCACAGTTAGGGAATCCCATTGCAGCAAAGCCATCCACTATGACCTGCACATTTCCCAGGGTCACTACCCTTGATATCGGAAGATCTTTGATTGTGTTGGCTACTTGCATCACAACAGCCCCCACAGTAGATTTGCCCACTCTAAATTGATTCCTGACTAACAGGTAGCTGTCTGGAATTGCAAGCTTCCGCAGGGCTATTGCTACTCGCTTCTCAACTGTGAGGACTGCTCTCATCTTGGTATTCTTGCGCCTGAAGGCAGGGGAAAGCATGTCACAAAGTTCCATGAAAGTGCCCTTACACATGTGAAAGTTTCGCAGCCACTGGGAATCGTCCCAGACCTGCAACACTATGGGGTCCCCCCAGTCTGTGCTTGTTTCCCGAGCCCAGAATCGGCATTCCACTGCATGAACCTGCCTCATTAGCACCATGATGCCCACATTGGCAGGGCCCGTGCTTTGAGAGAAGTCTGTGTCCATGTTCTCATCACTCTCATCACCGCACTGACATTGTCTACTCACCCAGTTTCGCTTTGCCAGGTTCTGGTGCTGCATATACTGCTGGATAATGCGTGTGGTGTTTAATGTGTTCCTAATTGCCAAAGTGATCTGAGCGGGCTCCATGCTTGCCGTGGTATGGCGTCTGCACAGAAAAAAGGTGCGGAACGATTGTCTGCTGTTTCCCTGACGGAGGGAGGGGTGACTGATTATATGTCTTACAGGGTTTGCTTACAGGACATTAAAATCAACAAAGGGGGTGGCTTTGCGAGAAACTGAATGGCCGCCTCAAAGATAGAACTCAAAACCTCAAGGATAGAACTCAAAACTGGGTTTATCAGGCCGTTGATTTCACAAAGGGAGGGAGGGAGGAGAAAATGAATACAAAACAAATCTGGTCTATTTCTTGTTTTGAGCCACTTCATCTATCTTTATACATCTTGCTGGTAGCAGACTGTACAGTACGACCATCGTACTAGCCATCGTCACCTCCTGGGTGCTCGGCAGAAGACGGTGCAGTATGACTACTGGCCATCGTCTTCTGCTAGCTGCAGATTAAAAGACAGTGCACTGCCGGTAGGACTCAATCGCCATGAGACGAAACAAGGGAAATGACCTGGCTGAGTCACTCCCATATTTGCCCAGGCGTCCGGTTAAAAGAGCACCCAGGATTACATTGACGACAGCTACCAGTCATACTGCACTGTCTGCTGCCAAAAGGCAATAAACTGCTGCTGTGTAGCAATGCAGTACCATGTCCGCCAGCACCCAGGAGACATATGGTGACGGTTAGCTGAGCGGGCTCCATGCTTGCCGTGGTATGGCGTCTGCACAAGTAACTCAAGAAAAAAGGCGCAAAACGATGGTCTGCCCTTGCTTTTACGGAGGGAGGGAGGGAACAGGGGCCTGACGATATGTACCAGAACCACCTGCGACAATGTTTTAGCCCCATCAGATACTGGGATTTCTACCCAGAATTCAAATGGGCGGTGGAGACTGCGGGAACTGTGGGATAGCTACTTACAGTGCAAAGCTCTGGAAGTCGACTGTTGCCTCGGTACTGTGGACACAGTCTGCCGACCACAGCAATAAGAGCATTTGTATGGGGATACACACACACTCGACTGTATAAAAACGCTTTCTACAAAACCAACTTCTATAAATTCGACCTAATTTCATAGTGTAGACATACCCAAAGCTGCAGACTGCATGGGTATCTGTGTGTTTCATAAGACAAAATTGAATTGGAATGGGGAAAAATCAGGGAAACACTTCTGCAGTTGTAGGTTTTGCCAAAGCTTGTTTTATAAAACCAAAAATTTGACATGACAATGCCTCTTTAATTTGAGCAATCTGTTACTCATAACTGAAAAGGAGCTTGCTGGAGAGGACTCAGATGGGCTGAAGCTCACTATTGTCTATTTAGCTACTAGAATTTAGCTTTAGTATTTAGCTACTTCTGTAAAATTCCTTGTGGAGTGGTGGTTTCTAAGCCATTAGTTTGATTAGCTGTTTGGGAGTCAATTTCCCTTTCTGTGCTGTCTTGCAGGGGGATCACTAATTGAAAACAGTTATTTGATTCAAACTGGTTGTGTGCTAGTACAAGTGGTGCACTGTCACTTTAAATATTGAAGTTACTGCTCTTTCAGTGTAATTGCTATTTACTGGCAATTCTTCATTTTGAGTTTTACTAAGCACATGTGGGAATTTTAAATTGGATAAATGAAAAACTCTAATTGGCTATCATAGTACTCAACTATAAATACACCTGGGCAAGGGATTTAAGGGTCTCCCATCCCATTTGTGAAAGAATGGGGGAAAGCTAGTGCAGGGAAGAGATTTAACTATTAATGAAGAGTAGGAAAGTGTTGTAAAGGGGACTAACTACTTGAGGAATGTATGAACGTGTCTTGGCTAATTTTGAACCCACGCTAACACTGTGGGTGTGAACATTCCACTCAGACTCCAGTGTTACTGGGTTTGGCCTCTGCTAGGAGAGACAGAGAAAAGAGACAGAGGAAACAATCCAGGGAAAAAATAGAGTGAACAGTAATACAGGGAAACTTGAAAAAAGGATCAGAGATGGGGGAGAAGAGGGAAAAATTGTAATGGAAAAAATAAATTCAGTAAATACACTGTGTGTAGGACCCTCCCCTTTTGCTAGCCTGGTTGCTGGTGGGAGAAGCTCTTCTAACCTAAATGATTAGAAAAGCTTTCGTCTGGCCTCCAAAATATAAAGATTGAAATTAATCTGCCTTAGAAAACCATGAGTTTAAATTAGATGGCAGTGGAGTTTGCAGATTTGCCTGGAGTCTTCTCAAAATAGTTAGAAATTTTCAGAAACTCCAGCTTCAGAAGGATCACCCATCTCTGGCAATGACTTCCTACTCTAGTATCTTAACTGTAGTCTGATCAGTTTGATTGTACTTTTTATACAGGGGATCTCTGGGTTGGCACTGCAGGTTACAATGGTCTTATTACATTTTCCTCTCATTGTCACATTTGTGATTATGTACAATTGATGTTTTAGTTCCCTGCCTGGGTCTTCAAATGATTTTTCTGAACGTTCTTGGGACACCTTAGTATTATTTAATTTTCTGCAGTGGTAGCTGTTGATTAACACTTAGGACCTGATCATTTCCCTAATGTCTAGTTCAATCTATCTAGGTACTTGCATAGCCTTCCCATAGTATCTGAGCACTTCACAATCATTAATGAATTTGTCATTACAACACTCCTGTAAGGTAGGGAGGCATTACCCCCATTTTACAGAAGGGGGACTGGGAACAGGATAGATTAAGGCTGTTGCCTGAGATCCCATAGGAAATCTATAGCAGAGCTAGGAATTGGATCTGGATCTCTTGAGGCCCAATCAAGTGCCTTAGACCAGCATTTCTCAGGCTGGGGTCTGTGGACCCTTGGGGGTCTTCGAGGGTTCTCCGGAGGTCCGCGGACCCCGGTGATCAATTCCTCCCCCTCCCTCCCAGTGCCTCCTGCATGCTGGGGGACAGCTGATCCTCAGCGTGCAGAAGGCACCGGGTGGGAGGAGGAGGAGCAGGGATGGGGTGCGCTCAGGGGACTGGGTGGAAAGAGGCATGGAAGAGAGGGGAAGGGGTGGAGCAGGGGTGTGAAGAGGTGGGATGGGGGTGGAGCCTTGGGGGAAGGGATGGAGTGGGGGCAGGACCTGGGGCTGAGTGGGGGGACTTAGGGATCCCCAAAATTTTTAAAATCAAAATGGGGGTCCTCAGGTTTCTAAAGTTTGAGAACTGCTGCCCTAGACCATTTTTGCTGAAGCTAAAAAAAAATTCAGTCTGAGGCAAACCACAGCAGGGGAATTTTCACCCCAATGCGTTGAAGTTTGATATACTTATAAGTAACTGAAAACAGGGTTGTAGAATGGGAAATGTTGGGAAATCTTAACTACAGGCAGTGCTACCAGCATTTTCCTCCTGTAATTGCCAAAGTGCACTGCATAGGAGGATAAATCTCACTTTCTTCATTTTCCAGATGAGGAAGTTGATGTACAGAGAAATGAAGTGACTCATCTAAGGTCAAACAGCAAATCATTGGTAGAGATGAGACTAGACCCAAGGCCCCCTGAATCCTAGTTCAATGCTGTATCCACTGGGCCACATGAAAATAATGCACTAACTAATGTCTAGTATACCTCTGTATGCACACAGACTATGAATTATTTTGTATTAGTTGCCATACTCTGTGCAAATATTCAATGAAGCCCTGTTGCAGTGCATAGGCTCAAGGACACCAATTTATTTCCTGACTTTTCTCTGATTTAATAATCTCATTTTTAGTATTTACATTACCACGTAGGGGTGGAGTCATGTAATTTGGAAGAGCCAACCATAAGGATGTGGAGGAAAGGTGGGAGGAATAATAAGAGACCAGAATGTTTGCATCAGGAGATCTTTAATGAACTGAAAATCAAAAGAAACCATACAAAAAGTGGAAATAAGGACAATTGCTAAGGATGAGCATACATGAATAGCACCCGTGTGTCAGAACAACACCAGCAAGGCAAAGGCACAAAATGAACTATAATTGGTTAGGGACTTAGAAGGCAATAAGAAGTTCAACAAATACATAGGAAGTAAGAGAATGATGAAGGAAAGCGTAAGACCATTACTTAAAGGGAAAGGAGAGCAAGCAACAGATGACACAGAGAAAGCTGGAGTGTTTAATGCCTTTTTTGCTTCAGTCTTCAATAAAAAGGTTAATTGGGACCAGATGCTTAACACAATTCATGTTAACAACAAGGAGCAAGGATCTATGGCCAGGTTAAAAATATTTAGATAAGTTAAACATATTTAAGTCAGCAGGGCCTGATGCAGTGCTTAATTTGTAATGAAAGAGGTGCCCAAGCTCAAGCAATTAGGTGCTGGGGCTCAAGCAATATTTTTACTTTCATAACTGATGCAGCAAGCCCAGAAGTGCTGGGGCTATGAACTGCCAAGCCTAGAGGTGCTGGGGCTCAGCCCTGCAAGACCTGGCATAAAGTAAGCACTGGCCTGATGAAATTCACCATGGAGTACTTAAAGAACTAGCTGAAGCGATCTCTGTACCAATATCAATGATCATTGAGAAGTCATGGAGGATGGGTGAGGTTCCAGAGGGCTGAAGAAGGGGGAGAAATGCTGATTAGTCCTTGAGTCTTCCTAACTTTGGTAAAAGAAAGATACTGGAACAAGTTTTTTCAAACGTCAAGGATAAGAAGGTGATAAGTAGTAGCCAACATAGATTTGTCAAGAACTGATCATGTCAAACCAATCTATTTTCCCTCTTTAAAAAGGTAGATGGCCTGGGGGGAAGCAGTAGACATGATGTATCTGGACTTTTGTAAGACTTTTGACATAGACCCACATGACATTCTGATGAACAAGCTAGAGAAATATGGTCTGGATGAAATTACTATAAAGTGGTTGCATAACATGTTGAAAGAACTCTCTTCAAAGAGTAGCTAGCTATCTATGGTTTATTGTCAGACTGGGAGGATGTATCCAGTGGGTCTGTTTTGGGTCCAGTGCTAGTCAATATTTTCATTTGTGATGTAGATAATGGAGTAGAGAGTAAAATTATAAATTTTGGGATGACATAAAGCTGGGAGGGGGTTGCAAGCAGTTTGGAATTGGAATTCAAAAAGTGCTTGATAAATTGGAGAATTAGTCTGAAATCAACCAGATGAAAGTCAGGAAGACAAGTGCAAAGTACTACACTTAGGGAGGAAAAATCAAAGGTACAAATACAAAATGGATATAACTGTCTAGGCAACAGGAAAGCTGAAAAACGACCTGGGGGATATAGTGGATCACAAGTTGAATATGAGTCAATAGCGTGGTGCTGTTGCAAAAAAGACAGATAAATGTTATTGTGGGATGTATTAACAGGAATGTGGTATGTAATTGTTCTGCTCTACTTGGTACTGTTAAGGCCTCAGCTGGAGTACTGTATCCAGTTTTGTACACCACATTTTAAGATGTGGACAAATTGGAGAGTGTCTAGAGTAGAGGAACAAAAAATGATAAGAGGTTTAGAAAACCTGACTGAGGAGGAAAGATGGAAAGAATTGGGCATATTCAGCTCAGAGAAGAGAAGGCTGAAGGGGGAAATAACAGTCCTGAAGGACGTAAACATTTTTATAAAGAGGATGGTGATCAATTGTTCTCCATGTCCATTGAGGGTAGGACAATAATGACTTAATTTGCTGCAGGGAGATTTAGGTTAATATAAGGAAAAACTTTCTAACTATAAGCATAGTTATGGACTGAAACAAGTTACTTAAGGTTGTGGAATTCCTGTCATTGGAGGGTTTTAAGAAAAGGTTAGAAAAACACCTGTTGGGGATGATTTAGGTATACTTAATCCAGCCTCAGTGCAGGGGAATGCATTAGATGAACTCTTAAAGTCACCAGCCCTACATATCCAGGATTCTATGTTCTGATTAGCTGTGGCCCCAAACTTAAAGTCCAGGTTCAACATCCCCCCACCGTTCTTATCCCCCAAACACTGGAAACATTTGAATCGGGATCTGAATTTTGTGGCTTTGGTCTATCTGTATGTATGATGAAGAAATTCAGAATCAATGAATCCATTTATTATGAATTGCTGTATGCAGGATTTAGAAGTAACTTGCATGGCCATAGTTGGGAATTGTATAGTGTGTGTGCCTGAGTGCATGGTTTTCATCATGTGTATTCTGACAGTGCCTGAGGGTCAACTAAAAATAGGGGCCCATTGTGGTAGGCCTGTAGAAACAGAGTGGCAGACATTCCCTGTCCTGAAGAGTTTGCAATCTAAACAGACAAGACACAGTGTGGTGGAAGGGGTAGAATATACAAGCAAAGTGAACAGTGGGATGGTGGCAAACACCATGTTAGTTCCATGCTTTAGTTTTTGGATGGTGTCACGGGCTGGTCGGCCTCTGAAGTAAACTGGGCTCAGCCTAGTGCATGATTTGGAAACTATCCCTCAGCCTCATTGATAAGATGGGGACATAAGAGCTAATTAGTGACCCTAACTGACTGTTATGGGGTGTAATTAGAAAGACTGACCCCCAGCAGTGATGGTGAAGCAGGGAGGCCACTACTTAAATAGAGCTAGGCATCAGGAAAAGGAGGAAGACTCTGGAGAGAGGAACAAGGGGGAGTTCCCCTCTGGGAAAAGCCTGAGAAAGTCAGGATGAGGTCCACTGGGAGCAGGGTAAGTGCCTTGGAGTGGACCGTTATGTGACTTGGCCAGAGGCCGAGCCATAGAAGACCCAGAGGAAGAGTCAGGAGAAGTCGCTGGCTATGGCTGGCCGTCACAGAGCCAAGGAAGTGGCCACCAATGGATGAGTGAGAGACAAAGTCCACGCAACACTACTTCTGGGCAAGGGTGGTGCTCTAGAGTTGAGGAAATGCGCTTACTGTGGGATGGGGAGGGTTGGAGTAAACAGCCATGCAGGACACAGAAAGAACAGCAAATGTAGAAAATTCTCTGAACATCCAAAGGTCCTTGCTCTGGCTGCTTCTGCCCCTACTGGTTGGCTCCTCTCTGCAGTTTCCCCCCAAGGCTGCCTGGTCATGGAGGGAAGGGACCATCTGGGTCCTAGTTCCCAGTGTGGCAGTGTCCCTTTCACAGTTCTGGATCCAGTGGGATGGTGGGACAGAGCAGTGTCCCCAGCCCCAGTGGCCCTGTTTTACTTCTTCTCCACAATGCGGCAGGTCCCTGCTTTGGTTGCTTCTGCTCCCACTGGCTGAAGTATGCATGTGCATGTGATGTGAGTCATAAATCTCATGAAGACCAACAGCACGGGAATTAGTAGTTTTTACAAACTAAATTAACTAAAGTCATTATTAGAAATGTTTAAAACATCCCAAGGGGAAGAGTAAATTCCATGTTAAGCATCAGTAGAGATTTCTTGATGTATTTTGAAGTGCTCCCCCTTTTAAAAATCAGAAAAGAGAACAATCAAAGAACATAGATCCTAAATAATAAATTGTTATGAAAGAAACCCATCATCACCAGAAAACATTTTGAACTATTCCCTATTCATGTGCCATGAGCCCCAGAATGGCACTGTAAGTGCTTAAATGCTCTTCTTTTTTTTTTTTTCATTGACTCAGTGTGTTTTATGTGTTGGAGTGAATGAAGATCCTTGCAATTACAAATAAATAAAAAGCAAGCCAACTCCCAGCTGTCAGGTTTCCCATTACCTCACCTGGTTATCGTCAAAATATTTATATGAAGCAACCTATGTGTATCTCAGGGTATAAATGGGACTAGATACAAACCCATAAATATTCTGCCTTACATTTATAACCTTAAACCAATCACCACATCTAGGGTAAGCAAGAAATTCCCCTTGCTCCCCCAGTGAACATACTGGCACTGTTCACCTTCTTCTGGAGTACTGAACAGAAGTCTTCTGTTTCTGGAGTTCTTTAGGCTCAGGTAGTGTGCATCATGACAGATTGCAGGGGGTGAGACCTGGTAGGTATCAGTCCTCTCTCTCTTCTATTGCCCATATATATATGTTCAGAGAAATTAAAGATGGAGGAAGTTTATCAGATCAAATCTAACCCTTCTCCTGTGAGCCAGTGTAAGATTGTTCCCTGCAATAAATGCTTCTGATTTTTAGTGTCACAAGGAATAGGACTTCCCTCGATCATCTTGGGAAAGTTCTTCTGAAGCTGAGCAGATGTCAGTATCAGGAAGCTTGTTTCTGATGTTTATCCTAATTTTCTGACTTTACTCACAATTATATTCAGTTACTTGTGTGGCATCATTCACAATAATAAATTCTCCCATGATCTCCTTCTACACAACCCTCAAAACATGCACAGCATTTGGGGAGCTGCATCCTCACTGCATTCAACCCCTCTTCAGTTTGAGGGTGGCTGAGATGTGGCCTGCCATGGTTGCATAAGCCAAGGATATGATGCTAAACTTGCTTTGTGGCTCAATGGTCAGATGCACCAATTGGCTCACTCTCCACCTCATTTCAGTCCCCAACCCCAGCACTGGTAGCAAGTTTGGCTCTATAGCTTTGCTGATGTTAACTCCTGGGTGACTGCATTCTGTGAACATATTGATGGGGGTCATAAAGAGCATACATGGAGAATTAATGCTATTTGCTTGCTGTGTGCTTGGTACTGGACGTATCACATTGAAGCAGCTATTCTCCAGCTCCTCCTTCTGTCCAACTACTCATGCTCTGATTGGTCTTCAATGCAGGATCTCAGCTCTAATTTTGCAGAGGTAGTAAAGTGGCTGTGTAGTTGTGAGCTACCACTTAGCTGCATTTCTCTTCTGCTTTTACTCTCTGCCCCTCTTCCACAGGATTTCCATGATCTGTCTCCGTTTCATGAATAGTTGTAGAAAACTTTTGTGTCGCATGGTGCTTCAGGATGGCCTGGTGTCTGCTTTTTATATGACTTGTTAAATTAAGTGTTTTATGCAATACCCCCATTCCTTGCATTAAATATCAGTTTAATGTGATTTTGATGGATTTTTAAACAATTCTTTTAGCTTCCACACTTGGGGGTCAAATCTTAGGTCCTTATAAGATGTTACCCAGGCAAACTCCTACTGCAGTTTGTGGGTGTTTGCCAAAGATAGGAGCATAAGCTTTGGCCTATGGAAGGAATGTGGTCTGTGAATTACTAAACTGTTTCTGTGTGGATTGTCCTGTGTATGACAGCATCTGCCAGAGAAGACAGTATTTATATTACGGTAGTGCACAAGGCCCCAGTCGCGTTTGGGGTTCCATTGTACTGCATGCTATACAAACACAAACAAGAGATTATACTTACCTTGAGCCAGGCTTGCTGATATCTCTGCTCATTTACAGAAAAGAGAGAACAGGGATATCTGCAACTCTCTGTGTCACCCACATCCTCATCTCAGAATATCGAAACATGCATCTTTGCATTTCTAGAGTGAAAGGGCTGTTTTTAACACGGGTTTGCCTAGAAAGATATCAATCTTTTAATAAGAAGCCTTGAAGCATAGTTACAGTGATGTTAAGTAACTGATCTTCACAAGATATTGACACCTGGCCATCTACATGAGGGTGGTAGACTGGGGCATCTTTATAATGAATGATGCATGCAGTTTTTTAGAAAAAGTTATACATATATAAAGAGAGAAACTGCAACTTTTTGCCCTTTTTAAAAACAGCCTTTCTAAGTCTTATACCAAACTACAAATATTACTGATTTCAGATCAAGCCTTAGTCTTAAAATGTGTATTTTCCTTCCCAGATTCAAATTTTTAATTGACCTACATAATGTAAAACAGTGGGTCTTGGAGAGATGGAAGAAAGGAGATACGGGTAGTAGAAAATAATATACTGAGGAGAATCGCAGACAAGCAGAGAGTAGACAAAGTGATGCTGGAAGAAATTAGAGGGAAGATAGACTGGAGAGTGCATGTTTGAGGTGGGCTGGACGTGTGATCAAAATGGGAGAAGAACGACCAGCAAAGAAAGCAGGGAGAAAGAGGACAGTAAGAAAAGATATGGTAGACAGAGGATATGATGGAAAGACTCTGTCAAGAGATGTTTGAGGAGAAAACGACTGAAACTCCAAGACCTATGCCATGGACCGAAGGAATGGTGAAGAATTGTGGGCACTTTTCACCCTTGTAAACAGGAAAAGGAGCCGAGAAGTGAAGTGATATTGTAAAAGTGGGTTGCTGGTAGCTTAAAATTATCTTCCTGCTCAAGTACTGATTTGGATCTGACGATAAAACATGCTAAAAAAAAATTTGGTCTTCTGAAATCATTCAGCTCCTGACCAGTCTTCACTAATGCATGGTAGAAAATGCTAGGTGTCAGACAACTCTGAAGAGTTTGCCATCAATAACAGGCTGAGCTTTGAATTTGCTACTAGTAGCCATTAGCAGTTGCACTAAAATGAGATCACTAGGCTAGTACATGGGATGATTTTCCACTGCAGAAATTCTGCCAATGCAAACATAAGGAACAGTATTAAAGAAGTAAAAGTTTATTTTATGGCCTGGCTCTTGTGATCAGCATAGCTTTGGAAATCATATTTGATATTTTTCCTCCTGTAGAAAAAATGTTTCCAGCAATGGAAAAAGCTCCTAGTGAAAATGATGGAAGCCCCATCTTTAAAATTATTAAAACACCAGAAAATATATTGTGGGGAACACATTCTGTGTGGGGAGGAAAATAGATCAGATGGCATGAGAGGATTTTCCTATTTCTCTCATTCATTTGAAAATTTCTTCGAAACTTCCCCCCACCAGATAAACAGTAGGGAGGGAAACAAACAACACACAGAAACAAATTAAGGTGAGATCAATGCAATGCATCCTGCATGGTTACATGGGCTCAACAGAGCAATAAGTAAGAGGCAGAATTAGTGGAAGCAGCAAAGTATACAGCTGACCACTGCAATCTAACCGCCTGCTGACAAGAGTTTGCACTGGGCTGTTGGAGGTGGGGGAACGGGACGTTCCAGGCTAGTGGGCACAGGGCTGGGAGCAAGGACACAAAATCGTTTGAGTCTGGATCCACCAAATATAGTGATTGTTGGTCCCTGCCCACATGTTTTGTTTAAAAAACAACATGGAAATTTGTTGTAGTGTTAATCTTTTATAAATATCAGATTCTTCTAACCAAAGCCAGCAATTAGACTTGAAATCAGACGAAGGTTTTTAACCATCAGAGGAGTGAAGTTTTGGAATAGCCTTCCAAGGGAAGCAGTGGGGGCAAAAGATCTATCTGGTTTTAAGATTCTACTTGATAAGTTTATGGAGGAGATGGTGTGATGGGATAATGGGATTTTGGTAAATAATTGATCTTTAAATATTCAGGGTAAATAGGCCAAATCCCCTGAGATGGGATATTAGATGGATGGGATCTGAGTTACCCAGGAAAGAATTTTTTGTAGTAGCTGGCTGGTGAATCTTGCCCATATGCTCAGGGTTTAGCTGATTGCCATATTTGGGGTCGGGAAGGAATTTTCCTCCAGGGCAGATTGGAGAGGCCCTGGAGGTTTTTCGCCTTCCTCTGTAGCATGGGGCATGGTTGACTTGAGGGAGGCTTCTCTGCTCCTTGAAGTCTTTAAACCATGATTTAAGGACTTCAATAGCTCAGACATGGATGAGGTTTTTCATAAGAGTGGGTGGGTGAGATTCTGTTGCCTGCACTGTGCAGGAGGTCAGACTAGATGATCAGAATGGTCCCTTCTGACCTTAGTATCTATGAATCTATGAATCTATAAAGCCCTCTTCACTTGCTCATTGTAACAGCCATATGGACTAGAAGACTTCTGGTAATAAGAATCATCCTGGGAAGAAACAAGACTAGCTGATTGCCAGTAAATAAACACTTCCATGCAAATGCCATATGTTTTATGTCCTTCCTGCCAGGTATTTCTATAAAATGAGGATACACCCTGTTTTTGTGTTGCATGACAGATGGAAATTATATCTCTCCACCAATAGAAAGGATGCCTAAAAATGTACCATCTATCTGGAGAACTTAGTGATGAGTTCCTGGATTCCGAGCAATGAAAGCTGAGATGAAACAGTAGGAAAATGAGGAGTCACTTGTGTCAACACAAAGAAATAGAAGCTGATTAACATATTGCATGGAAATGTGTGGCAAAACTTATAAAGAGTCTGACAACTGCTCAGGTCATTACTTCCCTAGCCTGGCTCCCCACTCTGCATGAACCTTAAGTGGAAAAAAATTAGTGACTTTTGACAATGGATATATTTATTAGGCCAACCAGTTTGGATAACAAGAGGCAGATCTCTTAAATTATCTTCACTTAAAGCTTGAACTAAGCTTGCCCTGAATGTCTTTGAGGTTACAAGTTGCATTAACTTTTTCATCCCATTGTGTTTCATTGATTGTATAGCTCTATGCTGGTTGTGCCTCTCCCACATCTTCGAGTCTCCTCTAGCAAGGAGTATATCAGTTTGTACAATATCTAGACTGCTTATAAGCATATTGAAAAATAAAGTAGAGAAAATATTTAATGTATGTATTAGTCTCTTGTCTTGAGGAGGGAATCTGCCTCTGTTTCAAATTGCAGGCATATCATAATATGCTGAGATTGGCATGAGCTATGCATTTTTTTCCCAGGGGAGCATAAAACCCAAGTCTCTTGTTTGCACATAATTATTCCTGCCCTCAGGTTGCAGCATCTTATGCACACAGCTGCATTGTGAACATTTTTCCAAGTTTATTTTGTACAGAGTGCATGTACTTTACATGTTTGAGCTGGGAATGCTCCTGTTTCAGCTGACTCCCCTGCTTTGGGGTATTGTACAGCACTCAGGTGACTCAGTGAAAGGTAATCACACAAGCCCGGGGAGACAGTGAGCTTACTTAATTACATCAGAAAAAGAGAGAAGAGAGCCCAGCAGTGGACAGAGCCGGCTTCTGAGCAGAGACAGAGTCTGTCAGCAGACAAGAGTACTACAAAGGCAATAGAAAGAGGCTCTGGGGGCTGCATTTTACAAGAAAATATCAACTCACATTTAATACACAAATTTTACAGATTCTTAAACTCTTCTAATTCACCATGAGTCCAGAGCCATATTCAGGCACCTGACTAAGGGGCCTGATTATCATAAGTGAAGAGCACCCAGCAGCTTCCATTCTGAGTCTGCTTGCGGGGATGGCTTCATTTCTTGTGTTTTCACTTTCCCACCAGATCATTTCTTGGGCAGAGGTGGTATCAGTGCCTGTGGGTCAAGATTCAATTTACCAGCTCCTCTGTTCTTTTCTGTGTTCTTTAAACGGCTTTAGGACCATGCATATTAGTTAATATAGATGGCAAAGTGAGCTTGTTATATGACAAAAATGCCATCTAGGTCCAGAAATATCTCTGGGATTCTCCAGGTTTCTGGATCTCTGTTCTAGTCAAAGAACTTGCCCTGTGGGGGGGTTCTTCTTAGCATATGCCTGATGTGCCTTAGGTGGCATGGGACCAGGATTCATCACCAAATTTGGGCCGCTCATTGCATTGAGGTGCTGGTATCCCCTGGTGTGGCATTGGAAAGTGCAGTGGTACAGGTTCAGTCATTAGGTGTTTATACTTGGCAGAGAAGACACTGGGGCAAAGTTATGGTCTGTGTGATTCTGACTAAATACCTCAAACTCAATCACTTTTAGTGTAATTAAATGCCTGCAGTGGGTTACTTTTTAAAATGGGTATAGACAGGTGCACATCCTGGCTGTCGTAGCATACATCTTTATATTTCCTGGGGGAAATATTTTTGTGGCAACTGAGTTAATTTTGTTCTTCAGTCAGGCCTTTGATAATATACTGCTGTTGCTTCTGTAAATCTAACCACACACATAGTACAGGTGATCATGTTGGATGTTAAGTCCAATATGGGAGACTATTAAGGGTATATGATATAGGCAAGTGAGAGGGAAAGGAAGAGGCAACAGATTTGCTAAAATATGACTATACTCTAGCAATACCTACTGGTGGGTATTGGCACATAAAGATGGGTCTGAATCTGACCCACACTTTCCAGAATTTGAAAGAACTGGATTCAAGATTCCATTGGCCTATTTCAAGTTTTCACAAAATCTTCTGAATTTATGAAAAACTCTTGCCCTACCAAGTCTCAATGCAATTGTCACCAGGAGACAAAGCATTAGAATAGCCATTTCTGTATCTCTTCTTCACCCTCTCCAGTGATGTCAGTAGAACTTCTTAGGCAGTGAGTTGTGTAAAATGATTGTCTTGAAACTTGACAAAACTCCCATTTCAGGTTTCATTACAAACTCCAGATTTGGGCTAGATTCTCTGCACTTTGCAAACCAAGAAAAATTTTATAGGGAAAGCTGGACTCCAAAGCAGGCAAAATACAATGAATTTGACTCTCTGACATTGAATGTTGAAATCATTTGAACTCAAACATAGGTGGTGGAAACTTACATTAACCAAAACCAATAAAAAAGTTTGCATGAACTTCTGCAAGCTGCTGTTTTAGAGTTTTGCACAGATTTAGCAATTGGATCAGCGTGAGTGTCACAGATGGGGCTGCTCAGTAACGCCCCTACAGGGTCAAGCATGGTGCTGCAAGTGCTCCCTCCCTAATCCAGCAGTTCTGGCCGCCTGCTGGGAGCAGAGAAGTCAGTGCCATAAATTTGGAGTCAATTTTTAAACAGTCAACTGAGGATAATTAAACTTAGCATTTGGCTTTCAGCACCTCTAAACAAACAAAACTCAAAGGCAAGCTCTTAGTTACAGCTCTCGAAGAGAAGGCCCTGATCTTGCTCTGGGGTTCTGGCCCAGCATTGAGGACCTCTTTCTCTGGCCCAGTCTTTAACCTGCACTCTCCTGAGAAGAAGCAGGCAAGCCTTTTTAACTGGCCTGCTGGCTCTCAGTTGGTTAATGTCTCCCCCTGGTCCTTCTAGGCCTCTAGAGGACTAAGGACATACACTTATGGCACCGTGGTGGCATCGCTGTAGTGCTTAGTGAAGATGATTCCTATGCCGATGTCAGAGTAAGTACTCCACTTCCCCAAGAGTGGTAGCTATGTTGCTGGGAGAAGCCCTCCCATTGGCATAGCAGTGTCTTCCCCAGTGGTTAGATCAGTAAAACTGCATCACTCAGGAGTATGGATTTTCCACCCCCCTGAGCGATGCAGTTATAACAACATACGTCTGTAGTGTAGACTGGGGCTCAGTCTACAGCACAACACACAGTGACTGAATTGCTTTGTGCTTGCACCATCATCTTTCAAGAGGTATGGTTGCCATTCAGACGATGGTGATCTGTTAGTTTGGTGCAGGGATCTGCAGCAGGTCTAGCTTGTTGATGCTTTTGATTTGTTCTTATCTTATAGGGTTTTAGATGCTGGTCTACCATCATGAGCTCTTTTTGGTTTTCAGAGACATTGCTTGATCCTCTGGTTGGGCCTGGGTACTAGTGCTCTGTAGGAGTGGATCAAGGATTTAGTTTCTGATCCTCTAGTACTTTGAGATGGAGGGAACATTTTCTGCTTTGGTTGAGATGGCACCAGAAATGACTATGCCTTACTCTGTGTTGATTAGCAGGGAAAATCGCACTCAGTTCTGCTTTACAGCCATTGCATGCAAGAGTATCTTAAATTTGGAGGAATGCAAGGGATTTCAGTGTTTGCCTAAAGGTGGGTGGGGACCCTCAGAGCCTATGAATTCATTAAAATTCCATGTTGTGTTGCAGGGTAAATGCGTGGGTCTTAATATGCAGGGCTCCAACAGGTAAATACTTGAATCTTGGATACAAGATTAAGCGAGTTTTTACCTGCCTTTCAGCCAAAAACCTCATCAAGTACTTCACACCCACCCAAAAGGCAGCATTTACCGCTACATGAATCTAATGTAAACTGACTGAAGCAAGCACAGGTTAGGGGGAACAATTTGCCTCTCTAGATAGGTATTTACAACGTGTGCGTGTGTGTGTCTGTCTGTGTATGTTGACAGTAAAGAAAACGAACTCTTGTTTTAAGAAATCAGACATTCTTTATTGTTTTCTTTGAACACACTCTACTTCACTATCAGCATCCATTTCCACTGCCAATTTCTGAAGATTATATAAACACTTGCAATATTCTCTGCCTTCATCACAGATTTGGACCTCTAGAAAGCATTTACTAGACTATTAGCTCCATGGATCAGAGGAACAGCAATTGGGGCTAGATTCTGCCCAAAGGTATAGCAATCATTGAACTCTGAGGTAATTTGATGCTGTTGTCCAGATGCAGTGGAATCCTCTTATACTGAAGTTATTTTCCCACAGACAGAAGAACATCAGTATGAATCTGACTCTGCTGCCATTGAACTCAATGGCAAAACACCTTTCGGCACAGGGTAAGCAGAGCTTCACTACAACTGGTGCGGCAATTCTCACAGTCCGAATGTGTGGAAGTAATTTGTGATTCAATTCACTCTCGACAGAGCCAGAGCCAGATAGTTTGCTGTGCTAGGAACCCTGTACACTACTATCTGGGTGCACTGTGGGGGACAGTTTATGGTTTCTGGTATGTGGAGGGTGCCCTTAAAGGGGAAAACACCCCTGACACACACTGAAAGCTGGAGGGTGGGAGCGACACTGGAGTGGCTGCTTCCAAGTTTTGGACACGTACATGTGTGTGTGTGTGTGTGGGTATGTTGGGGTGTGTGTGTAACCCCTGAAGAAGCCGATCCCTAAAAATTGTCCTGGGGGATTGCCTCACCAGCCACCAGAGCTTTGCTTTTGTGGCTCCCAGCTGATCAGGGTGGGGTGCAGATGGGTGAGTGGCATAGATAATTAAAAAATCAGCTTCCTACGTGACCACCTATGTCTAATTGTGACCTTGATTATGAGTGAAATTCACTCAGAGGTACAGAAGAAGTGGACGTTCTTAACGTTAAAGAACCAGGGCAGTCCCATTGTGCAGGGAGTGGTTGGATAGCTGTGGAGTGCAGGGGACTTAATATCACCTATATGCAGAACTCCAGCCCCACATAAGGCATAGTATAGAAGGGTGTGGATCGGGCAGCGGAGAAGAAAGGGTGTGAGCAATGCAGCCTTGATTATGGGAACCCAATGGCCACAGGACCTCAGAGGGTGTACATGCTACCTATCCTATGCAAGGAATTGTAATGGCAGGTGCCAAGCTGTGCCACACCGTGCATGTGAGCTAGGGGGTTGATTCTACTCTCCCAAACCCAGCAAAGTCCCTTTACAAAGCTCTTTAACTCAGATTGTGCATGTAAAAGGGAGGCTAGTGAAGTTCTTCCTATAACAGGTTCCACTATGTATATGTCAGTGGATGGACCCATATATGCATGGTGATATTCTGGACTATTGTTCCTATAACCAATAATTGTCATAGCCCTTTAGGTGACATGAAGTCTGGTTCTTCATTCAGCAGAGTCAACGTCCCACTCCTTTACCTTTTGAGCTGTCCAATGAAAGCAGCAAAATCAGGGAATGTGAAACCATGCAGCTGAGATCTTCTTTTATTTTAATTTTTTTTAAAAAGAAACCAATGAAAAGTTAAAGACGAGCTGTGGTCACTGAAAGAAGCAATAGCTCTGCTTCATCAAGGGAAGAGAAGGAAAACATCTGCAAGGAGAGAAAACAGTGTACAGAGTGGTGTTATTCATACACTAGAATGCTGGGATTTGACTTTTTAAAAAAATCTTTTCCTTTTTAGAGCCCAACTGGCTTCAGCTCCTTCAGGAATCAGATATTAGAAAGCAGTTTTTCTGATTTATTTTTCCTTTGCAGAATGTGGGTATTTCGAAAGAGTTGCTGCACAATAACACATTCAGACAGGTTATTTGATTTGGTCATTTTTAAAATGAAAACAATCATTTAACTAACCACTAGTTGATTTCTTTGGCCCTCGGGGAGCCGGTCATGAAGGGTAGCAGGCTTATTGTTTAACATGGTTAAAACTGAACTCTTCATTTTCCCTCAAACGACCCCAATGACAACATCACTTACAGTGTGGTGGTTTTGTTAATGGTAGAGATGGGCCAATATGCTGAAAAATGATCAGCAAAGATCTCATGAGATTCTGAATTGTTTTTTCCCCCCATTCAACCATTTCCAACCCTTTTTTCATTTGTTTTCCCATGACTATTTGTCCCAGCAATTTTTCATCCAAAGGTTTTGGGAGGAGCTTTTATTCATGCAAATGTGTGGAGTTGCATCTGAATGCATATGTCCACAACTGAATGGGCATGTTCTTGTGTGAACAAGTGTACTTCTGCTAGAAGTTATTACCTGACCATACTCATAGCTCTATATTCGTATGCAGTAGAAACTCGGAGTTACAGACACCCTGGGAATGGAGGTTGTTCATAACTCTGAACAAAACGTTATGGCCGTTCTTTCAAAAGTTTACAATGGAACATTGACTTAATACAGCTTTGAAGCTTCACTACACAGAAGAGAAATGCTGCTTTCCCTTTTGTTTAGTAGTTTACATTTAACACAGTCCTATACACCTCAGTCTAGCCCTTCTTCCTTCTCCCTTGAGGGCACACAGATAATTTACAAAGATCTCTGCACACAGCAGAGCACACCAGTATTTTGTGTGCACTTCCTCTAACAGTCACCATCCTGGAGGGCTGGGAGTTGGCTTGAAACCAGAGGCCAAATTCTATTTGTCATCCCATTGCAAATCTAGAGTAACACCATTGTCATCTGTGTGGAGTTAACCTGGATTTACACCCAGGTAACAGAGAGCAGAATTTGGCCTCAGGTGTCTTTCTCTGAAAAATTTGCCCATACAGAAGGGATATGATAGAACCTGTGTGCGCAGGGAACTGCTCCTCTTCACTGCTTTCTGCCCTGACTAGTGGTTATGGCCTTGCTGCTATGAAACCTAGGCATGCAAACAAAAAATGTCACCATCCCTCTAGGCCCCACAAGGATTAGAAAAAGCCCATTTGCAGTGATGTATGTAAATCTACATACTAATTATTACTGGCAGACAAAGATGAGTAAGCCCAGAGCTGAAGTTTAAAAATAAAAGGTCACAAACATTTTTAGACAATGAAAACGCTTATTTACATAGTTCACTGGGAGCTGGATTTCTTTCTCCTTCTTGCCTGCACTCACCCATACACCAAACATGCCAGCCTTCTTCTGTCTATACGGTTTGTAAAGAATGCTAATACAATCCCAACAGGAAGAAGCTATAAAAAGAAAGTTAGAAAAGAAGGGAATATAATGTTTTCAAATGCCTGCCATAAAACTGCTTGAAGTACTGGCAACAAACCAATTTATCCACTGATTCTAGCTTTGTTTTCTGTTCATATGACTCTCAGAACCATAATATCAGAGCGCCTCACAATCTTCAATATGTTTATCATCACAACCACCCTGGGAACATCACAAGGAAGTGCTAGTACCCCTGTTTTGCAGATGGGAAACTGAGGCACACGGGAGGGTATGTGAGGCTATTAATTGTGGAGGCCTAAGCCAAACGTCTAACAATCAGCAAGTAATTAGTAAAAAGGAGATAAATGCTTGTTTGACTTTTCCCCTCCCTTTGTTGAGTCCATTTTGAATCCCATGTGGCATCAGGGAGAAGTTGGAGGGCACTAGGGGAATGACGTTCTGGCCAGAACGGAAGCACACTAAAACCCTGGTTTGTATTAATCACTCAATAGGGCCACAACATAAGCTGGAAATCCCTCCCATCCATATATTAATAAAGACAAACGTGGTGGCAGACACTTATCAGTCTCCGGCTCCTGCTCTGATGCCAGCTGCTCCCCAGGGCCCAAACAGCTTCTCCAAGTACATACCCAGGATATGCTGTAGCTGCTCGACCGGCCTAGCATGTCCCTTCTTGCCCTTCCTCCAGCAGCTGGCTCTCCTCCAGAGTGCCTGTGACCGGAAGGGCATGGGAGACAGGGGTTATAAGGGTGGCATCAGCAAATTGTCATGCACTGCTGTGGGTTCAGTGTTTGCCACAGTTTCCAATACCTCTAAAAGAGGTAGGAAGCCAGGGAGCTGCCAGAGGTTCCATTAGCATCCTTGGCTTTGTGGTAGTCTGTGCTTCGCTCTCTGGGGTGTTCTGCTGTCCAGTCAATCCCCAATGCTGCCAGCTGCTCAGATATAGCTTTGTAGACACGATCATTTCTTGTGCTCTTGCTGAAGTCAAATATGTTCCTCGCCTTGCTAGAGAGGTTAACTAGAAGCCATCTGGGTTCCTCTGGCCAGCTAGCAGTGTGCTTGATGCAGGACTGCTTCTCAGCCATTGCTAATACATGTGAAGGTTGACTGTGTTTCCAGTTGAGCAGCTCATGTGGAAATGAAGGGTAAAATGCCAGGCAGATACATTTGAATAAGGAGGTTGCTTCTGGTTCCTGGGAAGTAAGTGGCAAATTTAGGAACTGAAGGGCTGGGAAGCACAGCCCCAGAGGACTATGGGATAGCATTGGAAAACTCTCCAGATTCCAGTCAGGTGACCTGGATTTGAACTGTGTACACACTATCTGGACTTTTGACCCATGTCACAGCGAGATTTGGGCTTTGACCCACCCCCAATGAAGTCTGCAGGTAAGATTCCAGAGAGGTCCCTGGCCCGAGTCATATTGATTTCTGCGTGGACAGAAGAGGGTCTTGTGTTTAAACATAGTCCAGGCTTAGTATGCTGTGTAGGCTACCCAGAGATGCTACCTGATTTGCCTAAGGTCGCGCAGGAAATCTATGGCAGAACAAGGAATTGAGCCTAGGCCTCTCAAATCCTAGGCTAATCCCCGAACCATTGGATAATCCTGCCTCCATCTGTTCATCTGTCTATGAACTGAGCTAGGGCAAGATTCACCATTTTGTTAATTCAATTTTACTGAGGTGTAACTGTCTTGCATCCGATGAAGTGAGCTGTAGCTCACGAAAGCTTATGCTCTAATAAATTTGTTAGTCTCTAAGGTGCCACAAGTACTCCTTTTCTTTTAACTGTCTTGAAGTCACTGAACTGCGGAAATACAATGGGCTATCAGGCATCATGATTTTAACAGATTTGCTGGGCATTGAAAATTGTTCATGCACATTTGGGGCAAATATATTCAGCATACTGGTTATCTGAAAACTGTTAGCTGCAAGTATGGCTTACAGTATTGTGATAGGTGAAATTCTATCCTGTACTGGATACCTATTGGTGAGATTTGGTCAAGTGCTGTAAGTCCACACAAGATCCTGTACACCACTTATGCTTAATACAGGAAATAAGTAGAGCTGAAATGATACAACAGGGCTTTCTGCACAACATCTACCTGCTGTCTACTTCCCTCTACTGGATCTGTGACTGGTCACCTAAGTCTCTTGGTTTTGTTTGTGTTCCCTAATTGGCTTGCCAGCAGGGTGTTGTTAGTTTGTCTGTTTTTAAAATCAATTTGACTCCCTTATACTTGTCTCACTCTCAACCCCACAAAAAAAACACCACACAGGGCAAGCGTTTCTGGTATAAATATGTGTCAGCGTGCTTGGTCATACTACGTACGTGTTTGTATGTGGACAAGCATATATGCATGAATGAAAGCTTCTCTCCAAACGTCTGCCAAGAAAAACTGCTCCCATGAACATCAGCAGGAAAGTGAATAAAATGAGTTGTGAACATGGACAAATAAAAACATGCTTTAGAATCCATGCTTCAGAATTTTTCCTACTGTTTGCCCATTTTTAGTCTGCAGACTGCAGTCACAAACTCTGTCTTGAAAATAGCATCCATAGTTCATTATATTTAACTCAGTTTTGTACAAGAGATGGGCATGAACCCCTCTCCCCCGCAGTAAGAACCCTAGATCTGGGTTTGTGGATAGATTGGAGCTGGGAAGCCAACTCTATAAGGGGATACACTTGGACATTCTGTACTTCAGGATAATTCAGATCTGGATTTCAAGCACTAAAGTTATGTGAGCGTTGGGAATCTAAAGTCCGGTTTCTGCCCATTACAGGGACATGGGGCCAGATCTGCTCTAATTTAAACCAGGCTGGAGCAGCCACAAGGAACTGAACTTGCAGCCCAGGGCTGACCTGGAGTGGGAGGTCAGTCAGAGCTGCTTCCCTATGCTACATGGGAAACAGGGAGTGTGTATAGTGTACAGTTCTCTACACCACTGGAGGGCCATCCTTATCCCAACATAATTATCCCTGGACAATTTTTTTTTTGGCCAGATTATGTCAGCAGTGTAGCCTCATGGCCCAAGAGGGTCTAGACTGCAGATTGTCAATGTTTGAATCCTGGGAGTTTGATTCTTTATATTACAGATAGTATTGAGATCCAGGTCAGGGGTTTTAATTGTGTCCTGTCTCTACTTGCTACCAAATAATCTTTTTCAAAAGTAAGAAGGCTATAATTCTTGATATAGGAGCTCACAGGGAGGCACTGATGTCTCTTTTTAGAACAGGCAGATATTGATGTGAAGCTGTTTACAAATAAAGCTACAAAAAAAGCATCACCCCTTCTTTTTTCTATTTTTGCCTGCTTTTTGTGCCACTCAGCTTGTTTGCCTGTAAAATCCTCCTTGGGGCCACATTCGTGCAGACAGACTAAACCATTTTTCACTCTGAAGAAATCCCCTCAGGTTAAATTCACCTAGATAATATCACAGTTACTACATAACCTGTTTGGATTATTTTTGAACACTGCACAGCAGCAGCACCAACAAAGAGAAACTCTGCATGATACATACCAGTAGCAACTCCCTACAAATTAATCTATAGGAACTCCATCTTTGCAAGAAACGCCCACATGTCAAATTTCTCTGTGCGTTTTTGAGCCAAGAGATTTAAGCGTTTAAACCTGATGAGTTTTTGTTTAATGACTTTTTCAACTTTGTTTCTTTTGTTTAAAAAAAAAACCCAATAACCAAGACTCAGGATAGTTTTAGCTGGTCACAGACAAAGACCGCTAAATGGTTACAAATGTACAGGATAGCACACAGGTAACTTGAACATCATAAAATTTAATACACAGGACAAACAAGCCTGAGTAATCACTTTAGAGCCATGACTAGATGTGGGCCCAAAACAAAAGCTAGGATCTGAACATGCCTGAACTTTGGAACCATTATGATTCAGGTCAAAACATCACGGCTCTTCTTTGCCTGAATAAAGAGCTGAAACAAGCTGCCAGGTCTGAAGTTTTGAGAAATTCAGATCTGGATTCAAATTCCACATCCTGGACCCCTCTCTAAGAATGCCAATGTTAGATCTCTTATTTCCCTACTATATGGGCCTGGAGGAATGTCAGATGAATGCTCTTCCCTCAGGTCAGATTGGCAAAATCCTTATGGTTTTTCATCTTCCTCGGCAACATGGGGCACAGATTGCTTGTTAGGATCATCTAGATATATTTCTCAAAATCAGTTCCCTTCCAGTGCAAGGGGCTTCAGGCATTGGTGTGCCTCAGTCCCTCCTATTCTCTGCCTGTGGCACACAATGGTTTAATCTCCTCAAGACTGTAATATTTTTGTGTAATCCAGGTTAGTGGGTTCAATAACTGGGTGGGATTTAGTGACCTGCACTATGCCGGAGGTCAGACTAGATGATATGGTAGCCCTGTCTGGCCTGAAACTGGGACACTGCCAAGATGGTAGCATAGTCTGTCCAGAGGTGGTGTTCCTTCTAATGGCTTGGAACAATAGGTCAACAAGGGCTGTCCTTGAAAGCAACATTTTTTAAGGGGGAATGGGATCCAAATGGACTGGAGCATAAAGATCAAATTTTACTTATTTATGAACTGCAGGACTGGGCCTATAATAGTAAGGAAATTTGAAAAGGGAAAAAAAGATTAAAAGGAAAAGCTATATGGCAAAAAATCCAATCCAAAATAACAGGAGTAAATACCTCAAGAATGTATTTAGACTAATATCTACAGAACCTTTTGGTTTAATCTCTACCAATTTTTATGGGACTTCCCCATAAGAGGAAGTACGCTTTGAACTTGTATACGTTTTCTATCAGAAGAGCAAAGTGTGCTTTAGAAACACTAATAAATTCAGCCTCCCAGCAACCTTGTGAGGGAGGAAGGTATTACCTCCCCATCACCTGGGAGGAAACTGAGGCATGAAAAAGGTTAAGTGACTTGCCCAAGGTCACACAAGGTACAAAGAAGCGTGGAATCTTCTTGAATATATCTATGACGGCCCAGCAGTTAGTTCTTGTGACAAAACAAGGTTCTATCTTGTGCCTTAATCACAATAGCATTCTTCTTCACAGGAACCAAACATATGGCCCGCCCCTTCTTAAAAGGAAAATGTATAGTATTTGAATATAAGGGTCCTTATTAGAAAGGCATATTATAAGGTCTATCATCATGTTTAACACCTAGGGGCACGGGTGTTGTAAACCAGCTTAATATAATTGTTAATAGATCCAGAAGAAAGCAGTGTAGTTGTACAAATTCAATAAATGAACACCAGTCATTATAAAGCTAGAGTGATTTATCTGGAACAATATAGCTGTACCTATGTGCACTGTCATAGGAATGGTTCTGCCCGAGTTTCCATTACTACTACTTTGTTTTGTTTATAACTTAAGCTAAGAAAATTTGCTCTAGGCTAAAACTTGCTCTACATAAACTTTAGCTTTGGAGTCGTCTTTTAATACATATGTCTACAGTGTGAGCCAGGTTATGATACCCTTACTCGTGCTGAATGCTCCTGACTGCACAAATTGTTCCATTGATTTTACTCAGAGTAAAATATGAGTAACTGTAGCTGAATCTGATCCTAAAATACAGCTATATCCTGCCCCTAGCTACTCCCATTGAAGTCAGTGGGAATTTTGCCATTGTCTTCAAATGGAGCAGGTTTGGGCCCATCATTTTAAAATATCTGTTTTGGAATGCAAAATGCACTGTTTGGTATGGCTAGAATTCATAAACAATTTGGACCGGATCCTGCAATCCTCGTGTGTATTATTTGTATTACCGTGGGGCCTAGGAGCCTTAGTCATGGACCAGGACCCCATTGCGTTAGGCGCTGTACGAACCCAGAACAGAAAGATGGTAACTTCCATTCAAGTCAATGGGAGTTTTGTAGGTGTAACAGCTTCAAGATTGTGCCTTCAGCTGTTTATTTTTTGAAATGTCATTTTAAAATTGTTTATATAATGTGGTGTGGCAAAATACCTTGTTCGCCTCAGTACGCTCAGTCCTTTTTAGCCTTGGAGACTGTGATTTGGGGCAAGGCGAATCCTTATAGGTGGCACAGGGTCCTGCTACTCCTCTCCTCAGTCAGTCCCTTGTGCTTGTTTTCCTTCCCATCTGGGGAGCAAGTGCAGCCTTCCTACTGGGAAGGTTTGGTGTCTTGCTGCAAACAGCCTACTGGCAGCTTCCCTGCTCCTCTCACTCCCTCACTCTCCCCCTCCTACCACCTGGGGAGGGTTTAAAAAGGTCCCAAGTAGTTGAAGTCAGCTGAACCTAATTGGTTCCCTAGCAACGCCTTTTCCAGGTGAACCTTATCGCCCCCTGGTTCTCTATCCTCAGTGGATAGGGAGGGGCCTTTTAATCCCCTAGGACTAATTACTACCCCCCTTTTTTAGCTGTTTGTCCTGAGGTTTATCACATACTCTCCCCCCCCCCCCGGCTCAACAGTACGGGGTTGGGCTACTTGGGTCGGCAAACAGTGCACTTTCGACAGGCCATCCGCATTGCCATGTTGGATTCCAGACCTATGTTGTACTCTGAAGTGGAAGGGTTGAAGTGACAAGAACCATCTCATCACTCTGGCATTTTTGTCTTTATTTTGGTGCATCTACTGCAGAGGGGCATAGTTTGTGACAAGGGTAAACCTCCGTCCCAGTAGATCGTAGCGGAGGCTTTCTACGGCCCATTTTACCACCAGGCATTCTTTTTCGACAACGGCATATTTCCGTTCCCTAGGCAGGAGCTTCCTACTGAAGAAGAGGATGGGGTATTCGTCATCCCCGACCATTTGTGAAAGTACCGCCCCCAACCATACATCAGAGGCATCGGTTTGTAGGATAAACTTCTTCCCGCAGTCTGGGGCCACGAGTATGGGGTCAGTGCAGAGGGCCGTCCGTAGATCTGAAAAAGCGTCTTCAGCCGCGGTTGTCCATCTTACTATGTCTGGGCTCCGAGCTCTTGTTAGGTCCGTTAATGGGCATGCTCTGGTGGCAAAGTGGGGAATGAACCATCTATAGTACCCCACTAGTCCCAGGAATGCCCTGACCTGGTTTTTTCGGAGTGATCGGGGCCACTTCTGTATAGCTTCTAACTTGTTGAGTTGGGGCCTCACCAAGCCTCTCCCCACTATATACCCCAGGTATTTGGCTTCAGCTAGCCCGAGTGAACACTTGGAGGGGTTTGCCGTTAGCCCCACCTTCTTCAGGGTATTCAGCACTGCCTCTACCTTCTCCAAGTGTGTCTCCCAGTCGGGGCTATATATGATAACGTCGTCGAGATAGGCTGCGCGTACTTGCCATGTGGTTGCAACAGTTTGTCCATGAGCCTTTGGAAAGTAGCAGGCTCCCCATGCAATCCAAAGGGGAGGACAGCGTACTGATATAGTCCCTCTGGAGTTGCAAAGGACATCTTCTCTTTGTCGGCCTTGGCCAGGGGGATCTGCTAATAGCCCTTGGTCATGTCAAGGGTAGACATAAACCGTGTTTTTCCCAATCTGTCAATTAGCTCATCTATCTGGGGTATAGGGTACACATCAAACTGGGACACCTCATTCAGCTTTCGGAAGTTGTTGCAGAGCCTCACGCTGCCATCCGGTTTAGGCACTAAAACCACTGGACTTGACCATTGGCTATGAGATTCTTCAATGACTCCTAAGGCCCGCATTTTCCTGACCTCTGTCCTGATCTCTTCTCTTTTGGCCTCCGGGATCCAGAATGGCTTGACATTCACCTTCACTCCAGGCTCTGTGAGCCTGTGATGGTGAACCTCAGTAGTCCTGCCTGGCTTTTCTGACAACACATCCTGGTTGTGTTTAATCAGGCTGATCACTTCAGATTGTTGCTCCGGAGTCAACTTCGGGGATATTCCCACTTGGTCGGGATGGTTGCTTTTAGGGGATGGTGCCCCTAGCACAACCACATGTGCTTCTCTATCCTGCCATGGTTTCAGCAGGTTTATATGGTAGATCTGCTCCAGCTTCCATCCACCTGGCTGTCGGACCTTATATTGGACTTCTCCTATGGCTTCTATTATCTCATATGGCCCCTGCCACCTGGCCAGGAGCTTGCTCTCTGCCGTGGGTATGAGCACCATTACCCGGTCTCCCACCTGGAACTTCCGGGTCTTTGCTTGGCGATTGTAGTATTTCCATTGGGCCCCTTGGACCTTCTCCAGGTATTCACGCACAAGGGAGGTGACTTGGGCTATCCTGGCTTTCATTTGCAATACATGTTCAACGATGTTTCTCCCGGGGTTCGGCTGTTCTTCCCTCTTTGGCCATGTCCAATATACCCCTGGGGTGGCAACCATACAAAAGCTCGAATGGGGAGAATCCAGTAGAAGCTTGGGGAACGTCCCGTACTGCAAACAGCAAGTAAGGCAGCAGGGCATCCCAGTCTTTCCCCTCGCGACTAACCACTTTCCGTAGCATGTTCTTCAATGTTCTATTGAAGCATTCAACAAGACCATTGGTCTGGGGATGATAGACTAACATCCTGAGGGTCCGTATATGGAGCATTGTACATAGGTCCTTCATTAACTTAGACACAAAGGGGGTCCTTTGGTCCGTCAGGATCTCTTTAGGTATCCCTACTCTGGAAAAAATCTGGACTAATTCTTTGACTATGGTCTTGGACATAGTGTTCCATAGGGGTACGGCCTCGGGATATCGGGTGGCATAATCTAGTACTACCAGAATGTACTGATGACCCCGGGCTGACTTCTCCAGTGGCCCTACTAGATCCATAGTTATTCGCTCAAATGGGATTTCAATAATTGGTAGAGGTACCAAAGGGGCCCTTAGGTGTGGTCGGGGCCCATGTAACTGACATTCCGGACAGGAGGTACAATATTGCTGGACCGTCGCATAAATACCGTGCTAAAAAAACCTCTGCAGAATCCGATCAAGGGTCTTATATACCTTAGATGGCCCCCAAACAGATGGCTGTGGGCCAGACCCATCACACCCCTCTGATGCTTCTGTGGAACCAAGAGTTGTTCTATGACTTACTCTTGGACCTGGACTACTCTGTATAGCAGATGACCCTTAATCACATAATATGGCCCTGGGCCCTTGATTCTCCCCTCCACAGGGACCCCATTTACCCTGACTACTTCTTTACAAATATTGCTGTATATTGGATCATTGGCCTGATCCTGACCAAAATTCCTGAGTGAGGTCCCCCATTTGCCCTTACCTCTGTCTCCCTCTCGGGGAAAACTCCCGGGGAACTAGGTCCGGCTATTGGGTCACTGATTTCCTGCCCCGCCCCGCTTTCTGTTGAGCCACCTCTTTCCCCTACAAGTGTAGATTTCTGGTACTGGGTCAAGATCCTCATTCCCCTCCTTTCCCTCCGAGTCTTCCGGGGCTTTCCCGGCGGGGAGAACAAATCCTGGCCAAATTCGTGAAAGGCTGGGGTGGTGGTGGTGGTCATCTATCTGGGCCACCGCCTGGATCCCGGGTTCATTATTTTCTTCCACCTTCTCTCCAGGGAGTAGGCTATCAAATCCTGGGAAGTCTCGTCCGATAAGGACTGGGTAGGGGAGTTTTGGAACTACTCCCACCGTCACCTTAGTGGGGTTTCCGAGAACTTCTATTTTTACGGGGATGGTCGGGTAGTAACTGATATCCCCATGCACACAGGATATTCCTGAGCATTTGGCCCGGGATAGTTGGTCCTGCCTGACCAGCTTTCCTGAGACCAGCGTGATTGTACTTCCCGAGTCTACTAATGCGGTGGTCTCCATACCATTCATCTTAACGGGTCTAGTGAATCTATGAGGGACCATTGCAAGCCCTACTAGATTTATTAGATCACTTGGTCCCCCTATATCTCCCAGTTTGCATTGCATGTGTTCCTCTAGATTTGGGCACTGGGCAGCGATATGCCCCAATTCACCACATGCATAACATTGGTACCCTGCTTGGGGCAGCCTCCGATTTTTTGAGCTACTGGGATTTATCCCCCGAGCCTTTCTCCCCCAGTCGTCAAGTCTCTCTGGGACCTCTGGCTGCTCTTTGGCCTCCTTCCTCCCCTCCATAATCTGGCCTGGTGCTAGGGCAAATTGGGGCCTCGGCGCAGAGACTTGTCTCCGATTCTGGCGCCTTCCTTCCCCTGTGGTCCGTGAACGTTCTTGGGCTGCTAGGTGTCTCTCTATGAGGGCAACTAGTTCATCATAGGAGGAGGGATCATTTTAGCAGACCCATCCTTGTATGTCCAGCAGTAACCCCCCCATGTACATGTCCAACACAAGGATTTCCACCATCTTCTCTGGCCCATGGGTCTCAGGGCAGAGCCACTTCTGGGCGAGGTGAATTAAATCAAATAGCTGGGACTTCAGTGGTTTGCTGTCCCGGTATTTCCACTCATGGAAGCACTGGGCCCGTACGGCTGACGTCACACCTGACCTTGCCAGGATTTTCGCCTTCAGCTGGGGGTAATCCATAGCTGTCTCTGTGGTCATGTCGAAATATGCCTTCTGGGGCTCCCCACACAGAAATGGAGCCAGGATACCTGCCCACTGGTCTTGGGGCCAGGCCTCCCACAGTGCCGTCCTCTCAAAGATGAGGAAATATGCTTCTATATCGTCGTCCATAGTCATCTTCTGTAAATAGTTGGTTTCAGAGTAGCAGCCGTGTTAGTCTGTATTCGCAAAAAGAAAAGGAGTACTTGTGGCACCTTAGAGACTAACAAATTTATTAGAGCATAAGCTTTCGTGAGCTACAGCTCACTTCATCGGATGCATTTGATGAAGTGAGCTGTAGCTCACGAAAGCTTATGCTCTAATAAATTTGTTAGTCTCTAAGGTGCCACAAGTACTCCTTTTCTTTTTGTAAATAGTTGCTTGCCCACAGCGGCCGGATCCCCTGGGGTCCATGCGTCAGCATGGTCAGGGCTTTTAACTGGTTCACTACTTCATTCAGGGTGGGTTGATCTTGGGCCGTCTGGTTCATCAGTAATTGGTTCGTCTCCTGTTGGACGCGTACTGACTCTTGCTGGGCAGCCATCTCCACTCTGTTAGCCTCTTGTTGGGTCTCAGTGGCCTCTACCAATGCCTTCTCTACATCCTTCTTTTTTTTTTTTTTTTGGTGTGATTTACCCTGCCCTGAGATGGCTTGCCACAGAGCCTTACTCACTCACCACATCCCACTCCTGACACCATGTGTGGCAAAATACCTTGTTCGCCTTAGTAGGCTCAGTCCTTTTTAGCCTTGGAGACTGCGATTTGGGGCAAGGCGAATCCTTATAGGTGGCACAGGGTCCTGCTACTCCTCTCCTCAGTCAGTCCCTTGTGCTTGTTTTCCTTCCCTTCTGGGGAGCGAATGCAGCCTTCCTACTGGGAAGATTTGGTGTCTTGCTGCAAACAGCCTACTGGCAGCTTCCCTGCTCCTCTTACTCCCTCACTCTAACCCTCCTACCACCCAGGGATGGGTTTAAAAAGGTCCCAAGTAGTAGGAGTCAGCTGAACCTAATTGGTTCCCTAGCAACCCCTTTTCCAGCTGAACCTTATTGCCCTGTAGTTCTCTCTAATCAGTGGATAGGGAAGGGCCTTTTAATCCCCTGGGACTAATTACTACCCCCCTTTTGTAGCTGTTTGTCCTGGGTTTACTAGGGTATTAGCCCTTTTCAGATTAAAGCCAATCATTTACTCTGATATTTTAAACTTGAATCTGTGCTTAGAATCCTGTAATTTTTTTTCTCATAGGTCAAATTTTGCAGTCTTGGATGCCTAAGGTTAAATCGTAACTCTACAGTTAGGCACTAAAAAATAAAAATGGCATAGTTTTCAAAGCTGGAGAACATTTTTAAATTCCACTTAAACCACTGGGAGTTACAGATATTCATCTTTGAAAATCAGACCATTTACATTTAGGTGTCTACATATGGATTTTAAGTCCAAATCCTCAAAGGTATTTAGGTGCCTAACTCCCATTGGTTTCAATTCCCTTTGAGAATCCAGGCCCAGGAGCTTACTTTTAGGCACTCGTTTGCAAAAGTGGTCTTTAACATGCGGAAGACATCCATTTTTCAAACCAATACAGCAATCCTTAAAGGCTCATGCAAAGCTATACTGCTTTCAAAGGTTCACAAACTGAACTGAAACACACAGCCTGCTGGGTCAAAGATTACATTTTATTTTATAACTTGCCTATTTTAAACACAAAACCATTGTAATTTGCTGCATAATTGGGCTGTGATTCAGCAAAGCACTTTAGCATGTGTTTAAGTGTCATTGACGTCAATGGGTGCTTAAATGCTCTGCTGAATCGGGGCCTGAGGCATTGTTCAAACAAACTCTGAATACAGTGCCAGTGTATGGATAATTATGTTTTGTTTACTAGTAAAAAAGGAGGTATTTTTGTCTAAAGCTGAATTAAACTCTTTGGCTTGTGGCTAACGTTTCCAGATGCAGTTTGTGTCTTCCACAGAATGCGTTTCAGGCTTTCATGTACTGTGCATTTTCTTCAGTGTCTAAGGCCAGGTTTACACTATAATTTTGCATCATATAACTATGTACCTTTCGGGGGGAGGGATGAAGAATCCACACCACTGAGTGACGCAGTTATATCGACCCCGGTTTAGACAGCGTTGTGTGGTGGGAGAGCTTCTCCTGTTGACATAGCTCTCCTTCTTGGGGAGGTGGTTTAACTATGCGGATGGGAGAAGCTCTCCCATCTGCATAGTACTGTCTTCACTGAAGTGCTACAGCAGCCCAACTGCACTGCTGCAGCATTTTAAGTGTAGACCTGCCCTAACTTTCCTTTTACGATTTACATGCTTTTTTTTATGATTTATATATTTTAAAGATAGAGTTCCACTCCCTTAAGACAGGTTTCAGAGTAGCAGCCGTGTTAGTCTGTATTCGCAAAAAGAAAAGGAGTACTTGTGGCACCTTAGAGACTAACAAATTTATTAGAGCATAAGCTTTCGTGAGCTACAGAAAGCTTATGCTCTAATAAATTTGTTAGTCTCTAAGGTGCCACAAGTACTCCCTTAAGAGGAACTGTTACAGTCCCTAATGTCACCTCCCTTCAGTTTAGATGGGTGCGTCTTTTTAATTTTTAAATAATGCTGCTAAATAAACCAACCCACTAACCAACAAATCCCAAAGGAAAACAAGCCCCAGGAATTATGTTGAAATACCAGTAAGGGCTTAATCTAAACTACAAATTCTAGGACATTTGAAGTTAAGGCTGTGACTCTGCCCTCGATTCACCCTGTTGTACTAAGAGATTCTGTTTGGTGCTAACCAGCAGGTGAGAAATGATTAATGCATTTTATAAAGAAGTGTGAGGCCTGTCCTACTATTCTGAGCAGAAGACTCAGAGGCCAGGTCTGCACTAAAAAATTAGCTCGACCCAGCTATGTCACTCAGGTGTGAAAAATCCAAACCCCTGAGTGCAATAGTCGACCTAGTCCCCAGTGTAGATAGCACAAGGTCGACAGAAGAATTCATGGATTAATTACAGCAATAGGAGAACCCCTCCAATCGCTATGGTGTATGTCTACACTGAAGCCCTACAACGACACAGCTGCAGTATTTCTAATGAAGACATAGCCAGAGCCAGGAGCTTCTGAGTTTGAATTCTGGCTCTGACATTGACTGCCTCTGTGGTCTGTCACGTAACTGCCTCAGTTTCCACATCTGTAAAAAAGGAGATACTAACACTTAACTATTTTAAGATTAATTAGAAACATGGCTTCCCTTAGTGTCCATGATTAGAGGGGTGCAAACAGCGGAGGATTTAGACACGATGACCCAAAAGGAGGAGCATGGCTGTACATCCCTTAGCCCTTCCATTGGTGCTTCTGTGGGGATTGTGGTGTCATGTTAAACTCACAGAGTTCTTGGTCCTCCAGTTTCTAGAGAGGATCAGGAATCATGTTGCATTTTGTGGGTGGGGTGAATGTTAACTGACTCTGCTGCTCACTCACCCTATTCCCCAAAGTGGGTTTGGGGGGCAACAACAGGCAGAGACACCATGAGGAAGGGCTTCTGCAGCAGTCTAGAAGTAGAGTCTCTTCTAGCTCTCAAGGGCTTTCCTGCGAGCTGATCAACCCTGGGGCTGTGAAGAGGCATGAGTTCAGGGGACCTGCTTCCCTGCTAGTCCCACACCACATGGGCACCTCCAGACAGAATGAGCAGGCAGGTGGAAATTTCACAAGTCCAAACTTGTGGCATTTCCAGTCTTCATGAAGGAATAATCCTTAGTGAATGATTTGGCCCTTAGTTAATATTTAAGTACATTGAAAATTATAAGCACTATAGAAGCACCAAGAATCATCGTTCAGTATGGACGGCAGTAGTCAGGAATAACAAGGTAGGATAAAACTTCCAATGTAATGATGTTGTTAGTTTAATTTAGAAACTTTTAAATATCCCTTGATTGGATTTTCTCTTTGTTTATTTGTTTGGTTTTCTTAGTGTGGTTTAGAATATTTTAACCAACTGAAACTTACTTGTGCCAGGGATAGGGGTGGGATCTTAGGTGGTAGTGCACATGTCTCTTAGTGAAATAATGAAGTGTTTACATTATGGAGTCCTATTGTTAGATCAATCAGCCTACCATGAGGGATTTATAAACAGAATCTGCAGGTGGTCCCTGTGTCTCAATTGCCCAGAAGACATGCTTTAATCCTCAGGAAATAGGCAGCATATACATTCCAAAAGGCAGCCTAAGCAAAATGAAAGCACAAAACTAGCCTGAACAATGCAACACATGTCAACCTTGGAGCACAATCACTACAAATAGCAACTGACAGCAGAGTTTGACAATTTACCCATCAGCTTCAATTGCCAAATTCAGGATCTCTGTATTTATGAGCATCTTAGGCATGCAGTAATTGTGAAGCAGAAAGGAAGGATAGAAAATTCATCTCACATGGTTGTCAGATGGATCTCTCTTAAGTGATTGGTTACTTATACAAACTTTTTTATTTGTAAATTTCACTTATTCTGTGGCTTTCTACATGTTCTGTGTAGAACATGTACATGGTTTGCCACAGACCTTTTTGTTCCCTGATTGCATGAGCAGAACTCTTATAATTGGGTTTCTTATCTGCATGCTTGCTGAAAGCAAATGTAAAACTCAAGTATTTTTGTGTGCAAGCTTGAAATGCACTCTTTTGTGATGTGGTTGTGCTAGTAACACTGGATTGTGAAAATATTCAAGGGAAGTGAGCATGAAAGTGTGTGAACATGGATGAAAGTAATTTGGTTTTAAAATGAATGAATACTCACTGAAAAGTTTTTGGCAGTATTCTCCTAGATCTATTTGTAAGCAGTTTTACTTGAAACCAATCAGAATTTTGCCTAAGCAAAAGCAAAAGGATTTGGGCCATTTTTTAGTAGAAAACCTCCTGTGCAAGAGGGTTTGTCTGTATATGAAATAAAGACACAAATAAATGTCAGCTCAGAGAAATAATAAAAATACATGCAGCTAAGATTGCTTACTTGGTAATTTGCTGTGGGGTTATAGTATAATTAGACTCATGAAGCAGAGAAAATGCCAGCTGAGTTCCACAGCAAGAATAAAATAGTTTAAGTTAGAAGATCATATTTAATGGAATAGAATAGACTAAGAGGGTGAACTCTCTTTTTCTTTTTTCTTCTCTTTTAAAGAAAATATTTTAACTAGTGAGTCAGAAAATATTGAAGAGGGAAGCGCAAGATATTTGGGGGTTCTTGTCTCTGTAGAAGTTTATCTGAAGCTTATCCTAACTTCTTTGGAGAGGGCTTGAAATCTAAATTAGATCTGATTTTCTCACACGTGTTTATACTTGCTCCAGAATGATCAGTCATACCATGAGAATATCTTTCTTTTTGGTACTTCAGTACTTCCAATTCTAATCATGTTCAGAAGCAGAAAGCAGAGTTTCACAAGTGTGTGCACAGGAAAAACAAAATAAACAAAAATATGACTGAGTGGGTTTGCACTTAAGAAAACATTTAGCTGTAATTTTGTATGAAGTTTCAAATGGTTTTTATTTTCTCCAAACCAGTTTGTTTATCTTCACTGCTATGTGCCTCAGTTTCCACATCTGTAAAATGGGGATAATGATAGTTTACTTCTTTGTAAAGCACATTGAGATCTACTCATGAAAAGGGCTATATAAAAATTAGATATTAACATTCTTATCTTTGAGCAAGTGACTTTCCCATTGGCCTTAACATATAGTCTGTATTCCCTACAGGATCAAACTCACCTGCTTCCTGAGGCATGATTTTATTAACGAAATTATAAAAAATAAGACTGCAAAGTCCAGTCAAAGCTTCATTTCCAAGCTTGATTACTTCTAGAGTTCCTATCTCAGGTCTACTCAGTCCACCCGTTAGGTCCTGTCTGTCCCAGGCCTGCTATTTCTCTGTCAGAACAGCCCAGTTGTGAAGCCTTCTTCCTTCCAAATTTGTTCTCTCCAGGCTTGATATGACTGGCAGGTGTTGGGAGGGGTGCGTGTGTGCCAATTCCTCTCTATATAACAGACCATTAACCCCTTCCCACCCTAATCTAGTGTGAGATTTGTCCATGACATCAGACCATTCCTATCAGAATCATTTTTATTTATTTTTAAGTTAGGAATTTTGTAGAAATGGTTTCAACTTAAAACATTCATAGCTGGATTTCAAACACTCCTACATTTGGGAATGTTCATATCCTGGGATTTGGTTCAAGACCACTTCCAGAGAGATGTTTCTCTTAAATACCGCATATTAAAAACCTCTGGTTACAAGCATTTTAGAAAAAAACTAACATAGATTAGATTAATCTGTTGCTATGAAGTTCAAAATTATTCTTGTGATTGTGAATATTAACCAACATTACAATACCACCTAAAGACTTCAACCAGGTCTGGACTCCTTGGAGCTAGGTGCAGTGCTGACATATAGTGAAAAATAGTTGCCTCACCTTTCACAATTTGTGTCTGATCCTACAATGGTTTATACATGTGCTTTCTTTTATTCACCTGAAAGGCTTGTCTACATGATGCATTAGTCTGAACTACCTGTGGTTTAAATTCTAGTGCACACAAGTGTGTCACACATTAAATGGCCCGTGTGGACCTACTGGCATGCACTAAAAGTTCCCTAGTGCGTGTCAATGTGGCACTGTTTGAAATGGGACTATATTAACTAAGTAGTACCATTGAAGTCAGTGAAACTAGTCATAATTTGTAAAGTTAAGTACATGTTTAATCTTTGCAGGATCAAAGTCTTAGTTCAAGATAAGACATAACAGTGAAATAAATAAATAGGAGAAAAGGGGAAGGGAAAAAGGGTAGGGCGATGGATGGATGGATAGTGTAGATCTTACAGTTTTATAGCCATGCCAATCACTGTTGTATCTGAGCACCTTCTATGTAAAATCTATAACAACAGAAAGTCCTTAGGAGACTTCATAGAGTCTCAGGCACTTCTCCCTTTTGGGGTCAGAACTCTGCTTGGTTAGGGTATTTTGGGGGTATGAGGGAATCATGGTAGGGATTTAGGAATAAAGGGATGTTTGAATTGTAAGTGTCACTTATAGTGGAAAGACTTCTTAAAGAGGAAAGCTCTGTAATGTTTCCTGACGATGGTCATGCTCTGGATTCACCTGATCTCCTCTGAAGATTGTCCCGTAACTGGATCCTCTGGATAGAGAATGCTTTGTCCCCAGCTCTCACATCCTGAGCATAGAGACTGGCAATTGTCCCAGAAGAGCAGAGCTACCATGGTTATCTACAGATAAAATTTGGTCCTTGATGTATGTGGGGGTTGATCTATGAATGGTAACATGATGAACATGTTTTTTCATAAACTGCTTGCATGCCCAATTTATAGGTATAGAATTCTACTTTTTTGAACCTAAGTTTGTGCTCCCCATCAGTACCTGGTCCAGGATGGGGAAGCTAATGATTCAACCAGCGGACCAAATTCAGTAATGAATTCTGGTGACGTCCCACCTGAGTCACGTTGCGCACACGCTAAGAAGAAGACTCCAATGTTTAATTATTTTGACTTAGAAACTTAAATCCATTTGAATGACTTTATTTGTTTGGTATTTTCGTTTGGTTGGTTTTGCATCACTAATGTTTAAGAGTGGGGGTGGCTTATCTCTAGGTTAAATCATCTGCAAATGGAGAAAACTTTCCCCCCTCCTAAAACAAGCCATGCATTATTTCAGATGATTTAAAACAGCAAATACATTTGATATGTAACTCATGCTAATGTTTAAAGGGCATTTTTACCAGATGTGCTAGGGCTCAGGATTAGCAGCAGTTTTAGTTATCTGACCACCCTGTCCTTCTGATTTGAAAAGATTGAGAGATCTTTGTGATATTAATCTGTATACCTGGAATTGAGGAAGCAAAATTTGATAGACTGACTAGGTAAGTAAATGTAAAGCTTAATGGTGCATGGAGCAAAGTACCAGCTAATTCATTTAAACTAATGATGAGTGAACATAAAAACCAAATAAAGAATTTTGGGTCAGTCTAGTTTAATTTGGATCAACACCCAAAAGCTGGGTTTCCTTTCCGAAGCTTGTGCAGCATAATGCCATCTAGTGGATCTGTCAGGTATCTTAAAGGAAATAGGCAAGAGCAGCGGTACTCAAACAGTGGGTTGGGACCCCAAAGTGGGTTGCGACCAGGGCTGTCCTTACCCATACGCAAAGTACACAGCTGTGTAGGGCACCAGGAAATTTGGGGCTGTGGGAGAGGTGCGTAGGGCACCAAAATAGCTAGGGACAGCCCTGGTTGCGACCCCATTTTAATGGGGTTGCCAGGGCTGGCTTAGACTTGCTGGGGCCCAAGGCCAAAGCCAAGCCCAAGCCTGAGGGCTTTAGCCCTGGGCGGTGGGGTAAGGTTACAGGCCCCCTGCCTGGGACTGAAGCCCTTGGACATCAGCTTTGGCTCCCTGGCCTCGGGCAGTGGTGCATTGGCATGCCTCCTTTCCCCCCGCCCAGGGTTGGCACGGCTTGGGCGGGCTCAGCCTTTGGTCCCCCCTCCTGG
The DNA here is from genome assembly GCF_009764565.3 of Dermochelys coriacea. Lineage (NCBI taxonomy): Eukaryota > Metazoa > Chordata > Testudines > Dermochelyidae > Dermochelys > Dermochelys coriacea. The sequence continues at coordinate 122,093,474 of NC_050069.1, read as the reverse complement.
GGTCCTTAGTAAATTTTGTTGTCAGAAGGGGGTTACGGTGCAATAAAGTTTGAGAACCCTTGGGCTAGAGAGAGAGAGAGAGAGAAAGTTTACTGATGCTCTGAGTCAGCCACTGAATCAGATTTCAACCAATATGCTGTTGATATAATTGTTAAATAAAGAGCATCTGACTGAACCCTGAGACTCCCTGCTACCTTGGGGATATATGAACTTTCTGGACCACCTGAGTCTGCAAAACTGATCTAGATTTTTTTTCAATAGGCTTTCTCGCCAGTGTTTGATGCTTCCTCCTTCCATTTGTAGTGGAATGACTTTGAGGGCAACCTTTCTTTCAGCCCTATGGTACCAGAAGGAACCTGAAAGTGCTGTGATGCACAAATAGGAGACAAAAACAAGAGAGAGAAATTTAACCAAAGTGGTTTCAGTTTTAGGTTTAGTAACTATTTTGCTTTGTTCTTCTTTTAATTGACCTGTTTTCACTCATCTCCAGCTCAGAGCTTGATCATTCCCTCTGGATCTGAGCATGGAGGGGTACCTCCTGTGCACAGATTTTCCTCTTTCCTAGGGGAGAGGGTTCAATAAGTTCCATGGCAGTATCCTTCCTATCTCTAGATTGTATGGATGGTTCTGTATGAGTCTGGAGATCCATGCAGGGAGGAGGGATCAGGTTCAGATGCATATTGTCACCCCGCACCCAACCCTGAAGAAATTAAAAATAGCACGGATATACAGGCACTGTATTACTTGTCTGTGGCCTACATCCTCAGCTGAAGATCTGCCTTTAAGGTGGGTTTAAGGCAGATGCAGATTAAGGCTTCCTGGGGCCCTGGACCAGGGCAAGTGGGGGGCCCCTCCCCACCCCTTCCTTTTGTGGTCCTGCTCTTCCCTCTGTTCCACCCCTTTCACATGTGACCCCGCCCATGGCCCCACCCCTTTCTGCCCCTTCCACAAGCCTGCTCCTGTTCCAGGGTCCCCTCATTCCACACCCCCGCGCTGCGGCCCCAAGACTGGAGAAGCTCTGTACCCCCGCTACGGCCCAGCCTGAGGCCACAGCAGGTAGCAAGAGTTCCTCCTGTCCCAGGGCTGCAGTGGGGGTCCCAGTGCTGGGGCTTTCGCTGTTGCCCACAGCTTCTGCCAGGGATGGGGTCGGGGAGTGCTGGAGGCTTCCCCTGCCACCCCCTGGCTTCTACTGGAGTCAGGGGGTTCTGGGCTCTTTTCCTGCCACTGTGCCCACCCCACCCAGCCACCGGGGAGTGGGATCGAGGGTACAGGGGGTGGGGCTTCCCCCGCTACCACGGCCAGAGTGGTTGCTGAGGAACAGTTTCGGGGACACAGGGGCTTCCCCCGCTGCTGCCATCCCACCCAATTGGTGCTGCTGCCTGGGAGCAGGGTTGGAGTGCGGAGGCTTTCCCCACCTGCCCATGGCTCCAGGGCCCCCTAGTTGGCCAGGGTCCCAGGGCCTGGGCCCTGTCGATCCAGTGGCTAATCCGCCACTGGTTCAAGGGGTACTGCTAGCCAGGGAAGCATGGCAGTGTAGCCCATCGGGGGAAGGGGACGACAACACTGCTTATGACACAGGAGTGTGGAGGTACATGGCCTTTGTTTGGATGTCCTGGGCTCTTTCCCTGCCACTGTCCTCCAATGATCCATGAAGAATTTGGGGGCTCTGCAGAATTGTTGAATTGGCCCTGTAGCCTGTTCTGCAGGGAGGCAAATTCTCAGTATGACATTTAGGGAGAGAACTCATGAGCGAATCTTGTAGATTTTCTCCTCTTCAGACTCCTTTTTTTAATTTTTACCACAGAAGGAGCTGATAGGACACAAAAAAAACCTCTGAGCCAAAATGCTAATCAATCATCATCCAGCAATCATTGTCGATAATAGTATTTGTCTTTATATAGACTTTTCATCTGAAAACCCAAAGCACTCTATAAGGCAGGTTATTATTTACCCCAAATTATGGAGAGGGACACTGAGGCACAAGGAGATTAAGTGACTGGCCCAAGAGCACACAGCAAACCAGGACTGTAATTCAGTTGACCAAAAGGAGTGAAAAAAAGAAATTTCAAAGCCCCTTGAGAAGCAAATGTATATTGCTATCTGACCCTATCACAAAGTAGCTGGTCTCTAGTGCCCTGGACTGGAGCAGGTGAACCCAATCCAGCTAATTAAAGTAGGCTGGGCTACATCTGTGGCTTCTAGTAGGCAACTGTTGGGGGGAGACTGTGGCAGGCTGAGCCCTGGGGAGCAAAGGCCACACACGAGTGTGGTGAGTCCCTGGGACAAATCAGGGCTCAGGGAAGAAACCCTGCAGCTGCTGCTCTAAGGCGGGAGGAGCAGAGCTGGCTGAAGATAGGAAGCTACTAGGAGCTGGAGTGTCAGAAATCCCTGGGAGGGGTGGCCTGAAGCCTGGGAGCCCGGTACTGACTTAAAACTGTGTTTAACCTTGTCAGAACAGAATAAACCTCCTTAAATGTGGGACTAGATGCGGCAGCACCATGGAGGCAATCTCGGTGGCAGACCCATAATCAGTTTACAATTTTTTATTTCTCAGTCAGACTCTATTTGTTTTGAGCTGCTCTTCAGGATGACTGCTTGTCTAAGAATGTGGTGATGGTTAGGAGGGAGGGAGTTTGCCCTGAAGCATGCCCAGCTCCCAAAGAGAAACGCAGAAAACTGAACTGAGTGACTGAACTAAAGACTCGCAGATGATCTACCAACTCAAAAGAATTCAAACAATGTGTAGTGCATGACCAGCCTCTGTACTCATTGCCTTGATGGTATCGCTGCATCAGATCACCCTCACATTAACTGAAACTGTTTTTACAGAAGGATGAAACAAAATTTTAGAGATGCGGTGTTAGGACTCATTCTTGTAATTCTTCCTCATGGAAATACACTTGACTCCTGTGAGTAATCCAGTTTTCTTCAGTGGAACTATGTACACGAATAAAGATTACTCATGTAGCCAGGGTTACAAGCTGCAGCCCTTAGTTTCTCTACATACAGGTTTTTAGAGAATTAGGGTTGTATTTTTAGGTGATGTGTAATGTGATGTAGGCACAAGTGGACTTCCTGTGTGCAGGGCCGGCTCTACAGTTTTTGCCACCCCAAGCAGTGAAAAAAAACTGCCACCGCAGACGGCAAAAGTGAGAAGCTGCCACCGAATTGCCGCCGCGGCTGGAGGAACTGCCGCCCCTTTCTAACTGCCACCCCAAGCACCTGCTTGGAACATTGGTGCCTGGAGCCGGCCCTGCTCATGTCCTACTTACCCCCTACTTACCCTACTTACTTACATTTCCACTTATGTACAGAGAAATCGAGGCTGGTGTAATTTAGGGCATGTCTACACTAAAAAAAAGTGTGTTCTTAACTTGGATTACAGTAGCAGTGAAGATGTGGCAACTCGGGTTAGCAGCTCAAGGAAGAGGAGCCTTGTGTTGAATTTGAGCTGCTAACCTAAATAAAAAATCTTGAGTAGCCCTGTCTTCACTACTATTTTAACCCGAGTTTGTTAACGTAGGTTAGCTAACCGAGTTAAGAACACCCCACCCTTTTTTTGCAGTGTAGACATAACCTCATATGTTGAGGAGGCAGAGGAAGGTATCGACCGAAAAGCAGTCCCCCCCTTCTCATTTCAGTCTTTTGGTTTCTCTGCTTGTCAGTTGCACGAAATTAGATCTCTTTATGCATTGGGAGAGTAGACATAAGTATGTCTAAGGGAGTCAAAATTAGTGTAAGGAGATCTAAGGTAAAGCAGCAAGCACATCTCAGTAGCAGTCACAACATTAATCCATAAATGTCTTTATATCCACCACCAAATGAGAATGTCCTCCAGTGCGGTTTCTTTTCTCTTTATCCCCATGGGTGCAGCTACCCCCGAAACCTTCCCACACCCCCATCCTTAGATGAGAATTGCATGGTGCAGAGGAGCTCTGCAAGGAAGCCTTGACAACTCCATGCTATACAGTATTAATAATTTTCCCAACTGTTCCCTGAAAAGTTGGTAGTAGAAATGGTGTATGGTCCTCTCTCCCCATACCACTACCACCTGTGGATCTGGGACCCTTCAGACGGCATACTTCAATATATGTGGTGTTGGGGACAGTGGGTTTTTGGGGTTTTTTTGCCTGGGCAGGAGCTGAACCATTCACAGAAGGTCTCCATGCATCAATGTAACGGATGCTATTTGCTACTGGAGCAAAACATGTAGTTTCCTATCAAGCTTCTTTGAAAATTAGGAGGGGAAGAAAAGCCTGATATGAGCTGACTCAGAAAAGTGATAAAGGATTACATGTCTCAAAGTTCGTTACAAAGTTTGATCCTTTGATTGTGATTATTGACAGTTAAGTGTGGCAGAAAGTGCTTTTGTCCCTTTGAAATGCTCAGCAGCCTTCTAAATAAACCCAACCAAAAATACATTACATTTGATAACAACATGCCTGGAAGGTGTAGGTTACCATGAAAACTGTTGTTTCATGACTTTTCTGTGGTTGTGTTCTCTCAAGACAGCATGGAAAACATATCCTCGATGATCAAACATCATTCTATATTAATACCCTGAAAGTTTAAAATCAAATACCTGTATATTGAAAATGGTCTTTTCTTCTTGCTACTGCTTTATTTTTTCTAGTTTAACCATTGAGTTCTGTCTCAACCAGCTTGTTTTCTGACTCATCTTGACTGTAGAAAGCATTTTATTTTTAAATAGAAGAAACACTAAACATAGTCTTAATGAACAATTAATGATGGAACTAGAATTCTTCAGTCTTCTTGCCCTCTTAGCCCCATGCCGTCCATTAACTGTATTGTTAGCATACTATCTAAGCCATTTTTCAGAGTAGCAGCTGTGTTAGTCTGTATTCGCAAAAAGAAAAGGAGTACTTGTGGCACCTTAGAGACTAACAATGGCACCTTAGAGACTAACAAATTTGTTAGTCTCTAAGGTGCCACAAGTACTCCTTTTCTTTTTGCGAATACAGACTAACACAGCTGCTACTCTGAAACCTGTCATTATGCAAGGCACTGAATTTAGCCTTATAGAGTGGAAATCTGTCAACTTCATGAAATTTGTTAGTCTCTAAGGTGCCACAAGTACTCCTTTTCTTTTTATCTAAGCCATTGTATGAGTGTAAGAAAGCAAGACATCTCAATGTCTGTCTCCTGTATACACAATAGCAGAGCACTGAAATACTCTGCTCTCATGTGAACATTATGAACTATGTTAAATTTTCTTCACTTGTTCTGCATAGGTTCAAGTTTGCCCCAGCCACATTAAGAGCTTTCTTTGTAATGTATGTATCTATTCATCAGATTAATGTATTGTTAACAATTGTATGGTGCTGAGTCTTTCAAGGTAAAGTAATTGTGCTGTCATGAATTCATCCTTGAATGTTGTTGAATATATAAATGAACAAGGGCTCTCGAAAAAACAATGAACAATCCCTATTTTAATCACAGAAAACTTATACATTTCTTTTCAAAAGGAAAATATAATTAAAAATTAACATGCATTCATAAGGTTTTAGTCTGTAAGTACTTTAAAATGGGGTTAGATCATAGAAACATAAAATTTACTAAAATGACCCTAACTTTTTTTTTAGTTCGTTACACATCAAAAGTGAAATAGGATTCTTTAAAAAAAAATCTTTATTTTTCACATAGTAAATCTGTGCTAAATAGAGGAAATAATAATCCTTCCTTTATTGTAGTGGAATCTGTCATTAAGGTCATATTGAAATTTTCATTATAATGATTTTTTTTCATATTTGTAACTTTTCTAACTATTTCTGCTATTGAGGATAATGTTTCCATGCTTGCTCCGAGTTCAGAAGTAAATATTCTTTCGAAAACCTTACTACTACCCATTCAGCTATATTTTCAATTATGGAAGGTAAAAATGAATATATTCTTTTCTGCTGTAAAATTTTATTAACTTTGTTCACAAGAATAAGCTGATATAGCTTTATTGATAGAGCTGTACTGATTTACAGCTACAGACATGTGGCCTTCTAAGCTAAAATTTTCTAGGTGGCTAGTCCTCATCAAGAACCAGTCTGCAGACTGATTTGCAAAAAAGTATTTTTGAAGTATCATAATTAAAAGCAATTGAAAAATCAATTTAGCACAAAGTGAAACTTTCATACTGCAATTTACAGAGTGATTATGGGGAAAATGTAAATATTTAATAGCAATGTTAGTTACTTACATAGTTAGTGTTAGTTAGTTGTTTTGTAGTGATGTTTCCCTGTAAAGAGAGAGTGAGAGCAAGAGCTGCATAAGTTGTTAATTATATAAAGGTGAAGATGTTCAGTGAAATCAGCGGACAGATTTGAGGTCCATTTTTCTTTATTGTTAAACAAATCAATTAAATTAAATATACACACATACATGACACGTATATGAATATGTTAAAGTTACAATTATGATCATGAAGTCTTAGAAAGCCATGACAAAACTCCCACTCTAGTATGATGAAAGCTAGCACTTGAGGGGGAAAAAATAGCAAGCAGACTTAACAGAAATTTCTCCCTTCCTCCTAGGACTAGAAAAGAACCATTCTCCAGCTACCATCATTCTTTAATGGGTTTGGTTAAGAGGCATTCAGGGATATGACATATTTAGGGCTGTCTGAAAAAATTCTGTTGAAAGTGTTTTTCTATTGAAAACAATTGTATTTTTTGGATAAATGAATATTTTTCACAAAAATATGCCGGCTTTTCATTGAAAACTTAGGGTTTGGGTTTTTTTAAAAAAATTCAAATGCTCAAAAGCTGAAATATTTTTATTAGGAAATATTGCCAGTGCGGCATGGGAGTTGTAGTTTGGGTGCCTGAAACTACCATTCTCCTCTGTAGGCTCAGCTGTAGGCTCCCGAGTTGGACCACATTTCCCAAGATACACCATGCAAAGAGCTCCCATGATATAGCACCTTCCTTTTCAAAGATGTAGTCTGACCGGGGTGCCCAGTCCATAGAGGAGAATGGGAGCATGAGGCTCCTAGGAGGTTCTGTGGCAGCAATTCAAAATCAAAATATTTCAGATTTGGCTTTTTTTGGTTTTCAAATTTATGCCAAAACCTCAAAAAACAAAAACAAACAAACAAAAAACAAAACGAAAAAAACTTTACATGGAAAAAAGTTCCCATTTTTCAACCAGTTCTATACGCAAACTTATGCGCAAAGATATCCATTAGACTATTTCCCCAAACTGGTAATGAGACATTGGCAGGATTTTCTTAATGCAGCCATGCCTATAAGGGAGCTCAAGTGATCCAATCAAATCTTCAGTTCTGACCTTTGTGCGCCACTCATGATCCTTTTTGGGAACATGACAATGTTTATACTCAAAGTCAGTTGGGATAGCTTTCTCTTGGAGAAGCAGCCATGTTAGTCTGTATTCACAAAAAGAAAAGGAGTACTTGTGGCACCTTAGAGACTAACAAATTTATTTGAGCATAAGCTTTCGTGAGTTACAGCTCACTTCATCGGATGCATTCAGTGGAAAATACAGTGGGGAGATTTATATACACAGAGAACATGAAACAATGGGTGTTACCATACACACTGTAAGGAGAGTGATCACTTAAGATGAGCTATTACGAGCAGGAGAGTGGGCAGGGGAGGAAGAAAACCAACAAATCCGCACAGACACACTCCTGGAACCCCGACCTGGGGTATTCTATCTGCTACCCAAGATCCATAAACCTGGAAATCCTGGATGCCCCATCATCTCAGGCATTGGCACCCTGACAGCAGGATTGTCTGGCTATGTAGACTCCCTCTTCAGGCCCTACGTTACCAGCACTCCCAGCTATCTTTGAGACACCACTGACTTCTTGAGGAAACTACAGTCCATTGGTGATCTTCCTAAAAACACCATCCTGGCCAATATGGATGTAGAAGCCCTCTACACCACCCTATACCAGAAACCTACTGACCACTATTCCTACCTACATGCCTCCAGCTTTCACCTAGATCACACCACACGGTCCATTGTCTACAGCCAAGCTCTACGATACAACCACATTTGCTCCAATCCCTCAGACAGAGACAAACACCTATAAGATCTCTATCAAGCATTCTTACAACTACAATACCCACCTGCTGAAGTGAAGAAACAGATTGACAGAGCCAGAAGAGTACCCAGAAGTCACCTACTACAGGACAGGCCCAACAAAGAAAATAACAGAACACCACTAGCCATCACCTTCAGCCCCCAACTAAAACCTCTCCAACACATCATCAAGGATCTACAACCTATCCTGAAGGACGACCCATCACTCTCACAGATCTTGGGAGACAGGCCAGTCCTTGCTTACAGACAGCCCCCCAATCTGAAGCAAATACTCACCAGCAACCACACACCACACAACAGAACCACTAACCCAGGAACCTATTCTTGCAACAAAGCCCGTTGCCAACTGTGTCCACATATCTATTCAGGGGACACCATCATAGGGCCTAATCACATCAGCCACACTATCAGATGCTCGTTCACCTGCGCATCTACCAATGTGATATATGCCATCATATGCCAGCAATGACCCTCTGCCATGTACATTGGTCAAACTGGACAGTCTCTACGTAAAAGAATGAATGGACACAAATCAGACGTCAAGAATTATAACATTCAAAAACCAGTCGGAGAACACTTCAATCTCTCTGGTCACTCGATTTCAGACCTAAGAGTGGCAATTCTTCAACAAAAAAACTTCAAAAACAGACTCCAATGAGAGACTGCTGAATTGGAATTAATTTGCAAACTGGATACAATTAATTTAGGCTTGAATAGAGACTGGGAGTGGATGAGTCATTACACAAAGTAAAACTATTTCCCCATGTTTATTTCCCCCACCCCCACCCCCACTGTTCCTCAGACATTCTTGTCAACTGCTAGAAATGGCCCACCTTGATTATCACTACAAAAGGTTTTCTTCTCCCCTCCTTTCCCCCCCCCCCCCCGCTCTCCTACTGGTAATAGCTCATCTTAAGTGATCACTCTCCTTACAGTGTGTATGGTAACACCCATTGTTTCATGTTCTCTGTGTATATAAATCTCCCCACTGTATTTTCCACTGAATGCATCCAATGAAGTGAGCTGTAGCTCACGAAAGCTTATGCTCAAATAAATTTGTTAGTCTCTAAGGTGCCACAAGTACTCCTTTTCTTTTTTCTCTTGGAGAGGAAGTCTACAGAGTAATTTAAAAAAAAAAGTTGTTGTTCTCATTACTTTCACTTCATCCCTTCTCCTTTTCAGCCAAAATTAAATCTACTGCTGTTCCCACAACAGATTTTAAAATAGGGCTTGATACAGCATCATTGTGGATTTTTTTTTCCATTGACTTCAATGGCCACTGGATCACAAACTATAGATAGGCTTGGCATAATTCAGTTTTTATTTTTTCTTAGTTTTGATGGATAGTGATTATTTTAAAGCATTGTATTTTGATTTTTAATCAGTGTAAATGTTCAGTTGTAGGAAATTTTAGGAAGAGTCAGACAATGTGGGTGTGTTAGACAATAACTGTTTAATGATGGTAGATTCTGAGATTCAAAAAATTAAATCTTTATAACCATTGAAACACAAACTGTCAACATCATGTGTCAAAATATAAAAAGTAAATATCCTTAGGTCAAACTCTAACTTCTTAAGCAGCATTTTTGTTATTTTGTCTGTCTGTAAATTTTAATTATTGATGGAAATATTTTTTGTTTGTGTGCGTTTGGAGAAATTGACATTTGCTGACAAAATTGAATCCTTCCAAGCCTGCTTATACATTGTGGGACAGTTCATCAGATGGTATGAGCTGGTGTAGTGCCAATGATTTATACCAACTGAGGCTATGGCTCTCTCCCTGTATTAGTACTGGAGCTTGTTTATGCCACAGTTAGTTGCTGAACTTGTAGAGGGGTCAGGAAATTAACAAATGTTGTCATCTTTCCAGGATTACAAATAGATTTACGTAGAAAAACTCACTGTGATTGTAGCCAGACTGTAGGACCAGAGGGAAACTGAGAAAGAAGGGAGCACTGTAGTGAATTTGTTGGTAGCCTGTCCCAGGAAGGAGACCCAAAGCCAATCCTTTCTTGCATTCTGCCATTGTCACTGGTCAAGCCTCTTCCATCATTCTCCAGTGCTCCAATTACCAGTCTGCTGTAGGGTAGAGAGAACAATGGGGTGCCCATATAAATGTTACATGGCTGACTCCAGGGGAAGTGATGCATGGCTGTGCAGACCGGATGGGCTACAGGGCTTCTGTGGGCTCCACAACTCAAAACATTGCTCTGTCCGAGACAAATTCATTGACACTTCAGATCACTGATATTCCAAGCAGGCCACAACAGCTCCTTTTATCTCCAGGACTGATCTAGAATTAGTTTATTAGCATTAATAATGGTCTCAATATTTTTATGAGGACTTTAAAATTCTCTGTTGCCTGGAATCAGAGTCCTAGTCAGGCAGCAAATGAAAATAATTTTCTTTTTAATGAATGGCAACATGAAGCTTGCCTTGTGTTTTTATGCTGGAGAAATGGGTTATTTTTCCAGGACTCTCCGCAATTTGTACCTTGGAACAGTCAGATACTCAGCACAGCTCTGGAATGGCTGTATGCTCTTAAATGGAGATGCAGTTACAGTAGAAAGTCAAATAGGTACTCTTCTGTGCAGTGAACGTAGGGATTTAGATGGATAGCCCTTTCTTACTATAATAATGTGAATTTCATGTCTAAGCTCCTTGGATGGTACCTAGAGGTTAAAACGGGCATGCTACACATTTGCAACATTTTGGGTTGCACTTCAAGCTGGGGAGTAATTCCCAGCTCATGGAGACGCACCTGTGCTACCGCTGATTGAACTAGTGTGGTAAAAATAGAGTGTATCTGCAGTGGTGGGAGGGGCTAGTGGCCCTGAGAATGTGCCTGTCTGAGACACTAAACAAGCACTGGGAGGGTAACTAATCCCTCCCGCCATTTGTGCTGCTGGAGTTACACTTCATTTTTAGCAGCAAGGACAGGTATGTCTCCTATAGATAAGGATTACACCCCCAGCACGTAGTGTAAACATACTGTGTGTGTGTGGCCCCTTCATTCAGAGGATCTCAAACTGCTTTACAAACATTAATACCCCCAGCTCACATTTTGATTAACTAAACATTTTATAGGGATAAAGAAATAGATACACAGATGTTAAAGACACTTGTCTAGGGTCACACACAAATCCTATCTTCCATTCTCCCTACTGTAAGCATTCAGCCCTTACACAGATACCATTTAATGGTATAATATAATGTTGTAATTCATAGGAGTGGTATTTTTGTGGCTAAATAGCAAGGCTGATAAAGAAAGGGAATAATGGACTGTCAGTGACATGGACTTCAATCCGCCCATTGCCAACATGTTATTTTAATGATCCATGTAAGAAATAATGAGGTTGCTTTTGTAATTTGTTTTGAGGGAATGTATTGATTGCAGATTAACCATCTTAATGTTATACCTCTTGGTCCATGAGGAACTTTTTAAACACATAAAAATAATCAATACTCTCAACTATAAACTTAATCCTGTTTATCCTAATAGAGAATAGAAATTTTAGGGAAAGGAAGAGTAGTTTGGAATCTAAAAAGAGGTCTGACTCCATTGGCAGGTGAGTATCTTTGTCACAAGCCAAGCCAAAGTCCTGGATCTAAACACAATTCAATTTTGAATTTTCGAAATCCAGATCTGAAATGTGAGGCTTGAGCATATGTCTAGGACTGAAACAGGTCAGGAACATTCCTAATGAGAGAGTACAGCAGCAAGTTTGTAAGCCTGATGGAATTCATGTACTTAAGTTCAAAACTGAGAAACTGAAGGTCACTGTAGCTCCAAGCAGTAAGGGCTGTTCAACTCCCATTCAAGCCAAAGGGACTCTTTCTCTTCTCTTCATTTGGAATAGAACTAGACCAGGACGGACAAACTTTTTGGCCTGAGAGCACATCGGGTTTCAGAAATTGTAGAGAAGGAGGGGAGGCGTGTGCCAGGCTCTGTCCCTGCCCCCTATCTGCCCCCCCTTGTTTCTCGCCCCCTGATGGCCCCCCCAGACTCCTGCCCCATCCAACCCGCCCTGTTCCTTGATGGCCCCCCCAGGATCCCTGCCCCATTCACTCCACCCCCCCCACTCCCTGTCCCCTGACAGCCCCCCACTGCCCCATCCAACTGCCCCTCTTTCCTGACTGCCCCCCCGGGACCCCTGCCCCCATTCAACCATCCCCCCATTCCCTGCCCTCTGACCACCCCGACCCCATCCACACCCCCACCCTCTGACCACTATCCCGAACTCTCCTGCCCTCTATCCGACCCCCCCTGCTCCCTGCCCCCTTACCGTGCAGCACAGAGCACCTTTGGCTGGCGGCACTACAACCGCGCTGCCCAGAGCATTGCCCAGCCACCCAGAGCATTGCACTGGTGTAGTGTAAATTGCTTTCCATAACTACTACCAGTAGCACATTTCTACGTGGAGCAGTTTAATACACTACACCAGCAGCATGGTGTGCTGAAGCTGCAGAAGAGGGGGAACACCAAGGGGAGGGGCCGGGGGCTAGCCTCCTGGCCAGGAGCTCAGGGGCCAGGCAGGAGAGTCCCATGGGCAGGATGTGGCCCACGGGCCGTAGTTTGCCCACCTCTGAACTAGACCCTAAGTCTTGGCATTGGAAAAGTATTTTATGGTCTCTGAGTACATCTTAAGTGTTCCAAAAATCCACCTGGAAAAAGGAAATACTAATGTCCGAGAATCCACCCACAAAGAGAAGTCTTCACAGTATTAATCCCTATGAAGAATCTAAGAAGTTTCACCAGACTTCTTTTCTTAAGGGCATTTGGTATCCACTACAAACTACTCATCTTTTTAATAACAATCTAAGGACATCACTGTTTTCTCCATTCATGACAATATACTGCATGGCATCTTTAACAGACAATATGTCATATGTGTTAGAAAGTGCTACTGAGTGCATCATCCAGCTGAGGCTCATACCGATACTGCAGTATGCATTGATCACTTACATTGTTAAAAGAACATATACGATTTGCTTTTTCTTTGACATCAGTATAGTTTACAAAACAAGGACACAACACATAGTGTATCACAGAACATACTGTAAAGGTAGATCTGTGGAATATGAAGGAACATACAGAATTCAGTGTCTGCAATAAATTTGCAGTACACTGAGCCAGCCAGAAGAGAAAAGAAACTCTTCCATAAACCACCCTACACGTATTTTTGGTAGGGTTATTGATGAAGTCATTGGGAGAGGGCACAAACTTGTATTTCACTATTTAGCTATAACTGACCCATTTTAACCCATGTTAAAAATGTGTCCTAATGACAGATCAGTAAATCCAAGAAGAGAGAGGTTATGTCTTCATATCAGAAACATGCCTGATGTCCGCTCTTTTGTGTAGTTCAGATCTAATCTCTTGCCCAGAAATTTTACATTTGGATCAGTACAGAAAACATGATGCACTTCCAGAAACTACCCTTCCCATGAAACAAGAGGGTTGTTAACTGGTGTGAATTTCTTTCTCAAAGTCTTGGCATTCCTATTGTTACAAAACCATGAAAAACCTCTTTAACTCCCTTCAGTATTTTCTATTTAAATGATCATTTTGGAGACTTTACTGATTCAGCTGTCAGTCATCTGATCTGGTGAGTCATTTGTGGTTGACTAAATGGGAGTCTTCAAGACGCTATAAATTGTTGTAAAGTTACTCGCTTGATAGGGCAAGTTGTTTCATATTTTACTTATAGGTCATTCCTTACTTGCCATGGTATATAACAGCAGTGTTTTGGATGCATTTATGTACTCTGACTTGCATTTACAATGGAAATGTGTATTCGTGCAATGTATAATTGTAATGATATGAAGGGTTCTTTTCTCCTTAGTCACTTGAAAAGGTAAAAAGGGAAACAAACATTAGTCTCTAAGGTGCCACAAGTACTCCTTTTCTTTTTGCAAACATTTTAAAATTATTTTTTCTTGCACTTTATTTAACCCAACTCAGAATATATTTGTGAGAATCTTGCTGCTGGACTGAATGGCAACAGTCTAACTAATAACACCTGTGGGATGGAAATAATTGATTTTTAATAACAAAAATTAAAAGCTTATTCCACACCCTGAGACACACATGAGTCACCGAGAGAATAGGCTATATGAATTGCCACACAAGTCATTTACATCTGTTTGGAGAAGCCTGGTTCTCAAGATTCTCTTGCCAACAATTTACATGTCTGTGTCTGCATTTTTGTTTTACATTTCTATTTTTACTCCAAAGATCCTCTACCTTCCCTCTTCTTCAGCTTTCCAACCATGTTCCCTGAGGGCAGTCTCCTCTCCACTCACATACGCAGATAGGAACTTTACTCTCCCCTACTTCCTGTAATCAATTGGAGAGTGCTGCTTTCTTTGAGTCAGATGTAAGAAGAAGTTGATGTTTTTCTAAATATTAGTGTGGAGGTGACAAAAACTATGGGGAAAATAGTCATTTCAGCATTATTTATATTTTTAATACAACGTAAATTCTGCATAGTGCATAAGAGGAAAGATTAAAGCCTTAAGGAAACTACATGATTGCCTTGAATAATCCAATAACGACTTCTTTCATTTTTATGTCACTGTGAATGATGTTTTTACAAAATATGTAAATAATCTTCAAAAGGAATATTAGGGTGCCTGTAAGTCTCTGAGGGCAAAATAAATGAGTGCTAAGAGTGTTTACATGAAAGAGCAAGATCTACTGAAACCTATTCAAGAGGAAGAGTAGCTGATAAATGTGGAGCGAAGTGCTTTCAGTTGGTTTTTTTTTTAGTTGTTTTTTTTAATATTAGCTCTTTCTTTTTCTAGTAACTTTCCTCACTGAAAGTTTTTCTTTGCATCTTTTGATCACCTCTCTTTTCCAGTTTTCTTTTAGGCTCTCTATCGTGTCTTGCCTCTTTCTTCCAGAGCTGAGTGTTTTCATATTTGTAGAACTGAGCAAGACACAGGAGAAGTGAGGAGAAGAACAACTCTCTACATCGATAACATTGTCCTTCACTGAGGGTTTTTGTCCTCCAATTCACCAAGAAGGTCCACAGCCTCATGGCCCTTCTAGACACCTTACTTCTAGAAACTCATACATCTACAGCTTCTAAAAGCACCCTCTTCTCTCTCTGGCTGGCCAGTAGACTGCATCCTAAATTTGGATATGGATAGAGCCCTTTTTAATGTCTTTAATAAAGTAAATATTAATGGAAACTGCGTGATCATGGGAGACTTTAACTTCCCAGATATAGACTGGAGGACCAGTGCTAGTAATAATAATAGGGCTCAGATTTTCCTAGATGCGATAGCTGATGGATTCCTTCATCAAGTAGTTGCTGAACCGACTAGAGGGGATGCCATTTTAGATTTAATTTTGGTGAGTAGCGAGGACCTCATAGAAGAAATAGTTGTAGGGGACAATCTTGGCTCAAGTGATCATGAGCTAATTCAGTTCAAACTAAATGGAAGGATTAACAAAAATAAATCTGCAACTAGGGTTTTTGATTTCAAAAGGGCTGACTTTCAAAAATTAAGGAAATTAGTTAGGGAAGTGGATTGGACTGAAGAATTTATGGATCTAAAGGTAGAGGAGGCCTGGGATTACTTTAAATCAAAACTGCAGAAGCTATCGGAAGCCTGTATCCCAAGAAAGGGGAAAAAATTCATAGGAAGGAGTTGTAGACCAAGCTGGATGAGCAAGCATCTTAGAGAGGTGATTAAGAAGAAGCAGAAAGCATACAAGGAGTGGAAGATGGGAGGGATCAGCAAGGAAAGCTACCTAATTGAGGTCAGAACATGTAGGGATCAAGTGAGACAGGCTAAAAGTCGAGTAGAGTTGGACCTTGCAAAGGGAATTAAAACCAATAGTAAAAGGTTCTATAGCCATATAAATAAGAAGAAAACTAAGAAGGAAGAAGTGGGGCCGCTTAACACTGAGGAGGGAGTGGAGGTTAAAGATAATCTAGGCATGGCCCAATATCTAAACAAATACTTTGCCTCAGTCTTTAATAAGGCTAAAGAGGATCTTGGGGATAATGGTAGCATGACAAATGGGAAGGAGGATATAGAGGTAGATATTACCATATCAGAGGTAGAAGCGAAACTGAAACAGCTTAATGGGACTAAATCGGGGGGCCCAGATAATCTTCATCCAAGAATATTAAAGGAATTGGCACCTGAAATTGCAAGCCCATTAGCAAGAATTTTTAATGCATCTGTAAACTCAGGAATAGTACCGAATGATTGGAGAATTGCTAATATAGTTCCTATTTTTAAGAAAGGAAAAAAAAGTGATCCGGGTAACTACAGGCCAGTTAGTTTGACATCTGTAGTATGCAAGGTCCTGGAAAAAATTTTGAAGGAGAAATTAGTTAAGGACATTGAAGTCAATGGTAAATGGGACAAAATACAACATGGTTTTACAAAAGGTAGATCGTGCCAAACCAACCTAATCTCCTTTTTTGAAAAAGTAACAGATTTTTTAGATAAAGGAAATGCAGTGGATCTAATTTACCTAGATTTCAGTAAGGCATTTGATACCATGCCACATGGGGAATTATTAGTTAAATTGGAGAAGATAGGGATCAATATGAACATCAAAAGGTGGATAAGGAATTGGTTAAAGGGGAGACTGCAACGGGTCCTACTGAAAGGCGAACTGTCAGGTTGGAGGGAGGTTACCAGTGGAGTTCCTCAGGGATCGGTTTTGGGACCAATCTTATTTAATCTTTTTATTACTGACCTTGGCACAAAAAGTGGGAGTGTGCTAATAAAGTTTGCAGATGATACAAAGCTGGGAGGTATTGCCAATTCGGAGAAGGATCGGGATATTATACAGGAGGATCTGGATGACCTTGTAAACTGGAGTAATAGTAATAGGATGAAATTTAATAGTGAGAAGTGTAAGGTTAGGCATTTAGGGATTAATAACAAGAATTTTAGCTATAAGTTGGGGACGCATCAATTAGAAGTAACGGAAGAGGAGAAGGACCTTGGAGTATTGGTTGATCATAGGATGACTATGAGCTGCCAATGTGATATGGCTGTGAAAAAAGCTAATGGGGTTTTGGGATGCATCAGGAGAGGCATTTCCAGTAGGGATAAGGAGGTTTTAGTACCGTTATACAAGGCACCGGTGAGACTTCACCTAGAATACTGTGTGCAGTTCTGGTCTCCCATGTTTAAAAAGGATGAATTCAAACTGGAGCAGGTACAGAGAAGGGCTACTAGGATGATCCGAGGAATGGAAAACTTGTCTTATGAAAGGAGACTTAAGGAGCTTGGCTTGTTTAGCCTAACTAAAAGAAGGTTGAGGGGAGATATGATTGCTCTCTATAAATATATCAGAGGGATAAATACAGGAGAGGGAGAGGAATTATTTCAGCTCAGCACCAATGTGGACACAAGAACAAATGGGTATAAACTGGCCACCAGGAAGTTTAGATTTGAAATCAGACAAAGGTTTCTAACCATCAGAGGAGTGAAGTTTTGGAATAGCCTTCCAAGGGAAGCAGTGGGGGCAAAAGATCTATCTGGCTTTAAGATTCTACTCGATAAGTTTATGGAGGAGATGGTATGATGGGATAATGGGATTTTGGTAAGTAATTGATCTTTAAATATTCAGGGTAAATAGGCCAAATCCCCTGAGATGGGATATTAGATGGATGGGATCTGAGTTACTATAGAAAATTCTTTCCTGGGTATCTGGCTGGTGAATCTTGCCCATATGCTCAGGGTTTAGCTGATTGCCATATTTGGGGTCGGGAAGGAATTTTCCTCCAGGGCAGAGTGGAGAGGCCCTGGAGGTTTTTCACCTTCCTCTGTAGTATGGGGCATGGTTGACTTGAGGGAGGCTTCTCTGCTCCTTGAAGTCTTTGAACCATGATTTAAGGACTTCAATAGCTCAGACATGGGTGAGGTTTTTCATAGGAGTGGGTGGGTGAGATTCTGTGGCCTGCGCTGTGCAGGAGGTCAGACTAGATGATCAGAATGGTCCCTTCTGACCTTAGTATCTATGAATCTAAATCATCAGACTCTGCCATGGTCGGTGAGACACATATTTGGGCTTGATTAGTACAATTTCCTATATCTATGAAAGAAGCTGCTTACTTGGAAAAAGCTCCAGTTAGTCCAAAACTCAGCAGTCTTGTGTCTTTTCCCTGGGATCAGTAGGTTTTGGAGGCTGAAAGTTTAAGAAGCTTGCAAATTCATAAACTCCAGGCATGTGCAGAATTTCTATTGATGTTAACTGAGAGAGCTGCATGTCCAGGGAGACAGTAGAATGAGAATGTCTGAAAGGTTTCAGACTGTAGTCTTTAAGGTCTTTCACTTGTTTTGTCAATTGTGCATTCATTATTTTCCTGGCTTGATGTGGGTCTATGAATTTAAAAAAGATGTGACAATTAATGACTAGCAAAGAAATAAAAAATGCTTCCTCTATTTCTACTGAGTGCTACATCAGTTATGATACACTAAGGTTGAAAATTGCCAGCAACTTAGTTTACTTTGCATGCTGAGTAGGTAAAATACTGCTTGAAATGTTTGGTGTTATGTAATCCATTTAAACATTTAACATGTTTAACATTTAACATCTATTTAACATTCTGAAACAGTTAAAAGAAAATCAAGTATTTCTCAGAGAGTTAAATCAAAGTGCTATGAAGAATTAAACACATTGTTAGGTCAAACAACCAAATAGATTTCCCATTTCTGTTTTTATATAAATAGAAGTGTTGTGGAGAGTATCTTCCTTCTGTTGCTGGTATATTGAAAGAGAGATTAGACCTTGGTATTTTGGTTTGCTCTTGTCCAATCACTCTCTGAGTAATGGTGGCATGATGAATACTATCTATCTTAGGTACTTATATGGCCCCCATTACTATAAAAAGCTGAACACCTCCGATTCCTTAATGTATTTATCCCCACAACCACCACATGAGGGATAGCATTTTACAGAGGGGAACTAAGGCATGGAGAGACTAAATGACTTGTCCAAGGTGACTGGAAGTCTGTTCCAGAGCAGGGAACTGAATTTAAGTCTCTCAAGTTCCAGGCTAGTACCCCCAAACCACTGGCTCATCCTTTCTTATCACCTTCCTTGTTTCATTTTTACTTTCTAGTAGGCCAGTAGATACTCATCCAACCATGCTTGAGCTACATGTGGCTCTGCCTGTATGCAGTTTTCTTAGGTTGGAATAAGGAGTAATGTGGCACCCTGACTGCCCAGATGTGGAAAATAGCAATATATAACAAAAATGTAGAGGCACAGACATACAGCTAAGTAGTAGGCACATCCTTAAAATCAGATGCTCTTTTCCCCTACTCACACAAAAACCCCTCTGTGCAAGCTCCAAGAATGGGTGAATGGGTTAGGTGAGCTTGCCCACACTGCCAAACCACTCCCCAGGAGTTCAGGTGGTTATGGCAATCCAGAGAGTCTGTTAGTCCAATGTGGGATCAAGTGTGAAGAAGCAGAGCTTCCAGAGACTTCTAGAGGTCCTACCTGGTCCTGTCCCATCCCCCCACCCTCCAATCCATGCATTCTTGGAGGATCTTCAAGTTTGGGTGTCTTGAACTTCCTGCTTCTTGGAAATAAGAGAGATTTCCTCACCACCTTCTCACAAGGGATTATCCAAAGGAAACATTGATAATACAAACTCACAGTAAGTTACACAGGTTATTTTTGAGTAGTGGAACATGAGACACTAAAATGTATCTGGGTTAATACTCTATTGGCATTAATAGTGTCTCTTATAGAGCTAGTTGGGGAAATGATTTATTCCCTGTGAGTTTTCAAGAAAAAACATGGGTCTTTTTGGTCCAAAAATTTTCTTTGACATTTTTCAGGTTATGGTTGAAAATCTGAAAAACAAACTAAAAATGTTTTGTTTTTTGGTTGCTGTAACTCAAAATCCTTTTGATTTTTTTTTGGTAAAAATGCAGAAACTTTAGGTGAAGATGGAAATTTTGTTACTAAAATTTCTGTTTCACTGAAAAGCCACTTTGTGTCAAAAGAGGAAACTTTCAATGGAAAAACTTCTCCCAGTTCTAATTATGTATGATTTTAACAGTAGCCAAATACTTCTTGGCTCTTTACAGTACAAATAGCAAGGTGTGGTCCTTGCTTCCAACAATCTAATTTTAGACACCACACTATAATTGGGGATAACTAACAGTCAGGAGAGGGTGCAGAGAAAGGACAAGGTTTAGAGGAGTGAGATCATTAGGGGTTTGTCTATACTGCAGTTGAACACCCATGACTGACCCAAGTCCACTGACTCAGGCTTGAGCTGTGGGGCTGTAGAACTGCAGAACTGTAGAACTGTTTATGTTTGGTCTTGGGCTGGAGCCTGGCTCTGGGACCCACCCCCATCATGGGACCCTGTCCCCTGTAGTTACTATAGTGATATGCAAATCTTGGTGCCGCTGGCTGGAATGGTAGCATGAGGGACCCATGCTTAATATGCAGGAGTATATTCAACTACTGGGAAGAATTTCAGCAGGCAACAGTTCATTTAAAAGAAGATGGTGTATAAAGAAGAGCCAGCCCTGAATTGTATGTGTAGGTGGATGCCAAAATGATCTGGCTTTCCATATTGGTTTCTTTTCCTCATTATGACAGGTTTCAGAGTAGCAGCCGTGTTAGTCTGTATTCGCAAAAAGAAAAGGAGTACCCGTGGCACCTTAGAGACTAACAAATTTATTAGAGCATAAGCTTTCGTGAGCTACAGCTCACTTCATCGGATGCATCCGATGAAGTGAGCTGTAGCTCACGAAAGCTTATGCTCTAATAAATTTGTTAGTCTCTAAGGTGCCACGGGTACTCCTTTTCTTTTTTCCTCATTATGGAGACTTGCTGTGTGTTCCTATTATTGCTAAGTTGCGTGACTTCTCTTTCCTTATCTATTTTAACCCCCTGATTATTTAATCAGAGTTTTGTAGGTAAGGACACATTACCACAGCCTTTTAAGATACATGAGAACTGTTTTTCTGCTGCTAGATTTGATAGTCAGTCATTACCTACCTATTAGATAAGGCCCATCTGATTGGTGCATTTTATTCACTGCTGAATAAACATTTCTGATAACTTTATTTTTTTAATGAGAATAACTGAAGGAGTGGGACCCAGATAGTCCCTGCTGGAGATATGCCAGGGTAGCATTTGATTTCCTTCCAGTTCTCCTCTCTGATAAATATGGGGGATTTCTTTTCCTCCTTTTGTAATCTGAGTGGCATTTTTCTTTGCCTACTTTCAAGCCGCAAGCTTCATTTCTTTCTCCCCTTCATATCAATCACTCTGGGGTTGGAAATTTTGATAAGTAAGCCGTACCATGAATTCAGGTTGAAATATACAGAATTGGTTTAGGCATCAGAAATACATCGGAATGCATCCGATGAAGTGAGCTGTAGCTCACGAAAGCTTATGCTCTAATAAATTTGTTAGTCTGTAAGGTGCCACAAGTACTGCTTTTCTTTTTTAGAAATACACCAGAGTCATTGAGTTGGGACCCTCCCTCTGCCCCCCAAAAATATGTTAAATTGTCTTAAATAAGAGGAAAAGAAGGGTCAGAGAAAATGTACTGCAGTGGTCTGGTTATAAACAGAATCTTGCTCTCCCCAAACTTAACCAGGTGCTATATAACTCTGGCTCAGATTCCAGTATCTTTACACTGAGCATCCACTAATTCCACTGACTATTAATATTAAAATTTAGCCTTGCAGGATTTGAGCCACTGGCTCTATCTTTTCTTCACTCCTACAATAGGATGGATAAAGGTGAACCCTTGTGCCCACGTGATGAAGACCAATGTTTGAGGTGCCACCATTACCTGTTAGGGACTCCCTTGCTTCTAAAATGGACAGCCAATAAATAGAAAGCACATTCTGTACCTCAAAACAATCCAAGCAAACTATACATATCATAGTGGAAAGTTTTGTTACATGAAAGCTATTGTCTGAATGGTGACTATGGCATATGTGTTAACCTTGGAACCCAGTGCTGCTCCCATTGTACTCAGCAGCAAACCTCCTATTAACTTCAATGAGGCTCTGCTTTCCTAATGCACTGTAGCTCTTATTCATTGTACTAAAATTGAGAGAGAAAGTAAGGATGGCAGGAGAAGCCATGAATTAATGAATAATCTCTGTGGCGATATCAGTTTGTGGGCATGAAGGAGCAACTATATAGCAACCCCAGGTAGCCAGCTCTGGAGTGCAGTGATGTGCCACTGAAATTTTAATAGAATACTCCCTGAGATCTGAGGTGATCACATTTCCTGAAGAAAATACCCATCTTACCACCCCCCAAAATTCCATCCTTTCAGTACTCCCTGTTAGAGGGGGAAAAAGGACTGAAAGGCAAAGGAGGAGTGTGTGTGTGTTTTAAGACTTCCTTCCAGTTCTCCTCTGTGATAAAGATGGGGGATTTCTTTTCCCCCTTGTGTAATCTGGTGCTTTCTGTCTCCCTAGGTTCGACCTCCCTATCCAGCGTCTGTCATCTGGTAGGTTTTAGAGTAGCAGCCGTGTTAGTCTATATTCGCAAAAAGAAAAGGAGTACTTGTGGCACGGCTGCTACTCTGAAACCTGTCATTATGCAAGGCACTGAATTTAGCCGTATAGAGTGGAAATCTGTCAACTTCATGAAAAAACTCGTACAGATACAGACAGACATCATCTTCCTCTCCAAATGCAAACAGATGGACATCATACCGAAAGGACTGAACGTAAAAAATCCATTACAATCTACATACCACACAGACTATGCTGACAGCTTGTGCCACACACTCTCAAAGAAACTGCAGAACCACCTGATCAACATCCTCTACAGCAAACTGGGAAAGATTAAGAATGAGCTCTCAAAACTGGATACTCTCATAAAGAACCAACCTTCCACACAAACTTCCTCGTGGTTGGACTTCACAAAAACTAGACAAGCCATTTACAACACACACTTTGCTTCTCTACAAAAGAAAAAGGACACTAAGCTATCTAAACTACTACATGCCACAAGGGGCCACAACAGTGGTTCCCGTAATCCACCCAGCAATATTGTTAATCTATCCAACTATACTCTTAGCCCAGCAGAAGAATCTGTCCTATCTCGGGGCCTCTCCTTTTGCCCCTCCACTCCCACGAAAAATTTCTAAATTTGTTAGTCTCTAAGGTGCCACAAGTACTCCTTTTCTTTTTGTCATCTGGTAGGATCCCTTCCCTTGCAAAGAAGACCCCTCCCACCCTGAATAATGAGGAGTCAGTCAGTAAAGGTAAAATCAAATAAAGTGTATTGAAGGGTTTAAAACAAAGAGTGGGGCAAATAAGAAGGGGAAATAAACAGCAAATGGTGCAATACAGTGATTACCCCCAAACTCAACCCTATAAAACAGATATATATAAAAAACCCTCTTCCCAGATCAAAACAACAGCCAATGCTTGGGACCTCAATCCTCTGGCTAATGGTAAGCCTTGGAGAGGATCTCCAAGGAGTCCCTTGATGTTTCCTCAAGACCACAGGCAAAGCAGATGTTGCGTCCAGGAGAACAGCGGTGGATGGTGCTTCTCCTTCTCTCTTTCTTGCAGGTGAGGAAGTTTTTGGAGAAAAATCCCTATCCCTTCTATCACTAAAATGGATAGATGCCTGCAGATAAGACCCTGGCCTGTGACCGTCCCTGGCTGCCACTCAGATGGACAGCCGCTGAGCAGTGCTCAGGGCAGATTTATATAATCTGGCGTGGGAAACCCCGTAGAAAGAGTACAAAACCCCTTCTGGAAAACCCTGTGGAAAAGGCGGTAAAAAACAGTTCTATCCAGAAGTTGTTTACCACTTCTGAGGAGAAATAAAAGAGCAGGAAAATAAGTCTATAGCTCACATGGGCATAAAATTCTATTTTGGAACCAACATGGCTTCCTGTGATTACAGAACATATGAAAGCAAACCCAACCTAACATACCATATCAATTTGGTTCTGTTCCACCCATAAAAATCTTTCCATCCTTCCACTTCTCACCCCCTGTTCCAGTATCTTTCAGCCCACAAGGTTTACCCAGTACCTCTTAAGTGGCTTCCCTACCTGGCAGCTGTTCTTCTCAGCATCAGGGGTGCAGCCATTACTGGCAGCTTTGATGACAGTGAGGAGACTCTGCTGCCTCTGGCTACAGGCTGATTCATTGGGTGGGGAGAGATTCCACTTCAGTGATGAATTGGGTAGAATGGATCCTCTTTAGTTCTTGACATATATTTTCAGATAATAGTATCTTCCTGTCTTTATTCATTGGGATTTTACCTGTGATCCAGATAGCCAAAGCATTTGTTCCTTCAGTCGCACCAAAACAAAGGGAAGAATATGGCTTTCTCTAATTACCTGTCCTTGTTTCAGTCCTGGCAGAGTTGCTTCTTTATTCAGATATTCCTGAAATAATGGGCTTGCAGGAAATATTAAGTACTGAATAGGTCAAGTAAACTAGATTTCACTTATTTTTCAAATTATCAAATCTATCAACAACATCAGTGTTTTCAAGTTTAGCTGTGTATCACAGCTTTAAATGCAACTAGTATGCAACCTTCACTATACATAACTTCCCCTCTATTAAAGTTTTTCTAACAGTTTTCATTCTAATCCCCTGTTTCAGTTGCTCAAACTTTCTAAAATTTTCATCTCTGAAATTTTCCAGCATTGGTCTCTGTCCAAATTCCATTTTAATGTTTACACACTGGTCTCCTTTTCCATTCTAACAGTCACCAAGAGCAGCAGCTTTTTTATGGTGTTCTAACATTAGTGTGGCACAATGGAGTGATAATTATGCTAGAGGAATAATGTGGGGACATAATTAATAAATCCATTACACAGATTCGGAGAGCGGAGTGCAGTGTTGACAAAGGGCAGGGCTTCAAGATAATGCTTCATCTTTACCAGAAGCAGAATGAGCTAACACAATCTGTCACTTCCATGAACTGGGTCAGAATTCTGAATAGTGATTGCAATCTACTTAGCTGGGACTAGCACTGAAGATTATTGCCTTTAGAAGGATAGGTTGGGCTGGGAGGGTTATTAGAAGGGATGTTTAATTCAGTTGGGATAAACAAAGAACCCGAAGGATAAACTAACACTTTCCAGGCCTTTTTTTGTTTTTTTTTCCAAAACCATTATGGAATTGTTACTAGCAAACTGAATGTTCCTATTTTATGTAGCTATCTGATCACTGAATGAAATCATTGAGAAAGGAAACTCCATCTGAGCGACATTGTTTAAAAACAGGTTTCAGAGTAGCAGCCGTGTTAGTCTGTATTCGCAAAAAGAAAAGGAGTACTTGTGGCACCTTAGAGACTAACAAATTTATTAGAGGATAAGCTTTCGTGAGCTACAGCTCACTTAATGCATCCGATGAAGTGAGCTGTAGCTCACGAAAGCTTATGCTCTAATAAATTTGTTAGTCTCTAAGGTGCCACAAGTACTCCTTTTCTTATTGTTTAAAAAGTTTTGCTGAAAGCCAGTGAAGAGTAACAGTAGTGCTACTGTGCTTAGGCATTTGGTTCTTGCTAACTATGTTCAGAATGCATTTGTATTTATCACTCTGCAAAATCAGATTATCCTAAAATACAAACAACTATTTAGTATGTCAGTGGGAACCATTACTGTCTGACAAGTTAGGCATACCATCCTGCATTACTGTATCGCTGCAGGACTCTCAGTATGTCTCTGCCTCAATTTTCGCACCTTGTAAGTGGATAAGCATCATTACCCCAATTTATGTAAAGTGCATTGAGGTCTAGCTCTAAGTGCAATACAAATGCTAAGTATTACAGCTATTAAGCCAACTCCCAAGTCAATGGGAATTTTTCCCGAGTGTAAGGACGTTGTAAAAACTAGGGACGTCAGAATATGGGCTGTTACTATTTCATAAAGGGTTAACTGGGAAAATTGTATTTGATAAACTGCTGCTCTACAATGAAAAAATCTAGCAATATGTTTGCCTAGTTAACAGGTGGGGTTGGTGATGGCAGGGGATCATCTTATTTTTCTAAAGATGACAGATGTTCTATTGAAGTCACCTCAGGGCAAATCAGATAGGAATCTGGAATCATGCAAGGCTTCCTTTTGGGGTGATGAAACCTCCTTTTGTTGGCTGCTGCTGTGTTGGTCCATCAAGTGTATCTGATAATTAAAGGTAAAAAGGCCACTCTTCCCTACTGATCAAGGTGTAACAAAGCCTCTAATCAGGTGATACAATGCCAGTGGATGGGTGCTTTCCTGTGTCCTCAGCCATCTGTAAACTCCAAGGCTTTTAAGGAAGTTTACATAAGTCTTGCAAATAGCTTCCTTATTCTTTCCACCTTCTTCCAGGTGAGCTTTGAAAATGTACCTGTGAAGTAGGGAAAATACAATGCGTTTTTGTGTTAGGACTGTCCCTTCAGAAATCCCCCACTTTACTATTGTAGTTCAGCCTGCTCAAAGCTGGCTATTTACACTGCCAGCAGTGTGCGTGCCTCAAAGACAGAGTTATCTGCAAAGCATCTCTTGAAATAAACAGATCTGTCCTACAAAAGGCAGGTATGTCAGGGGTCAGAAAGGTCAAATACTCATTTGGATTTTGCCCTGCAGTTTGGAACTTCTAGTACAAGAGTTGCCAATAATTTTTAAAGATAACCTGGAGGCAGCCCCAGTAGGCAAAAAAGTCATACAGGAATGCAAAGCACCTGTCAAAGTCTGTTCAACATACAGTGGACGGAGTAAAGGAACTTGGAGCTTACAACTTGCTCTTTGAATTTTTGACATAGTTTCATAGGGCTGGCTGGTTGCAGGGGCAGCTTTTGGAAATAAAAGTAACTGCTAGGACAAGTACATGAAGTGTGTGACATATGGGTTCTGCAGGGTGAGTTCAACATGTTATTTGTAACTGCTGTTCTTGTCACCAGGGTGAAGGTTAAATTTTGGAACAGGAACTCTTCCTCATACTTCTGCTCATGCTCAAACCTATATACTAGGACACTGCTAACTGCTTGTGTGTCCCAGTGCCACAGGCACCAAGTCAGTATCCCCTCAGCAGCCCCACTAGGAAAGCTACCCTGCCAAGAGCCAATGCATTCCTCTCCATCAGAGCGCAGACCCCTCAGACTCTCAGCATCCAATTGCGAGTTTCATTAAAAAGCAGGTGTTTTCTAATATTTGTTACAACACCAGTTGCTGGAGAGAGCCAAAACATTTCATCAGAGGGAATGGACGTGCACAAGCCCTTCTGTGGTATGTATGCTTCGCTCAATGTAACAAAAGGTTGTTTAGAAACCTTGAAGGGAGGGGAGGATGGATTGCTAAAGTCTGTATCACATCTGTAGTTTATGTAATGTTATGTGGACAGCAGGGTCAGATATAAAGATAGGGAGGTGATAGTGGTGAATCATTTAATTGGTGCTTGCTGTTTTGAGAGGAACATGAAATGAGCTTGTAACAGCCATGGGTAGTATTTCTTTTCTTCTTTTACATATAAAGGGCCAAACTGGGTTCTTGACTACACCTCTGCAACCCCATCAAAGTCTGTGTGATTATGCAGCTGTAGCTGTGAATAGAATTTGGCTCTGTTTTTAGATTTATTCAAACATATCAGCTGATAAGGTTCTGTATATGTGATTAATAGTTATCAGCAGGGTTTAGAATTAGGTGCTCAGGTGAACAGCTACGTGCTCCCCAACCTGTCCGCACAGTGCTCCCTTGCAGACCTATTTTGGATGGCTGCTAGTCTAAAGAATGTATAGACAGGCAGACTATGGGTTTGTGGGGCCCTACGCCAGAGCAAGTTGGGAGCTCCCCTCCCCACCCTTTCCACCTCCTGTCCCGCCCTCCCCCCCCGCTCCTGCTGGGGAGCAGTCAGGGCATGGGGGCTTCCCCGGCTCCCTAGCAGGAGCGCTGGGTGAGCAGAGTAGGTTGGGGCATGGGGGGCGCTCATTTTTCCGGGGCTGCCCCAATTAGCCTGGGCCCTGGTCCCGGCCCTGTTGGCTAACCTGCCACTGTGTATAGAGGGAATGGGAATTGGGGTTATTTTTTAAATAACTAGCTTTTTAAACTGAATGAATGAATCCTTCACCTGCTTACCTTAGAAATAAAATACATGAGAAACCCATTCAGGAAGAATTCATTGAAATAATAATTGTTGATTGCTAGTAATTTCAGTGTCAAGTCTGAATAAACAAATAGTGCTGGAGTTATGGGGTCAAATCCTCAGCTGGTGTAGATGTAGCTTCATTGACTCCAGTGGAGCTAAGCTGATTTACACCTCCTGATGATCTGGCCTATGACGTTTCCTAAACAATTTTTATTCAGCTCACTGTTATCCTGGCTCATTTGTACTGTTTTCATTTCTCTTTTCTTTGTTTTCAATGCCTTTGAATGTTGTCTCCAGATAAATTCCTTTCCCTCCTATGCAGGATAGTTTGTCTCTTGTTATAGGCTAAGGCAGCATTCATAGACCACTCTAACATCAGGTTTTTAGTAGGAGATTCCACATATTGACTTTCATTGGTGCATGACAGCTGCAGCTATCCGAATGGGGAATGGAATACAAGAGGAATAGAAAATAGGTCCTCTCCAGGCAGGCTGCAAAGCTGATGCCTTTCAGAGCTTGAGTCGATCGTTATCCAGATTCAGTTAAAATACAAGCTTCGTTATTTGCCTGATTTCTATCCTTCGGTCTCTGTGCCACTGTCCCATTCAGTAACTAGGAGAGAGTACATGCTCAATCAGGGAGAGGAGTCCCCCCAACTCATCCCATCTACTACTGCCAATCTGCTCACATTCTTTTGTGTGATTTTGATGTTATCATTCCAGGTCTATCATCTGGTTGTTGAATTCTCGTGGCTGTTAATGGTACAGTAATATTGGGAAGGTGCAACTCCAGGTACAATAATTCTTATTCCTCTCCCTCTCTCAGATTGTCCATGTAGCAGCTATCAAAAATAGGTTGGTGGCAAGGGAAAGTATGGTGTCAAGCTATCAAGGAATATTAGGCTTTTCAATTTTGCATTGTAGGCAGGTGCATGTTCAGGACAACATAGTAGAATGTATCTTTTAAACATTAATATTCTCAATCAAAAGTAGGTAGTGATACAATATCATATGTAAGAGAGGGGGTTATGAACATGACCTTTCACACAGGTAGTTCCTTTTTTCCTTTTAGAAAATCTAGTGGATGCCAACTGCTGGCGTTGTTTAATGGATTACTTTGCACTATGATATTTTTTTTAAGTTGCAAAATAACATGTTATGATTAGCTGGTGAACAGAGATTTCAGAGACATAAAAGGGGATTATGAGCTAAGACAGTGCATGAAAATGATGAATCCTGGATGGCAAAGGATGCAATTGTTTGGAGCTACTATTTGACTTACATTTAAGCAAACTGATTAACCAGACCAACTCTTGGCACATTCTCATGAGATTATAGAAAAGGTGGAAATAGGCAATTCTCTGTGCTGGGTCATATCCTTAGCTGGTGTAAATTGAAGTCCAGTGAAGTCAATGGAGCTATGCTGATTTACACCATCTGAGGATCTGGCTCACTATTTTCCTATGTCATATTTGTTTGGCCTCTCTTCCAACTCCCCTTTCCTCTACCAAGAAGTCAGGTGAAATTTCCAAAACACCTGAGTAATTTAGGAGTGTAAATCCATTAAAAGTGAGTGGGATTTAGGAACCTATGAACATTTTACCTGTGGTCTCTTCTCATTACAAAGGACAGTTGTGGGACAAGGCAGAGAACATTGGGACATCATTGAGGATGATGGGAAAGATTTTTTGATGGTTCCTGTTTTGATATTCCTACTTGATTTAGCTTTAATTCCTAATATTCATCTCTAGAGTGAAGAGAAAGCACATTAGGGAACTTTAAGGAGAAAAAGAAATACTGTAAAGACAGTACCCAGCACCATGTCCTCCTGTGCATTTCCTTCCTCTCCCTCCAGGGAGTCTGGGATCCAGGTGTGGGGAGGGGAGGGGATCAGTAGAGGGATGCACACTAAGCACATTGCATACCCTGAAACCAATGCAGAATCTGCTCCAAAGAGGCCAAATTACCTTTTGCACAGAGGCTCTCCATGCCACAGAACATCTCTCTTAGTGTGGGTTCTTGGCGTCAGTTGGGGAAGCACTGCCTAGAGTTGTGCTGCTGAGGAGAAGAAAGAGCTGCAAGAGTCCAAGAGGCATTGACTGGCTTTAGTCAGTCTCTGAGAGCTCTGATTCCTGACTTCCAACCCCCCTGCCCATTCTGTGTGGGAGGGGAAAAGCAAACTCTGCCCATCACTTACATAACGTGATAGAAGCTTGAACAGGTTTTTCTGGATGGGGTTTGGCTCTGTTATCTGTTATACTGGTGGTGATCTGAGGTTATTCCCTGGGAGCCATTAGAGTTACTTCAGATTGATGGCAGGTTGATGGCAGGTTAATGAGAGTAGAATCTGGGTGCCAGATTGCACGTTACTGGAATATCAGTGCAGCAGTATCTTTCAGAATATGCACTAGTGTGTGTGCAGCTGTGTGGTTTATCACTTTACTTTATGACTTGATAATTAACAGTACATATTTACTTTAATAATTTTCACATCACATCATACTTGTTCTGCCTTCCAAGTTTACAACCACTGTTCTCAGAAAACACAGAACAAAGCACTGTGGGACGGCAGAACTTCGGAGTGGTTTTTGTAAGGATATTTTTTACTATAAGTGGCATCAGTGATACTTTTCAAAGTGCCCACTGTCATTTCGCATGTTGCTTTAATTTACTGTAGTCATTACTAAAGCTGTAGTCTTCTCCCAAGTCTGGAGAAATGAGCACAAGGTTGTGAGTTTGGAGGTCCTGAGTTCTAATCCTGCCTCTGCTACTGACATCTTGAGTATTCTTGGGCAGGTCACCTTGGCTGTTCTGTCCATATCCTCACTTGGATAATGCAACTTGTCCATCTATCTTGCAAGGGAGTTATCAGGATGAATGTAAATGTCTGTATGATGCTTTGAACAAGGAACTGGATAGAGCATTGGACTGGGATTCTGAAGATTTAGGTTCTAGTCTGGTTCTGCCACTGAACTGCTGAGTGACCTTGGGCAAGTCACTTTCCTACTCTGTGACTCAATTTCCCCACCTGTATAAAAGAGGTCAGTATTATTACCCCATTTTAAAGCACTTTGAGATCTACTGAGAAAAAGTGCTATATAAGAGCTAGGTATTTATTATTATACATTGCCTAGTATATTGTTGTGAAATAAAAATATTAAACTGACTTTTTGCCTGTGAAGAATATAAAATCTCAGTGAAAAAGCTGAAATGCAAACTTCTGCCACCGTTTTTCTTATTTCACATGTGCAGAGGGAAACTTGAGAGAGGTGAATGTAGTTGAGTGAGTGAGCTTGCTGGGGGCCTGGATAACAGTGCTGGAGGGCAAATAGGGGAGGGGACTTGCCTGGAGCCAGCTGCGCTGCTTTTGGACTCTTTGGCTTTCTCATGCTGAACATGATGGTCAGCCCACTTTCTTGTACAAGGTTTTTCTTTTTTTTTAAAAAACAGCCCTGTCCTGTACCTGAGCAAATGGTTTGATGCAATGATGTAACCTTAGTTTGCACTACATGGGTTAAAGAGTCCTGGCTGTGGAAATGCAGGGAGTGTTAGCTAGTATGAAGGGAACATACTCTACTCTGTGTTGGTCTGCTTCTTTTAAGGGTTGCATTTAGGGGCTTTATAGTAAAAGGTAAAATAATGAAAAGAGCCAAATTCCGTTCTTAATTGGACAAAGTTCTCATTGAATTAGCAAGTTTTGAGCTGCAAACCTACCCCTTTGTACTGTGTTTGGCATCTCAAATAGACAGTAAAGCAAGATTTCCCTACTGAGGGATACCCCTGGGGTGGGGGAGTACTCAGCTGGCATAGCACTGGCTTAGAAAGACCCTACACACACCCTTGGTATCCCTCAATGTAGATGGCAGAGAGGGGCCAGGTGTGACTGGAGTGTGCGGTGGCGGTTCCTCACTGGCAGATGACTCTGTAGGGGCCATTACCAGCTGTCACACTTTAGAGTGGCCCCTAGGTGTAGAACTGGCCCTATGATCAGCTGAGAATTTGTCTCCATACTTGGGAACAGGATCAGACCCTTCCAGAGCCAGTTACCACAACTATCTAAGGAATAGGGACGAGCAAATGTTATATGAGGAGGACAGAGTAGAGGAAAAGAGATCCAAAATTAAAGTGATTAAGATGTAAATAAGTTTGGAAAAGCAAAACCTTTCTTTTCACTAGAAATGCTTTCTGCATGTTTTAAAGGTACAGATGAACATGAACCTTATTCTTCCTTGAATGGCTAGCTTTGAGCTCCACATTAGCCTGAGCAATCAAGACAACAGGAAGCAGCTAATGGGACTTTTGTGTCTTTACTAAAGAGGCCTCCCATTAAATTGCTTGTAGGTCTTCAGAAAGGTCAATCAAAGCTTAAGCAACCCCCTGTTGTTTGACAACTTCAGAGCCCAAACTCCATGGTCTTGGAGACCTCTGCTCTTTGAAGAGGGGGGAAGTTTAATTACCTTTTGAAAGCCGGCAGCAGGACAGGATGCAAGGATGTTTTCTTTCTTTTGTGTGAGTCCAAGAAGTTACTATTTTGGTCCATGAGAGCCAACAACCCGCCACCCTGGAGGAGACAGACCCTTCCTCTGGCCTGCTGTCAGAAGAATAGCAGAAGCAATAGGATATTTGCAAAGGTGAGCCTTGCACAGGAAGGAAGCATTGGCAGTAGGATGCTGTGGAAGGACAGGCAAAAACCTTCTAGTCCTTTTTAAATATCCATCTCTACCTTTCTCCTTTAAAAAAAAATCTTTATTTTATCCCATTTGTTTTGCTTTAAAGAAAGATGTCAATGCAGTTGCAGGAAACAGACTGCTGTCACCTAAATGAAATTTGCTTTTTATCATTAAAGAACTGGGAAACTGATTGCAAGAGTTTGAATTTTACAAATTGTAATACATCTGCTCCCTCAGAAGTGCAGCTTTTCACAGTACTTTGTGTGTTCCAACTATATATTAGTTGGAACACACAAACGTATATTAAGGATTTTGTCTCTCTCTCTCACACACACACATACACACACACACACAAAATCATTTGAATTTAAACAAACTAAACACAAACTGCCTGGGGAGAAACATTCTCAAGTACTTGAAAAGAAACTTGGATAGCATGCCTAACATATTGTATGTGATCAGAAATTTTAGTAAGGTGCTATAACCCATGGTACATACATTGTAAAGATATATATGCCACATTTATGTACAGCAGGTGTACATGGGATGTGCTTCTGGAAAGGATAATTTAGCATGGGAGAAATGTAGCTGCACAGAGGGTCAAGCCTGTCCAAGAGCCAAAGGGTATCCCATCCTAACTTAATGCACTGGTACCTGCAACATGAGTGGATTATATAGCACCTGATCCTTCTCCAGTGGGCATCTATAGGAAATTTGTCATTGACTTGGCAGGAGGGGCTAGTGGATAAGGCATTGGAGTGGGACTTACTAGATCTAGATTCTATTCCTGGCTTAGCCACTGAATTGCTAGTTTCTCTCTAGCAAGTCACTTGACCTTTGTGTATGTGAAAGGTGGGAATGGTAATGCTTATCTGCCATTGTAAGCACTTTGAGATCTGTGGATGAAGAGTGCTGTATAAGGGCCTGGTCCAATACCCAAAGATTCTGACTTCAATGGGCAATGCCTCATGTGCTAATTCTTTAATATTATTCAATAGGATTTGCCTGTCATATGTAAGTGTTTTCCAGGTATTTCAGGTTCTGA
This sequence comes from Dermochelys coriacea, assembly GCF_009764565.3. NCBI lineage: Eukaryota > Metazoa > Chordata > Testudines > Dermochelyidae > Dermochelys > Dermochelys coriacea. The sequence goes on along the minus strand of NC_050069.1, from coordinate 122,059,611 downwards.
AAATGAGATAAACCAATTGTCTAGTATTTGGAACCCATCCATCCAAATCTAACTTCATGCAGGTTTGTGTGTCTATTGCCATATGAGCAAAGATATTTCCCCTTATCCCATTGAAAATAGGTGTAGTTGAATTTCTGGCAGAGTGTGAGCATCTAGGTGTATTTTTGCCATGTAATGCGCTATAACGATTTCACAATAAGCTTATTCGACATGTTGGCTTCTTACCAAAAATGAAAACAATAGACAACTATTTTTCAGCTGGGAAAGCCACAATCACTATCTTTCCCAGCCCAGATAAAGAACTGAAGCAGCATCACACAAAGTACTCTTAATTCCCTGCGTAATTATTTTTATTTTTTTGAACAGGCTAGATTTATTGGAGAACCATTCACCGTACTACTGTTCCTCATCTCTTCACTTCTCTAGAGTCTTGATAGCTGGCTGGGCGTATAGTTGTCTTGTCATAGTTAAGTTTCTGTTTTTGTCATATGCAAGTTTTTACATGCATTTAACTTTCCTTTCATACACAAGGAGCTAGAATGTGGTTGATGCTGTGCAGGTTCATAGAAGAAGGGGTCGACAGGCTCAGCAATGGAAGTGACAGCCCTGCTGATGGCACTGGACTCCTAAAGAGTGAGGAAAAATGTAAATGGGCCTGCAATGACTGAACTAGGATTGGTAAGAGCAAGAGGGTATGCTGAACCCTGTAAAGGGATGTAGCAATCCCACTGTACCCCAGCAAGCTATCCTAATCTATGGAATCTATCACCTGCATAAATCACCAGGGAATCTGAGCAGGGATGGTGTCCCTAGCCTCTGTTTGCCAGAAGCTGGCAATGGGTGACGGGGGATGGATCACTTGATGATTACCTGTTCTGTTCATTCCCTCTGGGGCACCTGGCATTGGCCACTGGGGTCTATCAGAAGTGCACAAGGGAACAGCCCCTTGTTCCCCTGTAATGTAGACTGTGGCATTAAAAGCCTCAGTGTAGGCCAAAGACTTCAGTAAGTTGAGAAAAAGGAGTTCACAAGGATGAAAAATATTGCAGGTACAGACATACCAAAACTGAACCTTGTAAAATGTCTGAGGCACATGGTAGTGATGGTTGTCCTTCATGACTGAAGATGACACTGAAGTCAGTTTTACATCTTGTGAGTATGGTTGTGGCTAAAAAGACCAATGCATGAGTGTCAGTCCTTTCCACACGAAGTGCGCAGGTAGCTCGAGCCCGAAGAAGAGATTACAGTCTCTGCCTGCTGAATCTGATGCTGTTTATGACTCAGCCTGTGTGCCTAAATACCTAAAATCTCAAATTGGGTAACTCCATTGTTGACTGCTGCTTGCCAGCATGATCTATCTGTTGCTGACAACTCCCAGCTGTCAACATCGATGTTGCACGGTTTCAAGTTGTGCTTCAGTGTGTTCTTGAAGCATTTCTTCTGGTGCCTTGTATGTAGTTGCCCACTTGCAGTTTTCCATACAGCAACAGTTTTGGCGTTTTGGTGTTGTCCATCATCAACACGTGTCTAGCCTGACGTAATTGTCGTGAGCTAAGCATGACTTCAATCCCTGTGGAGTGATTACATTCTTCATTACTGGTAACTCTAGCCTGATATTTCGTGCAGAGTATGGTATGCAGATGTTGTAAATGGAATTTATCTGAATGCTTAATGTTATGCCTGTATCAGGTCTAAGTCTCACACCCATACAAGTTGAACTAGACAATTGCTTTGTAGACTTTTAATTTGGTTTGATGCTTAATACCATGTCTCTGCCAGACTCTGCCTGATAGTCTGCCAAATGATGAACTGGCTGGGTAGATATGACTTGTCAGCTCCTTGTCTATGGTAACATAATTTGACAATATGCTACCAAGATAGCAGAAGATTGGCACAGCAGTCAGCCCTGTGTTGCTGATGGTGACACTTTGTTCGTGTAACATTTCCCTCGTGCAGGCTGATATATGACCTCTGTCATTTTAGATTGATTGTCAGCCCATATCTTTCTGCAGACTCTGTGAATCTGTCTATAATCAATTGTATATCTTCTACAGTCTGTGCCTCTAGAGTACAGTCATAGGCATGTAGCAGCTCATGAACAATTGCCTCAAAGACCTTCATGGAGGAGCGTAGCCTCTTCAGATTAAATAAATTTCCAAAGGATTGGAATTTGTATCCTGATACTGTCATTCAGGTGTCTTGTCGAGCTTTGCTGCATAGATGAGATTAAACAAGAGTGGACTGATTATGCAGCACTGCTTAATACCATCAGAGATAGGAAATGAGTCAGACAGGACACCATCTGTGCAGACTCTTCTGATCATTCCATCATGAAACAGCCTCAGAATGTCGATGAATTTTTCTGGATAACCAAACTTATGTAATAATTGCCAAAGCCCAAGTCTAATGACAGTTTCAAATGCCCTAGGTCAATAAAGACAGTGTAAAGGTCCTGTTGCTGTTCTCTGAATTTCTCCTGTGTCTGATAGGCTACAAATCATAGACTCACAGAAATGTAGGACTGGAAGGGACCTCAGTAGGTCATGTAGTCCAGTCCCCTACATTCAAGGCAAGACTAATAACTAGGCCATTCCTGACAGGTGTTTGTCTAACCTTTTCTTAAAAACCTCCAATGACAGAGATTTCACCACCTCCCTAGGCAATTTGTTCCAGTACTTAACTAACCTTACAGGAAGTTTTTCCTAATGTTCAACCTGAACCTCCCTCACTACAATTTAAGCCCATTGCTTCTTGTCCTATCCTCAGAGGTTAAGGACAATACTTTTTCACCCTCCTCCTTGTAACAATCTTTTCTGTACTAGAAAACTATTATATCCCCCCCCTCAGTCTTCTCTTCTCTAGCCTAAGCAAACACAGTGTTTCAATCTTTCCTCATAGGTCATGTTTTCTAATGTTTAATAATTTTTGTTGCTCTCCTCTGGATTTTCTCCAATTTGTTCACATCTTTCCTGAAATGTGGCCCCCAGAACTAGATACAATGCTCTTGTTGAGGCCTTATCAATGCACAATAGAGTGAAATAATTATTTCTCATGTCTTGCTTACAACATTTCTGTGGATACATCCTAGAATGTCTGCCATTCCTTGTGTTAGCCTAAAACCATATTGTGACTGAGGTAGCATGATTAGCCATGTTGTATAGCAAATGATCAAGAAGTACTCTAGTCAGAATCTTTCCACTGAGAGAGAGTAACAAGATACCATGATAGTTACCACAGTTTGACATTTCACCTTTCCTCTCATACATGGTGAAAACGGTGGTACTTCTTCAGTACTCTATATACTGAGAAATAGTTCATGCAATCACCTCAGCAGGATCTCACCTCCATACTTGAATATTTCTGCAGGAATGCCTTCAGATCTGGGAGCCTTATGGTTCTTCATGGCACTGATTGCAGTGCTGACTTCATCAAGGGATGGGGCTTCATCCATGTTGTCAATATATGTTGCCTGATCCACTAGTCTTACTAGTTCCTCGTCTGTGATGTTGGACTGTGTGTTCAGAAGATCACTGAAATGTTATTGCCACCTCTGAAGGATTTCTCTTTTGTCAGTGTTCACTGTTAGGCTGTCCGTACCCTTCAAAGGCACTGTAGTGGTATGTGTAGGACCATAAACATCTTTCAAAGCAGCACAGAAGTCTTTGGTCACATGACATTCAGAATAGTCTGGGATTTCATCTGCCTTGGCATTCCACCATTGATCCTGCATGTCTCTAATCTTAGATTGGATGTCATGACACAGAGTCCTGTACATTATAACTGTGCCTACTGGGAGGTGGGATACAAGAATTTGGTGATGCATCTCATGTATTTTAGTGAGTAGCTGCTGAATTTCTGTATTATTCTCATTAAACCAATCTTGATGATGTCATTTTGCTTACCCAAGGTGGTAAGAGCAGCTTGATATAATATATCATGAAAAACGTGCACATTTTGAAGCACTTGGAGGACAGGGAGGTGATCCAGGAACAGTCAACGTGGATTCACCAAGGGCAAGTCATGCTTGTCCAACCTGATTGCCTTCTATGATGGCTTTGTGGAGATGGTGAAAGCGGTGGATGTGATACACTTTGACTTTAACAAAGATTTTCGTAGGGTCTCCCACAGTATTCTTGCCAGCAAGTTAAAGAAGTATGGGCTGGATGAATGGACTATAAGGTGGATAGAAAACTGGCTAGATCATCGGGCTCAACAGGTAGTGAGCCATGGCTCAATGTCTAGTTGGCATCCAGTATCAAGCAGAGTGCCCCAGCAGTCAGTCCTGGGGCTGATTTTGTTCAACATCTTCATTAATGATCTGGATGATGGGATGGATTGCACCCTCAGGAAGTTCGCAGATTACACTAAGCTGGGGGGAGAAATAATTGGAGGATTGGGCCAAAAGAAATCTGATGAGGTTCAACAAGGAGAAGTGCAGAGTCCTGCACTTAGGATAGAAGAATCATGTGCACTGCTACAGGCTGCAGACTGACTAGCTAAGTGGCAGTTCTGCAGAAAAGGACCTGGGGATTGCAGTGGACGAGAAGCTGGATAGGAGTCGGTGTGCCCTTGTTGCCTAGAAAGCTAACTGCATATTGGGCTGCATTAGTAGGAGCATTGCCAGCAGATCAAGGGAAGTGATTATTCCCCTCTATTCAGCATTGGTGAGGCCACATCTGGAGTATTGCGTCCAGTTTTGGCCCCCCCACTACAGAAAGGATGTGGACAAATAGGAGAGAGTCCAGCAGAGGGCAACGAAAATGATTAGGGGGCTGTGGCACATGACTTATGAGGAGAGTCTGAGGAAACTGGGCTTATTTAGTCTTCCCTTCTGCAGAGTGAGGGGGGATTTGATAGCAGCTTTCAACTACCTGAACGGGGGTGCTAAAGAGGATGGAGCTAGTTTGTTTTTAGTGGTGGCAGATGACAGAACAAGGAGCAATGGTCTCAAGTTGCAGTGGGGGAGGTCTAGATTGGATATTAGGAAAAACTATTTCACTAGAAGGGTGGTGAAGCACTAGAGTGGGTTACGTAGGGAGGTGGTGGAATCTCCATCCTTTCAGGTTTTTAAGGCCCAACTTGACAAAGCCCTTTCTGGGATGATTTAGTTGGGGTTGGTCCTGCTTTGAGCAGGAGGTTGGACTAGATGACCTCCTGAGGTCTCTCCCAATCCTAATCTTCTATGATTCTATGATTCACTGTTTGCATTGACATTAGTAATTAAGGCAGTGAGGACAGACAAAGCTGCAGTAACGTTATTACAGAGCTACGCTCATGTAGCTTCATCTCGTAATTGCTTTACATTAAATTGTCTGATTTAGATGAAAACTTGCATTGCATCTGCTCAGATCCATAATAACAGTTTGGAGTGGATCATGCGATGGCTCGTCCAGCAGTCTGTTCTGCACATGGCTGCAGTGATTTGCACACCCTGTAGATCTCGCTGCTGGACGATGATGTAGTCAGTAAGATGCCATTGTCTGGATCTTGAGTGCATCCATGAAAATTTCCTTTTTGTTTGATAAGTGGGGAAAAAGGTATTTGTGATCGCTAACTGCCGCTTGACACACTCACTAAGTACCAGAGTCTATTGCTATTCTTTCCCAGTCCCATGCTGTCCAATGACAGGCTCCAGATTACCACATTACTTTCAACCCTTGCATTAAAGTCCCCCATGATCATCAGTTTATCTGATGACAATGTAGACATGATGAGTTTGTCTAAGTTACTATAGAATTTTTTTTCTTACCGCTGGTATTTATCATAGGAGGAGCATAAGTGCTGATGAAGGTAACATACTGCTTATGTTTCAGTGGCAACCATAAAACCACAGGATGATCAGATATGCCTTTGGGTGGACTTTTGATTTTGGAAGCAATGGCATTGCTAATGGCAAAATTAACAGTAATTTGTTGTGCTTCTGAGGATGGGTGTCCTTGCCAGAAGAATGTGTACCCTGCACTGATCTCTGTGAGTTGCCCTTTTTCAGTGAGTCTGGTTTCCCTCAGTGCGGCAATGTCAACCCTATACTTGGCCAGTTCTTTTACAACAAGTGCTGCGCTTCTATAAGTTTGGTTCGTGGTAGGGGTTGTCGCATCAAATCCTAACATTCCATGAATCTATTAGAAGTGGTGTTGTGAGCTGCCTTTATGCAGATCTGCAACTACAGCCGCCAGCATCACCATGCCTGTTGCCATCTACCCATCACTGTAAAACTTTCATCAGTCCTCAGAAGACACTCAGGAATTGTTTTCAGTGGTGATGGCTTGTGTTGCTCGAGCCACACTTTCACCCATTCACCTGTGCTCCAATGGCATGCATTCAGAAGATGACTGGCAGGGGTTAAGGTGCAGTCTTTGGATGTCGAAGTGGAATCATTCCATGTGCTTTCTATAGTAGTAGACAACGGCTGTGCCTGCATCTGCTTGCTATGGTGTTGTAGCTACTAGGATGTATCACTCCCATCCTCCATAGAAACCACTGAGGACTTCACTACTGACCCGATAGCTAGGGACATGGATTAGTGAGTATCAAGGTGTGTTCCACACACTGGTGGGCCTGTTCACTACACCTCTGGGGCCCCATGCTGCTCCAAGATCCCTTGCAGAATTTGCCAGGACTGGGCATGCAAGGATCCAGTTACTGGTTGGTACAACTTGGGAGATATTGCCTGTGAATAGAGGCACCAGCAGGGACAACTTATGCACTTGGCCTCCTTTTCACCTAATTGAGGCTAGCTGGCAGCTAGTGATAATGGTAGTGAATCACTACATTGATCACTGGCAGTAGATGCATCACACAAGTCTGTTCCATGGCACTAACCAACCCAGAGGCATACAGAACTGTGACATGTTGTCACTATTTTTAAGACTTGTAGCTTAATAATGAAATCAAACAGAATCCCAGAAAGAAAATTCACCCAAGCCTCTGACCACCTAGAGCATATGCTAACTGGTAGATGGTTAGTATCTTGCCTTCTACCCAGACGAAGGGGTCAAAAAGGAATGATGGAACATCATGCAAACATTGGCTACTCAGACGTATTCTACAGGCCAAGAATTACTTGCCAAAATTATTCAGTGAATACGTTTGAGCAGTGAATGTTGACAAAAAATCAGAGGTACATTTTTGTCATGTTATTTGTAGTGAATTATGTGCTCAGCTCTAATAATTAATGCTCCATTTTTGATTATTATTTATTTGTATTTTTGTAGTGCCTAGGAGCCCTCATCATGGACCATTGTGCTAGACACTGTACAACAGAACACAGACAGTCCCAGCCCCAAAAAGTCTACACACAATCTGTATTTATTTAAAATTAATCCCCCCAAATAATCCCATGCTCTCAACTACATCTCTCCCCTTTTTCCATTTCTCCTACATCTTTCCCCATATCAGCTTTTCACTTAGAACTGCATATGCTTTTAAACCATCCAATTAGGAGTCCTATCAGAATACACACACATAGCCCCAGGCCTCTTTAGCTGGAGCTTAGGTGCTACAATAGAATCTGTCTATAGCAGGAGAGAAGGTGAGATGAGCTTTGTAAACAGGGGTTCTGAATCCCTCCCCACAAATACTTGCCAGGTGGCAGGGGACAACACATTGCACACTAAAGCTCTTCAGGATTGTTTATTTTCTCTTTCTGATAATGTTTGTTGTTTGTCTGGTGGTGACTGATTTCCAGGTTGTAGGCTATGAGGAATCCCAAACTCTTGTTACTGGTAGAGTACTAAATACACAGCAGCAACACCTACTTGTGTGGGTGGCAATTAATCAGCTCAATCTACTAGCAAAGCCCATTTTTCTTTTGTTTCCTGCCTCCTTCCCTTGGTGTATTTCCTGGTTCTTCCTTCAGCAGGCAGCAGCACTTGTGTGCTCACTTAAGCAGTAGGTCAAATGCCTTGAGAACCTAGCCTTTTCCTAGCTCGTCTTCTCACTTGCTGATCAGCGTGGGAACTTCAGGTAGTACATTCAGTTTACTACAGGACACTCAACCTGCATTTTACATTTTTTAACATATAAAGGTCCACATTCCCTAAGGGTCCATGCTGGTGAGCTGGATGGGGCTTGGAGGAAGAGGTTAAGGTAAAGGGAGAGCACAGCTCTGATTCTCCTGCTAAACTCAGCGAAGCATTCCTTCTCTTCCTTGGGTGGGCTTGCCAATGATCAGTTCCCCTTCCTCCCGCTTCCTTACTAGCTGATGAACTGAGATTTGCCAGGCACGGGACTCTGAGGTGGGGGTGGCAGTAGGATCTGGTACTTGGCTAGGAGGGTGCTGGGGTTCCCAATCTGCCTACCAGTAGGTGGAACTCGAGAAACATGTGGTGGGAGAGGAAAAGCAGTTGCAGCTGGGAGTCCCTATTCACCTCATCTGAAGGAAAATCAATCTCCTGGGTGGCTCCCCCTCCCCTTCCAGTGTGGGGGGGGGGGTAGGGGAGGGGAGGGGAAAGAAAGCAAATTAAATAACACACACTTTTCAGCCAAGTAGTCTTTGGAAATGTCTCAACCCCTTATAAATTGTAGGAAATCATATCAAATAGTTAAAAGAATATTGAGAGATGAGCAGTCCCCCTATTTCCTTTCTACCACCCCTGATCACCCCACTTTTTATGTTTTGACATCCATACAGAATCTCTCTTGGTTACATCTGAAGGATGGCATTTGTGGCAATGGGGACAGGAAGAATAGTTACCACTTCCATGGCAGCTATCTGGCTCCACACAAAACATCATGAAAGGGTGTGATGGGGTACGTGTTATATTAAAAATTATATTCTAGTACTAAACCAAATAATATTGATAGGAATACTTTTTTCCCTGGATCATAATACCGTGACTCAGTAGTACGTTTTTCAATTTAAGCTCCTTATTCTCAGTCTCTACTAATGCCAATGAAGTTATACCAGGGATGAATTTGTTATACCCCATTTCCTTTAGGGCCGTATGGGACCATACACAGGATCACTAACTGCTACCCACTTCGAAAGGGCACAGCAACTGAGCACCTACTGGCCATCTTCTTTCATAGAAGAGGGTGATGTCATAGTTTCACCTAGCTGAGTCACATTTCTTCTGGAGTATCTAGTGTCACTGGTAATGATCTGACTCCCATCCCCCCCACTCCCCCCAAAACTTGAGCTCAGAAACCATATGTGCCAGAATTCTGGCTGCCCAATGTACAGTGGAACTGGGCTCCCTGCTCTCCCCTACTGTGCACCCATGAACCAGACACTTAAATGTGATCCTTGGTGTTTTGGTTCCCTAGGTGACTTTCTCTGCTTTGTAACAGAACAGTATTTAATATTTTTGCACACTACTGTGACCTATTCAGGAAAAGAAAATTTAAAAAGGCCTCACATAGGAAGAAACTGAAAAAGCTAGCAAGTTGTTTGTTAAGAAACATTATACTGAGATAAACTCCAGTTGTAAAACAATATAATTGATTTACATGTAATAATTCCTGTAATTTTCCAAATCTTGCCAGGAAAGAGCTGTATGTGCAATTTTCTCTCTCTGGTGATAGTGATTACTACATGGGGGCGGGGGATAAAAATTGCCAAACAAGAAGATGAATGGTCATGAAAGAGCACTGTGAAATGTTGGGCACAGAATCTGAAGGCAGGCCAAACCTCTGGTTTCTATGTAGGTGAAAATCTCCAATCTCAGTCTAGCTTGTCTACACAACACTCATGAACCTTTCATTTTAAAATCAGGCCCAGTTGTCTAAACACCTGATTTATGCATTCTCAGCGAGATAATTTATAAAAAAAAACATGGCTTTGTGGGGATTTTATTTGAAGTCAGCTGAATCTCACAGGTTTCTCACAGGTTGAAATGCCAGGAGTGTAAATCGACAGGAAAGTTTCCCTTAACCTCATTTTCCATTCAACTGTAATGAAGGGTTAATCTCACAGAACTGCAGAGATAATTTCTGAATAACCTGCAAGCTTTTACTGAAACTGAATACATTTAATTTATTTAATGGCACAGGCAGCAGTTGACATTGTGGACCAACAATACAGTACAAAGTAGCTTTTAGTGTATTAAATGGCTCATTTTAATTGAGTCTTAAACTGGAACCTTTTTGCTCCTTTCATTTGCTTTCATTTCATTGCTAATTACACAGGAACTAGCCATAAAACATGAACCTAGTTCTTGGCTCCAATGGAAAATGTATTGAATAATATCCCTATGCATCATGGTGCTTGGCAATAACAAGTTTAATTTAGCTAATTTAGAGATGAGATTTATTTCTGTTTGTGTCGTAATAAAGAATCCATGTTTCTCGAAGCTTTAAAACCTGCATCAGAGAGCAAAGCAAACATTGGGAATGCAGCTCAGAAAGTGCCTGATCCAAAGCCCATTGCAGTCAGTGGGTGTCTTTCTATTGACTTGAATGGGCTTTGGATCAGCCCCCAAATGACACTGGGTAGAAGTAACCTGGTCAGATGAATAGAGACCATCTTGAATGGTGAAAATTTGGTTTGATCTGTTTCACATATAACCCACGCTGACAACTGTAGGAGTGGGTTCAAACCCAAGAGCTGACGCTTCTTCTGCCATCACTGGAATTTAGGGGAGTTGTAGAGTTGAGGTTCCAGTTTAAGTCCAGCAAAAGCAGCCTGTAAAACTGTCCTGTTCATTTTCCTCCTCTCCCTTCTTTCTCACCTGTCTCCCTAACTTTTCCCCTATCTTTGGATCCCTTCTTCTTTCTTCTCCATCCTTTGTTCTTCTTTCTTTTAAAACTGATTTATTTTTATTAATTTAATGTTCTTGCAAGTTGCTTTGTGAGTATCCCTGGATACAGAAGTCCTCTGTCTTTTACAGATGAGGAACAGCCTAGCAATTTACTCAACTCTTGGGCTTGCCAGTGTATGGAACTGGCTCTTCTTAGACCAGTTTTTCTCTCTGAGAGTAGAAGTTGCTTCCACTACAAATGTTGATTCATTGAAGTGATGAGCAGGAGGATTGGAGGCTTTAAAACGTAAATCCTTTCTACTAAAGGCAGGCAGGTTCTGATTTTTATTGAACAGGTTCAGCCAGCTCTAGTACAGATTAAAATATTTGGTGATTCAGGAGATGAAGACATAGTATATCGAAAACAGCAGGAAGGTAGATTATACTCAGATAAAAGGCACTATAATCTGCAGTTAATCTTCTACCCTGATTTTGGTGACAGGAATATTCTTTATATGCTTATCTATTGAAGAGTAAGATCTGTGTTGGGAATCATCCCACAGCTGAGTGCACATTAGACACTGTATGAGCTTGGTAGCTGACTACAGAGATAGCATAAGCCTGTGGATGCAACTGAATCTGTTTTCTGCAGTTTAAACATTTCCTATGAATTCTTTGGCAGCCTATGCGCCCTAAAATCTCAACAGCCTCATACAGCTCTCTCTTTGGGTTTTCTATAGCACTCGTGTATCTCAGGGCTTGTCTACATTTACCGGGGGATTGATGCTGCAGCAATTGATTTAGCGGGTCTAGTGAAGACCGGCTAAATCGATCTCAGATCACTCTCCCATTGACTCCAGTACTCCACTGGAACAAGAAGAGTAGGGGGAGTCGACTGGGGAGTGCCTCCCGTTGACATAGCATAGCGTGGACTCCGCAGTAAATAGATCTAAGCTACGTAGACTTGAGTTACGCTACTAACGTAACTCAAATTGCGTAGCTTAGATCGACTTTCTCATGTAGTGTAGACAAGGCTTAAATGCTTTATTTGCCTGCTACATTCCTTATACAAAAACAAATGGAGGTTACTTTGGTGTACAGAGGAAGACAAAGTGGTTCAGTTTAGTTTGAGTAAGAAAGCTTCTCCTTTTCACCAACAGAAGTTGGTCCAATAAAAGATATTACCTTGTCTTTCTAAGGTTATGTCTACACTGCCATTAAAAACTTGCATCTGGCCTGTGCCAGCTGATTTGGGCTAAGGGGGTGTTCAATTCTGGTGTAGATGTTTGGACTTGGGTTGGAGCCTGGGCTCTATGACTCCAAGGGAGCGTCCCAGAGCTCTGGCCGCAGCCCAAGCCTGAATATCTACACTGCAATTAAACAGCCCCTTAGCCTGCCCCCTATGAAACCAAATCAGCTGGCATAGGCCATCTGGGTGTGTCTAATTGCAGTGTAGACATACCCTAAGCAGCCAATAGTTTATTATCTGATACTTCCCCACAGTGTCTGCAAAATTGGATTGCAAGTCTGACAATAGCAGGCTTCCTTATCAAATGTCTGGTATTCCTTGCTTCCAGTTAGAAGAGAAATATTAGGCAAACCTACAACAGCCTTAGCAGAATGCCCTTGTATATAACAACAACATGTCAGCCACAATACTACATTAATTTATATCACATCATCATCTCATCAACCAGCTTCTTCCCCAAAATGCCTGTGAAAATACTGTGCTTAAACCTTAAACAAGTAAGGCCTATGGTGGACAACAAGGGAGCAAATTCAAAGCCAAGGATGCTTCAGGGAAGACACTTTATGGCCTTGTCTTCACTGTGAAAAAAGCTGTTGTTTTTTTTTAACCTGAGATGTCTAATGTCTGTGAGCTATCCCAAAGTCAAAACACAGTGAAAACCAAACATTCTAGCTTTACAGTAAGGTAAACTAGATGAGGTCAGCCCTATACCCCCAGCTGGGGTTTATCTCTGTGCATTTCTCACTGTAAAACTACAGTATCATGTCTCCAGCATGTGTTTACCTCAGGGTAGCTCACGCTCATTAGTTAACCTGAGGTAGAAAATACACCGTTTTTATCAGTGAAGACAAGGTCAGAGATATGGGGGAGCTCCTTGCAAACATGGGTTTAAGGATGTTGTGTTAATATTGTCTCTGCTTCTGTTATTAGGCAGGAGTAACTCCCCAGCCAAGTAACAACACTCCCAGTAATGCAAGTCCTCCATACTCCTTGTCCTGCTCATCACTTTATATTATGCTGAAATATGCCACTCCCCACATTTTTGGAGATGTCCCACAAGAGCTGTAATGCCCCTCTGACATTGTGGTAGAAACATACCATATATGTTTGTATTTTAAGAGGGTGGTATTGTATTATGTTTTTATTAAATTCTTGTATCTATTCATCAGTGTGTTGGGAAAAATACATATAAATACAATTATTATTTTATTACATGGCTACAGCCTGCCACCATTTTCCTTTAAAAGGTTATTAAAACTATTCACCTTAAATTGCTGTTTTCTAAAACCAGCCTTTCCTTTGAAAGCAATCAGAGCAGACATCCTTTATGTTTACCCTACCAAAATGACATTCACTTACACGGACAAGGTTTTTGTGGTGCCTATTTGTAGAGTGATGGTCCTGGGGGAAAATGGGGGAATAGATAGTAAGGTAGGGCATCTAGTGTGCACAGATAGAGAAACTCCATATGCTAAAATAAACAAGGAGTTCACAACACCTGATGTTTCCTTTTGAGGATGAATCAGGAAGGGTTAAATAACCATATCTTTCACTCACACTGACAAATTCTCAGCAGTATTTAAGAACTATTTCCTTTAGAGAAGGGTACTACAACTCTGTATAGCTAAACTCTAGTAATAGTCTGGAGCCATTTCCAAGTGGTTATATTGAGAGAATATGAAGGATAGATGCAAAATGCATGAATACAGACTTTCATGATGCAGGAGTTTAGTCTGAAAGAGTACCCAAAGATGCCTATCCAAAGAATTTTTGCTCTTGGTTGGAAGTCTTACCAGAATTTGTTTTCTCTCAGGATTTCCTTGTTTACATTGAAAGCTCTCTGAGGTAAGGGCTATTTTTATATGTGTACAGCACCTAGCAGAACGGGGCCCTGATTGCAACTAAGCTCTTCTTAAATTAAAATAATTAAGAAATAATTGTTCTTGAAAGGTAAAGCAAAACAAAGAAAAAGAGTATAAATCCATACAAGGGCTTTATCATTAGGTTAAAACTACCTTCTGGTACTATAATATTGTGTTGGATAGACCCCTGCATGAAATATATTTTCTGTCATTGCTGATATGACAAACATTATGTGAAGTCACAATTTGTTTTGTGACAGTTTTTGATATTTCATTTTTTTCTTTTCTTTATTTTAGTTCTCCTTTTGTTTGATAATAGTGAAGGCATTGTTAGCTAGCATTTTTAGTTGTCACTTTGATCTGTGACAGAACACCTTAGATTGGTTTACTGCCCATTGGGAAACAGATGAGATCAGAATATACCAGTTAAAGACCTTGGCTCCTAGAGGGATAGTCTTACTCCTTAGTTAATTGCAGAACATTAAAAAAAACCCAAACCCTAAAACACTCTTTTTGATGCCTAACTATTCATTGCAAAAGCTGGAGAATGATTTCCATTTACTCTTCACACACATGGGATTACTTGTTGCCTACAAATAAAAAAAAGATTATGGTTTCCAAAGTCTCTCATTCACTGTAGGTTTTTTTATTCATTTATAAGGCTCCCTGTATTGGAGTGTGGTGTTTACACAAGGTACTTGCATAAATATGCACAGTTATAATGCAGGATAACATGATATCAGATTGGGTGTGGACAGTAAAGGTTTCCCTTTTGTACGTGTGCAAGCATTTTATAATTGTACTGGGAATAATGAGTAAGCTGGCTACATAGTGGCTGCCCTTTGTGCTAAGAAATTTTATTCAAGGACATATAGAAAGAAAAGCAATGAAAATGAATGGAAACATTGGAGGAACAGGTGAAGAATATGGAATTTCTTTTGTCCATGGTTCCAGCAAAATGCAGGGGTCTTGTGGCAGAGGAGGTGGAGGCATCTTCTTCCAAAGTTGCAGAGGAAACTCTTTGATCCTTACATACATCTCTTCTTGGGCTGAGCCACAGCTCCAAAAATCAGCTTCTCTTTCCTTTTTCAGAATTCCATATCAAGGCAGAGGAGAGTGAGGTCAAAGCTGAGTTTCTCAGTTAGTTACCGAGCCCAGCCATAGAGACAAAAGAGCTGTTTATTAAAGACAAAATTCTGGCCTTACTAATGTGAGATATGTTATGTCTGTCACAGCTGCAGGATCACTGAACCTGTGTCTTCCTCCCTGCCTCTTGAGGTCCCTTTGAGTGCCCAGTCAGGTCTCAGGTCCCTTGTCCCACTCCGTTCTGATATAGGGATAACAGAAGCATGGTGGAATAGTAGTCATGACTGGAGCACAGATATTGAAGGGTATGTGCTGTTCAGAAAAGACAGAAATAAAGGTAAAGGTGGTGGAGTAGCATTGTATATTAACTATGAGGTGGACTGTAAAGAAATTAGAAGTGTTGGAATGGATAAGACAGGGTGTGTTTGGGGCAAAAATCACTTTTGGGGAAGAAAGCTACTAGAGCAGGGGTTTTCAAACTTCATTGCACCGTGATCCCCTTCTGACAACAAAAAATACTACACAACCCCGGAGGGGGGCCAAAGCCTGAGCCTCACTTCCCAGGTTTGTGGGGGCCCAAGGTCTTCAGCCCACATCGGGCGGCTTGTAACTTGAGCCTTGCCACCTAGGGCTGAAGCCCTCAGGCTTCAGCCCCAGACATTGGGGCTCAGGCTTCAGCTTCGGTCCTGGGCAGTGGGGCTTGGGCTTCAGTCCCAAGCACCAGCAAGGCTAAGTCAGCCCTGGTGACCCCATTAAAATGGAGTCATAACCCACTTTCGGGTCCCAACCCACAATTTGAGAACGCTTGTACTAGAGATTTCCCTGGGATAGGGATTGGCTTATGCTACAGGCCCCCAGGATCCAATTTGCATATGGATAGAGACCTCTTTAATGTTTTTTTTTAATGAAGTAAATATTACTGGGAATTGTGTGATTATGGGCGACAAGTGCTACTAATAATAGTAGGGCCTAGAATTTCCTAGATGTGATAGCTGTTAGAGTTCTTCACCAAATAGTTGCTGAACCAACCAACCAATTTTAGATTTGGTACTGATGAGTAGGGAGGACCTGATAGAAAAACTCGTTGTAGGGGACAACCTTGGTTTGAGTGACCATGAGCTAATTCAGTTTAAACTAAATAGAAGGATAAACAAAAAATCTGCAAATAGGGTTGTTGATTTCAAAAGGGCAAACTTAAAAAAATAAGGGAATTAGTTAGGGAAGTGGACTGGACTGAAGAACTCAAGGATCTGAATGTGGAGAAGGCTTGGAATTTCTTTAAATTAAAGTTGCAGAAGCTCTCTGAAGCCTTCATCCCAAGCAAGGAGGAAAAATGTGTAGCAAACAGTTGCAGATCAAGCTGAATGAGCAAGCATCTCGAACAGGTGATTGAGAAAGCAAACAGACTATAAGGAATAGAAGATGGGAAGGATGAGCAAGGAAAGCTACCTCTTGGAGGTCAGAAAGTGTAGAGATACAGTAAGAAATGCCAAAAGCCGAGCAAAGTTGGCTTTTGCAAAGGAAACTAAAAGCAGTAGTAAAAAGTTCTATAGTAATATAAATAAAAAGAAAATAAGGAAAGAAGAGATGGGACCACTAAGCGCTGAAGATGGGGTGGAGATTAAAGATAATCTAGAAATGGCCCAACATCTAAACAAATACTTTTCCCTCAGTTGTTAATAAGGGTAATGAAGTGCTTAGGGATAGTGGCACGGTGGCTAATGAACGAGGATATGGAAGTAGCAATTACCTCAGCCAAGGTGGAAGTCAAACTCAAGCAGCTTAATGGGTCTAAATCAGGGGCCTGGATAATCTCCATCCAAGAATGTTAAAGGAACTGACATATGCCTTTGCAAGTTCAATAGCAAGGACTTTTTGTGAATCTTTAAACTCGGGAGTTGTAGCCTATGATTGGAGAATTGCTAATATAGTATCTATTTTTAAGATAGGGGAAAAAGTGATGCAGGAAACTAAAAAGGTCTGTTAGCTTGACCTCAGTTGTATGCAAAGGCTTGGAACAAATTTTGAAAGAGAAAGTAGTTAAGGACATAAAGGTGAACGGTAATTGGGATAAAATACAACATGGTTTTACAAAAGGTAGATTGTGCCAGACCAACTTGATCACCTTCTTTGAGAAGATAACTGAGTTTTTTTAGACAAACAAAATGCAATAGATTTATTGTATCTGGATTTCAGTAAGGATTGGATTGGATTTCTCAATTTAATATGAGAATTGAAAGGTGGATAAGAAATTGGTTAAAGGGGAGACTACAGTGGGTCATACTGAAAGGTGAACTGTCAGGCTGGAAGGAGGTTACCAGTGGAGTTCCTCAGGGATCAGTCATGGAACAATCTTATTTAACATTTTTATTAGTAACCTTAGGGCAAAAAGGGGGAGTTCTCAAATAAAATGTGCGGATTACGCAAAGGAGGGAGATATTGCCAATAGGGAGGAGGACCAGCATATCATTTAAGAAGATCTGGACAACCATGAAAACTGGAGTAATAGAAATGGGATGAAATTTAATAATGCAAAGTTCAAGGCCATGCATTTAGGGACTATCAAAAAGAATTTTTACTATAAGATGGGGTCGTAGTTGGAAATGGCAGAGGAGGAGAAAAACCTGGGTGTATTGGTTGATCACAAAATGACTATGGCCACCAATGTGATGTGTCCATGAAAAAGGCTAATGAAGTCCTAGGATGCATCAGGTGAGGTATTTCCAGTAGAGACAGGTAAGTCTTAGTACTGTTATACAAGGCACTGGTGAGACCTCATCTGTAATACTGTGTGCAATTCTGATCTCCCATGTTTAAGAAATATGAATTCAAACTGGAACAGGTACAGAGAAAGGCGACTAGGGTGTTTCAAGAAATGGAAAACCTACCTTATGAGACAAGACTCAAAGAGCTGGGCATTGTTTAGCCTAACCAAATGAAGGCTGAGGGGAGGTATGATTGCTCTCTATAAATACATCAGAGGGATAAATACCAGCGTTATTTAAGTTAAGGGCCAATGTGGACACAAGAACAAATGGATATAAACTAGCCATCAACAAGTTTAGTCTTGAAAATAGATTAAGTTTTTAACCATCAGAGGAGTGAAGTTCTGGAACAGCCTTGTAAGGGGAGCAGTAAGGGAAAAACCTAACTTGCTTCAAGACTGAGCTTGATAAATTTATGAAAGGGATGGTATGGCTAGACTGCCTATAATGGCATGTGCCTGATCTGCAACTACTAGCAGCAAATATTTCCAAGGGCTGGTGATGGGACATTGGGAAGACTCTGAGTTACTACAGATAATTCTTTCCTAGATGTTTGGCTTGGGTGTCTTGCCCATATGCTCAGGGTCTAACTGATCACCATATTTGGGGTCAGGAAGGAATTTTCACTTGGGTCAGATTGGCAGAGACCTTGGAGGCTTTTCACCTTCTTCTGCAGCATGGGGCATTGGTCACTTGCAGGTTTAAATAAGAGTAAATGGTGGATTCTCTGTAACTTTAAGTCTTTAAATCATGATTTGATGCCTTCAGTAACTCAGCCAGAGGTTATGGGTCTATTACAGGAGTGGGTGGGTGAGATTCTGTGGCCTACGATGTGCAGGAGGTCAGATAGATGATTATGGTGATCCCTTCTGGCCTTAAAGTCGATGGGTCTGAGACAGGGATTTTAAGTCTGTAGACCTTTCTGCCTTACCCTGTGCTATCCCCAGCAAGCCAGTCTTCCAGGGTCTGTGCATTGCTTTCTCCCTGCGGGCTATGACCAGGATAGTGCTAGCAGTTGCAAATCATCATGCAGCTCTTTCTAAGCAAGCACATTTATTCTTAAGGTGAAAGCTTCACAGAGAAAACACAATAAATATAACAGATTTAAGCAAGCACAAACTAAAGATACCAGCAGTCACCCATCAGTCTTATAGTGCCCTGGAAAGTCTAAAGTCTTTCCTGCTCTTCTGCAAGCATTGGTGCCTCCATTGGACAGAAGGTTCTGCCCATTTGCCGGATCAGAAAGGCAGCCCCATGTCAGTTCAAATGCAGCCTTTTTATGCCAAATGCCCAGTCTTTGTCTGCTGGTTTCTGGAACACCTAGTTTGAAACAGGATAGGCAAGCCTCCCCAGGGGGTGTTACCTGGCTGGAAGCAATTACAACCTGAGTGAGTCACCATAATCACCCCCCTACACACACACACATTGTTTTTGGTTCCTGAAGGAGTATACAATTACTGGCCCACAGTGATACATAAACTTAATACAACATAATCCCCAAAGTTATTGCATGGTGTTGCAATATCTGTCACAATGCCTACAGTGCACACATAGAGAAGTTAGGAATAAACAAAAATACTCTTTCTGGAAGGTTGCAATGTAGCACTACTATATTTCTTAGAATCCAGAACCCTATCACGCAACAGATAGACAAAGCTGGCTGCTGTCCAAGGGCAGAGAGGCACAACTCAACCTACCTTGCTCCAGGCAGGGTCTTTAGACACTCTCCAAAGAGGACCCAGATCACATGGCCTCCTGCAGAGCCTCCCCCTCCCCCCTTACAATTTAAAGTGATTGTTTATCATTTTAGCACAAATACACCACAAGGTGCACTGTGGGGTGTTGTGTGATAGCGACAGAGGGGCAATATAGTCTGTAATATTACTTACAGTTGATCCAGCTCTCTCCCTGCTCCACACTGTGTGCCACACAATGCCTGTTGTTGAGGCCATTGTTCATACAGGATGGTACTGAGGCTTTTGTCATATCCCAAACCCAGTTGCCCACACTTCTTTGCAGCCACAGAACACTGCAGAGAGCATTATTTGCTCTTTTCTCCCCATCTCTCTCTCTCTCCAGTCCTCATGAGAATGTTTGGACTTCCCTGTTCTTGCTTGGATGCAGTAGAGAGGGAGGAGAAAAGCTACTAGATTCTCCCTCCCTCCCTAGCACACAGCACATGGACAGAATTTGTCCAAAAAGTACAGGATGGCTCAAGGTTCATATTCCTCAGTGTGAGTTTGCTTCCATCAAATACTTTTTCCTCATTGTTCTGAATGAGATGTGGTTTGCAGGCCTCTAGCAGATTCTCAGAATTTAGAGCTGGGTGAAAGCTGCAAAAGATTGCCAGGAATATTCATTTGGATATTAAAACAAATTTGCTTTGACCTTGTTTGCATCCCACTTGTGTTTGCTTTCCATCAATATTCTAGGGGATGAAGGGGTTTTTTGGCAGAAATGTTCACAGAAATAGAAAATTGTAAAGTGGAATATTTGTGGGAAGTGAATTTCATTCACACCAGAAACCTGATTTCTATCCTTATCCAATCATGAAAACAAAAGCATATCATGTGAGCTTTGTATCTAATCAAAACAGCTCAGATGTTGAATTTCAGATATGGAAAACTCACGACAAACCACTCAGACACTACCCATCAAATATTAGCGGAAATTATACAGTCAATAATTTTATAGAACAAATGAATTTGAGAAAAATTTCAATTTGTTTGCAGGCAATTAATAACAGAAAAAGAAGCAAAATTAATCCAACATTTTGCTGAAACTGATTAACCCCCCAAGTTAAGCAAGTGATCATGAATGGGAGGGAAATTGTCCATGAGAGACTTTCTATTAGCATAAACAAAAGGAGTACTTGTGCCACCTTAGAGACTAACAAATTTATTTGAGCATAAGCTTTCATGAGCTACAGCTCACTTCATCAGATGCATGCAGTGGAAAATACAGTGGGGAGATTTTATATACACAGAGAACATGAAACAATGAGTGTTACCATACAGACTGTAACAAGAGTGATCAGGTAAGGTGAGCTATCACCGGCAGGAGAGCGGGGGTGGGGGAGAAGGGGGGACCATTTGTAGTGATGGTCAAGGTGAGCCATTTCCAGCAGTTGACAAGAACGTGTGAGGAACAGTGGGGGGAGAGGGGGGGATAAACATGGGGAAATAGTTTTACTTTGTGTAAAGACACATCCACTCCCGGTCTTTATTCAAGCCTAAGTTAATTGTATCCAGTTTGCAAATTAATTCCAATTCAGCAGACTCTCGTTGGAGTCTGTTTTTGAAGTTTTTTTGTTGAAGAATTGCCACTATTGGCATGTGGTCCACAAGGTGACAACAATTTGAAGCCCCCTTTCATCCAAACAGATCCTAAAACATTTGACAAGCATTACAGCACATTCTGCAGCCCCTCAATTCATGGAACTTCCATACTGATTTGTTCCTAGGTGGAAATGTATCACTTTTCACCACAAAGAAGCTATGTTCAGTAGCAAACTTTACCTTGGGCAAATGTCATTGAATTTCACCTTAGGCAAAAATTGAAGAATTCTTACAAAAATCTCCCATTGCAAGGGGGAAATAGCTGTGTTCACACAGCTGCCTCTAGCAGTGCCAGTGTCCTGTGTGTGTTAAACTCAGGACATTCAAAAATTGTCTTTAATCATAAGAGATTCTCATTCTGTAAAACAATGTGATTTTTCATTTCTTTAAATTTAGAAATAGAATATTTAAAATGTTCTCCTTTTTAAAGACAAGAAATGGAAAAACCACACTGTTTGTGCAGCACCGTGAGAGGCAAATACCTATGAGTCAGAGGATAATACAACATTGACTTGAACTTCCTGTGGATAATTAGTTTTACAGTAAATCTCTTAATTCTCTTCTGTTATCCATCACAAGTAAACATGATTGTTGTGAATATGACCTTGAGATTTCATGAGAAACTAATCTGTATCAAATATTTGGTCCCAGCAAAGAATTATTTTATAATTGTATTTACTTTTATTAATCAGAAATGGGCCATTCCTAAATCTGTTTGTGGTGGAGAGAACCAAGAAGGAGGGGAAAGGGCAGGAGAAGCTGATTCACTGTTCTACATATTAAGAACATTGGTGAACACTTATTGGCATGACTTGTTCCATTCAGCATCATGAATAAGGATTCCACAATGTATGTCCCTACATTTGGATTTATATACTACATTGGATCCACCAAATCCTATACAACTGAGGTCCCTAACTCTACCTCTGCAGGATGTGAGTAATTTTTTTAGAATTCAATAGGAATCATTCATATCCTGAGATGGGAAAATGGGGCTTTGCTGCCTTCATTTGATCAGCTACCAACATTTTTCTATATTTATCTATTTCCTCAACTTTTTTTTTTAAACATCACGTGTGTGGATTTAGTGCTTTTGAACAGGATGAATTGACAACCACTGAGATTCAAATCCTTCTTTTAACCAGATAGCAGGCAGAGCACGAGCAGGAACCATATGAGCTTCCAACCTGGTTCCATCTACAGACAGATTTTTACTGAGTTTGGAACCAGATTTAGAACATGATGATTGATAACACACATGGTTGGTGTCCACCCACCACATGGTCAACCCCTGGCTCCGCACAGTGTTTTTGTTGCTGATGAGCAGGGTCATAGCATGATTGTCAAGCTCTTAGCAAGCCCTAATATAGGTCTTCTGAATTGAAGAACTGTATTTGTGTAAGGTGGCCTCCAATCAATAAGACAGCCTGAATTGTAATGCCCCATGTGAAAAACACCCACAGTCCTCTGCAGTTCGCCTAGCAATTGAGCCAGTATGGTATAGATTCCCTAGAATTTACTGATTTAAACAAGATGGTTCCAAGTTCTAGGTATGGATAGGACACATGGTTGTTCTGGGGAAAAAGCTATTATGTGGAAATGCTGAACCATGTAATTCTAGCTGTAACTGCATGAGATGAGCATGTCACAGCGTAGTCACATTTAACTTATTTCTGTTTTAGTGTTGATGGGTCCCAATGTGCATTAACCTGACCTGGAAGGATCCGAAGTGTGAGAGGGTAGCCATGGCCTCCATTGCCATTCAGTCATGGGACAATAGAATGAAGTCAACATGCATTGGAGATGCACAGTGAAAGCAATATCAGACCCTCCATCTTGACTCGGCTCTAAACCTGACACTAACTATAAACATGCCCCTGAAAAATATGTGATTCAAATGATATCTGAGCATAAATGGTGGCAGTGCCTATTGCATTTAATAAGAGTTGCACCCACTACTGCAAGAGTTAAATTTGGTTCCAGTCTCTGAATCATCTGGAGACTGAGGTTACATTTACATATCCTTCTCCACATTTATTTGATTGGCAGTCTGGAAAACACCAGTGTTGCTGTTGTTTAATCACAGCCAAACCACAGCTCAACCATAAACCCTAGATTCACCCAAATCATAACCTTCTCACCACCCACAGGAATTCTAACTTTAAGTTCTAGACAGTCTTCTTCAGAATTTCATGGCCACTAGCAGGAAAAGTGTATTCACTGCAGTTCAGATGTTACTGGTTTCATGGGAATACAAATACATTTATGTAAATATATTTACATTTATATAAATGTACATTTATACAAATATAACATATTGTAATTGTTATTTTACTCTTTAAAATAAAATAGGAGGAGGAGAGTTTGTTTGGGTTTTTTTTATTGTTACTTTAAGGTCAGATGTCACTGCAAGGGAAAATTCCAGTGCTTTCAGGCCATTTCTTTCTTCAGTATTTTCTCCTGTAGGCTTGGTGGAGAAAATACAAGTGATTTTTAAAACAACAGAGTAAAATATCTGAGAAGAGGTCTAAATAACTGACCCAGAGAGCATCCCATTCAAGGCTACACCTGGGAAAAGGGGGCCACTATGTTTCTCTTCTACCCAGCTGTCATGACACAGCCCCTTACAGCCCTATGCTGCTAATATAAAATAGAAAAGCCCAGAGGGTGCTTTGTTTTGCATTGGTGATCAGGGTTGGGTGCCTACTGGTCCTGGGACCAGGGAACCAAAAAGGTGGCATTAAACCATCCTCTTCCCCCCAGAACTTGTACAGAGTGTAGCTCAGCTGGTACAGTGAAGCTGAGCCTGTGTTTCTATGACACAGCTTTACCCATCTAAAAATGGGTATTGGGAGCCTTAATTAGTATTTGTAGAAATTGTTGTATTAGAGACACTATATATGTGCAAAATGTCATAACGAATAATGTTTTTACTTATTAATAACCATTCTTTATGCATAAATGCAAAGCAACATTGACATCACATCTAATAGAAGGTTGTCTTGTTCATGAAGGGATGGGGTTAGACCACAGCAGAATTGTATAGCAAAAAAGTGTAAAGCTTTTATGTCTTTCAGTGCTTCTGGGGCATGGGGATTATATTTTGCTGGGGAAGTCAAATGAGAAGGGGACTATTGGATAAGTCATGGTACATTATTTAATGGTTTGTTTCAGAGTAGCAGCCATGTTAGTCTGTATTAGCAAAAAGAAAAGGAGTACTTGTGGCACCTTAGAGACTAACAAATTTATTTGAGCTTTCGTGAGCTACAGCTCACTTCATCGGATGCATTTAATGGTTGTATCAGTTTCTGGTAAGGTAAGCATGTGCCAAAACTGCAGAATCTAAGTTCACCCAAACTTGCAAAATGTATGGTTTTTATGGCTCTATAGCAGTGGTTCTCAAATTTTTGTAATGGTGACCCCTTTCACATAGCAATTCTCTGTGTGCAAAACCCCCTTATAAATTAAAAACACTTTTTTATATATTTAACATCATTATAAATGCTGGAGGAAAAACAGAGTTTGGGGTGGAGGCTGACAGCTCACGACCCCCCATGTAATAACCTCATGACCCCCTGAGGGGTCCTGACCCCCAGTTTGAGAACCCCTGTTCTATAGTGCACATGTCTATCCTAAGATCCTCGATGGTAAACTAAATTCTGCTCTTGATGGGTATATTGGGGAGTTTATAAATGGGAAATATGGGCGGAGCAAGTAGATTGTGGAGTTTGGTAATGAGAGACATAACTGCAGAAAGAGAAGAGAGAGTGTATATGTAAATAGAGGAGCATTTCCAAAGGAAGGAAATGGTCATGAGCATTGCACTGGGATCAGATGGAGTCCATGAACCTACAAATGGGTGCAAAGTACTCAATGTAGTGAGACTAGATTATGGAAAACATTAGAAAGTCTGTTCATGACAGGAAAACAATATCAATATGGGCTGGGAGCAGAGTGAATCAGGTCATCTATAAAGATTCCTCATTTGCAGAATGGGCACAAAGATACTAATCTCCTCAGTAAAGCACTTTGAGATTCATGGGTGGAAAGTGCTATAGAAGAGCTAGTTTTGTTGTTCAGTTACCAGTGAGAAGGTAGTGGGAGATGGAACAGAGTAGAATGGAGACTGTTGCAAGAGAGAGCAGCTGTCTGATGGCACAGATCACCAACCAGATATGTATACTTATTCATTTTCTTTTCACCTCTTATTGCTCCTTTCTTTCCAAATCTTATAGGCTCTGGCATCCCCATCTTTGCTTGCCACTGTCCCTTACATTGCTGTCAGAATGAACTTTTGTAATCCCTTCCCCGTCCATTATCAATACCTAAGAATTGGTATCAGTGATGTTTATTCAGCAGTTCCCAAGTCTACAGCCTGAACTTAGAAAGAATAGTGTTTGCAAGACAAGTAATCCCTACTTTGTAAGCCATAAAAATTTCATTTTAAACCAAATAATCCCCAAATGTAATAGTAAAGACTGATGACTCGTGCTGTGAAGTCTTTTACTAGAACTGCAGCTAGATGTTTCATACTTCCACTGAGAGTTAAATCCTTGTAAATTAACCTTTCTAGAAGATATGGGCTTGAACTGAAACATTCATATCCAGTTCTGGGTTTAAATGACCCTGAAGTTTGGCCATATTTGGACGTGGAATTCTGATTCAGGTCCATCTGTACTTTCCAGGCCTTAATAAGAAATGTGGGTTTCCTTTGCCCTCTGTTAGACATATTTACAGAAAAATGCATCTAAAATTATGAAACTATTAACTGGGAATAAATAATAGGGAGAGGAAAAACATCCCCCATCGATAATCAAACCTTCCTTTTTTAATGCAAACACATTTTTCATTACATTTGAAGATAGTTAATTTGATGGACTTAAATTGTAAGTATATATAGTTGATTTTTAGATATTATTATGCAGGGAGGGATCAAGATCCTTGCAGTGTAAATATTTGCCTCCAGTTCACTTGTAAAGTATTTTGAGAAACCCCAGCCTGTGGGTCAGGTAGCCCAAATGAAGATCTTGCACCTACAGTGAGAACAGCACTAATGCTTATGTGGACATTAGGTCAGTTAAGGATGCTCAGCTAAAGCAGACAAGGAGATAGTAAGAGTGAACAGCCCTCTATCTGTGCCAATCCATAAAGAAATAGGAGGCCCAGAAGGAGTGACAATGTTTGAAGCTCCTATGTAACTTCTTGGCTGCATGTTGTTTTCTATGCATCATGGGGGGGGGGAGGGAAGTAGGAGAGGAACATTTTTGCATATATGTATACATACAAGTGTGGATATTCCTGCTAGGGTTTTTGTGTTCTCCCCCCGGCCCCTTCTCCTTCTGCTGTTTGTCTCAAAATCCTGGTGGCAAAAAAATTCTGAGTTTTGACTGGGACTTCTAAACTAATGTTGGAAAATGCCTAATTTATAGAAGATCCATTAGGTTACTTAACTGAGTTTGAGTGTCACTCATAACCCCTTCAAGTATATTCTGCCATGTACAAGCTAAATATCAAACAGTGAAGGCTTAATGTAACTGGTGGTTTTATATTCATTTTGAAGTTTTTGCCTGCATTCAAGGCCTTGAATGGCTGCTGCAGTCCTGCCTACCTTATTTGATCTGCTTTTGTTTTACATTGCTAATCATACATTAAGTTTCATATTGGTAGGTTACTCAATTTGTCTTCTCCCAGTTACTGTTTAGAGCTGCACATTTTCTAATTATGCCCACTGGTTATGGTAATCCACTGCCCAATAGCACTTCAAATGTTCTGTCAGCACTGACATTTAAAACCAGGTTGAGTAAATTATAATGCTTGCTATTAACTTGATTCTTTCATAGTTACTAAAATATTATTATGCTATAATTTATTATTATGGTGCCAGCAATGCTTTTATACAGTATTCAAAGATTTTAAAAATCCCTACCCCAAAGAGCTCATGTGCTAAAAGGTAGACACACAAAACTAGCTATACTGGGAAATCCAGAGGCAGGGAGGACTTCATGGTTTATTATTGTTGTTGTTTATTATTTACTTCTTGTGGGCTTGCAGAAGAGGGAAGTGAGTTTTTAAGAAGGATTAGTATGAAGAGAGGGTTATGGCTAATGAGCCGGGATGAGAAGGGTTACTACACACAGGAGACAGTGGAGTAAAGGGTACAGAAAAAGATTGGTTATACAGTATGTGCCAACATCAAATACAAGTGAAAATAAGACAGAAAAATGTCCATGTTAATGTGGTTACATACTGGCCTTTAACTACAAAATTCTGTGGGAATTTGGCCCTTGGGGCAGGGGGCTGGGATAAGAGGCAGGAACATTTTAATGCTGTCCTCCCCTACATTATGTGAGGGTTACATTATGTACGGGGTGTTAGGGCCTCTGCAGGAGAGGTATCCATGCAGAATCTTCTACTGGCTCCATCTCTAACAAGCCCATCTAGCATTGGCTGTGGTGTTTGTCCCTTTCATGCCTGCCAGTCTATGGTCTATATAAAAATAAATAATGATAGGTCAAATCCCTGATTCAGTTTTTATTCAGGCCAAATACCCAAGTCAGCAGCACTGGCCTAGCAGTACTTGGCAGGCTGGTCAGGGCACAGAGACAGCTGGCCCTGCCATGCTCTACAGTAACTTTCAGTTTTTATCTGGAAAAAGTGATGGGCATAGAGGTGATCTTCAGCTGATGTAAATCAGAGAAGCACTATTGACTTATACCAGATGAGGATCCGACCCTATAGATGTAGAGGTTCTGCCAGCACATACATAGCTGGCTGTTGGATGTTATGCTCCTACATAAACAACAAGGAATCCGGTGGCACCAAGGTGCCACCGGACTCCTTGTTGTTTTTGTGGATACACACTAATACGGCTACCCCCTGATACATGCTCCTACATGTGTAACTAATTGATTATTCCCCTTAATTGTCCTATGGGCCCCCAAGTGGTGAGTAACCAGTGATTGTATCCATCAGCTGGTTTTATCCTCCAGGAGTGCATCTTCAGAAGGATGCATATACTAGATTTGTTTTCCTTTCGGACAAAACTTTCCTTTTACACCCCATCCCCGAACCCCTTACATGGGATGCAGAACAGGATGAGATTTAATTGTACAACACCCTTTTACTTTTTTTTTTGATCGATGGATGGATAGTATACAAATCATGCTACTGGCAATATGTAATTTCCTTCTTGAGTAATGATCACTTTTGGTGTGTGTGTGTGGGGGGGAGGGGGGGGGTTGAACATCTAAATACAAAGTAACTGACCTCCTAAGGTAACAATGGAACTGCTGCCATCTGAAAAGAACATTCACCCAGCCAAAAAACTTGGGGTGAAATCCTATGGAAGGCAATGTGAGTTTTCCATTGACTTAACTGAGGCCAGGATTTCACTCTTGGAGCCTGATCCAGTACTGACTGACATCAGTGGAAAGACCCCCATTTAATGTGTGTTGAATGGGATCCTAATGATAAGAGTGCTGCATTTTTGCAGCACCCAGGTCTGCAGTCTGTATCCAGATGGTTGGAAGCCAGTGGCCTGTAATCTTGCCCTAATGTTTGTCTCCATAGGAAACTATATATTCAACTGCAAATGTAAACGTCTCTTCAGTCTATTAATATATCTGAAACATTTCATTGTATAAATTGAATACATTGTTGTCATTATCTTCTTGCCTGAAACTCTGTTCTAAAAACAAAATGAGACTATTCAATAAAATACATCCAATTAGAGGTATTTTTCCCTCTTAATCACTCTCCTTGCCTAAGCTTAATGCTTGCCATAGAGGTTAGCTTTGGGCTCTATGGTGTAGTCACTGAATCATGCTTCTTCTATGTTTCAACATGTTTTATTTTTCTTAAAGCAAATATTGAATTAGGTGAAGTTACTAGGGTTACTGTATCTTGGCTACTATTGGTATAAAAATGGTGTTTGGCACCATAATTTGTTGGGTATAAGCAATCCTGGCTAAACCTTAAATGGAGGAGATGAAAAAGGAGAGAAAGATTAAAAGAGAAGGGGGGAAGGCAGTGGGAACGAGAGAAACAGAAAAGAAATTAGATCAGAGAGTGAGTAGGGAAAGAGAGAGAGGGTCATAGAGTGAAAGGCAAGAGAATGAAATGTAAAAGAGAAAGGGATGGAGATGGCAAAGAAAGAAATGAGAAAAAGAACTAAGGAGTAAATGGATAAAAAGAGAAAGGGAAGGGGAGATAAAGAAAAGTGGCATCAGTGATGAGATCCATTGCACTTGGATTTCTGAGAAATTCTTTGCAGGGCTGACATGAAGAGTCAGATATTGATACCGTACCCATTTCATTCCACGTGCAGTCCCATTGACTTTTGAATCTGGCCCTAATATAGGGGTGGGCAAACTTTTTGGCCCAAAGGCCACATTGGGGAATAGAAATTGTATGGCCGGTCATGAATGCTCACAACATTGGGGTTGGGGTGTGGGAGGAGGTGAGGGCTCCTGGGTGGGGCTGGGGATGAGGAGTTAGGGGTGTAGGAGGGTGCTCTGGGCTGGGAACAAGGGGTTCCGAGGGTGAGCGGGGGGTCAGGGCTGGGGAAGGGGTGTGAGAAAGGGTGCAGGTTCCAGTTGGGGGTGTGGGCTCTGGGGTGGGGCTGGGGATGAGAGGTTTGGGGTGCAGGAGGGTGCTCCGGACTGAGATCGAGGGGTTTGGAGAGTGGGAGGGGGATCAGGGCTGGGGAGTTGAGGCAGGAGGGGGTTGGAGCGTGGGAAGAGAGTCAGGGGGTGCAGGCTCCAAGTGGCGCTTACCTCAAGCAGCTCCAGGAAGCAGTGGCATGTCCCTTCTCCGGCTCCTATGCAGAAGTATGGCCAGGCAGCTCTGCACACTGTCCTATCCACAGGCACTGCCCCTGCAGCTCCCATTGCAGCATGTAGAAGCCAGAGCGGGGCCATGCCATGGCTTCCAGGAGTCGCATGGTGTGGCCCTGACCCAGCGCCCCAGCTGGAGTGGAGCTGAGCCGCATGGTCCAGTCCCCAACCCAACGCCCGGCTGGAGAACCAGAGCAGGGCCAAGCCACTCAGGCTAGTTGTGGGTGTCACCCATTCTGGTACAACAGTGAAGAAGACAGACAGTGCTGATGGCCCATCAGCAAAGATAATGGACCCTGGAAGAACATAACCTTCCTGTGAATGTTCCAGACTGCCTGTAAGTAATGGCTGCTATGACTCAGCTAGTTATGCAAGGGCATGTAACCAGGCCACATGACTCCAGACTCCATCTTGGGATGTCAGTGCTTTTCCACAAACTGAGTTTGAGACAAAGGGTTCCCACCATATACTAAAGCTATATAAGGCAGAAAGTAACATCTGTTGTTCTTCACTCCCCACATAAGAGGGCTCCTGAAAAACATCTGAGGTGAAAAAACTGAACTGGGGGAAGTGCTGGACCCAGACTAAAGGGATTTCTAGCCTATGTTTGAAAACCTGGGGATTCCAAGCTACAAAGCAAGTGTAGCTTGTGCCTTAAGAATCTACAGACTGCTTGTATCATCGGTCAGAGTGAGAGATTGCTAATTCAAATCCTATCTTTCTAGGATGTTAAACTTAGTTTGTGTTTTTGTTTGTTTACTAGGTAATCTGCTTTGATCTGTTTGCCAAAACTTATAATCACTTAAAATATATCTTTTTATCATTAATAATTTTATTTGATGTTTTAATCTAAACCATGAGTGAAGTGCTTGGGCCTCTTAGTTCAGGGGGCTTTTGCATTTCCTCTTCACATTGAGGGAACGGTAAACTCTATGAGCTTATGCTGTGCAGTTCCCTGTGCAGTGCAAGATGGTATAATTTTGGGTTTATACTCCAGTGGGTGGTGGTGGGGTTCCTAGGCTGGGAAGATGGTGGTTATTTTGACTGTAGCCTCTCTATTGTTGGCTCATGCAGGTCTACAGCTTGCCACAGCAGCACAGTGTGAGAGGGAGCCCAGGCTGGTGGGTCAGAGGGTTCAGTGGTACCCCAATTCCAGGTGGCACCCTGGGTGGAACCCGTCACACCCATCTCTATTCAAGGAGGGTGTTTAAGACCCATTGATTCCCATGGCACTTGACCACATGCTTAAAATTAAGAAAAGGGATAGATTTAAACATGTGTTTGTGTGTTCATGAACACTTGCAGATATAAAGCCTCACATTTGCACATGCAGATAATGTCAGTGGGAGCGTGTAAGGTAGTTGATGCCTTAGTAATGTCTAAGTCTGTGCATGGAACTATTGCTTGTGCAAACAGACCTGAATTTTGAAGCTTTCAAGTTTAGAAGCCATTTTGAAAATTTGGCACCAGTGTTTGGGGCCAGAGTAAGGTTTGCAGGGAGTTTGGCGATCCTTTTTACACTGACATAAATTTTACATAGACTCTTTTTGTTCCTGATCCTATTTCCTCCACAAACAGTACAGTGGGTGGGGAGAGCGCTTAAAAGTCCACATACAAGAAGGAAAGCCAGATAAAGGGTCAGGTCCTACATGAGGTCTACAAGATAACTCTCAGTGAAGTCAAAAGGACTTCATTCAAAGCCCTTACAGGATCAGGTTGTAAATAAACAGCCTATCGATGCACCAATGTGGTATTTTCCCATAATTCTCTACACAAAGGCTCTAAGGATTTATGCAGCCTGGTTTGTTTTAGAAGCACACAAAGCTGAAGTGCTCAAAAAATGTGAAATGTTATTAGTTGAGATCTCCCCATCTGTGGTTTTGAATAGCTCAGTATTCAAAGTTACAACAGCTCAATGGCTCACTAAACAAACAGTAGTAGACAGTACTAAATACAAGTGGTGCAAATAGCTGAAAAGAGATAGCATATTTGATTTTCAGCTTAACAGCTTTTATAAAGATATTTGTGTATGCACCATAGGAGAAGCCAGATGATTCAGGAGTAGCAATATACAGTTTTAATTCATTGCTTTTATTAACCCTTCAGATCAGATCAGTGTGTAATTTTAACTAAAGGATATTTAACTGATTCTAATCCTAATGTGTCAAAAGGGTCAGTGAGTGTTTGGGTGATTGTTGTTTTCATTTAACTGGGGGTTTGGGGAGTAGAAAAAATCTGCCAGGTCAAAATAATAGAGTTTCCTGCAAATTCTTCCTTGTCCTTCCTTGGGTTTCAAGCCCCAATCCAGCAAAGTACTTAAGCATGTGCCTAACTTTGAGTGTGTGAGTAGTCCCATTGACTTCAATGGGACTGTTCACATGCTTGAAAATAAATATGTGCTTAAAGGCATTTTGCTGAATTGGGATGCTCTAAATAATGATTCAGACTGTGTATTCATTTGTTTTAACTTCCCCATCTATCAGTCAGTCCAGCCCCCGATCAGCCCTGTGAATTTTCTCTGAACTTTTCCCAGTTTATCAATATTTTTGAAGGACAGAAGGACATATTTTTGAAGGACACAGAAATGAGCACTATATCTTATGAAGGCCATATAACGAACGTAGGGATTACTTTTTCTTTGTGCCATGGGTGATATACCTGTGTATGTAGCCTAAAATTGTATTGGCTTTTTTTCCTGCCATCTCTCATTGCAAACTTATGACTAGTTTGTTACCCTCTCTCACTTAAGTTCTCAGTTATTGTTGCTGCTTATCAGTTTTCTTCATCCCAGTAAAGAACTTTGTATTGTCCCAAGTTTTGTTGTTTTCTGCCTAATGTTTCTAATCTTTATGTCCATTTGTCTTATTTTTCTATTTTCAGTAGTATTTGCAGCTCCTCCCAGTTTAGTGCCATTGGCAATCATTTTGGAGGAGGAATATTACAGAGAGAAGACTAGATGAATTGCTGAGCTGGAGGGAAGGAAGAGAGCAATGCATAAGGGAGACCAAATCCCATTTTAGGACATCAGTGATCTAGCCTGGCTGAGGAGATAACCCTCACCTTCCCCATTTAGACTAAATAACTATCACGCAGCAAGAATCTAGAATTCCCCTCCAAAATCTAAACAAAGGAAGGAGTATAGTATGCGCACCTATGCTTTAGAAGTATAAGTAAAGAAGAATACAATGCCCCCACATTTTTTGTGATAGGTGGAGATTTCCTTCCTGAAACAGTCCTGAAAAGGCATCGAACCAACCCCTAGGAATGTGGTTACTTCCTAACAAACAGCTGCCCTGCTCAGGGGGAGATATCACTCTTTCTTCATTGTTGTATGATTCTCAATATTAGCACCTCTGGAAATGATGTAGCGGCATTTTGGTGCAAAAGTAGCATTAGTGTGCACTGATCTAGGAGGCAAAACTAATTTCAATAGGAATTTGACCCATGGTAAAAGTAAATAAACATTATAAGATATATATTGTCTGATATTTAGAAAATGAATAAAACATTACTAAAACCAATATACTTTTTTAAAGCATCCTTAGATAAACTTTTTATTTATTTATTTATTTATTGGATTCTTTTCTTTTTTTTTACTGGTCCTGTTATTTTTAAGCTGTTGTGACAAGTGGCCATGGTTTTAACATGCATGTTCACTGGTGCTTTTACTCACAAAGACATGGCATTTATACAACCATTTTATAAGTCACCACTAGCAGATATTTCTGATTTTTCAAAGCAATGTCTGCTGACTAATAAAACTGGTGTTTGGAGTCTGTAAGTGTGTATTGGGGGATCTTATTTTAATTGTTTTTCTTTTCTTGAAAATGAGGGAGAGAGAATTGACAGGAGTTAAATCCCCAAAAAATAATAATGAAAAAATTCAAATGAGATGATGCAAACTCAAGCACAAAACAGTACATTTGGAATTAGAGTTGTCAGTTTAAACAAGTGCCAACTGGTCTTTTCTAAATTGCATTGTGTAGGCAGTTTTGGCTTATTTTAAACAAAATATATTTCATTATTATTATATAAATAGAAACATATATTGTAGAAACAATGAGGCTCAAAAAAAATATGAACTTGCCCTTCTAGGCATCTTGTCTGGGCACATGAGCGCTGTTTTCTGCTATTTATATCTCCAGCAGTTATAGGGATTTGTATCTTTTCTTTCAGTATTGTGTAACATTAGAGAACATTTGCAATGTTCCTATAAATTGAGCAAACTGTTCAAAGAGAAGATATCTGCCTAGCAAATAAAACAGCAAGGGTAGGATTTTTACAGTTCTTTGCAAGTCACAACATGTATTCAT
The DNA here is from genome assembly GCF_009764565.3 of Dermochelys coriacea. Classification (NCBI taxonomy): domain Eukaryota; kingdom Metazoa; phylum Chordata; order Testudines; family Dermochelyidae; genus Dermochelys; species Dermochelys coriacea. The sequence goes on along the minus strand of NC_050069.1, from coordinate 122,025,485 downwards.
AACTCAATAACTGCAGGCATCTCATTACAAAATATATCTAGCATATAAGTTTAAAAGTGACATCAGTCATTTTATATAATTTTACACACACACACACACACACATTTTTATATGTATATTCTTCACAGTTGTCACCCCCTAACTTATTTCAAAATTTTAGTGAAAAAACAAGAGCAAGAGAGCAAGCCCAGAATAGCCGATAGGTAGGGCACTTACCTCGGATGTAGGACACCCAGGTTTGAATCCCTGCGCCAGGGCAGGTAGAGTGGGGACTAAGAGCTGGATCTGCTATATCCAAGGTGAGTATCTTAGCCAATGGGTTCTTGCCTGCAGGTGTGTATGGGGAATGTCTTTCTGGATTTGACTCAAAATTTCATCCCGACTGGAGAAAGCTTGCCACCAGAAGTTTTGTGAACACTGACACACTTCTCTGAAAAATTTTGATTCTCACAAAAAAGTGTTTTGTTGAAACACCAACTCCAGTTTTATGTCACTTTCTGTTAAAATCCTCTCTTCACAAGCCTCAGAGAGAACATTTTTGAACCTGTATTTTTAGGTTTGGCTCAAGGTATGAGGGTAGGTTGGGGATGATTCTTATTTGTTCAAAATTAATTCACCCGTAACTACATACACTGTGTCTGTATGTATGTGTTTGTATATCATATTATGGATGGCATAGTTAGCAACACCTGTAATTAAAGTTACCTGTCACTTTCCATTATAAGAACCTTTCTTCAGTTGTTTATACCTTTGCCAAACTTTAACTGTTCACATTGAAATTTTTCATTTTGGATGTCTGCCTCAGGCTGATTTTTTTTTCCTAAAGAAAATTTCGGCAAAATCAATTCAGCTGTTTCTCAGAAATAGGCTAGGGAAAACAGTATTTTTTGCCATGCTAAAAAATTCTTACAAATGTTATGCTGAGTCTTGAGAGCCTCCATATTTTGAAGCATGAATTTGCAATTTGGTGGGTAAAAGCAGGGGTGCGGTGGCTCATCCTGGTGGCAAGGATATGTCTTTTATTGTCCCTGTGAAAATCTGCCTAAATTTGGCAAAGTAAGGAGCCTCTGAAAATTTTAGTTCATATATGCTCTGTAAAGACTTGTTAAGATTGACTTCTAAATTCTCCAAGCAGTCCATCTGCACTGAGCATTGTCCAGGTCAGAACTGCAGAGACTTAGGATTTTTCCAGTAATTGTTCTTCCAAGCAGCTGGAGGCTGTTGGGGGGCTCACCATTGTGAGAGCAGGGAGTATGGAGAATGGATAACAGTAGTCCATTATTGTTCTCTATGTGTTCCAGTCATTAGAGGAAAATGAGACGCACACTTTGGCAGTGGTTTTCACAGATGTCTGCTGACAGCAGAGGAATGATGAGATTCAGGAACCTTGGGTTCATTCCAAGCTCTCAATGGGAATGTGCTCTAGTGGGCACAGACACTTCTGCCCATTCCCCTCCCACCTGTACTTATTCCACTCCTGTCTTTTTCACTCTTCCTGGGTTCTCATCCCAGCCTCATTTTCTCCACCTCACCAGTTCCAGTCTACACTCCTTACTCCTGGAGGAGTTCTGCACCAAAAAATTAAAAATTCTGTGCACAATATTTTAAAAATCTGCAAAATTCTGCATATTTTTTGTCAAAATAATACAATATAATAGACCTGGTTTCCATTACTTTGGTAATTTATTTCAACTACAATACAATGGATGGAGAAGTGGAGTGGGGAACATTGGAGGAAGTCACTATTAGACAACCCTCTGTCTAATAGTAACAGAGCTAGTATTGACCCTTTACTTTTAGTTATTAGTCAACAAATATATGCAGGCATATTCTCAGTGTTACATCACAGGCAACTAGAGAGCAAGTGAGGCTGAGGACTCAGACTCACAATTTATACTGGCTCCTGACCATCTCCAGAAAAGTCAGTAGCAAACAGTTCATGGAGCACATTCTGATAGGATTTTTTTTTTCAGTGCAAAAATTTAGACCAGTTCTAATCACTAAAGCACCATAAGCATTTATAAGGCCACACTGTCCTTTACAATAAGGCTCCTTTACACACTGGCAATGTAAAGGAGCCTTAAAATTTTTACACCTGTTTTATACTCCTGGGGGAATTCACTAAGAAAAATGGGAACAATTCACTAAGCAGGCAGCTACATTCTGCTCAGCCTGAGGGAACAGAGCCTGCCCCGTGCCTATCTCCTCAGAAACACCCCAAAGCCCTGTCCCTCTTCTCCAAGTACAACAGCAAGCGAGAGGGACAGTGTTTCTCTCTCTCTCTCTCACATGCATGACTGCCAAGCTTCCCCCCTGTCCCCCTGATTAGAGTGACCAGGTGTCCGGTTTTCAACCAGATCACCTGCTCGAAAAGGGATCCTTGAGGCTCTGGTCAGCACTGCTGACCAGCTGTTGACTGTCCAGTTGGCGGAGCAGCAGGGCTGGCAGGCTCTCTGCTAGCCTCCACACCGCTCGGCTCCCAGGAAGCAGCTGGCATGTCCCCCCTCTAGCTTCTATGTGTAGGGGTAACCCAGGGGGCTCTGCACGCTTTCCCCACCCAAGTGCCACCCCACAGCTCCCATTGGCTGGGAATTGCGGCCAATGGGAGCTGCGGGGGCAACACCTGCAGACAGGGCAGCGCGCAGAGGCGCCTCTGTGTAGAAGCCAGAAGGGGGACATGCCAGTTGCTTCTGGGAGCTGCTTTAGGTAAGTGCCACCAGGAGCTTGTACTCCTAACCCCCTTCCAGACCCCAGCCCTAGCCCTGATCCCCCTCCTGCCCTCCAGGAGCCAGAGCCCTCACTCCTCCCCCTGTGCCCAACCCTCTGCCCTCCTGTGCCCAACCTGATCCCCCTCCTGTCCTCCAAACCCCTCAGTCCCAGCCTGGAGCACCCTCCTTCACCCCCGACCCATCATCTCCAGCCCCACCTCAGAGTCTGCACCCCCGCCCCAGCCCAGAGTCCCCTCCTGCATCCCAAATCCCTCATTCCCAGTCCTACATCAGAGCCCACACCCCCAGATGGAGCCTGAACCCCCCCCGAACCCCAACATCCTGCCCCTGCCTGGAGCCCCCTCCCACACCCTGAACACCTCATTTCTGGCCCCATCCCAGAGCCCGCACCCCCAGCCAGAGCCATCACCCCATCCCACACTCCAGCCCCCTGAGCCAGCCAGGTGAAAGTAAGCAAGTGAATGAGCATGAGTGACAGAGGGAGGGGGGATTGAGTGAGCAGGGGGCAGGGCTTCAGAAAAGGGGCAGGGCATGTGCGGGGCATCAGAGGAGGGGTGGGGCAAGGACGTTCGGTTTTGTGGGAGTAGAAAGTTGGCAACCTAGCCCCGATGGTGATTTACGGAATGGTGATTTATCAGTGGTTCACAGTCACGCTGGAAGGATATAAATAGTGGGATCCCACAGAGATCGGTTCTGGGGCTGGTTCTGTTCAATATCTTCATCAATGATTTAGATGATGGCATAGAGAGTACACTTATAAAGTTTGTGGACAATACCAAGCTGGGAGGGGTTGCAAGTGCTTTGGAGGATAAGATTAAAATTCAAAATGATCTGGACAAAGTGGAGAAATGATCTGAAGTAAAGAGGATGAAATTCAATAAGGACAAATGCCAAGTACTCCATTTAGGAAGGAACAGTAAGTTGCACACATACAAAATGGGAAATGACTGCCTAGGAAGGAGTACTGAGGAAAGAGATCTGGGGGTCATAGTGGATCACAAGCTAAATATGAGTCAACAGTGTAACGCTGTTGCAAAAAAAGGGAACATCATTCTGGGATGTATTAGCAGGAGTGTTGTAAGCAAGACATGAGAAGTAATTCTTCTGCTTCTCTCCATGCTGATTAGCCCTCAACTGGAGTATTGTGTCAGTTTCTGGGTGCCACATTTCAGGAAGGATGTGGACAAATTGGAGAAAGTCCAGAGAAGCTCCATCAACAAAAATTATTAAAGGTCTAGAAAAATGACCTATGAGGGAAGATTTTAAAAATTGGTTTTGTGTAGTCTGGAAAAGAGAAGACTGAGAGGGCACATGATAACAGTTTTCAAGTATGTAAAAAATTGTTACAAGGAAGAGGGAGAAAAATTGTTTTTCTTAACCTCTGAGGATAGGACAAGAAGCAATGGGCTTAAATTGCAGTAAAAGAGGTTTAGGTTGGACATTAGGAAAAACTTCCTGACTGTCAGGGTGGTTAAGCACTGGAATAAATAGCATAGGGTCGGAGGTAGTGGGATCTCCATCATTGGAGATTTTTAAGAGCAGGTTAGACAAACACTTGTCAGGAATGGTCTAGATGATACTTAGTCCTGCCATGAGTGCAGGGGATTGGACTAGATGACCTCTCAAGGTCCCTTCCTAATGAGATTTGGATGACTTTGTTAGTTGAGAGTGGCTAAGAAGGTCGTATCAAAGAAGGGGCCAGTGAGATCATTATACCACACCACACTGTTGTGTGTTTTATTTATTATCACTATATTAATTTCAATGTATACACATATTCTATAAAAAGGAATACCTAAGCTTTTCTCTCAGCTGTCTTTGACACATTTTAAAAATACAGTTACACAAATAGACTACTCCAGGAATTTGTCTTTGCCCAATAATTAACATAAATCATAACCCATCATTTTAAAGCATATTTCTAACCTTTTTAATCTCCCAGAGTCTATCTAGTCTCTCTCAGCAAGAGAAACCAACTATGTTTTGCAGCATGCCCTGATGTAGAAAAAGCAGGACTGTTTGGACCAAGGAAGATGGGAAGCAAGTTCTAAAGCTCACCAGCAATGAGCAGCCTGCTATTTTATAGCAATATTGGTTTGGAAACTTTCAGAGAGAGTTTTGAAAAATCTGTTGATATTGGCTATTTTATCCCTCTGTAAAGCAAGGCTCCTTTGTATCACGAGTGCCACTGTGAAGGTAGGAGAGGAATACTATCACCAGGATCCTATACACAGGTATGATGTGATTATGCAGCCTGGAAAATGGTCACATAATATACCCTTATTTGGTGTTCTCCAAAGTCTAAATATCTGGTTTAAATAAAGCCAGATTAATCAAATGGCCTTGTGGTCTGCCATACCAGGGATCCAAGTTTGACATCAGTGACAATTAGGCACCTAACTGTCAGGAAATTTTGAAAGTCCCACTAGGTGCCTATCTGAGTCTTCAGATATTTAAATACCTTTGTAAATCTGCCCTCACATTCCTTATGCCAGTGGAAGATTGAATGTAGCGGAGCTCAGCTCAGCTCAGACATGTCTCCTTCTGGCCCTCAGCATGTCCCCTGCTCCTCATCATGCCAAAGTGAGGGGGTAGCTTGTGCATGCTGCCTGTCTGTACTATGCCAGTGGAGATTTGTCCTGTAGTGAGGGGATTCTCTGGTAGGAATCTCAGGCCAGTTTAGCACAAAGTGGCCTGGGTGGATTGAAGAAAGACCCAGGAATTCCATTTGAGCTCTAAGAATAGCTCAAAATCTTCTCTGGAGGAAAAAAACTTCAGGTACTATGTGAGAGAATGTTTTTCTAAAACCACAGACTGACTATCTGTGTATCTTTTTATGTGACACCAGTTGCTGAGGTGCTTTCTAGTGATGTATGAAGTGACATGACTAATACCTGTCACATGAGTTTCTCTCCCCATTCCTATCCCCAGAGGAAATTTGCATACGGTGCCGCTTGTCTTTCCACACTCAGGGAAGGAGAAAATATGGGAACTACACTGTCTTGTTATATAGCCAGAGAACCACCTAACAGAGTGCACCCAAGTTAAATACTTCTTGGGCTATTCTGACATTGTTGATACACTAACGCCGGTACAAAGACAATGAATCAAACAAAATAGAATTATGGTGATTGCTGTGTCATATGAAATGTGGGGGGAAAGAAAAAAATCAGTGTTTGCCAGTTCAAAAAGCAATTGATAAAATAAAGCGATCACAAGTCGTAAAGCCAGTGATGTGTTTTCAAACTTTTCAGTGTGATTTATCAAAGAATATAAACAACTGTTACAAGCAGTTTGACAATAGTCAACTGCTACTTGTTCAGTGTCTTTATTAAGTCCATGTTTGTTAATGTTTAGCAAAATTATGATTTTAAGTTTCCAGGCTCATCTTTGGAAAGTGTTGTGCAGGTTTGCTTTGATGATGAGGATTGAAAGGTCAGATAGAGAGTGATTGCTTTGTGAAAAGTGTCTACCCACAAGTAATATGGTGTTTTTTGTCTTTCTAAATAATTTTTCTGTGTGATTTCATTTGAGAGCATAGTGATTGTCTGGTTTCACCGACATAGTTGTTGTTGTTGGGGCATTTAGTGCACTGGCTGAGATATACCACATGTTGTGATAGGCATGTGTAGGACCCAGGAATCTTGAAAGGTGTGTTGTAGAGGGTGCTGATCATTGTAGCAGTGGAGATATGTTTGCAGATTTTGCATCTGTTGTTCTGGAAGGGTCTGGTGCTGCTTTGAGTTGGTGTGTCTTGGTTTGTGATTACTCTTTGCCCTTTTCACATGGTTGTTGTGAGGCTTGATTCATCAATGTTTGCAAAACTAGATTTAGATTGGGACCATCAAAGCAGAAAATAGTATTTATTAAAATGAGTAGTATGAATTTTGAAATTTCAGAGGAAATTATTCTTTTTATATAGGAACAGCTACAAAAGTTGTGTGGGGAAAAATAAAAACTACATCAGCTTCATCAAATCTATTGTAGGCACTTAGATATTGAATCTATTTTAAAAATATTGCCTACCATACTTTAATAGCCAGTAGTAGTAAAACATCTACTAAATAGGGATTTTCCATTACATGTAGCAATTACAAACAACTGGCATTTGATTATAATAACCAGCAAACCTTCATGAACTAAATGACATCTGAGTCTGTGCCTTGCTCTTGTCTGGAATGTATCAATACCATACAAAGGCTAGGTGAGTTTCTGTAGACTGCAAACAAAAATATTTGAAAAATGATTACTGAGCTTTTCTGAGATCGGTTAATGTGCTTAGTTCCAATGTTGTAATAGAAATTAGAAGTACTTATGCATCTGGCATATTATGCAGTGACATATGCACACATAGCCAGGGGAAAACATTCATCTTATGTTACAAATCTGCAAAGAAGACTCAACTATGCCTCCATATTTATGCATAGAGTGTAAACCTGCGTACTTAGGTTTCTGCATTCTCTGGGTCTGATTCTCCTGCATTTTCTGGGCTTGATGCTTCACTGATTTGCACCTTGATTAAACAGCCATTTCCATCTATTGAGTGTAAACTAGGTATAAGTCATTGCCAAATCAGAATAATTTGGCACTTGGTTTGCACAGGTGTACATGACTGGGGAATCATGTAATTTGTTTTTAGTGCCCAAGTCTTGCATACCAAAACCTTGGAGATGAGAGGGCAAAACTGTATTTGCCCATGCAAACTGGATATTCTAGTTATGTAATTTGCTTTCAAGAATACAACTTGTACATGCAGATACATAGGTATACAAATAGGAGGTCACATCTGAAAAATGTGGCTCTTAATGTTTGAAAATATTGACTTTTACAAATAGAGCATATGAGAGGTGGAGTGAAAAAAGTCGTTGTATGAATTGATCTAGGCACTTAAATGGTACCCCTCATCACTCTATGAACACCTCCCAAGATTCCCCCCACACCAGCTAAAGGAGTCGGCCAGCAGCTAGTGAAAACCTTCTCACTTCCAGAACACAAATGAACTGTTTTCCCAGATAACTAGCTACTGCACCTGACTACAAAAGGGGACTTGCTTCCCAATCAACCATGCCACATTCAGAGACCAAAGGATAACCCACCTGCCACCACCACTGACGGAAAAGACAGTAGGACATCTGCCTGCCACCATGAACAGTTGAGGGCCTAGCTGGTGGGTTGGCGTTCAGGCGCACTAGCATGGAGATGAGGAGGTCTGTGGCAGAGAATGGGCAGATGAAAGGATGTAGGGGTGTGGTGTTTGGTTGGCAGCAAAATCTTTAACTCTAATAATAGCGCTGTTCTGAACTCCTGATGTTAGAGGTATTTTTTATTATTCCTTATGAATAAATGCTAGGGAAAAAAAGATAAAAATTCAGCGAGGACTGTGGAATTGCAACTACTTACACCAGGGCTAAATCTGGGCCTAAAAGATTCTCTCTGCTAAAGGCTTTCCTGTGCTCACAGTTCCTGTATGGCAATTGTGAGTACCCTTGGTGCATAATTTTCCACCTCCATCAAAATGTTATGAAAAAGATAATAACCATGGAAATATATTTTTCACTTGCTGATGCTAACCCTGGTTTGATGGCATCTCAAAGGTGACCTAGATAACTAAATCTCTGAGACACCTCAAACTATTCCTCCCTGTCAAACAGCTCTTCCTCCCAGCTTCCTGCTCACCTCTTTGATCTTACTCCCCCCCTCAAAATAGACTCTTTCCCCAGTTCCTGTCCCCAGGCAGATTCTAACTGCACTTCTTCATCTCCCTCCATCTCCTGGATAGACTTGGACTCACTATTGCATTCTGCTGCCGCTCAAAGATCAGTGCCTTAATCTGCCTCGGTTTGATAGTTCTCAGGACAGCATGACTGAGCTGAAAAAAAACCAGCTGACAGAGTTCAGGCAACTTTGGAAAACTGCAGCCTTATCGCTAATGACTTCACCTGTACCCTGGTAATAAGGGAAAAACCTCTTGTTAATGCAATAGGACATTCAACTGCCATAGAAACCAGACCACAGAGAAGGCATGAAAATAGATGATTGAAAAAAAAAGCCTTCCATCAAATTCAAAACTGCTGCATGGTGTTCAGAATATTATAAAGCATAACTGGATAATCTTATTTTTTTTGTTAGCAACCCCATTGCTTCTTTATCTGTTGTGAATTTAATAATTTTTATAACAAAGGCTATTAGACTTTAGAGTTTATTAATCTCAAATGTAATAAACAACTGAACATTCTGACATCTGACCTAAAGAACTCTTAATTGCTCAGCTTAAAAAAAAATATCCGAGACCCAGCACAGAACAGATGTATGGTAATAAACTTATCTCATAATGTCAAATGATTAAACATTGGATTCTTTTTTGCATTTAAATATACAAGATTTTCCATTAAGGCGCTTTGTTGACTCTGATAACCGTTTCACAACCATTAAGTTTATTTCTACAGCTATTTGTTGAAAGCTAATAGGGAAAATAATAGAAACTAATTGAAAAGCAAAGCAAACAGAGCAGAGCCTAGAATGTTTCAGTTAATAAGCAATAGAGATTGTATTGATTTCATTTTATAAACAACATTAATCCTCAGTAACAATTAATGTGCAGACAGGTTGCTTGTTTAAGTTATCTGATAAGATGGCATAATTAGGAACATACATTTGGAGTATTAATTTGAAAAGGACATGAGGATTCAAGAAATTATTGATCTGTTCACCAGGAGTCTGTGCCTGCGGAAAGCCCTCTTGGGTTGAATGAGGGGTTCAGGTTCAGATTTGATGGCACTACATTTCTGCACCCCAACCAGAAATGGAAAATAGGCCTCTTCTGGTTTCAGCTCTGGCTTAGAATCAACCTGTAGGATAGGTTTGGAACTGGGAATGTGAATACAAATCTATACCCCACAAATTCAAAGGCATTTGGATTCAAGCTTCCAATTTGGAGCCTATCTATTCTTTTTATATAGACTAAGACTTGATAGCAACACAACAGAGTATAGATCTAAGGGCTACTCCGCAGTTAGGAGTGAGCCTCCCAGCCTGGGTAGCCAGCCTTGTGCTGGCGGGCTTTGAGCTGGCACACTAAAAATAGCAGTGTGGGCACAGCGGCTGTGGTGGAGACTCAGGCTAGACATACATGCTCCAACCTAGGGGGTTGGATGGGCTTGAGCATTGAAGCTGGTGCTCGAGTAGCAATGTTCACACTGCTATTTTTAGCAAACTATCTGTCTATCTGGGCTTAGCCTATGTCTACACTACGGACCTTACAGCAGCACAGCTGTACCGCTATAGCTGTACTGCTGTAAGGTCTCCCATGTAGCCAGTGGGAGAAAGCTCTCCTGCCAGCATAATGAAACCACCTTCAACGAGCGGCATGAGCTATGTCAGCATTAAAGCCTCTCTTGCCAGCATAGCGCTGTCCACCCCAACACTTTTGTTGGTGAAACGTATGTCGGTCAGGCGTGTGTTTTTTTTCACACCCCTAACTGACAAAAGTGCTAGTGTAGACAAAGTCTCAGAGGCTTGCTCCCAGCTGCAGTGCAGACTTGCGCTAAAAGACCTCCCCAGACCTACAGAACTGTAACAGCTCCTGTGTTGTACTTCTGGCAGCATTGTTAAACCACTCTACACATTAGTCAATGATTAAAAGTCTCTTAGTGCTATTATCACTGTCCTTAATTGTCCCAGTAATATGTATTATCTCTAAGATTTTTGTTGTTCTTCTTGTATGGTAAGGGCACGCCCACAATACGGAGATGTACTGATACAGGAATAGCACTAGGAGGCGAGCTTCAGAGAGCTATTAAGGTGGTCCATTAAGGTGGAGAGTAGTAACTTACAATACCTAGTTAATGAATGTAGCATATTTCTACCCATACAACCAACCAGTTCAGTGGCCAGTGCTTAAGGTGGGAACATGCCCTTGGCTCTGCTCATTCTCCACTACCTTTCCACCAAGTTACTCTTGGAGGTAAGTATCTGAGGTCCAGCCCTTCTCCTTCTAGTGCCAGGGTGACAAATGCTGTCAGCTCCTACCAAGACTGAGGACCTCAGTCTCTTCTACCTCTTACTCTACTGTGTGGCTGCATGAGGGCCCAATACAATCATGGCCTGATTCAAAGCTTAGAGAAGTAAACGTAAAGGCTCCTGTTGTCTTCAGTGGGCTTTGGATCAGGCCCTACATTATTTTTCTTTAGAGATGCACTTAAATAATCTCTATTTGTCTTACAGGAATCATAGAATCATTGTTCAAGTTTCGGGAGATCATTTTAGTGTGAAATTGCTCAAACACAGCAGGCATATTGTAGAAGCTACTCTGATGGCAATTGCTTGGGGAGGCGTCTTGAGTTCATTTCTGAAATGAAGTCCTTTATGAAGGTTTTAAAAGAATATCTGCATCCACCGAAAGATTTTTAACGAAGAGGGAAAATGTAATTGGGCCATGGTAGGGGTATGTAAATAAACAATTATTTATTCTGGATAAAATGCATTAGATCATGTTATGATCAAAGATTAAGATGAAATTAAATGTGAAATAAAATTTTTGTACTTTTTTGAACATATTCTCATCCATATGTTGTTGAATACTTAAAAATACAACCCACTACAGATTGTCCGTATTGTGAGATGACTAAAAGATAAGCCAGCAAATATGGCATATAAATGAAAAACAAGTTTCATTGCAAACAAATTTCCTTTTATGATGAGATTTCCTGTACTTAGCAGAGGAGAGATGGTGTAACACAAACAAACAAACAAAGCTCTATGATTTTTAGGCAGAAATTAGTTACCTCTTGGGTAAAGATTTCCTGTTAACTTTTGCAATCCTTGGAGAGTAGTTGACTGTCATTGATTCTTAGTTCAATATTTGGGTATTACTCTTTGGCAAATCACTCCATTTGCTATTTGCTCAACCAATGTATAATAGCTCAGTAACTCAACATTGTAAAACTCAATGATCTGTGAAAACATCAACATTTACATTTACATTTCTTTTAAAAATCTCAATTTTTTATTAACAGGAACTAACTAAAATGCCAATCAGATAAGTACAGTGACAATTATTAGCTATTTTCTTAAGTTATACAGAGGCAGAGATTCAGGTAACCTTATTCACATTGAGTAATATGAATGAATGGGACTACTCACAGAGTAAGAAACTACTCAGTGTAAGTAAGGGTATTAGATTCTGGGCCATAACTTGTTTAAAAGCAGTGTCAAAGGGGTCCCTCTCAAACCCTGACTGATGTACCACTCTTCTTGCTTTAGTCTGTCAACCACAGTGAATTTATAATGCCATATTCTAGTTATAGTGCCAAAATAAGCACAATGTGTTTTCTGTCTATAAGTGCTAATCAAGTGCTTTGCAGAATCTTTCTGACTGGACTCAACCAGGCATCTGGTTAAAAATGTCTCTACAATCTTATCATTTCTAAAAATATGGGGTGAAATCCTGGCCCTACTGAAGTCAGTGGCAAACTCTCCAAAGGATACATCATGGGCATGGTAAGAACAATATGTGCTGTTCATTTAAGACATTTCCGGAAGTATTAATAGCCAGATTTTACCTCTCTTGTTCATAGTGAGTAGTCCCTTACTGGGTGAGTAGTCCTATTGATCCCAGTGGGACTTCTCACTGAGTAAGGCATTGCTTAGCCTGATTAAATGGGGCAGAATCAAGCCCTGAAGGAGCAAATCTTAGCTGAGAAAACAGAACTGGATGAATTCTGTAAATCCATAAATATTTCAGTTTTTTACACAATTTGCTTTTTATTCACGATTATTCTAGCAGATGAGCTCGCTGGCAGAAACAACCACTTTTGCACAAATACTGCAGGATACTGTTATTTGCTATGAGTATTAAGGCAGTTACTGAAGATCCCAATTGGGATCAGACCCCATTGTGATAGGCACCATACAAACAAGAATTAAAAAATACAATTCCTGCCCTGAAGAACTAGCACTCTAGTTAATAGTGAAGACTGGTGTATGTAGCATACAATGGAGGTGTATGGGATAGGAATGGGAAGACAAGCCTAATGACAGAAAGAATACATGATTACTAGAGATCTCAAGTTGGCAAAGTTGTAATGAGTGATTTTTTTCTGAATATTAGAAATCAGGCTTTGGCCAGCCCCCACGCCCAACAGGAAGGAAGTAACCAGAACTGGGTGGCATGGGACAGAGACAGTCCCAATGGAGAACAAAGCAGAGCCTGGCACAGAGCAGGAGCCCACGTACCAGGTCAAAGGCCACTCATTGGCCCAGCTGCCCCTCCGTCACTCATGCAGTACAGGGGCTCTGCCCTCATCACCCAACTCTGGTCACTGCCATCCCATTGGCTCCCAGCTCACTGAGCCAATAAATGGCCAGTCCATCTGTCTCTTCTGCCCCCAATCATGGACACCAAGTCACTGTCACTGTGTCATATAACTGTAGAGCTCCTTCCCGAGTGGCATGACAGAGCAGTGGCCAGGCCAAATTTGAGTGGTGCTGTGACCTGGCACATGGGCTTCTGCCCCCTATCCTGGGCTTGGCCCCACATTTCAGAGCCTGTGTCCATTGACAGGAGCTGCCACTTCCTGATGTGCGTGGGGTGGGCTTGCTCTCCAACCTCCCCCACCCTGGGTTCTCCCTGCACAGGCCCAGGTCCATGTGTTAGATTTTGTGAGATTAATGTATGTGAGGTAGGCTTTAAACGTGCAAGTATCACAACTCAGGTGTGAGACTTGAGATGTTTGTGATTACCTAGGCTAACTACATGCAAAACGAGCAGGTTTCAGTTATTTTAATTTAATATAACTCTGTAATAAAGTCGTCATCAAAGGGTTAATTGGAGTTCCTAAGAGTATTATGGGTTGGCACCCTGTTCCATCCCTCCCTTACTTCCTGTTTTAGTTGCAGGGAATTCCTCTGCTCCCCGCTCTGTTGTGATGCAGTTTATTAGAACCGCAAATTCCCAGCCTGGAGTCCTGTGAGCCGACTTTTTCAGCGGTCTCTTTACAAAGATAACAGTTCGTGAATGAGTACTAATTAGAATATCCAAGAAGGCAAATTTTGAATTTGTCAACATAAATGTTTGCAGCAGAGTTTAAAGTACACTCCTCCATATAGGGATCAGCAATATACCATGAGATGTAGGTAGCCACTCAAAACAGCTCCCATTTTATACACTGAATACTTGTAACAAACTGCTCATCAACAATCTGCAGAACATAAATTGTTCACAGAAATGGGACATTTCAAGCAACAACTATATGAGAGAAAATCACTCTCTGGTGGTGGGCAAATCCCAAACAGAGAGAGAGGCAATGTTTATCAGATAAAATATTTATAATGAATTATTCACCTAGCTCTAGTTGAATCAGACCATATCAGTCTGCAGCTTGGCCCTTCCTTTTCAGTAATACTTTGTGTTTCTCCTTGGTACAATGTGCTTTATTTACCTTGTACATTTGAGTATTCAGTAAATATATGTGGATGTAAGTACAGGTTTGTTACATACACTGACTACTTAAGGCTAGGAGCAACTGTCGTGTCACTATTTGCATGAGGAATGTGTGTGGGTTTATCTTTATGCAAAAGCTACCTGACACACCTGCTAGGGTAAACTAAACATTTCTAGAACCAATAAATCGGCCTCTTGCCCTAGTGATCTGAGTATCTACCATATTCATGGTTACATATTATGCAATTCACTACTCTTAGGATATAGGAATTGCCACACTAGTCCAGAATAGTTAAATAGGCTTGATTCAAGAAGGCACTTAAACACATGTCCCATGCTACTGAATGCCTGAGGGGAAAATTTTAAACCCCCATAACAAATGACTTTCAGGAATTCTAAAGCGGGAGAAGGAGGGAATTTCCTTCTTATGCCAGCTCATGACATGAGGACTGTATCCCTTAATTCTGATCCTAGTTTTTGTAACTGGAATGTTCAGATGATTTATAATTATTATTACTTGAGTGCTTCATTTTTAAATCTTTAAATGGTAATAAAATTTATAACAACAAGAAATCAGAGCTGGGTGAATACTGCAAAAATATATATATTGAATATTTGCTTGAATTTTTAAAATGCTTTATGCAATTTTTTTCAGTACAAAGTGGTTCTCTAGAGCAGAGATTCGCAAACTGTTTCAGTGTGGTCCACTTCCCATCCTCATTTGCAATCATATAACATCCCTACAGTGATGGCTCATACAGAAAGTCCATATGTCCTTTTAGTTGTCTTTTAATACAATTTAGGACCAGAAAGAAGTACAGAAGCCAGTTCCCTGTGACCAGCCAGGTCTCTGTGGCCACAGCAAGTGCTAGGTGACCCATCTAGGGTCAATGGATCACAATTTGGGAATTTCTTCTTTAGAACAAAAACTAATTTCTGCATATAAGAGTCAGCAGGGTGCTGTTAGCAGTTACAAATAGAGCCCTTTAGAGTCCAGCACCCCGGTCACTTAGATCACACAGGGCACTGGCTCTGGTTAGAATAGGACGGAGTTAGGTAGCTTGATTAGATGTGAAGACAAAATGGAGGTGATGCAGCTGCTTTTTTATATTCTCTGTCATGTGGCTTGTACGTCCTTTCTCCCAAACACAAGCTCACAGCACATGGGCATCTGGAAAGGTACTTGGAGTCCCCTGTCCATAGACATGTCCCTACATGTCCTGCATATTCATAGGTGTAGCCCCAACTTCTCTCAACGGGTTCATTGTATAGCTGATTGCCCTTGATGGGCCATCAAGCAGGCTGGATAGTGCGGATGCCAATCTGTCTGGGGCTGTTACCCAGAAACAGCACAAATCCGAGACACAAATATATCACAATATTATAACTCCCAATACAAAGATGAAACATACATATAAACAAGATTATCGTATTTAGAAAATCATATCTTTTTCCACTGATACCTTGCATGGTTGGTTTATGATTGGCACTTCTAGCCACTACCACAATACAAATAATAGTAATAATAGTAATAATTAATTTACATTTTTAGGCCACACAAAAAAGTAATTACTCAAAATTGCATGCCAAAAATTTTGAAGTGTAATTTTGAATGCACAGATTTTGAGGTCAGGTTGTGTTCACTGAAAATTTGACTTTATATGCATGTTCCTGAGACTTCCCTGGATCACAGTTTCATTTGACATTATCTGAAATGTGATCAGAATGAGTGTAGTTGATGTTGGCAGAGGCAAAGATGGCCTTGAGTAGCAGCAATTCAGAGCAGAAAATCAGGCCACGAATGAGAAGTTTATCACCCATTCCCTGATCTGTTTAGTTCACCTTAGCTAACTCTTTTGTACAATGATATATTCTGTACAAGGATGGTGCATAACTAATCACCACCACGAGAAGACCTAGAAGACATGGTTGCTCAATCCTGGGAATGCTCTGCCTAGCTTTTATTTTCTCCGCATGTGGTGTAGTAAATGCAGCAACACCCACACACATGTTGGGTATCAGTAAGAGAGAAGTTCATTGTGTAAGTGTGCATCAGAAAATTGGTGATATCAATCATTGAGAAAAAAATTAAATGGGGCATGCAATGAAAAAAGTCTTACAACACATAAAACAATTTGCTAAGGTTGTTCAGTGTCTAAAGAAACAGAAATATTAAGTTTGTGCCTCTTTTGCTTTTTTAATGGTATATAAAGGCCTAAAATGTGATGCTTTTTTCCTTGTTGCTTGCTTTTTTTTCTTAAGATCTTATCAACATCATCAAAAGCTTTTATTTCAACTTTACATGCAGTGTTGATCACAGTGAGCTCAGTTTTGAAGTCAAAACAGGAGTATCTAAGGGGTGTATCATGTCTGCAAACCTCTTCAACAATGCCATCAACTGTGTAACGCAGTGTACAATAGAAGATATACCAAGAGGCATTAAATGGACACCCTTCTCATTCCTTGAAGACCTGGACTTCGCAGATGATCTCACTCTCCTATCACATACCCATCACCATAAACAAGAAAAAACAACTCGACTCAATGCATTCAGCCAGCAAATTGGACTGAAAATCAATCACAATAAGACAGATATCATGACCTTTAATATTGCCTCACCATTACCAGTATGGATATAGAATTATGTTCTCACTAATGTAGAAACTAGGGCTGTCGAGTAATCGCAGTTAACTCACGTGACTAACTCAAAAAAATTAATCACGATAAAAAAATTAATTGCAATTAATCACAGTTTTAATTGCACTGTTAAACAATAGACTACCAATTGAAATGTATTAAATATTTTTATATTTCTATATTTTATATATTTCTATATTTTCATATATATTGTAATCTGTGTTGTAATTGAAATCAAAGTATATTATTTTTATTACAAATATTTGCACTGTAAAAATGATAAACAATCAAATAGTATTTTTCAATTCACCTCATACAAGGACAGTAGTGCAATCTCTTTGTCATGAAAGTGCAACTTACAAATGTAGATATTTTTGTTACATAACTGTTTTGTTTTTGAGTGCAATGTAAAACTTCAGAGCCTACATGTCCACTCAGTGCTATTTCTTGTTCAGCCAATCACTAAGACAAACAAGTTTGTTTACATTTATGGGAGATAACGCTGCCCGCTTCTTATTTACAATGTCGCCAGAAAGTGAGAACAGGCATTCGCATGGCACTTTTGTAGCCGGCATAGCATGATATTTACGTGCCAGGTATGCTAAACATTCGTGTGCCCCCTCACCCTTCAGCCACCCATTCCAGAGGACATGCTTCCATGCTGATGATGCTTGTTAAAAAAATATGCTAATTAAATTTATGACTGAACTCCTTGGGGAAGAATTGTATGTCCCCTGCTCTGTTTTACCCTCATTCTGCCATATATTTCATGTTATAGCAGTCTCGGATGATGACCCAGCACGTGTTGTTCATTTTAAGAACACTTTCACTGCAGATTTCACAAAACACAAAGAAGGTACCAATGTGAGTTTTCTAAAGATAGCAACAGCATGTGACCCAAGGTTTAATAATCTGAAGTGCCTGCCAAAATCTGAGAGGGATGAGGTGTGGAGCATGCTTTCAGAAGTCTTAAAAGAGCAGCACTCTGATGTGGAAACTACAGAACCCAAACCACCAAAAAAGAAAATCAACCTTCGGCTGGTGGCATCTGACTCAGATAATGAAAATGAACATGCGTCGGTCTGCACTGCTTTGGATTGTTATTGAGCAGAAACCAGTCATCAGCATGGACACATGTCCCCTGGAATGGTGGTTGAAACATGAAGGGACATATGAATCTTTAGTGCATCTCGTATATAAATATCTTGCGACACTGGCTATAACAATGCCATGCAAACACCTATTCTCCTTTTCAGGTGACATTATAAACAAGAAGTGGGCAGTCTCTTGTTTATCTGAGCGATTGGCTGAACATGAAGTAGGACTGAGTGGACTTGCAGGGTCTAAACTTGTTTATCTGAGCGGCTGGCTGAACATGAAGTAGGACTGAGTGGACTTGCAGGGTCTAAAATTTTACATTGTTTTATTTTTAAATGCAGTTATTTTTGTACATAATTCTGCATTTGTAAGTTCAACTTTCATGACAAAGAGATTGCACTGTAGTACTTGTAATAGCTGAATTGTAAAATGCTATTTCTTTTTGTTTTTTTACAGTGAAAATACTTGTAACCAAAAATAAATATAAAAACAGCACTGTATAATTTGTGTTCTGTGTTGTAATTTAAATCAATATATTTGAAAATATAGATAACATCCAAAAATATTTAAATAAATGGTATTCTATTACTGTTTAACAGTGCGATTAATTTTTTTAATCACTTGTCAGCCCTAGTAGAAACATTCACACACTTGGGCAGCACCATCAGCCAGGGGTGGAACAAGCCAGGACATCAGGAACAAAATCAATAAAGCCAGGAACACCTTCAGGAGCTATAGTCTGGAAATCATCAAAATACAACACCAAAACCAAACTCAAGATTTATCAGAGCTGTGTACTTTCAACACTACTTTATAGTACAGAAT
Organism: Dermochelys coriacea; assembly: GCF_009764565.3. Lineage (NCBI taxonomy): Eukaryota > Metazoa > Chordata > Testudines > Dermochelyidae > Dermochelys > Dermochelys coriacea. The sequence continues at coordinate 122,006,756 of NC_050069.1, read as the reverse complement.
GCTGAGGAATGAGAAAGTATGACATGTCCAAACTGTCTTAATTCCATACAACCTGCCTCAAAAAAATCCTCTGTATTTTTTGGCCCAGAACAATCTCAGACCAAGATCTGTTGACACAGTGCAGCCAAGAGGATATGAGTACCATCGTTGCCAGGAGGCGTTGGAGATGGACTGATCATGTGCATCGGATGGAAACTGATTCCATCACCAGAATAGCAATAAGATGGAGACTTGAAGGCAAGTGAAAATGAGGCTGCCTGAAAACAACATGGTGAAGAGCTGTGGAAACCAAGCTGAAAAACCTGGAGCACAGCTGGGGAACCGTTGAAAGACTTGCCAGAAACAGACAGGAGTGGAGGAGTTTTGTCACTGCCCTAAACACCAGAGTTGTAATGGGAATATGATGATGATGACTTTGGTTTCCTAATGCATGTCAATCAGACCTTTCCATTGGCTCCCTTCCACAGGTTGGCTGGCTCTTTAAAATGAGTCAAAGGAGGTTACTGAGGTAGTCCTGAGATGAAAACCATTTCATGCAGAAGTGTTTATGCTTTTTCTGTTGTAGGAATAAGCAGTAACACTTTTATAAAAATACAAAGCTTCTCAGGCTTCCTTCCCATCCTCTCCTGTGTAGGGTTTGATTTAAGAACCATCCAATGCTGTGCTGTTGTTGTCTTCTCCAGGTACTTGGCAAACAAAGATGTCTCTTCACTTAACAATCCTTACAACTCTGCCTGTTCCCTCACTGATAGATGTTCTCCCACTGCCTCCAAAAAGGGATCTTTACACCAGTACCTGAGATGGGAAAAGCTCCAACACAAGGGCAAAGACTTTGAGAAGAATCTTCTCACTGACCTTCCAGAATGAGGCTTTTATAAGCACAGGTCTAGCTCCAACAGACCACTGGTGGAGTGTGCCATCCTACTACTCTAACCCAGTTAGGTCCAACCCTATGCCTTATGTAAGTGGAGCCAGCTGGCTTTTTAATACCAAAGTGGTTACTCTACCACAATGACCATCAAGTTACTCCTGCCAAATAGCAACAGTTATGATCAAAGGAGGGTGGGGGGACACATAGCTAAGCATTTCATCTGTGTGTTCACACATAAGCTCCTGTCCCCTCATATACAACCATTCTTCACCAGCACCCTGCCTCTTCTTTATTCTGTGCTCTAGAAAGTTAGGGAGTAGGAGCACAAGCGATTTAAAATCTCTGCTTAATGTGGAGGAATACACCTATTACTTAACATTACTTTGTAGTATCCACTCACCCTTACAATGGTAAAAACAAACTTGTGCTCCCTGTTGTTTAACAGGATCAAAATGGACCTCACATACCATTTTTGGATTTATGTGAGTCATATTTGAGGGTTTACCCTGTGCTGTGGTAGGAAACCACCTTTCCCCCCCATTTATTAGAAAGTGTTGGGCATTTTGAAAAAAAAACCTATCTCCCTCCCATTACTTGCACACAGACCTTAAACTGGACTTAATTTAAGCAGGTGGAATTAATATCAGATGACAGCCTCTTGGCAAAGAACAATTATGCCTAGCTCTCAGCTTGGAAATTTTGATTGCTGGATAAATAGAGAAGGCAGATGTGTTGGTGTATGTATCAAAGGTGATATTGACAAGATGGAGGATAAGGAGCTGCAAAATATCACTCATCTGTGGAATAAAGAGAAAAGTATGATTTCTTTTCTTTTTATTTGGAAAATGAGGATTTTCTTGTTTGGTCTCTGTCAGTGGTTCTCAACTTATTATATGTTGTGGGCCACAGAGGCCAGGTGGCAGGGCAGCTGCCCGCACCAGACCCTCACCATGTGGCTGCCCTGAATTCTGGAGCTCGCAGGGCCAGCTGGGAGCCCTGGACCTGGACCCCCAATGGGCAGCTTTTCCAGACCCCGGGCCCCTGACCCCATGGGGCTGGCCGGGAGCCCCAGAGCTCTGACCTCACAGGGCCAGCCGGCAGCCCCAATCCCGGACACCTGCCACGTGGGGTGGGCTGGCTGGCCAGCAGCTCAGACTCCTCCACACTGGGGAACCGGGAACCAGGCAGACCCTGACATGTGGTGGTGGTGGGGGGGTCCTTTAGCACACAGCTGAGCTGGGCCACAGCTGTTTGCTAATTGGACCACGGGTTGAGAACCGCTGATCTCTGTGGATGAGTATGATATAAATCCAATACATAGAATAAAGAATGTGAAGGATAATGATTGTAGCTGGCACTTAGTCATTCCTTGGTTCTAACCATGGAATCTCCTTCAACTTACTAAATAAAAATATCTTTGACTTTCTATACCTATTTTTATTCCTCTTAAATTTTCTCATAATTGTATGAAGCTCTAACCCTGCATCTAAATAGAAATTATAATGTGATGCCTTGTTATAGTGGATCTTAAATAAAAACAGTGACACAAAGGAGACTATGCATAAGAATGGCTGCTTCTGTAATAATTCTGCTTGTACCCAAATCATTGTGTAGCCTTTTAATCAAGAGGGGAGAAGTCTAGGGTAAACTATTGCTTGGACGGGTTTAATAGTGCTTGCAGAATATTTGGTTAACCTAGTTCTTTACAAAGTCTGTGGCATAAAGAGCTGTTTGTTCTCCATGCTTAGATCTGCAGGTGGTGATCTAGGGGACCAGCCATGTTTTGATAACAAACCAAATGAGAGCAAGTGTTATCTAATCTATGTCTTAATAAAATATTGGTGCTTCAAAGGGTACATATACACTGGAATAAAAGGCCCATGGCTGGTCTGGGTCAATTGACTCAGGCTCGCAGCACTTGGGCTGTAAGACTAAAAATTTCAGTGTAGATATTTGGGTCCAGTCTGAAGCCTGGGATCTGGGACCCTCCCTCCTCTTGGGGTCCCAGACCTTGAGCTCCAGCCAATGCTGGAATATCTACACAGCAACTTTACAGCCCCACAGACAGAGCCCTGAAAACCCAACTCAGTTGACCTAGGCCAGCTATGGGTGTTCAATTGCTATGAAGACATACTCTAAGAACTTAACTGTGTCCTCTGACTCTCTCATTAAAATGCCCATGACCAGGGTATCTGAGTACAAAAAAATGTTCATAGAAGACTTTTGTAGGCCCAAGATCCCTATGTCTTTGTGCAGTATGTCATAGAATCATTGAGTTAGAAGGGATCGCTAGGGTCATTGAGTCTAATGCCCTGCCAAGATGCAAGATGTGTTGTGTCCAAGACAGGTGCCTATCCAGACTCCTTTTGAAACTTCCAGTGAAGGAGCTTCCACAACTTCTCTAGGCAATCTGTTCCATTGTCCTACTGTTCTTACAGTTACAAAGGTTTTTCCTGAGATTTAATTTAATACACCTATGTTTAGATTTAATCATATAGTTACTGTACAATCATTGTTGGGAATGAGTCACCATTGTTCAACTTTAATGAAGGCCTTATTAAAATGTTGTTTATTTGAGACTTTTTCAATATCTTTCTTTAAGGATGGTGGGCCAAACTTAGAAGATATGTAAGAGAGACCTTTTAAAACTAATGTAGACTCCCTTATACTCACAAGACCGACTTGCACCTGCTCTCCCCATGAGTGGAAGGTTCTAAATTAGTCTAACCTACACAGCAAGGAACCAAAAGAAGGTGTAAGTTAAATATTTGGAATGTAATTTAAACTAATTTAGTGGGTATAAATAGAACCAGAGAAGTCCAAGTGTAAGAAGTTTTAATGTAAGGGTCTAACTTCATGCATCATTCAGAATTTGGTCCTATAGCTAGAGTTGTAGAATTGTTAAAAGCAGACATTTGGACAAACGCTATAAAGAATTATTTGAAGTGCCTAAAAGCCATAGCTTTTCTTTGCCTGTTGCTGGTGTTACTGCTGGAGGAGAGCAGAAGAAGGATCTGTGGATGAAAGGGGAGAGAGTAGATGCCAAATGATTAACATTATCTTTCCAGTTTTGCTCTTCATATTTTTGTTGGGTAAGGGGAATTTGTTTGGTAAAGTGAATTGCCATGGATGTGCTTTTGCTGCTCCCCAAGAATAAGGAAACAGCAAAAAATGTGAGAAAAGTATCTAAATATATATAACCTGAGAAAGGAAAAGGAAGAGAAATATATCCAAACAAGCCTTTTGTGTATTACAATACTATTGTTTTTAAGACTGCCATTTTTATATTTAACTGATTCCCATCAGCTTGTCCTTCATTCATGATTTTAGTTTTCGTCAGGTTCTTAATGTTGGAATTGTTGTTTCATTCCTGTATCTTTGTATCCATGATGTTTTAAACTGTGATTTCTTGAAATTGATAATATGGTCATTTTTATTTCCCCCTTTTATCTTTTCCTCATCAATACAAAGGCATTGTCCGAGACTTTTCCTGTGAGACATTTCTTTGTTGTGTGTTATAGACTTGCAAAGGCACCTCTGCCTGTACATTCTTGTACAATGTGCATTGTTTGCCTAACAAGGTTATTGTGACAGGTCCTGCTTCCCTGCCTGACATCTTGGCATGATTCTCCAAAGAACTTCCTTGTGCCCAAGGGCTTGTGCCAGTTTTAAACAAAATATGAAGAATATCAAATTATAGAGGCATAATTTTTGGCGAAGTCATTATTGTTACTGGATTAACTCCCTGTAGCGGGGCAGTTGTCCTGCTCCTGAAAAAAGGTAGGCTGATTGGGTGTGGCTGCAGCTGTGGCCGCTTTGTCAATCAGGCCACAACTGGTCCTGATAAAAGGGACGAGGGAGGAGCTAGGTCAGGGTCGAGAGAGAGAGTGAGAGAGAGAGAGAGAGAAGGACCAGGACCAGGACCAGGACCAGGACCAGGACCTAGCTGCCTGTAGGAGCAGGGTACCTGAGGCTGAGCAGTGCTGGTGAAGGGCAAAGGAGCTGGGGAGCTCCAGCCTGGCAACTCCCCAGGCTGAGGCCTTGGGTAAGGCCTAAGAAGGTACTGGGGCTGCAGCGGCAGCTGGTCTGACCCCCTTGCCAATGATGAGTGGCCATTACAGACTGCAGTTTGCCCCTTGAGAAAGAGACTAGATGATGACTGACAGTAGCCACTGAGGCGGTGGGGATAAAGGGTTGGGGGTTCCCTGGGGAGGGGAGACCCAGAGTGGGGGGTACTGTAGAGGGCAGAACCCTGAGGTAAAGGGCACTGGGGTCTGGAGGGCCACAGGGACGCTAAGGCAGGTCAGACACCAGCCTGCAGAGGGTGCTCTGTGCTGGACAAGAGCTAATTCCCAAGATGACCAGCAGGAGGTGCCGCACTGGTGAGTTGTCGCATCGCTACCCTCCCTCATTGACTGTATTTATTTGAATATATCCAGGGTCAAAGTCTTGGAGTCCCATGTGTTCTTTTGCCCATGCTCTTTGCAAGAAGGGCATAATGAAGTTCCATGCTTGACAAATATGATGTATTACAGCTCACTGCAAACTGTAGGTTGTTGTTGTGAGATATTTGCTTAGTTTTACAGACCTTCTAGTGGTAACTTGGCCTTCTATGTGTTGTGCAGGAATGGTACTCTACAAGACAGGAGGGTATATTTGTATTTTTTCATTTGTGAAACTATCTTTTAATACTGTTAGCTCAGTGGAAAGAAGGAAATGTAAAAATCTTATTTTTTTGAAATATGCATGTGAAAGAAGGCAAATAATGACACTAATTCTCTTTTTACAGCCCTCTGTCTATTAAATCACTATAAATAATAAATAGTGTTGAATGTTTAGAGGAAAACTAAATTACATATAGCTTTTTAAGAGCATTTTCTGCCTTGATGGCTTTAGATATTACCAACAATGTTAAATCCAAGAGAGAGAACTGCAAATTTCCTTCTGTGATTTCTCATTTAATTCTTCCATCCCCCCCCCCCCCGCCCCCAGTAGCTTTTTAATGTCAAGGATCTATCTTTGTTAATCTCTAGTGAAAAAGAGAATAGTTAGAAAAGAAAGGAATAAAGTGAGTGGGGAGAGTAGTTGAAATACATGGTGTGAACCTATGTAGCATAGGGAAAAATGTCCTTTTCCAAAACATAAAATATGATAAGAGGCAGACATATTCCTGTTACATGAACAGAGAAAAGTTGCAGGGAGTGTACCTATGAAATGAGGAAGGAGACAGAGATGGAGATATGCCTGCTGTATATCACAATGGCATATTACATCTATTGGCCTGTGTCCATGAGCCATAAGTGACCCCCTTTCACAAACTATTTTGTGCTTAAGAAATATTTTGAAGGAAATTTAGTTACATTGCTAAATATAATTTCAAAGGCAAAAGAAAATAAAGGCCATTGGAAGGAAAGCAGGAAGCAACACATCTTCTAATTGTCTTGACGATGAAGATCCAAATATATGGGCCACATCCTGGAAATGGAGCAAAGCCCAAGTGAAAGGACTTTGGTTGAGCGGGGCTAGGAAAACAAATCTTCCTTCCCATTTTTAGCTACAGATCTTCTTACCAATATAGCCAGTTTGTAGCTGGCTGTTGTGCGCTGTGGAGGTAGCAATATACAGGTTGTCTGCTTCTTTCTTCCAGCAGAGATCTGGTCCATATAGATTTTCAGTATGCAGTGACCCACTGACTACATGTCCATAGGTCCATTTCCCTCATTCCACGTTGCATTGTAGAGATCCATCTTAGAGACCTCCTCCTCAGTGCACAGGATGTAGGGAATCTCCCTGCATGGGATTTTCACTGCATGGCCTACTAATTTAGCAGAAATAATATTTCTGTGGCATTTGGGTGCTTCATGGTTGCACAGACATCTTAGAATCTGGGCCTATGTCTGCTTAAATATAAACAGATCAGCAGTGGACCAACTCTCATCCTTTCTGCTGAGTGGCTCTCCAGATACCTTTCCCCTTGAACCCGAAAAGGGGTAGTGTTTTGACCCAAAGTGGGTGGTATAATCAGCGCAAAACTCCCAGAAGTGCATTGTAGAGATAAGGAGTTGAATAATTTCAAGAAGACCTGACTGAGAATAACCTTCTTCTGTGTCAACACTAGCATGGTGGAAGAATGCAAAGAATTGTTCTGGGAACATTGTTCACATTTTTGAATGAATTCTGTTCTGCTGTATCCATGGCCCCTGCGTGTTTGCTTTTCACAAACATTTGTGTGATCAGGTTTTTCCAGCAAAAATGCTCATGGAAAATTTGTGACATTTGTTACCTCTTTTTCCATCACTGCTTGTGAACAGTGTGATTCCCCTTCCCCAAATGTATGTATTTATTCTTTGCTCACAAGCAGTTCATAGTGAAATTCAGTTCAGAAGTTCAGTATGTGAAATTGTCTGTTTTGATTGGACAGAGGAGAATCATATGTTGCACAATGGCAAATGTAACTCTTAGAATCAGGTTTCTGTGTGAATGTTAACAATTATGGGCCAGCTCCTCAGACTATTCTGCTAGACTATTTGTATGAATTGTGCACAGTCGAAACAAATTCAGAGGAATACTTATGGCAAATATGTTGTAGTATCTGATCCAGAACCAGTGAGCAAATATGCAAGAATGGGAATTCAGTATAAAAACGTGGGGGAAGGGGTGCAGCATTTTGTCATGAATGCTAGTAAAGGTAGAAGCATGTCCTAACTAGAGCAGTGCAAATCTGGTGAAAGATTTCACAAAAAGTTTACTATTTTCTTTGCACAATGTCATGCCCCTCCAATTCCACGTGTGATGAAATCGTGAAATGTGATTAAAAACTACTATGTTTGCATCAAAAACATGCAAACATTTAAATATTATAGATTCTGAGATTTTTAAGGCCAGAAAGTACCATTAGATAGTCTACTCTGACCTGTAGAGCACAGACCAAAGAATTTCATCCCGTTCCTCCCATGTTGAGTTCAATAGCTTGTGTATGACTTAAGCATATGTTCAAGAAAGGACTCAAACTTGATTTGCAGACTTCAAGGGCCAGTAGTTTGTTTTCATGGTTAATCACCCTCACTTAGTCTAAAATTATTTTAAATTATGTTCCATTTCAAATCCTGAAAGTCTAAATCACTTTTTCATCAAAATAGATCCAATATCATTGAGAAATATCTTCATTTGCACTGGAAAAGGAGTCCTTTTCTAACAACAATTTCAAAGATATGAGAAATGTTTAAGTGATGTGGGCCTGTTATGAGTTCATAAAAGAATGTGGGGGGAAATCCCCAAGAAATGTTGAGTTTTCATCTGTTATTGTGAATAATTCTCACACCTCTAATCACAATGTTTTTTTGATAGGGGACTGAGTCAGTGTTTTGACACTTTCCACAGGTTTGACATATTTTTCATTTCCCGGACAGATAACACACTTCTGAAGCCCCTATTGTATAATGTTGCCATGCCTCGTAGTCAGTTATACTGTACTCTTGAGTGAAATCATTAATTGTTTGAAAGCATCATAGATATCTGATGTAGAAAACAGATTTTTACAGCTTTTAGATATACAACAGTGATCTGCTTCTGATAGTACACTACCATAGGCGGGTGGTTCTCAATCAGGGGTATATGTACCCCTGGGAATATGCAGAGGTCTTCCAGGGGTTCATCAACTGATCTAGATATTTGCCTAATTTTATAACAGGCTACATAAAAAGCATTAGCAAAGTCAGTGCAAACTGAAACTTCATACAGACAGTGACTTGTTCATATTGCTCTATGTACTATACACTGAAATGTGAGTACAATATTTATACTTGGGTAAAAATAAAAAATATAGGGTAAAAATGAGAACATAATTAATTTTTCAATATAATGTGCTATGACACTTTTGTATTTTTACATCTAATTTTGTAAGCAAATAGTTTTTAAGTGAGGTGAAACTTGGGGGTACGCAAAACAAATCAGACTCCTGAAAGAGGTGCAGTAGTCTGGAAAAGTTGAGAGCCATTGCCTAGACAACCTTCTCTTTACATACCATATTTTAAAAGTGTCTTGTATCACAAATATATTTAATCTGGAGTGATCCATCATGACACAATCTTGCATATTATCTGTTGTAAACTTGGTCCGTTGACACAGATACATGTGCTTCTGATAATACAAATATCATTACAAAGAAAATAATTTTACCTCCAGTAGGGTAAGAAAATTAGTAGGGAAGCCATTGTGTCTTTTGACTATGGGCTTTCAAAATGCAGTTTTGCAAACCACTCCCAGAGCCCTGCACCAAGATCTGTATTTGTGAAAGGGCATAATCTGCTAGATATTCTTTTGCTGCCACTCTAGTGCTGAAAGATTTGTCATCATTTTCGTGTTGCACATTTTTCTGCCAAAGGGCAGCTTTTGGCTCTATATATGCAGCCAACATGCAGCACTGTATATTTTTGCAGCACAATTAATTTCTGTTTCTTCTCCATTTCACAGCATATTCCAACTGTATATTTACTTTTCTAGTCCATTTTAGCAATTGCTTAACAGTTTTCTCCACTTCTGTCATTTGAATATAATTTCTCTGAAAAACTGTCCACAGTTATTTCCTATTCTAAGTATTGTGGTATTTCATATACCACTGTGTGTAACTGTTGGCTAAGTGGTAGCCAGAAAATTTCCCTCAAAATCTATTATGAGGAAAAACAGGAATTGATTGATTGATTGCAAACATTTTTGTGGAGTTTCTTTCCCCATACTCCATCCAGAGCTGAAATCCTGGTCCCCATTGGAGTATGGCCATTGACTTCAGTGGGATAAGGATTTCACCCCAGATCTCTAGCTGGCTGGAAGATTTTAACTGAAAACTGTTTTTGACAAAGACCAGGAGCAATGTAACAAATACTTTGAGTGGAAGAGTATTTCAAATAATTGTTTCCTTTCCCCTTGATTTACTCTATTTTCAGAGTGCCACACTACCAGATTTTTAGAATTTTTTTCTCTTTAACTCTCATTCCCTCTCTGCCCTATTTTCTGATTCTATAGATATCCCTTTTCCAGTTCATAATAACCAAATCTAAAATTGCCTTTTATTAATGTTTATTCCCCTGTGTTTTTTATGTATGAAATATGCCAAAGCACTAACAGTTGTTCTAACTACTCCCACTGAAATCACTGGAAGCAGAATTATATCAATGCTTTTGAAAATCTCACTCAAATGGGTTTTGGATAGCAACTGAGACGGTCCTTTCCTTTCAAAGTCAATGAGAGTTTTGCCACTGACTGCAATGGCAGCAAGATTGATATGTATTATAAGGAGAGAACACACAGTAGAGCCTCAATATAAAATTGTGTTTTTGTGGGATTGAATCAATGAGATGGTTAACAATTGTTATGAAAGGAAACTATGTTTACTCATGCACCACTTCTGTTGTCCCCGACTTAACATTTTACCACACATTTCCATTATTTCTAGTGCTGGGTAGACTTCCAAGATTCAGAGATTCAATTCAAGTAAGTATCCAAATGTTCAGACATCTCTCTCAATTCATCAAAGTATTTCTTGGCCTGAAAATAATCCATCTGGAAATAAGATGAGAACAGATTTTCTTGCAAGGTTTCTAGTAAATCTAGTTTTTGGAGGAGTTGGAAATGCTTCGGAAGCTGTATATTTCTTATTCCTGCCAAAGCCAGGAAGTACAGGAATTACAATTAATCTTGCCCCCCTCCACCCCCAAACACACACAAGCCTCCCTAATTCCAGTTCTATAGGAATTGGTGTGTAGGAATACTATAGATAGAGACAGATCCTTCTTGAATCAAAAAAATGTAGATTCTGTTTAATCTGACATTTGGATGAAGACTCAAGATAGCTGTTATTCTCTTGGAATCAATTTCCCATCACTAGTTATTTTATGTGAACAGTAGCCATGGGCCCAACACAAAATCCTTGGCCTGAACATTTCTGAATTTTAGCAGGGTTTAGGGATCTCGATCTGCATTATATTTTCTACACACAAAGGGGAAACAGACACTTAGAATTGGCTTTATTTTAGATGAAGGGAGCAACAAAACCTGAAAGAACAAAAGCAGAGTCTCCATGAGAGAGCACAATATATGTATCATCAGTGACATGTCTGTGCTGAACAGCATTTTAAATGGTTGCGTGTATATCTATACACACACACACGTTGCACTCCTAAACATACTATAATCTGGATGAAAAATTGGCAAATGGGTACTTGTGTTCATTTGGGGTATTTGAATTACAGATTCAGATTCTGGGGCTTGAATCTATGTTTATTTAACAAGTTAAAATAAAGGATAGACCCATGTTTTTTCACCTAGAATTTGCTTTAGTCTCTTCTTGACTTCTGGTACTATATTCCTTTTGTCTCCACTCCTACAGAACTTTATTTCCTGCCTAATTTTTTAATCTCTTTCTATTTGAGCCCTCTGGTTATTTAGCCCTGGTCTACACTAGGCATTGAGGTCAAATTTAGCAGCGTTAAATCGAAGTAACCCTGCACCCGTCCACATGACGAAGCCCTTTTTTCCGACTTAAAGGGCTCTTAAAATCAATTTCCTTACTCCACCCCCGACAAGGGGATTAACGCTGAAATCGGTTTTGCTGGGTCGAATTTGGGGTACTGTGGACGCAATTAGATGGTATTGGCCTCCGGAAGCTATCCCAGAGCGCTCCATTGTGACCGCTCTGGACGGCACTCTCAACTCAGATACACTGATCAGGTAGACAGGAAAAGGTCCACGAACTTTTGAATTTCAATTTCCTGTTTGGCCAGTGTGGCAAGTTTCAGGTGACCATGCAGAGCTCATCAGCAGAGGTGACCATGCAGAGCTCATCAGCAGAGGTGACCATGATGGAGTCCCAGAATCGCAAAAGAGCTCCAGCATGGACCGAACGGGAGGTACGGGATCTGATCGCTGTATGGGGAGAGGAATCCATGCTATCAGAACTACGTTCCAGTTTTAGAAATGCCAAAACATTTGTGAAAATCTCCCAGGACATGAAGGATAGAGGCCATAACAGCGACCCGAAGCAGTGCCACGTGAATCTTAAGGAGCTGAGGCAAGCCTACCAGAAAACCAGAGAGGCCAACGGCTGCTCCGGGTCAGAGCCCCAAACATGCCGCTTCTACGATAAGCTGCATGCCATTTTAGGGGGTTCAGCCACCACTACCCCAGCTGTGTTGTTTGACTCCTTCAACGGAGATGGAGGCAACACAGAAGCAGGTTCTGGGGATGAGGAAGACGATGATGAGGAGGTTGTAGATAGCTCACAGCAAACAAGCAGAGAAACTGGTTTTCCCGACAGCCAGGAACTGTTTCTCACCCTGGACCTGGAGCCAATACTGCCTGAATCCACCCAAGGCTGCTTCCCAGACCCGCCAGGCGGAGAAGGAACCTCTGGTGAGTGTACCTTTTAAAATACTATACAAAGTTTAAAAGCCAGCATGTTTAATGATTAATTTGCCCTGGCATTCGTGGCTCTCCTGGATATACTCCCAAAGCCTTTTCAAAAGGTGTCTGGGGAGGGCAGCCTTATTCCATCCACCATGGTAGGACACTTTACCACTCCAGGCCAGTAGCACGTATTCGGGAATCATTGTAGAACAAAGCATTGCAGTGTATGTTTGCTGGCGTTCAAACAACATCCGTTCTTTATCTCTCTGTATTATCCTCAGGAGAGTGATATCATTCATGGTCACTTGGTTGAAATAGGGTGCTTTTCTTAAGGGGACATTCAGAGGTGCCTGTTCCTGCTGGGCTGTTTGCCTATAGCTGAACAGAAATGTTCCCCGCTGTTAGCCACGCGGTGGGGGGAGGCAAAATGCGACCTTGTAACGAAAGCACATATGCTATGTATGTAATGTTAACAGCAAGGTTTACCATGAAAGAGTGTACCCATTGTTCTATAAAATGTGTCTTTTCAAATACTACTATCCCTTTTTTTTTCTCCACCAGCTGCATGTGTATCAAGGATCACAGAATCTTCTCCTTCCCAGAGGCTATCGAAGATTAGAAGGTGAAAAAAACGCACTCACGATGAAATGTTCTCTGAGCTCATGCTGTCCTCCCACACTGACAAAACACAGACAAATGCATGGAGGCAGACAATGTCAGAGTCCAGAAAAGCACAAAATGACCGGGAGGAGAGGTGGCGGGCTGAAGAGAGTAAGTGGCGGGCTGAAGAGAGGGCTGAAGCTGAACGATGGCAGCAGTGTGATGAGAGGAGGCAGGATTCAATGCTGAGGCTGCTGGAGGATCAAACTAATATGCTCCAGTGTATGGTTGAGCTGCAGGAAAGGCAGCAGGAGCACAGACCGCCACTACAGCCCCTGTGTAACCAACCGCCCTCCTCCCCAAGTTCCATAGCCTCCTCACCCAGACGCCCAAGAACGCAGTGGGGGGGGCCTCCGGCCCCCCAGCCACTCCACCCCAGAGGATTGCCCAAGTAACAGAAGACTGGCATTCAATAAGTTTTAAACTTTTAAAGTGTTGTGTGGCCTTGTCCTTCCCTTCTCCACCACCCCTCCTGGGCTACCTTGGTAATTATCCCCCTATTTGTGTGATGAATTAATAAAGAATGCATGAATGTGAAGCAACAATGACTCTGCAAGCGGTGATCGAAGGGAGGTGGGGAGGGTGGTTAGCTTACAGGGAAGTAGAGTGAACCAAGGGGCGTGGGGGTTTCATCAAGAAGAAACAAACAGAACTTTCACACCATAGCCTGGCCAGTCATGAAACTGGTTTTCGAAGCTTCTCTGATGCGCACCACACCCTCTTGTGCTCTTCTAACTGCCCTGGCGTCTGGCTATGCGTAACCAGCAGCCCACCCCACCATAAACATCTCCCCCTTACTCTCACAGATATTGTGGAGCGCACAGTAAGCAGTAATAACAGTGGGAATATTGGTTTCGCTAAGGTCTAACCGAGTCAGTAAACTGCGCCAGCACGCTTTTAAACGTCCAAATGCACATTCTACCACCATTCTGCACTTGCTCACCCTGTAGTTGAACAGCTCCTGACTACTCTCCAGGCTGCCTCTGATGTCTTCATGAGCCATGGCATTAAGGGGTAGGCTGGGTCCCAAAGGATAACTATAGGCATTTCAACATCCCCAGTGGTTATTTTCTGGTCTGGGAAGAAAGTCCCTTCCTGCAGCTTTTGAAACAGACCAGAGTTCCTGAAGATGCAAGCATCATGTACCTTTCCAGGCCATCCCACGTTGATGTTGGTGAAATGTCCCTTGTGATCCACCAGTGCTTGCAGCACTATTGAAAAGTACTCCTTGTGGTTTATGTACTTGCTGGTTTGGTGCTCCGATGCCAAGATATGGATATGGGTTCCGTCTACGGCACCACCACAGTTAGGGAATCCCATTGCAGTAAAGCCATCCACTATGACCTGCACATTTCCCAGGGTCACTATCCTTGATATCAGCAGATCTTTGATTGCGTTGGCTGCTTGCATCACAGCAGCCGCCACAGTAGACCTGCCCACTCCAAATTGATTCCCGACTGACCGGTAGCTGTCTGGCGTTGCAAACTTCCACAGGGCTATTGCCACTCGCTTCTCAACTGTGAGGGCTGCTCTCATCTTGGTATTCTTGCGCCTCAGGGCAGGGGAAAGCAAGTCACAAAGTTCCATGAAAGTGGCCTTACGCATGCAAATGTTTTGCAGCCACTGGGAATTGTCCCAGACCCACAACACTATGCAGTCCCACCAGTCTGTGCTTGTTTCCCGAGCCCAGAATCAGCATTCCACCGCATGAGCCTTCCCCATTAGCACCATGATGCCCACATTGCCAGGGCACGTGCTTTGAGAGAAGTCTATGTCCATGTCCTCATCACTCTTGTAACCGCGCTGACGTCGCCTACTCGCCCAGTTTCGCTTTGCCAGGTTCTGGTGCTGCACATACTGCTGGATAATGCATGTGGTGTTTAATGTGCTCCTAATTGCCAAAGTGATCTGAGCGGGCTCCATGCTTGCCATGGTATGGCATCTGCACAGAAAAAAGGCGCAGAACGATTGTCTGCTGTTGCCCTGATGGAGGGAGGGGTGACTGACGACATGGCTTACAGGGTTGACTTACAGGGAATTAAAATCAACAAAGGGGGTGGCTTTGTGAGAAACTGAATGGCCACCTCAAGGATAGAACTCAAAACCTCAAGGATAGAACTTAAAACTGGGTTTAGCAGGCCATTGATTTCACAGAGGGAGGGAGGAGAAAATAAATACAAAACAAATCTGGTCTATTTCTTGTTTTGAGCCACTTCATCTATCTTTATACATCTTGCTGGTAGCAGACTGTGCAGTACGACCATCGTACTAGCCATCGTCACCTCCTGGGTGCTCGGCAGAAGACGGTGCAGTATGACTACTGGCCATCGTCTTCTGCTAGCTGCAGATTAAAAGACAGTGCACTGCCGGTAGGACTCAATCGCCATGAGACGAAACAAGGGAAATGACCTGGCTGAGTCACTCCCATGTTTGCTCAGGTGCCCAGTTGAAAGAGCACCCAGGACTACGTCGATGACGGCTACCTATCATACTGCACTGTCTGCTGCCAAAAGGCAATAAACTGCTGTTGTGTAGCAATGCAGTACCACGTCCGCCAGCACCCAGGAGACATACGGTGATGGTTAGCTGAGCGGGCTCCATGCTTGCCGTGGTATGGCGTCTGCACAGGTAACTCAAGAAAAAAGGTGCAAAACAATTGTCTGCCCTTGCTTTTACGGAGGGAGGGAGGGAATTGGGGCCTGACGATATGTACCCAGAACCACCCATGACCATGTTTTAGCCCCATCAGGCACTGGGATTTCTACCCAGAATTCAAATGGGCAGTAGAGACTGCGGGAACTGTGGGATAGCTACCCACAGTGCAAAGCTCCGGAAGTCGACGGTTGCCTCGGTACTGTGGACACAGTCCGCCGACTACATGCACTTAGAGCATTTATGTGGGGACACACAGACTCGACTGTATAAAAACGCTTTCTACAAAACCGACTTCTATAAATTCGACCTAATTTTGTAGTGTAGACATACCCTTAGAGACTTTTTATGGGTGCATTATTTCTGAATTTTCTAATTTCTTCCTCTTCTTCCTTCAGGCCTGTGCTCAGCAGCTGCGTTTATCACTGTATGAGGATAATACTTAGATGTGGCTTATTTGTGCCCCACTGCAGATGGTCAATGCCCAGCTTCAGTTTCCAAAAGTCAATAAACAATCTTGACCTTTTTTGACCATAGTAGTACTATATGGGTTTTATGTGAACTCACCATGATCCAAATCAGCATTAGCTAAAGTTCACTGTATGCATAGGAAAGTAAATTGTGTAACTGCATACGTCTGACAGCAGAATATAGCCCTAAATTTATTGTTGTCTAGGCCTGTCATTTATTTATGATTCCAGTGATTAAGTAGGATTTTAGTGTTTACAAATGATGTTTAGCGGCAGTGTAGTAAAAGTTGTCATACATTATGCTTCGGTGATGTCACATGGTTATGATATTGGTTTGTTATTGAGCTTAGAAGATGGGGTACTGGGTGAGAGTGGGTGGAATTAAACTCCTGAAAGCATGTATATAGGGGTGGCCAAACTGAGCCTGAGAAGGAGCCAGAATTTACCAATGTACATTGCCAAAGAACCACAGTAATATGTCAGCAGCCCCCCCCCATCAGCTCCCCACCCCTCCCAGCACCTCCCACCCACTGGCAGCCCTGCCAATCAGCACCTCCCCCTTCTTCCCTGCACCTCCCGATCAGCTGCTTCATAGCATGCAGGAAGCTCGGGGGTGGGAGAGGAGCAAGGGCACTGCAGGCTCAGGGGAGGGGAAGGGATGGAGTGGGGGCAGGGCCTGTGGCAGAGTCAGCAGTTGAGCAGTAAGCACCCCCTGGCACATTGGAAAGTTGGCACCTGTAGCTCCAGTCCCGGAGTCGGTGCCTATACAAGGAGCCGCATATTAACTTCTGAAGAGCCGCATGTGGCTCTGGAGTCACAGGTTGGCCACCCCTGAGAGTATAAACCTAGCTTTTGATGTATCTGTGGCACAGAAGACATTCAGAGGTCTCACTAAGAAAGCTCACTGATGGGCAATGGAGTCACATGGTTAACAATGGAAGTAGGGTGTTTCAGGTAAGACTGAGGCCAGTTTTAAGATTATTTATTTAATTTACAACAAGAAATAACTTAAAGTAGACACAATGCTGATGCCGGTGTAATTTAGCCAGGCTGTAATGCCTATCTCAGTTCCTGCAATTGGTTCCGGTCTGTGAGACTTAATACAAAGTGACACTGCATAATATCCCACCTGGTGTGTAGCAACTTCAAAATTCTTGCTGAAACTTAATCCATTATAGCATGGAAGGGCCAGTTTGCTATAAGCAATATTTAGTTATACAACACAGCTCCAGGGTTCCATCCCTTCCTTATTTGACACTCTGTGACTGGCCTACCTTCTGACCATGTCTGTATACAAGAGAAACAAGTGGAGAAGGGTTGAGGAGAAAATGGCAGTTTTCATTGCAGTTTTGCCACCTGTCTAACAGGGGCTGCTGTTCTGGCTGTTAAATAGCAGTGATTAGCTGTGTCTTTAATTTGTCCCCTGGCCAACTGTTTTCAGTGAAGCGCAATGAAGCTAGAAGGGATGCACAGAATGCAGGTGTGTAGAGGAAGAGCATGGCCAGTACTGATGAGGGGGAGAAGAGAGACTGTTTCTGCTGCCCAATCTAGTCCCCTTCCCACCCCCTGGTATGGGAAGGCAACAAAGAGAAGAGAGGCCTATGCTTTATGGAAGATTATTTTTCTTTAGATCTGTATGGGTAGCTATGGGAAGGGAGGGACTAGAAGTTCAACCCGGTGTCCTCCCCCACATTTCAAGTCAGCTCAGCTCTTTGGGGAACATTGGAGAGGACAGGAGAGAGAATACAGAAGTGATAGAACAAGTACAGAGAAAAACGAAGGCAAGGATGATAAATGCAAAAAAAGGGAAAGAGACATGAAGGAAGAGGATGGATCAGGGAAAGCTTAGGCAGAAATAGACATGTTCCTAAAGGACATCATTTTTTCCACTTAGTGATACTGTTAAGTATACCAACTAAGGGCCTGATTCTGATCTCACATATGCTGTTTTACTCTCCATTGGCCACAGTGTAGCTTCTCTTAATTTGCATTAGTGTAGAATCAGAAAGAGATCCTCCTTCTGAGGTGCAATCCAGACCACTAAGGGGTTAAGTCACTGCATGCCCTATAACTCAGGTGCCTTAAATGTTCTTCTGCTGTTGCTCACAGCCCAGACACCTATAGCCAGCAAACGCGTATGTAGTTCCCTGAGGGTATGCACTGCATTAAAGGACCTCCAGCATGGGTGTGGCTGGCTTGGTCTGCTAACTCAAGCTCGTGGGGCTCAACTGTGGGGCTATACAATTGCAGTGTAGACGTTCAGGCTTGGTCTGGAGCCCAGACTTTGAGACTTGATGAAGGGGATGGATCTCAGAGTCTGGGCTCCAGCCTGAGCCCAAACATCCACACTGCTATTTTTTAGTCTCACAGCCTGAGCCCCATGAGCCTGAGTATTTACACAGGCTCTGAGACTCAGAGCTGCAGATTTTTTTTGATTGCAGTGTAGACATACCCTGTGTGTCTATGTGCTGTGCAACCCTGGTTCAGCACTCTTACCACAGCAGCCTCTTAACAATACAACAGCCCCACTTAGCTCTTAACCAGCCTTGGTTACTATTTGCAGAATGACCCCTGTACACGCCCAGTCGTGAATTTCCCCCATACCATCTGCCCTAAAATGTCTAGCCCTCTCCTGGAACACTCAGAGAACTAATAAGGTTTGTTGCTACTTTAAAGAGACAAAAGTACAGTTTATCACTTTAACGGGAGCTAACAATTCTTTCAGTTTAAATGCAGAACCAAGCTGGATTATAGTATAAATAAAACACGTTTATTAACAAAAGGACATAGATGAAGTAAAAGGGATTGAAGGTAGAACAGGTTAAAAACAAATAGTGACAACACATTTTCTAGTGGCTAAAACTTAACTCAGTAAGCTACAGCTTTTGTTCAAGGTAGATTTCTTACTAATATTTTTCTTTCCAGCCATGGCTGACTTTCTCTTAGTCAGGACCTCCCACAGAAGTGCAAGGTGCTGGTTTCCCTGGTCTTCATAGGTGTAAAATCTTTACTGAAGAGTTTTTTCCACATATATTCGGTTTCCAGATACTTCAACACCCTGGCTGAAGGACCCATCTTCCTCAGTTTGCAAGAGTTAGGGACCTTTGTCTGCCCTATAATGGATGCCAGGATGGCTTCTCATTTCTTCCCAAACTCACTGTTTTGACCCCAGATTCAGGATGACCTCATGATGTTCTTCCCTTCCTGCAGACTTCCCATCTCCCTGCTGATCTGTATGTAAATAGTTTCAATTGGTTTTGATCACCTTTTGCTTAATTTAATTGGAAACTGGTAGGTAGCTACCTTCCCTGCTGTCTGGGAGAAAACCTGTTTCTCCCTGTGTTTGGTCACAGACTTTAAAGTATAATATCAGTGAATATTCATAATTCCTCATATAATGTTAATACCTACATTTTACAGTGATACTAATCACCAGTGGGTCATTAGCCTTCAGAAAAGACCTTACTTGATACATGTTTATAATACAGTAATAGTGTATATGGTCAATTAAATTGCTTATCATTTGAGGTTCAGACCTCCACAAGAGGCTACCTTCCCCACTTATTAGGTTGATGGTTTTTTTTAACTTCTATGTAAATGTATATCCATTGTCTCTGCCTGATGATCAGGCTGATCAGACAAACAAATATACATTCCTTTGTCTAGGGCAGACTGTGCTTACATGTTGCTTGCCAAACACATTTTAAGAACATGATTCTAGCACATATTTATAACTCTCTGTAGACACTGTGCAAATATCATGCAAGAATATTCATGATCAGTGTTAGTTTTCCAACGATATCTTACATGACACCTTTTAGATACAGATTATGACAACAGTGTGTTAGGTGTAGCAAGTATGACAGGCCTGGTGAGAGTTGTTCACACCGAGTAGTGAACCACCAATGGGTCTCTGTCTCACAGGTCCTAAAAATTTAAATACTGCAAAACAGCCTTATCTTCTTCCCTTAATTTTTCTCCAAGACTCCCATGCCAGTTAGTTGGAGTTCTGGTGAGAATCAACAGTAGTTTATGATCTTAAATTTATAGACCTGACCTCAGACCCTGATTAAAACTATATAACTTGGGCCTCTCCACTGAACAATTGTGAGACCCCTGCTCTGGGGCCAGCTCAGCTGCATCTGGATCTCCATTTAATATTGTTTATATTGAAAGAGCTGTAATAAGGAGTGACACACAGGTGCTGCTAAGAGATTGGTATTTATTTCTTGGCCTGAGTCACCTGAAATGCAGCAGTTTTCAAAGATCAGACCCCATCACCTGATCCACTGACGGGTGGCTGCTGTTACAGGGGCAGAAAAAGTTTAAAAATAGTCTATATTAACTTTAAGATCCTTGACCAATGCAAACTGATGTATGCAGTATAGGTAAGTCATTTAATCTCTTTGTGCCTGAGTTTTTCTGTCTGCAAAATGGGTGGTAATGAAATTTACTTCCTTCGTAAAGGGCTTTGAGATCTTTTGATAAGAACCCAGAGCCAGGTAATTAATACAGTAATAGGAAAGAGGAATGGATTTTACAAATCTAATTAATGCTCTTGAAGCCTGATCAAAAGTGCTGTTTTCTTTTTGCATTTCTTTCAGCTTGGGCAATGAAAATAAATTGTTTCACTTTTGTTTCTAACCAATCTTGCTTTCAGTTTCCCATGTAAGAGAAAAATATTTTTATTGCAAACACTGCAGGAAATGTTTATTTCTTCAAAACAAAAAACAAGAAGAAATTAATGGACACTTTTCCCCCCAATTCTGTAAAAGCTTATGCATTGTTGCCAAATCTTGTGATTTTTATCACTAGTGTTATAATATGGAATGTTCCTATAAAATCCCCAGGACCTAGAGTCCAATCATTAAGCAGAATTTCAGCTTTCTTTAAAAAAAAAATGAAGTAAGTTTTAAGCACTTGTAGTTTCAAAGATAGAACTTGAAAATGTGACTCGTGTATTCTAAATGCTCAGAAAGCTAAACCCCCTCCACCGCACCCCACCAAAAAAACCCACATTTTATATGCGGGGGGAATCCCATTATATTTTAAGGATTGTCTCATGATTTTTGAATGTTTGGGCTTGGCAATGCTGTTGTTGTTGTTGTTGTTACAAAATCTAAATTAAGGACCCAATTTGACCTACTAGATTAATTTTAAAAATTGGTTGTCACAGTTTTGTAGAAATAAGATATGGCAAGAACACTCATTCAGTCTACCACAATGCTTGGAGTGAGCAGTTAAACTTGATTCATACCACAGTCTCATCCTGACAAGGTCCAGATTTGGAAGCTGCAGGATGTAACAAAAACCCAAAAGGAGGGCCATAAACTATTCATGCAGGAAACTTAAAATGCTGTGAGATTTGTCCCCACAATCAGAATAACCATTTTGATGGCTGCCATTAATGAGTGTTAATAAAAGTGAGAGATCAACAAATTTGTGTGGAACATAGGGAACTTTGGGATTGAAAAGAGTGACATCCCTTGAAACATATACACTTGAGAGGCACAACTTGTAGACCATAATGAATTTCATATCTTCTGCTGTCGTCCCTCCAAATCAGCAGAGTTATAGACACAATGCACCTCTTGTGTTGGGTTTTTAAAAAAGGCATTATTGAAAACCAGTGACTTTCGTTGCTGACTTTTCTGTTTCCGTGTCCTTTGTAATGTGAAGTTTTATTCTGTGCTCTGGTGGAAGAGAATGGTATTTTCTGTAAACTAGTGCACCTCAGCTGGCAGAAAGGAGAAATTCAATGTGAAGATGAACAATTGAGACCTGAAAGCTGTAGGGTATAAGACTTCATTTTTTTCCCCACAAGTTGATAAAAAGGCCATCCTAGGATCCTGGTGGAATGCTGTAACAATTCTAAAAGTGAGAAAGGAAAACATCAAATTGGAAACACTGAAAAACAGCAGAATTTAAAGATTCCTGAGCCTGTCCAATTTATCACATCATTCTTTGTGTCAACCTGCTAGGCTTCTAGGTTTCAGCTGTGCAAAAGGCAATTAAGAACTTTAAACTGAGCCCAGCATCAGGTTTAGGATGTGAAGCTGTGAAGAGCCCTGTGTAGGTAACAGACTTCTGTTTATTCTATAATGCAGCAATTTGATAGTTTTGTGTAGTAGTAATGATTACAGTAAAAGGTGTGGGGGGAGGGAAGGGAATTCCATCAAGAAATTGAGGTAGATGATGAAATCATTGCAGACTATGAAATGTTTGTGCTGGTCCTAGAAAGATAATACTGGCAGTTCAAAAAGACAAAGCAAGTATTTTGCACATCATGAAAGTTAGTGCTATTCTACACATACTGTGAGGGAAAACCAGGGAATCTGCATTTGGTTATTCTGAAGTGAACCTTCCAAAGTTAACAGGATTCTTTATTATAATAAATCCTGGTTAGCTTTCCACCTAAGGATCTTAAAGCATGTCACAGACATTCTTGGATTAAGCCTTACAACACATCTGTGAGGTACAGTATGTAAAGAATATTCATCTCCATGTTACAGTAGGGGAAACTGACACACAGAGGACAAAATTCATTCCAGGGGTAACTCCATTGATTTCCATTGAGGTCAGTAAAGTTACAGTAGGAATTTAGTTGGTCCAGATAGATTTGATCTTAAAGTATGAGTCAGGCACAAAATTATATGTGCAAACTTAAGAGTTCACATTGTGCTCACTAAAGGGAGAGCAACTTGTTCGAAAATTTGGCACCAAGTGAGCTGTGCACGGTCACACAGGAAGTCTGCTGCAGAGTGAGAAATAGAGGCCAGGTCCACTTACTTCCATGTCTGTGCCTTAGCCACAAGATGATCTTCCTATTTGGTGTCCACGGGACGCATTCTGTTTTCCCCCACCATCCTCTCACATCACACCATTTTCCATCAATGGCAGACGTGGCCATTATGGAAGTGCTCATCAATATCTTACATAAAGAAGGATTTCATTACCGCTTCTACAGGACATTAAGGGCAAAAGTGCCCAAGAGTTGTATATAGTCCACACACAAAAAATCCCTGGTATTTCTGAATCTTTTTTGAGCCACCTTGTTTCAATTTGAAATTTCCCCATAAAATATAACTTCTTAAAAGGTGCATGTTAATATGTTGTGACTTAAAATTAAAAACATCATAATTCCTTTTATTTTGTTAATATTCCAAAAATAAATGATTTTACTCATCAAGGTTTGGGGAAAATTCATTCCTGTTTACAGTCCCAGCACATGTACAGTGCTGGTTCCAATTCTGTCAGCCAAACAGCTGTCCTTGTTATGCTCTTAACAGCTGTGTTCCTTTTGCTATCTAGGGACCTGTTACAAAGCATTTACAGAGTTTCATACAGACAGGTGTCCCTGCAAAACTAATGCTGTCTGCAAAGGAATGTAATAAGAGTGAGTTCTCTTCTAACACCTTCAAATATTTAACACTTTAAACAATTAATAAAGAACAAAATTAATATGTTCTCCACCCTCTCTCCAACAATAATTAAACAAGGAGCGGTACCTCTGCAAAAGTGTCAGCGTTTGTGGGAAAGTGTCTGCTTTTCTTTGGAGAGGAAGATGATGTCTGTCTGTATCTGTACGAGTTTTTTCATGAAGTTGACAGATTTCCACTCTATACGACTAAATTCAGTGCCTTCCATAATGACAGGTTTCAGAGTAACACGGCTGCTACTCTGAAACCTGCTTTTCTTTGCTTCTGTACCATTCACTGGGATGACTGTGCAGGATGCTAGGAGGTGAATTGTTACTGCAGCATCAAAGGGATTTGTTCTCTTCAGGTATATTCTTAGCTGATCCCTTATTACATATCCTAACAGGATTAGGATGCTTGCTCTAGCACTTAGATGCTCTGAGGATGGGCATCAGGGTAGATTCAGTTGCAGAATTGGAGCCTTAAACCTTCAAGTTCTTTTAGAAAAAGAGTGTTTCATTTTCTCCCATATCTTGGAGCCAAAATATATTTTGCCTTGTGTTAAAATGAATCAAATTACAGCACTGGCAGTGTCTGAGCTCAGAAAAAAATAACTTGGATTACAACTCAGTCATAATTTTCAGTTAAATATCAATATGTAGAAAAATATTGGTCAAGCCAGCTTAAACCCTAACCAAACTGTATAATGTGGGTAGCCCTAGCAGAAGCAGTTTGAAAGTAATTACTGGCCAAATTTTATCCTGAGTGAAAACTTGGCTCCTAAAAGCACATTCAGGCACCTAAATAAAAGTTGCTTGATCTTCAGACATGCTGAGCACCTGCATCAACATGGCTTTGCAGTCAATATGGCTTAGTCAGTCCTTGACAAGTTTTCTTACCTATTTTTGAGAATTGTCCTGTAATTTTTTTTAAGTTACTACCAAATTAGCAACATCAAATGGTTGCTAAGATGGATTCCCTTGAAATCTGTAAGGCTTTCCCCAAAGGTCTAATGGACATAATGAAGTCCACTTGGAAAAGTGACACAAAGGTGCTCATTTCATAGCATGAATTGTATGTTTTGGTGGTGGTCCTTGAGGAGCTACCTGGTGTAGAAGACTTAGGAGAGAGCTTGGAGTTCTAGTCATAACTTTGCCTTGAATTTTTTCACTTGTCTAACCTTTTCCCCATCCTCTGTCTATTTTGTTTATTTTGATTGTAATCTCTTCAGGGCAGGGACCAGCTACTATGCTGTGTTTGTATAGCACCTAGCCCAATGGGGCCCTGTTCTTGGGGTTAGTTCATAGGCACTCCCAGAATGAATGTGTTTAATCATATAGAGAGTTTGACAAATAATCTTGTCATGCCTGAGAGAGGTAAATATTATGACCTCAAATTAAAGGTGAGGAAACAGACTCAGAGGCAAGGTAACTATCGTCTATGGATCTTGTGGAAGCCATGCAGTGTTCTCTCACAGTTTGAAAGCCTTCATCAGTGGTCTGTAGTACAACCCTGACCATGAACATCTGTCTGCAGATGTTGATAGTAGCCCTCTGTATATCCCTCCTATCTCCTTTGCTCATAGGAAGAAAAAACTCTGGGAGAAGAACTGCAAGAAAACCAAAGAGAAATGCAGGATGTCTTTCTTTTGCTCTCTGGACTTTGACTGAAGTGAATCAGGTACTAGGTCTGTATCTTGGATTTGGCTGAAGTGAACCAGGTTTTATACTTTGTTTTTGGACTTAGGTTGAGGAAAGCCCTATTGTATCTGTGTTTGACCTTTAAAGAAGCAGGAAATTCTTTATATATACTTTTCTATTTGAAGATTTGATTTCAAAGGAGTTCAAATTGCAGGATCCCATCCTGCTTCAACCAGCCTGTCACAATTTTATTAAATTGCAGTTCCAATTCTTTTTCACCCAGTTAGTTCCCTGACATATCAGCAGTTCTCAGACTGAGGTGCATAGGTGGGAATGATGTATTCCTCAGAGATCATGGTGGCAAAAAGATAGATGAAAAGCTGAAGCACACCAGAAATTTGCAGAAGGGGATACAATTGATTTGTTTTCCACCAGTTTGACCACTGAATATCAGAGCATGTGTAAAGTGAGGGTTGGGGACAGGGTAAAAAAGGAATAATCACTGGCATTAGCATGGCAATTCTCTTTTTTTCAAACTGGCTTTCAGAGTTTATATCTTTAAATTCAACTTTTAACAAAAAGATCCAGATCCAGTATCACTCTCACTGACAGAACAAAAGGGGTTCAGACAGGAAGGGAACAGTACAGGGAGAGTATCCTAAACTTCTATCACAATTCATTTCAAATATTGACACAATGTAGCAGCTTCACAGAACTTCTTTCCAACTTCCATAAACCTAGTCTTAAAATAAATGATGCAATAATATAGGGGAAAATTCACCCTGTCCATGACTTCAAGGAATAATAACTTTTTAAAAATGTAGGAGATTTGTTTTTATCCCGTAAGAATGTGGTTCAAAGAGATGTATGATTTGACTTAAACTCAATTGGAAAAGGAGGAGAAAACACATTCAATATATAATTGTAGTTCTAACACCATTTTTTATGGCTTCAGCTTCACTATATTAGGTTAAGGGCCAGATCCTGCAGTTCTTACTGAGGCAAAACTTGGATTGAAATAGGTTTGTTGGAGTAAGGACTGCAGGATTAGACCGCTAAGGGAGACCACTGAGATGCAGGCATTTCTTTCCTTGTTTGTTAATTTTATATTAAGGGAATTATATAAGGCTACTAATAAATACACTCCCTGATATTCAATTTCAGTTGTGCTTTATTTCACAAGGTGCATGATGACTTATTAAGAGCTAAAATTTCTTAACCTTTTTTTAAATAACCACTCAATTGACTGCAAAAATTGGTGGTGGTTTTCTAATAATGGTGGAACAGATTTGTGATAGTGTGGGGATATGTTAATGAGGTCTCCAAAGACATGCAAGAGATTGCTTAATACGAGGGGGGCTGCACCATAAAATCCCAAGGTGGTGAAAAATGATTGTCTGAAGAAAGCTTCTATATATATAGAATAATAATAATTAATAATCTATATATAGATAGAAAAAATAAAAAAGATCTCCTCAATTAGAGTTCTTAATGCTGCACTGAGTAATTTGTGTTAATACCAAGTTGATTAGGACTCAAATACAGAAAACAGTCATAAGAAAGTATTTTGATTATATGGAAAAGGAAGCAGGAGAGAGGATAATGTACAAGGATAAGAGTAACTCGGTCCATTCCTTTATGTAGGTTTTGCACTCTACTTCATTATTGTTCTCCCATTACTTGTCCACATCCCTAGTTAAAATTCTTTTTACAGCATTCAGAAGAGATTAGACTGTGTATTTTTAGGTTTTAACATTATTGCCTCAAGGCCTAAGTTCTTGAACCATAAAAGTACAATGTCAACAAATTAGTGTGCGTGTGTGGGAGGGGATTTCATTCCAGCATATTTCATGTTGTAAAACAGTGACACACCTTCACCCCTCTACTCCATGCACGTGTCTTCACAAGCACGTACATGTGTGTATGCCTGCATTTTCAAAGTGACTAGCAATTTTGGTTGCTTCAGTTTGAGACATTTTAAAGGGGTTTAATTTTCATAGGATAGTGGGTGTTCTGCACTTTATGAATATCAGGCCCCTTTAAGGCATCTCAGCATGGGCACCCAAATATTGAACAACCAGTCACCCCTGAAAATAGGACACATCATATATGTATACAGACACACACAGGTATATACACAAGCACAATACTTCTGGATGTGAAGCAGGGCTATAAATGACAATTTCCTATTGTAGATCAACTCAATGCTCAGAGATTACCATGAGTTTAGCTCCTAAATGGAAGATATATCAGCGGAGGAACACCAAGCTCTCAGGATGTTTTCTCTTTGTGTACATCCCTTTTTGCCAGAGGGAATCACTTTTTCTTAGCAGCTTGCTGATGCTTTACACAGCTAACACCAACAGGCAGCAAGGAGACTTTCCACTTGAAACAGTGGTTTTCCTAGGTCATGTTATGGCATAAAGCTAATGAGCATGGAGCTGGGCACTAGAAATACATATGAGCTGAATTTCTGTACATTCCAGGGTGGGGTGCACTTATTCCACTTGAAGGATATGAGTTGACTACAAGGGGAGATACTTGTATGTGTTTTTAGGAGTTGGAAGGTGGGAGGCAGGGGCATAGGGGAGAATTGGGCGCAAAGGTATAGGGTTTCCATGTACACTTCTGAAACCCTTTATTAATAATTTATAGTATAGAATTTAAGCTTTCATTTAAAACAGGCCAAAAACATCAAAAGTATCCACTAATTTTGGAAACACCTAGTTTTAGGTGCCTAGCATGAGCCCTCAAAGGATGAATTTATTCCTGCACCACTGCAGAGATGCATGGGGGGTAGCTTGTGCCCCTGGGGGCTAGTTTGCTCCCAATATTGGTTAAGGGAGCCCTGAGGGAGGCTGTAACTGGCACCTGATTGCCCAAAGCCCCACCCCACATGGTGGGGAATAGCAGCAGAACAGGACCGCCCAGTCAGAACCTTCCCGCTCCTGAAACATGTTCCAACATGTTCCTTTATTAAACCAGATTTGACCTGAACTTCCTAGTTTAATGTGCCTCAGATTTCACTAACTATCCAGATTTACTTTGCCTGGAAGGATCCCGGTGTGTGTGTGGCAGTGGAACCATTACCAAAAGAAAACTAAAAATATGTGTCTCACACCAAAAAAGAGAGAGAACTTGTAGGCGTCTGCCCTACTGTAATGCTAAATAACTTTGAAATATCAGCCAAATCCCAGTGCAAGACGCATGGGGCTGGAGTAAGTACAGTATAAACCCTGCTTTTTAACATATAAAAAGTGATACTAGCAATTATAGAATCTTTCTTTTCCCCCGGCAATACACTCTTTCTTCTGTCATTGCAAGTGACTGTGCACTGGATCCCACTGTGATAACACAACAACAAAAGGTTACACAGGGGGCTATGCTGGCTCCCTAGTCAGACCTGGATCAGGGGAGTGCAAGAGTGACTTTCCTTGCTCTTTTCTCGTCTGTGCTGAGCTTATGCTTGGTGCAGCTGAAGATTGCTTCCGTTGTAAGCAGTGTAGTTGCTTTCTTTATCTGAGGTAAAGGCTGCCTTGTTCTTCTGGGATAGTGCTGGGGAAAGACCCTAGCACCATGCAGAGAAGTTCATACTAGTTTTCTGCTTGGCAACTAGAATAGTGTAATCAAGCAAGTTGTTTGGGGGGCAGGTTATTGTAAACCTGATAATTGGTCCAGATTTGCAAGTCTTTTGGTGAACCTGAGATGAATTTTGGATGAACTGGGGTCAGTGTGTAGCTTCAGGTTGGAACCGTGTGAAATGTGGGTTTGCATGATTTTTGATCAAAATCAGACAAAAGAACAATTTCTGCTAAGATCCACTTTGTGTCTTTGGATTCTTTCAAAAAATGAAACTCAGATGTGCTAACTAGGGTGGTTTGGAGATTTTTATTTTTCTTTCAACAAAAGATTTTTATTAAAAAAAAATTGTTTGTTTGTGTTAAATAGTAAAGGAGAAATCCATAAACTTCTTTCAGTATTTTTGACAAAAAGATTATGAAATTGTGGGAAGGCCTGCCTTCGCTCAGTTTTACTTCTTTTCTCCTAGAGAAGTGAGGGAATTTTTTTTGTAAAGTTAAGAGAACCATTTTCATTTTTATAAGTAATACTTTTCACTTTTAAAAGTAAAACTTTCTCCATTAACTTTTTCTCACTTAAACCAAGACAAAGTTCCCAATCAGCGTAGCCTTTTCTCGCAGCCCCAGCCTTTGCCCAGGGCTGGGCTTTAACCTTTTCAGGGCCAGAGAGGGGGAACCACCCCGCTACACTGATTTTAGCATAGCTCAGTGAAACTGTAGACAGTGGTTCCAATAATGCTGAGTATTCTGAAGTCAGGATCAAGACTTTAGTGAACCTCGAGGTGTGTGTGTTCCAGGTTACAGGGAACTCTTTAAGTCAAGGCATTCAGACTTGATAGTGAACAGTGAGGTATATACTGGGAAAGGACTAGTTTATATGGAAATACCAGGACTATGGAAAATTGAACATTTTATGTTTCGAGTGGGTTTTGTCTTTAAAGTAACTTTCCTCTATGAAGATTTCAGAAGATAAGATGTGACTTATAACCCAGTTCCAAAACAGATAAATTGCAAGTGCCTTGTCTCTAAGAAGGATCTTGAGGTGATAAAACTGAACGTAAGTTTGACCTTATTTTTAATGTTGTTAACGAATGAATTTTGAGTGACTAGTTGTTTCTAGGGTTCTTTTTTCAATCAGCTATTTTTATAGGATTTTTTTTGGATTGAACTTTCCATATACTTGTGACACAACATCATCCCAAGACTAGGACTGGTTGGAACATTTTCAACTAAATGTATTTTTGGCAAAAATATATTTTGTTGAAGCCAGAATGTATTCACTTGATGTACTAGTTTCAGCAATGTTTTTGATAGGAAGGTTTCTGAAATCTAGAGTGGATTCCTTGGTCACTTTTGATGAGACAGAAAGAGACCTGAATCAAAAATCTGAATTTACAATCTGAAAATGTGAATTTTGGCACAATTCTATTTTGCAAAAATATTCAAAAAGACAACATTGAATGAAAACAAATTTTAAAACCTCAAAAGCTGATGTAAAATGGAATTGCTATGCTCTGGCTGGCTCTGCTCGAGACCTTTCATCTGGATGTCAGCTCCCTCCAAAATGATTTCATGTATCTAGGGTTTTGATATTTGGGGGCGGGGAGCAGGTAGGAGTCACAGACGTCAGTCTCCATGGTATGCAAAAATAAAAAAAAAATTAAGTAGGATTTTCCCAAATTGATGGTCATAAGGATGCCCTAATTCAAACCTGTTTGCACCAAGTTGTAAAGGTCCAAGACGGGCCTCACACCTGACTTGTCCAAAGACCTTGGAGGGTGGAACTGCCAGAATGAGTAAGCTCAGTTCACAAATCATAAGAATCAAGAATGAGGCCAAGGAGTCTCCCTTTTGAGTCAACAAGCCACCTGAGGAAAGACTGACATTCCAGAATCTCCAAGACTGATACCCTTGGAGAGAGGAAGTCACAACATCAACAAACAGGCCACTCCAGCCTGTGACCAGTCTCTTTCTGCAACCAAAGGAGACGCACTGGAAAGAATCTCTGTGCCAGCAGAACGCTGTAGCTGGCTCCTTGACTGCATTATTAATTATTATTATTATATTTTATTATTCATGGGGAGACATAAGGCTGGGACTGGGTTTTTTAGGGTGTGACAGTATAGCTGTGTGCATGAATGTGTTTGAGTAGCCATAAACTCCAGGGGGCAGCGCCTGAAAAAAAATGTTCCCCAGGTTTAAATAGATCTTATCTCAAATATACCCATTAAACTGTGTTCTGTGCCTAAAACTCCTGAGAGATGTGAGCAGATGAGACAGCATTACCTGTAATTTCTGATAAATGAATATAACTGTATCTTGCTCCAGGATCGTTTTGGGTTGGAGTGGAGTGGGGGCTGGCCATAAAATCAGGAATATAGCACTGTACCAAGTGGGGGATATTGGCATGGAGGGTTGCGGGTAGAACTACTAACCACTTAAAGTAATAATACAGTCATCTTTATCTACAGAGTGATGAAAAACGCTCCACCCCCGACAATCTTGATCTATTTCAATCTTGGGCTTAGAGCGCCATAAGTGCATTTAGCACTGCCCACAATGAACAGTGTGTATTGGGGGAGGGGGTGGGAGAGTAGGCAAACCCCCACCCCTCTCCTTAATCAAATGTTGATTAAAATCATTAGAGGATTGAGCGTTTCCCATAACAGAGGCTTGTAAACAAGCGTGAACATTAACGCAAGAGTGTTGCACAACAATCACAACAAAGCTCAGGTGCCTCCCTCCATGGTACAAATCCCACTCATAAGGTGTTAACCCAGTGGAGGCACCTTCTGTAATTCTCTGTAATAGATGAATAGTCACGGGGAAAAAACAACTAATCACTATTGGCTACACCCTCACATGAAGCTCCACCAATAAGTGCCAATGTTCTCTTGTGTTTTTCCAGCACTTGTACAGGGTGTGATAGTGTCCCTCGACACAGGCAAATGTTGCCTTCTACCTCCCTACTACGATGTGTGGACATATGGCCTCTCTGATTTCCCTTGCCTGTTGAGAGCTAGGACCAGTGTGCACATGAGTGGGATCTGGCTGCTTGTACAGCATTTGTAAACCAGATTTGTCCCATGTCCACTCCGCCAGAAGCCCTCCTCTGCACCCTCACAAATATTCTACAATGCACAGCAAGCAACAATTATGAATGGCGTTGGCCACATTGTTCATCCACACAGGTGCGCAGGCAGCAAACTTGAGCTTTCAGCCTTCCAAATGTGCACTCCATGACAGTCTGCAGCTACTGAGTTTTAAATTTAATCCCCCTTTTCATGGGTCATTGATGTCGGGATATGGTTTGTTTAGCCAAGTTATGAGCGGGTGTGCAGGATCCCCCAAAATAACTGTTGGCACAGACCACTATAGAGAACCATGTAACTTCTGGGGAATAAAGTTCCTTTGGTGGGCAAAACATTGGGATATGAGTGCCACGGATGGTCCCTGCATGGTTTGAAAACCCCATCCTCTCAAATCCAGCTATTATTTCCTGAATTTTGCTTATGGCAACTACCCATGGGTAGATCACAGCATTAATTGACTAGCAAACCTAAGCAACAGGGACTCAGACAGTGGATTTTCCAAACCCAAAGCAGCTTGCAGCTAACCGGTAGCTGTCTGGTGTTCCCAACTTCCACAGGGCTTCAGCCACTTGCTTCTGCACCAGTATGGCTTCTCTGAATGGTGCAAGCTCATCACAAAAGTCCAAGGAGGTCTGTTTCTTCATTTGGAAGTTCTGAAGACACTGCTGGTCATCCCAGGTTTCTAAAATGTGATCCCACCACACCGTGCTGGTTCTCCAGCAGCAGCAGCAATCGTCCACCCATGGGCATACCATGGCAGTACCAGCAGTCGCTATATCTGTTGCATGACCCCCATGGTCAGCCATCTTAGGGGTGTCAGAAGTGCTGCCAAGATTCCATCCGGCTTCTTACCGATTGCCTACTCTATAGCATAAACATTTGTCCCAGAATAAGGAGCAGAGGAAGAACCAGATCATCATCCACTTGCTCAGTGTTTTCCACCCTGTTTGGCAAGAGGGAGAGGTGAATAGCAACTGCCATCAGCAGATATGTGAAAGCAGGGGACAATGCCAACACAAAGCAAGAGGATTCCTTGAGTGTCTCCTCTGATGCACAGAGCCTTGGGATACCATTCCTGAAATAGTGGTGCTATTGTCACATAACAAAAGAGGCTGAGTGGACATGGGTATATGTGTGTACACAATGTTATCCCTTTCAGAGTAGCAGCCGTGTTGGTCTGTATCCACAAAAAGAACAGGTGTACTTGTGACACCTTAGACTAACAAATTTATTAGAGCATAAGCTTTCGTGAGCTACAGCTCACTTCATCTGATACCTGTCTCCAACACAGCATACGTGGACACTCTGCATTGGTACAGGGAACATGCGCAAGCATGTACATGTTCAACTACCTGAGTATGCGTACAAGTGTACACATAGTCTCTGTCTCATTGAAAGTCTATAGGAGTTAGGCTCCTAATGGCCTAAGTCACTTTTGAAAACAGGACTTCAGCTCCTAAGCCACTTGGGTGCTTTGAAAATTCTAATCTGGACTATTAAGTGTGAAAGTATGCACCTAGACATCCTGCAGGGGTATTTTTAACAAGTCAGTTCAAGATGGCAGCTGTTACAGAGTAACTCTTGCACTCTGAGTTCTGTGTCATGGAGACTTTATTTTTTATCTCATATTTTTCTCAATTTAAAATAAAAAGAATGTAAACTGAAGATACATGTTCTACTACATGTGTATGGAAACAAAACAGTCGGGATTCTGAAGGGGAAGTCACCAGGACACAGCAATCCAATTTAGGAGAAAATACCTCTTGAACTAAAGAATTTCTCACTACAACCGGATTTTATGATGGATGTCTAATACAACTACTCTTTAGTCACAAGAAAGTTATTTTTATCCCACAAACTTTATACTGTTTATTTAACCTTGCTGTGACTCTGCTGTTGACTTTGGAGTTATAATTATAATTAGTAATTGAGTCACCCTGATGATATACTGCAGCAAATTGGCCAATCAGTTTGTAGGAAACTGTACTATGGCAGTCATTAGAAAATAAATGGCGCCAACCAACTTCAATTAGAGATTAGTGTGTCTGCCTCCTCCATGTTTAAGTGTTGAGTACAAAAATACTAACGTTTGTATTACCTTGTATGATCATGAACACTGAAGAGTTGTTAAATGCACAAGTGAAGGCATCTCCTTTTTTGAAAATAGGGCCTTATCCTCTGACAGGTTGAGTGCTTCTTCAGATGCCATTGAAATTAATGGTAGCTGAGGCCACTCAGGACTAGAGCTAGGTGACTAACTAATATTTAGGTTCAGTGACCAAACAAAAGCAAAACAAAATGAAAATTTCAGATCAACCCAGAACAATTTTTTTTTTTTAACCAAAGAGTTAAAAAGTTGTTTTGGCTGAATGAAAGGTTTTGTTTGACTAGAACCTTGCAAGGTCTGTTCCATAACAAACAATTTTAATGGGAGAATTTATGACTAAGCAGTAGATTTGAATTTTGTTCCTCAAGTTTATCGAATGAATACTTACAAATGACAAATAGATCTGCAGCAATCAGAGTCACTTCACAAACAAAGGAAAAAGGATAAACTTCCCAAGAATAATTTGACCAACTCTCTGAATTGTGAAAGAGGGCAGAAATGTTTTACTCTCCTCTGAAGCATTGAGTGTGGGCCATTTCCAGAGACATGAAAATGGGCTTGGATCAATGGTTTGACACAATATACAAATCCTCAGGCAAGTGCTCCACTACGTCAGTGATACCAGTCTCATCATGCCTGTTTGTCAGCCTCTCACACAAATGTTTTCTTCCACACTGCCCCTTTCACATTAAATGCCCTTGCTTGAATTGGTCTGCAAGGCCAACCACTCTTTCTTCTTCAAATCCATCCTCAAGACCCACCTCCGCTATCGTAATGCATCCGATGAAGTGAGCTGTAGCTCACGAAAGCTTATGCTCTAATAAATTTGTTAGTCTCTAAGGTGCCACCGGTACTCCTTTTCTTTCTACCTCCGCTATGATGCATTTATCAGCCACTTTATGACAGCAACATGGGCTGTTGAGAATTTATATTATTTATAATAGTAACAATTATAAATGTATGTATGCACATACAGTTGTATGTATTTTACTGAGCACCCTTCTGATCACCCTTCATAAGTCACTTGTCTTCTAAGCTGCCCAAGAGAGAAACCCAGCCAAACAGTTTGTACAGCACCTAGAACAATAGAATGCTGATTCTGATTGTGGACCTCTAGACACCACTATATTATAAATATTTAGTAATACTATAAACTTGCTGA
The DNA here is from genome assembly GCF_009764565.3 of Dermochelys coriacea. Classification (NCBI taxonomy): domain Eukaryota; kingdom Metazoa; phylum Chordata; order Testudines; family Dermochelyidae; genus Dermochelys; species Dermochelys coriacea. The sequence goes on along the minus strand of NC_050069.1, from coordinate 121,971,706 downwards.
ACTATGAGCCATATTCTTTCTCCTTTTCAATTCCAATTTTTTAATGAAGTTTCATTGTAAAATGAAGATAATAGTTAAAATGATTGTTACATCTCAGTGAAACTATCATAAACGCTAACAATAGTGGCGCACACGTGACTTAATCAAGAGCAGGCCTCATGGTGTTTGATGATATATAAACACGTAGAATTGAGGTAATTTTTTTTTAAAGCATCTAAGTGAAATAGGAGCCTATAATCCATTTTCAAAGGTGACTTTAATCACTTAGAGCTGGGTTTTTAAAGGTATTTGGATGTTATTCCACTAAGCACAGCAAGTCCTAAATCCTATTTTCAACAGGGAATTAAGAGCCTAAGTTTGTTTAATTTTCAATGGGAGTAAGCATCTGAGGTACATAAGAATGGACCATTGGTCGGACCCAGTATGGCCATCTAGCAGAGTATCCTGTTTTCCAGCAGTGGCCAGAGCTACATGCTTCAGAGGGAATGAACAGAACAAAGCAATTTTGAGTGATCCATCCCCTGTTGTCAAGTCCCAGCTAATGGCAGTTGGAGGTTTAGGGACACCCAGAACATGGGGTTGCATCCCTGATCATCTCGGCTAGTAGCTGTTGATGGATGCATCCTCCATGAACTTATCTAATCTTTTTTTTAACTCCGTTATACTTTTCACCTTCAAAAAATCCTGTGGCAATAAATTCCAGAGTTCCACGGGTTTACTGTGCATTGCATGAAGAAGTACTTCTGTTTGTTTGCCTATTAATTCCATTGAGTGACCCCCTAGTTCCTGTTTTACATGAAGGGGTAAACAACACGTCTGTAATTACTTTCTCCATATCATTCATTATTTTGTAGACCTTATTATAGCCTCACTTAGTCATTTCTGTTCTAAGATGAACCATTCTTTTAATCTCACCTCTTATGGAAGCTGTTCCATCCCTCAAATCATTCTTGTTGCCTTCTCTGCACCTTTTCCAATTCTAATATCTTCTTTGAGAATGGGCAACCAGAACTGCATGCAGTATTCAAAGTGTAGGTGTATCATAGATTTATACAGTGGCATTATGATATTTTTGTCTCATTATCTATTCCTTTACTACTGGTTCATAACATTGTTAGCTTTTATTGACTGCTGCTGCATGGTGAGTGGATATTTTCAGGGAACTATCCACTATAACGCCAAGATCTCTTGAATGGTAACAGCTAACTTAGATCCCATTGTTTTGTATGTATAATTGGGATTTTTTTCCAATGTACATTTCTTTTAATTTATCTACATTGAATTTCATCTGCCATTTTGTCACCCAGTCTTTAGTGAGGTCCCTTTGTAACTCTTTGCTGTCAATTTTGGACTTAACTATCTTGAGTAATTTTTTATCAGCTGCAAATTTTGCCACTTCACTGTTCACCCCTTTTTCCAGATCATTTACAAATATGCTAAAGTACACAGGTCCCAGTACAAATCCTTGGGGGACCCTGCTATTTATCTCTCCTTTGTGAAAACTGACCATTTATTCTGACCCTTTTTCTCTCTTTTAACCAGTTATTGATCCAAGAGGACCTTCTCTCTTATCCCATAACTGCTTACTTTGCTTAAGAGCCTTTGTTGAGGGACCTTGTCAAAGGTTTCTGAAAGTACAAGTACATTGTATCTACTGTGCTTGTTGACTCCCTCAATGAATTCTAATAGATTGGTGAGGCATGATTTCCCTTTACAAAAGCCATGTTGACTCTTCTGCAACATATCATGTTTATTTGTGTGTCTGACAAAATTGTTCTTTATTCCTTGCCTGATAATGGAGTAGGGGTTTACTGGCCTGTAATTGCCATAATCACTTCTGGAGTCTTCTTAAAAAATGGGGTTACCTTAGCCATCCCCCAGTCTTCTGATTCAGAGGCTGATTTAAGCAATAAAGTTACATACCACAGTTAGTAATTCCACAATTTTGTATTTGAGTTCCTTCAGAACTCTTGGGTGAATACCATCTGGTCCTGGTGACTTATTACTGTTTAATTTATCAATTTGTTACAAAATTCTCTCTATTGACACCTCAGTCTGGGACAGTTCCTCAGATTTGTTGCCTAAAAATACTGGTTCAGGTGTGGGGATCTCTCCCATACCCTCTGCAGTGAAGATTGATGTAAAGGAATTCCTTTAGCTTCTCCATAATGCCATTGTCTTCCTTCAGTGCTCCTTTAGTGCTTTCACCATCCAGTGATCCCATTGACAGTTTGACAGGCTTTTGAAAATGCCACTAGGCTTCTGTCTATATCTCTAGGTACCTAAATACCTTTGAATATCTGGCACCTAAATGCCAAAATGACTTTTAAAAGCTCCTAAATAATGTAGTACTTCTGGAACTTTTATCCTTCGTTCCTGCCTTAAAGACCTTGTAATGTACATGGCAGAGGAATATGCTTTTTTGTGAACCAGATGCAAAAACTCTTATAAGTATACTCTGTGGCATACTTGGAGAAATGGTATGAATCTGTGTACTATACCTTTAAATGTAAGGAGTTCTCCTGTCTGCTGTGGGGAGAAGTGCTGTCAGGCAGTTCAAAGTAGAAGATGTTAAAGACTGAGACATTCACACTGTGCTCTCACCCTCTTTCATATAGGTGTTTGTTCTTTAGTGTCGTCCTTCATTTTAATAGAATCATCTGTATTGAAATTGACATGTTGACTCTTGCTCTGTGAGCCATGAGCACTTTTCCCCTTATACCAGAAACAGAAGATTCAACAAATTACAAGATTAAAAAGTCTCTCTCCCCGCACCCCCATGCATGTTTCAAAATGTTATGCTGCTGCTTTCCCAGATTTTCCAGCAGTATCTGTTTGGGGTCCAAGCTGTCCAGTGATCTCATTTTGTGATACAGATGAGCTGAGGAGGCAGTGATTTGACCTGATCACAACTGGGTTTAGGCTTAGATTTGGGTCTGAGAGTAAGTCAGAGCTAGGGTGTAGGCAGAGATTTTACAGCAGTAGTATCATGCCAGATATACTTCAGTGATTTTTTTTTTTTCAACCATCTCTGAACCAGGATTGAAAAACAGACCTGTTCCCTTTTTTGGATCTAACTTGAGATCAAAATCATAGGGGCCAGCTTGAATATAAGGTTATGCATTTGAAGTGATCGCCTCCAAAATCCAAATGGTTCAAAGTCAAGGTTTTGGTGTCACCCTACCTCCAGTGTGGGATCAGGTAAATAACAATTCAGGGACTAGGATAAAAGTAATTAACAGTTTGAGGGAGTTGCCTTTGTGAAAATAGTGAAGTAACTGAATAAGGAATGTGAAAGGATTTCATTGTGATTGCTGAGAGGATTAATATAGGATTTTGCTGTGAACGCGGAAATATTTCTTATCAACATAGGTTTAAATAGAACCTACAGTAGAATTAAACTACTAACTAAAATCTTGAAAATGTTTCCACTTCAAAACTGCATTTTGTATAAAGTACTGCTGTTTGCATCCAAGGAGGTGCATTCACTCTTGAGTGTAGTGAATGGTGCTAGGACAAATCTGCTCGCATCTCAGTTTCTTTTGTTTAGGGATTTTTTAAAAAAAAAAATCCTGACAAAGCACATATTTTTCCATAAAACCTCACAAATTCTCAGCTTACAGCTTCTCACAATATGGGCTAGTTAGTGATTAGAGTTCAGAATTGAGACTCAGGAGTTCTGGTTTCTATTCCCAACTCTGACCTGTGACTAACCTTACACAAGCCACTTGATTTCTCTCCCCCTTGGTTCCCCTCCTGTAAAATGGCTATTGTGTTACTTAGCTACATAAATGAATTGAGACCTTTGGATGATGAGTGCTATGAGAGTGCAAAGGACTATTACATGACTTATTGTGGGTAGAATTCTCACCTGCCTTTATGACAACCTGTAGGACAACTAAGACCGTGTTGTGCCCCTTTCTCCACTGTGTAGGGCTGCTGTTCCCCACTTGCACAGGTGGTCAGGACTGAGGGAATGGAAGGAGCCAACACTGATCCCTCACCAGCACAACATACCTGCACTGCCCAGGAGCAGGCAGGGAATACATTGTGACTCTAAATCCGATGCATCCGATGAAGTGAGCTGTAGCTCACAAAAGCTTATGCTCTAATAAATTTGTTAGTCTCTAAGGTGCCACAAGTACTCCTTTTTCTTTTTGCGAATACAGACTAACACGGCTGCTACTCTGAAACCTGTCATTGTGACTCTGAGGTTCACGATCTCTGTTCCTTCATTTTCTCATTACTCCAGAAGTAGTTTGCTAGTACTGATTCAGACCAGTAATGGATTATTACCCTCCTCCTGCCTAGGTGAAGGGTGGAAGTAGGGAATAAAGTGTGACTCAGACACAATTCGCTTCCTGATTTGTCCTATTCTTGACAAATTATATCAATATGTAGTCCTGGGATACCATGCACTGTCTTAGTTCTTTTAAAACATATTTAAGATTTTGGGGGAGGCATGTTTTTCTGGTAATTCCAGCCTCTCAAAAGAGAGAACCTGTATGGGGAAAAAACATAATCTAAAATAAAAGCCTTAGTTTAACCTGTGGATTTAGAGTTTACTAAAACAAAGATTAATGATCCTAATTAGAGCCAGGCATAAGGGTCTCATCTCCTCTCACAATATGTGCAACTTTCAGTGACCTTAGTGAAAGTTATATTTGCATTTTGAAAAAGGAAACAGACCACAAAGGCCTGGCAAATGCTATGCAAGTTTCCTCAAACAACTCCGCCAATGTACTTCAGTCCGGTCCTGCTAAGCCCTCTTTTTAGCAGAAAGAGTGCTAATCATGCCAGTGTTTTTGTGATGAATACAAATGGAGACTAGAATGAGACCACCAAACTCATTTTCACTTGTGACCTCAGGCAAGATTTGAACCCAGATGAAAGGCTAAACCCTGAACCCACTGAGTCACTTGGCCCTCAGAAAAGGGGTCTGAGGAATCAAGAACACATGTAATTTATAGCGTAACAGTAATGGTGGAATTTTATAATAGTTTTCAATTATAGCATTGAAATTGAATTCTATACCTTCTTTACATGAAGCGTGCATAACTCTGAGTGTAGCATGGGATTGTACCAAGCCAAACATTATGCATTAGACCCTATTACAGTAAGTATATGTGCCTATGTAATATCCCCTTGTCTTCATTTTGGGCGTATGATGCATATTTCAAAGCTCATTTGGTTCAAGTATGCATGATCTCCTCCTGATGTAAATTTCAAATCATAATGTTAATAACAGCACCAACCATGTCCCTTTTTTAAAAAGGGCAGACCCTATTGTAAATGTATGGAGACATCTGGTTTTGATCAAAGAAGGAGATATTTTCATCGTGCGATTGAGGAATAATGCTTCATTTCTCCACAACTGCTGTTCTTTTTGAGAAACTTAAATATAACTAAAAAAAAAACTTTGTACATTCTACAATTTAGTTATTTTAAAATTTTAAAAATTTTAAAAAAGGAAAACTCAGTCCAGGCTCTAGCTTCCATCTTTGAGGGTAGTGGAAATGGTCCTGAAAATGTCTCAGGAGAAATATTATGAACAAGTCTAAACTTCTTTTTTTCCCTCCCAAAAAAATCTCTCTTATGCTAACTTTGATCACCTGACACTTTCCTAAGGGAAACTTTATTTAGAGAACAATGTTAATAAAGTTCTTTCTGAGCTTATCTGTTGCCCAGAGCTACAGCATTTACCTACTCTACAGCTGTAGTATGATTGATAACACTTTACAAGATGCGATAAAGACACTTAAAGCCATTAGTAATACTCCCACAGTAATAATCCTTGATTAGAATTACAGGCTCATCTATTAGCAGCAGCAGTTTCTATTTTCTGCGGCAAAACAGTTTACCAGGATGAACAAACCTTACTTTGTACATACAGCTCCAGTATGAGTATGACCAAGCACATTCATGTGTTTTGATTAGATTTAATTAGAACTGGAGGAAAGGCTCCATTTGCTTTACTTTCTTATGAAGCCCTGAAAATCTGTGAATAGCTGTCTTGATGTGACAAGGTGAGGTAAAAATTAGTGCATTTGTCACACAATTTTAGCATAAAGGAAATATTGTTGTATTCACTTGTCTAAGTGCTTGGCTTGTCATTTAGTTCACAGCAAGCTGAGGTATGTATCTACCTGCATTAGTCTGCCATGCACTAGTCTAACTAGCCATGTGGACCCTGCTGATGTGCACTAACACACCCTTAGTGTACATTGATCTAGTCCTATTTCAAAGCAGGATACACCAAAGTGCACTAAGGAACTGTTAGTGTACATCAGCAGGGTCCACACAGCCAGTTAGTTTGGGGTAGATTCATACTCCAGCTTGCCACAAACTAAAAGTCCATGTAGATAAGCTCTAAGGCATTTTTAGGTTTATTATATAGTCTATTTTAAGAGCTGACAGGCCTTGATTCCAGGCCTAATTCTCCACTCTCTTGCAGTGCACCTTGGTGTAGCCACTCACATTTGTTCAAGTTTGGATATGGAAATGCGTCAATACCAGACCTGGCTCTCATTCTGAAATTCTCCAGGTTCTCCCTCCCACAGTTTAGGAGATGAATAAGCTGTTGTAGTACTAGACATACCACTCCTGATTCTCCACTGTCCTGCTCCTGATGTGGTTATTTACATGTCTACAAAGGGGGTATAAAATACTACCACATCAGAATGGTAGCTTTAAACTCTCACTTTGCCCTGGTGTAAATGACTGCACATGATGCAGGGCATTGGAGAATCAGGCTCAGTCACTGACCATTCTGATTTGGTTGCATTTTACACCTACTCTGTATGAATAACTACACAGAGAACAAGGCAGTGGAGAATCATAATTTTTGAAGGCTGCTGGAGCCTGCCAGACTGTCCCCATTCAAATCAGAATTAACAGCCTGATCCTACTCACATTTAAATCATTGGCAACATTTCCATTGATTTCAGCAGTGATGCCAGGGTGGCCCCTGAGTGACAAGTGACACAAGTTTGGTGGTTTAGATTTTATTCACTTTGCAAGGTGAAACATAGTTGGCATAGCTGGTCTCTGTTCAGGAAAGGCTTTATACCCAGAGCTGTTTCAGATCAAAGTTTGGTTGCTATTGATTAGCTGTCTAGGGAACCTTGCTCAGCATGTTACAAATCTCAGCTGGATAACGGTAGCATCCAGCATGAACTCTGTGGAGAAATACCCCACCTTATTCTGTGTGAAAAGTCAGCTGGTTGACATTCACCCTTGGGGGAAGCAGGAGGTGCTCGCTCTCTCTTACAACATAATCTTTTCAGCTGAGTTTCCCACCCTAGACACTAGCGAGACTAAGCTTTAAATGAGTCTTGCAAAATTCTTCTTGCCCACTCACCCAGTGTGAAAAAATGTTGTGACAGCTGAGTAAGATCTCATTTTTTAAATTAACATAATCACAGCCACTTGCCTGCCATTTACTCTCTGAAGTATCGCCCAAAGAGGTTTCTATTTAAATCCCAAACAAAATATCTTTTTGACAGCTTATTTTTTCATTCATTCTCTTGTTAGAGTCCATTGCTCAGAGTTACTAATTAAAGATGTCATATAGCCTCTCACCGGAAAGAAGAATTTCACAAAATATCCTGTTTCCCAGGCCTATGATGGGAATGGAGTGGGGCGGGAGAGAGAAAATGAATCAAAGGATGATCACAAGGAATATAAAGTTAAAACTGTATGAACTACAATAAGGGTCTGTTCTCTTCTACTATAGTCTGTCCTAAGAATGGATTCCTGGTGTGCCATTTCCTGTTCTCATTACACTCTCTTTCTCATGAGAATCGACTCTTAGATCCTGTGCCTCTTGTACTTTCTGGCAGATGGTGGCATCTAACAGGACTTTGATGACTGAGTGAATCTGGAAAGTGGAATCAGCAACCAATCAAATGACAGACTACTGAAAGAGTCAGAGCATGATGTACAATCCACAGACGATACCCATTTTACAAGTCTGCAGCAAGATTAAGAAGACATGACACAATTCCTTTTGGCCGCTCCAGACAAAAATAGTATAATAAGCCTCAAGAGATGAAAAGACTTGGAGAAACTCTGGTCTGGTTTTATTTTAAAGGTCATTTCTGGATACAAATGTTAACTTATAGTCATTGGGGCCCAATCCTACTGAGAGCACTTCCTGAGAGATACTGAGTGCCCTCAACTCCCACTGGGGATACTCTGCACCAAGCAAGAAGCGCTCAGTACTTTTATTTCAGAAGAAATCATACAATGTACATCAAGGCTATTGTACAGCAGTTTCTCCCCAATCCAATGAAAAGGCTCCTGTTGACTTCAGTGGGCTTTGGATCAGGCCCTAAATGTGTACTCCAAGGGTAGGTCTACACTGGAGCTTGAGGTATAATTTCCAGCTGAGGTAAACGTACCCATGCTAGCTTTGATTGAACTTGTGCACCAAAAACAGCAATGTAGCTGCAGCTGCACAGGTGGTGTGAGGGGCTAGCCACCCCAGCTATGTACCTAGGGTTTCAAATGGGATAGCATTTTTAGTGTGCTAACTCAATCAGAGCTTGCATAGGTATGTCTACCCAAGCTGGAAATTACACCTTCCAACTCCAGTGTAGCCAGACCGTGAATATATAAAGTATGTTAAAACATTCCCAAATATAGGTTTTTGTATTGCTAATTGGCTTGAATGAGATATTTCAGATGTAATTATCTCCCTCCCCATTTTTTCCCCTGACTTGACCTTTGTCACATCTTTCTTCTCTTTATTTTTTAACTTGGAGTAGGATATGCCAAATAAACCATTTCAGCCAGAGAAAACTAACAAGATGGGAGATGAGGTTTGTCCAAGTGGCTTAAAAATAGCCATTTTGGTCTTTTTTTTTTTTTTTTTTTTTTTTCTCTGTGGAGAATGGAGAACTCTTAAACAGTGTTTGCTAAACCCTTTATGACTAGAGTCTTAAGCCTGATTCTTGATCAGATCTGGCCACTGGAAAGGGCCCACTGTTAAAAGAAAGCCGTAAGCGGCAGGCATTTGGAGGGTATGTAGAGTTTAGAGTATACTACCCAGTTGTGTAGTGGCAACTAAGGAGTTTTTGAAATGGGTATTGTGCATGTCACGTAGAGAATGTGGGAGCCTTGTGAGACCATTAATCACTAAAAAACCACTCACAGCCCACTAATAGATTATATGTTTTTGGTTTGGAAAGCTCTATATGTGGTTCAGTGGCTTTTATGGTTCATAGATCCTAGTAGATGCCAAAGGACGCCCACTCACATGACAATTGACCTTCCAGAAAATAGTCTGAAATTTTTCGTTCCATCTGCTGATTGAAAACAATTCCTTTAACATAAAAAGGTACAAATCTCTTCTTGCACTGATTCTAGTCTGGGGATGACTTACATGTTTACAGCATCAGAGGGGTAGCAGTCTTAGTCTGGATCTGTAAAAGTGGCAAAGAGTCCCGTGGCACCTTGTAGAGTAACAGACGTATGGGAGCATGAGCTTTCATGGGTGAATACCCACTTCGTCGGATGCATGTAGTGGAAATTTCCAGAGGCAGGTATAAATATGCAAGCAAGAATCAGGCTAGGGATAACAAGGTTAGCTCAATCAGGGAGGACGAGACCCTCTTCTAGCAGTTGAGGTGTTAACACCAAGGGAGGAGAAACCAATCTACACGGGAGGTCCACTTCCTAGACACCACTGTGCAAATAAGTGACGGTCACGTTAACACCACCCTATACTGAAAACCCACCGACCGCTATGCCTACCTTCATGCCTCCAGCTTCCATCCCGGACACACTACACGATCCATTGTCTACAGCCAAGTGCTGAGGTACAACCTCATTTCCTCCCCTTAGACAGAGATCAACACCTACAAGATCTTCACCAAGCATTCTCAAAACTACGCTACCCACACCAGGAAATAAGGAAACAGATCAACAGAGCCAGATATGTACCAGAAGCCTTCTGCTGCAAGACAAGCCCAAGAAAGAAACTAACAGAACTCCACTGGCCGTCACATGCAGTCCTCTGCTAAAACCTCTCCAACACATCATCAGTGATCTACAACCCATCCTGGACAACAATCCCTCACTTTCACAGGCCTTGGGAGGGAGGACAGTCCTCGCCCACAGACAACCTGCCAACCTGAAGCGTATTCTCGCCAGCAACTACACATCGCACCATAGTAACTCTAACTCAGGAATCAATCCATGCAACAAACCTCAATGCCAACTCTGCCCACATATCTACACCAGTGATACCATCACAGAACCTAACCAGATCAGCCACACCATCACCAGTTAATTCACCTGCACGTACACCAATGTAATATACGCCATCATGTGCCAGCAATGACCCTCTGCTATGTACATCGGCCAAACTGGACAGTCCCTACATAAAAGGATAAATGGACAGAAATCGGATATTAGGAATGGCAATATACAAAAACCTGTAGAGGAACACTTCAACCTCACTGGACACACAATAGCAGATTTAAAGGTAGCCATCCTGCAGCAAAAAAACTTCAGGACCAGCCTTCAAAGAGAAACTGCTGAGCTTCAGTTCATTTGCAAATTTGACACTATCAGCTCAGGATTAAACAAAGACTGTGAATGGCTAGCCAACTACAAAAGCAGTTTCTCTTCCCTTGGTGTTCACACCTCAACTGCTAGAAGAGGGCCTCATCCTCTCTGATAAAGCTAACCTCGTTATCCCTAGCCTGATTCTTGCTTGCATATTTATACCTGCCTCTGGAAATTTCCACTACAAGTGTCCAACGAAATGGGTATTCACCCACGAAAGCTCATACTCCCATTCGTCTGTTAGTCTATAAGGTGCCACGGGACTCTTTGTCACTTTTACACATTTACAAGCTTTCCTCAAGTCACCTCTCTCAACTCAGGTGGAATTCTGAATGAAAGGCAAATGAATATAGATAGGCCTACGAAGAAGGTTTGGGCAAAAAACGTCTACAAAAAATATCCAATGGCAGGTAAAAGGGAAAAAAAATTGAATAGTTGTATGAAACTTTGAGGCAGTTGAACGGAAAAGAACATATCTCAAAAACATAGGAAAAAAGGGATATCTTATTATGAAATGGGAGTCACTACAATAACAGACGTTTTTAAAGGAATACTACATTTTAGATAATTAGGAAAATTTCCTTTGGTTGTTTAACTAGGTACTTCCAACCTAAGCTATTCACTATACTTGCTGGAAGTACCTTTTGATCCTGATTTCTTGGAAGATGCTCTCTTGAAAGTTTGTTACAGAATGACAGAGCTTTTCTATTGACCCACACTGTTAGCAGGTGTTGGAACCCAGTGTAATGCTGCTGAAGTTCTGTTGGCTCCTTGCAGCAACTGTGGCTTATTAACTCCACCTGGGTATAAAAGAAGGAAGAGCCCCTCCTTTTCCCCCCTTCTGCTGGGGAAGACAACTAGGTTGATGGTCCTAGTAGGAAACCATAGTGGCTGCCAATTCAGAATGTCTCTTGTAAAGTAGAGTTAAACATTGATACAGCATGGCCAGAAGGCAGCAGGAGAGTGATATAGGAGACATATGCAAGTCCCAGGATGAGGAGAAGCCTTATTCCCTGTAGAGGGAAGAAAAGTTTCTATAGATTAATTAAAAGCACCTGAAGCTAGTCACCTGATAAAACCCCCCTGCTTCAATCAGCCAGAGAAAGGAGTTAGAGCAGAGAGCAGTTTGGGGGAGTTGAAATAGAGGAGAGTTTGGAGAAGTGCCATGGCTGGCTAGAAGACCAAGACCGTAAGTAAAGAGACACCCAGCTTGTGGAGAGGGGGAGAAGCCCCACAAGCTGAAGAGCAGGAGATGGAAGTAGCCCAGGGGAAGAAAGCACTAGTTCAAGTGGTTTACCACTATTCCTAGGGCCCCTGGGCTGGGACCTGGAGTAGAGGGCAGGCCCAGGTCCCTCCCTCTCCACTACCCTTCTCTGGGTTACTAGTGGGACAGTAGATACCCTAGTTCAGGGGCAGGAAACTGTGCCCTGAACCTCCCCCCCACCCCCAAGAAGAGGAAGCGCAGGACCCATCATAATCGTACCAGCAATTTGCCACAACACACGCACTCAAATTCTTGCTTTGATTACACCTGTGCAGCCCACCCCAAATTTAGTGGGATTTTGTGCATATAACTGAAAACAGTTTGGCCCATCATCAGCAGATGATGGAAGGTTTATCAGAGTTTGCATTTTGGAAACTATCATCACAAACCTTGGTACCCAATTCTGCTCTTATTGAAACCTGTTGCAAAACTCCTGTTGACTTGAATAAGAGCAAGATTGGAAGGCACTAACTTCCTTTTGAAAATTTCCAGTGGTCAACTTAGGAAAAGAATTGACATTGGCAAGAAAATAGTGCTCTTATCAGGAATTCACCAGAATCAACATATGAAAACTATCAAGAGAAGTCTGAGAAGCTGTATTCTACCCTCTGGATGTCTGAGGGGACTAAGATACAGAAATCCACTGAGCAATTTCAGCAAGAGTGGTAAGACTATAACATTACATTGAAATCTATTTTAAGTTCACTTTCATTCAGAAAAAAAAAAGTTGGTTAAAATAAATTAAATATGTATTCTTATGCATTTCAGCCAGCAACCACTGTAAAAACAGAATTAGAGTTTGTTGGCAAAGTATCTTTTATTAATGGAGAGTTTTATATGGTGAAATCTTGGCCCTATTATAGTCAATGGGAGTTTTGCCATTGACTTAACTGGAGCTAGGATTTCACTCAGGGTTTTTAGTGTATTCACTGTACTGATAATTTTTATTATGACATGTAAATGTAGTAATTTTGTTATGTATTATGGTGGTTTCTTCACAGAAAAATTTAGATTCGTGACTACTAGAGCTGGGAGAAGAGTTTTTGTCGTGAATAATTGATCTGACAAATTTAGCTTCTCTTTCAGTTCACAAATTTTCTAGGAGCACTTCATAATTACTTTGAACATATTTGTTGTTCAATGTTATTTATAGAATGTTTTTGGCAAAAAGAATTGGGGGGTTGTTTTTTTTTTTAGATTTAGTACCAGAAGCTTCATTGTTAGAGCATTATTGGTCAGGTTCCACTGGACAGATAAAGCACAGTATATTTGTGTTTCTTGATTTGGGTGAGTATTACTCTTAGATTACTGGTGTGAAACCTCACACTGAAGTTCAAAATACACTTCCTATGTCTGCGGTTGTCTAAATTATTTGTATTACTGTAGCACATACTAGCCTCAGTCATGGGCCGGGTCTCCACTGTGCTAGATGTTGTGCAAACATAGAACGAAAAGACAGTTCCTGCCCCAAAGAGTTTACAATCTAAGGATTAGACAAAAAACAGCAAGTGAACACAGACTGATGGGAAGACACAGGGAAACAAATTGTCTAGTATTTCCTCTTTCTGTAAGCAATCTTTTCAGTCAACTTCTTCCCTAGAATATTCGTGGAAAGAGAACTCAAGAAGTGATCCCTGAAATCAAATCAGTGTGAAGACCCACTGAAATCAAAGGGGTTCCTGACAGTCACAAAGGTTTGCCCACCCAAATATGATTGCAGGATAAGGACCAAGGTTACTTCATTTAAAAAGTCTATCAAATGTTCATAGATAACAGGACCCCTCCAAGAAAATTAACTCTAGGGCTGTGCAGGAACTGGCATTTCCATTTCACAGGAAATTCTACTATTTGTTCTGAATCAAAATGAAAACAAAGAATTTTGAAATTTTCATTGAAATTCAATTTAAAAAAAATAGGTTTTGGTCAGTCAAAATGGTTCATTTTGATAAAATCAAACCTTTTTGTTTTGATTTTGTATTATATAATGAAATTTTGAAATGAAAAGTCGTTTCAGAAATGAAACACAGAAACATTTTGTTTCATAAGGTCAAAATGGCATTTCAACCTTATCAAACACTTTTCTTTAAAATGACATTTTTGTCAGAATCCACACATTCCTAATTAATGTTTCAATTTTGAAAAATTGGCATTTTCCAACTGAAAAACACACATTCCAACCGAAGATTTTTGACCAGCTCTAACTCTCCTGTGTGCTATGGAATACAGCTATTGTTGCTTTTGCAGTTATATTTAAATCTAAAAAAATGTACTTGGTTCCTTTTCAAATGATTGCTCATCTATTTGTCCAGTATATGGTGCACAATTAGAGGGGAGACTAAAAAAAACCACAACCAAAGAATCAAGAATATTATTGATAACACAATAAATCCAGATTCCACATTATTCTGTAATTACAATACACCTGGACACTTCTTGAGAAAAAGATCTGATTAATATAAAAATGCATGTATTACTCACTTCAGCTATTGATAGCATTGCTTACTTTTGCAATGTGGCGAGAGATTAAAGTAGATGACATACTCTTCAGTGAAGAATGACAAAATGAATGTTAGGTTATAATGGTATTTTCTCCCCTATGATTTAGATAAACACCTTAACTTGAGCTCTATGAAATATGCAGACCCACAGAGAAACTTACCTGAACAATTTATAGGCATCTAAGACAAACCCACTAAAGCAGAGAATTTTGCAAGTAAAATGTATCTTCTGGTTTTCAGAGGGGCTTCAGTAAGGCCTCCTATCTAGTGCATTCATTTTTGCACTCCCAAATAATGGCAGAAATATTTCATAATACTTAGAAATCACTGAAGACTTAAAACCCAAACCTGCTTCCTGAAATCAAAAGCAAAACCCTCATTGACTTCAGTCAGTGCAAAAACAAGCTGTTTGACTCCAGTGCTGAACTATTGTCTCTGTACAGACAAGGTGGGTGAAGCACCTGGCACTGGCCACTGTCGGAAGACAGGATACTGGGCTAGATGGACCTTTGGTCTGATCCAGTATGGCCGTTCTTATGTTCCTAGTATCCTTTATAGCAGTGGTTCCCAAACTTGTTCCGCTGCTTGTGCAGAGAGAGCCCCTGGTGGGCCGGGCCAGTTTGTTTACCCGCCACGTCTGCAGGTTTGGCCAATCGCGGCCGGCGCTGCTTCCAGCAGCTCCCATTGGCCTGGAGCAGCGAACCATGGCCACTGGGAGCAGCAATCGGCTGAACCTGCGGACACGGCCGGTAAACAAACCGGCCCGGCCCGCCAGGGGCTTTCCCCGCACAAGCAGCGGAACAAGTTTGGGAACCACTGCTTTATAGGACCAACTTCTGTTGGTGAAAGAGACAAGCTTTTGATTCACATGGAGTACCTTTCCCAGACCTGAAGATGAGCTCTAAGTGTCACAGCTAAATACAAGGTTGGACAGATTGTTTAGCATAAGTAGTTTTCACCTTATACGGTCCCTTAGAATATGTGAAGTGGCTCATTAACATTCCAGTAGTCGTAGGGGAAAAAAGGGAGATTAGTGGGTAACAGATTGTTGTAATAACCCATAAATCCAGTGTCTCTGTTCAGTCCATGATTTTTATTGTCTAGTGTTTAGTTATGAATTTAAACTCCCAGGCTTATCTTTTGAAAGTGTTGTGCAGGTTTCTTTCGTGGATGAGGACTGATACATCAAATATAGAGTGAATGCTTTATGAAGACTGTTCACTCACACATGATAGGGTGTGTTTATCTTTTATCATTTTCCTGTGTGAGTTCATTTGAAAGTGTAGTGATTGTCTAGTTTCACCCACGTAGTTGTTCTTGGGTAAGGCTAGGATTGTGTCAGGGATATTTTTAGTAAAAATTAGTCAGATCACGGGCAATAAACAAAAATTCACAGAAACCCATGACCTGTCTGATTTTTTTTTTTAAACTAAAAATATCCCTGACACAATGGGAAGGGAGGAGGATCCAGCACCCAAAGCAGCTGTGGGCTCTGGGTCCCCTCACCCCGTCCAGTGGGTGGAGCTCTGGCGGGGCCCCACTGCCTGTGGAAAGTGGGAGCTCTGGGGTCCCCTCGCCATCTGCGGTGGCTGGAGCTGTGGGGCCCACCACCAGCAGCAGCTGAGAGCTGCATGGCCTGACAGCTGCACCCCTGGAGCAGGAAATATCATGAAGGGCTCTGGAGTGACCTCCATGACATAATCATAGGCTTATTCTTGGGGTATTTAATGCACTGGATGAAGTACACCACATGCTATGATAGGCATGTGTAGGACCTATGGATCTTGAAAAGTGGGTTGTGCTTATCATTGAAGGAATGGAGATATGTTTGTAGGTTTTGCATCTGTCCTGGCAAGATCTGGTACTGGTTTGAGTTGGTGTGTCCTGGTCTGTGGGGAGCTTGGAGAGGTTGGGGGTTGTTTGAAGGCCAGAAGAGGGGGTTCAGGAAAGATTTTTCAGGATGGGGTTCACATCCAGGATGGGTTGTAGTTTGATACCCTGTATAGGTTCCAGTGAGGGGTGATAGGTGACAACGAGTGGTGTATGGTTGAAGAGATTATTTCAGCAATTTACACTTAATTGTAAGCACAATAGCTATTCCTGAATAATTCCATGTGTGGACATTCTTCTTCTTCTGGAATAAGAGAGGCTCCTTCCTGTCTAGCTTAATCCACTTTGAAATCCCCATGGAGATCAATGGAAAGCTTACACAAAGACTGAGAATGGAATATTGAGGAAGTGGTGTGTTTAGTTACACACACACACACACACACACACACACACACACACACACACACACACACACACAGACAAACATTTCCTTGGTTTGATGAGATTGTCTCAGGCCTCCCACATTTTTTTTATATCTTATTTGAATTTTCTTTTTTAAAAAAAACCCATTTATTGTGCAGTATCATGCTTTTCTGGAACTGCTTTATGTTCTGCAAATGATTTAATTGCAAAAGTCACCTGATTAAATGATTAAACATAAGACCCCATTAGAACATGCAGTACTAATAGAGTATGTACATTTTTATGTATCACATATTTTTAGTAATTTCTTTATTTGATGTAATTGCCCTAAAGTCCAGTCCTGCCATGGGCTTTGAACCCAAAAATGATTTAAAGGAGTGGGCTGCCTTCCACTGGCGTGACCCAGGACTGTACTTCTCAGCTGGTAGTAATCCTACCTGGAGTGCGGTGATAGCAGTGTAAGGCAGCAGCAATCCCTGTCCCATTGTGGTGGGGCTGGGTCCAGTCAATGCTCCACCAAAAATAAGCAGTGCTGGCTGAGGATGAGTGGAGCATAACCAAGTTGCCCAGAAGATGGGTTGATTAAGCACATACTTCGGCAATCTCTGGTGGTAGGGCTTTGATGGAGCACTGACCGTGCTTTAAAGACTACTTCCTTCTTGGGGTCTTGCATAACCTCTCCTCCTCTGTGGCTTAAGGACTCCTCCTCACCCCTGCCCCGTCTTTCAGGACAGTACAATTTTTACCTCCCTTTGTTACCAGGGGTGAATGAAGCTCATCGGATTGAGTGGGTGCTTTGGGTGCACTGCACATGGCAGAATTAGATCCCTAATATATTTTCCATAAATCCATTACAATTTCATTAAACTATCTCAATCCTTTATTAAAATGTTTTAAGTGTGCAATGTAAAAATTCATAGTTTACCATTTCCATTTCTGCTATAATCATTATCATTATTTTATTCATTTAATTATTATTAATCATTATTTTAGGAGCAAACAAAAACCAGACAGCAAGCACTTGGATAACTTTCAAAATAGAATTTTCTGATAGAAATTATTATAGAAGAGCAAATGTGCTCACTGCTATTGAAAGGGGTCAAAGAAAATAAGTTCAGGTACAATAAAACCCAGTTAATCGAATGTGCTCCGTTTGCATCTGTCCACAACCAATGACTCTGAACACACAGTCAGATCTGGTAATGTGGAGTACAACTAAAATCCTCACTAGCAGATGCAAGGGCAAGACTGGTTTCAGAGTAGCAGCCGTGTTAGTCTGTATTCGCAAAAAGAAAAGGAGTACTTGTGGCACCTTAGCGACTCACTTACAGCTCACTTCATCGGATGCAGTGACCTGTAGCTCACGAAAGCTTATGCTCTAATAAATTTGTTAGTCTCTAAGGTGCCACAAGTACTCCTTTTCTTTTTAAGGGCAAGACTGAATCCTAAATTTTATAATGAACTGAATCCTGCAGCTTTTATGCAAGCAAAACTTCCTTTGAAAGCAATGGGAGTTATCACTGATAAAACATCATTCTTTGCAAAAGGCTGTGTTGCATAAGGCACACAAAGTACAGCAGGAGAGGTGCATGTAGGTTTTAATTGAAAGCAAGCTCAATTAATGAAAGAAAAGTCCCAGAGATTCTGGTCTATAACAGAAGTTGCTGAGGGGGGAAAAAAAATCCACACTTTACCAGCAAATTTATTCTGATCTCTGCACATTCCCAGATATAAAATTCCTCTCAAAGAATGTATTTTCATTTCTTTTTTTTTTGTCACCCACCCCGCTCTTTATTCACCAGTTTTTATTCTTTATCTGAAATAACTGTTTATATCATACGGTAGTTTATCATTCAGAACACCTGTGTGGGAACTGCAGGTGATAGTGAGGACATAGTCACTGTGTCTCAGTTTTTCTATTAGCAAGGTGTGAGCAAATGTAGGAGTTATTATCTGTCACATATTTAAGTAAGATAAGGGAATTATAAAATGGGGTGTGCTCTACCTATAGTCAATATGTAAAATCCCACCTGAAGAGATAAGCACTTGGAAACTGTAAATTAAATGTAAAAACAATGTCTTGAAACATTTGGTCATGGTTTCTATCTGGCCCTGGGTCACTTGAGTTGTGCTGAGAAAGAGCTGCTTTTGTAAAACCTGTTCCCTCACGTATGCCCTATTTGTGGATTACGTGTAGCCACTTTCTCTCCTTGTTGTGCTGAACTGACACTTGCAAGGATGCTTTGGTGGACAATCAGCAGAATATAAAGCAATGGAGGTGATTAATAAGGGAGGCTTTAATTAAAGAAATATTTTTTTTCAGATGCACCCAGCAGGCTTTTCCCATTGCAGACACTGCACTATAGGTACTGAATGAATAAAAGGGAATCATCCCTATAATGGCACTTCAGCTAAAATAGAAAGGGGAGTTGCCATTTAAAAATGGCCCCAGCTTGGAAAACACCTGTTGGTGAACATAACAATGCAATTAAAAGGAAGGATCGTCTTGGTTATGGCATTGAACTGGGGTTCAAGAGCTGTGATATCAATTCCTGTCTTTGCCACCATCTCTCCGTATGTTTTGCACAAGTTGCTTAAGCTCTGTGTCTCAATTTCCCAGTGGTAAGATACTGAGAGTACTCCTTTTGTCTCTCCACCCCTTGTCTGTCTTGTTGGTTTAGATTGGAAGCTCTTTGCAGCAGGAACGGTCTCTTGTTATGTGTATGTGCCTAGTGCAATTCAGGATAAATTTGACAATTTATTTCTCTTGAACTATCTGTGCGCCTAAGGCCTATGTTCTTTACATACACCATGTACTGGGTGTCCATTTTCAAACCATTTCGTATTTAATTCCATATTTAGGCATGAAAAAAGTGGCCTGATTTTCAGAGGTGTGGGGCACCCGTAACTTCCCACTGACATTTGAAAATTTTGTGTGTGTGTGTTACCCTTTCAGCAGTTCAAAATGAGATCATGTTCTGTTGCAGATTGTAAAGGTTTTAGTGGTTGCATACGGCAGAGGAACCTGCTTCAACGAACACTGGTGGACTGTTGTCCCTTTAGCCTGAGTGGTTAGCTAATACTCAGGGCCTTGGAAAGTTGTTTCAAGTATATTCTCGTTGTAATAATGTTTATTTACAAAGAACATGCCCAGTGTCGTGTTTCCCTGAACACGGTAGAAACTAACAGCAGCAGGCAGTTTCCTTGCTCCAAAATCCTTACGGCTGCCATTCGAGTCAGGTCTGTGCCCAAGAAGCATTTTTTCTCTGCTTCCTCTCAGGGTCACGCTCCCACCGCTCAGGCTGCAAACCAATATCCACACACTCCCCCCCGGCACTCGCATCGAGAGACACCCCTCTGACTCTGCCTGAGTCGTTGGATTCACTTTCTCAGCAGCTGGGTCAAACAAATCTCTGTTCAGGTAAACCACTCGAAAAGGAGTCATCAATGGGAAGCTCATCAGGACAATCTCATCACAGTTGCCTCCAGCACCGGATAATATAGCTTCAGTTTCCCTTTCTTTAGGCTGAATTATTTAGAACTTTTGTTATCTTTTCTTGAGCATATGTATTCGTTTCTTATTTCCATGTTAACTCTCCTCCCCGGTCAGTACAAGTTTTGTGGTAGTTCAAACCGGTTTCTTCTAGCTTTGTGGCTACTTTATCTTTTATTTTCCTCATGAACATGATTCCTCTGCATCTTTGTCTTACAGGTGCACAGTTCTGCTTACACTTACGCTGTTAAATGGTATCAGAACAGACACGTAAAGTTCACAGGAGGCTTCTATCAGACCTAAATATGGCTTCACTCTCAACAGGGGTTAGCTTTGCTCCGGGCTGGCCATGTGCTTAGTGCCTTTGGCAGTAGCTTCCATTGTCTGCAGTAGTTTCACTACATAAAGGGGCTTAATTGCTCCTTCTTTGAGCTGGAAAGAAAGTGCTTGGGATGCCCATTGGCTTTAACAAGGTCTGTAAATGTCTTTGGATCCAAGACTCCCATGATGGCAGCCACTGAAATAACTTTGGTTAAAACAACAGAAGAGAAAGAATAGGCCAGATCACCAGTGTGTCCCAGTTGTATTGCATCACTCTGGCAATGCAAATCTGAGGTAACTATCATGTGAGCGTGGGTTTATGGCTGGGTTGCTGTAGCAGCACAAAGCAGCCAGAGCATACTGGCAATTCTGGCCCACTGTGTGTGAGGAAATTGCAGAATGACTGGCTCATAACTGAAGAAACTGGGGCAAAATGTAACACTGTTGCAACTCATTTCACTTCAAAGAGTCTGTATTTTAGACTTTTAAATTAACTGTACACTTTATGCAGTGGCACTGCAAAGGCTACACTCTCTTGCTTACTATTATATTGGTCACTGGCATTTTATGAAGCAAAAAACCATGGAAAATGAAATCCAAATGGCACCAAAGTACATGTAGATAAAGAGGCATTATAACGTGACAGACCATAGTTTGAGTAAACATTAAAGCCCTGAACTTCTAAATATGACATCCCTGGTGATGGAGAATACATGGATTGAACCTGGGAACCTCCACAGCTGAGCTAAAGGGCTAAGCTCTGCAACACACTCACATCCTTTGTGGATGGGATACAGAGGGAGATGCACAACACACATTTAGTGGGGGATATGCACGTACATAGGAAGCTTATCCTGAGCGTTTGAGGGCCACAGCAGTTTGAATCCTGTTTGAGTTCCTGCTTATGTGATGGCAGCTTTCTAGGCCAACACCAAGGATTGAACCTAGAATTTAAATCATGAGCTATTATAGCTTGCATTAAAGAAGCATACGGCAGCTGTAAGAGATTCATATCTTCTATGGATTGGGCACAAAGAGGGACACATAAGACAGTGGACTACACAAACACATATATACTTGGTCTAGCTGAATTGACTTAAAATGAAGGCTCTAGGTCCTTGGTTAATAATATTTTACTTCAGTGTGGCTATTCACATACTTAAGGTTAGCAGATGCATAAATGTTTGCAGAATCAGGACCTGAATTTGTATTTAGAGAGAAAGTATAGAAATGGGGTGGCAGATTCTACTTAAATTTATCTGAGACTACTGTCCCTACAAACTGTAGCTTGTGAATTGTATCCAGCTACTGGTTGCTTTAATAACCCTATGTGGCCTGGGGTGGAAGTTTTCCATGATAAACCTCAGCTTCACTGAATTTACTAGCTTTTGCCCAACTGCTACATTGAGGTCAGTGGAGTTAGTCTGGTGTAAAATGAAAGAAGACTCTGGCCCTATGTACAGTAAATTACACAGAATTTATGACAACAGAACTTGTGGCAGCTAAGTGGATACCTCATTTATCCTAAATATAAATCAAAATCACATGCAAGCTATTATTAACAAAACAGCTGGCTCCTTAGGTTATTTTAAGCCTAGACTTCACCAAGTGCAAATACAATAAATAATAATTTTAGAGCGAGAACTAGATATGCTACTCCAAACTCTGTTTTTATATTTTTTATAGAAATGCCAAGACTATTTGATCAGCATGGGAGAGCAATTTGTTGACTCTCGAACGTAGCTCTCTCTGATTACTGCTTACATAGCACTTTGGGAAGGTTGGCCAAATACCTTCAAGTCAAGTACCTTGTTATTATGAACATGAGTGCCAATAACAAAGAAAAAATAGTCCACGTGTCACTTAATAATAAATCATGGAGCCAAATAAATGTTTTTTCTAACAAATGCTGTATTTACATTTCATCATGTGACACAGCTTTGTTTATGTTCAGAGATGTGATAACACCTAAAAGAGAATATTTCCCTTTCAGTGCAGCATTGTGGCATCAATCATCTAAATGTGACTATATATTATGGGATCTGTTTGCAATCAGGCTAGCTAAGCAACAAGGGAGATTTAACAAAGTAACTTTTAGTGTAAGTTATCAAGATAAAAAGGTAAATTTTGTTGGCCATATTCTGCAGTCATGAACTACCTACTCCCTTCACATCAGCCTTTGGCATAATTAATCATGTAGAATAAAGATTCATCATCTGTAACCACTACACAGATGAGGCCATGGTAAAGTTATGTAAACAGAACGTGCATCCAATCTTATGAGTCCCTAATAAAAGCTGGTATAATTTTCCACAATATTAGTTTAGATTTTGTGTCAAATACAGCCTGCTGTAATTGGTTGGAAATTCATTGATATCTCTAGGGCTATATATTTGCCTCCTTTATAATTACTTTTTAGTAGCCATGTTTTCCCATGGAAATTCTTTCTGTAGTTTCAGATGTAGGACGCTTTTGTGTCCTAAACTATCTGCAGCATTGCTGTGAAACTGATAGTGCTGATAGTTGCCACATTCCTATCCCAGACGTGGCAACCTATTAGTGATGGATAAAGTAATTGATATAGTTTGTATATAGAGAGCTTAGAAGAGTGAAAGGAGTTAAATACCTAGGATTGGTGGCTGCTGACAATGGGGCTCTCTTGAGTGATGCCTGGCATTGTTCCAAAGTTGATCCTAGGTCTTTGTGACAAAAAAGATGCCAATAAAGATAGAGCATATAAAACTGCAATTCAACCCATTCTAATGCATGGAGCAGAGACTAGGCCCTCCCCTAGAAAAGAAATCAGTGTGCTCTCTACCATGGAAATGAAGATGTTGAGATTGTCAAGTGGTTGGACGCTGTGTGATAGGAAATTAAATGAGATTGTATGGGACCTACTGCAGATTTTTCCACTTGAGGGAGGCTAGCCTACATTGATATGGTCATATCCAGTGGAAACCTGTTTGTAGAATAGCTTTTTCAATGATTGTGGATGGAAGATTACCAAAGGGGAGACTAAAGACTTGGCACATGGATAGTATATCAGAGGACCTCAGAAAGACCAATCTGCATAACACTCTCATGTATAATCATGAGTTTTGGAAGAAGGCTATTAAAGTCACTGACACTGAATAGGGAAGTAGCAAGAAAGAAGAAGAGCTTATGAAATATTTTGGGATGATTCTTTAGGACGAAAGGTGCTATATTAAATGTTACAATTGTCAAACTACATATAATTATGTCTTTTTGGTAGTAAAATAAATGTTGTGTTTCCTTACTCATTTTATTAGTTTACAACATAATCCCCAGATCTCCTTTCGATATCATTTTAAATATTACATTTTCTTTTGAATTATGAAAATTGTCCAAATTTTTTTTATTTGTGCTTGAAATCTATCATGAACTCACTTTGTCTTGCAAACACACCAAGATATACATGTGAGCTTCAGTATAGGTAGGCAATATATAAGCATGATATTTATGGTGATAATGTACACCTTGCACTTGGAAGACTCTGGGCCCTTGAATGGGGCTCTAAGTGAAGAAACTTCTTGATAGTATAAGATTGTCATTGGATGCCAGTAGGCCATTGGTAGGGTTAACTGCACAGACACCTTCCAAGTTCAGAATACAGCTGAGTACTATAGTTATTGGATACAGATTTTGTTGTTGTTATTACAGTGACACATGTAAAACTAAGCAGAGTAGCTAAAGTTTAGCTAAAACTAAAACTTAACCGACATAGAAAACACACAGAGGATGCCTTCTTTCACTCTTCTGTTTTACTTTAGCAATTGAATCCTTAGAAAGTAATAATAAGGCAGGTACAGCAATCTAAGACATTGTCTCAGAGACACAACCAAAAGAATGCTAGCTAGAGCTTGGACTCCAAGGCATCACTGAAGCCGTAGAAGAGAAGCAAGAGTCATTATGGCTTATGGATAGTCTTTTATTTCTAGTAGTTCACCTGTGAACTGTGGGGTTTTAGAGTAGCAGCCGTGTTAGTCTGTATTCGCAAAAAGAAAAGGAGTACTTGTGGCACCTTAGAGACTAACAAATTTATTAGAGCATAAGCTTTCGTGAGCTACAGCTCACTTCATCGGATGCATTACGATAGCAGAGGTGGGTCTTGAGGATGGATTTGAAGAAGAAAGCTCACGAAAGCTTATGCTCTAATAAATTTGTTAGTCTCTAAGGTGCCACAAGTACTCCTTTTCTTTTTGTGGGGTTTTAGGTAGTGATGAGCTGCCAAAATCTTAACAACCGGTTCCCCCCTCACCCCATGAGGGGATCGTGGCCCACCCTCGCCCCCCTGGGACTCCTGCCCCATCCAACATCCTGCATTCCTTGATGCCCCCTTCCGGATCCCTGCCCAATCCGCCCCCCCGACTGCCCCCAGAACTGGGCAGGAGCATATCATGGGCCACCGTAATGGGTGCCCACCCCAACCCTAAGAGCCAGAGGGACCTGCTGGGGGTGAGGTGGGGAGTCCTGGAGGTGCTTACCTGGGGCAGCTCCCAGGAAGCATCCGGCAGGTCCCTATGGCTCCTGGGGATGGGGTAGCATAGCAAAGGGTGAGCAGGGGGAGTGGCTAGTCCCCCCACTGATCACATCAAAAGTGGTACCTTAGGCGCCGACTCAGTGGGTGCTCCAGGGCTGGAGCACCCACAGGGAAAATTTGGTGGGTGCAGAGCACCCACTGGCAGCTCCCCGCCCGGCCCCAGCTCACCTCCATCCCGCTCCGCCTCCTCCCCTGAATGCGCTGCCCCACTCTGCTTCTCCGCCCCCTCCCCCGGCTTCCCATGAATCAGCTGTTCGCGCGGGAAGCCAGGGAGGGCTGAGAAGCAGGCGGTGGCTTCGCGCTCAGGCCCAGGGAGGCAGAGGTGAGCTGGGACGGGGAGCAGTTCCCCTGTGTGCCCCCCAGGTTATCTGCTGCGGCACAGGCGGCCCTCCTTGTGCCCCCCCACCCCAGATCACCTCTGCCTCCCTGGGCCTGAGCGGGAAGCCACCACTTGCGTCTCAGCCCTCCCTGGTTTCCCGCGCAAACAGCTGATGCGCGGGAAGCTGCGGGGGGAGAAGCAGAGCGGGGCAGTGTGTTCAGGGGAGGAGGTGGAGCGGAGATGAGGTGAGCTGGGGCCGCGCGCAGGGTGGGGAGCCGCCGGTGGGTGCTCTGCACCCATCAAATTTTCCCCATGGGTGCTCCAGCCCCGGAGCACCCACTGAGTTGGCACCTAAGGTGCCACTTTTGGCCAGTTGTTAAATTTGGAAGCCCTTTTAGAACTGGTTGTCCCTCACAGGACAACCGGTTCTAAAAGGGCTTCTAAATTTAACAACCGGTTCTAGCGAACTGGTGCGAACCGGCTCCAGCTCACCACTGGGTTTAGGGGCTATACCAGCTACAACTTCTGGGTAAGCGGCATACTTCATCCCTTCCAATAATATAATTCAGTAAAGACTTGACAAGTGTGTGGGAAGGCACAATCTGGGCCATAATTAGACCTTGTATAGCATAGCCAGATATAACTGTATCAGGTCTTAGCTAAGTCCTGGCATAGTCTAGGAACTATGATGTGATTGGAATAACAGAGACTTGGTGGGGGAACTCACATGACTGGAGCACTGGCATGGATGGGTATAAATTGTTCAGGAAGGACAAGTGGGAAAGAAAAGGTGAAGGAGTTGCACTGTATGTAAGAAAGCAGTATGATTGCTTAGAGCTCCAGTATGAAACTGGAGAAAAGTCTGTTGAGAGTCTTTGGGTTAAGTTTAGAGGCGAGAGCAACAAGGGTGATGTCATGGTGGGCATTTGCTCTAGACCACCAGACAAGGAAGATGAGATAGACGAGGCTATCTTCGGACAACTAACAGAAGTTTCCAGATCACAGGCCCTGGTTCTCATGGGGGACTACAGTCACCCTGACATCTGCTGGGAGAGCAATACAGCAGTGCACAGACAACCCAGGAAGTTTTTGAAGAGTGTTGGGGATAATGTCCTGGTGCCATGCTCCTCTTGACCTGCTGCTCACAAACAGGGAAGAATTGGTAGGGGAAGTAGACGTGGGTGGTAACCTGGGCAGCAGTGACCATGAGATGGTGGAGTTCAGGATCCTGACAAAATGTAGAAAGGAGAGCAGCAGAATATGGATCCTGGACTTCAGAAAAGCAGACTGAGTACTTCAGGGAACTGATGGGCAGGATCCCCTGGGAGGCTAATATGAGGGAGAAAGGAGTCCAGAAGAGCTGGCTGTATTTTAAAGAAGCCTTACTGAGTGCATAGGAACAAACCACCCCATGTGCAGAAAGAATAGCAAATATGGCAGGTGACCAGCTTGGCTTAACAGAGAAATCTTCAGTGAGCTTAAACACAAAAAGGAAGCTTACAAGAAGTGGAAACTTGGACAGATGACAAGGGAGGAGTATAAAAATATTGCTTGTGCATGCCAGGGTGTAATCAGGAAGGCCAAAGCACAATTGAGTTGCAGCTAGCAAGGGATGTGAAGGGTAACGAGGGGTTTCTACAGGTATGTTAGCAACAAGAAGAAGGTCAGGGAAAGTGTGGGTCCCGTACTGAATGGGGGAGACAACCTAGTGACCAATGATGTGGAAAAAGCTGAAATACTCAATGCTTTTTTTTTTTTGGCCTTTGTCTTCACAGACAAGGTCAGCTTCCAGACTGCTGCACTGAGCAGCACAGAATGGAGAGGAGGTGAGCAGCCCTCAGTGGTGAAAGAACAAGTTAAGGAGTATTTAGAAAGTCTGGACAAGCAGAAGTCCATGGGTTGAGATCTAATGCATCCGAGAGTGCTGAAGGAGTTGGCTGATGTGATTGCAGCGCCATTGGCTATTATCTTTGAAAACTTGTGGTGACTGGGGGAGGTCCCGGACAATTGGAAAAAGGAAAATATAGTGCCCATCTTTAAAAAAGGGAAGGAGAATCTGGGGAACTACAGACTGGTCAGCCTCACCTCAGTCCCTGGAAAAATCATGGAACAGGTCCTCAAGGAATCCATTTTGAAGCACTTGGAGGAGAGGAAGGTGATCAGGAACAGTCAACATGGATTCACCAAGGGCAAGTCATGCCTGACCAACCTGATTGCCTCTTATGATGAGATAACTGGCTCTGTGGGTATGGGGAAAGTGGTGGACATGATTTATCTTAACTTTAGCAAGGCTTTTGATATGGTCTCCCACAGTATTCTTGCCAGCAAGTTTAAAAAGTATGGATTGGATGAATGGACTATAAGGTGGATAGAAAGCTGGCTAGATCATCAGGCTCAATGGGTAGTGATCAATGGCTCGATGTCTAGCTGGCAACTGGTATCAAGCAGAGTGCCCCAGGGGTCAGTCCTGGGGCTGGTTTTGTTCAACATCTTCATTAATGATCTTGATGATGAGATGGATTGCACCCTCAGCAAGTTTGCAGATGACACTAAGCTGTGGGAGAGGCAAATATGCGGGAGGGTAGGGATAGGGTCCAGAGTGACCTAGATAAATTGGAGGATTGGGCCAAAAGAAATCTGATGAGGTTCAACAAGGACACATGCAGAGTCCTGCACTTAGAACAGAAGAATCCCATGCACTGCTACAGGCTGGGAACCAACTGCTAAGCAGCAATTCTGCAGAAAAGGACCTGGGGATTACAGTGGACGAGAAGCTGGATATGAGTCAGCAGTGTGCCCTTGTTGCCAAGAAGGCTAATGGCATATTGGGCTGCATTAGTAGGAGCATTGCCAGCAGATTGAGGGAAGTGATTATTCCCCTCTATTCGGCACTGGTGAGGCCACATCTGGAGTATTGCATCCAGTTTTGGGCCCCCCACTATAGAAAGGATGTGGACAAATTGGAAAGAGTCCAGCAGAAGGCCATGAAAATGATTAGGGGGCGGGGGCACATGGCTTACGAGGAGAGGCTGAGGGAACTGGGCTTATCTAGTCTGCAGAAGAGAAGAGGAGGGGGGATTTGATAGCAGCCTTCAACTACCTGAAAGGGGGTTTCAAAGGGGATGGAGATAGGCTGTTCTCAGCGGTGACAAATTACAGAACAAGAAGCAATGATCTCCTCAAGTTGCAGTGGGGGAGGTCTAGGTTGAATATTAGGAAAAACTATTTCACTAGGAGGGTGGTGAAGCACTAGAATGGTTACCTACGGAGGTGGTGGAATCTCCATCCTTAAAGGTTTTTAAGGCCCGGCTTGACAAAGCCCTGGCTGGGATGATTTAGTTGGAGTTGGTCCTGCTTTGAGCAGGGAGTTGGACTAGATGACCTCCAGACGTCTCTTCCAACCCTAATCTTCTATGAGTCTATGATTCTTCTATAGTTCTAACACGAACTGTGTGTAAACTAGTAATTGACCTAATCTCTAAGTTTGGATCCTTCTTTCCCAGGGTTCAGTGTCTCCACATTCAGGCCCATACCTCACAGTTCCCTGCAAAGGTGCCAACATGGTTTCAAATCCCTCTGTTGTTGGTAACCCGCTGTTTACAACATGTTTTATTTTTAATGAAGAGAAAATCTGAAAAGATATTGCCCAGGAGCATCCAAACTTAGTCAGTTTCTTTTCTTTTATGTCTTTTAACTTGATTAATTTCTGAAGTTAATTTATTTGTCAAATATTGTTAGACTGGTAGCACTAGGAGGCGAAATCATATCCACACTAGAGTGGGATGAGAAATAGTTTTCCCATCTTGTGAGAAGTTTCAAGATTTCAAAATGTTTCCCTGCATTGGAATGAACCCAAGACATTTTGGAATTGTTTGTGAAAAGCCAGAGAGAAAGAGAGAAGGTGGGGAGTGGGGGCGGGAGAAGTCCTGGAATAGGCCAACCTTTTCAGGGGCTATCCAGTCAGTCACTCTCTGGTCCAATGAATACTTATGTCACCCTCCATCCTGGACCTGTGGAAAGTTTCAGTTACACTGCAACATCCATGTGAAAAGTTTTGGTTTTGATAAACTGGCATTTTTCAGCCAAAAAAAATTAAACAATTCTCAACCAGGGAATTTAATTCACAGGACAGGTAGTTTCACATTAACCACACGACATCTCCAATGTGCCTCAAAAGAGGGAGGAGAGTTAATTCTCCATGCCTATTCAGCACTTCTTCCCTCTGCTGAGAGTACTAATCAGGGCCAACACTGGGGGTGGTTTAGTGATATGCACAGTCCGTAGGGATGAGGCTGAAAACATAATGCAAGCTCATAAGCATCCAGTCCCCAGAATGCATGAAGCAAAAGACTAATGTATGAACTCATTACATTCTATCAAGCCCATTTTTTAAATTTAATCACTGCTGTACCAAGATTTTCAATGCCAAGTTTCTGCCTGGAGCTAACTTTACAATGGAATTATAACAACCTGAACTGCGCTGGGATTTATAATGAGAGCAACGACACAATTTTAAGTACAGTATGGCTGTAATAAACGGCATTCTACAAACAATGAATGCCTTTATCAAAAGATGTATACAGACTACAGCGCCAAAGAGAATTGTATTTGGAAGAATTTATCAAGAAGATCTGATGGAATTTCTTAACATAAATCTCTTTTTACAAGTGCTTATCAAACCTGCCTGATGGCAACCTGTTAATCCTCACTCACATAGCTTGTCAGTGCACTCAGCTGTGTCCTCAGAACTGCTTTCTGAGGTGATTAAGAGATTGTGGAGCAAATACTCTGTTGCGTAACTCCACTGAAATTACTGGAATTATACCTGCAGGGGATTTGGCCGCCTTGCCTTCATACACAATGCCTCAGAGAGAGAGAGAGAGAGAGGATGGCTTGCAGTTAAAGTAGTGGACTTGGACTCAGGGCAGCAGGATTCACTTTCACACAATTTCTGACCTTTGGCAAATCACTTAGGATTTGTCTACACTGCAATTAGATATCCAGAGCTGGCCTGTGACAGCTGACTCAGGTTCACGGGGCTTGGGCTGAGGGGGCATTTAGTTGTGATATAGAAGTTCAAGTGCAGGCTGGAGTCCAAACATGTACACTGAATTAAAAAGCCCCTTAGCCAAACCCCTTAGCCCGTGTCAGCTGGCATGGGCCAGCCACCCGTGTAGATATGCCCTTAATCTTTCTGGGACCCACTTTCCCATTTGTAAAACAATATAATGTGTTAAGTAATGTTGGGATGATAATCCTGTGTCCTCAGCCTTTGTCAGGGTTAACTGTAAGATCTCAGGTGTGGGAACCGTCTTTTACTATGTATTTGTACAACACAGTGGGGCCCTGATCTCAGTTGAAGCCTACAGATGCTACAGCAATGCAAATAATTGGCATGTTTTGCCTAATACAGCAACAAACTGGACATGTTAAACTATTCAAATGCTCTGTCTTTAATGTTCATATTCTACACAATTTCAGGGCTAAATGTCATGATACTTTACTGCTTTTGCTTATCTCACCAATTTCATGCACAGTTTAATCTGTAGCATTTAATCAACCAAACAATTTAACTTTAATTTCAGAAAAAAATAAACAGTTTTTGTCCGTGTCCTTTAACAACAGCAAAAATTCCTGAGACATGCAATGCGGAGGGTTCGATCTCCAGCTCTGCTACTCAATCTGTGAGAAAATGTGTCCTCCTGGTAGTGCCATGTTAGAGAGGAGGGCTGAGTGTTTCCTGTCAAGTGGAGCTATCATCAAGTTTCAGTCCAAATAAAGCTGAAACAGGCTGCAGATTGGGGGACTTCTCTGTACATTTGTTTTTCTAGTACTATAGTTGCCAATCAAAGGGACAAGCAAGTCACTACTTAATCCAATGCAGACTAAACACCAAAAGGACTGGTTATGGGAATTTGCTTACAAAGGGATTTCCTGTTCAGTTTGGAGGTCAGCTCCAGAAAAAAATAAGATAGTTAAAGGATTTACCCACTGGCTCAATGTGTAAGTGTGGAAGTGACAATTCCATTCTAATATCTAAAAATAATGAGCAGGATCCTATATAATACCCAGAGAGAGATTATTTTATTCTGTTACTGTTCTGCTCTAGGAGTGCTTAGTTTGGAATTCAATAAATACTATACACGATCAACACAAATTAGTTACCTTAATTTTCAGGCTTCATTGATGGCTCATTCACGCTTAGGTTTTTTTGAAAGAAAGGTTCTAATATGGTATTGCTTTGTAATCATGTTGGTAAAAATGTTTACAAGGTGATGAGCCAAACTCTTTTTACATAAGACTTGGTACAACCCCATCAAATTAGCCTGGATACCATGAAAGTAAGGG
The DNA here is from genome assembly GCF_009764565.3 of Dermochelys coriacea. NCBI lineage: Eukaryota > Metazoa > Chordata > Testudines > Dermochelyidae > Dermochelys > Dermochelys coriacea. The sequence continues at coordinate 121,940,077 of NC_050069.1, read as the reverse complement.
AGTAGTAACTTGACTGAGAGACTGGTGCTATCTAATCATCAGGCATAGTTTTGGGGATTAGCTAGAACATATAATTGTTTCAAATGATGCATTCATACACTAACAAGTGGGTAAAAATGAGCAGATTATGTCACTTGCCATGCCTCAGAGAACTCCAGGATATAATGTATACACTCAGGCTGCCATATTATGAGAGATGGCTACAGTGAAATACAGGTCAGGAGTCATAAAAGTAGGAGACTTTTAAGCAGTAGTGATCAGCTCAGTAACAATCACTGCATGGGAATGTTTTGTATGAGTCAATAATAGTTTACTGTTCTATTATGCTACACGGAAATACAGTCGGAGTTCACTTTTCCACAATGAATACCAAACTAACACCCTCTTCCTTCCTGCTTCAGAATAAAAGTCCTATAAGAATAACTTGCCAAGTCTGAGCTGATTATGACAGCAATCTGTTTTGGTTTGAAATCTCCTCCTATTTAATCAGAAGCTATTTACATGTACGGTAAGAGCTGTTGCAATGAGAGTAGAAAATGCTTATGGATGGTAAATTTAACGATTGGCATAATTGTTTTGTTTATACCCTTCTTGGAAATATTCATGTACTCTTAATTTCCGGGAGGAAGGGAGTAGAGAAGAGCTTGTATATTGCACACATTCTTCTCTATTGCACACCTTAGGTGCTAAGAACATCAAGGATAAAAGCAAAGTATAAAGTGCTGAGCAAAGAGAGCAACACTCCCACTAATACAGAACTGGTAGTTACCATGTGCTCTATGTAGCCACAAAGTGACTCCTGCCTAGGGACTAAAATGGAGAAAAAAAGAGTTATTTTTCATTAGCTCCTCATGTGTGCTCATTCACATCCACACATCATCCCCTTTTACTCTGTATTTGTGCAAATAAGACAGTGAGTAAGCAGGGGGTTGTGATTTACTACTGATTAGTCTGAAGGACTATACCTGCTTCTTAATTTTAAACCTAGCCTACAATCAAATTTGCAGGGATATAACAAAATCTGAATTCCTAATGCTCTGTCAAACATAGCTTAGGTACGAACAAAGCTTCACCATCCCTGTCTATCCTGAGCTGCTTTTTGCATGTCCCATAGCTTTTCCCTCTCTAAGGACTGTTCAGAGGGATTCTTTCACTTGGCCCCTTTTGCATGTTCCTGTAACCCATCCAATGTCACATCTGTGATGGCTGACGCTCTGGCTTCTTTCTTAACATATGTCCCAGATATTCTCATATTTTTTGAATAACTTTGGAAATAAGGATTTGCTGAATTTACTGATCATAGATCATAGAATCATAGGGACCTCAAGAGGTCAACTAGTCCAGTCCCCTGCATTCATGGCATGTCTAATTATCTAGACCATTCCTGACAGGTGTTTGCCTAACCTGCTCTTAAAAATCTCCAATGATGGAGATTCCACAACCTTCCTAAGCAATTTATCCCAATATTTAACCACCTTGACAGTTAGGAAGTTTTTCCTAATGTCCAACCTAAACCTCCCTTGCTGCAATTTAAGCCCATTGCTTCTTGTCCTATCCTCAGAGGTTAAGAAAAACAATTTTTCTCCCTCCTCCTTGTAACAATCTTTTACATACTTGAAAAATGTTATCATGTCTTCTCTTTGCCAGACTAAACAAAACCAAATTTTTCAATCTTCCCTCATAGGTCATGTTTTCTAGACCTTTAATTATTTTTGTTGCTCTTCTCTGAACTCTCTCCAATTTGTCCACACGCTTCCTGAAATGTGGCACCCAGAACTGGACACAATACTATAATTGAGGCCTAATCAGAGCGGAGTAGAGCGGAAGAATTACTTCTCATGTCTTGCTTACAGCACTCCTGCTAATACATCCCAGAATGATGTTTGCTTTTTTGCCTCAGCATTACACTATTGACTCATATTTAGCTTGTGGTCCGCTATGAGCTCCAGATCTCTCTCCGCAGTACTGCTTCCTAGGCAGTCATTTCCCATTTTGTATGTGTGCAAATTACTGTTCCTTCCTAAATGGAGTACTTTGCATTCATCCTTATTGAATTTCATCCTATTTACTTCAGATCATTTCTCCACTTTGTCCAGATCATTCTGAATTTTAATCTTATCCTCCAAAGCACTTGCAACCCTTCCCAGCTTGGTATCACCGGCAAACTTTATAAGTGTACTCTCTATGCCATTATCTAAATCATTGATGAAGATATTGAACAGAACTGGACCCAGAACGGATCCCTGCAGGACCCCACTCATTATGCCCTTCCATCATGACTGTGAACCACTGATAACTACTCTCTAGGAACGGTTTTCCAAACAGTTTTGCACCCACCTTATATATCCATCTAGGTTGCATGTCACTACTTTGTTTATGAGAAGGTCATGCGAGAGAGTATCAAAAGCTTTACTGAAGTCAAGATATACGATGTCTACCACTTCCCCCCTATCCACAGGGCGTGTTACCCTGTCAAAGAAAGCTATCAAGTTGGTTTGACATGATTTGTTTTTGACAAATCCATGCTGACTGTTACTTACCACCTTATTATCTTTTAGATGTTTGCAAATTGATTGATTAATTATTTGCTCCCTTATCTTTCTGGGTACAGAAGTTAAGCTGACTGGTCTGTAATTCCCTGGATTGTCCTTATTTCCCTTTTTATAGATTGGCACTATATTTGCCTTTCTCCAGTGTTCTAGAATCTCTCCCGTCTTGCATGACTTCTCAAAGATAATAGCTAATTTCAGATATCTCCTCAGTCAGCTCCTCGAGTATTCTAGGATGCATTTTATCAGGCCCTGGTGACTTGAAGACATCTAATTTGTCCAAGTAATTTTTAACTTATTCCTTCCCTATTTTAGCCTCTTGTGATCTTACCTCATTTTCACTGGCATTCACTATGTTAGACATCCAATCACCACCAACCTTCTTGGTGAAAACTAAAACAAAGAAGACATTAAGCACCTCTGCTATTTCCACATTTTCTGTTATTATTCCCCCCTCCTCATTGAGTAACGGGCCTACCCTGTCCTTGGTCTTCCTCTTGCTTCTAATATATTTTTAGAACATTTTCTTGTTACCCTTTATGTCTCTAGCTAGTTTGATCTCATTTTGTGCCTTGGCCTTTCTAATTTTGTCCCTACATACTTGTGTTATTTTTTTATATTCATCCTTTGTAATTTGATCTAGGTTCCGCTTTTTGTAGGACTCTTTTTTGATTTTTAGATTATTGAAGATCTCCTGGTTAAGTCAGGCTGGTCTCTTGCCATACTTCCTATCTTTCCTACACAGTGGGATAGTTTCCTCTTGTGCCCTTAATAATGTCTCTTTGAAAAATTGCCAACTGTCTTCTAATTGTTTTTCCCCTTAGACTTGCTTCTCATTGGATCTTACCCATCAACTCTCTGAGTTTGCTAAAGTCTGCCTTCTTGAAATCCATTGTCTTTATTTAGCTGTTCTCCCTCCTACCATTTCTTAGAATCATGAACTCTACCATTTCATGATCATTTTCGCCCAAGCTGTCTTCCATTTTCAAATTCTCAACCAGTTCCTCCTTATTTGTCAAAATCAAAGCTAGAACAGCCTCTCTCCCCTGGTAGCTGTCTCCACCTTCTGAAATAAAAATTGTCTCCAATACCTTCCTGGAATGTTTTGGATAATCTGTGCCCTTCTGTATTATTTTCCCAGCAGATGTCTGGGTAGTTGAAGTCCACCATCACCACCAAGTCCTGTGCCTTGGATGATTTTGTTAGCTGTTTAAAAAAAGCCTCATCCACCTCTTCTTCCTGGGTCGGTGGTCTGTAGTAGACCCCTACCATAAGATCACCTTTGTTTTTTACCCCTTTTATCCTTACTCAGAGACTTTCAACAAATCTGTCTCCTATTTCCATCTCAATCTCAGTCCAAGTGTACACATTTTTAATATATAGGGCAACACCTCCTCCCTTTTTTCCCTGCTGGTCCTTCTATACCAATATTCCAGTCATGTGTATTATCCCAGCAGGTCTCTGTGATGCCAACTATGTCATAGTTGTGTTTATTTACTAGCATGACTCAGCATTTGTTATACATTCATTGCATTTTCCTGAGGCATTTGCCTTCTACGGCATTTAGACATCTATCTGTGCCCTTGATTGAATTCCAGTGTTCACATCCATATGTTAAGATGGAAATAATATTTGAGCTGAAGATTCATGGTTTGGTTTTTAAAATTGTAGATTTTTCAATGACCAAATTTTGTTGAAGCCAGTGAATGTAGCTGCTGTCTTTGTGACATAATTTCTTTCTGGATATCTCTGCGGACTTGTGTGTTTCTGCCAAGATATGTGAACTAACTTGCCCCTTATGTTCCATTGCCTTCTAATATAGTATGTGAGCTGGGAATTGCTGGGGCTCTCATTATGTTTTTTCCATAGCTGATTATTAATCTGATCTTTTTTTGTGATGCTGGACGGCCTTTTGGTCTTTGCTTGCATGTTGATTGAACTGTCACTGGGAAGTGTTATGTTGCCAGCAAAATCAAGATCTCCTAGTGTACTGTTGTTGAGCTATGCAATGCCAGTGTTGCATGCATTTACACCTTTTCTCCTACTGAAGTAAATGGCAGTGCCAAACAAGACAAGTGAGAGAATGTATCCCTGTTTGACACCTGTGTCAGATTGAATCATTTGCTCAAGCTGGTGTTTTGTTTAACTATGCAAGCTGGACTTTGATACATCAAGATGTTCCAGAATGAATCACAGTTGAGGAGGCTGTCAAATGTTTTCTGAAAATCTATGCAGTTTATGTTTAGATTTTGCCATTTGATGCGCTCTTTAATAATTACTCTTCTGATGAAAATCTAGTTGCCACATGATCTTGCAAGTCAAAATCCAGCCTTTTCTTCTATTAGCATTGCTTCGACCACTTCCTTTAGTCAGCCTAAAATGATACTGCACAATACTTTAAAAATCACTGAAAGGAGTGTAACACCTCACCAGTTACTGCAGTAGCTTAGGTCATCTTTCTTGGGTATTTGACTATAATGCCATTTTTCCATTGTTCTGGAGGCTTTTCCTGGTCCCATAATTTGTTTAAAAGTTTGGTAATTTTTACTGATACTCTCATCATCAGAAATTTTCCACATTTTCCTGGTGATTTGGTCTTTGCTTGCAGGTTTCCTTGGTTTTAACTTTTTTTTTTTTTAATATCTTTCATTTTTTTGTTTAGGATGTGAGATGTTAGGATGTCTAGTCCTGGGTGTTTAATTTGTTTGTCAGTCAATAGCTTCTTATGGGGCAGATCTAGTTAGCACCTCTTGAGAGTGCTCTGCCCACCCACCACTCTCTCTGCTCTTTTTCTGTTAAGGTCTTTTCCTCTTTATCATTAACAGGCCCTCCAATTGGTGTAAACTTGCCAGTTGGAATCTTATTGAGTTGACAGTGTTTTACTATCACCTCTTTCAGTAGCCACTTCAGCTTTTTTGGTGATGTTACCCATGTGTTTCCTCTTCTCTCTGCTCATGCCGCTTCTTATGGTTTTGCCTTTTTGTTTTATACAATTCTTTTGCGGCTACTTTTTCTGGAGGTTTTTGCAAGGAGTTAATGTTTGGTTTGGCTTGTTTCCTTTCTTGAATACAGCGCCAGTATCCTCCCTTATCCAGAATTTAGGGTTACTTGTCTGGAAACCAACTTTGTAATTGTAGCATCTGTGATATTTTTGCACAGAAAGAATCCTGACATGGCAATGTTGACGTCTTGTGATGGACCTTAGAGTATGTCTACACTGCAGTTAAAAACCTGTGGTTTCCCCATGCCAGCCAATTCAGACTTATGGGTCGTGAGCTAATGGGCTGTTTAGCTGCGGTGTAGACGGGTTCAGATTGCAGCCTTGACCCTAGGACCCTACAAGGTGGGAAGGTACCAGAGCTAGAGTGCAGCCAAAGCCCAGATGTCTAGACCACAATTAACAAGTCCCTTTGCCAGAGCTCCACAAGCCTAAGTCAGCTGGAACAGGCCAGCCATGGGTTTTTTAATTGCAGTGTAGACATGCCCTATGTCTTGTAGCACCTAAAATCTGTTTTTCCGTTCAATTTGAAATTGCTGCTGTAATGTTTTGTCTCTTAAGCATTTGTTCTGCATTTTCTTTGTGCTTTTGGGGGTTTTACTTTTCTTAAGTGTGATCTTCAGTCTTGCCATATATAAATTGTGCTCACATCCAATGTCAGCCACTCTGTATGCTCTGATGTCTTGGAGAGCTAATCTAAATTCCCTTCCAATACATACATTGTCAGTCTGGTTCCTGGTGATTCTACCTGGGGAAATCCAAGTCACTTTTTGGATATTTCTGTGAGAGAATAGTATTCCATTAATTATAAGCCCTGATACCAGGCACAGTTCGACCACTTTTTCACCACTGTGATTGTGGGGACCAAAGGCCATGCTTGTCCATTTCTTGTTCCACTCCAATGTTGTCATCCCCAACCTGGGCATGGAAGTCCCCTTTACTAAGCAGATATCATACTTGGGAATATTGCCCATCAGAGTTGGTAGGCCATTGTAGAATTGATCTTTGTTCTCATTGCTGACGATTGGTACTTAACATTGTATAATTGTTTTTCAGATACTGTGTTCTAAACCTAGCTCAGAGCAATTGGCTGTTAATTGGCTCCCACTCTTTAAGCAATTTTTCTGTTTTGGAAGCCATAATTAATGCTACTCTTTCTGAGTGTGAACCATCTTGCCTCCCTGAATATATTAGGACTTTATTTTAATTTTTTAATTACTTTTTGGGCCAGTCAACACTGGCAACGCTAAAGCACTGCTATTGCAGCACTTTAACATGGCTTGTGTGGTCACAGTGCAGTGCTGGGAGAAAGCTCTCCCAGCACTCTAACAAAACCACCTCCATGACCACCATGAGGGGAATAACTACCAGCACGGGGAGTGCGGCTCCCAGTGCTGGTGCACTGTTTACACTGGCTCTTTACAGCGCTGAAACTTGCTGCACTCAGGGGGGTGTTTTTTCACACCCCTGAGCGAGAAAGTTGCAGCGCTGTAAATTGCCAGTGTAGACATTGCAAATTGCCAGCTCCTGGACATTGACATGCAAATACTCCAAGGATTTCCAAATTATATTCATCCATTATTTTCATCACCTGTCTGGTTTTTGTGGTTGTAGCCATTGTTCAAATGTTGTGGAAACCTGTGTTCATAGTTCACTTTATTTGAGGGCTTGTCTACACTGGCAATTTACAGCGTTGAAACTTTCTGGCCCAGGGGTGTGAAAAAACACTTGAGAGACGGCCTGTCAGACCCAGATGACCACCTGTCTGGACTAGAAACTATGTTATGTAGTATCTACAATGTTTTCAGTATAATATTTCTGCCAACAGTATAGTGTCTTGTTTCATGTTTGTTCCTGTGGTTAGAACAACAATGTTTATTTTAATTGGGAGAGTTTCTTAAAAGAGGAGGGAATGTGGTGTTTAGATGCTGTTGTAATTATTAGAAATGGGAGCACTGGCTGTTGGGAGTCTGAAAGGACAGGAAACAGGAAGGAGGGAGGGAAGTTGAGGAGGCGGAGTGAGAGCTACCGAGGGTGCAGCAGCAGCTTGATAAAGAGGTTTTCACTTTATTTTTAAAGTCCTGTTGAAGTTTGTTAGTACCTTGCCTGATTGCTACAACACCCTCTACAAAGCCGCGGCAGTGCTTTAGCGTTGCCCGTGTAGACTAGTCCTCAGTCTTGTCTTCCTGATGGCTTTCACCAAACTTGTCCTTATTGTCAAGACAGAGTCCTTTTCTTTGGCATGCTAGTTGCTGGAATGGCTACCTTGTTATGTTTCTATTATTTAATTTTTTTACAGTGATTGTTTGTTAGCCCATTGCTGAACCCCTAACCTGGAGTCCCCATGGACTGCTTTTCATCTGGTCACTCTTTAATCAAGTGTTAAAAACTCCTGCTGTAATAGCTCTCAGGATCATTGAAACACCAAGCCTTTGCTGCATCAAGGTGCAGTCTCCAGGGAAGGACTTTACTAGAGGTGAGATTTAAAACCACTTTAATTAAACAGATGCAAAGCCCTGTGTGAATTCTTAAGTTGATTTAAACTTGGTTTATAACAATAAAAGCCAGATTTATAGCCAACTAAGACCATCTACACAGCACAAATGGATTTGCACCAGTTTAACTAAATCAGGTTTTCAATTGATTTAAAGTTATACTGGTGCAACTCTGAATACAGATAAGGCCTTGCTTGTGCTACACATATTCTGTTGCCCACCCTCATACTTGCAGTGTGAAGATCTTCCAGGTTCTGCTGCATAATGAATTGCATGATCAAAGCTGCTATACTTTTATCTACTTCTCTGGCTGTCATCTATGACTTTTGCAATGCTCTCATTACTATACCAGTAGGGCTTGTTGGGTGTTTAAAAACAGACATACTGTACAATGAATTTCAACATGATTATCTATATTACAACCATACCCAGGAAATGACATGAATAATACTAAATCTGAAGTTACTATCAGGTTTTTTGGAGGTGGGACTAACATAAAAGCTAAAGAGTCCTTTTTTACTGAATTTTTAAAAAGTATTAGTGAATGCATTAAACAGGCTGTTTCATTTAGTTTTGCCAGCCTACAAACTTTAATTTAACCCTCTTATATAAATCTGTGCAGTTTGACAATAAATCTACCTTTCTACTGTTGTTCTCTGCAGTAATACAGTTTATAGCTTCCCTCTTACCTACATTTTGCTATTCTTCATTCTGCAGCTTTCTATATAGTAATGAACATTTTTACTTGCACTACTTTCTGATTAATACTTGAAGCATATAAACATATCTTGTTCAGTGTAGTGTTTACAAGGAACAGTATCTACATGCGTTTTAGAATCTCTTTTTGACAATCTCCCAAAGCTTTCTGATATGCTTGTGCTCGTAGGTTTACTTTGAAATGAATTCTGACCCTTTATGTATTTACCACCAATCAAAACAAATACAGATCATGTGGTACATTGAACACTAGATCTTAAGAAAAAAAAATCAGCTGATTCTGACTGAGTGGTCTTTCCAAACAGTGGATAATTTTCTTCATTCTGAGCTGGTTGTCCAAAGCCAACTATAACAAATGCATGTCTTTTGAACTCTTCTCTTAAAAGTGGCTCACTTTCAGATGTTTACCCATTAAAAAAAGGTTTCCTCTCTGTGAGAATCATCTAGGGAATTTTCAATGGATAAAAGATTTTTTTTTTTTGTAAATTCAGTAACATGGACAACCAGAAGCAACGGCAAAACCTTGGAATTAACCAAGATTGGGCAGCAGCACATTCTTTATGTGCATAATTCTTTCAAAAAGAAACTGTCCCTAAAATAATTCCTGGGCTACCAATATATGTTAGTAACTATCAGCAATAAAAGTGTTGCTCTTTTGATAGATGTTTTATTCACACCTCCAGACACACAATTGGTAAACAGTTTTTAGTAATGACTTCAGTGTTTTACAGCTGGGGTACACAAAGAGGCAGAATAATAGACAAGAATGATGGTCCTGAATTCTGTGTAAATCCTAATGGCAATATTGTCCCACCAATGCACAGATAATTTAATAACAACTTGCTGTATCTTTAAATACCATTTGTCATCAGAGGATTCAGAAGGGCTTTACTACACATAAAAGGGATATTGTCAACTATAAAATTCCGTCATATAAATCAGTGGTATGCCACCAGCTGGAATACTCTTTCCAATTCTAGTCACTTTAGCACATAAAGGATGTAGCAGAAATAGGGTTTCTCTACACTGGGAAGTTATTCTGGAATAATAGTGCATGCTCTTAATTCACTTGCAGATTAAACTAACTAGGGAAAAGGCACTCTTATGCTGGAATAAAAACGTGCCTGGGAAGCTATTCCTGAACAGCTTTTGCAGACTATACCAGTCAATTGCCCCTTAGAGAAGGCTCAGGTAGGTTTTGAGGCATGGGATATCTTTCTTATGAAAAGATATTGAAAATACTGTGTCTCTTTACTTTAAAGAGGAGACAAAAAGACGAGAAAAGCTAGAGATCTATAAAATAATGAATGGTAAGAAGAAAGGCAATCAAGTGTCTTGTGTAACCTCTCATAACATAAGACCAATGAGATCTTTCATTAAATTGAAAGGCAGCAAATTAAAAAATAAAGTTTTGCTGTTTTGTTGTTTCTTTTTTACAAAATGCAAAATTAATGGGTCAAACTCATTGCTTTAATGAATTAAGTCTCACAGGACCACTGTGATATAGGTAAGCAGTATTACGATTAAGTAAGTAATAAGTCGGTAAGTAGTAATACTGGTGAGATCATTTAAAAACTAACTAAACACATTATTTAGTGATTGATGGAATAATTTGTTGACTAAATTATTTACCAAATATTAATTATTGAGCTGTCTTAATGATGGAAAAAAACATTCACAAATAATTTATTTGAAGAAAAACCCTAACTTTACTGGATAAATTATTAGCAATGAATAATGCAAGTGGCTCTAGTTATTATTATTATTTTATGAACCTTAGCATAGACGGTCAAATCTATTCTTGGTGTAACTCCATTAGCTTCAGTGGACTTGCACCAGATATGAATTTGGCCCACAAAAGTTCAGTAACTTTCCCAAAGTCACACAGCCGATCAGTGGCAATGTTAGGAATACAACCTAGGGCCCCATTCCTGCAACTTGTTGCATGCAGGTGGACTGTTGCACCTGTTCAGAACCAAATGGATTCAGTGGGGCTCTGTGTGGGTATCACAGTCCAACAGCACAAAAATTGTGGATTGGAGCCTAGGTTTCCTGATTCACAGTCCCCGACTCTGTGGGGTTGGGAGAGGAGAAGGGGACCGGCCACTTGCCACATCACATGCCCAATCTTCCAGAGTTAATACAAATAGGGTCTCTTTTACTAATTCCTCTGGAGCTCCTATGTGGTTGCTTCTGAGCAGCCAAAGTAGCTTGCCACTTAGAAACTGATGGTCAGCATGGTAGTGCCAGCTGTCCATGCAGATGGTTTGGACTCTGCACATCTCAGGGTTCCCTTCCCCTGTATCCTCAGAATCCAGAGGAGTAGGAGGCCCCCAACTCCATTTTCTCAAGTAGAGAATATGAGATGAACATTGCACCATTTACATGCCTCCCCGGAGCTTTCCTGAGATTTTGCCACAGAAGGGGTAATCTGGCATTTGAAGTCCTTGAACACTGTGGGTCAAATGGTACCATCCTGGGTACATCAATGCTGCAGCTGGGAGGCTGCTTCCAGCTTGGGTAGACAGACATGTTAGCTCTCCTTGAGCTAGAGTGCTAAAAATAGCAGCATAGCCAGGGCTATCAAAAGGCAGCAACTTGGGTTAGCTGCCAGAGTACTGACCCCCTGGATATGTACCCAGGTGGCTAGCCCAAGCTGCCTCTTTTGCTGCCCCCACCTACACTGCTATTTTAGTGTGCTCACTCAAGCAGAGCTAACATAGGTCTGTCTACACTAACTGGGAAGCACAGTCCCAGCAGCTGTGTTGGCATGCCCATAAACATGGACCCACATTGAGGGAAATACAGAGCTGATGCCCAATAAATGCAGATGCGAAAGCATGTTTTGTTAAATTCACTCTCCCAGATCCCTTCAATTGAGGAGCAAAAAAAATCTTGATTAGAGCTGGGCTGGAACTGGATTTTCCATTTGGTGGGAAATTTTGTGATTTCAATTATTTTTTCTGTTCTAAACTGGAAAGAAAGGAAAAAACCTGAAATTTCCCATGAAACTAGCTCCCAAAATATTTTTCATTTGGGATCAATTGAAAGAATTCATTTTGATAAAGTCAAAACCTCTTGTTCTGGTTTTATCCTTTTAAAACTTCTACAAATGTTTTTATATTAAAAAAACTCAAAAGTTTTGTTTTGAAACAAAACACTCTATCGCCAAAATGTCGTAACAGGACATTTAAACTCTATCTAAATTCTTTGTATCTTTTTTTAAAATAAAAAATCAACACATTTTTCAGAATGTTTTGATTTTGACAAAAACTAAATTTTGGAAAACCATATAGATGAAAAATTTCCAACCAGCTCTATTCCTGATTCCCCCCTGAGACACTCAACAAGGCCTCCAGGAAAAACAGACATTCTTAATATTTTTGGGGTGAAAATCAAGCTGAAATACAAATTCTTTCATACTTTCTTATAAAACATAAAGACACAGAAAAGGTCAAAAATGCACTTTACCACAATTTTCTTTGCAGGTCACCTTTAAAATGCAGCTACAAATTTTCTACTGTTTGGGGATGTTTCAATGTGGCAACTGTTCTTTCTTTTTCATTATTCATATTTTTAAGATTGACAAGATGTTACCAACTGAATAAGGAAATCATAATTGTTCTTTGTGTTGCCAAGTAAAACTAGCTTCTTTTAAGGAATTGCTGTCTTTCTATTTCCCTGTGAATATTTTCGTTCTGGGCAATCACCCATAATGCCGGGTAATAATTACCAATTGAGCCAGGACACCTACCTATGTTAGGGCCAAATTGTGTTCTCACTTAAAATAGCATTATTCATACTGTCCTCAATAGGAGATGTGGGTAAAAGTCAAGCCACTTATTTTGTACCTAAGTCTGGATTTAGATATCTATGTTTAAGTGCCAAGTTTTAAAATGTTGGCCTAAGTAACAACTAAAGTCATACAGTGAGACAGTGGCCAACTTGGCAGTAGAACTCAGTCTTGACTCAGTTCCTTGTGCTAGCCGCTAGACAACTCTGAATTGCATTTAGGCATTAGCTCTCGAATTTTGACCACCTCTTTTAATAGCTAATTAAAGAAACATTTTCATATTGAAGGCATGTAGTGAAAAGTAAACTAGGGCTTTCTAGGTGACACGCAGTAATGGCTGTGAGACACACTTACCATGAGTGAAAAGCTGAACAAAAGAGGTATTTAAAAGAAATAATGATTAGGAAGTGCACCTTCATTCTCTTTCCACTTAAGAGGTGAAAGGCCACTCAATATGTTAAACCCCAACCCAGTGTATGCCTTAATTGCAGCTTGTGTTGGAGGAAACTCATCAAATTCAATCTTAGCCCTGACAACAACCACCCTTTTACTGCTAAAACAGTTACAACTTCCCTAATTTTCAGTTTCGTTCCCTGCACCATCATTAAACCTAAGTCACCATTAATCCTTTCAAAGACACAATGGGCCAGATGCATAGTATCTGGCATAGTCATTTACACCTTTGGAGAGTGAGTTTAAACTGCTACCAGATCAGAATGAGCACACCACGTTTCACAGGTGTAAACGAGTATGCAAGGGAGTGAAGAATCAGGCCCAATGGCTGCGGGCACTGCTGCTCCCTCTCTGCAGCATGGCTCAGGCTCTGTAAAGTGCTCCTAATGCACTGAGTTTTTAGCCCATTTTATGCCTCTTCAAGTTAGCTAAAGTCATGTAAACTACTTTTTCCATTTTTAAAATGTATATTTGATTTACAATCTTCCCATCTCCTTTAGGGCTCAGTTTGTGTCAAAATGTATTGACTGATTCTGCTGTTGTAGGTATGTCCCTTTAAGAGAGCTGAACATGGGAGCCTCCTCCCTTCAGCCCTCTCCTCCTTCCCCTAAATGGCTATTCTCAGAATTATGTGGAGGAAAATGAGATACTGAGAGGCAGGGCTGGCAAAAGAGACTCCCTAACTCTGACGTGTATGGACATACTTGTTAGCTTTCCCATCAATATCTTTTGATTCTGGCTTCCTGACTGCAGAATCTGCAGTGAATGGAATTTGACTGAAGCCTCTGAACTTGTCTACATGTTGATGTGAGGATTTAAAAGGCTCTTGCATTTGAGAAATGGCTCTTTGCTGTCCAGGCCCAAATTCATCCCTGATAACTTTAAAGGGTTTACTCCAGGGATGAATGTGATCATTTTCCAGCTTCCCAAACCTTGAAGGTAATGATATGAGTAAAAAGAGACCCAAAGATCAAAGAGTTAACTTCATCTCTGCCTTCATAGCTATTCATTACAACAACATTGTCATATTCAATGCATAGTCAGTATAGTTAAAAAACTGTATCTGGAAGAAAAATTAGATTCCAAGTCAAGTATCCTTGCATGCATTTAGTGCTTTTTCTCATGGGTTTTGCCCATCATACAGCCTCAAGCAGTCCCAAGAGCCTCCAGGGTATTGCAGGTCCATGACAGCTTCAAGTTCATTGCATTCCCTTAGTATTTGGTGTGGTTGATGTTCAGATATGACAGTGATTGATGCCTTAGAAATACCTAAGAGACATTGATCTATTTAGTCATTTATACCATTCTTCTCAAGTCTTTGAGATTGTCTGTATGTCATCAGTCTGATAGCTAGTGATGGGATGTACTCCCAACACTGGGCCTGAAATAGTTGAAATGGGCCAGGTTGGTCCAATCAACCAAATAAGCTGCTAATGGGAGAGATTTAGGCTGAATAGAGGATGTTAATTAGAAGGAAGCTCACCTGTGAGGGAACAGCTGGGGCTTTTATAAAGCCAGGAGCCTGAGAGGCTGTAGAGAAGAAGCCTGTAGTCAGTCTCTCTCTCTGACAGGAAGGAGCTAGGAACCCCCTGAGAAAATGTTTAGCTAGTAGGCTAGTGAGAGAGGGGTCTGACTAGGAAGGCTGGAGAATGGAAAGCTTGGAGGAAAGTAGTCCAGGTGCAAGGACAGTAAGGTTGGTGAAGACCCAAACCTTAACTGCTTGCTGTAGTGCTCTGGACTGGAACCTAGTGCAGAGAGTGGGCCTGGGTTCCCCTACGATTCACTGCAGAGTGGTATTGCTAAGAGCAGTGAAGGGGAAGACTACCTGCATCACTGCAGGAGTGACATAAGGCAGCAGGTGTGAGGACTACCGGATGCTGCTGATACAAAGAGACTTTGAAAAGATTCTCCCTGAAGGAGAAAACACAGTGTCACCTGGCTGGAGGGCAGAGTCACAAAGTGGCTATACTGTGGCTCTGTGAGTGGACGGAGAGCTGCGTATTGGAAGACCAGAAAGGGGGTGCTGAACAGGATGGATCTAATCCACAGAACTACCAGAAGGAGGCACCATCCAGTGGTGAGTACAGCTCCCCTTGACAGTGTCCAATGCTTTGTTAGGAATTATGTTTCAGAGTAGCAGCCGTGTTAGTCTGTATTCGCAAAAAGAAAAGGAGTACTTGTGGCACCTTAGAGACTAACAAATTTATTAGAGCATAAGCTTTCGTGAGCTACAGCTCACTTCATCGGATGCATTTGGTGGAAAAAACAGAGGAGAGATTTATATATACACACACACACACACACACACACACACACACACACACACACACACAGAGAACATGAAACAATGGGTTTATCATACACACTGTAAGGAGAGTGATCACTTAAGATAAGCCATCACCCACAGCAGGGGGGGGAAAGGAGGAAAACCTTCCATGGTGACAAGCAGGTAGGCTAATTCCAGCAGTTAACAAGAATATCAGAGGAACAGTGGGGGGTGGGGTGGGGTGGGGGGGAGAAATACCATGGGGAAATAGTTTTACTTTGTGTAATGACTCATCCATTCCCAGTCTCTATTCAAGCCTAAGTTAATTGTATCCAGTTTGCAAATTAATTCCAATTCAGCAGTCTCTCGTTGGAGTCTGTTTTTGAAGCTTTTTTGTTGAAGTATAGCCACTCTTAGGTCTGTGATCGAGTGACCAGAGAGATTGAAGTGTTCTCCAGCTGGTTTTTGAATGTTATAATTCTTGACGTCTGATTTGTGTCCATTCATTCGTTTACGTAGAGACTGTCCAGTTTGGCCAATGTACATGGCAGAGGGGCATTGCTGGCACATGATGGCATATATCACATTGGTAGATGCGCAGGTGAACGAGCCTCTGATAGTGTGGCTGATGTGATTAGGCCCTATGATGGTGTCCCCTGAATAGATATGTGGACAGAGTTGGCAACGGGCTTTGTTGCAAGGATAGGTTCCTGGGTTAGTGGTTCTGTTGTGTGGTGTGTGGTTGCTGGTGAGTATTTGCTTCAGATTGGGGGGCTGTCTGTAAGCAAGGACTGGTCTGTCTCCCAAGATCTGTGAGAGTGATGGGTCGTCCTTCAGGATAGGTTGTAGATCCTTGATGATGCATTGGAGAGGTTTTAGTTGGGGGCTGAAGGTGATGGCTAGTGGCGTTCTGTTGTTTTCTTTGTTGGGCCTGTCCTGTAGTAGGTGACTTCTGGGTACTCTTCTGGCTCTGTCAATCTGTTTCTTCACTTCAGCAGGTGGGTACTGTAGTTGTAGGAATGCATGATAGAGATCTTGTAGGTGTTTGTCTCTGTCTGAGGGGTTGGAGCAAATGCGGTTATATCGTAGCGCTTGGCTGTAGACAATGGATCAAGTGGTATGATCTGGATGAAAGCTAGAGGCATGTAGGTAGGAATAGCGGTCAGTAGGTTTCCGATATAGGGTGGTGTTTATGTGACCATCGCTTATTAGCACCGTAGTGTCCAGGAAGTGGATCTCTTGTGTGGACTGGTCCAGGCTGAGGTTGATGGTGGGATGGAAATTGTTGAAATCATGGTGGAATTCCTCAAGAGCTTCTTTTCCATGGGTCCAGATGATGAAGATGTCATCAATGTAGCGCAAGTAGAGTAGGGGCATTAGGGGACAAGAGCTGAGGAAGCGTTGTTCTAAGTCAGCCATAAAAAGGTTGGCATACTGTGGGGCCATGCGGGTACCCATCGCAGTGCCGCTGATTTGAAGGTATACATTGTCACCAAATGTGAAATAGTTATGGGTCAGGACAAAGTCACAAAGTTCTGCCACCAGGTTAGCTGTGACAGTATCGGGGATACTGTTCCTGACGGCTTGTAGTCCATCTTTGTGTGGAATGTTGGTGTAGAGGGCTTCTACATCCATAGTGGCTAGGATGGTGTTTTTAGGAAGATCACCAATGGACTGTAGTTTCCTCAGGAAATCGGTGGTGTCTCGAAGATAGCTGGGAGTGCTGGTAACGAAGGGCCTGAGGAGGGAGTCTACATAGCCAGACAATCCTGCTGTCAGGGTGCCAATGCCTGAGATGATGGGGCGTCCAGGATTTCCAGGTTTATGGAAGAAACAGATTGACAGAGCCAGAAGAGTACCCAGAAGTCACCTACTACAGGACAGGCCCAACAAAGAAAACAACAGAACGCCACTAGCCATCACCTTCAGCCCCCAACTAAAACCTCTCCAACGCATCATCAAGGATCTACAACCTATCCTGAAGGACGAGCCATCGCTCTCTCAGATCTTGGGAGATAGACCAGTCCTTGCTTACAGACAGCCCCCCAATCTGAAGCAAATACTCACCAGCAACCACACAACAGAACCACTAACCCAGGAACCTATCCTTGCAACAAAGCCCGTTGCCAACTCTGTCCACATATCTATTCAGGGGATACCATCATAGGGCCTAATCACATCAGCCACACTATCAGAGGCTCGTTCACCTGCGCATCTACCAATGTGATATATGCCATCATGTGCCAGCAATGCCCCTCTGCCATGTACATTGGCCAAACTGGACAGTCTCTACGTAAACGAATGAATGGACACAAATCAGACGTCAAGAATTATAACATTCAAAAACCAGTTGGAGAACACTTCAATCTCTCTGGTCACTCGATCACAGACCTAAGAGTGGCTATACTTCAACAAAAAAGCTTCAAAAACAGACTCCAACGAGAGACTGCTGAATTGGAATTAATTTGCAAACTGGATACAATTAACTTAGGCTTGAATAGAGACTGGGAATGGATGAGTCATTACACAAAGTAAAACTATTTCCCCATGGTATTTCTCCCTCCCACCCCATCCCCCACTGTTCCTCTGATATTCTTGTTAACTGCTGGAATTAGCCTACCTGCTTGTCACCATGGAAGGTTTTCCTCCTTTCCCCCCCCTGCTGTGGGTGATGGCTTATCTTAAGTGATCACTCTCCTTACAGTGTGTATGATAAACCCATTGTTTCATGTTCTCTGTGTGTGTGTGTGTGTGTGTGTGTGTGTATATAAATCTCTCCTCTGTTTTTTCCACCAAATGCATCCGATGAAGTGAGCTGTAGCTCACGAAAGCTTATGCTCTAATAAATTTGTTAGTCTCTAAGGTGCCACAAGTACTCCTTTTCTTTTTTAGGAATTATGTTGTTAGTCAGCACTGGTGAATAAAGCAGCATAGCATTTTAATCATCTTTTTCTTTTTAGTTACACAGCCTTTAAGGGCCAGTGCCTCAGATCCAGCTGAGCTCTAGTCATTGCAGGACCTGAAGCCGGGACAGGCATAGGCTACCTTTCTGGTCCCCCAGTCCTATAACTGGTTCAACCACAGCATAATCTAGAGCATTAATCATCTGAAAGGGACCATTCTGCCCGCTGGTGATTGCTGAAGCACAAGATTCCCTAGCCATGTCTCCTCCAAAAAGCAAATGGTTAGAAAACCTTGGGTGGAAAATGGATAAATGTTTTGTTTCATATTTTACAGGAGACCAATAATAATACCCAGCTCCTATACAGTGCTTAGATCTCAGAACATGCATCACCATTTTACAGGTGGAGAAACTGAGATACCAGGTGGTAAAGTGACTTGCCCATGGCTGCAGAGCTGGGAAGAGAACCCAGGCCCTACCCGCTGGTCAGACTGTTTTGTTCATATTGATCTGCTTACAGTACTCCAGTAATGTATCTTTCTTGGATGCATTCAGCAATAAAATCATTTGCAGTGAAAACCAAGTTAGTATTGTACATAAGATACCATGACCTTTCTCATAATCGGCAGATTTTCTGGGTTTACTTGGATTGTTCTAGTCACTAGAATCTAGTGCAAATCAATTCTTCTTCTTTTCTTTAAAGACTTTATGTAATAAGAATAGTTGCAGCTCTTTTATAATCAGAGTTCTTCAGACTTTTAAAATCTCTCTAAACCACATTGGTATGATTTTTTGTAATAATCTTGGTGGAAATGTAACATAGTCAATGTAAGAAAATAATTACCCACGTTTTCTTTCCACTGGGTCAGTATGATGTGTGCCAAATTTTTATTAAGTGCCTATACTATTTTTTTTTTTTACTCAATTTTAAATATGCTTATTAATGGTTTGCTAAAATGTAAGTAAACAAGAAAAGGTGGATTTCATATCACTTGAACTGGAATGGTTAAATAATCAAAGCCTTTTCTAGCTCCTCTGGCATTTCCAAAGGATCTCTGATAATTCTATGCAGAAAACCCAATAGCCCCAGCCCCTTAATGTGGTGTTCAGACTTGTATCTTGGTTCATGACCAAGGAAGAGAGGAAACTTCATGCCACTAATTTCATATTATTACAGTTAATCATTTTTCAGAATGCAATGTGTTACAAATACAATGTTCACTCCTACACTCTGACATGCACCATGAGTCACATCCTGGAAAGCTGTTTCTGTGGTCACATGATGGCTGGCTCTCTGAGAACCATCGCTGTGGGCATCGTGTTCCAAGAGGCGGGACTGAATGCACGATCTACATCTGTCAAGGGGCCCACTGACATAACTATTTTTAAAGGGCTCTTTCACTTGGTGTATTCCTCTTCCTCCACAGCAAGTTTGCTTTATTTTTTATAAACCCTGGTTGAACTCCTTCTCATAGAGTCCACCAGCAAGGCTTCTGACAGTGCATCCACTTCCCTGCCTCACAATCGATATCTGGTAGACCTTAATCATTGGAGATGGATGTATAGAAAGGAACAAATTTTGCTCTCAGTAGCACATTCATGGTACCCAGTGAAACCAATGAGTCATTCATGTACATCTGAAGATAGTCAATAATCCCTTTTGTTGTGGCCAGTTCTTGGAAGCCAAGAAAGCTGCATGATCTTAAAAGGCAAACTAGATTTTGTAAAGTATACAGGTACTGTAGAGTTCATCTTTATCCTTACTTCAGAAATAGCCTTAGAGCTGCCTGAAACACACACCTACCATACCAAAATTTTGTTAAAACCTGCTTCCTGCATCAGAGCTGTAACAAGAATAATGCCTTAAGTTTTAGCTGTATGTTCAATACTTTAGTGCCCCCAACATCTGGTTAATGAATCCCCACGGAGCAGCAGACGAATGCTTCAAGGCCATAGACAGGAGTCCAAAGAAATGCTAAAAAGCCCCTTGATACAGCTGATTTAGAGTAAAGTTTGGAATTCCCATAACCATAAAGCATGCTTAATGGAAACAAGGGGCCCTAATGAAAAAGTTTAGGAAGCCCTGGAAAAAATACCCTAATCAATTTAGATATTAACACCAAAGGTTCTAATTCCATGGAAATCAGCCTTTGCTGTTTGGAATCATATGAATCCAATTACCATCCACTCAGACCTGGTTAATCCAAATCAATCTGCAAACTTCAATTTTTTTATATAGATTTACTAACTTCAATTCAGCAAAGCATAGCGGTACACTTATACTATGAATCAGATTACCTTTAACGTCTTTCATATAAACAGATATACACTGGTCAAGAATGGCTAAGGAATGCAAGGATTAAACCAGTTTGTAGTTTTACCACAAGCCACATCATGGTCCAGGTTTTACAAAACCTCAGAAAAGAATTTGCATGGCATATGAGTCATGAAGATTGTTCTGTCCATGCCCTCAATACTAATTTTCAGAAGATGCAAAATATTTTGATAACATTCCAATTTTGTTATCAAAGGTTTTTTGTTTACTCTTCTATTAAATGGGGCCACTGGATGAAGAGGAGGTAGAAAGATCTCCTAAATATTCCAGAAGACATCACAACTCTGTACAATAAAGTGTGTGTGTGTGTGTGTGTGTTTTTGTGTGTTAAGATCCGGTAGATGGCAAAGCTGGAGGAAATGAGCAGGGGAAGTGGAAAGGGTCTGGAATATCTTGACTCCTTGGAACCAGAGGTGCAAATTTCTATTTGTTTGCAGCCCCATATTTGAAATTGTCAATGGTGTGTTTTTGTGGTGTTTTACATTTTTCAATTTTGCAGCATCTTAAATTCTCCACCATTTGGAGTCTTTAAATCAAGACTGGCTGTTTTTCTAAAAGATATGGTCAAGTTGTTGGGCTAGCTGCAGAGTGAAATGACATGGTCTCTGTTATGCAAGAGGTCAGATTAGATCATAATGTTCCCTTCTGACTTTGAAATATATGAAATCTCAAAAGCCTCTCTGGCTGAGACTGCCTCTGTCTCAACACAGAGTTACAGTTGACTGGAACGCTCTTGAACTCTGAAGAGACTGTGCAAGAACATTCTCTGAGGAAGGCTCTCGTCTTCAGACCTTGCTCTGACCTGCAGTCTACTAGACCTAATTTGGGCAGTCTTTGAGAGATGGTTTAAAGTGCATGCATTTCATCTGGTCTCTTGTCAGCAGAGAATTTTTATCTGGATAAGGAAAGTAATTAGGCTGAAATGGGGCTGTGTCTAAAGCCATATCACTTGGCTTTTATAATTTTTTAAGTTTATGTTGAGCTATTATGTGATACATGTCAGCAGGATTGACCTAGGGATAATAAATGGAGTTCTATGAGTATTACTGTGTTGAGATCTTTTGAATAAAAGTTTAACAACTTTGCGATATGTGGATATTGAGGATGGCATTTTCAAAAGCACTCAGCATTGGCCTAACTCAACTCTGCTTACACTGAAATCAAAGAGGGTTTTACCGTTGACTTCAATGGGAGTAAAGTCAATACTGAACATGCTTGAAAATTCTACCCTAAAATTCCATTAGTGCTTTTTGTAAAAACAGGGACTTGCCTTTTTTGTCCTTTGACAAAAATAGTTACTACCTCTGCACTGAGAGGTGGCTGACTCTCAGTGGTGCTGAGGTACATAGTTTGTGGAGTGCATTGAGATACTTTGAGATAAAAAAGCCCAGCATCAACTCAGTTTTTTAAACAGCTCTGAATCAAAGAGCATTGCCAATTTTGAACAAAACACTTCCTAGAAGTACTGCCCATCTGCGTGTTACGTTATGACCATCTATCCATTGTGGCACTTGCATGGCCCTTTCACTGTAGTGTCTGACTTTCTCACAAATATTTGAAAACAGGAATAACACTTCTGCAGTTTGATTAGATGTGGCATGTCACTCCGGGTTTAGACACTGTTGTTTGGTCTTCTGCGGTCATGATACTTCCAAAAGAGTTGCCTGTGTGGCAGGAAAACATGTCTCCCTGTAGCCCATGCCTCAATGGGCTTTTTATTAAAGGATGGGGATGAGAGGTCTCTCACGACATACACTCTTAAAACAGAATAAATATACACTCCCGAGGGGTGGAGTTTTTGTTTGCTTCTTTCTTTCCTCTCTTCCCTCCTCCCCCACTCATTTTTAAGAATCTAAATCCCTATGGTGGGGAGATCCTCTCCATAATGTGAGGAAAATAAAAAAAAATTCCTCACAATTTTCAAAAATTTGAACATAAATATTTTGGCTGATAAAGAAATACTGCTGTAATGCCTCATGGGAATTATAGTTTGCTTCCCTCCTGATCCCATTCTCCTATATAGGCAAGACTTCCTGGTCAGACTACATCTCCCATTATGCATCATGGTCTCCTCTCTTGGAGAGAGAGGTGACAATGCATCATGATAGTCCTTGACCAGGATGCATCATGAGATGCATCATGAGCCAAGCCCATAGAGGATAGGGACCTGAGGTACCCAAACTATAGCTTCCATGAGGCACTGTAGCAGTTTAGCCAAACTGAAATATTTCACTCTTCAGGAACTTTTTTTGATTGAAAAATCAAAGCGGACACTTTTTTCATGAAAAAAGTTGTTTTGTCAGCCAATTTTCCTTCAGTACAGTTGCCATACCAGTACAGTTCTAAAAAAAAAAAAAAAAAATCTTTCAGCCAGCCCTAAGAAAAGTATAAGTTGCACAGCGATGATAACAGGAGCGGTTATACCCAGCCCACCTCCTAGGGAAGTAAATAACCTCCTCACGGCACCTCTCTGAGTCTGGATGGAAAAATAAACCCATATTTGGATTAAAGTAACATTTGGAATTAGGGTCCTTATATTCAGGCATTATTCCAGTTATCAGAATCCTTTTCTTCCTTCATTGTAACAAGAACCTTTCAAGTACAACAAAATATATAATCAAAAGCGTCTTTGACCTCTGCTGAAAATGCACAAACCTTCCCAGAACATTTAGCAACAACTAAGATACAAAAAGCTTCTTATTGCTCTAACCACAGCGTGCATTAGAAGGGCAGACCCAGGACTCCATTCTGAATAGGGGTAGTATGCATTCTTATGTCTTCACCTTGCCCTCTACAAAAATGAATATGCCAGAGCTATTCATGAGTGTTTTATGTAAGGTTCTCTCTTTGACTGAAAAAGTAAAGATGCTCTTTTAGCTCCCAGGATAGAGGCTGGTGTTTTGAAAGCTGAAGGTTATTATGAGTTCTATTCCTGGTGTATGTGGCTGGTTCATGACTGTGCTGTCTACTTGTATGATACGTGACCATGAATTACTACAGTAAGAAGCCAAATGTAACTAACTTCTAAGGTATTTTCAAGGCACCAACTAAGGAGGCCAAGATACTTGTAGACTAAAAATGGCCGCAATACTTGAGAGGCTATTCAATCCCACTCTTTGAATTTGCTTTCAATTCAGACTGTAATCATTTGAAGCATAGTTGAACGGTGTAGAAACTGAGGGACTGGAATGTATCATGGCATAGATACGCATCTTGAATGGTCTCACACCATGTTTTTATGTAAACTCTGTACTGTTTTTGGTGTGTCTGAAGGACACTGTAGTAAATTCTTTCTTTCTACCTTTTACCTTTTTTCTCAAAACTTTGAATCAGAAGACTAAAAGTTTGGCAAATCTAGGAATGTAATCACATAGCTAAAAGAATAGATATATAGATATACAGTGAAGTCCTCAGCTCATTTTAAGGAAGATATGAGAGGGACAAATTTCAATGTGCAAGTGTGAGAGTACTAAAATTATTATAACCTTTGCATCGTGCTCCATTATTATAATTTTACCATATTCATTGTTTAATATTAACAAATGGTCCAGAGGGTCCAATCAAGATCTCCATTATGCTAGATAAAATCTATATCCTAGAACATGTCACCTGTTGTCACATTACTCTAGCTTTTTAATCAGGGATTCTTATCAGAAATAGTATTGTGAAACTCTATCCTAAAGAAAAGGAGTACTTGTGGCACCTTAGAGACTAACAAATTTATTTGAGCATAAGCTTTCGTGAGCTACAGCTCACTTCATCGGATGCATTTGGTGGAAAACACAGTGGGGAGACTTATATACATGGAGAACATGAAACAATGGGTGTTACCATACACACTGTAACGAGAGTGATCACTCTATTCTAAAGGCTTGAAAAACCAGTGGTTTGTTCTCACTGATATTCAGAAGCTTAGACCCCCCCCCCCCCAAAAGTGACTGGGCACTTCATTAAAAACCTAGCTACTGAGGACTACAACAATAAGAATTTTCAACCACTGCAAAAATAAAAAGTGCATACATTTCTCTAATTGCCATGAAATACCATCACTTCAGCATCTAGCAAGGGCTCCTACCTCTAAGAGGGATGAACACTGCTGGATGGCTTCCTATTAATGGTAAAGACCTAAATGTCAGTATTTTGGTTACTGCTTTCCTTTATCATAATTAAGATCGCTATTACTAAACATCACCGTTAAAGTGCACTTGTAACTCTCTGAAACAATGTTTAAGATTTATACCCTGTCTGATTTTGATTAAATAGTTCCCTGCCACTACAGTAAAAGCCACTGTACAGGGTGAAGTGTTTTAAAAAAGCCTGATTTTTGTCTCACAGTATCCTTTTGTTATGGATAAAGTAGACTAGTATAAGTAAATTATTAAATTGTTAGAACATGAAAATATTCTTCCATGTTTGTGCAACAGCTGCAGAACTACATGCAGTGACATTACCAAATGCTGCTCTTTCTGCCCAAACTGGAAGTAGCAGAGGGTTTATTTTATTGTGGGATATTGAGCCAACTGTTGAATTCAGTGGCTGATTCCTCACCTGTGCAAAGTGTGTATGAAATGCTACCACATCTGAGTTGTCCCCTCATGTTGGTAGTGACATTTTGTATCCACTTTCCACAGATATAGATAACCAGTCATGGTGCAAGGTTGCGGAGAATCAGGCTTTCAGTTACATCCTTGCAACTCATTTGGCTTTGTAAGGCTTCTGCGGGTGTAACTGAGGCTAAATTTGTCAATGAAACTTTTTGAATTCTTTTTTCAGCCCTAGGAGATCTTTGGAGGTACTAATATAGGCAAAGCATTAAAAGCAAGTGCTTAGCTTCAATCATGTGAGTAATCCAATCTCCAGAAAAGCACTTAACGTTAAGCATGTGCTGAAGTACTTTGATAAATAGAGATGGATTATTTACAGGTTTAAGGTTTTAGATACGTTTAAGAGCTTTGTTTGAACCAAGGTCAGTTTTTCTTTTTTACAAATTAAAGCCTAATTTTTAAGTGGCTGATCATTTGGATGTCCACTTTGAGCCTGATTTTTAGAGATGCTTAGCTCCCATAATTCCAGTTAAATTCAGTGCGAGCTTCAGGGGCTCAACACTTCTAAAAAAAAAAAAAAGTGTACCAAATTGGGTACCCAAAATTAGTGGACACTTTTGAAGCATAAAACTGAAATAGGAAGAAGTCTTAAGAAGCAGAGAATCAAATTACACCCTCCGTTAAATCCATGCAACCCCTTTGATTTCAGCAATGCAAAAATAATTCTAAAAACAATGAAAACTTTATTAAGTGACTCCGTTTAACAAGTGATTTGTCTTCACTTATTAGTGGTAGTAGAAAAAGTGGTTTGAATGAGCCTTGTTTAACTCACATACTCTTAGACCCTGATCCAAAGCCTGCTGAACTCAATAGGCATCTTTTCATTGTCTTCATTGCTCTTTGAACCAGAGCTTTAATGAGCTAGATCCTGCTTGTTTCCATTTAAGTGAACGGGATTTTTGCCACTGACTTAATTGTGAGCAGGTTCAAGCACAATATTACATGAAAACTACATATTAGAAACTCCCGCATGCATGCATACATACTATAAATGTAATAGCAATATCGTATAGTAGAGGTTTAATTTCAGTATATACGTCCCCGCTCTCAAACAATGTTCTCATAAGAACTAAGGATAAAAACTTGTAATAAGAGACACATGTCTTCTGTAAATGTATAAATAATATTCTAAAGCATTTTTCGGTCATGTTTTAAGACTTGCTTTTTTAGCACTCTAACTCTCCAAGAATGTTTCTAAACTAATTTAAAAAGAAGGGTGGGACATGGCATCCAGAGAACCATTTGCTCACCATACTTTGTGTTTTTCCTTCACTTCAGCCCTGGGATCCAGATGGCAGACTTTAGTAGATATGTTTCCCTAACACCAACATCTGGATCTCTGGCAGAGCCTCCCAGCCAGTTGTGCTGATAGCTGTTCAATTCCTTGGAGCTGCTTCATGCTCCAGTAGTGTAGCTTTGCTATTCTTGGTTTGTCTGAGCAGCCAGGTCACATGGACATCATTCTCGTCTCTCTCTAGCCTCTGATCATCCTCCTATTTTTAATTCATGATCATATTCTTGTCTTGATTGAGAAGATCTAGTTCAGATCTCTCAGTAAGATTCCTACATATGTTTATACATACAAAGGCATGTGTATCAGTACACATTTATATTTCCACATGCATCTCTTGGCCCCCTCTCTGGTTGGGCTCACATTTTTCCATCCCCGCCCTACAGATGGGCTCTTCAGACAGACATCGTTGCCTAGGATCTGGGTTGCTTGGGCAGGGGTGCATTTCTTTCCCCAAGCCCATGGGAGGAAATTGTTGTGGGAAGGGCTTCTTTCTCACATGAAGACCAGGAGAAGTCAGTGTACAGCCTGTTGTGTCTGGAAATCCACTTGTTCTGGGAATCACATCTAGGAGCATTGACAGCAACAAGTGGTAGGGTGGGGAGTGAATCAGTAAGTCAGCAACTTTTCTTTTTAAATTAGTCAGGTTTCTGCACACTTAACCTGAATAGGGTCTGGGTTTGCCCATGCTCCGCTGTACCTCAGCCTTGAGCCAAAAAAAGAGAGAGAGATTGGAGAGTAGAACTGCTTGAAATTTTCTGATTTTTTTTTTTGAAAAGTTTACTGAAAAGTTTCACTGAAATTTTGACAGTTTCCAATGAAATTGTCTTCCTCACTTCCATTTTTGAACAGCTCTAATGGAAAGGAATAAGAGGAGAGCAAGATTGCTGGAAGAAAGGAATGATTTTGAACATAGGCTGTGGACGAGAAGAGAGGTGCAAAATAGATGGGAGGGAGGTGGTATTGGAGTGGAGGTCTAAGAATGAGAAGGTATCTATAGTCATGCTCTAAAAGATCTTGGAAAAACAAACTGAAAATACATTCCACTGTTTAGTCTTGCAGGACATGAGATATGCACACTTTCTGCAAGGGACAAGAACACTGGAGGTCATGTTCCAGTTTTGGGAGACTGGAGGAAGTCCTTGTCTCCATATCTGTTGCTATGTAATTCAGAACTAACCACACACGTACATAGACACACACAGAATAAGGAACGGTTGTGACATAAGTTTGAATCAATACATATTTAAGGGG
Organism: Dermochelys coriacea; assembly: GCF_009764565.3. NCBI lineage: Eukaryota > Metazoa > Chordata > Testudines > Dermochelyidae > Dermochelys > Dermochelys coriacea. The sequence goes on along the minus strand of NC_050069.1, from coordinate 121,912,420 downwards.
ATAGACCCTTAGATGGTGTAAATTGGCGTAGCTGCATTGTTTATATACTTACCATATTATTAGCTTTGGAGCTGTGCTCATTTTCACCAGCTGAGGGTCTGGCCCATTTCAGCCCTGTCTATCTAAAAGATAATTGCACTGGTGTAACTACAGTCAACTAATTACACCCATGGCAATTTTCTCAAATTTTTCTAATGTAGACAGGCCCTAAGTAGATTTACTGATTGACTGAGATATTAGCATGATTCATTTTATGTGTCTGAGTGTGGGGAGGAATAAGGCGGAGGAAGAGAGACTGGATATTTGAGTTACTATCATTTTACAAGGCAACAGAATTGAAGATTGACTTCTCCCAGTCTTCCAAAAGGAAAACATGACTTCCAATTTATCCCCTTCAGTGCAGTCAATGAAGGTATGCTAATTTACATATATACTGCTTTCCTAATAGATATAGATTACATCTACTTGAAGCATTATGTTTGGCTGATCCTTCAAATTCCAACTGCATGATAAGCAATATTATATTCACTGCTGCATAGGTATGATATCACCTGAATAGAGTTGGTTGGAAAAAATCAGAATTTTGGCAAAAATATGTAACAATTTGTCCCATTTTTCACCTAGTTCTAGAGCTGAGTTAGAAAATTTCAAATGTCTATTTTTGTCTTAAAATTTTGATTAAAAATGAATTTTCACCACTTTAATGTTATGATTTAAGTATTATTCAGATGAATGGATCATTAAGAAATGCTTTTTAAAAATCAATATTAAAACACAGAAAACAGTCAAATGTGTGTTAAAATTACCTGGTTTATTGCTATTAGCCAGACACACTGGCCCTGAAGCAAGAATATGCTTAAGCACATGCTTAATATTTTAAGCATGGGCTCAAGCATCAATGGGGCTTAAGTGCCCTTCCTAACTAAGGATGCTTTCCTGAATCAGTGCCAGAATGCTGCTGTCTCAATGTACACAAACATTGTTTTTTAATGTAAGTGCACATACTAGTAGTATAATATTAACTATGCCAGACCCTCTTAAATCCACAAGAGGCATCACTTTTGTATTCTAATTCTGTAACTCCTGACCCAGATTTAACGGATATAAAGATCAAGGTATTTTCATAATTTGTAAGACTGCATGTTTAACTCACTGTTGTTTTAACCCCCCTCGAAGCCTGAAGCTGAAATCTGTTTCCTCACTTCTATAGATGCCTTTCTCTCCCATTGTGTGACTATACAAGGTTGTTGTTGTTGTTGTAGAGTTGTGCTCCTGAGCATTGAGCAGCTGGGCTGGCAGTGTTTCTTTTTATTTTTAAGTTCACTGAACCATTTGATCTAAAACAAAACAATATAGAAAAGGATAAAACATATAGCCTGGGAGCAAACATTTTGAACTGTAGAAAAACAAACCAAAAACAATGAAGCTACCAGTTTTTGGTACCACCTCTGCTCTCACTTCAGTAGAAACTGTATCAGGCCTTTAGAGAGAAGAAATTATCTGAAATTGACTGGCTCTGTTTTGAAACTTCAATGAAATAGAAGGTAAAATTTCCTGTGGACTCCTGTATCAGGCTGTGTATAAGATTAAATACTTACTCACAAAGGAGTAAGTTCCAACTGAGTAATCAACAATGTGTCCGTAAGTTTTTTTTTTTTTTTTTTTTTTTTTTTTTTTTTTTTTTTGGGGGGTATCCCATTTCTACAGACACACATGCCTCAAACTACTTGCATGGAAATGCTTACCAAATTTGCATAGTTTTCAAGATCATTTACTGAAACAATTTCAGTCTGAACAGTTTGAGTCTGATCCTACAAACACATTTGTAGTAATACTCAGGAACTTCATTGCACAATGCCCAGTGCAAAGTACCTACATGAGGCCCAAATATTTCATAATGGGCCCTTCAATTTATCAGAGAAGGTATAACATGATTCAATGGCTGGCACTTAAAGCTAGACAAATTTAGACTGGAAACAATGCATAATTTATTTTTTTTTTTTTTACAGTGAGCTTAATTAACCATTGGAGCAATTTACCAGTGGTAAACTGATGGATTCTCCATCAGTAGCAATTTTTAAATTGGGTGCTTTTCGGAAAGGTATGATCTAGGAATTAAGGGGAAGTTCTATGGCCTGTGTTATACAGAAAGTAAAACTAGATGATTACAATAGTCCCTTCTGGCTTTGGAATCTGAGTCTTTAAAATACTTAGTTAAAAAACAACCCCTAGATTACTCCTGCACATGATTGCAGGATCAAGTCCTTAGTCAAAATAGGCTTATTCTTACGCGCATATGCGCGCGCGCGCGCACGCACACACACACACACACACAGAGCGAGAGATTTGGAAAACATTGAAACAGACCCTGTGAAGAATCTGGAAAGCTCTAAGATTGAGTGTTCTTTTGTGACCCCTGCTGTTTAGATTTAATACTGTGCCTTCAAAAAATTTATCTAAAGGCAGTGCTGGTTATAGTTTCACTCCCATCCCAGCAAAATCAGAGAAGGTACACACACACATTTGTTTATATTATTTGCTACATTGTCTATATCTGCATTTTATACTTCAGTTCAAGTGATCTCTCTTTAATACAAAATACAAGATATCACACTTCCAACTGAAGTGACAATAGAAAATATGTAGTCTATTTATTTGAACTTTTTTGTGCTCATGATTTCAAATTTGTGTTCAACTAGTTCATACTCTGATGAAAGAGAATAAGTGTATAAAATAAATATTAATATCAATGCATAAAAAGAACTGATGTTCTCAATGAGAGAGAAATCACTCTGTACATACTCTCTCTCTTTGTGTGGTTGGTGCTGTAGCATAAGCCTATCCTCACCCCAACATTGTTGTTAGGTCTTATTAAAAAAAATCAATTTTTTAATGGAAAATTGAAATTTTGGGGTGGGAAAAATCCTATTTTCGCTGACATTTCTGAGGTTTTTATATAGTTAAAAAAAAACCCCAAATGTTTTGGTTTTTCAGAAAGTCAACAATTTTTGATAGTCAAAAACCAATTTGTCAGTTTTTCAAAGGACCTATTTTTTGAAAAAATAATTATAATTGAAAATTTTTGTGGAAAAAGGAATCCTTTCCCAGGCAGCTCTCTAATTATTATAAGTTTCTAGAGTAAGGGAGACACCAAGTGCCCTGGAAAGAGAGAAAGCAAGAACTGCAGAAAGAAAAGTTTACAAATGATTGGGTGTAGAGAAGGAAATAGAAGAAAAGTTTACAAATGGAAAATCCCAGCTAAAATGTGGTGCTGCATATATGAATTATTTAACCATTCTAAAGAGAATTCTAGGACTGATTCTGCTTTCACTTACACCACTGTAGATCAGGAATGACTGATGTAAAATCCAGGATCAAACCTAATACTAAGTCCTAGAAAAGGGGCAGAGAATTTTAGATCTGTTAAGTTTTATAGTACCTATGCTTGCAGGTATCTTCAAAATCATTGCTCATGAAGTAGCTGTGATTAATACACAGCTTTAGGCATATTCTCACTACGTACAGCTTGGTTCCAATCTTGCTTATGCTGGTATAAATTGGGAGTAACTCCAATTAATTCAACAGAATTACAGTGGTATAAAGTGTGTGTAAATGAAAGGAGAATTAGGCCCCATAGGGCCAAATTCTTTTCTTACACAGGTGTAAATCTGGAGTAACTCAACTGAAGCCAATGGAATAACTAGATCTATGCAGCTGCAAGCAACAGCAGCAGATGGTCCATATTGTGAACAGAGCCTCCCCTTTCTCTCTCATAATTTGTCTATTTCAATCATTGGCAATTGCTGATTGCCAAGATATGTCCTGCCTGTATACATAAGTTGTCTCTCTCTGTGAGATTGCTGCATTTGTGACATCAGAGTCATTTCCAAGGTTCTCTACTACTTTTGAGGAGGTTTGCTATAAATGAGATCCCACAGTCTGGTCTCAAATGTAAAGATAATTAATAATCCTTCTGGACTCATGATCAAAGAACTCAATCCAGTTGCATTCCCACAGTCTTATTTCCCCTTTCAATGTATTCCAAGCTCTTTTTTTTTTTAACTCAAAGTGTTGTGTATTTTGTTTTGAGGGACTTTCCTGACCCATTTCCAATAAATCAGGAGAATGAAGTGAATATCTCTGGCCATGATACAAGCCTCTCCTGGCTAGCCATTTGGAAAATGGCTGCATCCTTTGTGTGAAGCATGTGATTGTTATTGCCTGGGAAGGACAGTGATTTCCTTTTTCCTTGCTGGTTTTACATTTAGTCATAAGACCTGGTTGACATGGTGACTATGGAACTGTACATATTTGGGTATAATATAGTAAAAGCAGAGATGGGCTCAACCTGCAAATTCTGATTCAGACCCAAGCTTTCTCAAAGTCTGGGAGCATTCGATACAGGGTGAAAGCTGGCCCCACTGAAGTCAAAGGGAGTTTTGCCATTGACTTCACTGGATTCAGGATTTGAGCCCCTGTGTCTTGGTTCAAGCCTATCTCTGACTCAAATATTTCTAGATGTTAGTAGGCCTTTTCTAAATCAGGCAGTGGATTATTGAGAGCAGCATAAAAAGAAGACCCTGTTAGGCTGAAAGAGGAGCCATGTTGGGTCCTATTGGCTCTTATCCATCCACTATGGTTATTTGGCTTTTAGATGAAATGCATCATAATTACCTCTACTTTAAAAAAAAAAATGGCCCATTCTGCAGATGAATGTATTAAGGCTGTACTTATATAATATACAAAAACTCATTTTTACCCTCAGTTTTGGCACAAAATTGCCATTGGACTTTAATAGATCTGCTTCTGGATCTGAGATAGAGTATGTCCCTCAAATAAGACAACACAAAGAAGGCTGTTGTTAGTAAGATAGCAGGTGATGATGATGATGATATCATCATGATGATCCTTAACACCAGGTTAGCTCTATTGAAGCCAAGAGAGCTACACTGATTTGTACCAGCTGTGCATGAGGCCTGTTTGTAGTTGCAGGAATAGCAATGACACTTTGAGTATATTTGGTCTCCTCCAGTAGTGATGGGCAAAGTATGAAAGGTTACAAGAGTTTGTTCAGATACGCATACAAAAGTTCGGGGGCCAGATCCTCAACTGACATTAACTGGTGACAATCCATAGAGTCCAAAATGTTTGATTACTATTTCTCCCTCCCAAGTGCATTCTATTTCCCTGAACCAAGCTCCTTTTCCTTTCCCCCATCTACAGAATCCTCCTCACCACCATTTATCTTCAGAACCCTCTAATAAACCCTCTACTTTTGCTGATTCCATTACAAGGTTTGACAAGTCCAAGCACATGTTCTCTTTGCATGGGATTCATATCTCACATATTCAGGGTGCTTTCCAATCAAAGGTGCCCTAGAATGTTTTGTGTGCTCCTGAGGAAAAAACCCCAATATATACAATATTTTGATAGAACAATACAATGGGCCCAAGACAGAGTGGGACTGCCAGGTCTTGAAAATGGTTTGAGGGTGTGTGTGTGCGCTGGGGAATAGTGGGTAAGAAAGATGTTTTAAAGCATTCCGGTTCAGTTCAGGGGAAGAAATTGTAGTGTGAAACAGTGCTTAATTTCAGGTTTCAGAGTAGCAGCCATGTTAGTCTGTATCTGCAAAAAGAAAGTACTTGTGGAACCTTAAAGACTAACTAACAAATTTATTTGAGCATAAGCTTTCATGAGCTACAGCATGAAGTGAGCTGTAGCTCACAAAAGCTTATGTTCAAATAAATTTGTTACTCTCTAAGATGTGTGACTGGGCAAGGCCAGATGGCTATAGAAAAGTAATAGGAGATAGATATATTAGCTCCAGGCTAAACAAATCCCTGGTACCAGGTTAAGTGAAATGGCAGCTGCTCCAGGTTAGTTAAGACACCTGGGGCCAATTAAGAACTTTCCATAAGGCAGGGAGAATGCTATGTTGATTGGGACACCTGAAGTCAATCAGGAGCTGGCTGAAACTAGTTAAAAGCCTCCCAGTCAGTCAGGTGGGTGTGCATGTCAGGAGCTGTGGGAAGAAGTTGCGCGGTTGGAGAGGCTGAGTAGTACACACCATATCCAGTACAAGGAAGGAGGCCCTGAGGTAAGGGTGAAGTGGAGCTTGAGGAAGTGAGGGCTGCTGTGGGGGAAGCAGCCAGGGAATTGTACATGTCGTCATGTTTCTAAAAGGTCAGCTACCATAACTGATACTATTAGGGTCCCTGGGCTGGAGCCCGGAATAGAGGGTGGGCCTGGGCTTCCCCCCCCACCCGCCTACCTTTGCCCCCTGTTTAATCACTGAGATTGGGAGACAACAGAGACTGTGCAAGGAAGGATAACTTCTCCTCACCTCCCTCGGTGGCTTATGATGAAAATGGCTCGGTAGACACTGACCCTTTTCTCTAGAGAAAGAAAGGTTACGTGGAGGGTCACAGTGAGCCTCTGAGGCCAGCAAAATCCGCCAGGAAACACGGGACCCACAGAGGCAAGGACAGAGCTTTGTCACAGGTGCCACAAGTACTCCTTTTCTTAGTGCTTAATTTGTTAGATACAGTTCTTCCACTCCGAACTTTCTCTTTCAATCACTCCTCTGACCTTCCCATCAGTTACTTGTAAGTATCTTTGCAACAATATTTTTGAAAGCTTTCCTAAAGTAGAATGGGCCAAACCAGTGATGTCCAGGTGAAACACAACAGCATTTGTCCCATGACCACGAATAGCCATGTTAGAAGGGAGTTAGCTGTTCACTGATAAATTATATTTACTTTATTTTATTTATTGTAAGTTTGAGATATTGGGCCAGATCCTCACTGGTGTAAATCATATACCTCTGATATCAGTGCAGCTTCTCTGATTTCCACCAGCTGAGGATGAGGCCCATGGATCTGATTCTCTCCTGTCTTATTCCTTGTGCCTTTTCTTATCCCTGTGCAAAGTGGATGCAAGCTGCTAGCAAGTCCAACATTCTTGCCTCACTTTCAATAGTGGTGGTGTTTTACATTCACTTTGCACAGGTCAAATGATGGTGCAAGGCAATGAAGAATCCGCTTTTTGCATATGCTTGTTGGTTTTAAGTCTGACTATATTCCCTGATTTTTTTTTTTTTTTTTTTTTTTTTTTTTTTTTAGTATTTCATTTGACTTTTTAAAGTTAAACAAAATCAAAATCCATAATCGGACCTTAATTGGTGATGGAGCTATGCAAATGTACAGGTGCTGAGATTCTGTTTATTTAGCTTAAGTACTTTTAGGGACCCCTTTACCATAGTATCTGAGAATCTGGCCTCATGCAATAAGGGCAAACTTCAGACCTCTACTGGTGTTCATAAATTCATACATCGAAGCTCCACTTTAGGGAAGGGAGGGACTAAAGGCTGGATTCAAAGACAGTTATACTCACTGGAAAGACTCCCATTGAATTGGGCTGTGGATCAGACTCCTAATCAGCCCTTACTGTGCCTTATTTGAGCTGACCATCTTTATATGATGAAACTGTTTTTCTAACTTGACCTTGTATGTAGAGCTGGGCAGGAAACTTATTTCCTCGCCTGCAGAAAATTCTCAGATTTCAGGAAAAATTGTCTAAGTCTCCCACATCCCAGGTGAATGCTTTAATCAATGGGCTTTGGTTATTCTAAGGTGCATGGGTGGGTTTCTCTTTCTCCAGTTATGACCAGAGAGTCCACCTATCCAATGAAAGTCACTTCTAAACTGATATGTTCCCATAAAAAGTTTTTTGGGTTGACAAATCAGCATTTTCTGACAAATGGTTTTGACAAAAAATTCCTAATGATTTCTAACTCTGCTAGCTTTTTTGACTGCCACTCCACATTGAGCAGATGTTTTCAGAGAACTATCCACAGTGATTCCAAGATCTTTCTTGAGTGATAACAGCTAATTTAGACCCCATAATTGTATATGTCTAGTTGGGATTATATTTTCAAATGTGCATTACTTTGCATTTCTCAACATTGAATTTCATCTGCCATTTTGTTTCCCCTTCACCCTGTTTACTGAGATCCCTTTAACTCTTAGCGAAGTCCAAAGCAGACTGCAATCTTGAGTAATTTTGTATTGTCTGCCAATTTTGCTACCTTAGTTTACCCACTTTTTCCAGATCATTTATGAATATGTTGAACAGCGTTAGTTGCAGTACAGACCCCTGGGGACCCCACTATTTACCTCTCTCCACTGTGAAAATTGACCATTTATTCCTTCCCTGTGTTTCCTATCTTTTAATCAGTTACTGATGCAGGAGAGGACCTTCCCTCTTATCCCATGACTGCTTATTTTGCTTAAGAGCCTTTGGTGAGAGACGTTGTTGTTGTTGTTGGGTGAGAGATAGCCTTTGCTATGGTGCAGGTCAAACTAGATTAACATAATCCAGCTTTAAAAATCTATGAAAAGTAGTAAATTCACATTAATCTAGAATGGCATTGAATAAAGTTAATAGAATTTTTAATAAAAGACATAACCACTGGAACTGAATTCACTACTTTGATGAATTAAATATCTATTTCATTTTTACAATCTACAGTGTTTGGTTACAGAGTAGCAGCCGTGTTAGTCTGTATTCGCAAAAAGAAAAGGTGTACTTGTGGCACCTTAGAGACTAACAAATTTATTAGAGCATAAGCTTTCGTGAGCTACAGCTCACTTCATCGGATGCATGGTTAGTAGCCATAGCAACTTACAGGTGTTAAATTAGTCACAAAAGGGCTTCCCAGTTCCTTGATGCAACAGAAACATTTTGAAAACTACAGTGAAAAAATAACTTAAATTCAATATAAAGATGATAAAGTTGAAAAGCACGGTGAGTACAACCAAGATCTATGTGCCTTTGACATTTCATAAAATGAGATTAAATAGTGTGCAATATAATTTGCTGCTTCAACAAAAAGGCTTGTTTCAATATTTTCATTCAATGTAAAGTGTTTGGGGATAATAATGGTAATTTAATGTTGTAAATGCAATGATCAGTTATTGCTGAGCAAATAAAAGATATTCTAATAAAAAATGGATTCAGCTTGGAACTTCAACCCACCTCTTCTGTACTATATGGCAGACACTCTAACCATTAGACTACAAAGAATTGGGTTAACAAGAATGGGAATTTCAAGGAGTACAATTAGCCCCAGGAATAATCTCCTATTAATAAAGACATGGAAAGACTTGTGTGGAAAAATTTAATAAAATTTTGACTACAAAGGCTACAACTGTTCCCAACAGTCTGTTCCCAACTTTGTACTCAAATCTAGGTGTGTGCAAAACCTCATGCAAATTGGACTTAATTTACTTCGCATTTTGCTTCTTCAATAATTGAGATTAATAATTTTCCTTCATCTATAAATGGTTCTAAATAGAATGATTGATTTATAAAACCATAAAAGGGATACAGTCCAAATACTTAAATGTTTGATGATGGTTTAACAAATTTTGGCCTTGTACAGTCATAACTGTCAGTTTCCCATAAAAGCTTGTCTCTCTCACCAACAGAAGTTGATCCAATAATAGATCTTATCTCACCTACCTTGTCTCTCTAGTTTGCCATAGGCTATTTATCTTTGTGCACTCATAGCAATTCCAATATTCCTATAGCAGACTGCATGCGTGGTACCTCAAAACCTATTGCCTTCTTTCTACACAAAAAGAGCATATGAGAGACTTTCACTTTAAATTACTCTTATTTTATCTGAAGGAAAGTGGAAGAAAATCCATGTCTCCAGGAGACAAATCACACCGTGTGTCTCCTCTGCAACAATTAGCAGCTAGAGCTGAGTGGGAAATTGATTTCTCATCTCAGGATTATATTCAAGATTTTGAAAAGCTTTCCTGTCCCAAATCAGGACAGAGTAAAAATCTCAAATGTTCATGAACCTACAAATGAAACAGAATTTCAATTTGGATCAGCTGAAACACTGAAATGTTTTTTGTTTTGGTTATTGCAAAATGTCATCTTTGTGTTTGGATCGTTTTTAATGTTTGGTTAAAACTTTAACTCATCCTAAATTTCTCTAATTCATTTTGAACCAAGAAAACAATTTTTTTTCTTTTTAAAAAGTAATCATGAATGTTTCAACAATTTTAAAACTTTTCAACACTTTTTGAGTTGAGAAATTTATCAAACCGACCCATTCCCATGACCAGTTTCAGTTTTGACAAATCCACATTTTTGTGTTTTGAGAACACCTACAGTGGTGGGGATCTTTTGACAAGACAACTCTAAGAAAATGGTTTCTGCTAAACTGCTCTTAAGCATGTAAAAGAGTGGTACATGGGAAAACAAAGGCAGAACAGTTTCAAGCTACATCCATCGCACCTATGATTAACAGTATTTATTTATATCCTGGTAATTTACAACTAAATACAGTATTGCTTTTCCTATTATAATAAGTGTTCAAACATCATCATTCACTGAACCTGCTTCTGCAGAACGTCATGAGCCTATACCACTTGAGGAAAGCGGGAGAAGAACCTCCTCTAACTGGTACCTGTAGTGGACTAATCCCCTCTGTGGGCCAGTCACTAAAGGGGGAGATACTCTACCCAGTGAACAATGGATTACTCTGTTTTACACCTCCAACCAACATTCTGTAGAGATTGTATACAAGTACCTCCTTCTACTAACATAGAGGGACAGGTTCATCCAAGTTTGCACAGGGAAGAGTGATTTACCGACTGGCCTCTCCATGGAAGATTCACTTCTTTTGCAGTCTTCTATGTGGCAGCTTTAGGTTATGGCTACACGGCCTACTGGTTAAAACTCCCGTAGAGATGTACAGAATCAGCTCTTGTCACTTACTGGCCAGTGCTGCCCACTTTAGGCACTACAGTCATTCCCTACTGATCAGAAAGAAAAGGAGTACTTGTGGCACCCTAGAGACTAACAAATTTATTAGAGCATAAGCTGCATCCGATGAAGTGAGCTGTAGCTCACGAAAGCTTATGCTCTAATAAATTTGTTAGTCTCTAAGGTGCCACAAGTACTCCTTTTCTTTTTGCAAATACAGACTAACACAGCTGCTACTCTGAAACCTACTGATCAGAGGGTGCATTGTGGCTAAGTCACCTCCTGAAGGATTTTCCATCTCAGGGGACCTGCATGTAAACTTATGCCAGTATAAGCAAAATTTAGCTGACTGAATGGAAATTATATACATAATGGATGGCAGTAACAGAACATTATTTCAAGATCCAATCCTGAATTCCTTCCTCAGGCGTAACTCTCAGTGAAATCAATGGGAATTTTGCCCATGGAAGCAGTTCAGTATGAGGCCTTTTGTCCTTAGTAGTTTACATAAGAACAGAGGAATCATAACTCAGGACAACGTGAAGCCTCTAATGTACAGGATAGATTTGTATATGTATGTGAAAACTCTTATTCAGCTCTTATATTAATCTGCTGTTTGTCTGCACTGTTTCAATGCAAACCATGGTGGTCCATTAGAGTTTAGCCTATATCCCAAACTGCTTTGGAAAGGTAGTCGCATTTAACTTCAGAATCTGCAGTGTTGGGGGTGCCAGCTTTTTCAATGACTCAGACAGTGATTAAACACAGAAGTATTTTTTCCTACATTTATGAAATGTAAAGATATTTGTTTTGATTCCATCACTGTCACCTCATTAGGCACTAGGCAAGTTAGGTTATACACTGAATCGGTTTTGCACTAGGTTTTGTTTACTTTTCATAAATTAACATGGTAATTCTCTGTAATAAAATTCATGGTTTACATAGATATCAAAAGCCATCGTCCATTATTCTACTTAATGTTACAGCTTTAGAATGTGCACTAACTACTCTGTTTATATAGCAGTTGGATGGAGCACTTAGACCACTGTGTGTCACATCCCAGATCCACTCCATTTTAAGAAACAGCAATGCCAAAACTAAGACCTTTCCATTTAAAATTTCTCCACACTCACAGAAAGATGAAACTGTGAAGAATTATTTCCCTAAAGTCTCTCTCATTCCTCATGCATTGGCTACAAACACCAGTCTTAGTAAAAAGGTAAGTGTTTCCGGCTGTAAAATCTGAAGAACTTATGGGGATTCATTATTTAGCGCTAGATTGGTGAGGTTTCTTTCCTTAAAATTCAGCATGTAACAGCCCTAGAATAAATGACATACATAGTTAAGAGGCCTATTTTGGAGGTAGGGAGGTCTCTATATATTTTATACTTAAAGGCTAGGTCCTGGACACCAGTGCAAGTCCTCTTGCTGCTCAATGCAAATAGGTCATAAAGCTGATCTAACCTGGCAATTCTGGATTCATCCCACATAGAGGCTGTGTCAGGGTGTTTCTGGAGGCATGGTCACAATGCTGCTGCACTCTGGCAACCCTGGCATAGTTGCTCCTTAGGGATCATTACCAGTCACAGAGTTTAGAGCGGCCTTTTGTGAGGCTCCTCTAACTTAACCTGGTCTAAACCTAAAACTTAAGTCAACCTAACTACATTATTCAGGGGTGTGAAAAATTCTTTCCCCTGAAAGATAGTAAAGCCAACCTAGGGCTCATTATAGACACTGCTAAATCAACGGAAGAATTCTTCCATTGACCTAGCTACCTCTTCCTAAGGGAATGGATTTACTACTGTGGTGAAAAACTCCCTTCCCATGCTGTAGTGTCTACACTGCAGCTGTGCCACTGTACTGCTTGTAGACATACGTACCCCTACACTAGGAGTCAAGTCCGCCCCTGGGTGGTGTTTAGCCACTTTTTGCTCTTCCCTCCACTCTCACCTTTTCCTGTAGAGAACACAGTTCAGGCAGATCTGAGGACTGGAGGTAAGATCAATTGATCTGCCTATATACTGATCCTTATCCTCATCTAAGTTAAACCAAGGTAAAACAGGAGTAACTCTACTGAAGACAATAGAGCTACACAGGTGTTGGTGAGTGAAGAATGAGGCCCACTAACTTCTGGGTGCAGAAAGCCAATTCATAGTAGTTAGAGCAGGAAAAATCTGGTAAGGAAACTAATTTTGGACAGACCAAACAATGTTCTCATTAGCAAATCTCTTGCAGTGACATTGTATGAGCTCACGTGATTCCATAAGGCCAAAGGAGCTTTCAGATTCAGGGTTTAAAATTACTTTGTCATGACCCACAAATCTGTCTTCAGGGTTCATGGGAGGAGCCACACACCAACTGGCAGCCTGCTGACAATTGCTTACCTGGGATCCATGAAGCTTGGCCCCAGTGTGAGGCTCTGCAATTGGTGGAGTCTCAGAGCAGCTGATTGGCCCACTGGCCCTACTAAAGCCAACAACAGAACAGGAAGTTGTCAGAACAAGTAGGCTCCACCCTGCCTGTCTGTGTGCCTTGTTCCTTCTACTCCTGCTCACTCCACTTGATTTCCTGGCATCCCAACCTGGCATGACTCATGGGATCTGTAGTGAGGGGACTGCCCCACTCCAGCAGAACAGGGGTTAAAAACAGCTTTGGAGAGGGCTGCAGTTGGAATAAGAGGCATGAGAGCAGCTGAGGGAATAGCTGACCATAGGTGTGACCAGCTCAATCAGGGCCCAGCTGGCCCTGATAAGAGGGCTGGGGGGCCAGGAGCTGAAGGAGTCTCTCTCCGGCCTTAGCAGGAGAAGGGCCTAGCTGCCTGGGAATGGAGGGTACTTGACACAGAGCAGTGCTGGGGAAAGGCAAGAGGAGCTGGGGAGCTCCAGCCTGGGGAGTTGCCAGGCTGAGGCCTTGTTTAAGGCCTAAAGAGGTACTAGGGCTGAAGAGGTGTAGCCCAGGGATAGGCAGAGGCAGCTGGTCCAACCCCCTTGCCAGTGATGAGTGGCCATTACAGACTGCAGTCTGCCCCAGAGAAAGGGGGCCAGATGATGACTGAGGCAAGGTGGGCGTAGAGGGTTGGGGGTTCCCCTGGGAAGGGAGATCCAGAGTGGGGGGGTACTGCTGTGGGCAGAACCCCATGGTAAGGGGCACCAGGGTCCAGGAGGGACATGGGGCCTAAGGCTGGAGAGACCCCAGCCAGCAAGAGACAGTCTGAGGCTGGAGATCGAGCTAATTCCCAGACTGACCAGCTGGAGGTGCCGTGCTGGTGTGTCTGCGATCTGCTACAGGATCTAACTTGTGGTTCTGATCCCCAGTTTGTCCTGCTTCTTATCCCTGGTATCCTGGCCCAGCTGACTCTTGGATCTTATCGCATGACTGTGGACTCTGGCTCCTACTACTAGGTTTGGCTGCCTATGACCCAGCCATGACAGCTTGTTTGGACCACAATAACCTTGAGGGGCCAAGCCCAGAGTGAGAAGGATGGACTCAGCAGCAGCACCACCATACCCACCAGAAGTATCGACTTGCCCAACTGGGCTTCCCACCTCCAGGTGGAGACCCAAGTTGTGCAGCTGACCTTGGACAACTAGCAGCTGCAGGAGCAAGCAAGACAGCTCAGTGCCAAGAATACCACTCGGTGTGAACACAACGTACAGAGACTTGCCCGAAAAAGGGGCCTGCATTACCCTTTGCCCAAATGGTTCAATGGGAACTGCCAGCAGTTCTGGGATTTCATGATCCAATGCCGCCTTCTGTTTCTGATGCATCCCTGGACCTATGCCTCTGACTGGACTAAGCTGGTCTTGGTAATCAGGCTGCTGAGAGATGTGTTAGACTGGGTCTCCCACTGTAGGAAGTAGCCTGGTGCCGTCGAACTTGAATGCCTTTTCCAATCGATGTCCGCGATCTTCGATGACCCATACCAAGTTGAACAGCTAAAGTCACCCTGAGGGGACTCCAGCAGGGGCAAGGCACAGTGGCTTCTATGTAGTGCACTTCTGACTCATAGTAGGTACAGAATGGAGTGAAGCATCACAGCTATACCAGTTCTGATGGGGCTTGCAGGAAGAAATCTAAGACTAACCGGCTGCTGTAGAGATGCCTACAGGCCCTTGTGCATCTCGCCATCCACACAGACAATTAGCTGCAAGAACGAAGAGAAGTGAAAAGAGGTTCCCTTCAGCCCCCATACCTACATACCATGAACTCGGCTTCTGTATCACCTGCCAAACCCACGCAAGCTGATCTGGCTCGTCATTTTCATGGAACTACCAGAATCCAGTAGTTTGACGACCATCTTGACAGTGGTAGATCGCTTTTCTAAGATGGCTCACTTTACTCTTCCATGGGGGAAGCCGCCTGGCTCTGGATAAACAACCTAGTCCATCTTTATGGCCTCCCTGATCATGTGACTTCTATCTGGGGACCTCATTTTACAGCCTGCTTCTGGCATGAGGCCCTACATTTATTAGGAGTCCACACATACCTGTCATCTGTCCACCATCCTCAGGCAAACAGCCAAATGGAAAGAATCAGCCAGATCCTCAAACAATAATCACAATGCTACATCAACTATCACCAGGATTCCTGATCTTCACTATTACCCTATGCAGAGTTCTCATACAATAATGTGGACTTTGCATCCACAGCCCTTTCTTTATCAATTATGGGTACCACACCTAATTTTACCCACATCTACCCATGTTCTTCCCCCCCAACCCATCCGTCTTGGACCTAGTATAACACATCTATCACATCTAAGAAAATGTAAAGGGACACCTTGAAAAGACAAAGAAGGACTACAAAATGCACATGGACAAGCATAGACAGCATGGCCTCATGCTCCATAGAACAAAAGGTATGGCTTTCAACACACACTTTTGCAAGGACAGACCCTCTTGGAAACTAGACTACCAGTTCCTTGGCCCAGATTTGGTGACAAATCAACCTTGTCACCTTTGAGCTCCATCTCCCTCAATCCCTTGGAGTCCACCCCATATTCCACAACTCACTTCTAAAACCATACACCAAGAACACACTTCCCCATAGTGGTCAAATACAGAGTCAGGAGGAATATTTTGTTCACAAAGTCCTCAACTCTAAATTCAAGCAGGGCAAATTGTGTTACCTGAGTGACTTGGAAGATTATGGCCTGGAGGAATGCACTCAGTAGCCAGCTGAAAACATTCATGCTCCTGTCCTGGTTTCTGCCTTCCAGAGCACACCCCGAGGGTGGGAAGGGGGTGATGCTATGACACTGAGGTCTCAATCCCAGATCACAGGAGCAGCCATGCTGACAGTTACCCAGGAAGCCCAGCCCCAGTGTGAAGCTTTGAAGTCTGATTGGTTGAGTCCTCGAGTGGCTGGTTGACCCACGGGCCCTTTTTTAAACCAGCAACAGGAAGAAGAAAACTGTCTGAATAACTGGGCTCCATCGTGCTCCCGCTCCCACACCCCTGGCTTGATTTTTCTGGCATCTCAATCTGGAGTGACTCTTGGTCATCTGATTCATGGGTCTGGTGTCCAGTTTGTTTCCTGCCTCTGACTCCCTGCTATCCTTACCTAGCCTGACTCTCTGGTTCCTGACACGTTCTGATCTCCTGCTTTTGACCTCCCGATGTCCTGACCCAACCAATTCTTGACTCCTGTCTCATTAGTGCAGACTCTGGCTCTGGCTACTCGGTCTGGCCGTCCATGACCTGGCTAGTGACAATTTAGCCTCATGAGACAGAAGATGGCTTGTGCTGCATGTAACCTTTGATGCTATCTGGAATTTCCCACTAGGATATTTCATCCTCGTATTCAATTGGCACTAAAGTTTCAGACTGTAGAAGAAATTATCCAGCTTGTAGAGTCTTCATGCGGGGGAGAGGAAGTGTAGTTTAAGCTTCTGTCTCCATTTTTTTTCGTTCCTCTTTTATTGCTGTCTGTCTATTAGCCTGAACTAAAGGAAGGCTGAGAGTGCAGCAGCTAGAGCAGTGAGGCCCAAGAAAATATGTGCATGGTTTTATCTGTGTCTGCTCTTAATTTGCTTTTTAACATAAGTTGATAGGAAAAGAGAGATCCCATGGGCCAGATCCCAAATTTTAGCAAATGGAAAACCCACAGCGGGACAGAATCTATTGTAAATCCAGAGCAGCTACAGTAAAGTAAGTGGGATTGGAATTTGGCCCACCATATGCACATTGTGCATACAATATGACTTCTAAACAATTAAATGTATCTTGTTAATACTTTGCTTCTTCCTTCTAAGAAATAGCATCTTCCTTCTAAAATTCTCAAACATTTTACAGACTCTAATTTAATTTATCCTACAGCATCACTGTGAGATGGGGAAGTATTATACTAACTTTACAAATAGTGAAATGGAGATGGTAAGTGACGTACCTAATACAACACAGCAACTTTTCTAGTAAAGGTGGACCTTCCACTAAAAGTTGAAGAAAGCTTTTTGACTGAGCTGGTTGAAAAATGGGGTAATTTAAAAAAAATTAAAACAGCAAAAGTTTATTGAGCTTATCAGGAAGTAGGCCAGCTCTACTGTCTAGAGGCCTTGAGGGACACTTTTCATTAGAGATGGTGCTCTTTGGAGGTGTTTCTCAGTTCAGATTACATAGTGTGTAGCTGATTTTGTTAAGTGACAAATTCATCAGAAAAGGCCTTTTTATAACAAAAGAAAGGGCAAGATCCTGCCACTCTGAGGTCTGGTTTACACCTAAAACATAGATCGACCTAGTTACATTCTCAGGGCTGTGGAAAAATTTCACAACTTATGTGACGCAAATAGGTTGACCTATCCCACTGTAGATGCAATGAGGTAGATGGAAGAATTCTTCCATCAACCTAGCTACCAACTCATGGAGAAGTGGATTACATAAATTAACAGAAAACCCCCTACCGTCAGCGTCAAAAGTGTGTACTCTAAGCCATTGGCTCCCAAACTTGTTCCGCTGCTTGTGCTACTCATCCTGAGTAGCACCTTGATGTTAATGGGACACTTTTTGATAAAGGCACTACACAATGTGAGTAAGGTAAGTCTGCACTGCAGCAGCTATAGCGTAGAGCAGTGGTTCCCAAACTTGTTCCGCCGCTTGTGCAGGGAAAGCCGCAGGCGGGCCGGGCCGGTTTGTTTACGTGCCGCATCTGCAGGTTCAGTCGATCGCAGCTCCCAGTGGCTGTGGCTCACTGCTCCAGGCCAAAGTCCCCTCTCCCTGTGCCGCTTCCAGCAGCTCCCATTGGCCTGGAGCAGCGAACCTTGGCCACTGGGAGCCGAGATCAGCTGAACCTGCAGACGCGGCAGGTAAACAAACCGGCCCCGCCCGCCAGGGGCCTTCCCCGCACAAGCAGCGGAACAAGTTTGGGAACCGCTGCTCTAAGCTATAGCTGCCGCTGTGCTGCTGTAACTGCTGTAGTGTAGACTTATCCTTATTCACATTGTGTAGTGCCTTTATCAACAAGTGTCCCAGTGACATCAAGGTGCTACTCAGGATGAATAAGAGTGGTAGAAGCTAGTCCTATATGATTGATTCATCATACAGCAGTAAATCAAAGTATTATAACAAACTGAACCAAACTGGTTCATCATCCACTTAAACTTCAGTCAGTGGTAATTCTTTTTCACTTTCCTTTTTTAAAAGGATTAGTCTGCATGGGATATGTTCAGCTGTCATGTGAGCACAAAGGGCCTGATTTGCAAGGCACAGAGCACCTTGAACTTCGCTTGGTTTTAATGGGAGCTGAGGGTGTTCATCACTTCTTATTAGTGCTCAGTATGTCATAGGGCTAGGCCCAAGTTCCTGGGGCCTGTATAAACCAGCTATCGTAAAAGGAACAAAAACAAGAGGCAAACACAGTAGCTAATAGGAAAAATTCTCTAGCACACAAGACCAATTTTCAGATAAACATAGAAATAATCAAAATTTCAGTGCTCATCCTCCAAATGTAAAATACTAAAGTACAATAGTTCTCTACCCTACTTTTCTAAAGAGGCAGACTACCAGAGCTAGTATAAAGTGGACAAACCTGACTTCTCCAAAAGAGAAATCATGTGACTTTATTGCCCATAACTCTGAAGTCTGAAATCATTTATTAATCCAGCAAATCTTATTCTCCTGTTAGACAATTCTTTTATCCCAAGAAGTGCTGTCTCAGGTCACAGAGCCACTCCATCCAGCATTATGTCAGATATAACACCCAGTTTCGGTTTTGATCCAAATCTCTTTTAAGTCAGTGGAAAGATTCTGATTGACTTCCATAGTTGTTGGATCAGGCCAACAGGGAGGCAGAGCTGTCCCTTGGGTATGGCAAATTAGGGCAACCGCTCCATGCCCTGTGCTTCAGTGTGCGTGTGTGATGGGGGGGAGGCGCTAGGCCAGCGGAGTGGGGTTAGGAGTGCCTGCAGGTCCAGGCTGGCCCAGGGAGTGGGATTAGGAGTTCAGGGGGCCAGGCCCGCCCGGAGCCTTAACATTGTATTTCCTTTTCTTGCTCGGCATTGCAGGGCTTGGGCTCAGTCTCTGACAGCGGCAGCAGCGACCCCAGCCCATTCTGCTCCACCCCACCCTGCCAGCTCCCAGTGTCGCCTGCCGCCGCATGGCTGCCAGCATCCTAGCACTGCCAGAACACGCCAATGCCAGGCTGATTGCATCCATTGCCCTTCCACCCCAGACCCCTCCCTTTTCTGGGACCCCCCAGCACAGGGGGCCCCCTAGCACAGGCACCATTCTGTGACTCTCTATTGTCCCTCACCCCGCAGCACTGGTGTCCCCTCCCCACACCAGATTTCACCTGTATAAAAATGTTAAGGGCCCCTGCAGGCTGATTTGTCCCTGGCCCCACATCCGCCTAGGGACGGCCCTGCAGGGAGAATACCGTTCAAACATTTTAAATGAGCAAAGGCCAGATTCTGCCAACCATAGTCACATCGGGTAACACTTTACTCAGCAAATAGGAATCTGACCCTAAGTGAAACGAATGTATACTGTAGAAGCATATAAATAAATCACACAGGTGCCATTTTTAGGATTTAATAATAAACCGATCCTGGGCCATGCAGTGGCCAAAAACTGCCCACGGATGGATGATCTGACAGTTAACGGTTAAATATTATTAACATTAAGATTATCACATATTCGGGACAAATGTTAAGACGTAAACTACATTCAGGAAATCAACAAGTTGTAGAATGAGTTACCACAGGGGTTTCCAAAATGTGGTCTGTGGAGGACTTGCTGTTGGTCTGAAGAGAGCAAGCAGGGAAACATGAGTGCTGGTGCCTTATTTCCAGCTGCTAAATTTCATTACAGTTACAGATACATTCCTAATCTATCTTCTCATGTAGGCAATTTCTGTACCTACCAGAGTGGAGTTATGCAATTTCTGTTGGCTGTGGAGGAGGATGATCCCATTGCGAATGGGAATGGAGGTAGTTTACAAAATCATCATCCTGTTAAGGTCCACACTATGAAAAAGTCTGAGAACCCCTGCTTTACCAGGAAAATAATAGAGGTGGAAATATTGGGGATATTATTTAAGAAACACACTTAGGACCCTCTCCTATTCGGAGGGCCAATTCCAAGGAAACAATGCCCAGCCAAAATATTAGGTTGTGTTTTGGCTATCCCCACAGAGAGGCAACAGGTGGAAGGAACTTTTCACCTTAGCACTGAATGGCTTTTCTTTAGCCTATGTTATCCAATGGCTGAAGTTGCCCTTCACTGCTCTAATGTGCACCCATTACAATTCCATTTTCAGAGGTACTTTCCTTGCACTAGGTCTGATCCAAATCCCTCTGAGTCTATAGGAAGGCTCTCACTGAGATCAGTGGCTTTGGGTCAGAATCATCGTGCATATAAAATGGTAACTCTAAGGACTGGAGGATCAGACCCTAGTCTCCATGTGGGAGGCTAATGGTGTCAGGGGAGAATGATGATCAAAATGGGAATGAGTTTAGATGGCCAGAATGGCTTTAATTCATTTTCCACCGCCCCCTCCCAAAATCTTAGAACTTTTATGGAAAACACATTTGCAATGTATTCAGTTGCATCTATGAGGGAAGAATAAGATTGGCATAAAGGTAAACAACTGGCAAATTATTCATAACTCAAAATCTGCCCAATGGTTTTTCTTTCCAAAACTTTAGAAATTAGAGACTGTGAACCAGATGTTATAAAAGAAATTACTAATTTAACTGCTAAAAGGTTCACTCTAGTAATATTTTCTTGCTGAAAATGCCTGTCTTGTTAAATGTTTATTGAATACTATAATTATATTACATTTGCTGTTAAACAATATTGACATTTTTGAATAAAAAAAGTTGTTGTTTTTTTTTTTTAACCAGGCATGATGTAAAGTGAACATCTGGTAGTAACCTTATGTGTGGTATTCGGGGGTGGGGAGAGCTTTCCTCCAATTTTTTTTTCTATGTGCTTTTTTAAAACCATGTAGCCTTTGTAACAGAAAGTATGATTAAGCACTAGACTTTCTCACTATCAGTGAAATGTTTAAAGACAAGCCACCAGCAAATCCTCAGCAAGCTGCTGAAGTAAGGATATATTTTTAACTATGAAACAGCTGTTTTTTGAACAACAACCCAGCTGTTTGGCTTGGAGGATGCTTGTTAGAGTTGATTAATCATTATATTAAAAATAGAAAAAATAAACATCTTTGGAGAGCACGAAACAGGTTTTAAAAGAAATTGATAATTCCATTATTACAAGGAGTACAACAATAACAAAAGGGAATTTCACTTTTAGCGACACAAGTGCATTAGTTAATAGCATAGAAGAGGTTGAACAGTGCAAGACTAATATCACTGCCAGCAATTGATTGAGTTTCCTTTCACCATTCAATGCTTGTAAAGCATTTTGCAATAGTTTGTGGTACAGAGTTTTCCAAACCCTCTCCCTCCCCTAGCCTAGGCCTTTTCTTGAATTGCTGTAAAGATGCACAGTGGGTTTGTGTGGGCTGTTGGCTGACTGCCCCAGTAAGGCACTTTTTTTTTCTCCTTTTCCCATAGGGTAATGAAAAAGGACAGGATGGCAGGTTTTTGGCTTTCTTTCCAGCCTTGGGCATTATCCATAACTCAAAGATTTTGATTTGTGTTGGAGGCTGGAGTGGGGAATGCATATAGTACTGTACCATTTAGTAGGGATTTTAAAACAATCTTTCTTCTATAGGATTTCCCTGTCATGAAATAGATTTAGTCAAAAGAACCAGTCAATTATAATACAAGATTTTTTTACATATAACTTGACTCTTTAAATTGTAACTCGCTCTTCAGAAAGGAATTTCTGCCCGAGAATGTTATCAAAAATCAGAAGCTTCTTTCTTTATAGGTGGGGCTGAATCCTAGTTGCTTTACCCCATACGTGCAGTCCCATTGACTCCACTGAAACTACAGCTGGCGCTCAATTCAACAAGGTACTTAAGCACATGCCTAACTTGAAACATACAAGTAATCCCATTGACTAAAGTTAAGCATATGCTTAAGTACCCTATTGAATCAGGGTTTGTATGATTAAGGCAAATAGGATTTTGCCAACATTAACTATTAAAAATTTGGACAAGCCCCCTTCTTCTGGTTAGTTTTGCTTTAAAAAAATAAAAATAGAATAAAAACAATGTGTTTAAAATTATTTTAAATCTGATCTATTTTTCTTTTTAAATTTATTTCTTTGGACTCAAAATAGAATGCCCAAAGACTCTATTATGATATGATGCATCGACCAGAATGAGGAAAATACTAGCTGAGGCAGAACATTGCTAAGAAAAGAGTCCTAGTAACAGCCTTTCAAATTATTATTATTAATAGTATATATTAGCCTAATAAATGGTCATATGTGTATTTACCCCACACTTTGTAATTCTGGGGAGTGCGTAATTCATGGCTCCTGCTGCAGGTGTCTGTAAAATGGATTTTTCCTTTCGTGAGACATTCTGACACTCCAAAAATAATAATCTATTCCAAATCAGAAGGACAAAATGAAATACTGAAATTTTTCATGAAATGAAAAAATATATGAAAAAAATTAATGAAATGTTGAAATAGAAATTTTTTTAAAATTCAATCACAATGCAACGTTTTGACCTATCAAATTCATCTTTTTCATTTAGATTCTCCCAATCAGAAAATTTTAATAAAATGTAGTTGAAAGCTACATTTCCCCCATGAAAAATGTCACTTTAGACAAAACCATATTTTCCAACAGGAATATATTTTGGTTAAAAAAAAATGAACTAGCTCTAGCTCCTACAACAGAGTAAAATTATGCATTGAAAAATATATGTAGTTCCTCAGCCTGATTCTCATTTATCCTGGTGTAAATCATCAGTAACTCCAATGAAACCAGTGGATTTACCCCTGTGTAAAACCAGTCTAAGATCACATAATCTATCTGGAATACTGAATTCTGCACCCCTGTCTGTGTTCACACACATGTACACTGTCCATGATACCAAAAGTCAACATGAATACCATGAATATAGATCACCATTTTAAAAATTAATGAATCATTCATAATTTTCAATAATTATTTATAGTTTTCATAGTGTTCTATGAGAATGACAGTCAGGCTCAGTTTTCAGTCGTATTGCCAGTTCAGACTAATTTAGTTTTTATTTTAAAGTGATAAATATAAAACCCCATCTAACTCTGTCTCCTTGAAGACAAGGAAAAGACTCCCATTCAATTCAATAGGGGAGTTAAATCAGGCCCTTAGTGCTGCTGAAAAGTGTCACGCATTCAATATTCCAGTGGTTCTCAAACAAGGGCCGCCGCTTGTTCAGGGAAAGCCCATGGTGGGTCAGGCCAGTTTGTTTATCTGCCTCGTCCACAGGTTCGGCCAATTGCAGCTCCCACTGGCCAGGGTTTGCCGCTCCAGGCCAATGGGGTCTGAGGGAAGAGCAGCCAGCACATCCCTCGGCCCGCGCCACTTCCCACAGCTCCCATTGGCCTGGAGAGGCGAACCGTGGCCAGTGGAAGCTGCAATTGGCCAAACCCGCGGACGTGGCAGGTAAACAAACCGGCCCGCCAGGGGCTTTCCCTGAACAAGCAGCGGCCCTAGTTTGAGAATCACTGCAGTATAGAATGTTTAAGAACCACTATTTATCCACAGAACAGATATACCACATGGAGTAGCAAGCAATGTAGATTTCCACACACAAATTCCACCTGACACAAAACCAGCATGATTCAGCTATGAGTTGGAGGAAAAGGAGAACCTAAAAGAGAACAGAGAAGTCTCTATGACCATTGAGAGCTAGATTTGTATCTACAATACACAGGTGGAATCCAAAGTAACTTCAGTGACTGCAAAGAAGGTACTCCACATTTACATTGCTTCAACAGAGATCACAGGGCATGTCTACACTGCAATTAGACACCCATAGCTGGCCCACGCCAGGTGACTCATGTTCACGGGGATTGGGATAAGGGGCTTTTTAATTGTGGTGTAGATGCCTGGGTTCAGGCTGGAGCCCAAGATCTAGGACCTTGCAAGAGCTTGGGCTGCAGACTGAGCCAAAGTGTCTATACCACAATTAAATAGCACCTTAGCCCAACCCCTGCGAGCCCGAGTCATTTGATACAGGCCAGCCATGGGTGTCTAATTGCAGTGTAGACATACCCATAGTCGTGCAATAAGCTCTTCACAGGTACAGGGATTTGCCTGTAGAGAGCTCATTACAGGATCTGGGCCATAATCTGGCCCTTACAATTCCTTTGTGTCTACTGTGATTACTAATAAGAAGGCCAAGTGGTACCAATTGCAAAGGTGGCATCAGGATATCTTCAGTAGCAATGGAATGAGAAGGTTTTGCTGTTTCCCAATCTGTCCTCCGTTAACAGATTTAAACACTGGGAGTTAATTCAAACTTGTATGTGTGGGTTTGTTCCTAGAAGGAACAAGAGACATTAAATGGCATTACAGTAATGTCATTCTTTCTCTATAGATAAAGGTCTATGAGCATTTACACCATAAGCTACTTTTCTTGGGTGTTTTACTTAATTGCAAAAATGGGCTCCAGACTGAAAATTTTCACACATGCTCTCAACTATATAAAATTTAATATTTTTATTATATTAAGATAAACTCCCATCCTCCAAAGGATCCTTGGGGTTGTATCCTGTTGCTGGCTTGTGGTCTAAGAAAAGAGGCTATGTTAAAAAGAGCAGAAGCTTATTAAGTGTAAAATATCATCCTTCCTGAAATTAAGTATATCAGCAAATTGACAGTTGTGGGAGAGCAGAGGGAGTGAGGGAGCTGCCTGCAGAAGTGGTAAAGCCTGGAGCAGGGTTGCAAAATGAGCCAATCAGAGACAGCTGGCATGCAGAGGGAACCTCAAGCAGCTGGTTCTTTATAAGACAGATGAAGCAATTCTCTTAAAGGGTTGACTGGGAAGTCTATAAGGATGTCAGCTTGGAGCAGGGTATTACCAAGCTAAACCCCACAGTGGGTCACCTCCTAAGAACTGATTTAAAAAAAAAAGATTTTGAAGGAACCATTTCACTCATCTATGCTCTTTGGTAAGAGCCAGGCCCAGGACAGATTCAGGATTTTGAGTTTTACTTTTGAGTTTATTTTGTCTGAATAAACCCAGACCCTGATAAGGGTGGTGATTTGATGAGGAAGCATGTGGAGCCTGTAGTAAAAGGCCAGGAAGAGGGAGAATAAATAGAGAGCAGGGCAGTGTAGAGGCACCATGGTCATGAAGGGGTGTGCAGAGGGTGACCAACTTGTTTACAACAGTATACTATTCTATAGGAATAATTCATTTTGATAATTTCAATCACTTCTATGCACAGTGAATATACACAAGCAGATTGTGATTTCCTCATATTTGTTGTTCAGAATTATTTGAATGTTTTTGCAAAGCTTTTTAACTTTGAATTGATTGTTAATGACTCTGAATATTCACTATTCAAATTGCATTGGTTAGTTGTGATTAGTCAGGTAAGTCACATGGTATTGTTTTTGTGAATAACATCTGTAGTATGCAAGGTCTTGGAAAAATTTTTGAAGGAGAAAGTAGTTAAGGACATTGAGGTCAATGGTAATTGGGACAAAATGCATATGGCTTTACAAAAGGTAGAGCTTGCCAAACCAACCTGATCTCCTTCTTTGAGAAGGTAACAGATTTTTTTAGACAAAGGAAATGCAGTGGATCTAATTTACCTTGATTACAGTAGGGCATTTTATATGGTTCCACATGGGGAATTATTAGCTAAATTGGAAATATGGGGATCAACATGAAAATTGAAAGGTGGATAAGGAACTGGTTAAAGGGGAGACTACAACGGGTCACACTGAAAGGTGAACTGTCAGGCCGGAAGGAAGTTACTAGTGGAGTTCCCTAGGGATCAGTTTGGGGACCAATCTTATTTCATCTTTTTATTACTGACCTTGGCACAAAAAGTGGGAATGTGCTAATAAAGTTTGCAGATGACACAAAGCCGGGAGGTACTGCCAATACAGAGAAGGACCTGGATATCATACAGGAAGATTTGGATGACCTTGTAAACTGGAATAATAGTAATAGGATGAAATTTAATAGTGAAAAGTGCAAGGTCATGCATTTAGGGATTAATAACAAAAAATTTTTGTTATAAACTAGGGACACATCACTTGGAAGTAACAGAGGAGGAAAATAACCTCAGAATATTGGTTGATCACAGGATGACTATGAGCCACCAATGTGATATGGCTGTGAAAAAAGCTAATGCGGTCTTGGGATGCATCAGGCGAGGTATTTTCAGTAGAGATAAGGAGGTGTTGGTACTGTTATACACGGCACTAGTGAGACCTCATCTGGAATACTGTGTGCAGTTCTGGTTTCCCGTGTTGAAGGATGAATTCAAACTGGAACAGGAACAGAAAAGGGCTACTAGGATGATCCGAGGAATGGAAAACCTGTCTTATGAGAGGACACTCAAAGAGCTTGGCTTGTTTAGCCTAACCAAAAGAAGGCTGAGGGGAGATATGATTGCTCTCTATAAATATATCAGAGGGATAAATACCAGGGAGGGAGAGGAATTATTTAAGCTCAGTACCAATGTGGACACAAGAACAAATGGATATAAACTGGCCACCAGGAAGTTTAAACTTGAAGTTAGACTAAGGTTTCTAACCATCAGAGGAGTGAAGTTCTGGAACAGCCTTCCAAGGGGAGCAGTGGAGGCAAAAGACATATCTGGCTTCAAGACTAAGCTTAATAAGTTTATAGAGGAGATGGTATGATGGGATAGCCTAATTTTGGCAATTAATTGATCTTTGACTATTAGCGGTAAATATGCCCATTGGCCTGTGATGGGATGTTGGGTGGAGTGGAATCTGAGTTACTATAGAGAATTCTTTCTTGGGTGTCTGACTGGTCAGTCTTGCCCACATGCTCAGGATTTAGCTGATCGCCATATTGGGGTGGGAAAGGAATTTTCCTCCAGGGCAGAGTGGCAGAGGCCCTGGGGATTTTTCACCTTCCTCTGAAGCGTGGGGCACGGGTCACTTGCTGGAGGATTCTCTGCACCTTGAAGTCTTTAAACCACGATTTGAGGACTTCAGTGGCTCAGACATAGGTTAGGGGTTTGTTACAGAAGTGAGTGGGTGAGATTCTGTGGCCTGTGTTGAGCAGGAGGTCAGACTAGACTATCATAATGGTCCCTTCTGACCTTAAAGTCTATGATTCTGTGATGAGTATCCAAGTGCTTCTGCTGAAATATCTGCAAGTGAACATTTAAAATTTGTTTTTCTGTAAATATTTCCACATGCAACTTTGAAATTTGGACTCTGTGAACTTTCTCCTAGATCACACACACGTCAACAAAATGCAAAGACAAGAGTCCCTCCAGAGGAACTCAACTGATCCATGAGCTGACCAAGAGCACCAACAGTACTTAAATTTAGATGATAATAACAATAATTGCTGTCAAGTCCAATCAATATTTTCTTTTGTCAGAACTGTAATTTCCAAGTGTCTTGAGCTAGCTATCTGCTCCTGGAACCCTTTCAGTGCAAAAGGATGCAGCCACTGATATTTTCACATTGTATCTTTTTATACTGTTCATCTACTTCCAAAGCAATTTCAGGAGCAAGAACACATTTCTGCTCTTCAGATTAATGACATTTATTTAAAGTAGAGCCTCTCACCTTGACCATATTCCTTGAACACATCTGTCTGAGAGGTTCTACCCTACTCCCTTTTTAAAGACTAGCATCCCTTAGAATGGTTGTACTTAGTGGTGTGCCACTTTAAAAGTTCCTGCCCTTTTTTTCACCATGCCTACAGGATCTTGACCATTGCAATTCCAGTTGCTGCAGTGCAGTAATGTTGAGACTTCTACTCTTAAATTAAATTAAGGAATCTCTTCAAAAAGCACAACATGATGTTTTCCCATCAGTCACTGAGTGAGAAATTAACATGATCTTCAACTTTTCTTTTTGACTTAAACAATGGCACATACCAGATATCCATTGATCAGGGTATCGGTAGTAGTGCTTGTATTCTGAAGCTGGAAAAAGATCCTCTGTCTCCTGGAAAAGTATGATTATTTATAATACTGTAGCACTAGGAGCCCCAGCCATGGACCAGGACCCCATTATGCTAGGCACTGTACAAACACAGATGGTTTTTTAACCTATCTACTGAGAGGGGATCATATTTCAGGAGATCTCTTTTAAACTTCTCCATGTTCACAACTGATACACTGATTGATATATTATCCAATTATGGATGAAAGCGTGGACTCTGCTTCTGAAAATGACCTGTTAGTACCATCAATCCTAAGTAACTATAGTGAACCAATCCAGTTATAAGTGCTTGGGAACAGACTAAAGATGATACGTTGCTGCTGCAACTTTCTACACTCCATTTATATTCAAGTCTGGAAACTGAGCTATGCAAAATTTTGGCTTAAGCATTGTGTTTTTTCCAAATAGGTGCCTTGGGATTTTTTCAGTACACCACTTCCTCAGTTCTAAAAGATGCTTAACCTTAGAACCAGCTTCCTGATTTCCCTTGAGATTCTCTGTGAGATTATCCATCCAATTTCATATAATTCTTGGTCATATTTTTGATCTGGTTTGGGGGGGGGAGTCTTTTTATACTTTAAAACTTTTTTTGTGAAAATATGAGAAAATAAGTCTGAAAGTACCTGTTTGGCAAGAACAGCAAAAGATTGGTTGGCTATTAAGAAAGATTTATATTAAACGGGTCTTCAAAAGTTTGCGATGTTAACTCAGTTCTACCTGCCTGAAAAATGTTTTCTTCCAGTCAGCTTTTCTGTTATGCTCAGAGCTCTGCTCACTTAAAGGCAAGTCATATAGTTAATATTTGCATCTTGAACTCTTCATAAATTATACCCCTCACTTTCAAGTGTGTGTGAAACAAGAAACTCATCTGTAAATCTTTGTTGTTTCTTAATTGGCACTAGAATGGGAAGAGAACAGTCTCCAGGCTGTGGGCCATTGCAAATTGAAATAAATGCATTCTAGTAGCATTTAATCCTACTAACAGCCTTTCATTAGTGCTTTTATTTATTTATTTACTCTTACAGAGCAAGAATTAGGCATCAGTGCCCTGCAGCTTTATTTTATGTAAAATTCGTAAAGGCAGTTGAATCCAAGAAAATTATACTAGAAAGTGGAGGGAGCCAAAAATGTTACGAGCCTTTCTGTTTGATACTTATTAGTGTTTAAAAAGATTTTGCTTTTGACGTCGAATGAAAATTACCTAGCCTAGAGAATGACATTTGCAGGATTTCCAAGGGCATTGTTTTTACTATTCTGAGCCCTGATCCTGCAAAGACTTACCCGTGTGCTTAATTTTACACACTGTAAGTAGCCCCATAGGCTAACAGTATGTAAAGGTAAGCCCACACATACGATTTTGCAGGATCAGAGCCTTAGGGCGTAAAATGGAAACAACTACCTGAAAATCAGAGTTCTTAACAAATCTTCTAGCTACATTTCAATACAAATTAAGCATGTAGGCCCAAATCCTCAACAACAGGAATTAGGCACCTAAATACCTTTTTGAGGCTCTGGGATACAGGCCCTGATCCTGCAATGAGATCTATGCAGGAGGATGCTTGCACCTGTGTGGAGTTCCATTGACTTTAATAAAGCTGTGTGTGAGAGCAAGGGTTTTGGACCTACAATGGAAAAAAAAATCCTTTAGTGTTGTCCTCCATCATTACTGTGTGCATTAAGATAGTATAATGTGCTACACAAATATGCAACTGCCAGTAACACATCACTGTGTGTGGCATCCTCCCATCGACTGCAAAGGCAAACAAAATACTCTAAATTAATCTTATCTGTTCTTTAAAAACAAAATGAAGCCTTGCTTAAGCAGGACTGCCACTCATGTTGAATTACATGGTGGTTTGTGATAAGAGAAAATAATAGCATTGGGAACTAGGACGAGATCGCTGAAACTCAATGGCCCAAACTGTGGCATTTAGTCATTGGCCCCTGTTAAGGTTAGCAGGAAGCTGCACCTACCCAAGATGAGTGTGAATGCAGGAACTTCACTTCTGTGGAGCAGGCAAGGAAGGAGACTCCGGCCCCTTTCTCCCTGCACTGTAGCATGAGAACTGCTCCCAATGTGGTCCAGATTCACTTATGACCAGCAGTAGACTGGGTTTAAATCTAAGTCTCCAGGGTGGTGTCTTGTGAATGAAACCTCCTTGTGTAGCTCAGCTTCTTTCGACTCTTTAGTTTGATGCAGTTAAAAATATAAAATATGTTCCATGCATTTTTTTAAAAAAATACATCCATTAACACCACAGTTATTTTCTTATAAGGTTGAGGGGAAATGTCAACATTTTTACAGTCCCTGACCAAATCAAGGAGATTGAAGTGCCAGTTGCTCCCTCACAGGTTTACAGGGCAATAAAGAGAGCCCATTTCTTTTAAGAAGCCGTAGTGATTTTTATTTTTTTTTAACTCTGTGTTCTCTCCTTACGTTATTGATAGCTCTGATTTTGTTTGGTCCCTTGGGAGAGTCCTTATTTGGCTTCATGTCTTCAGAGCATTTTTTTTTTTAAGTACCAGCCTGTTTTTGGAATAATGTTTTTTTTTTTTTTACATATTCACATGCAAAGTGAAAAATCAAAGTCAGCTCCTCTTTTCTAATTAACACTTTCAGCTGTTGGATCTGTGTATTTTGCTGAGGAAAAAGTCATCAGGGAAACAAGTATTGGTGGCGTGAAGTAATCAAACGTGCCCTTACAAACCAATCTGTAGTATAAGCTGTTAGTACACCAGTGTTAATGTTAAAAATAACCCCAAAGAAGGTTAATAGGTGCTATTTTAAAAATACACATCAGAGGCAGCAGAAATCTAACTAGCAGAACTGGCCAGAATAAACGGGGAAAAAATAGGTATTCCCCAACTTTCAGTTCAAAATTAACAAAATTTCAACCAGCTCCACGGTTGATTTAAAAATACTAAAATGGAGAGTTCTTGTGTTTAAATTTTTTTTTAAAAAAGGTACTAATTTTTCTCTTTTTAAAAATTAAAAAATGTATTGACATTTGATTTTTTTTTAAATTAATTGCTGGCTCTACTAGTCGTTCATTAATGGTGTGTATTGTCATAATGCCTACGTGGGGCTTCTTGGGGCTAGGTGCTGTGCATACAAAGAGCTTACAATACAAATGTATAACTAGAGACACCAGGTGGTTAGAGGAAACAAAATGGGGGAGCACAAGTTAACAGTGAGATGTCTATGGTTATTTCAATAAAGGGGGAAGTACCCCAGAAGCCAGTTCCAAAGACAACTAAAGTCAGCAGAGACTCCCATTGACTTCAGTGGAGTTTAGATCAGGCCCAGCTGCACAACTATTTTCAAATGTTTTGTAGGCATTGTGGCAGAGATGAGTAGGGTTGTGACAATAATATACCTGAAACCCTCAACCCTGTTTTTGGAATATATTTTGTGGATCTGACATGATGTGGATTTTTGAGAAACATATTTAGAAACAATTTTTTTCTGCTAGCTGGCCTGCCACAGAGCCAGCTGAGGGGGAAATGGCTTCCCACCCTCTCAGACTTAGGAAGGGAATTGCTTATCTCAACATGGAGGTGTTTTTTTTAAGGAAAGAGAAGTGCAATGTTTCTAGTCAGTTCTGGAAATGCTGGGGGATACGTGGGGGATATTCCCATGGAGGTTGGAGTTCAGAGAACTCCAGAATCCAAGCGTACGTGAAGGTGTTGATTTGCTGCCAACCTCTTGTGAACCAAACCGCAGAGTTTGCACAGATGTATCTGCCGGTCTTTAAATTGACTTGCCTTTGTGAATATAAAGCCAAGAGTAATCTTCCTTTCATAACTCACCTTGAAATAATACGCTGTTTGAATGGGCTAAATCAAATGAAGTAAGAGGAAGGACTCCATGACCAGCTGCCTGTGCAATAGTGGGCACAGAAGATTAAACTGATAGACTTTTGATATAACTGTGTCTTTTTGCAGGGAGGCGGGTGACTTAATTCAGGCTGCTGTTAACTGGCTTATATACTTTAGTGCTTTTTGCATTACTAAAGTTATCAGTATAAGAAACATACAGCTCAGTAAAAGGACAAGGGATGCAACAGCAACACAATCATGGCAGGAACTACCCTCGTCAAATCTCATTTCATTATCACTGATACACATTTCCTCTTACAAAGTGCTTTTTAAGCTTTGGGACTCCAAGGAACACTTTGTTTCTGCAGCTTCTCTCCTCATCCTTTCTCTTAATACAGCTCTCTAGGTACTGTATATATACAAACCTAACACCACTTTCAGTATCTCTCTGCTAATGTCTTCTTTTTGTAGACATCTATCCATCATTTATGCCCTTCCTCTATAGGGACATAATTGTTGTCTTTAGAAAGCTAATGTTAAGCCTCATTTCTTTCTTTCAGCACTTGGCTGGACTCATAAATCATCATGATGGAAGCTACTAAAGACCTAATAAGAATAACATCAGCCTGATGTCAGCCTTTGCTAGGTTCCCCAAGTCCTTCCACCATTCTGCTCACTACTTGTCCTCTCTCTCTCTCTCTCTCTCTCTGACCCATGTGATGCAAAGCTATGTTGACTACAATAGATGACAAGATGCAGACCAGTCAGTTGTCAGACTTTTATCATTGTGACTTATGTGGAGGAAGGATGGTCTTTCAGTTAAAGTACTGGGCTAGGATGCAGGAGAGCAGCATTCAAATCCCACTTCTGCCACAGACTTCTTGTGTGACTGGGAAGTCATATAATCTCTGCCTCAGGATAATAATACTTAGCTACTTCACAGGTGTATTCTGAGAATAAATTCACTGATACTGCATAATAGGTACCTGTATAGATTTTTCTCCATATTATCAGTGAATTTCTCAGCAACTCTAGACCCATCGTTCCATAATTAATTGTGTTGTCTGGCTCAGTAACTAAATGAAAGGGGACCTTTTTCTAACAAAAAGACTAGGCACCCAGAGAGTTAAAATGGCTGAGGTCACTCAACTAATATTTCATCACTGACACAAAACACCCAATGCTGGAGGAGATTGTCACAATTAGTCACTGCTGCTGCTCTCACAATTTTATACAGGCCCATTTCTTGCAGCTTTACAATCTTAATTATGTTGATTTCTTCTGCTGAGAGATTTTAATTATTGGTATATGTTCACCACAGGAAGGATGAAAGCAAGCTAGAATTACTACTGAGTGATCTAAAGCAATCTAGGATTATGATGAAAATGAGCAGTAATTGATCACTGACAGATGTCAACAAAAGATTACTGGGCTTGAAACATCTGTAATTACAGGGCTATGATTCTTCAACTGACCATTTTCTTGTCAAACATAGGACAAACACTGTATTTGTCTTGTAAAACTGAAAGCTTTTGAGTGAGAAATTAGTCAGAAGATGACTTGAGTATCTTATTGTGAAAGTTGCACAGGAGGCTAAATCACTTCTCGTGCAACTCTTTTAACTTCAGTGGAATTGTACCCATTTGAAGCAAGGCTGCATCTGACCTATGTTGTGAAATGGTTCTACAAAACTCAAAATGACACAATTCCCATGAGTTTCCATTTCATTACAAACTAGAAACCCAGAGTTTGAACTGGGCCTTGAGAAGTGCCAAAGTTCTCAAGAAACTATAGTCTATAGCCATTTAGCATCACTGTGGGCTCTGGATCCTACCTCTCAAACCAGCTACCTGAACTTCTGCCAGTCAAACAGGAAACAGTGTCAGCAGTGGTGTTATCAAAGCCTAGAATGTCTCGCTTCCTGAAGCAGATGTGGCCTCCCAAAGGGTAAGGTTGAAAGGCTCTAATCGGATTCATAGCTCTTTTGAATTTGAACATTTGATAATAAATTAATTATAGCTTGGTTAGCAGTCCAGAAAATGACCACCTTGTCCGGCAGCTCCCCATACTGTTTAGTCACCCAAATTGATGATAATTCAGTAACATGAAATATTCAGCAATATGGTTATTATTATTCTATGCTTTGAAAGCTGCCTAAGGATAACTTTTTTGGCTGTCTGTACCTCAAACACTAGTTCATTATTTTAGGTTGCTTTGCCCAATGAAAGGCATGGCTCTCAACTAAGGTATCTATCTCCATGTGCAGATATGCCAGAGCAGTGGTAGAAGACTATATTCTTGAGCTCCAGTTGGAAACCTGTTCCATGGACAATGGCTTAAAATACCCTCCAGAGCTGCTCACAATGCCCAGAATGATGTGATTTTTAAACAGGAGATCATGGTCCCTATTTTTTTATTTTTTTTTTTTTTTAGTAACAACATATTTCAGGAAAGAACTCAAGGACTCTAAGCCAATATACAAAACCGAGTATGAGCGTGTGTGTATAATAACAGTACATCTCTTCAAAGGTGAAACCAAGCATCCCACAGTAAATGGGTACCCTGGCAAGTGGAGGAAAGCAGATTTTGCTGTTTGAAAGCAAAGCATTAGGATCCCAGTTCCTTACCAGCTGTACAGCATGGTCAAAGAACTAATAGCACAGAGTAGATCTCGGAGTCAACTGAAACTTTTACTGAGATTATTTTAATGTAAAAGAGGTGAGTTTCAAGACAGTATTCAATGGGGATATTTCAAGATGCTATTTAAAGAAGCTTAAGAGAAATAAAGCAGCAGGATCTGAGGAACTGTTAAAGTGCTGGGCCAGCTATTCTTTTGTGGCCACAGATGCTGTTCAGTAACATCTGGAGAACAGAGTCGGTCCCATCCAAATGATTATTTGGACACACAAAGGCAACAAACAAGACTGTTGTAACTATCATGGAATTACTTTTCTATCCATCCCAAGGAAAGTTTTGTCTTCTGTCTTCTTGGCTGGAGCCACTGAAATCTTAAGGAGCAAGATAAGACCACAAAAAACTGGCTTCACTTCTGGCCATGTCATGATGGAGCAAATCTTCACAGTGTGAGCTTATCAAGAAGGCACGAGAATTGAAGTTCCCTGTTCCCATTGCATTGGATATCAAGACTGTATCTGACACTGACACAGAATTGCTCTGCTTGACGTTGAAATTCACAAGCCTCCCGCACAAGCTATGCAGATGACTCCTCCTCACATTATGTTCTTTTAAGTGGGAAAAGAATAAACTTCTTCCGAGTTAGGTCAAGTGTTTCATAAAGATGTGTTGCCTCCCCAGGGCTCTTCAATGCCATCATTGACTATATGCTTGGCCAGATACTAAGCAAATGCATTTTAGGCGTATGACCTAGGAACCTCACTGATGTTGATTTGTGTTAGCGGTTGAGTCAATGGATGAGCTGGTTGCAGCACTTAAAGACCTGGACAGCTCAGTGGCAAAAACTGCCCTGAATATTAATTGGGGTAAAGAAAAAAAATTTCCACTTGGTAATTTTGAACACAGTGGGCTCTAGCATCTATCATCAACTACCCAGTCAAGAATGTCTTCAGTAATTTCATCTCCTTCGGCTCTGTCAACAATATGGGTGACATTGAGAAAGAACTTAAAGCCTGCACTGTATAAGTATTGTCAGTAATAAGGCACCTCAAGAACGTATTTCACAAACCAAACACACAAAATGGTATGAATTCAAATTGAATTAAGCGATCCTTTTTCTAAATAAATAGGTCATGTTCTCT
Organism: Dermochelys coriacea; assembly: GCF_009764565.3. NCBI lineage: Eukaryota > Metazoa > Chordata > Testudines > Dermochelyidae > Dermochelys > Dermochelys coriacea. The sequence continues at coordinate 121,876,524 of NC_050069.1, read as the reverse complement.
CAAATGGTTGCCCAGTGCTCTCTAGGAGATATGGTCATCTGCTCCAAATGCCTACCAATTTCCCTCTGAAAATCACCTTTGACTTTGACCCAGTGAATACAGGATAAAAAGACCCTCCATAAGACCTAAAACATGATGACTGGATGGCGTCAACAGACATCTGTTCCTCAACAGCATCCTATATGACAGAATATAGATGCATAATGCATTTGGTGGAATTTACACTGTTCAAGCAACAGCATATGAACTAACTGATACTTCAAGACCACGCTAACCAGGGATGTTTTAAAATACAGTAGGAACAAGGAAAAGTTCAGCAATTAGAATCCTAGTGGCCAAGTTCAACCAGGAGAAACTGCATCTGGGACAACAAACTAGTCCCAGTACCAAATTAGTTCCGTGTACATGGACTGGTGTTAACTACAGAAATACAGTGCAACCTGCGTTAAGCAACCACCCAGCAGGCAAAAAATATATGGTTGCTCAAAAGAACTCCTCTTGAAACAAAATTTGACTGGAAACTTTGGGGGAATATCTTTAAATGGGTACTTGTAGGAACACCAACTTGAAATCTAGCCAATTTTTTTTAAAGAAGTTAAAATTAATTTCAGGCACTATGCTGACCACTTGTACAAAATTTGGTTTAAGTGATTTGCCCAGATCACATAGGAATTCTGAGGCAGGGATAGAATCTAGTACTCCAAGGCAGAATTCAGTTGCCTTCACCATGAGACCTTCCTTTCTCTTCCTGCAAGCCCATGCCTCATTCGCTATACTCCCTCCAATTTCTGCAACAAACAGGGCAGCGGTGCCACAGACAAGTCTCTCTCTTTCTCTGTACAACTTTGATTCATCCCCAGAGCGGATCCATCCTTTGAACTTAATGATGCAGGGGTCCTGTACAAAAAACTAGTATGTGATAATATAATTAAAGACTGTATCCTAATGAATACACTTAAGGGGGTCAGATTCAGGTTGCACGAACATCCTTAATTTCTGGCACTGCCTAATCTTTGCTCGCTTGACTTTTGTGATCTTTAATGTTCTCGAAGTGTCATTTTTATGTGTGTGATAAGATATAAACTGACTATATAAGAAGGGCTGTCAAATTAATAAAATAAACAGAAAAATAGGGAAATATAACTTCCTCTAATTTCTTTCAGTTCTGATAATCTTAGCTGTTACTTGTAACAAGAGTAGGTAAAACAACTTCAGATGGAAGAGTGATTTTTTTTTTCAAGTCAGTGGTGTCCCTTTAAGAAAAGGGATTGGCTATTGAAGGTGGTGTTCAAGGCAGGTTTCACTACTTGTGTTTTCCTTTGTTTCTTTAAAGAAACATAGAACAAGGCCAACATGCTGTATGTTTTAGCAGGTTAACATACTGGACTATACTGACACTTTATTATAAATGTTTTTGGTACTACTTCAAAGTCAATGTTTACACTGAGTATTTTCTTAGTGCACGCATGTGGAAATAACAGGTGGAACTTGCCAAAATTTATCAGTCAATGCTGTGTATATATAGTAGCTTTTAAACTAACACAGGTGTCCTAGATCCCTTACACAGAATAAACAGAATTACCTGATCAAGAAGGTGTGTAACTCCTCTCCTCTTGAAATAACTCATCTCTTCTTGAAATACTAGTTCTAAAATTGAGTCATCTCTGCTTTTAAAGGAGCAGACCCTTTACAAACATAACATGCTATTGATTCCTGCACACACACCCCACCTGTTTGTTTTAAGTGCACATTTATGATTATAGCCCTATTCTATTGCTTTCTAGAATTTTGATATTTTTTTAAATGAAGGGCAAGCGATAAATATTCAATGAGTTCAGTTCATCCCTGGATCACACCAGCAGAAGCATCAGGTCTCCAGCTTTGGAAAAACCACACAGAAGCAGGGGATGGAGCAATTGACTTGGAATGAGGATAGCTAGAAGACAGTCCCCGCTAATGGGTCTTCTATGGAGCCCCAGCCACAAATTAAAGTTGGCTCCCTGGGCAAGAAAACCTGGTGCACAAATATTTTGCCTGTCGTCCTTCAGTGTGAATCTATCTGCCCTGAAACATAGCTGACCTAGTGCCAGTGGAGCTGAATCAAGCCCAGTACATCTAAGCTAATATTTCCCTTTAAAATAAATCCAGCAACCTGTTTGTCTTTCTGGAATTGTTATTTAAATGAGTTCAGTAGGCTTGTTTGCTTTTTCTTTACCTGGAGGATAAATAAAACAGTAAAATGTAAGATGTCTGTTAGTATACATTTAGGAGTATGTTTTAATGGGTTTGCACAGCTGTAACTGACTAGAAATTAAACATTAAAACAATCCTATTGATCAGGGGTGGCCAACCTGTGCCCTAGAAAGAGCCAGAATTTGCCAATGTACATTGCCAAAGAGCCACAGTATTCTGTCAGCAGCCCCCATCTGCTCCTCCTCCCCGCCCATCAACGCCTCCCCTCCCTCCCTGTGCCTCATGCAGCATGCAGGAGGCTCTGGGGGGTGAGACGAGCGAGGGCACGACAGGCTCGGGGAAGGGGGTGGGAAGGGGCAGGGCCTTGGGAGAAGGGGTAAAGTGGGGGCAGGGCCTGTGGCAGAGGCAGGGGTTGAACAGTGAGCATTGGAAACTTGGCACCTGTAGCTCCAGCCCCGGAGTCAGTGTCTAGGCAAGGAACCGAATGCGGGCCACCCCTGCTATTGATAATGCACAAGAAGGAATGGAATCTTGCTCCCTTTCCATAGCTGTGTTGGCTCTAGCTCTTCAAGAGTAACAGGCTTCCTGTTATGCTCTTATTAATCAGGAATAAATATGACAGAATAACTCTCCATATAGACAACCCCTAAGTGAATAACACAGCAGTGGCCTCCAAGAGGCGATTCCACAGCCTTTGGGAATGGAAAAGCCTTTCCTGCTACACCTACTTTGCTAGAATAGGGGAAAATAATTTTAACATGAAGGAACATGTTTGTTGGTTGGTGGTTTTTAAATGCCTCTCATCCATTTCCAATTAAACTGCACTAATGATCATTTTTTGAATAAACTGAAGCTACATAGCATCATGTCATGTGATTTGGAGGTGTGTGTGTAGAGCAAATTCCATTGCTGGTGAGGTAAAATATACAGAGGGTGCAGTCCTGTAAAAGGAGGATGACACATGGAAATCTGCACATATAGTTTTTCTCCATGCATCTTTTGAGTTTGGGCCATAAAAAAGTTAAGATGCTTGAAAGTGGAAAAATATTATTTATGTAATGTCTTTCAACACTGCATTGATTTGCATGCTTAATTTAAGTACCTAAATCACGTGCCAGATGGCACAATAAGCATGAACTGTTGAAAGACTATAATTTCACTGTTATAGAAAACTCTTGTGGGTTTTTTTATACTTGGCCTTATGGTAACATTTGTGGGCCAGATCCTCAGCTGGTGTAAATCTGCATAGCTCTACTTTCAGTGCAGCCACCCTGATTTACACCAGCTGAGAAACTGTATAAGGTCTTACAGACAAATTTTAAAGTTTTATGTAGCAGAAAATAGCATACATTTAAGCCAGGATGCTGGGGAGTGGAGGGGGAGAAGGGTGGCAAAACAAATTGGTATGACGAATGAAGGAAAAATCCTTTTCTCTGACATTTTGAAAAGAGCTAACAACTTCTTTTCTGTTTAACCCCACAGAGGCAGATTCCACTTACAGCACGCACATTGACTAGTATCCTGCCCTGTGAGTTGTCCACTGACCCTATAGTTTCACAAAGGAGCAGACCAGAGAACAAACTGTGATTTGAGTCACAATTCTTCCCATGTCCCCCCACCCTCTTTCCCTCATCATGCTTTGATGGAGAATGAGTTATTTCATCCTTTTCCTGCCAGGAATAATCACAGATCTGATGCTATTTGGTGATTTTTTTTAATTTTTTTTTTTAAAGCCCATCTCCTGGCATCATGTGATTTGGTAACAATCTCATCTTTCATTTTCAAGAAACAGTATGTTTCTAAACCTGGTTTGCTGAGAGAAGCCTGAAAACATGAACCCTGAAAGCAAATAAAAAGAACCTCCATTTTAAAAACCTCATAATTTTTAAGCCAATCACAATGTTTTGGGGCCTGATTCATGATTTCTGGAATGTCTGGGATTGGCAATACTGTGGAGTAGCTCAACCACCCCTCCCCAACCCCCAGGCATTGGGCAGCTACTCTGGCCAACAAGTGGGTGGAGCAAAGTCTGGGCTACTCCTGTTCTCTGCCCATTTACTGATGGGGAGTATTAAACAAGCAGCCCCCACACTCCCCCCTGTGGCTGGAGTCTAGTCAGGGCTGAGCAGGGAGATGAAGGGGGCTTACTTCCCTGCCAAGCTGAGTAAGGCCTGTGAAGATCTAGCTGAGAGTAAGACACCAGTGTGACTCTGCATGAGCAAATAGGGCATAATCGGTCTCCTAATTAATACCTTTTTGTTTAGTAGCATCAAAGGAAAACAAATGATATTTTCCAGCTGTCTTTTATTGGTGGGTCCAAACCTTAATACACAGTTTCAGAAAATACTTTACTGAAAGGATCAGTCATGCTCTAAAGAGGAAAAAAAGAAGCGTTTGAAGAAGAAATAATGCATGGGCTCAAAGAGAAACAGGGACTAAGTTCCAGACAAATAACCCCTCCAGAGTGGTGGGAATAGGGCTGACAATGGAGTCCATGACTGGAGGAGCTCAAAGAACAGATGGGTGAAGTTGGTGGATATTAAGATTTTGTAAAAAATATTTGGAATAATTTTGCCATTTTAAATAGGTTTACTATTATTATTATTAAAGGGATAATTCTTCACAGGACTATGAAGTCTGGGTGAAATTCTCCCCTGTGCAGAGGGCATAAAAACATCCTGTACACTAATTAAACCCAATTTTGGACAGCTCAACTGCGACTTCACTAGGTGTATAGGCCTCTAACTGGCTTTCTGCATAGGGATGAATTTTATCACAAAGTGCCTTAAAGGCCTGTTATAGCTTACTGATTAACAAACTTTCTTTCTTCATCTTCCTCTTCAGGATAGTCTTAAATCAAGAATATAGCTTGTGTGTTTCTTTTTGGACAGCTTCAATTTTATGAGTATTGAGAAATTGCACCCAGTCATGAATCCCACTTCTCTTCTAATTTATGAGGTGGTATTACGTAAGCCATTTCCTCTCACCATGCCTCAGTTTCCCTGTCTGTAAAATGGGGATCATGATATTGATCTTTGTAAGCCACTTTGATATCTACTGATGAAAAGCCCTGTATAAGAGCTAGGTAGTATTATTATCATCATCATATATGCCTAATAAGAGAATACCTGGCAATCCCCTCAGTTATACAAAACATATTGCATAATTCTCAAAATGTATTTCTTAATACTAGTACTGTAGGTGCCAATCAAGGAGGTAAGAACACTGAGAAAGATTCTGATTTAAAGTTATACCTGTGTAAATCGGAGAAACTCCACTGAACTCTGTGGTTTTAGTTGGCATTTACACCAGTATAACTGAGATCAGAATCTGGCCAGATACATTTTAATCTATTTTTCCCCCTAATGAAGAAGCCGTAACGATCAGGGCTTTGTGAAACTTCAACTAGGAATTTCTGGGATTTCAAACTCTCTTTTCCTCCACCCCCTTAATTACAATGTTCTAATAATGTAGTTTAATTAACTGATATGTATTTGGTCCATAATGTGATGGTCACTCTAAAAATACGATGGATGAATACACAAGCTGAGATTCTGGGCTGTGCCTCCTGGAGGGATAGTGTGGGCAAAATGGTTTTAAGTCATCTTTGCATCCTCTCTATTGTAAACTACTCCAAGGGCCACATAATTTAGAGAAGCAAGGAGTAATTATTCATGTGCTGTATTCTGTTTTTTTGTTTTTGTTTTGTTTTGGTTACAATCAGAAGTACAGTAGGTACTTTCATTTCACATATTTGCAATATGCACTATAGGGGTAGTTCCCATTCAAATACTATAAGAATATTTTTTCCTTTGTATTAATTAATAGCCCATTTTTCAACGTATATTAATCAAGCATCCAAAGCTTAAGTATTGTACCTGTCATGTAAAGCAACTCCCCAGAGCAACATGCAACACAGATTGAACAAATGGGGAAAAAAATACTTTATATATTGGTGGTGATGCAATATTGGGGTTACAGCAAACACTAACGTGCACTGTGAAAACAGAAAATAGAGAGAGAAGCACTACTGTAGAAGCATTACGTAATAACACTTAATGCCCACCTCCAAAAACTAAATCACATAGACAGCTTATGACATATGGGTACAGCCAAATATGAACCTCATGTTGCAGTTTATTTTGAATATAGTTTTCAGCGCAGGTGATAACTATACCATAGTGGAGATTACACTTGTAAACTCTTGGGGTAGTAAACTGTACTTTTCTGCTATGTTTTGAAAACACTACTGGAGACCTGTTATGATGATTAGTATGGATTGAGACTCGTAATTCTTGGTTCTGACGTCTCTGAATTTATTTTTGCTTGGCTCTGTTTTTACAATGAAAGGAAGCCAACACATCACAACCTGTGTAATCTTATCAGTCAACTGTCTTCTCTATCTTCAGGCTTTGCTCTACCTTAAGATTTTCGTTTTGATTCAGACCTACATAACAAAGACACTTATGGAAATCGTATATAATATTTAAATTCAGATCCTGAGTAACTTTCTCTTTCACTACTCACTGAAGTCAATGATATTTAAGTGTGCTAAGGATCTTGTAGAAGGGACTCAGCATTCTGTAGGATTGTGTTCATCCCTTTATCCAAAGAATCTAAATTTCTCTACCAGTTACTATGGCCCAATGTGACAATTTATAACCTGTATATAGACCCCTGCACCTATGTGGAGTCCCGATTGCTGTCATATTGCAAATGGCAGGACTGGGGCCTAAACCTGCTTTATTATAATGAGCTCACACTGGGAAGTACAATTCTCAAAGGGCATGAAAGCCTGTTCCTTGAACATTATTATGTATCATATAAACCAACAATTCCAGACTGTTGAAGTCCTCATGACTTATTCATCTTTCAAACATTCATCAGCTCATCTTCATTTATGGTCGATTACTTTCTGACACATCAGAACTTTATTATTTAATTAGCGGTGCATTCAGAGCCAGAATTTCAAATGGTTTCCTAAAATGCATCTGTTTCGTATGTAAAACTCCACAGGTGACTGCATTTTAGTTTTCTATCCAGATCTTCTTGCTTTGACATCACTCTCCAAAACAAAAGCAATACATATATAATTTTTTAAAAGAAATGCTAATCATGGCAAAATATATAACCAAAAAGCATGGAACTTTAAAAAAATTGTTTTAGCAGTATAATGTGCAGTCAGCTTTGTCATTTTCTAGAAACTTTGCAGCTGTGTAGAACTTGGTGTGCACGAAAGAAAATAATTTATTGTTTCTCTGTAGCCCTTATGTTCCATTTTTTTATTTAGATTTTTCTTGTCAATTTCAATGTGCCTCTGTCGCTTATGTTCATGAGAGTTTATGGGCTCCCTCTGGTGGCCATTTGAAAATCTGACAATTACTGAGTATTATTCAACGCCTTGCATAATGACAGGTTTCAGAGTAGCAGCTGTGTTAGTCTGTATCCGCAAAAAGAAAAGGAGTACTTGTGGCACCGTAGAGACTAACAAATTTATTTGCGCATAAGCTTTTGTGAGCTACAGCTCACTTCATCAGATGCATGCAGTGAAGGGGGGGAGGGAGGGGAAACCTGAATGCATTCGATGAAGTGAGCTGTAGCTCATGAAAGCTTATGCTCAAACAAATTTGTTAGTCTCTAAGGTGCCACAAGTCCTCCTTTTCTTTTTGAGTATTATTATTATTTATTTATTTTTACATACATCTCTACCCAAAAAAAAATCCTAAAACCTGATAAATAAACAATCTTTGATATACTTGTAGATGGCTGTATGGTTAACCCCTTCTCTGCTCACCACTATTCTGTAGCAGATTTACTTGGAGAAGTTTCTTAACCATTACACTGAAATGTCGTATTTCTAAGGTGATGTATCCACTAAATGAAGAAGTGCTTGAAGTGCACATTGATACATTAAGAAGCAGCCTACTACTTGGGGCTGCATTTTCATTAAAATGGCTACTATTAATATCTGTGTTATGCTGTTTGACTTGTGGGTTCTCTCACACATGATGCACCATGGCACTGATTTTCCTTTCATGCTGATTTTATACCAGTATAACTCTATTGAGCTTAATGGAGCTATTCCTGATTTAGACAGATATAAGGGAAAGGACAACCAGGCCCCATATGTTTAAATAAAATGTAGACTGTTTTAAACCTGTTCCTGACTTGCATTGAATTATATTTAATTTTCTGACTAAAAACCATGGCCAAAATTCTCAAACCTGGGAGCTGTTGCATTAATTTAGAAGGACTATGTGGACCAAAGGCATTAACATAACTCAGTCACTGCCCAATGTTAAACAGAGTTAAACAAGATCTGGGGTTTGGTATACAGAGACCTCAGCCTGCTTATACTATGGCAAACACATCATTAAAAATCCTTTTAACCTTTTATGAAAGATACAGAAAAGAAGGAAAAACAGTTAAAGCATTTGAAATGTAAAGTATTGAGTAAGGCTTTCTTTTTAACATCATCCCTTGTTCCCTTTCTCTTTAGCTAGAGAGAGCTTTTGGAAGAAAAACCCCCTTGTCTGACAGTCTCTTAGATAGTATTAAAGATGGTAATAATTGTCCTTTTGGGGGAAAGAGAAGAAGTTTGCTGAGATGGGCTGTAGTTGTCATTCCAGTCCTGTTTTATCCCAGGTGATGCTTGGGATTCAGTTGGAGCTGGTAGAAGTAATGATGTCAGTAGTGATGTCAGCTGTATCCCTCTTCTGGTCCAATCTGGTCAGGACATCTCTCAGGATCAGGGTGACGAAGGCCCTGTGTTCCAGAAAACAGTGAGAGTGGCAGCCATGTTGGTGAAGCTTGCTCCAGTAGCCCCCATCTATTCTTCTCTCTTTTCCCCACAAAGTCCATGCCCTCATTATTTGGTCCACCAATTAGGCCTAGTTTTCCACACACCAGTTTTGGTTCCAGACTCACATTTTCTCCTGCTCAAGAGCCTGGCTTTGGGCACCCGGGTTTCAAAATGTTAGACCCTAGTCTTCCTTCCCTCTGCACACACAAGGCCCACTGATATCCATGGGAGTCTTAATCAAAGATCAAGCAGAAAATAAGACCCTCCCTTAACATTATTCATATGTCTATCATAGAGAGCGATTAAAGATTTTCACAAATTCATATGATCGCTCAAAGGGCTGTGTTTCTTTGGGCTGAAAGATGTGTGAAATGTAGTTGATATAAGAAACTACCAATTCACAGTGGGCCGTATACTCTTGTACTAAGCACAGCACTCCCTTGACTTTACTGGATGTCCTCACAAAGTTTGTGGTTAGAATATGCCCCTTTACTGAAGGCTGTATTTGGAAGAAGACTGTATGGGGAGGAAGAATGGCCCTATGGCTGGCACACTAGCCTAAGTCCTAGGAGATATAGGTTCAATTCCCTGCTCTACCATGGACTTCCTATGTAACCTGCGTGGTCACTTAGTCTCTCTATGCCTCAGTTCACCATCTGTAAGGGTGCCCAGAGAGGAGATGGTGGCTACTAGTGGCATATTTAAAAACAAAAAACCCACCACCCATTGAAATGATGCTGCCTATGGCTGAGTTGGTCACAGGATACATAGTATATGGAAATAGTTATATTTAAGAAATGTATTTCAGATACATCCATTATAGAAGGTAGCATATGACCACCCTATGCATAGGTAAGGCTTTTGATCAAATTACCTTCCAGACTCTCACATTTGAGGGAACTTAAAGCATAGGTGTAGAGCTTCAGAGTTATACTAAATCCATCTTTAGAGACAATAGAATTCCAGTCAAGCAAAAATGTTACACCTAGGCTGCTGATAGCCATTCAGACATCAAGATTATTCCACTTATTGTGATCTGTGTTCGTATATCTGAAGATAGGACCATGTCTTGAATGTCTAATTCTCAGTGCGTTTATGAAAAGCTGTCCAGATACTGAAGTTTCAAAGCCAAGAGCTTTATATTGGAAGCCAAAGGGGTTAGCATGCCATGGAATGACTTAACAAATATGCTTGCTCTAGTGGAAATACAATAATTGATCTTTGGGGTTTTTTTTTCAATGAAAATGCAGTACTGATTAATCAAGGATTGTGTTCAAAGCTTGCATGAACTATGCAGTGAAGGATTGCCAATTCAGAGAAGGATCGGGATATTATACAGGAGGATCTGGATGACCTTGTAAACTGGAGTAATAGTAATAGGATGAAATTTAATAGTGAGAAGTGTAAGGTTATGCATTTAGGGATTCATAAGAAGAATTTTAGTTATAAGCTGGGGATGCATCAATTAGAAGTAACGGAAGAGGAGAAGGATCTTGGAGTATTGATTGATCATAGAATGACTCTGAGCTGCCAATGTGATATGGCTGTGAAAAAAGCTAATGCAGTTTTGGGATGCATCAGGAGAGGCATTTCCAGTAGGGATAAGGAGGTTTTAGTACTATTATACAAGCCACTGGTGAGACCTCACCTAGAATTCTGTGTGCAGTTCTGGTCTCCCATGTTTAAAAAGGATGAATTCAAACTGGAGCAGGTACAGAGAAGGGCTACTAGGATGATCCGAGGAATGGAAAACTTGTCTTATGAAAGGAAACTGAAGGAGCTTGGCTTGTTTAGCCTAACTAAAAGAAGGTTGAGGGGAGATATGATTGCTCTCTATAAATATATCAGAGGGATAAATACAGGAGAGGGAGAGGAATTATTTAAGCTCAGCATCAATGTGGACACAAGAACAAATGGGTATAAACTGGCCACCAGGAAGTTTAGACTTGAAATTAGACAAAGGTTTCTAACCATCAGAGGAGTGAAGTTTTGGAATAGCCTTCCAAGGGAAGCACTGGGGGCAAAAGATCTATCTGGCTTTAAGATTCTACTCGATAAGTTTATGGAGGAGATAGTATGATGGGATAATGTGATTTTGGTAATTAGTTGATCTTTAAATATTCAGGGTAAATAGGCCTAATCCCCTGAGATAGGATATTAGATGGATGGGATCTGAGTTACCCAGGAAAGAATTTTCTGTAGTATCTGGCTGGTAAATCTTGCCCATATGCTCAGGGTTTAGCTGATCGCCAAATTTGGGGTCGGGAAGGAATTTTTCTCCAGGGCAGATTGGAAGAGGCCCTGGAGGTTTTTCGTCTTCCTCTGTAGCATGGGGCACGGGTCACTTGAGGGAGGATTCTCTGCTCCTTGAAGTCTTTAAACCACGATTTGAGGACTTCAATAGCTCAGACATAGGTGAGGTTTTTCCTAGGAGTGGGTGGGTGAGATTCTGTGGCCTGCATTGTGCAGGAGGTCGGACTAGATGATCAGAATGGTCCCTTCTGACCTTAGTATCTATGATTCTATGAATGCAGTGGTTTCTTAATAGCCTTTTTAAATTCTGAACCATACTTTAAATTACCTCATAATGTCCTGTTATAGAACACATCACTGAAGATTTCTTTTTTCCCTCCTAGTAGATAATCACATCACACATGGAGAGTCAGACTTTTCACTTCAAACTGCCATTACAGTCAGCATAGCCTCAGACGATAGAGAGTGAAGGGAGCATAAGAGAAAGTGTGTAACTCAGCAACAAGTTTCTATCTCCCCAGCCTCAGTGCAGGGATATGCCTCTTTGCAGGTGAAAACAGAGCTCATGTAGAAATGTGCCATATCATTTTTTGGTCTACAAACGTACATAACATAAAAGGTGAAACATAGAAGATGGTGAGAAATGGTTTTCCTAGCCTAAAAATATTTTTGAGAGATCAAAAATTTTTCCCATCCAAAACTTTTTCCCATCTTGACAAAAAGTCAAAAGCTTGTAAACTTTCATGAACAGAAAAAAATCTGTGTCAGTTCAAACATTTTGTTTCAACATTTATTTTTTTAACGTTTCTTTCTGTCGAATTATCTTAAATTTCTAAATGAAATCTTGTTTAGAACCAGAAAGCCAGAATGTTTTGAGTCAGGAGATTTGTTGAATCCGACATTGTTTCACAACCAGTTTCAGTTTTGACAAATAGGCATTTTTCAACTGAAAAATGTTTTGCTGAAAAAATTCCCACCAATTCTGATCCTGCTTCCATTGAAGTTAATGGATAGAATTCTAAGAGCACAGAGCCTGACTAAGTAGGATGTGTGTTCAGTCATATGCATGTGAAGCTGAAGATCAGAATCTTGCCTTGACTTGTAGTTGCTGGTGTGCATCTGCTCCATGACTGCTATTGGCGTGTTTAGGCTGCAGGTTGATGATCCTTTCCCATCTGCAACCACACACTCAAATATAAATGTTTGGGGGCAATGCACCCTCTGTCTGTGATCAGATCCTACCCCCATCATGATTTTTTTTCATGTATCTGTGTCCCTGGCCAGAAAGAGACATGGAGCCATAAGTTCTACAGCATGCAGGGTATTCCTGAGTCCCTTTATCTGTAGTTCTTTCATCTTGCAAAGCGGAAATGTATCATTTCCATTTTATTTTAGGCATCCGGAGACTATGGGGAGTGAAGGTGGGAACAATTATTAGGTAAGTGAGTTTTACCTGAGCAGAGACTGTAGGATTGTGCCCATAATGCCTTCCAATTATTACCATATAGTGCCTGGTTAATTTGATCCTTTTGTTCCATTTGACTAAAGCTCAGGAAACAAATCCATTTATATTAACATAACATGATTTCCACCTTTTATCTTGATTGCATTAAGCAGATATTATTGGATAATTTGGACACTGGCTATAGGAAATTGTTACTTATGCCACATTCTGAATTAGAAGAAGAGTCTATATAAAACCTATTATATAATAAAGTATGATGAAATCCTGACTTCATTGAAATCAATGGCAAAACTCCCATTGACTTCAATGAGGTCAGGATTTTACCTAATAATTTTTAGTTAAAAGTTCTGTTGGTCAGATACAGCTCTGAGTTGTATAAATACAATTGTCATTCTAAAATCACGTGCAGTTTTCTGTTACATAGCCAACCACTTCAATTTCTGTTCCAGTAAATGGCAATTGTAGAACATACTTTTAAAAAAAATGCTTATTATTATTATAGGTAACTCAATGATAAATGTATACAAGTAAATATATAGATTTTAGGTGTGGCATGCATATGTAAATAAGTATTTTTTGTATTGTTTTTCTACATAACAATATACACCGGTAAAATCATTATGTGGAATATTACAGTATATAATATAAGTGTATGCTGCATATAAGTGTATGTGCAAGTATCTGGTGCAATATTGTCATATACAGTTATGTCTACAGATAGCTGGTATGTAAAATTTTTATGTGAAATGTTAGTACTAATTATATGCATCATAGTGCCTAGGTGTTGTATCAGGACCCTATTGTGCTAAACACTGTACAAACTCAGAACAAAAAGTCAGTCCCACCCCAAACAGCTTACAATCTAAGCATAAGACAAGAGTGGCTACAGATAGACCAACAGGAGAGTACAACCAGATAATACTGATTGGCATGATAGGCAGTGGTCTCAGCACACTAGCAGCCTAACCCACCATTGTTAAGTAAGTTTTGAGGAGGGTTTTGAAGGACAATAATTAGGTACTTTTGTGGATGTTTATGGGGCGCTCCTCCCGAGCATGAGGGACAGCATGGCAGAAAGCACGAAGGTGCTTGTTTAACATGTGGGTGATGGAAGCTGGCATCATGGGCTGATTGGAGGCACGAGTCAACATTTCAATAGCAAATGAGAGGTAGGGTGGGGATAGACCGTGGAGGGCCTTAAAAGTGAGCCAATGAAGCGATGCAAAGAGAGGGATGACATGGTCAAAATGATAGGCTAGGAAGATGATCTTGCAGCAGCTTTTTGAATGGATATTAAAGGGGCAAGGTTGTATTTATCAAAGCCAAAGCAAAGGGTGGTGCTGTAATTGAGATGTGAGATGGTAAGAGCCTGGATGAGAGTTTTAGCTGAGTAGATGGATAGGAAAGGCTGTATATTAGAGATATTACGCAGAAAGAGGACTGAGTCAAAAGGTACATCTACATTTGAGTTGGGAGGCATGATTCATGCTAGCTGCCCCCAATCCTCTGGGTATGTACTCGGGCAGCTAGCCCGAACCACCACCCCTGCAGCTGTGGACACACTGCTATTTTAGGCTAGCTTGAGCAGACCTAGCATGTGTATATCTACACAAGTTGGGAATCATACCTCCCACATCTCAAATGTGGACACACCCAATTGTAACGGCCAGTATACAGGCCTGAATGATAAATAGGGTGGTGGAGTTGTCCACACGGATCAAGAAAGGAGATAGCAAGTAGGCCTTAGAGGGAAGATTGAGGTCTGTTTTAGCCATGCCAACCTTCAGGTATTTAATACTTTCAAAGTCTGTATGCTTAGAGTGCCAGCAAAGGACTTAATCCTGCATGGTACTGAACACTCTGGCCTCAATCCAGCAAAGCACTGAAGCACATGCTTGACTTTAAGCACATTAGTACTCCCATTGAAACAGGTATTTAAGTGCTTTGCTGGATCAGAGCCACAGTGTTTAGCATTTTGGAGGATCAAGCCCTAAGAGCCTTTCAGAGGACTCTGTTTTCTTCAGATTAGTCTTTTGCTGAGTTCAGAGCGTAGAAGCACCCTGCAAATGGGTGGTAGAGGGATAGGAGGAGGAGAAGCAAGGGGATATACTGAAACTCTGTGGTGGGGAAGGGGGCAGCTGGCTTCAGGCTGGGAAGGAGGATTTCAGGGGTTCCTACCTGCTCCCCGGCCTCAGCCTGGACCCCACAGTGTGCACTCCAGCCCTTCTAGGTCCCACTCTCACCTCCCCTAACTCCACCAGGCACACACAAATTTATATGGGGGAGGAGCCCCCACAATATTTCCATTGCAGGGGGCACTAGGCCTCCTTGTCCCCCTAATTCCACTGCCCCTGGCTGTGTTTGGAAGCTTGCATAGTTTTGTTATAGAAATATGGTTAGAATTAAGCCAGTGGTATTCAAAGTATTGTTTTTAAAATGTTGGACAGTCCTGTACAGTAGATCAGATTTCAAACCAGGAGAATTAGGGTTTTTTGGGGGATGGTTTCTAAAATATTTTCTTCCAGCTTCAGTTTCTTAATTTTAATTCTACAATAGGGAACACCACAGTAATTCCATCTAAAACAAATGTCACTTTGGCTTTCTAATATTTTATTTGGTTTTTATATTGTATCGTGATGATTCTTTAAAGTTTTTTTTTTAATGTTTTTAGTGGTTATACTGTACATTAAGAATCTTTGTGGAGAGGGACTTTTCTATCTCTCTTTTTTTTTAAATCATTGTTCTTCTGTTCAAAGATAAAGGTAATGAATCTCTTTAAACCCTATCAGCAATCAGGAATATTTGCCTTTTCATAAAAATTGTGCAATCAATTTAGGAAAACATCTTAATTCAAAATAGCCCGTAATCACATGCAAAGTTAAGCATGTGCTTGAATCCCATTATTAATGTCAATGGGAGTCATGCAAGTGCCTAAAATTTAAGCATGTGTTCAAGTGCTTTCCTGAATCGATGCCTGTTCCATTTTGTTACCCTTAGGCCACTTGAATAAACATACTGTTCAGAATGTACCGCATGCAGCTCACAGGAACAAGAATACAGACAAGTAAACTATCCCTGTGTCATCCAATGGCTTTGTTTGCTCTGCAATGATTGACAGCCCCTTTTATTTTCTTGGTGTGATGTGAGTTACCACAAGGCAAATTACGTTTGATTAAATAATTATCATGTGTAACCAAAAACTGCATAATTAAATATGAAAACAAATTAAATCGCACAAAATTCCCACCACTTCCTTCCTTGCTCAACTAATTGCTCTGGCAATTTAGATTGTAATATAATTATTTAAAAAAAAATCCAATGTATGACACACTATCCAAAATATTCAAAGCTTTTCAGAATTTAAAAATTTAAAAAGCTTATTTTACAACATATTTCCCTTGGAGAGGTGGAAGGCCTTTTACTATCCAGCTAAAATGTTATGGATTCTTACTCTCTCTCAGAACACTTAAGTCCGTGTTATTGTGTTTTGGGAGCAGTTGGGATTTAGGGTAGGTTTTGTTTGTTTGTTTGTTTGTTTGTTTTTTGTTAGGCTTGACAAACTTTGGCTTAAATGCAGAGCAACTATGTCATTACTGCTGAACCCGTGTGATGGGTTCGGCCACAGAGACACCCCCCCCCCGTGGTCTGTCACCTGACATGCTGACTTTACCTCTGAGCCCATTTTCCCTGCCAGCTTGGGACTCAAGAACCCTACCTTGTTGAGCCAGACACGCTAGCCTGCTGCAACACAGACCCAGGTCTGGTCCATGCCTCCAAAGCTGCAGACTTTAACCAAAAACTGCTCAGCAGGTCACCCAGTTCCCAATGGAATCCAAACCTCAAATAAATCCGTTTTACTCTGTATAAAGCTTATACAGGGTAAACTCATAAATTGTCTGCCCTCTATAACACTGATAGAGAGATATGCACAGCTGTTTGCTTCCCAGATATTAATCACTTACTCTGGGTTGATTAATAAACAAAAGTGATTTTTATTAAGTATAAAAAGTAGGATTTAAGTGGTTTCAAGTAATAACAGACAGAACAAAGTAAGTTACCAAGCAAAATAAAACAAAATACACAAATCTAAGCCTAATACATTAAGAAACTGAATACAGGTAAATCTCACCCTCAGAGATGTTCCAATAAGCTTCTTTCACAGACTAGACTCCTTTCTAGTCTGGGCCCAATCCTTTCCCCTGATACAGACCTTGTTAGTTCCAGCAGGCATCTTAGGTGAAAAGCAGGGGCTTTCTCATGACTGGGACCCCTTTGTTCTGTTCCACTCCCTTTTATAGCTTTGGCACAAGGTGGGAATCTTTTGTCTCTCTGGGTCCCCACTGCTCCTTCTAAATGAAAAAGCACCAAGTTTAAGATGGATTCCAGTTCAGATGACATGATCACATGTCACTGTAAGACCTCCTTCTTCATTACCTAGGAGCTGGCCGACACATACACAGGAAGGCTTGCAGGTAAACAAACCCATTCACAATTCATTGATTCTGAAGCACCCTTAATGGCTTCCACTTAATATGTTTACATCAATAATACAAGTTTATATCTTATTCTCCTAACTCCAGACATAGAAATAACACATGCAAACAAATAGGATGACCACACTCAGTAGATCATAAGCTTTGTGATGATAGCTTACAAGAGACCTTTTGCATTAAGCATATTCCAGTTACATCATAATTACACTCATAAGCATATTTCCATAAAACATTGGAGTGCAATGTCACACCCTAATTTCATTTTGGGTAAAGAGTTTGCTACAACTTCTATTTTTTCTTTGTATAAAGGTAACTATGGACCCAATTTTTCCAGGCCCTGTATGGGCCAAACTCCCATTGACTGAAGTGCAATGTTGCCAGTCTAAAGCCCCATTATTCTAATGGCAAAAGACAATGTAATGGTGTAACCCTCCTAAAATAAATAGAGCTAAAGATATTAACATATAGACCGATTGGGTGAAATCCTGGCCCCACTGAAGTCAATGGCAAAACTCCCAATTACTTTATTAGGTCTAGGATTCCATCCATTGTTGCACTGCTTTTGTAAATTTGTACTTCAACAGCTAATTGCAGTATCCTGTGAACCCATTTCTCCTATAATGCAATGCTGCAGTGTAGGCCCGAGTTGATAAGCACAGCATAAATGGGATATGATAACATAAGAGTGAATATGGTAGAGCACCACCAATTAGATCTGTGAGGTCACTGCCTCTTTCTTTCCATTTAAATTCCTTTCCATATTAATTTATTCTTTCAGCATAAGCCTGTTTCGTTCAGAGTTATGGTCCAGTCCAGATCCCACTGAAGCCAATGGGAATCTTTCATCTTTCCATTCATTTTCATTGGGAGTGATTAACTCTTCACATGCTTAGTTTTGCATGTGCTTAAATATTTTGCTGGATTGGGTTGTTCCATACCAATATCCCTTAAAATAGATATAGACCAATTCTTTAACTGAAACAGTAAAAACTAAGTTTAGTTCAGATGTGCTGGTGTGTAGCATTTGCTAAAAGTAAAATGCTAGATTTCTGTTTCTCTGACTGTATATTTGGGGTCTGCCTTCCATACGCTGTGGCAGAATGATCCTTAAAGTGGCATGGCCCCATATTGGTCAATACCTCCTGACAGTATGCTTTCAATCAAGCCTGACATGTTGAAATGTAACATTGTTCCTTATTTTTTCACAAACTAGCCAGGCTATTGCTATTTCAGGTGGCTCAAAAATATGTGCACAGTTTGTACTTTGAATGTTTAATAAGCTTAAAACATAAAATATATAATGCAGCTTGAACTTTCTAGTGTTATTTCATCACCAAAAAAGCAAAGTCTTGAGGATCAGCAATTGCCTTTGTCAGAATGTAAATTCCAGCTTGTAATACCCAGGCTGTATGTTTCAGGAAATCAGTATTAACCTATTAGCATGCAGTTTTCCTTGGAGAAGAGCCATCTTCACACTGAGCCTGTATTCCTGCTTTAAACCTTCCTGTCACTGTTCCGTATCCACGACCCAGCCTAAGGCAGCCTTTGTGGGTTCTCTAGCCATTTCCTGCATTCTGCACTAGCACTAATTGAAAATTTGGGTGGCCTTGCTTATTTATTTTCATGGAATGCAGTGGGTTATATTTTCATGGCACTTTCTCAGCAGTGCAACGTTTCAATTTCAAAACCTGCAACATGAGAAAAAGCACCAAAAAAAAAAAAGACAACATACATTTGATTAATTTTTGTAGTAATCCTTTTATAAAATATAATGGAAAATAAGTAATTGGTATTTTGTTTGTCTTGCAAGATCACACTAATTTAAATATGCATATATCATTATCATTTACTATCTCTACAGACATAGTAGTTTAAATGTACAGATGCCCTGGAAATGAAAAGATAATATGCAGTATATTCTTTGCAAGTCTTGTAGAGTTCAATAGCTACATAGTTGGGATTTTGCTTGAAAAAATGATTTCTGTATATGCCACTGGCAATGGTCCTAGTCCTGGACTCTGCCTCCATGGATTTCTGCAAGAATGTAATTCCACAAAAGCCAACTTCAATGCCATTGCTACTTTAGGTTTGCTTTTGTGTGTGTTAGATTTCAAGTAACCCCACCTCTACCTTTCCCAAAACAAAAAACCTATCCAATTTTTTATTTTGTGTGCGTCTTTCTTACTTATCCACATTCTTTCTGCCTGTTGTTTTGTTGTATCTTTAGTGTTCCTTGAATTTTATGCAAAAATAAAATATTAATGTGGTCAAGTTGACATTTAATGTAATCGCCCACCAGTTAGTAGTTCACTGATGAATTTTTTTTAAATAGACTAACTGGAATGTTTGATATTAAACAACCTTTTGAGAATCACACTTTCTTTATTGGTCCATGGACACAAAGAAAAGATGAGCAAGGAATATACCATTAAGGTATTGATTTATCTCTCACAAATTACTTGGAGATGGATTGAGTCAAAAATGTCAGGTACGAGGCAGAGGCTGGAATCTGTTCTTACATTTATGCTCAACTCTAAATGTAGTTGTCATCAACTGGAGTTATGCATCTGTGTGTGTTCAAATAATAGATCACTCCATCTGAATTTAGATATTTCAGAATTGATGAAAAAAAGTTATGCACAAAAAAAAATAAAAAATGGAGACTTCCCCGCCCCCACTGAATTATTAATAGCATGTCATTCTGGAATTTTACCCATAACTGAAATGTGTTGATTTGAATCATACACTGACCATTATTTTTATATAGTGTTGGTAACGAAACAAAATTTAATATAGATTTTTGACTAGAGATGGATTTGAACCAAAACTCCAGATCCAACCTCCTCTCCACTTCCACATTAGAAAGTTCAAATCCTTATCAGATCCAACTCCACTGCACTTACATACCTTTATAACAGGGGCGAGCAAACTTTTCGGGCTGAGGGCCACATTGGGTTTCCAAAATTGTATGGAGGGCTGGTTAGGGGAGGCTGTGCCTCCCCAAACAGCCAGGTGTGGCCTGACCCCTGCCCCCTATCCGACCCCCCCTGCTTCTCACCCCGACGGCCCCCCCCTCTCAGGACTCCTGCCCCATCCAATCCCCCCTGTTCCCTGTCCCCTGACAGCCCCCCCAGGACCCCTGCCCCTTCCACCACCCCTCCCTGACAGCCCCCAGACTCCCCCTGCCCCTGACTGCCACCTGCCTTCCCATCCAACCCCTCCTCGCCTTCCTCACTGCGCCCTGGGACCCCTGCCCCCATTCAACCCCCCTGCTGTTCCCCACCCTCTGACCACTGCGACCCCTATCTACATGCCTGCCCCCGACCACCACCCCGAACTCCCCTGCCCTCTATCCAACACCCCCCCCCGCCCCCTTACCACACTGCCTGGAGCACTGGTGGCTGGTGGTGCTACAGCCGTGCTGCCTGGCTGGAGCCAGTCACGCCACCGTGCAGCACAGAGCACCGGGTCAGGCCATGGCTCTACAGCTCCGCTGCTCGGCAACAGTTTGCTGCCCAGAGCACTGTGCTGGCTGCACAGTGAGCTGAGGCTGCAGGGGAGGGGGAACAGTAGGGGAGAGGTTGGGGGCTAGCCTCCCGGGCCAGGAGCTCGGGGGCCAGGCAGGAGGGTCCTGCGGGCTGGATGT
Organism: Dermochelys coriacea; assembly: GCF_009764565.3. NCBI lineage: Eukaryota > Metazoa > Chordata > Testudines > Dermochelyidae > Dermochelys > Dermochelys coriacea. Next base: position 121,855,672 of record NC_050069.1, on the reverse strand, counting down.
GGCCCGTAGTTTGCCCACCTCTGTTTTATAATGAGCCTGAATGAAAATCTGGGATCTGAGCATCCCCACAGTCGGGGAAGTTCGGATTTGGAACTAAACTGCCCAACTCTATTTTAAAAGAAACTTGATATACCTTAAGGCATGCCCTCCAGAGAAAGGGCAGATTCTGGCCGTTAATGATTGCTCTGAGGTGGGAAGAAGCCACCTACCCAAGTGCATCCTACTTTATATTACTGTGTCAAGTTTGTGAATATTCTGTATGCTACAGTTAATATTCTTTTACAATTCAGTTGGAAGTTGCAAACTACATAACAGACATGAGAAAAGGTACATTTTTGCACTGTGATTTCCATATATCATATACATTTTAAGATTACATATCAAGATTTAAAAACGATTATTTTTAAACTGCAGCTGATGTCTCCTGGAAATGATTCCAATTAGAAATGATTCTTCTAATGCTGCATATGATCTGTTTTCTTCATTATTACCACAGATACTTGCAACTGACCAGGAGATTGTTCTCATGAATTAATCTGCTCCTGCTATTTATTGATCATCTGAAGCATGAGCCTTCTCATAGTAGTGGCCACGGCAACCAGCTGTGATTGGTACCAACAGAGTTTTATGATTTTAGATTGAGAATAAGCAGCAGGAGCCTAATCCAACTCTTTCAAATTTTAATCGAAAGACTCCCATTTATTTCAATGGCACATGGATCAGGCCTCTGAAGCGGATGAACCTTTGAAAAACAAAGTCCTGTAATAATAGACAAAAGTCCTGTAATAATAACTGGGAATGCAAACAACACAGAAAATATGGCATAATTGTTTCCAAATAATGGCCAGGATTCTCTTTTAAAAATGTGTAAGTAAATTTAGGCTTCTAAGTGGGATCCGATGGACACTCAGCACTCTTGAAAATCAAGCCACTTTGGCTCTGATCTTGCAAACACTTAAGCACATTGTCTGCAACAGGATTATTCTTGTGAGTAAAGTTATGCACATACTTAAGCATTTTCAGGACAGGGGCCTTATTTAAGGCTATGATCCAGCAAATCTCTTAAGCATCGGAGTAATCCTGTTGAAGTCAATGGTTGGACTACTCATGTTTAAAATTAAGCATGTGTATGAATGCCTTCTTGGATCACGGCCAGAGTGCTCAGCACCTTGCAGGACCCAGCACTAAACAGGGACTTAGCAGTCTACATTTAAACACCCATTTTTAAAAGAATATTGGCTATAGACATTTCTGTGGATCTTTAAATAGATTGGGTCGAATTAATCCCCCATTGACTTCAATGGAGTTACAGCTGGGATGAGTTTGTCACATCGAGTTTTGGAAAAGTTGTTGATGGAGAAATACATTTCAAATACATTTTGAAAACAGTCTGTTCTATGTTTAGAATTCAATAGTGAGTCGTATTTAACCTACAATTAATTATTACATTATAAAATCCTACACCCATAATGCAGGAGCTGTCCTACCAACATTTCTAATTTTGGGCCCAATCTTATAGTCTTTAATTTAGGGAAAACTCCCATTGAAATCGAACTTTAAATAATGCTTGAGTGACCTGAAGTTCTGGAGAAATTAAATTTGCGTTAAAGCAAAGTTTATTAAATTGATAATTACAACTGTTCTAGTTTTTAAGTCATATTTGATTCAGTCTGGAGAACGTTTATTGAGAGTATTAAACAATAAATAAAGCATATTTTATATACATTGCTCTACAACCTTTTGGGTCCTCTTTAAAAATAAATAATAATATTAAGGGTGTGATTCAAAGCTCATTAAAGTCAAACATTCCCATTTACTTTAAGGGCTTCAGATCAGGCCCTACATGTAATTTCTGATCAGTTATGTTTCAATTTCACATTTTAATGTTAAATGTCTTCTATTTTTTTGTAATTATACAAATGATCCCTGATTATAACAAACTGGCACACATTTTAATCTCCTATAAATACTGTGCAATTATAAAATTCATTTTACAATGGTGGTTATATGAGAGTTGTTTGAAAATTTTTCAGCTAAATATTTTTTGAAAAAAAATTACTTTTCAACCAAAATGAATATTTTCATTCCCTCCTCCACTCCTTTTTCCTCCTTTTTTAAAGTGGGGGACGGGAGGAGACAGAGGAGGGAAGGAGAAATGAAACACCAAATTCCCAAAAATGTTCAGTGCTAAACACAACATTTTTATTTCAGTTAGTCAAAAACACAAAATATTTTGTGGAAAATTTTCAAAATACAAAACCTTCTTTTTTCTTTTTATTTCATTTATTTATTTTGAGGAAAACACTTAATTTTTTGATGAGTTCAGTAATAAATATTTATTATTTGTATTGTGATAGCACATACAGACCAACAAGTAAAGATCAGGGCTCCATTGCACATGTATAACCTAAAACAGACCTTGCCCCAAAGAGTTTGCAACTTAAGGCCCTGATTCTGCAAAGACTTACACACATACTTAACTTTATTAACTATGAGTAGTTAATGAAGTCCATGGAAACTGTTCAAAGGATGTAGAGTGAAGCACGTGCAAAATTAAGGCCTAATCAAACTGGCTCAGTTTTAAAGTGTGAGGTTCCTGAGATGCTCATGTTACACTGTAATAACCACTGAAAATTATTTTATGAAAAAATCCTGATTAGGAAAGACAAATCTGAGATGCATAGTAATTTGATGGTTATGTTTGTAAATGGTATGCTATGCAAAGTAAGTTATTTTTTGCTATTAAGATATTACCCAATTCTACTTACATTATTTACTAAAGGAAGAATGTAAAATGTGACGCACATAGTGACGTTAACATCACTTGTGCGAAACGCAGCCACTATTGCACCACCTTAAAACTAATGTTGTGACCAGTAGATCTGCAGTATATAGGCTAATTGGCCTCCACTCTACTCCCGTCCTGTGTATAATCCTCCCTGTGCAAATACTTTCAGAGAGCTACCACCTAGCACAGCTTTACAGTGCACAGAAGATTGTAATGTTCTTCCTCCCAGGCTTATTCCAATAACAGTGGAACCAGTGCAGTTCCGCTACACTTTGGCCTTGCATACCAGGAGGGGAGAAGGAGCACATTTTACCCTGAGGTCCAGTGTCACAAAATGTGAAATGTTTTTTTGGTAGAGCTTTCCCTTTTGAGGAAAGAATATGGGACATTTCTAAGTATTTTCAGCTTTATATGTCTGCTTTGTTCTTTAAAAATAAAGGCTGCAGATGAAAGTTGCTTCCAAGAAGTAGCATTTGAACTGATGAAACCTACTTTACATAGACTAATGACATTCTTGACTGAGCTGTAGTATACAGAATTCAGTATTTTTAGCTGCACAAAGTAAATGAACAATTTGTTTTGTTGATGCTGTTTAGAGAAACAATGCCTCTGGGTCAGTAGTGCACAGATTCCTTGGATAGGTCTTTAAAGGAAAGAATTAGTATACTGCAAACCAAGAAAGGAAAGCGGTGTGAGAATTTTGTATATTATTAAAGATCATTTAAAAATGCAAAAGGCTACGCTTTCTATTTGATGTGGAGAAACTGACTACTTGTTCAGGAAGAGAATTCAAAATGTCTTGTGCATTAATTTATATTTTGTTTCTTTTAAAACATGCCAGAAATCATTTGGGGGGCAAGCACTGATCAGTAATGCTTCTTTTTCTCTTTTTTTTAAACTAGCATAAATATATTTTACTTTACGATTAGAGTTGCTGGCCTAAACTGATATTTACTGGGAAAATCACTGCCAAGGTCAAAGAATTTATCAGTACATATTTGTTTAAAAAAAAGCCAGATTTTTTTAAAAAAAAATCTCATCCTGGATATCAGCTTCATGCCTTACATCTAGTCAATTTTCTATTACAAAGACTCACAAGGCAGATCATCTCTAGGAAACATAATATAACATGGGGGAGGGAAGCCTAAAAAATTTGACTCTGGAAATATTCCATGAATTTTCTAGCAAATATATGCCAGTTTCTGAAAGCCCCATTTACAAAAACATAGAACATCGGTTTCAGCCCTCCATATTTGATCCTGAGAAAAAGCAGAGAGGTAAAACCAGTGAGACCACAAAATGTTTGAACAGTAAGTATGGATATCTTAGAGCAGGCAGCTAGGAGTTGGGGCTCTTTGGTTCCATTCCTGGTTCTACCATTTTGACCTTTGACAAGTTACCTAGGCCCTGATTCACAAGGTATTTGTTAGCCATGTGCCTAACTTTAAGCATGTGGTTTCAATGGTCTAAGTACCTTGCCAAATTGGGGCCTTCAGAGGCCTTTTTCTATGACTCAGTTTTCTCTAACTGAAAACTGTCTAGCAATATTTAATAGAAGTAGGCAGGTGGTATCACTTCTGTAAACAGCATTCGCAAGACTATTGCTAGAATACTGTTCTGATGTCTGCACTTCAAAAAGGGATGTTGACCTGTTGGAAAGGGGTTGGAAAAGAGCTACAAGAATGATCTGAGGTCTGGAAAACTTGTCTTACAGTGAGAGACTGAAGAAGTTCAATCTATTTAGTTTATCAACGAGGAGGTTAAGAGAAGACTTGATCACAGTCTACAAGTACCTACATGGGGAAAAGATTTCTGATAATAGGCTAGTAGCATAATAAGATCAAATCGTTCAAAGCTGATGCTAGAGAAATTCATTTTAGAAATTAGGTGCAATTTTTTAATAGAGTAGTTAATCCAGGGGCGGGCAAACTTTTTGGCCTGGGGGCCACATCAGGTTTCTGAAATTGTATGGAGGGCCGGTTAGGGGCGGCTGTGCCTCCCCAGACAGCCAGGTATGGCTCGGATGCTGCCCCCTATCTGACCACCCCTGCTTCTCATGGCTTGACAGCTCCCCCCACCAGGACTCCTGTCCCATCCAACCCGCCCTGTCCCGACAGCCCCCCTGGGACCCCTGCCCCATCCACCCCTCCCTGTACCCTCACCACCCCCAGAACCCCTGCCCCTAACTGCCCCCCCCGCCCCATCCAACCCCCCGTCTCCTTCCTGATTGCCCCCGCAGGACCCCTGCCCCCATTCAACCCCTCTGCTCCCCGCCCTTTGATCGCCCTGACCCCTGTCCACATCCCCACCCCCTGACCAGCACTGCAAACTCCCCTGCCCTCTATCCAACCCCCCTGCCTCTTACCGCGCTTTCTGGAGCACCAATGGCTGGCGGCGTTACTGCCGTACCATCCAGAGCACCAGGACAGGCAGCTGTACCACCCAGCTGGAGTCAACCACACCACCGCGCAGCACAGAGCCCCGGGTCAGGCCGCAGCTCTGTAGCTGCACTGCCCGGCAAGAGCTCGCAGCCCCACTGCCCAAAGCATTGCGCCGGCAGCGCAGTGAGCTGAGGCTGCAGGGGAGGGGGGCTAGCCTCCCGGGCAAGGAGCTAAGGGGCAGGCAGGAGGGTCCAGCGGGCCGGATGTGACCCACGGGCCGTAGTTTGCACATGTGGTGGTGTCAAAAATGAGTTAATCCTTGGAACAACTCTCTAAGCATTGTGGTGGATTCTCCATCATTTGAAGCCTTCAAATTAGGATTGGATGTTTTTCTAAGAAACAGGTTCTAGGTCCACGTATAAGATATGAGTTTGATGCAGGAATTACTTGCTGAAATTCTATGACTTGTGTTATGCAGGAGGTCAGACTACATGATCATAACTGTCCCTTCTGGCCTTAAAATCTTAAGAATGCTTACCTAACTCTCAGAGGTATTGTGTTGTTTAATCTACATAAACAGACTAGAAAACAGTAAATGCAAACTGTTGTTCTATGTAACTCTTATTGGGGTAAGACTTCACTGTTCAGCAGGATATAGTGTATTAAAGTTAAAAGAAAAGGAGTACTTGTGGCACCTTAGAGACTAACAAAATTTGTTAGTCTCTAAGGTGCCACAAGTACTCCTTTTCTTTTTGCGAATACAGACTAACACGGCTGCTACTCTGAAACCTGTATTAAAGTTGCCACTTTTCCATCCCATACTTAAGAACAAGGATGAATCTCTTTATACTATCTTGAGTATTTTAACCATTTAAATTTTATAGTCAATATTACTGTTTTACTCCATCTGTCCTAGAAGCATGTATGTGTGATGTGGGTTCTTCTGCCCAACAGGCCCTATCTACATTCCATTGCTGTTTTGCTTAGGAGCTGTTGGATGGGTGCTTACAACATGGCCACTTTAAGTTCCTCTGGGTATAACCATCAGCTGGGAAAACCACATGTGGTGGTGTCAGAAATGCACTGTACATGAACAGTGCTTCACTGACATACTTTCAGGTTACCCAAGTGGGTCAGAGTAATAAATTCCACCCTGGGGAGCAAGAGAAGTTGCATATCTGAGGAAAAGTCACATGCCTGTTAGGAAGCATAGCATATACCCTTTCAGGACCTAGCATTGGGTTCTGTTATTGCAGAGCTCAACCGGGCTGTATAGTTTGGACTGGATTCCATGTTACTGTCACACCAGGACATAGATTTGGCCATAAATTGCTGCTAATGTTATTTAATTGGCGAATTTTATTATAAACCTTAAAATGAAGATGACATTGGATCTGATTTTCAGAGGCTCCACATTCTTGTAATTTTCATAGAATTCATTTGGTGTTAAGTGCTCGATACTTCTGAAATTCAGTTCCTTTCCCTTTTTAAATCAAAAACAAGTTTTTGTGGATACAGACTAACACGGCTACTACTTTTTAAATCAGTTACTTGTAGAATACTTGTATTTCCAGTAGAGATGCAGATCCAGATCCAGATCCAAACAACTCTGAACTGTGGGAGAATTTGGATCCATTTCCAAAGTTTGCAGCTTGATTCAATTCTATATTCAACATTGCAAAATGTTCTGCATGGACAATGTTCTGCATTGAGCCCTACTGAAGTCCGTGAGGCTTTCTGTGGGCACAGGCGTCTACTTGCATGGAGCAGTTTGCAGAATCAGGACTCAAGTGCTGTCTACTGGGTGGAGGCCTCCCTGGATTAATCAGTCCTTGGTTTGCTTGAAAATAGTGGTATTGTTGGATAGCATCCTTTTAAACAAGCAAAATGTACTGATGAACAGTGAAAATAAGGTGATACTCTCATGGGTGACTAAACTTTAAAAAAAAAAAATCCCAAAGTTAAGTTACATTATCATAGGGATCTGTCTTGCTCAGGTACCAAAGAGCATACTATAACTTTCCGATAGTGAAAGAAATTATTGAATCAATTAGTGATCACTGGAGAATAATACTAAAAAAATAGACTAAAGCAGATGCAGTACAGGACTTTAAATGAGCAAAAGGACAAAATAAGGAATTTACCAGCCAATTAATTTTAACTTCATTGCTAGGTGAATTATTGTGGCCCAATCCTCTAAAAGAGTTAAGTACCCTCAAGTCTAACTAATATCAATGGAACTACTCGTAGGAATTATTATGCCTGATAGCATCTGAGGCCGAGGAGGTTTTATAAACTTTTTTTGTGATTTTTTACAAAACAAATTTTTGGGCCTTATTTGACAGTAGTATAACTTTAGGTGGTTTTCCCCTTTTCCAGTTCTTCCTGTTATTCTTTCTAGTTTAATTTTTTCTCTGTTTAGGTTTAATTCTACTTAGGCTTTTGTAACCACATGCCAAATTAAAATCCCAGCAAAATAAAGAAAATAACATAACCCTCCTATCTCACCTCCAAAAAATGTTCTTTATTTTTAGATCTCTCAAGTAGGCAAGTCCCAGGTGATACGATGGGCTCCATCATCTCCCTCTTTGTTTTATGTGGCATGAGACAGACACCTAATTTACTCCCTCAAGAAGCAGTTTAGGCACCTAAGCTGTCCAATTCCAGGTAGCAGGCCCCTGTTCAGGGATCACAGAGCTACGCACCTCCATGCAGCCCAGACTTAGATGCCCATTTCTGTGAAATGGGCAGGGCTTAACAAACACCTCTATAATCAGCATCCTCTCCAACGCATCATCAAGGATCTACAACCTATCCTGAAGGACGACCCACCACTCTCACAGATCTTGGGAGACAGGCCAGTCCTTGCTTACAGACAGCCCCCCAACCTGAAGCAAATATTCACCAGCAACCACACACCACACAACAGAACCACTAACCCAGGAACCTATCCTTGCAACAAAGCCTGTTGCCAACTCTGTCCACATATCTATTCAGGGGACACCATCATAGGGCCTAATCACATCAGCCACACTATCAGAGGCTCGTTCACCTGCGCATCTACCAATGTGATATGTGCCAGCAATGCCCCTCTGCCTTGTACATTGGTCAAACTGGACAGACTCTATGTAAAAGAATAAATGGACACAAATCAGACTTCAAGAATTATAACATTCAAAAAACAGTTGGAGAACACTTCAATCTCTCCGGTCACTTGATTAGAGACCTGAGGGTGGCTATCCTTCAACAAAAAAACTTCAAAAACAGACTCCAACGAGAGACTGCTGAACTGGAATTAATTTGCAAACTGGATACAATTAATTAGGCTTGAATAGAGACTGGAATGGATGAGTCATTACACAAAGTAAAACTATTTCCCCATGTTATTTCTCGCCCCCACCCCACCCCCCACTGTTCCTCAGATGTTCTTGTTAACTGCTAGAAATAGCCTACCTTGCTTGTCACCATGAGAGGTTTTCCTCCTCCCCCCCCCCCCGCTGCTGGTGATGGCTCATCTTAAGTGATCACTCTCCTTAAAGTGTGTATGATAAAACCCATTGTTTCATGTTCTCTGTGTGTATATAAATCTCCCCACTTTATTTTCCACCAAATGCATCCGATGAAGTGATCTGTAGCTCACTAAAGCTTATGCTCAAATAAATTTGTTAGTCTCTAAGGTGCCACAAGTATTCCTTTTCTTTTTGCATCTTCCATTGGGTATCTTAGGGTGCCCTGTGCTAGCATGCTGGCTTTTGCAAATCCCATTCTAAGGCAAATCCCTATTCATTGTACAGGGATCCTAGGAGCCTAGCTTGGCTTTATTGTTTCTGTGTTTTTCTCGGTACCTAAAAGTTAGGCACTGTGACACTCCACATTGCAATGCCTAAGTCCCTTTGTGGATCCCACCACATGCCTGATCCTGCAAATGTGTAGGCCTATGCTTAACTTTAAACACTTGAGAGATTATATGGGACCCTTCATGTGCATAAAGTTAAGCATTATGCCTGTGGGCTGCTGTGTTCTGTACCAGTTTCAGTTCTTGTATTAATGTAAAGATAACCTGCAAAGAAGAATATAAACCATACAAAACCCCTGAACCTATTTCCTTTTTCACTCCTTTATGATATAGGAAAAAATGCCTGAAGATGGGGGGGTTTTCTTTATAATTTTAACAGTAGAAATTCAGATCCTGTCTACGTCTGAGTGGACAACTAATGCAATGATGAACTCATAAAAGCTAAGAGATGGAAAGCTGATTTATTTAAAAGGGGAAGGATTTTTAGCCAGACTGCTTAAAACTTCTTTAGTTCTCTTTTAACTGCTATTTAACTCAAGTGTCTAATATTTGGGATAAAGGAAGCTTTTGTTACGGATTCAATAGCCCTGTCTCTTCTTTTAAGATGTGAAAATATTTATTCACTGAGACCTTCACCAGTGGAAGCCCAGAAATGACACTTCCAAGGTCTTATCTATACATACTGATTTAATTAAAGATGCATCGTAAATCTACTTACTTAAACTGGTGCAAATCCCTGTGTGAACACTTAAATTTATTGAAATCTGGTTTATATCAATTTAGTTTATTCAGTAAGATTTAAGATAAATAGATATAAGCCAGGTTAAAAATCAATTTAAGGGCTTGTCTGCATGAGAAAGTTGCAGTGGTTTAACTACTGGTGTGATTTTTAAACCAATTTAGTTAAACGAGTGTGGACACTTAGGGTATGTCTACATTGGCAGAGTTACATTGCCAGCAGTTACATCGCCACTCAGAGAGCGCTGAAGGGAAACCTCTGTTGTGTGTTCACACTGTCAGCTGCCTGCACAATAGTGTGTTCACACTTGCGGCACTTGCAGGGGTTTTCAGAACGGTGCACTCTGGGCAGCTTATCCCACAGAGCATCTCTTCTTCTTCCACCGCTAAGAGTTGTGGGAAGGCGGAGGAGGTTCCAGGCCATCCTGGGTCCTGTCCCAATGCTCTGTGATGCATTGCTTTGCATTCCAGCAATCCCTGTGTTTCTGTCTGCATTTGGGGTCATCTTTCAATGGTTTGTGTACTGTGCACTCTGCCTCTTTGGTCTGCAGGAATAGATCCCGCACTATTGACCAATATGCTGCTCTCTCTCACTAAAATGTCATGAGTGGCAGTGGAGTTATTCCTTAAACTACAAAGGCAAGAGGAGTTCGACATTGATCTCGCCATGCGTAGTAGCTACGACACGAGATTGCTTGGGGCATTCACGGAGGTGCTGACCATAGTGAAACATTGCTTTTGGGCTTGGGAAACAAGTTGCATTGGGGCTCGGGAAACAAGCATTGAGTAGTGGAATCATCAGTGAATTGTCATGCACGTCTGGGATGATGACAAGTGGCTGCAGAACTTTCGGATGAGGAAGGCCACATTTATGTGATGTGCTCTTCCCAGCCTTGTGGTGCAAGGAAACGAGAATGAGAGCTGTCCTGTCGTTGGAGAAGTGTGTGGCAATTGCACTGTGGAAGCTGGCTACTCCAGACTGCTACCGTTTGGTCGCTAACCAGTTCAGAGTGGGAAAGTCAACCGTGGGACTCATGTTGACCGAAGTGTACAGGGCCATTAATCACATCCTGCTCCAAAAGACGTGACTCTGGGTAACGTGCATGACGTGGATGGCTTTGCACAAATGGGCTTCCCTGACTGCAGGGGAGTGATAGATGGCACGCATATTCCAATTCTAGCTCCAGACCACCTAGCCACCAAGTACATTAATCGGAAGGGGTATTTCTCTATGGTTCTCCAGGCGTTTGTGGACACCGTGGGCATTTCATGGACATTATCACAGGCTGGTCTGGAAAGGTGCATGACGCACGCATCTTTCAGAACACTCACCTGTTCAGGAAGCTGCAAGCAGAGACTTCCTTCCCGGACCAGAAGATCACTGTAGTGGAAGTCGAAATGCCTACTGTGATCCTGGGAGACCCTGCCTACCCCTTAATGCCGTGGCTTATGAAGCCATACATGGGGAACCTTGACAGCAGCAAGGAGCAGATCAATAACAGGCTGAGCAAATGCAGAATGACTGTTGAATGTGCTTTTGGACGATTAAAGGCCTGCTGGAGCTGCCTACATGGGAGGCTGAACCTGGCCGATGACAATATTCCTATGCTTATAGCTGCATGCTGGATGTTCCAGGGCTATTAGAAGAGCACAGTGCAGGGCCATAAGGATCAGGGATGCCTTAAGGCAGCAATTTGAAGCTGAAAGCCACTAATATTTGTTGCTATGCTCAGGAGTGCAGTGCTTGTAATGCTAGGAGGTGATTGTGATTGATGCAGACGATACACTGTGAAGGTTTAAGAAAATTGCCTATTGCTTTCCAGGGCTCTGTTTGCTCTCACTTAATGGAATAAAGATTGCTTTCAAACCAAAACAATTCTTTGATTAAGAAACAACAACCAGAGGAGAGAGACAAACAAAAACCACATCAACGCTATGGGGGCTGGGGGAAGGGAAGGTCCCAGGAGGAAGTGGGGTCCCAGGACGGTTAAACATTTGTGTACGTCCAGGTATCATATGCAACCTTGTCCTTTGGAGTACAGTGCAGCGGACACTGTTCTTCGGCAGGGCTAAACTGCAGAAGAACGGGTGTTGAGTGCAATGGGCACTGGAAGTCCGCAGGGCTGGACTGTGACGGGCCAGGAGTGGAATGCAGTGGGTACAGACTGGATCCAGGAGGTTGATAAGAGTGTTAGCAATGTTGGGGGGGGGGGGGCACTTGGGAAAGCGTTTTGCAACAGCAGCTGCAGGAGAGGGTGGGCATGGAGCTGCTCAGTTTGCAGTACTAGTAGCGCCTGGAGCGTGTCCGCTTGGCGCTCCATAACCTTTAAGAGCCGCTCTGTGGCTTCATTCTGGTGTGCCACGTTCTCCTTTCGATCCCTCGTCTCGCTGTCCTGCCACTCCTTCAATTCTTGCTTTTTGGCCATGGAGTGCATCATGACATCACGCAGAAAGTCCTCTTTAGTTCTTCGTGGCCACTTTCTAATTCTGCGTAGCCATTCAGCTGGTGATAACAAAGAGGGAGGCTGCGCTCCCAAGGTCGTATCTGTGAAGCCAAAATGCAATATTTTACAGAAGCAGTATTGTTTGCAACACACAGATTTCATGAGCCACTATTCACATACCTATCACTAACTGGTTGACCCCAGGCAAGCACACGTGAGCCACAAGACCCCCAAAATGGTGAGTAACCGCAGGGGCAGGGGCAATCAATGTTCCAGGACTGAACTGTACACTAGGCATGTGCCTCTTGGGGAGAGCCAGCACTGTAGGGGGAGCCTTATAATCATTACTGTCCGCACATTTTCCAGAGGCTGTGTTCATTATGGAAGATATCTCGCAGCTGAGGGTGAGCAGGGAATCAACGGAGGGTCTTCTCCGAGACTGCGGCTTTCGCCCTGGCCCTTATGCGGCTTGCCTATGTGCAGCAATGATCCCCACCCCAGTGATGGCAGAGTGCCGTGGGAAAGTTACCCTTAATGGGGCAAGAAACAAAGCAGCTCTGCCAAAGAACCTGTGGCAGCAGATTGCCCAGTATCTCCACGAGAGTTTTGTGAAGATCTCGGAGGCAGATTCCCGTGAAGCGAGGGAGTCAATCAACACCTTGTTCTGCCGCTCAGACTAGGCATGTGGTAATACATGCATCATACAGACACAAGCCTGTTTTTTGCAACCCTCCTGCCCCGAACATCTTGCTTCAGCGAGTCTCAAAGACAAAGCCACTTACCAGGGGCTTCCTCTCCTGTTTGCTCTTCACCAAGCTCCGACAGCTGTGACTGGCTAGCCTCCTCTGGGGTAAAGAAGAGCTTCTGGCTGCATGCATCTCTGACCTCCAAGTCGACCTCTGCCTCTGACTCCCACTCCACATCCTTGTCCAAGATTTCCTCCTCCTGGCTCTGTCCACTCTCAACTGGCTCATGAGCCAACGAAGTATCCACAGTGGTCTCTGCAGTGGAGATGAGGCTGCCACCAAGTATCTTGTCCAGCTCTTTGTAGAACTGGCAGCTGGTGGGCGCAGCACCAGAGCAGCGGTTTGCCTCCTGCACCTTGTGGTAAGCGTTCTGCAACTCCTTCAGTTTGATCCTGCACTGCAGTGTCTCCTGGTCGTGGCCCCTTTCTGTCATGCATCGTGAAATCTGTCTATAGGTATCATAATTCCTGTGGCTGGACCACAGCTGGGACTGGACAGCCTCCCCTCCTCAAATGCTGAGGAGTTCGGCATTGCTCCAAGCTGGGTATCGCATGCGTGGTCACCTGGAAAGATGTGCTGAGAGCACTGCACACATCACCGAGCAAACAGGAAGGGGACTTTCAAAATTCCCAAGGAATTTAAGGGGTGGCGATGATGGTTGGTCAGCTGAGGGCAGGGCAGTAGAGTTCAAACGGTTGACGGGAGGCAAGAACAGGCATTGTGGGACATCTCTCGGACGCCAATTACAACACTGTCAACCAGGGTGTCTACACTGGCACCGCGGGGCTGTACCCCCCCCCCCAGCACAGTAAGCTGTACGCCTCTTGGCGGGGTGGTTTTTTCACAGCGCTGCAACTGTGCAGTTTCTATGCACTAAGTGGCTTGGCTGTGTGTACACGTCGGGAGTTACACCGCGGACTCTTACCAGTGTAGACAAGGCCTTATTTTGTTTAGATTATTTTAATTAAAATAATGTAAACTAAATCACAATAAGCCCCTCTTAAACCAAACTACGAGTGTCCATAGAAGGGATTTCACCAGATTAATGACAGTGGTTTAAAAGCTGATTTGAGTTAAACCAATATAACTTTCTCAGGTCGAGAACCTCTTCCCTACAGGGGCTTGCCCAGGCTCATCTAAAACTGTTTTTAAAAATGGCTAAATTAGACAGGTGCAATTTTGGATGAAGACTGGGACACGGGTTAAAAAAAAAAAAAATCCAGCCTCCCGCCTCCCTCCCCAACAGGACCCTTATCAGGCCTTGGTTTATCCCAATCAAGCCAGAGGCCCAGTTTGAAAGAGAAAAATATTCTCCTTTGCAGGTTGCCCGTGCGCGCTGAGCAGCATTTCCCCCCTCGTCCTCGGTCACCTTGTTTCTTGAAGAGCCTTCTGTGGGGCGGGACAGCGCCTGGCTCACCGGGGCCCGCTCGGCCGTCCCCAGCTCCCCGCCCCCCCTCCACTGTCTCAAACCCACTAATCCCAACAGCCTCGCCCTGCACCTGAGGGCGGAGGGCCCCGGCACGAGGCTGGTGGGAGGGGGAAGGAGGAAGCGACCGAGCTCGGGGCGGGGCCGGGAGAAGGAAGCCGCGGCACGAGCGGGAGGGGCGGGGCTGCCGCTCGATTGCTCTGGCTCCGTCTCTCGGGCGATCGATTCGTCCTGGCTCCACTGCGGCGGGCTGGCCGCGCGGGAGGCGCAGGCGCAGGCGCTGCCGGGAGGGAAGCTGCCCCGTGCCGGTGACAAACACCGCGGCGGTCGGTGAGTGACGCCTTCTCCCCTCCCCCCCCCTTCCTCTTGCTCCAGGTCAGCGCGGGCCGGCTCTGACCTGCCTCCGAGCTGCGGAGCAGCCCATCCCCGTGCCTCTGCGCCTCCTGCCCCGGGGGGGGGGGGGCTCACTGCGGACCCACTGCGGACCCACCTTGCCTCTGCCGCCGTTGATAATAACGATCCGGATCGGGCCGTTGGGACGCCAGCCCCTCCCCCCTCACTACCACTACGAGGGGGGCGCTGAGGCTGCCGGAGGCTCCGCTTCTCTCCGCCCGGATCAGCTGGGCTGCGGGGGATTGTGCGAAAGGCCGGAGGAGCGCAGGTTACGGCTGCAGCGCACGGGCCCCTAGGGCCCTGTGAGGGGGGCTGGGTCAGAGTGTGTTCTCCTGCGGATCCAAGCCCTGTCATTTGCCGTGTGGACGCGGCCCAAGCCGCAGACCCGACTCCGAAGGTCTGCGTAGTGCATTAGTTAGCACGGCTGTAAGGCCCGGGTCTGGCTGTGGGACCCACGTTTGCACTATGGTGTGGATGCTTGAGCGCTGGCTTGGAAACACTGGGTACGTGTACACTGGAATTAAGCATCTGTGGCTGGCCTTTGCCAGCTGACTCATGCTGGATGGGCTCCTGCTAAGGGGCTTTTTAATGGTGTTGTAGATGCTTGGGCTGAGGTCTGGGACCCTCCCAGTTTGCAGGGTCCTAGAGCCTGGGCTGCAGCCCAAGCCCAAATGTCTACACTGAAATTAAACAGCTCTTATCCTGAGCCCTGTGAGCCTGAGTCACCTGGCAGGACCTAGCCACCGGTGTCTGATTGCAGGATAGACATACCTACTGAGTTCACAAGCCCAGGTCCCACAGACCTTGGTTTACAATGCAGTGTAGACATGCCCTTATAGCTGGGTACAGAATCATTGATATTTTGTCAACTTGGGCACTGACCAATGTGTTGCAGAAGCTACCTGAAGGATGCAGCTGAGGCTGCAATGTGCTGTCATATCTGTGATGCTTTCAACACTTTCCTCTTCACCTGCTTGATGTCAAATCTTGGAGGTCCATGTAAACAAACCACATGTTTTTAAATTAAATGGAAGCTCATGTTCAGTTTTTATTATGTCTGTCACTACAGATGTGTTCTTCACTGAAAAGTGAAATAATTGATACTACAAAGACTTTACATTCTAAAGGCACCATAAACATGGTAAACAGGCAAGCAGTGGTATTTGCTCTTCGTTTTAAGCTACAGTTGAAGAGTACTTGTTACTACTTCCAGACTTCGTGCAGTAGCATGGGGGGCCTGGAAACTTTCAGAGCCCTGACTCTGAAGCAGGGAGTCTGGAAGCTCTGAAAACCCCAGCTCTCAGGGCTTCCAGACTCCCTGGCCAGCTGGCTGCCTGACCCTCAGGGGATCTGACTTCTTACGCTGGGGGAGCTGGGCAGCCCAGTGAGCCACCTTGTTCAGGAGTTTCGAAGTCCTGAGGTCCCTGGCCCTTGGGCAATTTGCATCCAGGCCAGGGTCTCCAGCAGCTGCTGATAAGATTCATGTCAGTTTCACTGCTGCCCACCATTGAATAGTAGTGATGAAACAATTATGTTCCTTTCACTGAGCAGCTGTGGGCATCAGGGAGCATATTTTGTTTGGGAAACACTATTTTTCAGGGGAAAAAAAATTGGTTTCTGTCTGAAGTGGACCAAAACCAAATTTTGAAATGATGGTATTTCCAGTGAAGCAGAATTTCAATGAGCTGTGCTGTAAAGGGTGTGTGTGTGAATTTTTTTGGATGAAGGTGTCAAGATAAACATGGTAGTAGCCCTGTATATTCTTTACCAAGTGTATTAATTAGATTATATCCTTGATGACAGGTGGGTTAATTAGCATATTTTGCTTGCTCTAATAGCATCATTTAAACATGCAGACTTTTAAAAAGTCCTTCAAACTTGGCTGTTCCATAGTGTTGGTAAATACCTTTTCTTCTGCAAGCTTTCTAAAATCTGCTGGTGAGCTCATAGACTTTTGAGAAGCTTAGAAGACTGTAGTAAATAACTAAAATTAACCATCCATTCATCCAGAAAACATGTTGAGGAAATCGTTTTTCAAAACTTAAGTGGCTTCTTTTCAAAGTACTGCATTTCTAAAATGCTATATCTAATTAACTCCAGATTTCCACACCAAAAAATGATGATGACAGGATATTGCACGTGACAAATTTCACGCAGAAAGCTACTTATCTGGCCAGATTGCTCCCCCATTTTGTTATAGAGATGCTGTATGAAAATAGTGATTTGAAGAGCTTATCTTCTACTAGCTAAGAAGGAATGTATCTCTTCTTCCTTTTCCAACCACCAATTCACTCCTTGTTACTAATCTTCATTAAAATCTTGTAAAGCTTTTAATGTTTTGTGTTCAATCATGAAATATTCAGAACATTGTGGTTTGAAAAGAATATAATAAAAATATTGTTCCTCTAATTTAGCAATGTTCACAAAGTGCCTGTCATTTAGGTTACTCTTGCACAGCAAATGAAGGTGTACTTTTAATCTAACTAGTGCAGGAATCAATGGGAATAAAGATGTGGCAACATGGCTTTCAGTGCAGGCTACTTGCCTCTGTACAACCCTCCTGGGACCCCTGGGTAAGCTAGCCCTTGCTGAAGTCTGTGCTGTCATGTTTTACTGTTGTTGGTACTCATGCTAGCTAGATTAAAGCTAGGGTGGGTATGCTTACTTGCTTTACAACCACATCTCAATTTGCTGTGTAGATATAACCTCCAGAATGTTTCGGCCTTTAAGATTTCTCATGGTCCTAAAACATGTATACAGACCAGCATTGACAGTAGTTCAGGCAAAAGCAAATACTACAGGTTTTTAGACTTAAAATATACGGACAGTCTTGCCATAGTCCAGATTTATAAATTTCTTTATCTGGTTGTATTTATGTATTCCTTTTTGTGTTAGACCACTCAGCGTAGTAAATTTGATCAAAGTAGTAAATAAAATAGGTGATTAGATGATAGAGTCTACGTCGTGAATCCTATCATGATGAAAATTGCAAAAAATAAGCAGTGTGTAACATATTCAACTAATTTTTTAAAAATTATTTAAATAATTATGAAGTCAGGGAGTTTAAGGAAGCATATTTTCAAAAAAACATGAATCAGATTTAATTTCAATCTTATTTTAAATGTATTTCTACTTATGCTGCAATCTGAAAATATCAAATTCTGGTTTATCGCTAAAATTCTAAATATAAAGGTCAGAATATCTGACAAAGATAGAAGGTTGAATGTGAGAGATGTTTTTAAAGTTGCATTATTTCAACTGCTAAATTATGTCAATTTATGTAAAGCAACCTGGATTATAATTCACCCGACATTTCTGTTTCCAGCAAAAACAGGCCTGTAAAGCAAAAAGATTGATACTGCTCAGAGCGACAAATGCTGAAAGGCTAGCGTGTATACATATTTTGTCAGTTTTCTCTAAATGTATGTTGCTCACAGATGGAGTGACTTCACCTCTGTTCTTCTTTCCTAGTTGTTATATGGGAATAATGATACTGACTGCTCTGAAAAGCACATTGAGATTTATTGATGAAAAATGCTGTGTAAAAGCTAGTTGTTGTTGTGCAGCCATATCCAGCTGCTTTTTCTAAAAAGTGGTGGTTTGATCCAATGGACTGGCTCTTAGATGAGATTTGTCATCATATGATGATGTATCCAACAGTGTCATGTAGCAACAATGAACCAGATCAAACCATTCCCATGATAAACCCTGTGAGAGGAGATCCTGAGGAAGAAATTTTCTTGAGGATCCCTCTACTGTTGGGAGGAGGTAACTTTTTCTTACTCAGGAAACAGTTATTGTGCCCACCTTCCCCAAATCTACTGGATCCCCAGGGCCATCTGTTTGGAGGTCCAGAGCTTCAGACCTTAGCTGATCCATCTCTAAATATACTGGTGGATATGGAGAGAAATTATGTTCATCCACCACTAGCCTTGCCTCTGGTCTATCCACACTTTTCCCCTTCCATTCTGGCCTACCTACTTCACTCCCCACTGCAGTGTGCATTGTGGGCTCATGGATTGCCTTCCACAGTGAAAGCAAAATGGTGCTGTGGGAGGAAGAAGAACTGCCCTGGGAGGGTTCCCTCTACATGTTGATTGTGGGGGATGATCTAGTGATTTTAATATAATATGAAGTAAGTGTGATTAAAAATGTTTTTTTTCCTTGGATATTAGGTAGTGCATATGCATAGTGGTAACTTTTCAAAGTTAAAGACGTAGAGTTCACATTCCATCCTCCTAACCTCAATGTAGCCAAAGGCACTAGTCTATGTTTACAACCTACAAACTATCAGTTGCAAAAATAAAACAGATTTCAAATTGAAGTATAAAAGCAATCTGAAAATTAATCTGTTTGTTTACATTCCTATATCTCAAAAACCTCACAATGTTCCCCCAACCTCAAAATTTGATAGAGGCAAAGCCACCTATCTTCTGGGATCTCATGCCAAAAGTCAGCCTTGGATACACTTTTTAATGCTAGATTACAAATTCCTGAAATTAGAGGCTTATAATGGAAAGGCTCAATTTACCTATAGAATCTTAACATCCTAGATTGCATATCAGTAACACGCTTAAAACAAACAAAATAAAACAAACAACACTATATTCCTCACCACTATATTTGACATATATATTTTTAAGGTCAAAACTGGAGTAAATATATTTTAAAAATACACATTTTTAGTTTATTCATGGATGTGTCTAAGGCATTGTCTTCAGTAGGAAACTGAATAATTTAAACTCTGTTTTTTTTAACAATAGAGATAATGACATGATACTGACTGTTCGATGTAGACAAAAACAAGTTGTGGTCAGCATTGTCAGGTAGTCATGATAACCCTTCTGGCACTTGAGACCATACTCACTCACTTTTTTGTTTGTTTTTTTTATAAACACAACTAAATAACCCTTCTCCCCCTCCCCCCCCAAGTTTTAAATATGATTGAGCTTCCTGGTGAAGTAAAGCCCTAAAGAGGTCTATATTCTATCAACATCCAAGAAAACTGACAGCAAAATAGGGTCCTGACCTCCCGATCAGATTAATATAGCCAGACCTTGTGCATGTGCAGAACTGCAGAGTCAGTGGGGCGCTGCGCTATACTGTATACAAGAATCAGATTGCATTGTATTGGGGGCTTGAATCTGATAGCAGTATTGGGACCTAAATGAATGTATAGGCCCCTAGAAGTGTGTACAGGTATATTTTTAACCTTTTTTGGTTGAGCTTTACTGACTCTGTGTCATAACATCTGTAACAGTATACTCTATATCGGTGGTCTCCAGCCTTTTTATGCCGAAGATCACTTTTTGAATTTAGGATCTACCCTGCCCCTTCCCCAAAGCCCTGCCCCACTCCCTTCCTCCCCGTTGCTCACTTTCACCACGCTGGGATAGGGGGTTAGGGTTCGGGAGGGGGTGCAGACTCTGGGCTGGGGCCGAGCCGTTCGCAGTGTGGGAGTGGGCTCTGGGCTGAGTCTGGGGCAGGGGATTGGGGTTCAGGAGGGCGTGAGGGGTGCAAGCACTGGGAGGGAGTTTGGATGCAGGAGGGCTCTGGGCAGGGGCAAGGTGTTGGGGTGCAGGAGGGAGTACAGGGTGCTGGCTCTGGGAGGGGACTCAGGGCTGGGGCTTGGGGTGCAGGAGTGGGTATGGGGTGCTGGCTTTGAGAGGGGGGTCAGGGCTGGGGTGAGTGTTGGGGTGCGGGGTGCTGGCTCTGGGAGGGGTCTGGAGGTTGGGGTGCGGCCTCCCGTTGGGGAGCACTTTGGGTGTCTCCCAGTCATCGGCACAGTAAGGCTAAGGCAGGCTCCCTGCCTGCTTGGGTCCCACGCTGCTCATGGAAGGGCCATTGTGACCCTGTGGCCCCTGGAGGGGGAGGGCATGTAGCTCCACGTGCTGCCCCTCTCTGCAACCACCGTCCCCGCAGCTCCCGTTGGCCGCAGCTCCCCCTTCCCGGCCAATGGGAGCTGCAGGGATGGTGCTTGCGGGCAGGAGTAGTGTGCGGAGGGAGACCCCTGCACCCCCACCCCAAGGGCCGCGTCGGCAGCTTCTGGGAGCGGCATGGGGTCTGGGCAGGCAGGGGGCCTGCCTTTGCAGCAGCCACGCTGCACTGCTGGAGATTGCGATTGACCGGTTGGTGACCACTGCTCTATATCTAAAGAGGCTGATAGCAGCTCCAAAGTTAAGGTTACACTTTTCACTTAAACAAAAATTAAATCTCTAAATGAAACAAAAACTTCCCACTGGTAAGTACCTAATGGTGAATATAGAGACACTGAATGTTCAAAAAATAATTTTTGCAGTCCAGAGTGTCTCTTTAAAAATCTACTTTAAAATTGCTATTATTGAAAATTTTCAAATGTCTGGTGGTGTGTGTGGCTGAAATGGTTCTCCACATTCGTACATGCTGCAAAAGTGAACATTATGTTCTTGACAAATAATCTTAAGAAACTATAAAGAAGGGTAGTATGCTTTTGTTATCATAACATAGTCCCTTTTCATCGTCACGGAAGGCGACGAACTTTCATTCTTCACAGACAGCTTCAGTTCTCCATAACCACACAAGAGAGAGATTTTTTTAGATAGAAGATTCATGCTACAGTTTGGGAGCACATATGCCACCTCCAATATTAATGCAGACATATTGCCTATGTTAAACTCAGGGAAACATATATGCATATCTGTGCATACAGGCCCACATTCAGCAAAGCATTTAAGTGCATGTTGCATAGGGACTACTCGTGCTTAAAAGTCAG
The DNA here is from genome assembly GCF_009764565.3 of Dermochelys coriacea. Classification (NCBI taxonomy): domain Eukaryota; kingdom Metazoa; phylum Chordata; order Testudines; family Dermochelyidae; genus Dermochelys; species Dermochelys coriacea. The sequence continues at coordinate 121,834,209 of NC_050069.1, read as the reverse complement.
GCACATGCCTAAGTACTTTGCTGAATCGGGGTCATGTAGCGAGCATGGGGTATTGGGGGAGTGAAAATACTTTAAGTTAAAGTAGCACAAGAGCATTTCTCACCAATGCAAACAGTAAAAACCAAGGAACCAATGATACTGCACTACAAACATCACTTTACTTTATCAGCCTCCCTGCCATTTATATCCTCACCAACCAACACAAGGTTTACTCCAGCCATATTAATTGTATAGATGTGGTTATTTTATGACTAATAATGTTTGGTTGAAGAATAGTGTATGTAGATACATGAGGTTATGAAAAACCTCTGGTGTTTTGTTTTTTGCTCTAGTAAAACAAACAAAAACCCACCCAAGTGCGATTTATTTAGTTCATTTTTTTTAATATATTCTTAATATATTTACATAAACATGTTTGAAATTTTTTTGATACTCAAAACATCAGGCTCCAATTTCAGTCCGTGAATAAGAATGTTTAACTAATTTAAGAAGTTGAAAGGAGATTGTTGAGAACACTAACATTCTTGTAAAGACTGTTAGGTTTATTAGGAAACAGTAAGAAAGTTACAGAATTGTAGAAGCTTTGAGTCGAAGGGGATGTGTGGGCAGAATCACTGGTGATTGGAGACTGGAAGGCTAGAGGATGGAATAAACTTTAAATGGATGTTGAAGAGAAGTAGGTGGAGTCTTAAATTAGGAGAGTGTTTGATTTGCTACAGTCTGGAAATTTATAGAAGGCTTGTGAGCTATCTGACAGTATGGCTGGCTTGGTCTTCATGTTACTGAACTTACTATGTAAATTCATCTAACTAGTAAATGCCAAAGCTGTTGATCAATACTTTAAATGGGTGATTAGTATTTTTAGGGATTACCAAATATCAGTACATGTATTTTAATATGTTAAGTCAGACAAATTAAAAGAAGGGTTAGGAAACAAGTGATATAATGGACTAATGTCCATTGAAAACAGGCTGTTCTAAAGTAAAACATAAACTGTCAGGAATAGTGTGACAATCTGGATTTGAGATGGTAATTCTTTCTGTGTTTGTGAAAGAGATTGTTTCACAGTTTGTGGCATCAACATGGGAGAAATTTGTGGAAGTCAAATAGTAGATTATGGGGCACCTGAGTTCAGTATTTGACCAGTTTAAAAGACCTTTACTCCTCTCAAGCCTGCTCAGCATCAATGAAGAATGCCTTAAAGCAAATTTGGATTGGTTTGGTTGAAATGTCATAATAGGTTAGGAATGGTGAAAGTGTTTCTGTATGTAAGGGCAGATACAAAACAGTGAAAAGTCTAACTAGTTAGTAGATGTTTTTTGTATAATATTTGTAGAATTGAAAGTTTTAAGTCTGGACAATATGAATTTAAGGAATTAAGCATGCTTATGAAAAAAATTGTGCAGTATGTTTTGTGTTGCATTTCATAAAATCTTGGTGGGTGTTTCTGGTTATTTTGTATGCTAGGGCAAACCATAATAACCCTGGTTTATGAAACTGAGTTTGTTTTGTCGTATAGGAATTATTGTAGTGTGGAAAGAGTAAAAGAGTATGAGCTTTAGTTTTTTGTGGGTGATTTTGCTGAATGAATGGGTGAAGTATGTTGGTTGTGATTTGGACAGGTGATTGAGGTAGGGCCAAAGTGTGATTGAGTGGATATGGGATGTTGGATTGTGTGTATGGGCAAAGTTAAGGTTGTGTGTTTGTTGGTGAGTTTGAGGGAGGAGGAATATGTGGTGTGGGTGGTGGATAGGAAGTAGAGTTAGGGGTGACGTGGGGGTGATTAAGGTGAATTGTGCCCAGGGTGGAAAGGTATTAAAGGTTTTTAAATGGTCTCACTTCAGTTTTTTCTGTTTTGACAAATATTGGTTTTAGTGGTATCCCCCACGTCTTAAAAAACAGTAGAGTGTATCTGCTAAAGTGGTCGAATCTGTCACAACAAAAGACACTTTCTAAGTGTGACCATTGAAAGGGTAATTTTCTTGTTTTCAGTAGTTTATGTTGGTAGGGTATGCCCTTGTACAGCCTTAACTCATAGGACCCGATTGAGATACTCTTGTTACACTGAGTGACACCTTGCATTACAGGTAGCCCCAATGACTTCAGTGAGACTCCTTGTGGTATAAGGTGCTATTCAAAGTGAGACTTGGTCTAAGAACAAAATTGGACTGATTTAGCTAAAGGTGTGATTCGAAACTGATTTAATTTAAATCTGTGCATCTCTTCTGTGTGTGGACAAGCCCTGAATAAGGGTAACGTAATAAGGAGTTTGTTTTGTGATATTCTTTTATGTCAAGTACTTTATTTGAATATTTGACACATGTTCTCCAGGTAGATCTGTTGCACATACTGCAGTCATTTAGTATTTACAATTTAGTATTTGATACAAGCCTAAGTTTTTTGACATGTGATAGAAGGTTAATTGATGTTAACCCTTCATCAGCTACTAAACTGCTATAAGAGGAGTGCAAGTCATTACTACAAAAGGCCATTATCGGTATGTTTTCTCAGCAAGGATTATGGATTTCTTCTTTCTCCTTTCCTTCCTCCCTAAACCTCACAACACACAAGCCAGCTGCAAGGATAGGAGGAGAAGGCAAGCAGCTTTCTTAAACACACACACACTCCTGTCCCCCCCACCCTTTCCTCTTCATACCGCAGCAGAGTGACAGCTCCTAGATGTTGCGTGCGAGTGAGTTCAGCTGGTGCTGTGTGGTCTGGGTGTGTGGTCTGCAGCTCGGCAGAGAGGCTGCTAACAGGGTGGATGAGAGAGAGCAACACTGTTTACTTTAATTTATTTCGGATGCCGGAACTATGCCCGGAGTTTCTCCTGAGCTTGATTCCACAGTTAGCGGCGTCAATCCCTTGCAGCTGCAGTGCAGTCTGAATTATGCATTGAACTCCTCTACCAAGTGCTTTCACAGCATCTGCTTCAGGTCCAGACTTCTGATCCCTTGTGACACAGAAATCTTAATGACATTGCTGAATGCTGTGATTATTTTGCTTTCGCTATGTCAAGATATATGGCCATGAAGATATACCTTTTTTGGGTTAAGTAAAGCAAGAGTTTTAAGATAGACAAGTACAGTCACTGTGAAAACAAAACTATTGAATCGACATTACTCGGCTACCCTAAAAGATAAAATAACTAACATATAGACCTGGTGGCTGACTAGATCATGTGACCGAAACATGTTCCTTTAACTACAGAATAAGGCATCATATCAGGTCATTTAATATAAAATCACATTTTTGTTTTCCATAATTTGTCCCCCATTTCCTACAAATTTTTACTTTCAAAGTCTAAATTGATTTTGGTATGTGACATTGTCCTGTAAATAAACATGTTTGTCAATGTTAATATTGGCTTGACTCAACGTGCCAGATATGACAAGTTAAGGCAAATGAGGCTTTACTATTTCCATGTAATTGTGATATTACCCTTTATTTTATACTTATTCATCTTTTCATTATAAGTAGCTTAGTGGTGTTTTGAAGACTTTTTTCCACAAAATATAACATTCATGAGCATTTCTTGTTTAAGTTGACAAGTCTTCTTTTATTATACAAATAAACATGCATGGACTCTTAATATCACTTGGAATTTCAGCATTGTTTAGCTTATTCACTTCCCAGTCTTTTCTGGCAGGCTTGCAGGATTAGACTTTGTATTATTGATGCAGTGTTGAAGGCTGTGGAAATTCTAGGGCACTGAAGATCTCCAGAGGGGTTAATAAATGTCAGTTATTTTCATTGTGTTGCTTTTTAGTTACTTTTAAATCTTGGTTTGTGTAGCTTGTCTGTCTGAATTTAGATTGCTGGGAAGATAAAGCACAGAAAAGAGTGCAGTAGTGGTTTTCATTGGTTTGCAGTGACTGAATTAAAAATCTAAGGAATTTATTAGTAAATCATCTCAGTGTCCCCCTCTGGGTCATTTGCCATGCTTCTTCATTGACTCTCTTGTATCACAGTGTTCTCCAAGAGACACTTGGCATTTTATGTATTAAACAAATACATTAGATTTGTTTGGTGGAAAAGTATGTATCATAGTTAACCAGGATGATAGACTTCTCAATTTATGGAATCTGTTAAGGATTTTTGGCTTGTATTTTTTAAAGTGTGTTTCAAAAGTCTGCCTCTGTTGAGAGCATGTAACTGCTAATTGATATCAGTGAGCGAGGAGTCCCTAACACATCACTTCCAAATTTGCAGTTCCTTGTATATTAGAAGGCAGTTAATGGAACTAATTCTCTGATGAATACTCTGGAAAATGAAGCATGCCATGTTGGGCATTCCTACTGTGCCTTGCACCAGAACTGGTAGAACAATAATAATTTTATGAATGTTGGAATTTTTTCATTAGGTATTTTGTGACTAAAGTACATTCATGAACATGTACTGGTCTTGACATAGCTTAAGCAGTAGATGTGCTTGTTCCACCACAATGATGGCAAATAAGGCTTATTTTTAATTTCCTCTTTTGAATTCAGATTCCCTCTGCTGGATGACTGCAGCAATGCACTGTGACCCCAGTATTACTCTTCCATCTGAGAGAGAATCTTTCAGGTTGACTGCTTGTGAGAAATTTCATCTTGCAAAGTGCTGGGGACTTTAATTTAACTGGGTTTTCAGTAATTGGAACCAACTGACTTTATTTTTTCAGAAGCCTGGAACTCATCTTTATGACACCTTAATTGGTGTTTTCTCTATTGACATAACTCCAAAAAATCTAATTGTTAATCTTCCTCTTCCAATGTTCGGTGCAGAAAGTTGCCTTCTAATGTCTGCGGTCATTCTCATGATAGCTTTGTCCACATGTGAATCTAATGGACGACATGATACATCGAAGTCCTGAACAACTGACTAAATTATTTCATATTCTGGTAAAGCTTCCGGAGCAGTTGGCAATATTCTGCTTCACAAAACTGGTCTGATCAGTTCTGACAATTCCTTTATCCTCTCACATCCCTTGCCATCTGGCCATTCCGCTTGTCCTAGAAAGTGAATCAGAATTCTCAGAGTAGTCCCAAAGGTTAAATAGCTTTCTTAGCAGATCTGATAGCCTCTGCTATTTCTGTGCGGTTTGCCAGGTCCCCATATTTGTGTGATCAGAAAACTTACTTGAGAAATTCATTTAAAGAGAAAAGGATTGTGCTCAGCTTGAAAGATGTCTCCAGTAGTTTTGTTTGTAGTGGAAGCTTCTCAGCTCCTTGCACTTCACAGCAAGAATTATGACAACCTACATGATATCAAAAAGACTTATCTGGAAACAGTCATGGAAAGCAATCAAGCAAGTGATGTGTATGCCAGATTACACCTTTGTTGTGACTTTGTTTTCTCAAGATACCAAAAAAGAGACAACTGCTATAATAAAGGAATATGGTCCAAATCAAACAAAGAAGAAGGGTCCTAAGGAAATTTTTTCAATAATACTAACTCCTCAGCAAAAAATATTGCTGAGAAACCTGTCTTTCCATATCCTATCTGTCAATGAATAACACTCCTCACAAAAGTACGACAGCAGTTTTGTAAAACAGTTTTTTTTAATAATGGTGAAAAGGGAAATTAACTAATTAAACTTCAAAGTGATAATTATTGCTGGAAAAAGCTTATCTGAATATTTTTTCAGTCAAATAGGTTTTTTGTAGTGGCTATATTTTTTTAAGCTTCACAGGGAAGAACAATGGTCTTTAATGGCTCTGAGTTTGTTGCTGAGAGACTACCAGAGACACAAAAGCTCAGAACATGACAAAATTGGGAAATGTCTTTTTTCCAGTTGCTAGCAGCCTTGTGTTGGGCACATATAATAAAAAGAGAGAGTATTGTGCTATTTCAGCCAGTGTTTATAAACCTGGTAAATTTTTGTGCCAGGTTTCCTATTTGGGGCTACATTTATAATTATAACCCTAGGTATGGATTCTGGCTATGATTTAGTATTTTCCTAATGTGCTGCTTCCTAGAATTATAAAAGTCATGTTTAGTTTCCAGTTTACACTTCTTTAAAAATAAGTTAAAGGAAGTAGAAAATTAGCATTTTGGGGGCACCCGTGATCCTTTGGGGTTTTTATCTATAGGTCACTATTTCAAATTCAGGTGACCACTGAATTAGAATCATTTTTAGCTAATGGCTTTTTTGATCTATGTGACATGAATGGGTGGTCTCAATATAGTTCCTGCTGGACAGGTATTCGCATCATACATACAAACCACCCTTGAGAGTCTTAGCAAGGATGCCAGTGACCAAATGGATTGAACTATTGTATCTTCTTTTTCCTTCTAGCCAGTAGAAGTGGTCCCTGTGTGTAACAATCAAGACACATTGTCAGGGCAGTGTGGGGAAACTTGCATTGCTCTTGTTCATGTTATTCTAGTTTTATGGATAAGTAGACTACTTAGGTACTTTCTGTTCAGGACCTTCTGAAAAGTTCTTTTATACTGTACACAGAAGAACTTAGGATCTCAAATATAGCTGTTAGTGCTTCATCGTTTACTGAATTTGGATGGGAAATTTCTGACACTGAAGATTAGTGGGTGTTGAGTTGGTTTTTTGTTTGTGATTTGTTTGTGCTGATTTGACTATCTTAGGGGCTCAATCCTGCAGTTGGATCCATGTCTGATGACCCTTACAACGCAATGCCCCACTGAGACTAGCTAGTCATTTGGGCTGTACATGGAACAAGGGCCTTCCTGTGAGGAAATGCTGACCAAAAAATACCATTCAGTATACTGTGTGTTATACACTTAATGGTCAGTGTTATAAGTGCCAATCGATGAAGGTCTTTGCATTAGCAATAATGCTAGAAAGCATGAAAATATTGCTTTTTTTTAATAATTAATGCAAATATTTTTATACTTTGTTAATTTTTGACAATCCATTGTGTCCTCCTTCATTAAGTCCCCTTTTTAAAAAGTGACTTAAAAAGTCTTACCTTTCCCTACTTGATTATCACTTCATACATCTTAGAAATATGACGTCTTCATTTGCAGAAGGAATCAGTTAGAAAATAAAAGTCCATGTGTTAGGGCAGACTTGTAGAGAGTCAGGTAAATACTGGGTATTCTGACAAATAGTCACTGAAGTGAAGAGATGGGAAGTAAAACCAGAATTCTACTTTGTAGTAGAATAAGCCCAAGGTAGCACAGCAGACTGGACTTCTACATAGAGTGCTTTTGCCGATGTGCATGGGCTGAAATTGTGGAAAACCAGCATCGCTTGCCCCATAACCTCAGCCATGCAGAACACAATGCCATCCACAGCCTCAGAAACAACTCTGACATCATAATCAAAAAGGCTGGCAAAGGAAGTGCTGTTGTCATCATGAATAGGTCGGAATATGAACAAGAGGCTACTAGGCAGCTCTCCAATACCACTTTCTACAAGCCATTACCCTCTGATCCCACTGAGGGTTACCAAAAGAAACTACAGCATTTGCTCAAGAAACTCCCTGAAAAAGCACAAGAACAAATCCGCACAGACACACCACTGGAACCACGACCTGGATATTCTATCTGCTACCCAAGATCCATAAACCTGGAAATCCTGGATGCCCCATCATCTCAGGCATTGGCACCCTGACAGCAGGATTGTCTGGCTATGTAGACTCCCTCCTCAGGCCCTACGCTACCAGCACTCCCAGTTATCTTCGAGACACCACTGACTTCCTGAGGAAACTACAATCCGTCGGCGATCTTCCTAAAAACATCATCCTAGCCACTATGGATGTAGAAGCCCTCTTCACCAACATTCCACACAAAGATGGACTACAAGCCGTCAGGAACAGTATCCCCGATAATGTCATGGCTAACCTGGTGGCTGAACTTTGTGACTTTGTCCTCACCCATAACTATTTCACATTTGGGGACAATGTATACCTTCAAATCAGTGGCACTGCGATGGGCACCCACATGGCCCCACAGTATGCCAACATTTTTATGGCTGACTTAGAACAACGCTTCCTCAGCTCTCGTCCCCTAATGCCCCTACTCTACTTGCGCTACATTGATGACATCTTCATCATCTGGACCCATGGAAAAGAAGCCCTTGAGGAATTCCACCATGATTTCAACAATTTCCATCCCACCATCAACCTCAGCCTGGACCAGTCCACACAAGAGATCCACTTCCTGGACACTACGGTGCTAATAAGCGATAGTCACATAAACACCACCCCATATCGGAAACCTACTGACCGCTATTCCTACCTACATGCCTCTAGCTTTCATCCAGATCACACCACACGATCCATTGTCTACAGCCAAGCTCTATGATATAACCGCATTTGCTCAACCCCTCAGACAGAGATAAACACCTACAAGATCTCTATCATGCATTCTTACAACTACAATACCCACCTGCTGACGTGAAGAAACAGATTGACAGAACCTGAAAAGTACCCAGAAGTCACCTACTACAGGACAGGCCCAACAAAGAAAATAACAGAACGCCACTAGCCATCACCTTCAGCCTCCAACTAAAACCTCTCCAACACATCATCAAGGATCTACAACCTATCTTGAAGGACGACCCATCACTCTCACAGATCTTGGGAGTCAGGCCAGTCCTTGCTTACAGGCAGCCCCCCAACCTGAAGCAAATACTCACCAGCAACCACACACCACACAACTGAACCACTAACCCAGGAACCTATCCTTGCAACAAAGCCCATTGCCAACTGTTTCCACATATTTATTCAGGGGACACCATCATAGGGCCTAATCACATCAGCCACACTATCAGAGGCTTGTTCACCTGCGCATCTACCAGTGTGATATATGCCATCGTGTGCCAGCAGTGCCCCTCTGCCATATACATTGGTCAAACTGGACAGTCTCTATGTAAAAGAATAAATGGACACAAATCAGACGTCAAGAATTATAACATTCAAAAACCAGTTGGAGAACACTTCAATCTCTCTGGTCACTCGATTACAGACCTGAGAGTGGCTATCCTTCAATAAAAAAACTTCAAAAACAGACTCCAGCGAGAGACTGCTGAATTGGAATTAATTTGCAAACTGGATACAATTAACTTGGGCTTGAATAGAGACTGGGAGTAGATGGGTCATTACACAAAGTAAAACTATTTCCCCATGGTATTTCTCACCCCCCACTGTTCCTCAGACGTTATTGTTAACTGCTGGAAATGGCCCACCTTGATTATCACCATAAAAGGTTCCCCCCCGCCCCGCTGGTAATAGCTCATCTTAAGTGATCACTCTCCTTACAGCGTGTATGATAAAACCCATTGTTTCATGTTCTCTGTGTGTGTATATAAATCTCCCCACTGTATTTTCCACCAAATGCATCCGATGAAGTGAGCTGTGGCTCAGGAAAGCTTATGCTCAAATAAATTTGTTAGTCTCTAAGGTGCCACAGGTACTCCTTTTCGTTTTGTGAATACAGACTAACACGGCTGCTACTCTGAAACCTGTTAGACTGGAGAGAATAATTTCTGTTTTGTCTTCACGAGTCAAGTTTATTGGAAGATTAACTGCAATGATAACTTTTACTTGTAGAGATTTGGCAAATTGATTATAATGTTGTATGTGGTATTTTTAGTAGATATCTTGCAGTGGTTGGGATCCTTGAAGAATACTGTTTAACATTTTATTTTACATTGTTCCTTCTACACCAGTATTAACAAACCCATACAATTCTGCATCTTTCTGTTTTCTTTATATAAATGCTCTAAGACCTAGGTACATTCTTTTTCACATGCATGTGCGCTCTGTTTAATATTATACATCTAAATACAGAACAAAACTTCTTTAGTGGAATGGTCCCAAGCACTTGCTCAATCTTTGTAGCTAGGAGGATATACATTTATATACCTTTACCTATTCTGTGAAATAATGAAGCCAATTGTTATAAATGAAAACTCAACTACTCCTAGACAGTCTGAATGCTATAGTCCAGCTGTAACATTTTAAGATTTACTTCAGGCTCCCTATTCCAGTGAAGTATTTTTAAAGCAGTTCTGCAATAAATATAGAAATATTTTAGAAAAAATATTAGACTTCAGGAGGCTCAACATTTTTATTACATATATTCAGCTCATCATGGAAAGAGATCAAGTGCTAGTTTCTGAAATCCAGCAAAATATGTTTTAATATTACTTTTGAGTTTAGTCTTAATGCCAACACATTATCTGTATACCCAGATATTTTGAAAGATGCACTACCCCCAGTAAAAAGAAACTGAAAAAATTTTTGGTGAAGAAAAATCAAGCAATAATAAAATAGTTCTTTTCTGTTTCATTTTGTCTTCTAGAGATTTTCCCCACATTACCAGTGAGGCTCTGAAGAGTCCCCTATTTGACCCGTGTTTTGGTCATTGGTTTAAAATTCTATATAAATCTCTCTAAAATGTGTCCAATAAATATAATGGTCCAGATCTCACTCAGATCCATGCATCCGTCTTCCAATTCCTGCAGAAGTGGGGTGCTTAGCTACCTCCATGGCACTGTCACACACCTCTATATTCTGTGGAGCTCTCTTCACACGGATGGAGGGGATAGAGACTAGGTGGGCAGGTCACTGGAGAATGCACAGTATTTTCCTTCTGGCCCTGTGGAAATCACTCAAAGAGAAAAATACAGTCCTAGGCTGCAAGCTCTCTTCTATCCTGTCTCATCATAGGGAGCTGGACCAGACCTCTCGAGATCCTTACATTTTAATGATTCTTTGATTCTGGAAAAATCTCTGTAGGTCTCTAGTAGAGTCATCAAACTCTGGGCCTGAGAAGGAGTGGGGAGTCTGTCAGGGACCAGAGACATACAACTTGTTCACAGATGGCCCTGTTATCTTTCAAGTTTCAGAGTAGTCTCCAAAGCCAGCTTTTGAGGAAGGAACTCCATCTCCTCGACTTACAATACTGCCTCCTCCCTGGATCTGTTCCCACAGAAAGGGATGAATCTGGGCCTATGATAACTGCTACCTTTGATCCATGTGGTCAAAATTTACTATGTTACCAGTATTTTTAAACTTGGCAATAGGCACAAAACTTGTCAGGAAGGATAAGCAGGTACTTAACCTTTGAACATCTTATTTATTAGAGACAGAGCTTGGAGCACCTCCTATTATTAAGGTTGCTCTGCATTTCACATTCTAAGACCATATTTTCAGTTGGTACTTGGTTATAAGTTTGCAAAATTGTAACTATTTTGGCTGAAATTATGAATGTCTGGTGTCTTCCTCAGGCTGAGGTTTTTGGAAAATGTCATTCAAAACATTTCAGCCACTTCTGAGAATGAGGCTAGTGAAAAATATATTGTTTTGCCCATGTTAATAAAAATTATTACACCTTTTTTATTGAGATGTCAAGGTTCCTTCCCCACTCTGAACTCTAGGGTACAGATGTGGGGACCTGCATGAAAGACCCCCTAAGCTTATTCTTAGCAGCTTAGGTTAAAAGCTGCCACCACCAAAGTGTTACACAAAGAACAGGGGAAGTGCCCACTTGGAAATGTCTACTCCCCAAAAATATCCCCCCAAGCACTACACCCCCTTCCCTGGGGAAGGCTTGATAAAAATCCTCACCAGTTTGCATAGGTGAACACAGACCCAAACCCTTGGCTCTTAAGAACAATGAAAAAGCAATCAGGTTCTTAAAAGAAGAATTTTAATTAAAGTAAAAGAAACATCTCTGTAAAATCAGGATGGTAAATACCTTACAGGGTAATCAGATTCAAAACATAGAGAATCCCTCTAGGCAAAACCTTAAATTACAAAAAAGATACAAAAACAGGAATATACATTCCATTCAGCACAACTTATTTTATCAGCCATTTAAACAAAACAGAATCTAACGCATATCTAGCTAGATTGCTTACTAACACTTTACAGGAGTTCTGACCTGCATTTCTGCTCTGCTCCTGCAAAAGCATCACACAGACAGGACCCTTTGTCTCCCCCCCCCCAGCTTTGAAAGCATCTTGTCTCCTCATTGGTCATTTTGGTCAAGTGCCCGCAAGGTTATCTTAGCTTCTTAACCCTTTACAAGTGAAAGGGTTTTTTCTCTGGCCAGGAGGGATTTAAAGGTGTTTACCCTTCCCTTTATGTTTATGACAGAGAAGTTCTAGCTACTCTTGTTTGGTGCAGGGATTTTAAATTTGGCAGAATTTCTAAGGGGATATGCTTTTGCTGTCCCTCTGAAAATCCACCCAAATTTTAAAAATGTAGGAAATTACTAAAAAATTGTGTTAAAAGAACATTATTAAGGTTTCAACACCAAGCCCCCAAAAGCTAGGAAATGCCAGAATTAGGATTATATATATAATTTAATTCGGCCCCCTTGTTCATATGCATCATGATACAGTTTCTGTATTTGTACCCATGATTACATAGTATTTTTTCCACAGACCCCCTACCTCATTCAGTGCACAGGATGGGCCTGCTTTGGGGATTAAACAGGGTTGTGTAGTGAAGGAGACTTGTCTGTAGGACCGTGCATCATTTGTGGCAGCAAATGGGTGGTGTGTCATGAATGAGGCTCAGGATGCAAAGAGAGAGGGTGATCTCATTATTAAGGCAGTTGATTGCTGCCCTGGAGAATTGGATTATATTCCTGTCTTTTGCCATAATGTTGTTATATGATGCTTGACAAGTCACTTAACCAAACTTTTCATGGGTGGTTACTAATTTTGTGTTCCTCATTTTCTGGGTGCCTGAGTTGAGATCTTGGTGTCTGATCTGCAGAAGTGTGGAACGTTCACAGTTGCAACTGAAGTGAATGGGAACTATACTTAGTATTATATAGCACTTCATATGTTCAAAGTACTCTGAAAAATCATGTCCTAGTCATCTCAAATTAGTTACCAAAATTAGTGGATACCTTTGATCTTAATCTCTTTGTACTTCAGTTCTTCATCTGTAAAATGGGAATGATAATACCCCTTCTCATTTGGGTGTTGTGAAAGTTAGTTAATGTTTATGAATCACTCATATACTGCAGTGATGAGCACCACAGAAAAGGCTTTGAGGAAATTAATAATCCTTTCTTCAGAATAGGATTTGAATAGGGTGTAGTAAGCATAGGTTGGGGTCGCACAGTGAAGGGAAAACAAGATATTCAATAGGTGCTCATTAAGTGAGCCCTGTACATCCTATGCATTGAGTGAGGTAGGAATCCTGTCGAAAAAATAGTCTGTGATTGGATGAACTGCTGCTTTCAGAGCTGAGTGGCTGGAGAGTGGCGGCTGTTGGTCAGATGCCCTGCTCTGAAGGCAGTGCCCCAGCAGCAGCAGTGCAGAAGTAGGGGTGACAATACCATACTATGCCATCCTTAATTCTCCACTGTTGCCTTCAGAGCTGGGTGGCCGGAGTGTGACGGCTGCTGGCTGAGGGCCCAGCTCTGCAGGCAGCAGCGCAGAAGTACACATGGCAATTCCATACCATACATGCCATCCTTACTTCTGCACTGCTGGTGGTGGCAGCTCTGCCCGGCCAGCAGCCACCACTCTTCAGCTGCCCAGGTCTGAAGGCAGCCGCACTGCCAGCAGCAGTGCAGAGGTAAGGGTAGCAGTACCACAACCCCACTCTGCAATAACCTTGTGACACCCCGCCCCCCCCAACTCCTTTTTGGGTCAGGATCCCTGCAATTATAACCTGTGAAATTTCAGATTTAAATAGCTGAAATCATGAAATTTATGGTTTTTAAAATCCTATGATCATGAAATTGACCAAAATGAACTGTGAATTTGGTAGGGGCCTAGTTATAATGCATATGCCTAAAGAGGCTGAATTAAGGTTGCACAGGTAGCTTTAATCCATTTTGGACAGCCACCAGGCTGACTTTTATATTGTACCTGTGCTTTTGTTACTTTCATAATATATTAACTTATACCTTGAACTAATATATTTTTGGACTACTCAGAAGTCATTTGTCATGGATCGCATCCTGTCACATTCTCACTAGCATCTATATAAGTTTTGCTGAAAGGTTTCTTCCATTTTTTTCACGCATCATATTTGGTTATTGGCTTGCCTAGCCCAGAAAAGTTCCTGTTATAAATACATGATGCCAGATCATCTTCTACCCAAGAGCAACTGGTAGAAGTAGTGCAGAGGGGACTAAATGCTGGGAGGTTCCCCCTCAGAGTTTTAAAAAAAAAATTGTCCTCCCTGGCAAGATTAGGGGGTCACAGAATAGATGAAAAGAAAAGGAGTACCCGTGGCACCTTAGAGACTAACAAATTTATTAGAGCATAAGCTTTCGTGAGCTACAGCTCACTGAGCTGTAGCTCACGAAAGCTTATGCTCTAATAAATTTGTTAGTCTCTAAGGTGCCACGGGTACTCCTTTTCTTTTTGCGAATACAGACTAACACGGCTGCTACTCTGAAACCTGTCAGAATAGATGAAGTGATCCTCCTTGAGACAGGACTTATCATATGTGGATGGCTGTCCCTGAACCCAGCTATGCTTGCCCCTTTCTCTACTGTTGAAGTTACTACAGGACCTATTTGCTTCTTTGGACTGAATCCCTGTGCAGCAGTTGCAGAAAGAACTTAGTGGGAGCTAATGTTGCTTCAAACCGTGTGCATCTGCTTTTTGGCTTGCAAAGCAGCACAAATGAAAGTTACTAATAAACAACAAGATGTTTAGTATCAGAATTAATCTTGGATTAAGTATGAGTTGCATGACACAGCAGTTTTATTAGTGTTTATGACTGCTGAGATAACTATAATGATTCAGGCAGGCTCCTGCCCGAATGCATTTTGAAATGCAAAATGACACTATTCCAGAAATGATTCTCAAATAATTTCATGTGCTGTTTAAATACATATTCAAAGCATATATTGTTCTGGGCCAGGTAGGATTTTTTTATGTTGCGGTTGATGATATTGATTTCTCCTTTATTTCGGTATTGGGAGCTGTCTCTTACTTTCAGAGTAAGAATCGCTTCCATTTTGGATATATGCTCATCATTTATCTAAACTACTCCTGAGGAATCCTTTGCCTCCCCATGAAGGCGGATGTTATGGTTGTGAACATACGTAGTATCGTACCTCTGATCTAAGCCAAAGATGGACTTGACTGAGTAGATTCTTCCTAATTCTGACTACTATGACCCTATACATGTGTACTGTGACTTACCATTATGAATCTTAATGGATTTGTTTCTAATGTATTTTTTTTTCATGTTTTACTTTTCTTACTTATAATTCAGAACTGGAGTTATTGAATATACATACGTGTAAGTGCAAGGACATCTAGTAATATAAAATGTTGAAAATGTGTGGTGAAAACTCTGTTTTTTATAAAAACATTTTTAAAAGATGTTTAGTTTTACAATTTTAATGTTTTCAGTTTTTGGTATAATTATTTTGTAAAAAACCTACATACTATATTTATTTAATTATTGTTCCTCTTTGAACAGATTGCTGAATTACTGGATTTCCAATCACAGGAGGAAAATATCATGTCTCGATCACGCCAGCCCCCTCTTGTAACTGGTATCTCTCCCAATGAAGGCATCTCATGGACAAAAGTCACAATTAGAGGAGAAAACTTGGGAGCTGGACCAACAGACCTCATAGGTAAATTCAGAGAAATGGTTTGATGCATTCCACATTTTTAGACTTCAAGAAACTGGTTGGTGATTCTGATAGCTTTAAATTCAGAGGAAATACACGATGGGTAGTATGATAATATACAGTTATCCCCATGAGTTTGGAAGGATGCTTTTGAATTGGTAATCTACATTTTAAATATATGTGTACCTTATTACTTATGCCAGAGGTGGTTTGTCTTGTAGTTAGAGTCCAAGGGTGACTTCCTGGCTATAGTAAAGCCACTGAGAGTTTTGTCTTTGGTTTCAATGGAACTAGGATTTTACCCCAGGATTATAAAATAGAATTCCCAAGTTCTGTTCCCTACTCTGTCAGTGACTTGTGTGACTGTGTTCAAATTGTTTAACTTTACTGTGTTTCAGTTTGCCATCTACAAAAAAAGAGTATAATAACGTTTTCCTGCTCTAACCAGGGTGTTGAAGCTTAGATTCATAGATACTAAGGTCAGAAGGGACCATTCTGATCATCTAGTCCGACCTCCTGCACAGCGCAGGCCACAGAATCTCACCCACCCACTCCTATGAAAAACCTCACCCATGTCTGAGCTATTGAAGTCCTTAAATCATGGTTCAAAGACTTCAAGGAGCAGAGAAGCCTCCCTCAAGTCAACCATGCCCCATGCTACAGAGGAAGGCGAAAAACCTCCAGGGCCTCTCCAATCTGCCCTGGAGGAAAATTCCTTCCCGACCCCAAATATGGCAATCAGCTAAACCCTGAGCATATGGGCAAGATTCACCAGCCAGATACCCAGGAAAGAATTTTCTATAGTAACTCAGATCCCATCCATCTAATATCCCATTTCAGGGGATTTGGCCTATTTATCCTGAATATTTAAAGATCAATTACTTACCAAAATCCCATTATCCCATCATACCATCTCCTCCATAAACTTATCGAGTAGAATCTTAAAGCCAGATAGATCTTTTGCCCCCACTGCTTCCCTTGGAAGGCTATTCCAAAACTTCACTCCTCTGATGGTTAAAAACCTTCGTCTGATTTCAAGTCTAAACTTCCTGGTGGCCAGTTTATACCCATTTGTTCTTGTGTCCACATTGGTGCTGAGCTTAAATAATTCCTCTCCCTCTCCTGTATTTATCCCTCTGATATATTTATAGTGAGCAATCATATCTCCCCTCAACCTTCTTTTAGTTAGGCTAAACAAGCCAAGCTCCTTAAGTCTCCTTTCATAAGACAAGTTTTCCATTCCTCGGATCATCCTAGTAGCCCTTCTCTGCACCTGCTCCAGCTTGAATTCATCCTTTTTAAACATGGGAGACCAGAACTGCACACAGTATTCCAGGTGAGGTCTCACCAGTGCCTTGTATAACGGTACTAAAACCTCCTTATCCCTACTGGAAATGCCTCTCCTGATGCATCCCAAAACCGCATTAGCTTTTTTCACAGCCATATCACATTGGCAGCTCATAGTCATCCTATGATCAACCAATACTCCAAGGTCCTTCTCCTCTTCCGTTACTTCTAATTGATGCGTCCCCAACTTATAGCTAAAATTCTTGTTATTAATCCCTAAATGCATAACCTTACACTTCTCACTATTAAATTTCATCCTATTACTATTACTCCAGTTTACAAGGTCATCCAGATCCTCCTGTATAATATCCCGATCCTTCTCCGAATTGGCAATACCTCCCAGCTTTGTATCATCTGCAAACTTAATTAGCATACTCCCACTTTTTGTGCCAAGGTCAGTAATAAAAAGATTAAATAAGATTGGTCCCAAAACCGATCCCTGTGGAACTCCACTGGTAACCTCCCTCCAACCTGACAGTTCGCCTTTCAGTAGGACCCGTTGCAGTCTCCCCTTTAACCAATTCCTTATCCACCTTTTGATGTTCATATTGATCCCCATCTTCTCCAATTTAACTAATAATTCCCCATGTGGCACGGTATCAAATGCCTTACTGAAATCTAGGTAAATTAGATCCACTGCATTTCCTTTATCTAAAAAATCTGTTACTTTTTCAAAAAAGGAGATTAGGTTGGTTTGGCACGATCTACCTTTTGTAAAACCATGTTGTATTTTGTCCCATTTACCATTGACTTCAATGTCCTTAACTAATTTCTCCTTCAAAATTTTTTCCAGGACCTTGCATACTACAGATGTCAAACTAACTGGCCTGTAGTTACCTGGATCACTTTTTTTTCCTTTCTTAAAAATAGGAACTATATTAGCAATTCTCCAATCATTCGGTACTATTCCTGAGTTTACAGATTCATTAAAAATTCTTGCTAATGGGCTTGCAATTTCAGGTGCCAATTCCTTTAATATTCTTGGATGAAGATTATCTGGGCCCCCCGATTTAGTCCCATTAAGCTGTTTCAGTTTCGCTTCTACCTCTGATATGGTAATATCTACCTCTATATCCTCCTTCCCATTTGTCATGCTACCATTATCCCCAAGATCCTCTTTAGCCTTATTAAAGACTGAGGCAAAGTATTTGTTTAGATATTGGGCCATGCCTAGATTATCTTTAACCTCCACTCCCTCCTCAGTGTTAAGCGGCCCCACTTCTTCCTTCTTAGTTTTCTTCTTATTTATATGGCTATAGAACCTTTTACTATTGGTTTTAATTCCCTTTGCAAGGTCCAACTCTACTCGACTTTTAGCCTGTCTCACTTGATCCCTACATGTTCTGACCTCAATTAGGTAGCTTTCCTTGCTGATCCCTCCCATCTTCCACTCCCTGTATGCTTTCTGCTTCTTCTTAATCACCTCTCTAAGATGCTTGCTCATCCAGCTTGATCTACAACTCCTTCCTATGAATTTTTTCCCCTTTCTTGGGATACAGGCTTCCGATAGCTTCTGCAGTTTTGATTTGAAGTAATCCCAGGCCTCCTCTACCTTTAGATCCATAAGTTCCTCAGTCCAATCCACTTCCCTAACTAATTTCCTTAATTTTTGAAAGTCAGCCCTTTTGAAATCAAAAACCCTAGTTGCAGATTTATTTTTGTTAATCCTTCCATTTAGTTTGAACTGAATTAGCTCATGATCACTTGAGCCAAGATTGTCCCCTACAACCATTTCTTCTATGAGGTCCTCGCTACTCACCAAAATTAAATCTAAAATGGCATCCCCTCTAGTCGGTTCAGCAACTACTTGATGAAGGAATCCATCAGCTATCGCATCTAGGAAAATCTGAGCCCTATTATTATTACTAGCACTGGTCCTCCTGTCTATATTTGGGAAGTTAAAGTCTCCCATGATCACGCAGTTTCCATTAGTATTTAC
The DNA here is from genome assembly GCF_009764565.3 of Dermochelys coriacea. Taxonomy (NCBI): domain Eukaryota; kingdom Metazoa; phylum Chordata; order Testudines; family Dermochelyidae; genus Dermochelys; species Dermochelys coriacea. The sequence continues at coordinate 121,815,389 of NC_050069.1, read as the reverse complement.
TTTATTAAAGACATTAAAAAGGGCTCTATCTATATCCAAATTAGATCCCCGAGGTCTATAGCACACCCCAAGCACTATCGTAGGAGAGGCTTTACTAGTTTTCTTCCCCAATGTAATTTTTGCCCAGATAGACTCTGTCTTATCCATTGCATCGCTTCTTATTTCTTTACATTCTACCTCATCATTGATATACAATGCTACTCCACCCCCTTTACCTTTGTTTCTGTCTTTCCTAAAGAGAACATACCCTTCAATACCTGTAGTCCAGTCATGACTACTATTCCACCATGTTTCTGTTATCCCTATGATATCTGGTTTCACTTCTTGCACCAGTAGCTCTAGTTCCTCCATTTTGTTACCTAGACTCCTCGCATTGATGTACAAACATCTTAATTTTTGCTGTTTGGCCTCGCTCACATTTTGTACCCTATTAGGCACAGTCATTCTACATGCAGTATAACCTATTAGACTAGTATCCACACTGCCCTCACTCCTTATATACATTCTCCTACCCACGGCTGTATCCATTCTTACTTCATCTTCTTCCCTCTCAATGCTAAAATCTGGCGTGGAGATTTTCTGGACATCTCCCATCCATCTCCCCCAATTCCTAGTTTAAAGCTCTCTTTATCAGTTGTGCCAGCCTCGATCCTAGAAGTCTATTTCCTTCCCTACTGAGATGAAGTCCATCCCGAGAGAACTGACCTCTGTCCGTGAATGCCTCCCAGTGGTCATACATCCCAAAGCCCTCCTTATAGCACCACTGCCTAAGCCATCTGTTGACAGTCATAATCTTGTCAGACCTTTGTTGCCCTTCTCTAGGAACAGGAAGGATCCCGCTAAAGATCACCTGAGCCTCAATTTCCTTAAGCGTCTTCCCCAGCCTAGCATAGTCTCCCTTAATACTTTCCAGCGAGAATCTAGCCGTATCATTTGTTCCCACATGAAGGATAATTAGGGGATTCTTTCCCGCTCCCTTTAGGATCCTTTTCAACCTCAGGTCTACATCCCGTATCTTAGCACCCGGAAGACAGCACACCCTTCTATTCTCAGGATCAGCTCTAGTTACAGGCCTGTCTATTCTTCTCAATAAAGAGTCCCCGATCACATAGACCTGCCTTTTCCTGGTGACAGTGCTATTCTCCAGTGTCTCCCCTGTTCTCTCTGGCTGCAAGTTCTTTCCATTCCTATTTTCCCTTACAATCTTCTTCAACCCATCCTGTATCCTCCTGGGGCTCATATTTGGTGTAGTCTCCCTTGACTCTTCCCCTTTTTCTATAGGGCTAGCCTCTCTTCTCTTCTTCCTTACTCTTCCACCTTCAACAAGTACCTGCTGAGCCCCTTCTTCATTTTCCAACTCTGCAAACCTGTTCCTAAGCTATATTTCTCCTTCACTATCCCGTCTTTTTCTCTGCCTGGTTCTTTGAGTCACATGTTTCCACTGACCACTTACCTCATCCAGTCTCTCCTCAAAATTCCCCAGCCCTGGTTCCATCTGTGAGTCTGAGCTTTTCCCTTCAGATACCTCATATCTTTGCTCCATCATCTGCTCAAACCCCTTCCTAAACTCAACCAGACTTTCCACCTGCATCTCCAAACCTCGGATCTTTTCCTCCATCAGCTCTATCAGACGGCATTTCATGCAGAAAAAACTCTTACCGGTTCCCCCCTCCAGGATCATGTACATACCACAGCTTCCACATCCAGTCATCCTCAATGTGTCTTTCACTGCAGGAGTCACTCCCACAGCTGCCTCTGTATCTGTCATCTCCTTCCCACCTAAATCCTGTTAATCTGGGAAACACAAGCCACACCAAAAAGACCACCCCCCCCAGCAAAAGCAAACCCCAAACAAGCACCACAATCCAAACCCCCTTTTCAAACCCCTTAGTGAATATTTGTTTTAAAACACACCCAAACAAAGCAAAAAAAAAAAAAAAAACAACCTTTGAGATATCTAGGTAAAAGGCACTATATATACACTACTTCTGTTGTACTTTTTAGCACTCCAGCTAATTCATCTGGACTCTGTGTTGCCATCTGAAGTCACGCTATGACACAACACACACCCTCCAATAATACACCTGGGCAATCGTGCATTACTTTACAGTGTAAATAAGTCTTCTTTCAAATTTTTGCTGCTAATCATCTTCTGTGTCAATGTAGGAGAGTTGAAAGTCATAGTAAATTTTATCTTAGCTTAATTCACATTTAGCTTATTCTTGGGGGTGTCTAAAGGTACATTTACACATCTGCGGCTGGCCTGGATCAGATGAGTTGGGCTTGCGGGGCCCAAGCTCTGGGGCTCTAAAATTGCAGTGTAGAACTTGTGGCTTGCACTGGAGCCCAAGCTCTGAGACCCTATGTGTGGGGAGGGTCTCAAAGCTCGGGCTCCATCCTGAGCCCAAACGTCTACACAGCTATTTTTAGCCCCACAGCCGAGTCCTGTGATCCCATGTAGCTGACCTGAGCTCTGAGACTTAGTGCCATGGGTTTTTTATCGCAGCATAGACATAGAATTGTAGATCAGGGTTGGAAGGGACCTCAGGAGGTCATCTAGTCCAACCCCCTGCTCAAAGCAGGACCAATCCCCAACTAAATCATCCTAGCCATGGCTTTGTCAAGCCTCCACCACCTCCCTAGGTAACCCATTCCAGTGCTTCACCACCCTCCTAGTAACAAAGCTTTTCCTAATATCCAACCTAAACCTCCCCCACTGTAGCTTGAGACCATTACTCCTTGTTCTGTCATCTGCTACCACTGAGAACAGCCTAGATCCATCCTCTTTGGAACCCCCTTTCAGGTAGTTGAAAGCAGCTATAAAATCCCCCCTGATTCTTCTCTTCTGCAGACTAAATAATCCCAGTTCCTCAGTCTCTTCTCATAAGTCATGTGCTCCAGTCCTAAGGTCCCAGTCTTGCAAAGAGTTATACACGATGGAAGTACTCACACTTGTAAGTCTTTGTTGGATTGAGGCCTAATATTTTTATAAACCTCAGTTAAACTCTCCTTCCCACCCTCTGCCAAAAAGCATTACAATTCAATAAAAAGTAGAAAATGTTGTATGCTTGGGAATAAACTGAGTACCACATGTATGAAGAAAGAGAATATGCCTTTTTATGTCATTCTGTTAAAGACAATCAGGTTGAAAGTCACTCACGATTTTGAAACTTATGAACCTTTAAAAACACTTGCAGAAAATTTAAGAAAATACTTTTCATTTATAAGGAGGTTCTGTCATTTGGGAACAAAGTTTGTTTCTGGATTTAAATATGTATCGAGGGAGATCCTTTGTCAGCTTTAAAGTTTTAGCCCTATGCCATTACTATATTTAGCGTGGTATGCAAAACGTTAATGAAGAGTACATACGTTATAGTGCCATGTCCTTTATTATTCTGTGATGTGAAGCGGATCATAGCTAATTTTTAAGTTAGTGGACATCTTAAGTCTCATATTCCCTGAGGTAGTAATATTTATTTAAGAAATAAAATTGAAGGCAGGAAAGAAACTCTTAAATAATGTAGAAATCTTCAAACGATTTTGCACAAATATAAACATTTCCTGCATATTTTACTGAAAATCCAAAGTTAAATTATTCCATCAAGTTAAATTAAATAGTAATTAAATGAATCTTATTGAGAGAACCTTAAAACTGATCTACAAAGGAGGAAAAAGGGTGCTCTTTTTTGCTTCTTTTGATGTATAAAGACATTCTAAATGTTATAATTTAAAAAAAAATATTTTTTCCCCTTGTTAGTCTTTACACTAGAAAAGTCTGGTGTTGTCTACCCTGGTTTTGTGGGAAGACTTTATGTATACTTGACAAACTAGGGGCAATTATATCATAAAACAAGAGTCTTTAAACAGTGACTAAAAATCACTTTCCCTCTCAATTTCCCAGGTTTCAAAGTCTGATTTCTTTATTTTTTTTTTTTTTTTTTAGCACCTACTTAATTCAAACTCCTATCACACACTTGGGAAAAAGTTCATTGTTAAAGATTCAACTCTCACACCTTTTCAGTCAGGGCTGAGAAAAGTTTCACTCCAGCCTCTTACTTTTGTCCTTCAAAAAAACTCATGGGCAAAAGGCAGAAAAGACAAGATTTGATATTTCATACATTCTGAAGGTAAAACACAAACATAAAACCATTCTTATTTATTCCTTCCTTCCTTCCTCCCTCCTTCCTTCCTTCCTTCATTCAGATATTGTTAATTTATCACAAAAAAGCAACCTCCCTGTGCCCCCAAACAATAACACACAACTGCACAGAGACAAGGTTTATTTCTCTGCTGGTCACCTTTACTTTAGATCTTAGTTCCTCTGGTACCACTGACATATCTGAGAGTCCAGTTCCTCCACTGATTACGGTCACTCTCTAGTTTTGTGGCAGTTCACGTGATGCCAGCACATTCAGTTTACTAGGTCACTGTCTTCTGCCAGTTCTTCCTTGGTCTTCCTCACTTTCTCCTTTCTCCCACAGGTACAAGGCTTGCTTAACACTTGCTCCAAGCTTCTGTATGTTGTACGTGTCCAAACCACCTGAGCCTTCTCTTTTTTGTTGATATTTTCTAACATGTCCTGCTCTGTCACCTTTCTTACTCTTGCATTTGTTGGTTTTGTCTTTCCATAAAATGTGTAATATCTTCTTCAGCCATCTGTGGAGATTACCCATCAATCTCTTTGTGTTAACCATTGTCTGCTATGTACAGTAGTGAGCTCAGTACAGTCACATGATTTAGTTTGATGTAAAAGACCTCTTTTGCTTTGCTTTTCCTAATCTTGTATGAATATCTTTCACAGTCCCCTTCAAATGTCATCATACTCCTCAGGTAGCTGAACTCTTCTACCTGTTTAATTTCTTTTCCATTCACATATATCTTTGCATCTGTTGTCCAGTTTCTGACCTTTATAACTTTTTACTTTCAATCCAGTTTTTGCTGCTTCCAGTTCTACATCTGATATAAGGGGGATCACTCAGTTCCACATCATACTAGTAAAACAATGTCATCAGCAAAGTCAAAGTCATGTAATTTATCTCCGCTAACCTATTTTACACCATCCATAGTGCCTTTTGTTGCCCTCTTCATCACCCAGTTTGCTAATTCAAAGAGGATTGTTAAATAACACAGATCCTTGTCCAACTCCAGTCATAATATCACAATAGTCACCTAGGCCTATATGCGACTTCACTGCACATCTGCTTCCATCATATAAACTCCCTTATTATGTTGATCAGCTTAGTATCCCATAGCTTCTAGTAATATTCTACAAATGGCATCATTGTCTTATTGCCAAAAAAGGGTGCTCTCATTCAGTGTATGAACTGGAGAGGTACTGCAATCAGTATTGGCTACCATTCTGCTGAATAGAATGAAGAAGGCAGTGGATGGTCCCCTTTAAAAAATATGTAATTTATCTACCATCCCTATACATTTTAAAAATAATTCTTTCTGAATATTCCACTCTATGGTAACAAGAGTTTGTCCCCTTAAAAAAAAATGAATTTGCCCAGGTAGAGATGTTGTGCTATCTGATAAAAACCTCAAACGTGCCAAATTTGTCAGCTGTGTACGGTCAGAGAATTAAATTATGAGAAAAGAAAACGTGGAATGTTTGGGGCTGTGTGACACATGCTGACCTTTTTCATTTAAGTATCTGTTAAATTGGTAAGAGGTTTTTAGAAATTGAAAATACAAACCAACCCAATTTAAAAAAAAAAACCCTGCCATTGTCTGATTACAGTGATGTACCATCTGTACTGGGGCAGGATCTAATCTAGACTCCTATAACTGAATAATTTAATATTTGTACAGTGTTTTGAAGCTATAGAGGCCAATCAGCAATGCACTTAGTATGTAGGGAGAAATAGTTTCAAAAGCATATAAATGATTAGGAGCTTAAGTTCAATTTTCAAAAGTTCCTACCTCCCACTGAAAATCAGTAGGACAGGTTCTTAAGTGACCTATGTGCTTTTGAAAAATATACCCATGATTTCCTTACTGTATTGGGTCTACAAAGTGCTATAGAAAAGTTACATATTAGTAGATGTATTTTATATTTCAATTATCTATAACTAGGCTTGGAAGGATTAGATTTTTATCAGTAAATGTCAGCAAACATTGATTTCACTGTACATACACAAACCCACAACAAATATTTACGTTGGTGGTAATCAAAATGTAAAGATAGGCAAAGTACGAAAAATGCTGCTTGAGAACTTAGTCAAAATCCAATTGTTTAGATTTTTGAATTAGACTTGTTACAAATGGATTAGGGAATGAATAGTAATAACGGGTCTGATTTGTTGATTTTAAGGATATTTACTTTGTTTATTTTGACATGTGATGTTGACAATTTATAACACTTAATAGTTTGAATCTATTTGCCATTAAATAATTGTCTGACTGCCACCACCCATAAGTTTCCATAACTGTGAAAGTTTAATGTATAAAAATAGGAAAAAATGCTTAAAAATAAACATCAGTATTATCCATCTAAATTATAAAAGACAGAGTTGGCAGAATTCATTTATTTGTTTATAACATGTCTAGATAAACAGAAAACTAACTATTATAAGACAGAGTGTATTTCTTCAGTTTTATTCACAGTAAGTCTTTGATTTCCAGGTTTAACAATCTGCGGACACAACTGTCTCCTGACTGCTGAATGGATGTCTGCCAGTAAAATAGTGTGTCGAGTGGGACAAGCTAAAAACGATAAGGGGGACATTATTGTCACTACAAAATCAGGTGGCAGAGGAACTTCAACTGTTTCCTTCAAACTCCTGAAACCTGAGAAAATAGGTATTTTGCCTCGTTCAAACTTAGTTATTTTTGCTAAATAATTAAAATTGACTAGATGTTTTGGGTTTTGTAAATAACATTTATTTGTAAAATTTAACCCACTGGTGGTAGTTCCTTAGTCACTCTTTACTTGTTTAATGCTTGCAAAATATATACTAACAATACACATTTTGGGTTGAAATCTGCCTTTTAGGTATACTTATACATTGGTCACTGAAGGCACCTGTTTTTCTGAAAGTGAAAACTCTTTGATTTCCTTCATACACTCCTACCCTTTAGAATTGATATTAATATTTGCAAAAATGATAGTCCCAGTAATCAAGTTCTTTAATGGGCTATTAAGCCTAATGAATCAGTAAAAGACACAAAAGGAATGCGTGGACAGTACACCTATAGCTCCTTCTGACTGTTATCCTTTTAAAAAAGGAGTTGAATGTTGGACACTGTTATAATTAAGCAACATTAGCAACTAATACTCAGTAAGACACACAAAAAAGACCTTTTTGGGGAAATTTCTTGTGTGTTGTTTAATAATTAACGTTGTCAAGAAGTCTAACCCCAAATTTCATCTACAATCCTGTCAAAAATGTCCTTTGGATTCTAAATTTTTTTTTATTCAATCTAGCTCATTGAGAGATTAGGACAGGCACTGTTTATGTAAGAGTCTACACAAAAGCAACAGTTTAGGTTCTTGTTTTCTATGGTTCCGATGGCAGTTAAATAACACATACTTTCCCCAGAGCTGTTCTAATGTTTTACAATCTAAATTTTAATATTTCAAACTTTATTAGGAACTCGTGGGAGGGGGAAGTCTTGGGGGAAGAAGAAATCTCTGGTTCGCCAAACAGCAAAAGACTGAGGGCCAGATTCTGTGTTCAGCTTCAGCTGGGTGCATCGTAAAAGGGAGCTGATTTTCTGCCGAGTGCAGGTTGGAGCAACCCTGCCCTGCCTTCCTTTCCCTGAACCATAACCTTGACATGCTCCCTGTGCTTGAGCTGTTGGGAGGAAGCCAGTTCTCTCTGCTCTACGCTCATTGAGGACTGCCACATACTGGGGGACTTGCTAGCTAAGGGGCTTGTGGCCAGCGTTGACTTTTGTTCTGGCTGAGTGGTGAAAAAGGAGGAATCTTCCCCAAAATCTATGAAAAGAGAGACTGCCACATTAACTGCTGGTATGTCTGGCGGGTGACAGAGTTGGAGGTGATGAGTAAAAGACTTTGAAAAGTGCTATTTTATTATTGCCTGTTAACTTTTCCGCGTTCGTACTTTGTATCTTAAACAGAACAGTGCAGTCTGTGAAATGTAAGATGTGATGCCCTGCTATTGATACCTTCCCAGCTACACTAAGCAAATAGTTTAGCATAATTGTATCCAGGTTGTTTTGCTCTGTATCTTCCAAAATATTACATAGGCACGCATTTTATATTTTTCAGGCTTTTTCAAATGAATTCAGTATGGCCGAAGTTGATGGTGCTGGACAGCCTTTGTTGTTTTAAGGATATGTGCTTTGTTTTCTCTAGGTATCTTGGATCAGTCTGCTGTCTGGGTTGATGAAATGAACTATTATGACACGCGCACTGACAGGAACAAAGGGATTCCCCCCTTGTCTCTACGTCCAGCTAATCCGCTTGGTATTGAGATAGACAAGTGAGTACCAAATGCCTTTAATCCACTTTCTTAGTGGTTTTTTCTATACATCATTATATGAATTCCAGAAAAGTTTAACAGCTTAGATGGTGGGAAAAGACAAGAAAATTCAATTAGCTGATGGCACAATACCTAGTATTCAGTGGTGTTTGGTGATCCTAATTTTTGTCTATATTACTGGATGATTGATAAGAACGTCAGATAATCTGAAGGCCTAGTTCATTGAATCTTGTGATGTTTACAGTTTGGGGATTGGCAAATAATTTAGGGTCTGAGGGTTTATACATTGCAGTTATAGAACTCTCAGTGTTGTGCTTGAGTTCTGTGGGGCTTTTAAGCATGTTTAGATAGATATCTCTTCTAGTATTGCAATGTGAAATATGTTTTATGTATCCATCAACTAGTTTACTTTTACTGAAACATTAATATTGGTTTCTAACCACAAACCCCTTGGCTTTTGTTCACAAATATTGTAGACTTTATAAAATTGCTCTGTAATAAACTTACTCCCTTATTATAAATCTATCATAGGGCTTTAAAGGGACACTACCAATGCCAAAAATATAATCAAACCTAAAATAGCATTTAGAAATAAAGTTCCTCGGAAGTAAGATATCAACCCCTTCAAAAACAAAGGCTGTTTAAAATTATTTTACTATGGGATCTATTCTGTCTGGAGTGCATGATTTGTTTGTGATCTCTCTGTCCAGTTCTTCAGAGTAGCAAAGGAGATGAACTATTTCAGTATCTTCTCCTTCACACAAGAATGGGGCAACATGATGCACACTTGTGAATCAAGAAAGCTGAAAGTTCTAATTTTTTACCTCTCTCAGATTTGACAGTGTATCTTTTTAAATGGTTATCATAACTATATATGCATTTGGAATTTAATTAGGATATTGTCCCTTTATTCTTGCCACAATGGATAAAATCTTCTGTTACATAATTATCATTATTCAAGTTTGAATATCTTCATTTCCACATTTATTGCTGTAAAATACTTGAATTCTTACCACCCTAAATCCTGACAATTACTGTTCTCTCGGAGTCTGAATCCTGTTCCTAGTAAAAAATTGAGAGAGTAATCATGACATGTCTAGAAAATCCAAATCTATTACATTGTCTGTTTTCCATTCATCGGAAATGAGTCAGTTTTGTAACTGTATCCAAACAAATGTTTGTCTGGCAAGATCTAGTCTTCATAAACCAGTGCTGCTTATTGCTCGTGACTTGGTTATTTTTAAGATTGGCTTTATTTTGATAAACCCTCGGATACAGTCTCAGAACCTTACTGTCAAAATGAATTCAGATCAGCTTGGCTACGATTACTGTCACACGGATTGACAACTGCCTGAAGGGAGTGTAAACAAAGGATGTAATTTAACAAATGTTAAATTGAAAGAGGAGTCTAGAAGGGTACAGATGAGTTTAGTATTGGATCCAGTCTTACTTAATATCTTCTTTAATTGTGTAGTAATAGTAGGTAGCATGTTATAAAATGTACAGTTACTAGTGTGCAGGGAGTGGTACAAAAATAATACAAAAGGTTGTGGAAAGATCTAAAAGATCTGGGCAGAAAATAATGAGAGGTGAATTCTCTTAGAAAAATGCAAGGTACGTCTGGGAAATTATAATCCCAAAAACAGATATGTAATGGGGAGGAGGAATCTGGGAAGTAATAATGCTGGTAAAGAACTTGCCTTTAGGTGTGACAGAATTCAAAACAAATTTGTAGTGAGACATCTGAGCAAAAAGGACCAATACAGTTTTGGGCTGCATGTGTTGAGATATTCCATGACACAGCAGTGAGGTAATAACCGTGACTGTAACTGGAAAAGTCTGTGGTTAATACTGAGCACCTCTTACTAGAAAGGTCTTTTTATTTTATTTATTTATTTATTTATTTATTTATTCAAATTGGAGGATATTCAAAGGACAACAGAAATGGTTGTGAGGTTGAAAAGATTGGTTTGTAAGGACATTTTAAAAGCTATATAGTTAAAGCTTAGCTAACCATTGATTAAGTGGGGACACAAGTCTGCAAATACGGGAAGTGCATAACCATCGAGGGAGGAGAGGAAGCACAATTAGGATTAATGCAATGAAATTAAGAAAGGGAAAACTTTGACCAACTAGCTATAAGCATAAAACTTTCTAATGATAAACTTTACTAGGCCTTGGAATCTTAGTGAAAGTGGTGTAAGCTTCCCCATTGCTTGGCATATTTAAAACTGGACTAGAAGTAAGCCTAGTACAATAAAGAACAATCCTGCATTACCACAAAGATGAACTAGGTTACACAACATCTTTGACTCACTTAAATTATTTAAACACCCACACAAGTTAGGATGCATTTCTCAGGTTTAATTTCAAGCTTTAGGAATGTGCCATGGGTGTGCAGCACTGGTCTGACTTTGTGGAATTTGCATGCTCTGTGGGCAGCTTGGCTTGCTGCCTGATAGAGGTGGCGGGAAATGTCAGCATACTAGCCTTGGTAATAATGGTAGACAATAGAAGCATTTAAAGAGGACTAGCTGTGGAGGAAAGGGGTGAAAAAGAGAGAGAAAATGGGAGGTGGCCGGGTAACAGGAGATGAAGAGGGACCAGAAAGCACGAGGCCTAGAGTAAAGACACGGGAAAAAAGGATCATACCAGAATAGCATGTGAGACAAAAAAGCTGGTTCAATTATGTGAAATGACTAAATCACCTGCCCTGTGTGTTTTTTAAAAAACGGGCATAATGCTTTCTTCTTTTTAAACAAAAAGTTGCCTCATGTGGTTTTCTAAATATTATGTATGGGACCCTGTCCAATGCAAATGCATTTTGAAATGAATCATGCTTTGTGATTCATACAGATTGGTATTTTCAAGATGGCTCCAAATATGTTACTCAGGTTTTAATGATAAAACATCTCAAGCCCTAGGAATGGCTTTTAGTTTTAAAAAAACAATGTTTAACCATTTGTACGAATGGGGAAAACGTATTTGATTTTGTGTATATAATCAGCAGATGATAAAAAGTGGAATTTGATAACCCATAACAATTCCCAAATTATTTCTATTTATGTGAAAAGGGCCTTTGAATAATGAATTACTTGACAATAGTGGTGGGAATGCCTTCTGAAGCTGGATGAGTCTGCTGTCAGTGATTTCAATAAGTCACTTTTTTTTTTTTTTTTTACAGCAGTAGTGTACATACAATAAATGTACATATAAGTAGGAGTTTCATGTTGTCTGCATGACCAGTCTGTCTGAATGCGAAAAAGAAAATGAGAGTTGTTGCTGCTTTTGCATGAGTCAGGGTTTAATAAATATTTTATGGGTGTACCCAGCATACAAGCTATTATCTTTCAACCCGCAAGTTTAATAATTGATATTTATTGGCAGTCTTTGATTGTTAAGTCCTTCATATTTTTAAAGTCGTAACTGCTGTTTTTGTACACATGGTGCCTTAGTAGTTATAAAAATGCAACTAAGTGCCTAAAAAAAATGTAAGTTCATTTTGCAAGGAGACCAGGGCCTGGTGATAAAAATTTACAGTCATGACTTTATTATGCTGATTGAATATTTACAAACAAATATACATTCCTAAAACGATTTCTTCTCTGCTGTTGTCAGGTCTTTTTTCTATAACTTAAAACATAAAAGCAGGGTCAAATTAGAAGAGGCTTTGTTACCCAGCTTTGGAACTCAAGTGCACGCTAGTGTGTTTTCTTCACCAGGCTTTGTTGTTTGTTCAAAATATTGCGTCTGCTTGTTGAATTCTAGCTTTGTAGTGTAGCCAGCACCTTGTAAAGGTAAAGCAAGAATTCAACAGAAATTGAGTTAAGTGTCTTCTATTTTTATTTGGTGGCTTGAAATTCAAAGTAGATCTGATTTTTTTTCCAAGGTGTGTTGCTGGCTATGATATTATGGAAATGCAGCCAGAAACCCAGAAGAAGTAGTAGTACCAAGTAGTGGCCTAGAGTTGGAAAACAGGGAGAAGTAACATAAAAATATTAATAAAAAGGGGTGGTGGTGAAGTATGTTTGATTTTTACCTTTTAGGATATTTTTACGAGAACAGATTGGGGTTAATGATTTAATGCCTAGAATTTTAAAACAGAAAAAGAAAAGAATTTACAATATCATTTCATGATAACAGTGGGAGAAATGTTAATGAAATTCAGACCTACAGATAACTTGTTTTGAATGATTACTTGCTCTATCAATAGATATACTTAGTCCAAACAGCTGAACAAGGTAGTGTGTACTACGTTTTTTTCTATGTAACCTTTGCCAGACCGTGAAAATGAATGCAACTGCAATCATACCTAACTGTATCTAATGTGGTTAGAAATTCTCTTGGAATAATGTTTGTTGTTTTCCATGCTGCATGGGTCATCACTGTGAATCAGTCTCGTACATGAAAGCAAATGTTGACATGCTAAGTACATTCCACATTAGCTCTATATCCACCCACTCGGTACAGATGCTTGCATCTTCCCACGGCCAGTTTCTGAAACATTTCAGCCGGGAAGATGTAACAGACTGATCTTACACTGCCACCTAATGGAGTATGTCAGTTTTCTATTGTGATATGAGAGAAGACTGTTTCAGTGGATAGATTCATTCTTGAACATGGCTAATTGAAATATACAGCAGCAGATATGCAATGGAAGTTTAAATTTTTCTGCTGTCCCTTTTGTAAACTGCCACATTCAGTTATACAAATTATGAGATCTGCAGATGAAAAGCGCTGTATAAGTAGCCATGTATTATTATGCTGTACAAATATTGTAACATACTAGTTACAGCTTGTGATATTGAGCCATCAGTTTTAGCAACTTACTTTTCTTACAGTCTTTCTCTGAGTCTCTCTTACAGCATTCTCCTATGATTAGAAGCTGTTCTGACATTTCAGTATCTTGTCTGTGCTGTGACCAGCCCTATGTCACATTTTGCCAGAGTGAGTCATTGCCTCTCTCCTGCTATTGCAGAGGTCCTTGTTAACACTTTGGATTTGTCCTGTTTAGTCTACTCCAGTGTCCTTTTTGCTGGTCTCTCTGCATGCACGATTAACGGAGTACAGCTGGTACAAAATCCTGCTTCTAGGAGTCTGACTGATGCCAGACAGAGCAAGTTCATACAGTAACTCTAGTTTTGGCTTGTTTATGCTGGTTGACATTCAGAATCTGTGTTTATTTTAAGTTGCTCCTCTTGACCTATGAAGTCCTCTGGAATCTAGTTCAAGTTACCTTTTGGTGACTGTATCCAGATTTTGGGCCTGATTTTTAGTCTCTAAATGGGTTTATATCGTTACGTACGCTGAACAATCTACGACTGAATAGCTAATACTTTGTAAAAAATATCTTTAAAATAAACTGCCTAAATATGAGAGAGAAGCATTAAGTTGTGCAAATAGACTAGCTATGTTCATTAGTATGCATTGCCACCTATTGTTCCATTTACTTGTTGTGTCTTTGTTTAAGTTAGAATGTAATCTGTTGGAGGCAGTGCCTGTTGCTTGTTATATTTACAGAGAGCCTAGTCTGATCTTGATTGACCTGTGTGGTGGTTATAAATAATAATAGTCTGCGTGTCTGTGCATGCACAAACTTGGTAACAGAATTTGCAAGAAGAGTTTGTATGTGCCTAGGTACATGAAATTAGAATAAAATTAGGTGGACATTGTTCTCGCAGTATGCAGTAATATTGGGATTACTTAGCAGATGTGGCATAAATGATGTTAACTGTATTAGACATATTTTCAATCTTGAATGTATGAATATACATTTTAACAGGAAGCAAGGATCTGTACAGCACTATGAGAAGTTAGGAGCATGCTTTCAGCACACTTGAGGGAAGTGGGGTCTAGATGATGACTCAAATCTAAGTCTAACTTTTGTTGTAGTTAAGATATGAATATAAACTGTGTAAAGTTGTAATGGTTTTATTTTTAAAACCCTTCAACCCAAGCAGTCCAAGCACTGCAGTAAAAAAGACTATTTTCAAAAGGTAACAAGGCTGTAATACCAAATTAGGTGTTTCAGTAGGAGTAAAGAGCCTTGATAGCAAAATCTTTACCTTCATTGAAGGACTTTGATATCTATCAAGGGGGAGAAAATCCTAAAATTGTGGATCATCAAAGAAGGTTGACCCGCCTCCCCTCTTTTTCTATTATGACAAAGTCCAACAGGCCCAATCCTAGTGATCTCCTCTACAATGGTGTGTGGATGTTAATTACATCATTACAGCTGCCCAATGACCAAAGCATTTAAAGTTATTTCTCTCTCTCTCTCTCTTTCTTTAGATTTAATGGTAAATTAGATGCATAATGGCGTTTGACACCTTGATATGGTCCCAACATGATCTCACTTTGTTCCTTTGCAATGTGTCCCGCACAATGTGCTGCTGTCATCACTGCTACTTTCCTCACTTAGGAAAGAAAGAAATATGCCAGTAGAGGTAGCTCCTGTTGCCTGGCCAGGGTGTTTTGAGGTAGTAAGCAAGTCCTTAAAAACCAGATTGTCAATGGAATGTAATGAAAACATACACGGTATGTATGCAGAGCCAGTTTCTTTGGATACTTCTACCCAGACATTTTTAAAAATCAGATATACTCTCACTTTGATAAGACACCTTGCTCTTTGATTCTCCTGAGTTCTATTTGGATTGTCAGTTTTTCTATCATAGCATGTCATGAAGACGAGAATGTTACTAATTCTCACTTCTTCACTAATCTACAAACTTGGTAGTTCTTACAAAAACAGCCAGTGATATTACTCCATTTCCCAAAAAATGTTTTGTTAGACTTTACTATGGCACTCTGCTCATTACAAAGATATAAAATGAAATAATCTGAATATAAGGGAAGTTTCTTTCTAACCTTCTACATTCTGTGTTTTTAAAAAAAAATTGTGATGAGACAACACATCCATGAATTCAGAATATTTTTATACTACCAATCAGATATACTGAAACTTTTTTCCCATTGGTTCATAACTCTGTGAGTCTGTGTTCCCTTTAGGCTGAAACTTGTTAACACAAAGTCTGGCCCTGTTTTGTAAATGAAAATAAATGAATTGAAATGTTTTGTATACAGATAAGATCATGTAAATGGAGCACTTCTAACAAATGTGGATGGAATGGGAAGATTTTTTATGAAATTCAAAAGACATTATTGTACACATACAATGGGAAATCTACCCATCACCCACATTTAAAATGTTAGATTCTGGTGCAAACTTTAAGTCTATAAATTCACTTTTTGTCATTAAAAAGATCATTGTAATTTCACAACCTTCACCATTTTGAATGCTACCCAGTTTAGTCTCATGGTGCTTATTATCCGTTGAAGGTTTTAACCTTATGTATGAATTTTCCATACTTTTGCAGGTATAAGCAAAAGTCTTAATTTATTTTAAAATGAGTATAAAAGATTTTTTTCTACTTTATTTTTCTACGTGAAGTAATGTGAGTTTGAATATCTGCAGTGTATACTCATTCATGTATACATATCTACGCTGTGTGTTTATACGTACTGGACACACACAATGTGTGAGAGAGAGACATTGCCATAGACTTAAATGGGAGTTGGATCAGGCCCTTAGGGACCACCAGTCACTATTATCTAAATGCTGATATTGGAAAAAAATAAAGGGCATAAAAGACTTACAGCAAAAGGTGAGCTTTGCTCTCACTTTTCTGGGGTTTAGTTGCTAAGTACTCATTATGTACATTTTGTTTTAGTGCATTATGAGAGAGTTTGAAATAAGAAACTGGAAGTTTCTGCTTGCCTTCATAGCACACAGTCTTTATTTAACTAGAGTAATCCTTTTACTAAACATAAATATTTTAAAGGCCATATAAATTGATGTATGCATTCTTTTTCAAGAAAGGAGAAAAAAATATTTGCATCAACAAACATGCATATGATTTCTAAATGCAAATTATAGTATTCAGACATTTAAAAGTTAAAAAAGGAAGTAACAGACTTAGTTGTAAAGAATGTTCATGGTGATACTGTTTATTGTTAGAATTGCAGCTGTCGTGTGTAGCACCATTTTAATCTGCTACTCCCATGTACATTAGTAAAATCCAAAAATAATTTACCATTTTAATTTCAGTTGCCTCTTTCCTAGATGTGTTGGATTTACCCTAGAACCATTAGTACCAGATTAATTTTGTTAGGTTGTTACAATTCTGTGTTTTTATTCTGTTACCACTTAGTGTCATGATTTGAAGAATGGAACATGGGCTGTTGTTTTTATGTGGTAATTTTTCTTATAACCTTTTGGCAGTAAACACTTTACTTTATAAAGTAATTTGCCTTTTTCAGAGGGAGATTTCCCCAGAAGGATTTAGAGGCACTGTTTCCTGGGATGAGTGCCGATTTCACTAGTGAAAACTTCTCCGCTGCATGGTATTTGATTGAGAACCATTCAACAACAAGGTTTGTGGACAATAACAATGTTTTTAAAACATCTGACAGTATTCGTATTGCTACTGTACATCATAGATATCAATGGTGGTAGTAGTGGAAGAATTGTTGTTTGTACTGCAGTAATGTCCACTGGCCCTAGTCAGATTTTGGGTCCCATTGTGGTAGGCAATGTACAGACACGTCGTACAAAACAGTAAGGCTTTTAATCAGCAGGCATGTGAAATGCTGTATTAGAAAAAGGTAAGACCCTCCAGTGAGATTCATAGGGTGAATTTTTGGATATTTTTGCCAGTGACTCCATCATCATGTTTAGGAAGAGCAACTTATAGCTTTTGCTTGTGTGCAGACCTTCAGAATTGTGTTCACGGAACTTGCTCTCATAGCCGCCTAATCCAAAGCCTATTGAAATAAGTGGAAAATGGTTCCTGATTTCAATAGAATTTTGGTCATGCATAGGATCATGGTAGTTACATGAATACATTGTGTGCATACACTTCTGCATAAGCAACTGAACATGCACAATTCTGCAATTTTTGACTACAGTCGATTTAATGGAGGATGGAGCGCTGTTTACAAAAATGTGAATTTTAACATTCTTGTAATGATATTAGCTTGAAAGCAGGTATTGAAATAAAGACTTCATTTGGTGTAGTACTTTTCTCTTGCATTCTAGTGGTAGAACGTGTTCAGTTTACCAGTACCCAAGAAGGCTGTGAACACTCTAAATGAAAAGCGCACAGTTGTTTAGATGGGCTTAGAATACTTTTCATTTACTTCTGAATTGAAACTGTGACTGAAAGATCTCTAATTATAAGACAAAAGAGCTGCTCCAGTAGCAAGGTAACAGTATGTTCCAATACATGTGTAAGAAGAATGTATTTGAAATAAAAGTATTTGGGAGGAAAAATTACTAAAATGACTTTTCATTAATAGTCTAAGCTCTACGAGCCTGATTCTGGCATCTTTACTTGTAGTGAATAGTAATTCAGTGGGACCACTCGTTGTAAAGATTGCAGACTTGAGCCCTAAAATAGGTTTCTGTGGTTACCATTCAGGAACTGTTAACAGGACCTGGAATCTATCTTTTGGTTTACCAGGATTTAGCTGAAATGTAAGCAACAGAATGAATCCACAATCAACTCTGCAATAAAACAGTTTGTTGATGAATAAAAGACAGAAATTGTGGCTATTGAGAAGATGCTGCTGTCCCTGAGTGGAAAACATAAAAAACTACATAGACAACAACGTAGCTTGACATAGGCATACTTTCTTAACTGTTTCACGTTGTTGTGTTGGATCAGTGCCTAATGATGCATTCATGTGTGAAGCCTCATGTTAAAATGGCATCATGTTACATAATTTCTGCCAATATTAACTCAAGGCATGGACTCTGTCTTTTGAAAATAATTTGTCACAACTTTCTACAAAACGGTTCTAGTGTAGTACACATTGTTGTATAGCTTTCTTTATTTACAGTATCCCCTTAAGCTGGTTTTTTTGCATTGGGTCCACTATCTGGACTGAAGCCATAATTCATAGGTATTTCTGTTCAATCCAATGGAATAGGGGCAGAGTGCACCTTTATTTTGTATTGATTTATTTTTAAATGGAAAGCACTTTCTGTTTGCATGTTTGCTGAACCAACTCCTCATAAGTATAAACAAGGAACGAGGGTAGGGCAAAGTGAAGGAAAACTGAAAATTTAAAGTGGCAAAGATGCAAATATTATTTGACTGGTAACAGCAAGGAAGACTTGAATGATGGATATGATTTGGTGATGTTTCAGAAGTGATTATAGATTGATAGACAAAGTTGCGGATTAAGGATAATTCTGAGTCTGCTGGATCTGTATCAGAAATTTCAGAAACATGGGA
The DNA here is from genome assembly GCF_009764565.3 of Dermochelys coriacea. Lineage (NCBI taxonomy): Eukaryota > Metazoa > Chordata > Testudines > Dermochelyidae > Dermochelys > Dermochelys coriacea. Next base: position 121,796,641 of record NC_050069.1, on the reverse strand, counting down.
CAAAAGACATTTCCTAGGTGGAGCAGAACATCAGAGTTTCAGATATTGAGTCCTAGGAAGTTATGGGGTGTGTTTGATAGTCAGAACAAGTACATAAATGAGAACTAGAAGGCTTAAGAGTTAATTAAGAAGGAGGGATATAATCAAGGACAGATCCATGCCTTGAGCCAATATTGGAAGGAAAATGTAACAAGATTCCATTGGGTAGGCTTTCATTGACAGAGAAATGATGGGGCACAAGGTTGGGATTTGGGACTCTTGACGCCTGTTCCTAACTTTGCTAGTACTTTGTTGTGTAACCTTGGGAAAACTAGTTAGAGTAAAATTTTCAAAAATGCCAAAGTGATGTTTAAGTCCTACTGAAAGTCAGTGGGACATAAGTTGCTATGTCATTTAAGGTTTTTCAAAATTTTAGTTTTGTCCTCTCTGTACCTCAGTTTTTTCATCTCTAAAATGGAGAGAATACTCATCCCTTTTTGTAAAATGCTTTAAAATTTATTGATAAAAAGCACTATATAACTACTAGGTGGCATTATTTTGGCCCCCACGTACCTTACTTGTGCTGTTGTGGTTTTTTTGTTTGATTGTTTGTGTTTTTGTTTTTCAGAAGAGCACAGCATATCCTTAATGTCTCTACCCTTTATTTAACCCGAGGTAGCAGGAACTCTGAATGTGTGGAACACTGATGTTTTGGTTAGCTTATGTATGTTTTTTCCTTGAAGGAAATTCAGATTTTTTTTCACCCTACAGTTATTTTCCTGACAGAACGTCATAACAAGTATAAACAAATTCTTAAGACTTCATATTAATTTATCAAATAACAGGGAAATATTAGTTAAAAGAGAGCTGTACTGATTTTGTTGAGCCAAGCAGTCTAAAAGTGCTGCTAGTAAGAAGTTCTTATTGTACACCCAAATAGGCCATTTCAGACAATGAGTTATATGGTTTCCGACCAGCAAATGGAAACGGGAAATAAAGCAAAACATTGTGACATCATCCCTGTATAAAGGGAAATGCCTTTGCACAGTGCACCAATGCTTTCCTCTCTCACAGCAGGTGGGGATCACTTTCTGATTGCCTGAGCTCAAATTAGTTAGTTTTTTAGTTTGTTCTTTCAACAAATCCTTTACTAACACTTTTAAACTAACAGAGTTTTTGGTACTATTGTGTTAGGTGTATCTGCATTGGTGGATTTTTTAAGTTCCATCCCTCACTGTCTCCTTAAGCAGTCATTGCTTAAAAAAATTTGAAATATCTTTTGAAAAATCACACTTTTTTCTAATAATAATTGGTATTTCCATGCTTACTAATGGTGGCTAATTAAGTAACATAACTTGTGATAACTTTTCCCTGAATACAAGAAACAAATAGTATTTGTGTAGTGGTTAATCATGAATTACAGATATTATTATTTTGAAAATAATCAAAGCTAGTTGAAACTAAATTTCCAATTTAAAAATTTCACTAAAGCAAAAACGGATAAGAAATCTACGAGTACTGGGGAGCAGTAATATTGAAATATATCTATTTTAGGGGTGACACTGGACAGCTAGTTAGACATTAATTTGCAATGCAGTATAGTAGCAAAAAAACCCAGTAGGCTGCATGTGCAAAAGCATAAAGGAGTGGAGCAGGAATGTGTTTTTCTCGAAGGCTTTGGTGCAAAATTGCATTTAGTTCGGGACCTCATTATCAGGAAGATGTTGGTAAATTTTGAGGGACTTCAGAAATTAAAAACAAAAAGTGAATGGGGTTAAGTTTAAAAGAGTTAAATGTACGTTGTTTGGCTAAGTGTACACAGAAGAAGAGAGGTAAATACACTGTACCATACTACATAATTACTTGCAAGTGGATATAGTTTGGAGCAATAGCATGAAATTTAGAAAGGGAAAACTTAGGATCAGTATCAGGCAAGACTTCCTGACTGCTAAACCTATGCAGTGAAAAATCTCTTCTACGAGAAGTGTTGGAGGCTTCTTATTTGGGAAAACTAGATTGTTCAGAACTCTAGAAATGTTACATGGAGAACAGTTCTTCGTTGGCAGGAATGTGTACTAGATAACCTAATAAATCTCTCCCTTGTCTAATGCTCTATGATATAAAATACTGTAAATTACAATGTCCTGTGTACTAAATTTTAATACATTACTTTAATTGTATCAATCCCTTTTCATTGTATCAATGACAATGTTTCTTCTTTGCTTAATTTCAGTTTTGATCAGCTCAAAATGGCAGTCATGAATCTGAAGAAGCAGGCAAACAAGAAAAATGAAGGGAGTCTAGCATATGTGAAAGGAGGTCTCAGCACTTTTTTTGAAGCACAAGATGCCTTGTCAGGTAAATTGATTAATTATCATCAGGAATATAAAAGAAAAATCAAATATTCATATAGAAAATCTATTTTAACTTACTCATTTTAAAGTAAAAAAGTATGAAGAAGGAAAATAGATTATGACTGACCTAAAATTCCAAATGATCAAGGTCGCAAGATAGGACTGGCCAGCTAGATGTACTAATCAGTGAAAGATGGACATCAAAAAACCTGTTAGGTATCAAAAATATTCCAGGAAGATTGCAAAATCCACAGTATGAAATAATCTAATGAAATCCAGAAGAGCAAGAAAACATACTGAACCAGAGCTGACAGAAAGAAGATAAATTTCAGACTTTAGGAAAATAGTCTTGGTGCTGTGATGTCTCATCCTGAATTTAGACCGAAATGGTTACAAGTGTACAGTAAGTTCTGACTTGAGAAATCAGGGCAAGAATTTAAAAAAAAACCTCTAGTCTCTCAATTTTGGGGTGACCAATTTGATAGAGAGGCATTATTTTCGCTGAACCCATCCACCCACCGAAAAGTAAGGGCCCTTTAAGGTGTTGCGAGATGAGCATGCAAATCTGAGCGCTCCCAAATCACTATTCAGTTGAAAATCTTGGCCTAAGGCTATTTTAATAAGACGAGAAATGTTGATGAGACAAAATCTTTTGGTGGCAGGTTTGAATGATGTAACTAAGTAGAGAAAAGTAGAGTAGTGACACTACTATCATTTTAAAGGATCCTAGTACTGCTGGTCAGGTTCTGGTTACCTTTGCAGTGGTTCTAATGACCACATTTAAAGCTTTCAATAGCTTTTAGAGGTTGGGAGTCTTGTTCTCTTTAGGAAGTGCATCACAGAAATGTGATACTGTGCTTGTGGAACGTTTATAGTGTGTTACTGTGTTTATAGATCTAGTAACTGCCATAGATGTTTAGTAGTTGCAGACAAGAGTGGAATAGGAAAGAATATGCTGAAATGTCATTTTAGAGGACTTGTTACTTCCAGCATCTGTAACAGACTTTTTCTTACATGAAAAATGCTGATAGATCATTTTATTTTTTCAGTAATCTGAAATCACCTGGGAAAATCTGAAATCCTAATTTGTAAATAATCCTAAATCTGTACATTAATGTGAAAATTTGACTTTAATTTCCTATGTTTACACCCAAATGCTTTTTGCTGTAGAGATAATATCTCAAAATATACTCCACTCCAGTTCAACAATTCATGACACGCTTTTCCAACAACAACAAAAAAAATAGTAGTCCTGATGGATATATGGTGTAACTGCATGTGACCTCTTGGAAGACTATTTTGGGAATTCTCTTTTCTCTGACTTGTGACATCTAGGTGGGGATTTGCAGACTAGTCAATGCATTACATCTCTACCCCGATATAACGCTGTCCTCGAGAGCCAAAAAATCTTACTGCGTTGTAGGTGAAACTGCGTTATATCGAACTTGCTTTGATCCACCGGAGCGCTGCTTTACCGTGTTATATCTGAATTTGTGTTATATCGGGTCGCATTATATCAGGGTAGAGGTGTATCTTAAAGTGTGTGTCTTTTCAGTAAGACCCAAAAACTGGTCTGCAGTTGTTTCTCTTGTCCCTTCCTTGTGAGTCCAAGCTCCTTAAAACCAGCCTCATAAGAGATAAAGAGGTCAGAGAGCCAGCCAAACTACAAGTTAATTTTACAAATATTAGCCAAACAAAAGGAAAATTGCAGAGCACCATTTATTTCATTTTAAAAAGTGTCTGCTTGAATACAAAAATAGTTACTAGCATAATACCTTTCTGCATTTTTCAGCTGGTATTCTGCAGCTTTCCAGTAGCCTCATTCAGAGTGTTTTAGCTGAACTCTTTCTGTGCTTTCATTTCTTTTCATTTTAGGGGCATATCCCCCCATCTAAAAAAAAGTCTTAGTGCAGCTGCTTTTGTATCATAAGCACTATGAATTGAAAATAGAAGAGTACTGTAGATCTTGGTGTCACTTTGTGTCTATCATCAGTGTCGTGGTTTGTGTCTTCCTCCCAGAGACCCCTAATGAGCATTCAAAAGGAAACAGACTTGTAGTTTGTGCCAGTGTAAACAGTGAATTAAAAAAAAAAATCATTGAGAGGAGAAGAATGACCCTGATGCTGATGCTGTTGAAAATTAGCATCTTGAAGGCTTTGAATCTCGTCCTTGCATTTGGACCTGTAGCATTAGAACTGGAGGGTGTTTTGTATTTGATTTCTAAAACTAATTCTTGGGGAGGACACAATTAGAGCTACGGGAATAACTAGGTTTTGATTTGCTGGCATTTTCGAACAATCAAAAATGTCACTTAGGGCAGAACAAAACATTTCCTTTTGACAAAATAATTTCATTTTGATTGTGACTATATGTAAATGTTTGATTTTTAAAAAATGAAATTTTGAAAGTTATTTTGAACCAAAAAATAGAAACATTTTGTTTAAAAAATGTCAAAACATTTCTTTAAAATGTTTTTAGTCCCCTGCCCCATCCCCAATCAAAGCAATTTGGTAAAAGTGACACAAGTCTGCAGACTGTTTGACACCAAATCTGCATTTTTCATTAAAAGATTTGGCTGAAAAATTCCATCTGGCATTAGTTACAGGCTATTCTCTTTCCCCTGCATTCAGTCAGCCTCCCTTCCCATGTTCCCCATCCCCACTGGCTTCTCATCCAGTCTGTCATTGTTCTGCTGCTGTTCCTTGACCCAGTCTCTTTATGCAGCTGCTCCCAGTTCTTCCCCCTGCAACCTGGCTTCTCATCAGATCTGTTTTGCGTCCATCTTTCTCCTTCCTGGGTCCCAGTTTCATTGTCCAGTCAGTACCAGAGTACCCCCATCCCAATACCCAGTCTTACTCTCCCACCCCGATCAGCTTCCAGTTCCAGTCTCCTCCCTCCTTATCACACTCCTTGTCCCACTCTACTCCTGGCAGGTTTGGCTCTTGTCTGCCTGCATTCAAATCAGGCAACTCTCTGTACAGCACTTTGGCATCAGTAAGGGAGGGCATTCAGAGTTCAGAAGAGAGAGCCTCCCGGCTTTCAGTTCCATTTCCTGACCAGAATCCAAAACAGCCTGCAGCATCCCAGAATTGCAATTGCAGGGATAATCCTGCTGGCCTGAGCAGTATCGTGCCAAGAATGGACAAAATCTTTGGAGATTTTAGCTATTAAACTCTAACATGTATTTATGAGCATGTGCAAATTGCAAAATTTTGAAAGGCATACAACTTGGCCAAATTATGGGTGGATTTTAACAGGGATGACAAAAGACACATCCGTGGCAGAAAGGCTACCCTTTGACCAAATTTCAAGTTCCTGCACCAAAGCATGGGGGCACTTGAGTTTCTCGAAGAGAAGGTTACCAGAATTTTTTAACATGGACAAAACAATTTATTTTTCTCTAGCCTCGTTCTCAGAAATGGCTGAAAGTTTTCAAAAAACATTCAGCCTGAGTCAGAGACCTGGCATGGAACATTTCAACCCAATCTCTTCATCAGAGTTATTTATATTCAATTACAGAGCCCCATTACACTTAAATGTAGGAGTTTATTATTATTTGTTGATGTTGTAGGTTATTCAGTATTAATTTGCATAGGGAGTTATAATGCTGGTGATGTCTTCCCATGCAAGTACAGTGGAATTTCCATGTAATATTTTTCCTCCTTTAAATTCTAAACGCGTCTTTTTGTTTTTAAACTGAGGTACATCAGAAACAGCTGATATTTTAAAGCTGAAAGGTGGCTTCAACGTAATCCTTAATGAATATGAGCTTGATTCTGCAAACTGCTTCACTAAATATCTGTTAAACTATTCAGCTGTCAAAGTATCACATGAACTGGAGAGAGAAAATACATATTAGATCACATCTAGTCCATCTCTTCTGCCAATACAGTCTAAATGTCCTGTGTTTATTGAATTTCCCCCACTTCCTGACAGGAAATCTATTAGAATGTGGACTAGCCTCCCTACAGGAGGCATTCCATGATAGCCTAAATTTTCCCTATGAGTTTTATCTCAATACCCTTATATTATCCCCAAACAATTTTCTCCCAGACTTTGTTTACTCCTCTCAATTATTTATAAACTATTACCATGTCCACCTTTTTTCTGTTTAACAAAGCCACCTACTTCTAGTTCTTTTTAATCTTTCCTCTTAAATCGGTCTTTTTTTGTCATTTTTGCTTTGTTTTCTTGAACCCTCTGTAATTTGTTGTGAAATCTACAGTATTAAGAAATCACCACATTTCATAGTAAAATTTCACTGAGAAACAGAATGCTATGTCACCTGACCCCAGGTGTTTTGTATTTTCATTTAACTATAAAATGGAAGAACAAGTTTGTTTGTACATTTTTAAGCTTACATTTTTAACAATTTTTTAAGATAAAGGGCCTGATCTTGCCTACAGTCATTCATAGATTTGTATGTGACTGATCCTGTTAGTAAGGGCTTGCTTACTTTATTAAGTAGACTGTCAAAACTGATGAAATCTATACATCAATTTTAATGTATCTTTACAAAAAATAAATAAGTGAAAAACATAAAGAGTTGTACCAAAAGCTGTTCATTACATTGTGCAATTTGGAAAATGTTTACTAAGGAAAATAAGAGGTCAAGTAGGCTGGACATACTGTTGTTTGGTTTAATTTCCTGGAAAATAAGATTGCCTTATCAGATCCCCATATCTCTTTGTCCGTTAGCTTGGCTGACAGTTTGACAGTAACTTTGCTATAGAGGAGATGTTCAACAGGAAGTTTGCTTTGTCAGTGAAAGGAGGCTGTAAACTGAGCTGAGGGGAACTATGCTCACCTCGACTTGACCCATTTGTCAGCATCAGTTACGTAGCTGGTTTATTTCCCATAATACTAATGGTAACCTAGAAAGTAGCATTCCAAACTGGGCTACTGTTCATTGCATCGTAAAGATATAAAGTTTTATTGCCTTTGACAGACCACATACCACCATAAAAGATTCTGGACAGATAGTAATCTAATATATATTTTAAAATACACTCTTTAGAATCTTTACACTGCAAGATTTCTTTTTAGTTAAGTACAGATTAGAGAAATACACATTTGCATTTACTGCATTACCTGAATTTGCAAGCGTGTGACAGTCACATTACCAGTTATCGTTCTTCCTGCCTTTTGGATATGTTGAAAAATTCTAAAATAAGTTATAGTTTGAGATTCTGACCCTGATTAGGGTAACTTTGCACAGCTCATCTAGTGCAATTCTGCTGCAAAACTGGTTTAATTGGCCCTTGGAAGAACCCACTAGAGTAGAGGGATCCTTGAGTGGCACAGTTCCCCTTCTCCCATGGCTGAGTCAGGGTGTGGCCAAGGGAGAGTGGGCATGGCCAGGGCATCTCTGTGCCCTGGTGAATCCTGTTGTCCATAATGGATCCTTGGTTGCTGAACGAGTTAGAGCAGCAGTTAGGCTACTTTAAGTTGTACCTAGTGACAGGCCCAGAGCAGAATGATTCCAATCTCAGGTGAGTGAAATGCCGTGTTTGCAGACCATATCAAGCCCTCCTTTGCTCTCCCCAACCTTGATTTGGAATGGACACAGCCCCAACTCACCATTTGGCCCAGTGTCAGGAAACTTATAGTGTGGTATTATTACTGCTTAATCCAGTTTTTCCAAAACAAAAGAAACCACTATGTAGTCATTCAGTTCTGACTCAGTCTGGGGTCTTGGGAAACTAACAACTGATGTTTGCCTGCCATATAAATGTTCCTTCCTGTTGGACAGTCTGAAGCTATTCAAGTACGTTGTGCGTATTTTCACAGCACACTAGTAATGCAACAGATGTATTTGACATGACGCATTCATTCTAAGGTTCTGAATTTTCAATAGTTTTTATTCATCAATCTAATTTTGGGATGGAATTACAGTTCAGAGCTTTTTAAAAAAAAAGTATACTGGCTGGGAAGGTGGAAGGGGAAAAGTTCTGCCTACTTGTCCATGGGCAGCCAAACTTTCATATTTAGTTGTCTGAGAAGAAAACCCGTTTGTCATATTTTCATGCTGTGGTTTCATTCTGAAGTAAATTAAATATTATTGCTGCTGTTGTTGTCTAATGACAGTAGCATTCTTTTCATTCTGCTTGTTTTGCTTTGGTCTACTGTTCCAGGGTTACTCATTATTCTCTTGTTTTTAGTGTGTAAGTCACTAGGTCTTATATATTAAGTTTTAGCCTCGCTTTAATATAAATTCACACTGGTTGGGCAGAAGCATATTAGACTGAGAGTCAGAAGTGAGACTGTATAATAATGTATTTTAAATCCAAATAAACATCCTGGTACTTTAAATAATATTATGGACAATATCCATCTGACTTGAAATGTAGATCTGTTCATACAGATTAGCACTAGTCTGGTCCCTTCTGTTGAGTGCTCTTTGTGATTATGTAAACGAATATTTTTTTGTTGGTTCCACACCAAGGTAGTAGAGAATAACCTTGCGTGGGTGTAAACCATCTATTATTATTATTTTATTTATTTTATTATGGTGGTTGCTACGGCCTAGTGAATCTGGCATACATATATTCAAAAGCAGTTTCAAGATGATAGATCTGATTGACTGACAGATTTACTTAATACAGCTTTGCCTTTAAAAGTCTAGAAATGTTTATCCTGTCAAATGTACCATCCTAGAGTTAAGCTTCCTGACATATGGGGCAGACTTGTTTTTCATTGCTGCACGTCCAGCATAGCACTTTCTAGCTTTTGCAAAGTATCAAACGAGATTTCTCCTTTAAAAATAAGAGAGACTTCAGTTAGAATGGTATTTGAGTCCATGCTGAAATACATGTGCCCAAAACTGCATGTCTTGAGTGCCTTAAGAATGACCCATATTTGATCTGTGTCAGCCACTGACTTAATGTCTTCTAAACTGGTGACAGCCTTCAGAGGTCTGGCCTGATGATCAACCACAGAACACTTTGATCGATTCCTCCAGAATATCTCCCAATTGCCTTAAACTCACCAGAGATCGTTTGAAGTTACTGTCATGTTTTATGACAGAGTTTATTTTGAAGCCCATTTTCAAATTTTATTTTTCAATTGTTTAAGCTATAGATAATCTTTTATTAGACCAGAATATCACACTGAAGGTTGTGCTTGGTGCTGTACACAAAAAGAAACATGTATTGTCTAACTATGACCTACATATCATTTGAAAGCCCATACTCTGCACTACATAGTTTAAATTCATGTTGTTGTTTCAACTTTGATTCAAACTCTTCTTGTCCTTATCTCCACAACTTGTAAAGCTGCTTTTATGCCTTATGTGATATCACGAGATGTCCGTGATCCCAAGTTCACTAAAGAGAGTATAACTTTTCCTATCCTGTAAAACCTGACATAACCAGAATTGCTCAGCTGTGGATTTTTCAGTGGATCATTTAGCAAAGTAATAAACCTAGCTTTTAAAGTACATTTCTGAGAGAGTTTGCGGTTGCTTATATAAAATTTCTTCCTACATGGATGCATTGTTAACAAGTCTTGAAATTTTATTATAAGTCTCACAGTAGTTTGTTTCAGAGTAGCAGCCGTGTTAGTCTGTATTCGCAAAAAGAAAAGGAGTACTTGTGGCACCTTAGAGACTAACACATTTATTTGAGCATAAGCTTTCGTGAGCTACAGCTCACTTCATCAGATGCATTTGGTGGAAAAAAAATGCATCCGATGAAGTGAACTGTAGCTCATGAAAGCTTATGCTCAAATAAATTTTAGTCTCTAAGGTGCCACAAGTACTCCTTTTTCTTTTTACAGTAGTTTGTGTTTTTCTTAAAACCCCAGCCCCTGGAGTCAGGTGATTATTTGAGACTCTCTACTTTCATTCATAAATAAATATTTTTTCTTGCCCTTGTAGTTGTGGGAAAAGCATGAAAAAGCTTAAAAAACAAACACAACCCAACATTTATTATTTCAAAATCTCATGCTTTTTGAGGCCTAACATATTTTTTCAGTAGTTAGTTTGGCAGTGTTTTGGATGTTAATGCAATATGATTCAAGATTAAGGCTGTGTTTTTCCTTCAAGTTGTAAAATATTTCAAATATTTCAATATTTCTGAAAATTAAATCATATTTAGTGACACTGTAAGTGACAGTATACCATGTTGCTAATTTATAGATCTTTTAGCATTTTATGGCGCAATCTAGTAATAGCTTCTTGAGGACAAAGTGGCACACTTCTGTGCTTTTCAAATGATCAGCATTTACATATCTGGGATCCATTTTGAAGAATTTACACCTCTCATAGGGGGAATGCCCTTATCAAAAATCTTTTCAGGTTTTCTCCAAATTACACAAATCACTTCGTCTTTCTGACATGAAACCCATGGACATTTGGGTTTCCATTTATTCTGGAAAGTGTGTTTACATTTTAGTTTTTTTCCTATTCCTTAGCATACTTTGATGCCAGAGGCTCAATGGATACTATGCCAAGGGCCTTCAGAACTATGCTCTGCTGAATCAGTCTGTCTTCTTTAGTTGTTTGTTTTTTGGTTTGATGTGTTCCAGACACTTTAAAAAAAAAATTAACTAAGTTTCCATGCAAAAGCTCTCTTTTGGTCTATTTCTGCTCCCGTTAGAAATCAATGGTAAAACTTCTATTGACTTCAATAGGAGCAGATTTAGAGCAATGCTGAGCTGCTTTTGAAAATTTCACCCATAGTTTTTGTACAAATTGGTATTAAAAATAGTGTACATTAAGGTTTGACTTGCACATTTAAATTGTGTGGTCCTGCAAAGCTGTAACAAAGTATTAAACCATCTTTTTGTGTTAAAAACAATTTAATATTAGGAAACAGCAACTAATCAAATTATAGTTTAGATTACTAGAAAGTTTAATCTGGCAACTGCAATAGGCTATCACTTGTTTTTCTGGCAATGATAACTGCCTTTGAACTGTTCGACTGTAGTTGAAATGCCTAGATTCAGTCTCTCCTTGCCCCAATAACTGCAAACTTCTTATCAGAGTACTAACAATGTTCCAGCTGATGCTCAGACATGGTAAGCCGTGGTCCTAACCAGGCATATATATATATATGGTTTGTGTGGCCGAAACTAGAGATATAAAATGTCCAGATGTTTTGAAGGCATAGAAGAAATAACATATGAGGAGAGAGGTCAAGAAACAGAAATTTTGGAAAAAATTGAAATATCTGCAGTAGTTACTTGCTTATCAAAATGAAACTTTATTTCTTTAAGAGTGAGATGTATTATGTGTAATTTGGTTATCACATAGAGATTACTAGTAGTTACATTTATGAAGTAAATAAGTATAAATTCTTTGCATTTGAATAATGACAAATATACCTAGTAATAGAGATGGAGTTGCACACCGAGATATTCATGTGTATTTTTTAGGGGGGGGATTAAAATGTTGAAAATAGAAAGCTTCGAGATTGTTGACTTAGAAACAAAAAGGAAGGTTATCCGTAGGGCTCAGAAATAGTATGTAAATCGAGATCTGATGTTATAAAGCAGATACAAATGAAACTCATGTTTCTAGAGAAAAGCGCTAAAAATGAACATATTTGTATTAGGGCTGTCAAGCGATTAAAAAGATGAATTGTGTGATTAAAAAGATTAATTGCACAATTAATCACGCTGTTAAACAATAATACGAGACCATTTATTTAAATATTTTTGGATGTTGTCTACATTTTCAAATATATTGATTTCATTTACAACACAGAATACAAAGTGTACAGTGCTCACTTTACTTTTATTACAAATATTTGCCCTCTACAAAAACAGAAGAAATAGTATTTTTCAATTCACCTAGTACAAATACTGTAGTGCAGTCTCTTCATCATGAAATTTGAACTTACAAATGTAGAATTATGTACAAAAAAACCCTGCATTCAAAAATAAAACAATGTAAAACTTTAGAGTCTACTAGTCCACTCAGTCCTACTTCTTGTTCGGCCAATCACTCAGATAAACAAGGTTTTTACATTTGCAGAAGATAATGCTGCCTGCTTCTTGTTTACAGTGTCACCTGAAAGTGAGAACAGGCATTTGCATGGCACTGTTGTAACTGGTGTCACAAAATATTTTCATGCCAGATGCACTAAAGATTCATATGTCCCTTGATGCTTCAACCACCATTCCAGAGGATATGTGTTCATGCTGATGACGGGTTCTACTTGGTAACAATCCAAAGCAGTGTGGACCAACACATGTTCACTTTCATCACCTGAGTCAAATGCTACCAGCAGAAGGTAGATTTTCTTTTTTGGTGGTTTGGGTTCTGTAGTTTCCACATCAGAATCTTGCTCTTTTAAGATTTCTGAAAGCATGCTCCACACCTCATCCTGATCAGATTTTGGCAGGTACTTCAGATTCTTAAATCTTGGGTTGAGTGCTGTAGCTATCTTAAAAATTTCACAATGTCAAATTTGTAGTGAAAGTGGTCTTAAAACGAACAACGTGCTGGATCATCATCCGAAACTACTATAACATGAAATATATGGCAGAATGCGGGTAAAACAGCAGGGGACATACAATTCTTCCCCAAGGAGTTCAGTCACAAATGTAATTAATGCATAATTTTTTTAATGAGCGTCATCAGCATGGAAGAATGTCCCCGGGAACAATGGCCAAAGCATGAAGAGGCATATGAATCTTTAGCGCATCTGGCACGTAAATATCTTGTTACACCAGCTATAACAGTGCCATGAAAATGCCTGTTCTCACTTTCAGATGACATTGTAATTAAGAAGTGGGCAGCATTATCTCCTGTAAATGTAAACAAACTTGTTTGTCTTAGCGATTGACTGAACAAGAAGTAGGACTGAGTGGACTTTTAGGCTTGAAAGTTATACATTGGTTTGTTTTTGAGTGCAGTTATGTAACAAAAAGCCTACATTTGTAACTTGCACTTTCAAGATAAAGAGATTGCACCCAGTACTTGTACAAGGTGAATTGAAAAATACTGTTTCTTTTATCATTTTTACAGTGCAGATATTTGTAATAAAAATAATATAAAGTGAGCAGTGTACACTTTGTATTCTGTGTTGTAATTGAAATTGATATATTTGAAAATGTAGAAAAACATCCAGAAATATTTAATAAATTTCAGTTGATATTCTATTGCGTAACAGTGTGATTAATTGCGATTATTTTTTTTGAGTTAATTGCAAGAGTTAACTGTGATTAATTGACAGCCCCAATTTATATATATTCATTATAGTATAGTTAACACAGCACAACATTAAGGACCCTCAGTAAATATGGGTGTATATCCAGATTTTATAGTGAACATCAGACTCTTTAATAGTGCATTATCATTATATATAGTGTGTCGTATCTGTAGACAAATCTAGCCATCATATAAATAAGTATAACTTAAACAGTTTAGTTACCAATTTACTTTTGGAAATGCTACCATAGCTCAAGTTTTTTCTTGTGACTTTTCTAATCAGGAGATCTCTCTCTCTCAAAAATTCACAAATTCTGATTTTGAACGTTCACTATGGTCTTCATCTATTTCATTAAACTGAGGATATGCATGGAGTGAAACAAACTCTTTCACATGTTATTGTGTTTCTTGATTTTTGTGTGTGTATTTCCAAACATTGACCAGCATCTTTCTCATGCTTCAAAAGATGGAGGAATCTGAAGCTGATGAGAAGCAAAAGGAGTCAGTGATTGTGCTGTACAGAGGCCTTGGCAGATTCTGCGATTGCACTCTCGGACCAAATACCTGAAGAGGTTCTGTATTTTCCAAAATCTAGTCTTAAGTGTGTAGCTTGTTTAGTAATCCAGCCAATTAATGTAACAATGCTATCATCACTAACATAATTACCTTTGAACCTTGGATCTAAGTGGTTTGCAGTAGCTTTACAGCCGAATTCTTCCCATCTACATATAAAGACCTTCACTTTTACATCTTCCTGACTTGTATGTGGAGATGAGCTTAGATTTTCAGTATAATTGACTTTATCTTGGTCATAACTTGAGGAATGTCTGACAGAAGTGCTTTGTCTGATTCAGATACAGTGATTGAAGAAGCAGTTAGCTGCAGAATCTTCAGAGTGTCTGCAGGTGAACCCAGAAGGTATCCTCATCAAGTACAGTGTGTTGTACGCTTTTAAGATCTTCAGTCATCACTCTTTCTTGAAGAGCTTCTTTGTTTTAATACATTTTCAAATGACATCCCCATAATTCCCATCTTGTTTGGTTAGAATGTTTCAGTGTTACCATTTTATTGAGTATGAGTAGTTGTCACATTTTATAATTTCTTTTGCTTTTTTTATAGATCTCTTCTGATGTGCACAACTGCATGATATCATTAATAAGTAAGGTTAGGCCATGAAAAGCATATCCTGTTACAGTTATATGGGGATATTTGTCCCTTATGTTGTCCCATTCTGCTTTCATATTACTGGCATTGTCAGTCAGCAGAGAAAATACTTTCCCATTTCCAGTCTTCTCTAGTACTTCACATATTTCTTTGCAGGTTGTCTGTTTTCCCCGGAAGTGGTGTTATTACAAAGTTTATGATTCCTTCCCCCCCCACACCTACATTTGTCTACCCATCTGTAAGTACTGCTGGACAAAGTGCTTCATTGACTTTTTTTTTTTTTTTTTTTTCCTTGCTCAGGTTGCACTGCATGTTCATATTCTGACTGTAGAAGAGGCTTGCTCAAAGAATGTTTGCTTGGGATCTGGTATGATGGTCTTAATAATTTAAATGCTGCCTTCCAATAACTGTTTTCAATGGCGGACACTGGAGTATTAGAAGCATATATCACTCTTGCTTCATCAGTCTTTTTTGTTGATATTCAGATGTCATTTTCTCTATAAATGAAGTCATTGTTGGGAGGTAATATCTTTTATTGTATCAACTTGTGTTGGTGAGAGAGACAAGCTTTCGAGCCACACAAAGGTCGTCTTCAGGTCTGGGAAAGACCTCACAGCAAAATGCAAGGTGGAACAGATTTTTTAGCATAAGTAGTTAGCACATATTGTAATGACAGGTTTCAGAGTAGCAGCCGTGTTAGTCTGTATTCGCAAAAAGAAAAGGAGTACTTGTGGCACCTTAGAGACTAACAAATTTATTAGAGCATAAGCTTTCGTGAGCTACAGCTCACTTCATCGGATGCATCCGATGAAGTGAGCTGTAGCTCACGAAAGCTTATGCTCTAATAAATTTGTTAGTCTCTAAGGTGCCACAAGTACTCCTTTTCTTTTCACATATTGTAAGGAACCATTCAACATAAAATGGTCCATTAACACCTCACCCACCTAGTCTCTCTAGTATCCTGGGACCGACATAGCTACAACTACACTGCATACAAGATACAATCATTGCTGGGAATCTTTTGGATATCGTTGGTTCATATTCCTGTGTCTTCTTGATGACTGAAGAGTTGAAACTGAGTGTAGAACGCTTCCAGATGAAGATGTCACAGAAGCAAAAGGACTTCTGGATCAAGAATGTTTGTTGCAAATGCAACCACTGTCTGTGTTGTCTATCTCACGCTCTTCTTCTTGACCTTCATTTCCACTTTTAATGTCTGCAGGACATTTCATGTGTAGTAGGATGTGTTTGGTCTTTCTGGTGGCATTTGGAAATGCATATTTCATTTGGCAGTATTTGCAAAACACAGATCCTTTTTTTGTCTGAATGACTTCCAGCTTGGAAATACTTCTGCGTGTTAGAAGACAGTCATGTCATCTTTGCTGAGGGAGAAGGAAAAAATAATAAGAGCTTCTCTGCTGGGTGCGATTTATTCCTCTTGTGGATGTCAGGGTCAGGACTCTGAGACAGGATCCATTCCAGCCCCTCAAGATTCTCTTCGAATGCCTTGCAGGCACAGGCCTCTGCCCCACTGGCTCTACACAAGCAGACAGTAGTCTGTTTGTTTGTTCCCCAGCAAGACACAGGGTGTCAGCCTTCTAATCTGCTGAGGAGATAGGATGAGTGGGCTGCTCCCTGAGGCCTGTCAGAAGGACAGCATCTTCAGGATAGCAGCTGCTTCTCTCTTCCTGCTCACATTGTGTCCACACCAAACTTCACTCCTGCTCGCTAGTAAAAATGGTAGCACTTTGTACTGACCGGAGTGCTGTAATAATATGCCCCCAAGGGTTACATAGATATATACAGCATATAGACCTTCAGTATACAGGAATTGTAATTGCCTAATACTATAAGTTTTGAAATAGAGTAACTTCATTTGGCATACTTATTAGTTATTAGAAAACATTTTGAAGGACTGAAGTTCAGCAGTAATAATATTTCATATATTACTCTAATAATTCTTCACTGTTCATTCTGAGAGACGTTTTTTCATATGAAAATTTCTTTTCCATTTTCCCCCAAGGTTCCGATTTTTCCATATCAGATGTCTTTTTCCCTGAAAGATTTTGGATTTTTTTTTTTTTTTTTTGGAGCCTCTTATCAGTGAGGTCTACTCCTATCCCTCTCATTGGCATCTACTTTGACTGCCCTTGTTTGCAATGTGTCACTTAGCCCATTCTTGAGCTGCTTTGTTGTTCTTGTGTGGCAGGCAAGAAATCCAGTTTATCCAACTGGCACTTCTTCTTTTTCTAGGCCTTTGAGCAATAGGAGTTTTTCCAGCCTCTGTGTATGAAGAAAATGTTTCAGCTATTTTTGAGTTACTTTATAATGAAAAAATGATTTTAATCACCATTTTAATAAATCCTTCAGAAGCTTTTTACATTCTGAAAACTAAAAAATAAGTTTGAATCTTGAACCTAAAATTTGGTATGTGCCTTGTTGGACATATACTAAATCTGAAAATACTGTTGGGTGAAAAGTAAAGATGGTTTCTGTATGGAAAGTGAAGGTGTGTATTGTGCATGTGTAATATATTGTACACTCTCTACCAGTTTGAGTGTGCATAGAGAAGTTATTTATTTCTACACTGTGTTCAGTGTGTTTAAGTATCGTAATTTAGCTGGACTAGTTGTGCAAAACTAGTCCAAACAAAAATATTAACTGATATGTATGTAAATAGTCACCATTATCTCACTTACTTCAGACAACACTTTCCCTCTGCTCAGGAATCTCTTAACACCCTGACAAAACACTTGTACCTTGTAGATTTCATCTCTTCCCCTACCTCCACAACTTTTAAAATGCAGTTGTGTGGCCGCTTTTGCAGAGCCACAGAGCCACCAATTTCAAAGCTTGGGTACTCTATAGCAAGGGGTCTCAAACACTTTCACAGTGTGGACTGTATCTTCATCTAAACATTGTTTTATGGACCCTCACCTTCCTGTTTGTGGTATCATAGATCACCTGCTCTCCCATTCGTGATCACATAGCCTCCCAGTGGCAACTACAGGAATTGATTTACATGGAAAAGTAACACTAGGAAAGTGTGTAGATATTTTTAACTATCCCTAATTTTAAAAAGTTTTTAAAAAAATAGCTCATTTACTATCTCCATTTCATTTTCATTTAATCTCATTCTGTCATTTCTGTTCTCTTACTGGAAATGAGACCACAGCAGACCAGCAGCTTTCTATAAATCACCTGCTACTGCTCTGCAGACCATCTATGGTTCATGGGTAGAGCCCTACCAAATTCATGGACATGAAAAACGTGTCATGGGCTGTGAAATCTGATCTTCCCCCATGAAATCTGGTCTTTTGTGTGCTTTTACACTATAGTACACTATACAGATTTCATGGGGGAGACCAATGTTTCTCAAATTGGGGGTCCTGACCCAAAAGGGAGTTGCAAGGGGTCACAAGGTTATTTTAGGAGGGTTGTGGTATTGCTACCCTTACTTCATCGCTGCCTTCAGAGCTGTGCAGCCATAGAGTGGTGGCTGTTGGCCAAGGGCCCAGCTCTGAAGGCAGCAGCACAGAAATAAGGGTGACAACACCATACCATGCCACCCTTACTTCTGCACTGCTGCTGGCGGTGGCTCTGCCTTCAGAGCTGGGCTCCCGGCCAGCAGCCACCACTCTCCAGCTGCCCAGCTCTGAAGGCAGCACCGTCACCAGCAGAAGTAAGGGTAGCAATACCGCAATCCCACCTACAATAACCATGTGACTGTGCCACAATTCCTTTTTGGGTCAGGATCCCTACAATTACAACACCGTGAAATTGCAGATCTAAATATGTAAAATAATGAAATTTATTATTTTTAAAATCCTGTGACCGTGAAATTGACCAAAATGGACTGTGAATTTGGTAGGGCCCTATTCCTGGGCCTCAGATTGGGAACCTCTGCACTTTAGGATGTAGTTACTAAGTGTAATCAAAATATGTAAACTGATTTTTGGTATACTGTTCAATACACTGCAAACAGGCGGTTTTAAACTTAGAATACAACTTTATCTATAGTACATTCCAAACTCGTAGTGCTTGATTCTCATCTCATACCAGTGTAAATCAGGAATAACTCCCCTGAAGACAATAAAGGGCTTGTCTACACTGCCCCGCAGTTCAGACTAGGGGGAGGAGAATGGCAGTGCACACCAAAATGCTGCAGTTTAATGCCCCCATATGGATACAATGGGTGTGAACTAAAATGTTCCTAGATCACAGTAATGTGGTCCTCTTCAAACAGACTACATTACTGTAAACTAGGAACCTTGTAATTCGCGCCCACAGCATCCACATGGGGGCATGATTGCACAGCATTTTGGTGTGCATGGCTATTCACATCTCTGTAGTCCAAACTGCAGGGCAGTAAGAAAAGGAGTACTTGTGGCACCTTAGAGACTAACAAATTTATTTGAGCATAAGCTTTCGTGAGCTACAGCTGACTTCATCGGATGCTGTAGCTCACGAAAGCTTATGCTCAAATAAATTTGTTGCTTCTGTATGCCAAGCTCACCACTGCCCACACCACAGGTTCTTTGCATTCTTTCATTCTTCCTCACAAGCTTCCTGTATTGCTACCTGTCCACTCCCCCTCTATTTCAGGAACTACTTGCAACTCCCCAGAGCCCCCAATACCAGGATCTCCCATTCTCCCAAGGGCTGTGGGTATGCCCTAGTCTCTTATCTCTTCTCTTCCCCCTCACCCCAACCCTTCCTTATTTTTTTTTTCTTTCTATCTGGAAATAAGTCATTCAGTGTGTCAACACTTTGAACTATGGGGAAGATGGCAGAGCTGAGTTTGGGTTATTGTTATGCTGCAAGGAGTTAATGGCTGCCATCAACCAGTTCTTTCATCTTAAGACAGTTACAGAAGTGGTTGGCTCTGCTAACTAGATGCCAGGCACTGTCACCCATTTCTCCCAACTGTTTCTCTAATTTCACAAAAATTAATAACATTCTGCCCACTGATGCTAGATATTTTGAAATCATTGGCAATATCACACAACAGCGTTTCACAGCTTGTTATACAGTTGAGGAACCCAAACAATCTTCTCTGTGCTGTAGTAACACAATTAGGGGAAAAACAGGTCTTTTAAAAATCAATTTCATATGGTCTGGGACCAAAAACACCAAAATGCAAGATATTT
This sequence comes from Dermochelys coriacea, assembly GCF_009764565.3. Lineage (NCBI taxonomy): Eukaryota > Metazoa > Chordata > Testudines > Dermochelyidae > Dermochelys > Dermochelys coriacea. The sequence goes on along the minus strand of NC_050069.1, from coordinate 121,776,839 downwards.
ACATGCCAGATATGCTAAACATTTGTATGCCCCTTCATGCTTTGGGCACCATTCTGGAGAACATGCTTCTATGCTGACGAAGCTTGTTTAAAAAAAAAAAAAAAAAAAAAAGAGTTAAATATGTGATGAATTCCTTGGGGGAGAATTGTATGTCTGCTGCTCTGTTTTACCCACATTCTGCCACATATTTCATGTTATAGCAGTCTCGGATGATGACCCAGCATGTTGTTCATTTTAAGAATGCTTTCACTGCAGATTTGACAAAATGCTAAGAAGATACTAATGTGAGATTTCTAAAGATAGCTAGGGCACTCGACCCAAGGTTTAAGAATCTGAAGTGCCTTCCAAAGTCTGAGATGGACGAGGAATGGAGCATTTTTTCAGAAGTCTTAAATAGCAACATTCTGATGCAAAAACTACAGGACATGAACCACCAAAAAAGAAAATCAACCTTCTGCTGGTGGCATCTGACTCAGGTAATGAAAATGAACATGCATCGGTCCACACTGCTTTGGATTGTTATTGAGCGGAACCCATCATCAGCATGGACGCATGTCCTCTGGAATGTTGGTTGAAGCATGAAGGGACAGATGAATCTTTAACGCATCTGGCACATAAATGTCTTGCAATGCTGGCTACAACAGTGCCATGCCAAATGTCAGTTCTCACTTTCAGGTGACATTGTAAACAAGAATTGGACAGCATTGTCTCTTGCACATGTAAACAAACTTGTTTGAGTGATTGGCTGAACAAGAAGTAGGACTAAGTGGACTTTGTTTTATTTTTGAATGCAGTTATTTCTTGTACATAATTCTGCATTTGTAAATTCAACTTTCATGATAAAGAGCTTGCACTACAGTACTTGTATTAAGTGAATTGAAAAATAGTATTTTATTTTTACAGTGCAAATATTTATAACAAAAAATAAAAATAAAGTGAACACTGTTACTTTGTATTCTGTGTTGAAATTAAAATAAAAATATTTAAAAATGTGGAAAACATCCAAAAGTATTTAAATAAATGGTATTCTATTGTTGTTTAACAGTGCGATTAATTTCAATTAATTTTTTTAATATCTTGACAACCCTAATTGTAATTAAGTTTGTTTATGTCACGGAGGTCATGGAAGTCACGGAATCCATTACTTCCAGAGACCTCCGTGACATTCTCTGCTTCAGCCCCAGCCGCTGCAGGACTCTAGAGCTGACAGCCAGTGTGGCCCTGGCAGGGTTCCAGATATAGGCAATAGCAGTAATAAGTGACAGGGTGCCCCCTGCAAAGTTCCGGTGACAGACTCCTGAGGGAACCCGCCTCAAGGTTCCAGCAACAGGTGAAAGCCTTGCGCAGGGAGAGGGGGATGCCTTGGGCGAGTGGCTGGGGTGTCCCATTTTTTCTTCGGGAAATATGGTCACCCTGCAGCTCCCAGCTGCCGTGGGTGAAGTGGGAACCCCAAAGCTCCCAGCCACCATGGTGATGGGGGAAACCATGGAGCCTCAGCAGCAGAAGTCACAGACAGATCACGGCTTCCGTGAATTTTTGTTCGTTATCCATAACCTGTTCATGACTTTTACTAAAATTAACTATGACAGAATCTTAGCCTTAATTATAATATAACTGTAGCTTCAATCTATTTTCATGTTCTGGGGTGCAATGTAGCCCACTGAATGGTTGTCTCTACAACCTGTAAACCTGGGTGCCTTAAATGTTCTGCTGCTGTGCTCACAGCTAGAGTGACCAGATGTCCTGATTTTAAAAGAACAGTCCCGATATTCAGCACTTTGTCTTATATAGGCACCTATTACTGGTCATCCTACCTCGCAGACCTGACTGCTAACAGCCAGGAGACAAGCAAGCACTGAGTGTCTGTGTGTTAAGCTGCTCTGGTCAGCTACTCTGATTCCAGCAGCCTGCTTGTTACATCCTAGCCATGCTCTGGTATACGCCAGGTTTGGTTACACCTGCCAAGATGACCCCAACACTCCCCTGTTCTGAATTTTCTCAAACTGTATGTTCTGCAACATCCAGCCTCCCTTCCCAATAAAGTTTGTTCAAGATCTGAAGAAGGAGACGTAGTCTGGGGGTGAAGGAAGTTCCATGCTGGTTTCTTCCCCCACTGGTGTTTGCTAAAATGCAAATTGATCTGTTCCTGCCCTCTCCATTGCAAATGAATGGCCACTTGACGTGTGATTGCTAATCACCTGTGATGACACGTGACTTGAAGTGCTGACCTGTCCTTTGTCTGAGAGAAACCTGTTTACCCATGCCCCAGACTTGTCTGGTAAACACATTTTAGTTCCACATTTCCTTCATATTTAGGAAATTACTGTATATACACCACACAAGAATGTTAGTGATCAGTGTGGTGTTAATTTTCACATTACACACATGAGATACAGATTATAACATTAATGTATTGAGGTACTCTGAACTGGTCAGGTGAGCTGAAACTCATTACCAGATATCAATGAGCCTCTTGCATTGGGATGCTGTTAGGGTCACACCTACAAACTACATTCCAGTATCATGATAACATATAGCATTTATGTGGTATTTATATTTTCAAAATACTATACAAAATTAATACTATTTTATAGCATTATCCTTGGGGGGACTGAGACCTGGAGAGGTTAAGTGATTTGTGCAACGTCACACAGAGGTAATGTAACAATTAGAATTCTGGAGTGTCTGGCTCTTTGCCCTGTGGCCCACTAGACCGTGGTGCCTCTCATAACATTTGAGCTGCTTATGTCTAGCAAGAAATAAAGCACTTAATTTAAAATTTTTGAGAAGCTGTTTTAAAGTGTCACGTTGATATAATGTATTCCCGTTGATTTAAATGGTCTGCATTTTAACTAGACATTTTATTCCAGCAATCCATCAAAAACTGGAAGCGGATGGAACGGAAAAAGTAGAAGGATCCATGACGCAAAAACTGGAGAATGTACTGAACAGTAAGTTTTGTCCTCCCACCAGCAACTATTTATGGACCTCAGACTTTATGAAAGCTTTAATATATTTCTTGGAATTTGTTACACAGTAGAAAACAGTAAGTTTTGTCCTGGCATTTATTCTTGCATATTGATGATATTTGGGACCTGATGCTGCATCCATTGAAATCCATGGGAACTTTGCCATGAATGTCAATAGGTACAGGATCAGATTTATGGTTAACAGTGGGGAAGAAGGGGAGACTTTTAAGGTAAATATTGTTTTCCTGCTTCTAAAGTGACAAATCTTGGTTTTAAAAAGTATACACAAAAAAGTTTTGAAAAATAAATGTGTATCTAGGACAATGAGTGGAATTAAATGCAATACATTAAAGCAGTGGCAGAAGAAAAATAGAGAACTACCACTGGAAATAGTGTTTACGCTAGTAAGATTTATTTACAATACATTTTTTATTTGATATTCAGTCATTCAGACCACATTGGGACTGGTACTTCTAAGTCACTTAGGTGCTTTTGAAAATTTCAACTACAACCTCTTTCCTGTTAAAGTATTCCTCATATTGTATGATTCAGTTGGGAGAGAGTTTTACATTTCTGTTGCTTGGTACATGCTTCACCAGATCACAAAGTTACAGTTTCTAATTCTTGGATGTGTGTCAAGATAATTTTACTTTGTTTCATTGTGATTTTTTTTTCACAGAGGAAGGGATGTTTCCCTTAGTGCTGTATCAATAAGCAAGGAATGACATCCAGATAACTGACTCAGTGTCTGAGAGCCTGAATGTGCTGTATGAAATCAGAAAAGTGACATGGAAGCAGATTTTTTTTTTTAATCAGGATACTTTGGTGTGTGAATATACAATGATAGTAGGGGGAGAGGGAATAGTTTTTCAAAAAGTCCTCCACCCAGGCTCTATAATAGTACATTTTATGTACACTGTTGTACGTGCAGTTTTGCATGTAGTTTTTTTTTCTTGGCCATGCAAAACCTGGTATTTGCAATTTACTTTCTGAACAGTTTGTGTCTACGCATCTATTTTGTGTTTTTTATACAGGCAAAATTGTACATGTAGGAAAACATGCATGTGCCAAAATTTTAGGCACAACCTACAATGCCATATACTCTACACCTAACCACATGTAAAGTCAGCGTGAGCTTTTTTTTCTTTTGACCAAAGTAAATTTTTAAAATGTAAAACTAGTAAAAACACAGCAAAAGTATACTGTATTTAGACTAATTCATGTATCCTCTCATGGACTGCTTTTGATGGACCTCCGATTAACAATAGATTCTATGATCACTCTGGTCTACCAAGTGGAGTTAAAATCTGTACGCAAGTAATGCAGTCCATCTTTTGAAAGCAAGCTTTTTAGAGTAGCTTGTGCCAGCCACTTCAGAATGGTATTGGCTTTTGCTTTATTGTGGAAAGAATTGGTGGCTTTTCTGTCCCTGTGAAGGTGGGCAAGTCATGATGGAGGAGGCTGGATGGGCCAGAGCCTGGGCTTTAAAAAGAAAGAGAATAATGTTATGCAAAGAAACTATTATATTTACATATACAATCATTTATTGTACCGTGCAAAGGGATGGGTTTAATCAAGAATGGTAGCTTTAAAAGAATTCAGTATATTTTAAAAGTTGTTTTCCTTTTATTGGTATGGTATTTACCTGATTGTCATTTTCTTCTGTCCACATAAGTTTTTTATTTCCTAATCTGTCAGAGAAGGAAAACTGATAAGTAGTCACTACTTTACTTTTTGGTAAGAAGCACTTATGGACAAGGTGTCTGATGCACCTTTTTTAAGTATATTTCTTCAGTATAGGGCTTGATTCGGCACCCATTGAAGTCAGTGACAAAAATCCCATTGACTCGGAGGTCAAGATGTGAGGATTGTTGAAGTTTAACCCTTTGGAGAAAAAAAAATGTTTATAACGTATATCAACTCCTTTTAAACATGCATCTGCCAGGCAATCTGAAATATGCCCATGTTTTTAATGGTTAAGAACACCTGGGGTCTGAAGCACTGGATTTTGCGTCAGGTACAGTTGGAGGTGATGCATTCTTAAGTATTATAGGGGATTTTGTAATAGGTCATAAACAAGGGACAATGATTAACTTTTCAGTTTGTGTAACTAAAAAGAGAAACTTTTTCTTGCATAGAAATTTGATTTTATATTTCTCAAAAAAATAATTTAAAAATAATCCATAGAAAAGAAATGCAAATGCATTAAAATTGTGCTGAGGAATAATAAAACATATTATTTCTTCAAGGAATTGAGTTATGGATTCTTTTAAACTAAAGACAAATATCCATGTGCAATTCTGCAGTTGTTAGTCACCTTTTAAAGAAACTTTCTGGTGTGTAAGGGGAAAAATGCCATGTGATTATAAATATAATTACCAGAAAATAATAAATGACTTGTTGCTTAACTATTAAGTGAATGTATAAGCAAGTTGTGATTTGAAATAAAACGGTGATTCTCTTTATATACTAGAAAATATAACAAAACAGGCATTTGGAAAAAATCAAACTTTATCCAGTGTCGGTATTTAAGTGTCCAGTTAGATATTATGTTGTGGAGTTTTTTTAATGAATTAAACTATTTTACATTAAATCACATGTGGTAGAAACGGCTGTCCTGACAAAACAAAGATTTTTACATCAGGGCTTCAAAATTTCAACAGTTTAAACATTATTTAGATTTAACAATTATTTTACAAAGACTACTTTTAACTTGAGCAGGCCACCCACAGTGTTGACTAGAGAAAATGGCATGCAAACCACCCAGTGAGACTGATGTAATTTTTTCATCTTTGCTTAAAGTATAGTCACTAGACCAGATAATGTAGACACTTTTTACAGGCAGTGATCTAAAAGGCTAAAACAGTTCTTCTTTTTTCCTTTTGCCTAATTAAAAATAAGTCACAAGTTGAAAAATGTAACTCTTTCACATACACTAAGGAAGATTATTAGGAAAACAGAAATTTTATTATTTTGTGATAAATAATTATGGGAAACATTTTAGTACAATATGATATAATACTTTGTAGTCTATTGGGGAAAAATAATTTTATTCTCTTTAGAATGTGTTTTGATTGAAAAAAATAATAAATATTAATAGATTAATGTAGACATTCTTATTTACATAAAATTGTTAACATAGGGCTTTATCGGCTTTATCTTCCATCCAGTGAAGGGAATGAGAATTTTACTGTTGACTGCAATGCAAACAGGATCAGACCCTTATATAATGGTGTTCCAATAGTGAGCTCTATATAATTGCTTAAATGTGTCTATAGTTACTATATAGATTCATTTTTTAAAATGAAGCATTTTAATGCCAAAGATCTAAGGATATCCATCGTAAAAAAATTCTTAGTGGAATTCAAAAAAGCCCAAACTTGCTTTATATAGCTGTAAAGAAAAAAGAAAGAAACCCTCCTTCCCCCACAATGCTAACTCTTGAAGCTAGGAAATTCAACAAGTATAATTTCATTATATTCTGTTCTAAAAAAAAACAGTCTCTGATGATCAAGTAGCCTAAAAGACATAGATTAACTGTAAAATGTAGATTGGTGGCCAAAACAAACTATAAAATCACCACAGTAAAATTAAGCACTTGAACTAGGAAAATGTGGTTGTTTTTAATTGTACGAAGGTCTCACCACATTAAAAAGCTAAGCGATCAGCACTGAAATAGTATTTCAGTAAATTGTGACTTGCTTAATATAGCTGAACAGAAATCATTAAAGTGTTAATTTGAGTTTATAGAATCAGCAGTAGTAATTCACTACTTTACAATTAACATCCTGTATCCTTTGATAAAAAAGATTAGCTATTGAGGAATATATAGTGATCTTATTCTGCAGTGATTACTTTATTTCCTTTTTTTCCTCCCTCCTTTAAAATAGGGGCAAGTAACACTGCAGATACCTTATTCCAAGAAGTGTTGGGTCGTAAAGACAAAGCAGATTCAACAAGAAATGCGCTCAATGTCCTTCAGCGTTTTAAGTTTCTTTTCAACCTTCCTCTTAATATTGAAAGGAATATCCAAAAGGTACAGTGCATTTAAAAAATAAAGTACAAACGTGTTTTTCCCACTTAAATCAATCTACAATATCTTTTTATTGTGACAAATCTCCAATGTTCCTTTATTTTAAAGGGTGATTACGATGTGGTCATTAATGACTATGAAAAAGCCAAGTCACTGTTTGGGAAGACCGAGGTTCAAGTGTTCAAAAAATGTAAGATTTGGGTTCAGTTACTTTGACTCACTGCTATTTTTTAACAGGAAAGATAAAGAACATGTAGCACCGTGAGAAGCCTTATGTGGGCTTCAGCTTCTGTTTATATGAAGCCCTCTTTAGAATTTGGAACAATTACTTTAAACAATATTTCTGGCAAGTTTTCCATCTGAGAGATACATATTACTTCGTAGTATATATAATAGGAGCTTGCAGCCAATTTTTTTTTTTAAAGGCTTAGTATTACTAGATATAAAACAGGTTTCAGTAACTACAGGATACAGCTTAGGGTGTCCCTCGCTTGGCATACTTGTGAAAAAGCTTCAAAGCCAAGGCTTATATTTTTGTAAAATTATTGTTTACAGAACACTTTCAGATGTAAATTACAGTAAAGAGTACATATACCTTGCTTGAGAACACAAAGTGATTGTTTTCAATATCTAATTCAAAATTACAGAGTCTAGAAATTTCTTGAGAACAAAGATCCAATTCTACATAAAACTCGCTTATAACCTTTTTTTAATTATTAAAAAAAATCCATTTGAGAAGAAAAAGAACAGAGAGCATTGCCACCCATGTGGTGAAATTAGTGACATTGCAAAAACAAAACTAATCGAAACTGAACACAACAGTGAAGTTGTTAAGGAAATATTATATATGGTAGTTGGGGGGGCTGTGGCTGCATATGTAAAAAGACAAGAAATCTAGATTTTGACTCCTAATGTACAGGGGAAATAGTGCAGGCTAGAATACTGAACATGGAGCTAACAAAGCAACTTTTAAATTTAATCCTCCAAGAAGAAACATAATAGTTTGGTGATATTTGAAGATTCATCTTGTAAGAACTGGTACAGTTTAAAAACTTGTTAAAATTAATCAGTTTTGTCCTAAAGCCATGAGATTTTTGCTGAGAAAACATTAAAATTTTCAGTTGACACTTCATGCAAAGAAAGGTATATTGTAATTCTGCATTCCTTTTTTCATAGATTATGCTGAAGTTGAAACACGAATTGAAGCCTTAAGAGAACTTCTTCTGAATAAATTGCTTGAGACTCCATCAACATTACATGATCAAAAACGTTATATAAGGTGATTTTGTACCTAATAACTTTGTCAGATATGTTATACGTCAGATGCATGTCTGTGCATTTCCCAGATAATGCAATTAATATTTTATTACATTTTAAACACTGAATTTTTTTCTTACAGAATTTGAGATTATCTTTTTCAGCCCAGGGGTCAAGTCTATGTAAATAATGGCAATAATAAATTGTATTGTGTAATAAATGACACTCCTCTAGAATGAGAAATTTAATCCCAATGATCATTCATTAAATGGTTATTAAAAAGCTTTGAAACAAAGTTATATTTATATCAAGATTCTGATAAAAACTATCACAGTATGAATCCAAACTGAAAGAGTCACTGATCTTAAAATGGATTCCATATTCATTAATAATAATCCATCTTGATTTGGCATAAAAAGGAAATTGTCTTGGATTTAGCAATCCTAGAAAGTGTTAGTTTGGATTTCTGTTCTAAAGGTTTTACTTTTTAGATTATCGTTTTGGTTCTTTTACCACTGGTTCATATTAAAAGGAGTAATATTACATGGGCAGATAGATTGATTTGCATAGAAATTCCAAGGGCAGTGATATTTTTCTACAATAGCATTCCCAAAGCATGATGTTGTGCATACCAGCATGAAAGTGTTTTTGAACTTCCCATACCAGCAGCCTTTTGCCAGTGCCACTCTATTTTGGGTAGGCTCTTAAATCCTCAGGAGAGGACTTGGGAAGAGCAACAGGCCCTGTTCCCCTGCTCTAAACCCACTGACTCCTAGATACTGTGGGTGCTGCGACACAGTCTGCGGAAGCGAGCCTCCCAGCTCAGATTGACACACTTGGGCTCATACTTCCATGCTAAAAACATGTGGTGACATTGTGGCTTGGGCTGGAACTCGGACTCTGAAGCCTAGGGAATGGGATGGACTTCAGAGCCCAAGCTACAGCTTCAAAACACTATCTACATAACTATTTTTAGTGCAGTAGTAATAGCCCAAGTCTGTCAACCCCGGCTGGAAGACTTGTTGCCGTGAGCCATGTAGACATACCCTCCGCCTTGATACATAGGGCAAAAGCCTCACCAGCCACTTCTTGAGACAGTCTCGGAACCCCAGGATACCCACTGAAGAGAGCTGTGTGTGCACAGAACAAGCTTCATGATTGGAGTTTTAAGCTCCGATTTAGAAAAATACTTAAGGAAGTGTCTAACTTTAATCATATGAGCCATTGAAGTCAATAGAACTACTTATGTGCTCAGAGGTCTAAATACATTACTGAACTGGATCATTAGATTGTAAGTTCTTTCTTACGGTGACCAGTCTTCTTGTGTCTAAATTGTACCAACACACTTTTTGGGTGCTATATGAATAGTATGTTTCAGAGTAGCAGCTGTGTTAGTCTGTATTCGCAAAAAGAAAAGGAGTACTTGTGGCACCTTAGAGACTAACAAATAGCTCACGATAGCTTATGCTCAAATAAATTTGTTAGTCTCTGGGGTGCCACAAGTACTCCTTTCCTTTATATGAATAGTATGTAATTTCTATGTCAGTGTTTAAAGGAAGGGTCATGGAGCAAAGAAGTGTGCTCCTTTTATTTATTTATTTATTTATTTATTTATTATGATATATATAAAAAAGTCTTTCCTTAGAAAAAGGAAAGGCATGTTACTCCCTTTTTGGAGTGCTTCTTTGGAAGATACAGAAGTGTGTGTTAGGAGCTTTTTCATGCCCTCATTAAAGGGACAGAAGTGTTGAATCCTTAAGAATGGCCCTGCCTACATTAAGGAAACTTATACCAGCATGTCTACACTGATTTTAGTTACACATGTGGATACACCGCATTGGTGCAAAATGGGGCTTATTTCAGTCCTGGTTAATTTGATGTATTATTAGCTGAAGCTGCACCAGTGCAAGCCCTGCTTGACCACAGTACACCATGTTTATGTTAAGGGTTTATATTGGTGTAACTATAATGATATGGTTATACCAGGACAAATTTTCTTAATGTAGGTGGAATAAAAGAAGGGTTTTTTCCTCCCAAGTGGTCTTAGTTACATAGATATTAAAACAAACAAACAAAAAACCCTAAGACTTTAAAGTAGTCTGAATAAAAATCACTTATCCTCAGTAAATCTTTGATACGTTTGATGTTCTGTACAACTTGAGTATTTCAGTGGGAATGAGATCTGAAACGCCACGAATTATCTGCCCGCTCCCCAAAACAAACAAACAAACACACAAATGAATGTCTTAATCAAAAAGACACTAAAAGTGTGTCAACCCATTTTTATCTTTTTGTAGGTCATGTTTTAGACTAATATCTGCATCATATTGATCAAAATTCCCTTATCCAGTTAATTAAACATCTTTCCCAAAGCCAGCAAAAGCTTTTTTTAAGTGGAAATGTTTTCTTAATTGAGTCAAATGCAGATTCAAGACCTTTTGAAAACTGATGAAGTTGAGCTCATGATTTATAAACCTTGCACAACTGCTCATTTTTAAAGAGTATCTCATCTGTCAAAATGATGAGCATGCTTTGACAAAAACAATGTCTACATGTCTCAAGTACCACGGTCAGTTCTTAAGAAAGCTGGAATTTTGCAATCATATCAATTAGCATTACTCAGATGTAATAATTTAGCTTTTGTGAAAGGGTTATGCACTTTTCAGTACTGCTTACGATCTTAAATCAGTGTATTTCATCTTGGGAATTGTGCATTGCTAAATCCATTCTGTGTTTAGGTAGTACAGTACAAGAAACTTCGTAGTATACAAAATAGTAGATTTGCTAATACTTAAGCACTTATCTTGAAGCACTTTGCCAGCTCAGTTATTCAACATGCTGCTGTTGTCATCATATACATTTGAAGGCCAATACTTCAGTTTCAGAATTGCTGGGCATGAACTTCTACAGTCTCTATTTGTGCATATGCAGATGCAAGCACAGCAGCTGATTTTTTTTCCCTAGATACCTAGTGATGTGCTCCCCCTTTTCTAGAAATTTAAGGCCTTATTTTCAAAGGAACCACATCTGGTCTCTATCACACCACACACACATTCTCTCTCTCAATCCACCCCCCTCCCCATAATTCCTTCTTTACTTATCATTAATATTCACATTCAAGATTAAAGAGATGATGGTACAATCAGGATATAACTAGTGCAGGAAAATACAGTAGATTGGTGCTTATGATGTCAACAATGGTTGCAACAGAAACACAGAGCACTGAACTAAGATCTTGACAGATAGTTAAAGAAGGAACTTGGTTTCAGGTACCTTATTCGAGGAATAGCTAAAGCTACATATTAATGTTTTGTTAACTATATATATTCTATCTATTTCTGTTCTTTTCTTTGGTCAGGTAAGGCTTTGCCTTCGCTAAATAGGAAGAGAAACTAAAAGCCTTGTTCTAGTTTTCAGTGTAAATGTCTCTCATTAAAAATTCTACTAGTTCTTTAGATTTTTTTCCCCCCTAAGAAGTACAGAAAAGGTTCTTTATGATTAAACTTTGCTGTATTTTAAGTTTTCAATATGTCAAGTCTGAGCTGCAATCTCTGGACTTGGTTTTACAGGTATCTTTCTGATCTCCATGCTTCTGGGGATCCTGCGTGGCAGTGTATTGGTGCCCAGCACAAATGGATTCTTCAACTCATGCACAACTGCAAAGAGAGCTACATTAAAGATCAAAAAGGCAAGAATGTTTTTCCTGTTTACAGAAAGTCTTCGGTTTGACACTTAAGGGTTTGACATGGTTTCTTATATTTTATTTGACAAGCTGTGGTGTATGTGAAATGTTTTGCTTTCTACCCTCTGTTTCACCAGTTTTACTTAAGTTGAGGTTGATTTAAATATTAATTTGTGTGCAGTTCTCATACTCCAAACCTGTTATATGTAGTAAAACACAAGAGCAAAAGTTTGAATTAATTATTATAACAACTTTTTACTTTACTTTAATGGCATTAAATAGTGAAAATATCATTAGTCTTTATCCATTCTGCTAAAGTTAGATCCAAACCTCAAAATATTTCTCCATGTTGGATTTAATTCGTATTGATTTTTAATTGCTGAATACAGATATCTGTTGTCAGAGTATATGCCAGTAATGCATGGATATGTAGGAGACCGGAGCATTTAGGAATACTGAATTGGCACATATATTTTTATTGAGAGTCAATTTAGAGGTCGGCAGGTTGGCTGCAACCTGCTACAGTGTCTAAATATCCGACTTACTCAATTTTACCAACAGGTTCATCAACTACTCAGTGATCTTCATTTTCACTGGTGTTTCTACTGGAAGTATTGCTTTTATATATAGTGCTTCCAGGAGTTTCATCACCACAACTGCCAGTTAACATCGTCTGTTGTTATAATATTCTTTCCAGAAAAACTAGTCATAAGGCTGGTATTGCAGAGTGTGAAACCAAAGAAAATGGTACCACACTTTGATTTGACTTGGAAAATTAACTATTGGCCAAATTTTATTATCCATATAGTCATATGGATCCATCCAACATATTTAATAGCATCTTTAATAAGATACTACTCAAGGTAAGTGTATCAACATCTGTTCCTCTTCTAGGCAGACAGATAACTCCCATATTAATGTTACTCCATGCGTATCCCAAACCGAAAGTATTTCTTCTTCAGAACCACAAGAATTCCATTGAACTGTATCCATTGTAGAAATGCTCCACAGAACTGGTATAGGACTCTTAGATGTGTTTCTCCTTCCAAAGAGGTTACCAGGCGAGATATAGGGTTCAGCAGGTACTTAAAGTTTTGAACATGGTGAAGATAATAGAGCCATGAATTCATGAAATCTGGTTAGAACATGCACAGCATATATTGTTAGCCTCAGTGCACTCTAGCAGATGATACTGTGTGCCACTACGCCAGCACTGATAGCAGGGGAGATTTTCATTCAGGAATTCACAAATTTAGGTGCAAAAAAATAAACAAAGTAACAAGATCCACATAAAAATATTGCTGTAGCCTTTCTTTTTCTCATCTCACCTGAGGACTTTTTGAGAGCAATCATCCATTAGCTTCTTACCCAGAGAAATAAAACAGGAAGATAATATGAGGTTGAGACTATTTTTTTTTCTGAAGCTGTCTAGTACAGTGTTTCTCAACAACTGGTCTGTGGATCTGAGATCTCTCTGACACGGTTTAGGAAGGCAGAAAGCTGATCCCTGGTGTCAAAAAGGCTAAGAAACACTGGCTTGGAAGACTTGGACATGTTTAATTAAAATTAATAGAAGATGTGTGTCCAAATTTCCTAGCTTGCCTCAAAAATTTCAACCTATGTATAACACTTCTTATTATTATTATCTGAATTGTTAAGGTGTGGGACTTACAGCAATTCACCCCCATCCCAGTGTTAATATTAAGCAGTTTATTGTGTTAGCAGCCTTTCTGAGAACCAAACAGGAGGAATTTATGTAACTTTAGTTTGCAAAGTACATACGTGTATACATGGATGGAACAAGCGATACATATATACATACATATATTAAGTGAGCTTAAATTAATGTGATCCGAGACATAAAATAGATAAAAACACACTATAATAAATATTTCTTTCAAGCAGGAACTGTGTCTTTCCATTCTAGATGTAAAATTGGTTGTGCATGAAACTGAGAAAGCTAATCAACCTATAGAAATAGAAACGAGGCTTTTGACAGAAAAAAGTTATTTATGTTTATACTGCATTCAGAGGCCATTTTGTAAGTGAAGTTGGTAACAGATTTTCAGACTGCAGTATTCTATTAAAAGCTCCCTTTTCCAAGAAAGATTCTTTTGTATATCAAGTATTTGGCAGCAGAGGTGGGTCATAAGGTTGATATTTTCTTGAACACTATATTAGATCTTTCTCGAGGTTTCAATTTTTAACAGGCATAGCATGCACTTATCCTAGCAGATGGTGCTCTTCATATTGTAAACACTGGGATACAGAGCTGAAGATTACTACTGCACCTTAAGCACACCAACATTAATCATTGGATATTCCAGACTGTTCTTCCAGTGACTGATTATAAAACCAAATTTGATACATAGATTGAAATTGAACCAGGACTGACTATGTTAAAATGCCAGTAAATATACCTCAAATACCAGTAGGAGGTGGACAGAGAGATGTGTGTATGGTATATTTCCCAACTTTTTAGTGAGTTAGTGTCACAAGCAATTTGCAGCTAAACTGAATCTGTTTCAAAGCAGACCAGTGCTCTGGATTGTTACACATGAAGAATTTTCTATTGCCTTAATACAAGTCTAATTCATCTCTTAAATTCCTGTGAAACAGGTCCAAAATTAGACCAAAGCCTTTGCTTTTCCTGCCAGGAAAGCCTTTGGTTAACCCCCTGCTGACATCAGGATTTTTAGAGGTGATCATCAAAGATGGTTTGGGTTTTGGTTTGTTGGGTTTTTTTGTTCGGGGGTTTTGGATTTTTTTGGCAAGTTGTGGTATATGCTGGTGAAATAGTTTAACACTACAATTATTTGCTAAATGCCCCAGTTAACAAGGATGAGCAAGACATTTAGCATGTCAGTTATTCTATGACCTGTCCACAATGGGGATTTTTCCTGTTTCAGCTATTGGTGGTCAATCACCAGTGTATCTGAGCCAATAAAAACCTGTAGTGCGTGGACAGTGTCAACTGCTATAAGAGCTCCTCGTGTTTAAATACTGGATTTGCCTGTCTGCACTAGGGAATTCAGTGGTGCAGCTACACCAGCCAGGCCACTGGTGGCTGTAATCAGGACAATTCTCCAATGTAGACAAGGATTATATTTACTTCCCCACTATGCATGTATTTTTTTTAATTTCCCTAGAGTTGCCCTGACAGTCTACCCTGCTGTCAATTATCAGAATCTCAAAGCCTCTACTAAGCATAACTAGACAAGGAAGTTAGTCATAGATGCTCAGGTAGTTGACTTTTTTATTGTATGCTGTAGTTTTAAATAGATATTTAAATATTATTTTGTATCCCAAATGAGAGTGGAGGATTCACAACAGTACCATCATCAGAAAAAGAAATCTCTTTACATGGGCACTGCTGGACAAGCTGCATCCTATAGTAATGGTTAGTGGTAGCTAGAATGTGGTAGAATTGCAGAGCTTGCAAATGCAACTTTGAAGTGCTGAAAGAGGGAAAAGATGGCAAGCTTAGAATACTATATAGGTCCTGAAGTTTACTCCTGGAATTTGTAAATAGGGCTAATTAGAAGTCCTGCATATTTCAAATGTTCTCTGATCTCTGCTCAAATTGTGAATTTATGTATTTTACTGTCCCATTGAAATTAAAAGTTATGTCAGGCTCTGAACTGTGTAAAACTATTTGGCAGCCTGACATGGATGAAGAAGCTGACAACTGAAATAGCAAATGAGTTACAATAATTAAAGAAATCTTTTGATGGGAGGGTCCAGGATCCATACAAACTACACAAATCTGGTGATTAGGTAAATGGTTACGTTTATTTTCTGAGGATGGAGATAAGGGGAACAATGAGGGGAAAGAGAATCTTAACAAAATATGTGGGGGAGGGGAGATTTCTAAAGTACTTGGGTGCATTTTTGAGTTCATTTCTCAGAAATGATGTTCAGATGGAGAACAAGAACATAAATAAATCCATGCAAATTAATGGACTAATCTTTCATGGCTGGCACCAGCACCAGTACAACCTTCACAGCAGGCTTACAGAGCTGGGAAGCAGATTACAGGAGGAGATTACAGCACTTCTCTGCTCCCTCTCTGACACTTTAAAGACCAGTGCCCTCTATCTCAGTTGAGGAGCAATTATAGATGCACGAAACAATGATCCTTAACATTGTTGGGTTCAGTTGGGGATATTCACTCCCACCAGGTGCTAGAGCATTGTCTCTACTACCAGCAGGTAAGACAGTTCTTGGAGATCAGAACTTCCCCTTTGCCCTCTCAAACCAAAGTGAGCTTGCCAACCACCCATCTGTCTACTGCAAGGAACCACAATTCTCATCATCCTGTGTTCCCCCAACACTGATCAGATGATAATCCTCAGGCATAATTGATGGAGTGGATAACAGACACTGCATTAAGCCCAGACACATCTCCCGCCACATTTCCAGTGCACATCACCCATGTTCGCAGCAAACTTGTGTCTGATGAAGTATGCAAGTAGAAGCTAGCGTAGGTAGTACAAGAAATTATTAGAATCCAACATAAAAGCTTAACAGCGTAACAGTGGATGAGACCAAGAGACTACCCTCCTCCTCACCACGCACTCTGAAAAATATTAGGCCATGGAACTTTTCCAGATGGTGAGCAACATACTCCAGATTATCTTTGCCCAACTGCAGAGCCTGGTACAATGACAAGAACCCATGAGTCTCATTAACAGAGTTTTGTATAGCTGTGGAAACAGTTTCTGAAAGCCCTGAGAGATGTCCAGATTGTCAGGTGCAAGGTTTATCCATGTTTTCAATGACTAGTGGATGCACGTGAAAGTCACCTTTTGCCTACAACTGAACTGAGACTGTCAGTGCCTCCATCAGAAGGGGAAAATCTACTGATCACCTTGAAAACATAGAATAACCCAATTTGGTACTCAAGAATTCAAAAATGAATAGGAGGATAGATACTTAGGCACTTCTGAAAATTCCCCTAGGCACCTATCTTCATCTTTAAGCACCTCAAGAGGTTTGACAATCTGGCCCTAAGTGACTTTCCCATCATCATGTAGGAAGTCTGTGGCAGAGCAGTGACTTGAACCCAGCTCTCACAGATCCTGGATTAATGCCCTAACCGCTGGAGTGTTCTTCTTCTCACCTCATGCCCACAAACAAATTCAACCTCTTCCAATAAGTTTTCAGAGATAGGATGTAAACATGGAACTATGCCCCTGCTAATATCTTCTAGACTCATTAGGAACCTTTGGCCCAGTTGCCCATCAAGGTCGTCTTACCTACTTCTGAAGTCGCTTATTCCTCTGACAGATTTGTACTTAAATTAACCTTTTGGGCAGTCAAAGCCCATATTTTTGCCTAGGCTTTTGAAAAGGGGTGATGATTGGAGAGGTTTGGATTTATTTTGTTATCTACATGATTTGAAAAGTTCTCTCTCTGAAGCTGGGATGAGCAGTCCTTTATATTTGTATTTTTTTTATTTTACATTTATGGAACAATTGCCCAGAGCATTGGATGGACCCTTTTTATAAATCTAAATAAATACTTGTAGCACTGCATCAGGCCAGTGGTTTGTCGAAAGACTGATTTTAGGTAGAGCCAAAGTCCCTCCCCTCAATTAGTTTATAGGCTCATCCTACCCAAGGAAGATTCTCCAAAATAGAAATAAGAATTATAGGAGGCTTTTAATTGCTATTTGAATTTAAAACCTGCCTTATGAAAAGCACTGTGAGATCTGAATGTCTGCTCAAAGCAGACAGGACTTGCATATCTTCTGAAAGGCACCTGCACAGTAAACTATATAGTACTTGATTTTTCACTTTGGGATGGATAGTCTGCTTTGATCCTGCTGTGATTTGGAGGAGTCTAGGTATTTTCAAACCTGGTGCTTAGATACCTTAGTTATCCCCTGCAGCTAAAACAATATTTATTTAAATGTATTTGGCCACTCCTTTACCATTTGGCACTTTTTTTGGTTTTTCACTACTTTTTTAGGTTTCTCATAGTCAGACTCACTGTAGTACAGAAAACATAAGGGATATTATAATGAAGTAAAGTGGCAGGCAAATAAATAAGTTTTAGTTTAAAATTTGCCTGGGGCACCAGGAACAGTGCCAAAATTCAGTGAGTACTGGGATTTCTAAAGTGAATATGAGGGAAAGAAACCATGGAGATTAAGAATATTTCTGATAGTTATTGCTGGATCTTTGCTATAGGTTATGTGGGTCTTGTGATCCTGTGAGCTAAAACAGGGAAGGAACCTAATGTTGTTATCTTAAACGACTGTAGCTAATATCTTCATTTATCAAAATATCTTCACATAAGATGTTGTTCAGTATTGGAGCAAAGATATAATCATTTTTCAAACCCCTAAAATAGAGTCTTATGAAAATGCTAAGACAATTATAGCGTGAACTGCCTGCTGCAGTATGGGAGGCATGGTTGGTATATAGATCCTGTCTACATTGTGTGCTGGTTTTTTTTAACCAAGTAAACACATTTATCTATCTTAGAACAGAATAATGTATCACTTTTAGTCAATTTTTTAATGCTAAAATTGTATCACTTTGGCAGCACCTTTAGTACGGTGCTCAACTGTAGGTGCTGTCTTAAGGATATATGTTTTCTTTTGATGCCAGAATAATAGCAGCTGTACATAGTATGAAGGAAAGAGGCAGATGCTTAGACCACTTTGCTCTTTCTTCTGTACCATACTAGAATTCTCTTCACCTTGCGATGAATGATCTATCTTTGTTAGAGCAGACAGGCCAGCAAGGCTTGTGTCAAAAGGGCCTTTTCAATTTGTTATCCTAGCTGCTGGTTCTCTTCTATTGCCTTCACTTTACTGTACATCTGGAAGAAGACTTCTTGCAGCTGGGAGCCATTTCATGTCTAAACCATATCCCCTGTCCGTCGTAAAAATACTCCTTTGACAGTGAATGTCCAGCATATCTCTTAATGAGTTATTAATTAAGAAATTAAAATATTACAGATCTTGACATTGGGCTGTTGTTTTTGTTTGATTTGTTTTTGTTTTATTATCTGTTAGTCTGCTGTTCGCACTTGCTGCGGAATCTTGCGAGGGGAGGGAGGAGTGTTCCTTTATATATCAGTTTAAATTGTTTAAAACTATGTTGCAGCCAGTAATGGTCTGACAACAAAAAGAAACAATTAGATCAAAGTGAACATGTACAAACTGGGGTGAAGTGCTGGCCACATTGAAATCAATAGTAAAAGTCCTATTGGCTTCAGTTCTTAGAATTTCCCCCAGTGCCAAAATTAGTCTCCTAAATCCTTATTTAGGTGATTAAATAAAAGTGGGCTGACTGTCAAGGATGCCAAAAACTTTAGCTCCACTAAAATAGACCAGTAAAAACAAAGTCACTTTTATGTAGGTGCCTAACTCTAAGTACTGAGTTTTGAAAATTAAAAATATTTGTGAAGTTCTTATTTGTTATGCCAAATCTGTGTTCTTTCTGTATACAAATTGCTATTTTAAATATAAAACCTTTTTGCACCATTTGTTTTTAAACATATTCCAGAAATATCAGTGGTTGTGATATGAGAACCCCAATCTACTAAATGCTAGTTTTTCCTGTTTTGTTTGAATGGAATGTTTTGTATTTTTACTTACTGACCATCTGAAATCTGTCATAGTTCTAAATATATATGAGAGAGTATTGAGAGCAAACAAAACAGAGTAACTTATCTCTTGATAAAGGTTAATTTGAAGGGAATTTGTACTACTCCCTTAATTTCTTGCCTCAGCAAATTGAAATTCTTCTATGTGGTGTGCTTGAAAGGAATCCTATCCTTGTTGTGTCAGTGCAGGCTCCAGGCACTGCATGTTTGGTCAACAAGCAACACTGGGTGGTCGGGCTGTAGCACAGGACAAGGGCCCGCTGTGCACAGGAAAAAATGTTCAAAGGTGTTTAAGGGTGGTAAGGAAGTCTGCCGCCCTTCAGAGAGTCCGGAGGCTATAGATCAGTATACCCTCACATTGATGTGGCCTGTGAGAAAGCTCGCTATAAGAGACATAAAGGATGAGAAAATACAAGTAACTATATTCACCTAGTTACACATGTGCAGAGCCCTCTTAAATTTTACACATATGTATACCATATATACAGTAGTCTGTTGTTTAAGTATAGTCTAGCATTTTGGCTTATAAAGGAAAATTAAAAGGAGGACTTGTGGCACCTTAGAGACTAACAAATTTATTAGAGCATAAGCTTTCGTGAGCTACAGCTCACTTCATCGGATGCATACAGTGGATCCGATGAAGTGAGCTGTAGCTCACGAAAGCTTATGCTCTAATAAATTTGTGAGTCTCTAAGGTGCCACAAGCACTCCTGTTCTTTTTACGGATACAGACTAACACGGCTGCTACTCTGAAACCTGTAAAGGAAAATTGTAATTCTTCAGATTGAAAAATTACTAAAACTGAGCTGTAACCTGTCTCATTAGAAGTTGCTTTTTCAATCCAAGGAGAAATAATCCTCAATAGAGTCAAACTTTAATCAATACCTCTTCTGAAATCCTTTTAAAGAATTTTAGTTGAATTTTACTTGAATGACATGCCTGGTACAGTTTGATTCAGAAATAAGGCCCCATTTAAAGGTGGCTCAGACAAAATCTCATTGTTTATAGAGAGAAAAAACAAATAAAGTCAAGGTACAGAGAATTTTACGGAACAGATGTATGCTGCAGAATAGTTTCACAAATAAGTTTTAAAATACAGAAATTAAGTAATTGTTTACAGGGTTTAAATTGTTGACCAGTTTGTAGACTACAGCAAAACTACTTTTTAAGTATATTGCCTGTAAAGCTTTAATGAATTTACAGAGAGTAACATGCTGGATATATAGTGTGTATGTGTGTGTGTGTGTGTGTGTGTGTATATGTATGTATGTATGTGTGTGTGTGTGTGTGTGTGTGTATATGTATGTATATGTATGTGTGTGTGTGTGTGTGTGTGTATATGTATGTATATGTATGTGTGTGTGTGTGTGTGTGTGTGTATATGTATGTATATGTATGTGTGTGTGTGTGTGTGTGTATATGTATGTATATGTATGTGTGTGTGTGTGTGTATATGTATGTATATGTATGTGTGTGTGTGTGTGTGTGTGTGTATATGTATGTATATGTATGTGTGTGTGTGTGTGTGTATATGTATGTATATGTATGTGTGTGTGTGTGTGTGTATATGTATGTATATGTATGTGTGTGTGTGTGTGTGTATATGTATGTATATGTATGTGTGTGTGTGTGTGTGTGTGTGTATATGTATGTATATGTATGTGTGTGTGTGTGTGTGTGTGTGTGTGTATATGTATGTATATGTATGTGTGTGTGTGTGTGTGTGTATATGTATGTATATGTGTGTGTGTGTGTGTGTGTATATGTGTGTGTGTGTGTGTGTGTGTGTGTATATGTATGTATATGTATGCATAATCCATATTGTGTACTGTATGTAAATGTGTTTATATAGCATATACATATATGTTAATATATATAGAGAAAATTCTTCTCCCAGTTATAGGAGCATGCACAGAAGACTACATTCATAATTACTTACTATATAGTAAGTGTATGTCTGAGTGTAGTAGATGTCCTCACAAGACATACACATGCTTTATATGCAAGGGCCTGATTTTGAGAGGTTCTGAGCACAGACAAAGAGTGTGGGTAAATCTCAAATGTAACCATTCTAATATTCATATTTTATGCCACTTTATCACTTAAATATAGGTGATGTAAATTAAATATTATAGTATATTTTATATTCAAATAGCATAGGAAAATATTAAAAAGTGACTTTAAAAATCCTGGAGTGATGAATATAAAAATCTTCAGTTACAAATTCTGCTTTATTTTATCTTTTCATGGTTTTACAGTTGTAGATATAAAAAGGCTTTAATTACATTTGCAGTCTGTTAGCGTGGTTGGGTAGGTGGGGAGAATGTAGTAAATTGTAATTTAAATCTTTATTTTTCTGGGTTCCTGTAGTTAAATATACACTTTGGCACTGTAGTCACTAACAAAGATGCTCTACACAGATACTGTGTTTTGGAACAAAATATTTCTGTGCCATCAAAGATGTGATGCATTAAAAAAAATTGTATGTCAAGAATGTGTATTTATGCTGCATATACACTATCTAAAACCTGTTCCTGCAATGCGAATCCCTTAATTTCTTGAAATTCAAATATAAGATACTAAGAATCTCAGGTTAAAAATTGTAGAATGTGTGTAAAAAAAGTAAACTTGTAATTCCAGTAATTTCTTTTGAGGTTTTAAATATTTACTGAACATTAATATCTCCATTCCATACTTTGTTCTTAAAATAATTCATTGTGTTATATTCCATGGCTAACCTAGTACTTGTGCTCCTAGAGAGGAGTTGAATATGGAAGAAAACTTGTTTGTAAGTTAACTTCCACTTTTCAAGATTTATGTTTAGTATGCAGTCTTCAAGCGCTATCTTCTGGTCAGTTCAGAGCAAGATCGGCTTTGCTAATGTACTCCAGATGTTTATTAGTCCTGGAGGTATATGTGCTGCTGTTGTTCCCTGCTGCTCTGTTATACTTGCTTATAATGTCAGACAACCAATTAAGAAATTAGTTTGTGTTAAACTTTCTTTTCCTGGTACTACTGCAACCTGATGATGTGGTTTCTAGAGGAACAAGAGAGTATTCTTTACACTATCTTCTGTTGGTGAATAAATAAATCATTTGGGTTTTTGTAGTGTATCAGTGGCAATAGAATTTTACAACTTTCAATCATTTCTGTGTAATATCAGGCACACTATTTTAAGTGAACTTGCCTAAAGATCATTTTGCAGATGGTCTATTTTTCTTAACTAATTATGCCAATTGAATAAGCATTGTCATTTTTAGAGATTGCCTATTTACAAGAAATTTCTCACATTTACAAGGTGTGTGGATGGTGAGGGCAGGAAATCTATTTCAATATGTTAAAGCATGGTATTTTCACTTTCTCCTATATAATGAAAAAGTGGTTTCTGTGTTAGAGAAAACAGTGTTAATTTAAAAAATATATTAAAAAGCATGTTTAACTGGAAATATTTATGCCTACTAAATAACTTTGAATTGTCTTACCTTCTTCTTCTTTACATTTCATAAATTTTGTATTTGTTTGAATCCTAGAAGTAATGTCAATGGAAAAGTGTATGCCAATACCAAAGAATTATGTTAAGCTTTTAGAATTTCACGTCTTCTGTGTTATAGCCTACCTCCTTTGGCCTTGGGGAAAAATGTATTACATAATTTGTACTTGCCCCTTTATATTGTTTGGGTTTTCATTCTGTGCGAGAGAGTAAATTCACCCCCATTCAGATTATTTAATTCCAAAAATGTTGCTAAAATGTTGTTATAGATGTCAAGTTTTTCTAAAATTAGAATATTTGGGTATACCTTTTAAAAAAAAAAAATAGGCATAAAAGTTGTGAACGCAAAAATTTCATATCCAGGTACAGATCTCTATTGTCTGTGCAATTGCATATTTTACATGCACAGTTAACTGTTCGCATTTACATTGTACATGCCTATTTTAAAAATGTTTGCCCTTGTATCAGACATATTTGGGTACAAGAATTACTGATCTGCCAGGTCGCACATGAGAATAGCCAATTACCAACCCATGCTGGAGAAATAAGACTAATTAAATTATGATAACATCTCTAAATTTTCTGATCAAATCTCACAGCAGGGAAAGAAAGTGTTTGATTTCAGAAAAGCAATTTGTAGCACATACTTCTAAACAAGCAACTCTTGAAATATCTGATACCGTCTCCAGGTCCATGACAAATTTTGTTTTCCATGAGAATGTCTTACTGGCTACATGTGTCCAGCATATTTTAGGATTTACAAGTTATCATAGAGGGTCTGCATTTTGAGGGATGTGACCTGCCTTTTGAAAAATGTGACTTAGAAAATGGATGAGGCCTTACTTCCTTAAAATGACTTGTGAGCAACCCTGAGATTTTCAGGGGTGTGTACACCTGCTTTGACAAGAAACTAGCTAGGCCTCAGTCTTACCCTAGGAAGTCTTATTGCCCTAAACACAGACATTCTGTACCTCCAAGAAAGCATCAACGAGGAAAACATTGACCTCCCATGCATAATCTTCACACCTGACAGCATTCTCAAGGCAGCAAATTTTACTCCTCAGTTGGGAGCTGTGAATGATTTCTAATAGATCTTATTATTTCAGCCCCATTTGGAGGCCATCTCTTTCATTTTCATTCGGTTTAGAGTACCATAATGACAGACTGTTGTGCTACGGAGGTAGTAGAAGTGGGATATTCCATTCAGTTCCACGCTTTCCTCATCCCTGGTCAGAGATCCCTTGTGACATCTATCTCTTGGACCAGTAGAAGAAGTTTCACCATAATTCACAGGGAAGAGGTTACATTCTCACTATTTTCTGATACCAAATAAAAATGGAAAATGGCACCCAGTTCTGTATTTGAAGACATCAGAGCAATTTCATCAACAAATTCAGGATAAGGATGATAATTCTAGCTTCTGTGATTCCCTCCCTAAATCCACAGGACTGGTATGCAGCTCTCAACCTTCAGAAAGCTTATTTCTATATAGCCAGCCATCCCGCCCACAGAAGAGGATCTAAAATTTCAAGTGGGCAACTACAATTACCAGTTCAGGGTTCTGCCATTTGGACTATCAGTGGCACTCGGGGTATTCATCAAATGTCTAGTTATAGTGGCATCTTACCTGAGAAAGTAGGGAGTCATAGTTTAGCCGTTTGTGGATGACTGGCTTACTCAAGGGAAATCTCATCAAGTTGCTGATTCCATTGAGCAGATTCTGTGTCTCTTTGCCTCTCTAGGACTTAGAGCCAATAAGGAGAAATTGCTCTTAGTTCCCATTCAAAGGGCATGTCTACACTACTGGCTGGATTGACAGACAGCAATCGATCCAGCGGGGTTGATTTATCGTCTCTAGTATAGACACAATAGATCAAATGCTGATCACTCTAGTGTCGACTCTGGTACTCCGCCTCAAGGAGAAGTACAAGGGGAATCGATGGGAGAGCGTCTCCCATCAACACCGCAGTGAAGACACCACGATAAGTAGATATAAGTACGTTGACTTCAACTACGTTATTCACGTAGCCGCAGTTGCCTAACTTAGATCGATCTCCCCCCATAGTGTAGACCAGCCCACAGAATACAGTTTGTAGGGGGGTAGTCTTGGATGCAGCCACAGCAAAAGCTTACTTACCTCAAAGAAGATGGTGCAGCATAGAAGAGAGTCAACTACAGGTACATCCTTCAACATCTGTGAGAACTTGCTTCAGGCTTCCAGGGCACATGATCTCCTGCACTTACATAACTCAGCATGCCAGACTTTGTTACATGAAAGAATATTTGAAGACAGTATATCCGCTCATCACATATCACCTAGAGTAGAAGTTGCAGGTCACCCTAGAAGTCCTATTGTCCTTAAACTGATGGAAGGATTCTGAAAAGTTTTGCAAGGGAGTACGCTTCTCTGCACTGTTACCATCCAGGATTCTAGAAACAAATGCCTCCAATATAGGATGGGGAGCTAGACAACTTACAGACTCAAGTCCTCTCATCTCATCAGGAAGCTCATCTTCATATAAATGTTCTGAAACCAAGAGCAGTTAATCAGGCTTGAACAGCATTCCTTCCAATTCTCAGAGGATTATCTATTTAGGTCTTCATATGCCCCCATGAGGCAAACCAGATTTAAGGGCAGTCTGAGTAACCATGAGGATTTTAGAGCCCTTTGATGATTCGAGCTTGAAACAGAAAGTTAGTCTTAACCTTAACTATAGTAGACCAGGCAGTCTGCTATAATTTGGTAGCACCCACTTCTGTTAAATTAGTCACAGTGGAATAAGTATGGATAATCACTTAAAGAAGAAGAAACAGTTCCTTATCTTACAGTGACTGTGGTTCCTCGAGATGTGTTGTCCAGATATATTCCATGGCCTGCCCATCTTTCCCACTGCTGCAGAGTCATAATACATGGATTCTGTAATAGTAAAGGACTTCAAGGGTTTTTTCAAATATCATGTCAATAGTAGCGGTGCAGCTCAACAGGCAAAATATTTTAGTGTTCCCTTCCCTTGATTATTTGCTACTGCAGTGTTGCTCCCTGGAACTAACTTCACACGCAACTTCCAAAGCCATAAAACTCTTCCTCAAATTGGGCCTACAATTGAACATTCAAAAATCCCCTGAAACCCCTGTGCAACACTTAAAATTCATAGGAGCTCATCTCAATTCAGTAATGGTAAGAGCCTACTTTCCCACCTCACAGGTTTGTGGCTCTTTCCAACATAACCAATACATAGATTCATAGATACTAAGGTCAGAAGGGATCATTCTGATCATCTAGTCCGACCTCCTGCACAACGCAGGCCACAGAATCTCACCCACCCACTCCTACGAAAACCTCACCTATGTCTCAGCTATTGAAGTCCTCAAATCATGGTTTAAAGACTTCAAGGAGCAGAGAATCCTCTCTCAAGTGACCCGTGCCCTATGCTACAGAGGAAGGCAAAAAAACTCCAGGTCCTCTCCAATCTGCCCTGGAGGAAAATTCCTTCCCGGCCCCAAATATGGCGGTCAGCTAAACCCTGAGCATATGGGCAAGATTCACCAGCCAGATACTAGAGAAAATTCTTTCCTGGGTAACTCAGGAGATTAGGCCTATTTACCCTGAATATTTAAAGATCAACTAATTACTAAAATCTCATTATCCCATCATACCATCTCCTCCATAAACTTATCGAGTTTAATCTTAAAGCCAGATAGATCTTTTGCCCCCACTGCTTCCCTTGGAAGGCTATTCCAAAACTTCACTCCTCTGATGGTTAGAAACCTTTGTCTAATTTCAAGCCTAAATTTCCTGGTGGCCAGTTTATACCCATTTGTTCTTGTGTCCACATTGATGCTGAGCTTAAATAATTCCTCTCCCTCTCCTGTATTTATCCCTCTGATATATTTATAGAGAGCAATCATATCTCCCCTCAACCTTCTTTTAGTTAGGCTAAACAAGCCAAGCTCCTTAAGTCTCCTTTAATAAGACAAATATTCCATTTCTCGGATCATCCTAGTAGCCCTTCTCTGTACCTGCTCCAGTTTGAATTCATCCTTTTTAAACATGGGAGGCCAGAACTGCACACAGTATTCTAGGTGAGGTCTCACCAGTGCCTTATATAATGGTACTAAAACCTCCTTATCCCTACTGGAAATGCCTCTCCTGATGCATCCCAAAACCACGTTAGCTTTTTTCACTGCCATATCACATTGGCAGCTCATAGTCATCCTATGATCAACCAATACTCCAAGGTCCTTCTCCTCTTCCGTTACTTCTAATTGATGCTTCCCCAACTTATAACTAAAATTCTTGTTATTAATCCCTAAATGCATAAGCTTACACTTCTCACTATTAAATTTCATCCTATTACTATTACTTCAGTTTACAAGGTCATCTAGATCCTCCTGTATAATATCCCGATCCTTCTCTGAATTGGCAATACCTCCCAGCTTTGTAATCATCTGCAAACTTTATGAGCACACTCCCACTTTTTGTGCCAAGGTCAGTAATAAAAAGATTAAAGAAGATTGGTCCCAAAACTGATCCCTGAGGAACTCCACTGGTAACCTCCCTCCAGCCTGACAGTTCACCTTTCAGTAGGACCCATTGCAGTCTCCCCTTTAACCAATTCCTTATCCACCTTTTGATGTTCATATTGATCCCCATCTTCTCCAATTTAAGCAATAATTCCCCATGTGGTACGGTATCAAATGCCTTACTGAAATCTAGGTAAATTAGATCCACTGCGTTTCCTTTATCTAAAAAATCTGTTACTTTCTCAAAGAACAGGTTTCAGAGTAGCAGCAGTGTTAGTCTGTATTCGCAAAAAGAAAAGGAGTACTTGTGGCACCTTAGAGACTAACAAATTTATTAGAGCATAATGCATCCGATGAAGTGAGCTGTAGCTCACGAAAGCTTATGCTCTAATAAATTTGTTAGTCTCTAAGGTGCCACAAGTACTCCTTTTCTTTTCTCAAAGAAGGAGATCAGGTTGGTTTGGCACGATCTACCTTTTGTAAAACCATGTTGTATTTTGTCCCATTTACCATTCAATGTCCTTAACTAATTACTCCTTCAAAAATTTTTCCAGGACCTTGCATACTACAGATGTCAAACTAACTGGCCTGTAGTTACCCGGATCACTTTTTTTTCCTTTCTTAAAAATAGGAACTATATTAGCAATTCTCCAATCATTCGGTACGATTCCTGAGTTTACAGATTCATTAAAAATTCTTGCTAATGGGCTTGCAATTTCAGGTGCCAATTCCTTTAATATTCTTGGATGAAGATTATCTGGCCCCCCGATTTAGTCCCATTAAGCTGTTTGAGTTTCGCTTCTACCTCAGATATGGTAATATCTATCTCCATATCCTCATTCCCATTTGTCATGCCACCATTATCCCCAAGATCCTCTTCAGCCTTATTAAAGACTGAGGCAAAGTATTTGTTTAGATATTGGGCCATGCCCAGATTATCTTTAACCTCCACTCCATCCTCAGTGTTTAGCGGCCCCACTTCTTCTTTCTTAGTTTTCTTCTTATTTATGTGGCTATAGAACCTTTTACTATTGGTTTTAATTCCCTTTGCAAGGTCCAACTCTACTCGACTTTTAGCCTGTCTCACTTTATCCCTACATGTTCTGACCTCAATAAGGTAGCTTTCCTTGCTGATCCCTCCCATCTTCCACTCCCTGTATGCTTTCTGCTTCTTCTTAATCACCTCTCTAAGATGCTTGCTCATCCAGCTTGGTCTACAACTCCTTCCTATGAATTTTTTCCCCTTTCTTGGGATACAGGCTTCAGATAGCTTCTGCAGCTTTGATTTAAAGTAATCCCAGGCCTCCTCTACCTTTAGATCCATAAATTCTTCAGTCCAATCCACTTCCCTAACTAATTTCCTTAATTTTTGAAAGTCATCCCTTTTGAAATCAAAAACTCTAGTTGCAGATTTATTTTTGTTAATCCTTCCGTTCAGTTTGAACTGAATTAGCTCATGATCACTTGAGCCAAGATTATCCCCTACAACCAATTCTTCTGTGAGGTCCTCGCTACTCACCAAAATTAAATCTAAAATGGCATCCCCTCTAGTCAGTTCAGCAACTACTTGATGAAGGAATCCATCAGCTATCGCATCTAGGAAAATCTGAGCCCTATTATTATTACTAGCACTGGTCCTCCAGTCTATATCTGGGAAGTTAAAGTCTCCCATGATCATGGAGTTTCCATTAGTATTTACTTTATTAAAAACATTAAAAACGGATCTGTCCATATCCAAATTAGATCCCGGAGGTCTATAGCACACCCCAATCACTATCGTAGGAGAGGGTTACAATACAATCCAGCTCAGCCCTCAAATCCCGGTCAAGAATGGTCTTCAGTTTTTGGTGCATGTGGCAGCTGGTACCTTCGTTGTAGATCACACAAGACTACCTTCAAGTGTGTCTCAGGACTGTTTATTCATCAGACACAGTTTAAATAGTCTACTTTCCATACCCACCTGCATAAAGGAATCCCTCAATTAGTGAAAAGACCATCACAATGTTTGAACAGAAGTCCCCAGAGGTCATATTAATGATGGATATGTCCTTGCTAGGGTGGGGAGCGCATCTGGACACTCAGTGCCCAGGGCAAGTGAACATTGCAAGAAACCAAGCTACACATCAATCTGCTGGAACTCAGAGTGATCAAATATGCCTGTCTCCAGTTTGTACTGTAATCAGGGGCAAGTACATAAAGATCTTGACAGACAATATGTCACACATGTTTTGTATCAACCAATCAATCAGCAAGGAGGAGCAAGATTCCCTCCCCCCGCTGCGCCCAGGCTCTTGAGGTTTGTAATTTGTGCATATCCACCTACATATGCAATCAGATCATCATCACTGCTGCTTTATTTTCCAGGGGTTCAGAGTGTGACCATGTATACACTCAGCAGGTACTTCTTCCAAGACCACAAGTGGGAAATAGATTCCAGCGTGTTACTCCATATATTCCAGCAATGCCTTCCCCAATAGACTTATTCATCACAACGATAAACAAGAGATTTGCCAAGTTTTGCTCCAGAGGTGGGCTGGGTCCCCAATCCCTAGGGGATGTTTTTCACCTTCACTTGGTCTACTGTACACTTTTGCACAGATTCCTCTAATAGCCAAAGTTCTACTCAAAATAAAAAAGGACAAAGCCAGAGTCATCCTAATAGTTCCAACCTGGCCCATACAAACATGGCTTCCTTACCTGATACAGCTGCCCGTTTGCTCACCAGTCACTCTTCAGGAGAGCCTTCCTCATCTCCTCTCCCAGGAAAGCGGGAAGATCCTTCACCCCAGTCTCAAAGCGTGATTGGTCGATGATTCATGGGGTTAGAAATGACCTGCTCAGAAGAGTTAGAGAGTACTGTTACACAGCAGAAGAGTTACTCACTACATATGCTCTCAAAAATGGACCAGATTTGTCTGTTGGTGTGACCTCAAACATATTTCACTGATGACCTCATCGCTACCAGATGTACTGGACTATATCCTAACACTAAAAAGTTTGGGGCTATCAATGGGCTTTGTTAGAATCCACCTGGCAGCAATCATGGCTTTCCATTCTCCAATAGAGAGTTATTCTACTTTTGCCCACCCAATGACAGTGAGGTTCCTCAGGGTGATCATAGATCTTTTTCCCCCCAGTCAAGCATCCTACTTCGGTTTAGGGCTTGAGTCTAGTTCTTAAATGCCTTATGTGACCACGGTTTGAACTGATGGTTACCTGCTCACTTCTCCATTTATCAATGAAAATGACATTCCCGATAGCCATCGTGTCAGCGTGATGAGTTGGGGAAATAAGGGCCCGTATGTCATGCCTCCCTTTCACAGTATTTTTAAGGACAAAGTCATGTTGTGATCACACCCCAAATTTTTACCTAAAGTCTCCTCAGAGTTCCATATTAACCAACCCATTCACCTGCCAGAGTTCCACGGTAAACCTCACCTAGATAAACAAGAGGCACTGTTGCACATTCTTGACATCAGAAGAGCCCAGACCTTCTATCTGGACTAAACCTTCATAAAGACCCCAGAATTGTTTGTCTCACTTGCAGATAGATCAAAAGGGTCTGCAATTTCTAATCAAAGATTTTCCATGTAGATAACTGACTGCATTAATCCTTGCAATGAATCTCATAATAGTCAAACACCTTTGGACATATTAACTCTCTCTACACGGTCCATTTCCATCTGTATGGCATGTTTCAAAAACATGCCCATTATTACTGAAATATGTCAATCCGCTACTATATATATATGAGCACTATGCAATAACTCACAACTCTGCTTCCAATACAGTGTTTGGCTCAGTTGGACTGTTTCATACTAGACTACACTACAAAGCCCTCCTCCTCCTTAAAGTGGAACTGCTTGGTAGTCCCCTAGAGTGAAGCACTCATAGGGACACTACTTGAAAAAGAAGAAATGGTTGCTCACCCTGTGCAGTAACTGTAGTTCTTAGAGATATGTGTCTTAGAGATATGCTCCACTATCCGCCATACTTCCCCTCTGCTTTGGAGTTCTCTGCTATATGGCTTCATGGTAGAGAAGGAACCGAGGGCGGTTCACTCATACAGTGCTATATAACAACGGCACAGGGCTGATGAGCACACATGTGCAGGCCGAATGAACACTGCTATGAGAAATCTCTGATCAGATGTGCAAGGAGCCCAAGCACACCTACAAGTGGACAACCATAGGGCCGCACATCTCGAAGAACTGTACTTACTGCACAGAGTGAACAATCATTTCTTTCTTAGGTTGAAGACATATTTTTATTACATAATTTTGAACCCAGCACAGTCCTTCTGCAAATGAAATTGGGGTTTCATAAGAAAATAAATATATTAATAACTGTGTCACTGTTTTTCAGGCAATTCATTGCTACATAGCCCCATGCTAGACCTGGATAGTGATGTGCGTCCGTCTCCACTCGGTCATCTCAGTCAGACTACTTCACTGAAAAGGGGCAGCAGCTTTCAGTCAGGTCGTGATGACAGTAAGAATCAGTTTCGTTTATAAAATAAAAATCTACTTCTGACAAATCCCTAGGCCTGGTATATTTTACTATGTGTTCCCCAAATATTAAAATTTGACAGAGGGTAATCATATTCATTGTTTTAGTATGTTGACAGAAAATGAGCCACCAGTCCATAACAGAATAATATACATGTATGAAAGTTATTTTCATATTCTGCCTTACTACTCTGTAAAGACAGAAGTTTCTTAAAGGTAAATTGCAAAGCGAAAAGAGCGTGTGCTTAGTATAAGATGGGATCAGTCAAGGAGGAGCCCACAAAACTGGACAGTTATCCTCCCCTTATAGATAAGATCCTAAATAAAAAATCCCTCTCCTTCTGAAGCAGAAAACATCCTACCAAATCATCCTTCCCTTGCTGAGATAAAAACTAGGTCCAAATCCAAGTCTCCTTTTCCAGGTTACAATCAAGACAAAAAAGTCTCTTTCCCTGTTGAGTTCAGTCTTTTCCCCACACATTAGGAACTACTTTCCTATTTTTATTATATCAGTCTGTTGGTCTCTGTAATATGAACCCCAGCTGCATTTAAATGTTCCCCTGTTACTTAACACCTCCAGTCCTGGTTCTGTGATCCTATAAACCCACCAGGGAAAATAAGATTGCATGCCTTGGTTTTACCTGGCTGTCCATAGCCAAGCTCCCTGTTATCTCCCAGGAACTGGATGGGCAGCATGAAAACCAATTTTTTTTAAGTTCCCATGATGTAGAAGTCTACGTCCCATTGAGCCCCAGGTAGTGAGGCCACAGGTGGCTGAAACTTGA
The DNA here is from genome assembly GCF_009764565.3 of Dermochelys coriacea. Taxonomy (NCBI): domain Eukaryota; kingdom Metazoa; phylum Chordata; order Testudines; family Dermochelyidae; genus Dermochelys; species Dermochelys coriacea. The sequence continues at coordinate 121,743,971 of NC_050069.1, read as the reverse complement.
ATTTGTATCTTTTCCAGGCCTTCATTACAGGGAAGAGAACTTTTAGTCAGACTTTTTAAAACTTTGTGGTAGGGTTGGGGGGTTGTTTTGGCTTTTGTGTAAGGGCAAATTCTGATGAACAGTTGTTATAAAAATTCAATATCCACACCTTTTCCTTAGAAGCTGAGGAAGCTATAGCTAAGGTTTCATTCTATTGTGGTGTTAGTATCCCGCTTAAATATCCAACAAAAGCGGAGAAATAAAGTCTTGCTATTTCTGAGTTAAAAACAAGCCAGGTAGGTAACAAACTTTGAATCTATCTTTTATACATCATAAAGAGCAGTAAAGGGAGAATCATTTTTTACTAGGGCTGTCAATTAATCGCAGTTAACTCGCGCGATTAAATTAAAAAAATTAATCATGGCTAAAAAAAATTTAAACGCAATTAATCACAATTTTAATTGCACTGTTAAATAATAGAATACCAACTGAAATGTATTAAATATTTTATATGGTATTCTACATTTTCATATATATTGTATTCTGTGTTGTAATTGAAATCAAAGTGTATATTATTTTTGCTTACAAATATTTGCACTGTAAAAATGATAAACAAAAGAAAGTATTTTTCAATTCACCTCATATAAGTACTGTAGTGCAATCTTTTTGTCATGAAACTTAGAAATGTCGATTTTTTTTGTTACATGACTGCACTTACAAACAAAACAGTGTATAACTTCAGAGCCTAGGAGTCCACTCAGTCCTACTTCTTGTTCAGCCAGTCACTAAGAAAAACAAGTTTGTTTACATTTAAGGAAGATAATGCTTCCCTCTTCTTATTTACAACATCACCAGAAAGTGAGAACAGGCATTTGCATGGTATTTTTGTAGCCAGCATTGCAAGGTATTTACATGTCGGATATGCTAAACGTTCATATGCCCCTTCATGCTTCGGCCACCATTCCAGAAGACATGCTTCTATGCTGATGACGCTCATTTTAAAAAAAAGCGTTAATTAACTATCTGACTTAACACCTTGGGGGAGAATTGTATTTCCCCTGCTCTGTTTTACACACATTCTGCCACATATTACATGTTATAGCAGTCTCGGATGATGACCCAGCACATATTCATTTTAAGAATACTTTCACTGCAGATTTCACAAAACACAAAGAAGGTACCAATGTGAGATTTCTAAAGATAGCTAGAGCTCTCGACCCAAGATTTAAGAATCTGAAGTGCCTTCCAAAATCTGAGAGAGACGAGGTATGGAACTTGCTTTCAGAAGTCTTAAGAGAACAAAATTCTGATGTGGAAACTACAGAACCCAAACCACCAAAAAAGAAAATCTACCTTCGGCTGGTGGCATCTGATTCAGATAATGAAAATGACCATGTGTCGGTCCACGCTGCTTTGGATTGTCACCAAGTAGAACCCGTCATCAGCATGGATGCATGTCTTCTGGAATGTTGGTTGAAGCATAAAGGGACATGTGAATCTTCAGCGCATCTGGCACATAAATATCTTGTGACACCGGCTCCCACAGTGCCATGAGAACACCTGTTCTCACTTTCAGGTGACATTGTAAACAAGAAGCGGGCAGCATTATTTCCTGCAAATGTAAACAAACTTGTTTGTCTGAGCAATTGGCTGAACAAGAAGTAGGACTGAGTGGACTTGCAGGCTCTAAAATTTTACATTGTTTTATTTTTGAATGCAAGTTTTCTTGTACATAATTCTAAATGTATAAGTTCAACTTTCATGAAAAAGAGATTATACTACAGTACTCGTATTAGGTGAATTGAAAAATACTATTTCTTTTGGTTTTTTTACAGTGCGGATACTTGTAATCAAAAATAAATATTAAGTGAGCACAGAACACTTTGTATTCTGTGTTGTAATTAAAATCAGTATATTTGAAAATGTAGAAAGCATCCAAAAATGTTTAAATAAATGGTATTCTGTTATTGTTTAACAGTGTGATTAATTGCAATTAATTTTTTTAATCGCTTGACAGCCCTATTTTTTACCATTGTAGTTTATCTTTATTCTTTAACTGCAAGTGTATAACATTGTTTTATATTCTCTTTATGCTGAATACTCACAAGAAAAATATAAATTAAACAGAACCACCAAAATATCCGCATGCTAAAACGAAGTAACCACATGACTTTATTGCTGTCACCATTGTCCTTCCTCACTCCAGCTCCGTGATTAAAATTACTTTTCAAGCAATGTGGGATAAGGCAATGCTTTGGCTTTTTTTTGGGCAAAATGGCTAGCACACTCTTGGTTACTATAAAAATAGTAATAAATTCTGCAGGATAAAAGTCAAGATGCTATCGTTGCTTACATATTTTGCAAAGGACAGTCTGTATGGGCTGGTCTCATCAAGCCCCTTGTTAGTCTCATATAAAAGCCTAAGCTTCTTTTTGACTTTGTTACTAACATGAACTAAAACATTTTCCAGCCATACTATGAAGCTGCCAAAAATTCTTCCATAAGAATTCTAAAATAGTCTTACCCATTCCTTTTAGTTTTGTTTGCCTGTGCTACCTGATGTTCTTAGAGAAAAGGCTTTTGATTTATATTATTTTTTTGCACTTAGATCATGGAATGGAGGTACTAGTGACTATTATCCTTTTCTTTGCTTATTAGCCTTGGTTACATGTAGTTTCTCTACATTTACATCGCAGAAAGTTCGATATTAAAGAGCATATTTAGGCCAAAACTTGATGATGTTGCTCAGAGGATTCGCTGATCTATGTTATTCACTAGCATGATGCATTATTATGGCTGCAGTGAATTCTGGAACAAATTCAAAGAAAGTTGAATACAAACTAGCTAATTCAAATTACATTGACTCTGGCTTGATTAGATAGATTTGCAGGGAATTTTGAATTATGGCTGCAGTTACACCTTTAACTCCACAATATTTAGGTCCTACAGCATACATAAAGGACACCATGCACTGATCTTGGACAGTAATCAGTGTTTTAGGCACTAAAGAGAGATTTGTAGGATTAATAGTCAGAATAATACTAAATGTGTAGTTTGAGAAGAGTGTGACTAGTTTTAAAGTACAGCATATTGTGCAGCCACAGTAATGACTACTTAAGGTTATTTCTATTATAAGGTAGATTCTTGAGCCTTCCAAATTCCCACCCCAGAAATCCCCACCTGAAATGTTGCATCTTTTGTCCCTTGGCAGCAGAGCTGGGCCTTCGCGCTCACCCACAGTGTTGTACATTTCAAACATAAGCCACATTCTTCAGTTAAATTCTCACATGTGTCACACTAATATAGATAACCTGTCTTAACCAGTTAGCTGACAATACCTGTTGTTTAAAGGAAATTGCAGGGTGATTAGGTCTACACGACTCAGTTCCTGAAAAAAAATGGGACAACCAGGACATCTCTGTGTTCTAGCTATCATCCATTGCTGGAACAGGCCTTTGGCCCATTAGGCAGCTGGGCATAGATTAGAGCAGCATGTGTGCTACCTCAGGCAGGGAGATCAACATAAAGCCCAGTTTCCTCCTTATTCTGGCAACAGGAATAAGAGTTTCTAATCTGTCTGTCCTCCACTGGAGGATACTGACTTGATTATCCAGGGGTTCTATGGCCAGAATTTGCTAGTGTTGTGAGATAAAGTAACCTCACCCCATCACCAGCCCAGTGCAGACTCAGATTGAGTCATTTTTTTGAAATTGGCAAAGAACATAATTCTTTGAAGGTACAAATATATATGTAAATTATATTATGTTACAATTAATTATTTATAAGAAGTTACAAGCATTTATGGTATGACCCTTGTTTGAAGGCTGGGCATTGGGGCAACATGAAGGTTGTTTGCTGAAGCATTCAAAATCTTATTTCTGTTAGAATTTAGTTATGCCAGAGTAATGCTCCAGACAATATTAAATGGTCACTGTGCTCTTTCTTTTCAAAAAAATGCCCCTAGCCACTAAATTCCTACTTAGGTTGTTATCTCTTTACGAAGGAAGATCTTTGTACATTATCAGCAAAATGAGAACTTCAGAGGGCGGGGGCAGAGAAAGAAAGCACAAATGCACCTCGCTGCCAGCAGTTGATCTAGATCATCAGAAGTGGATGTCACAGGAAGCACAGCTGTGTCCCGAAAAGCTTCATGACTCATCACCAAAACATTTAAGTAATTGCTGGGGCTCTGACACAGAGTGCTAATCAGCCAGTTTTATATGGGCTAATGTTTGTCTGGTGACTTTCTATGCTATATGACCAATATTTTTGTAATAGATTAAAGACCAATACCATAAGCTATCCAGTAATCTTCCATGCTCCCATGGAATCATGTAAAGTAGTTTCACACTCATTAACTGTGTAATTTGTGAAAGACCTAAGACTATACAAGAAAATCTCAGGTCCACTTTGTAATCAGTTTAAAGGTCTTTGACTTCTTTGCACCCACATAGTTTGCTGGAATCTGACATAAAAAGTATGCAATGTTTATTTACTGATGCAGAATAGTTTGCTAAGAAACATAGCTGTGATAATCAAATGGAGAAGACAAACATGATTGGAGGTGGAAGTTTCCTGTCTCACCTCCACTTTCCATGCTCATCCACTCTCTCCTGTATTTCCTCTTTCCCGTCTCTCACCTGACAAGAAAACGGGAGAAGATCCACCTCTTCCCCTATGTTCCCAAAGTTGTGACTCTATTGATGTCTAGTGATGGGTAAGGTACCAGGCTTATATAGAGGTTTATGCAACTTCAGATAATTTTTCTCTTATTTTTTGGTCTCATGTCCAAAGTGAGAAATGCTACACTTACTTTTATTATGATTTTTTGAACTTCTAATAGTACTGGTCATCCAAGAGTCTCAAATTGCTTTACAAATATTAATAAATTTAGCCTCCCACCTACAATGTCAGTATCCATCCCCATTTTACAGAGAATGAAACTAAGGCTTCGCTGATGAAATTGTGGCGAGGTTGATGAGTGAGATCACACTGGAAGTCTGTGGAAATAAAACTTCAGATCTCCCATTTCCCAGTCTTTTGCCTTAATTTCAAGACAATTGTACAGCCTCCTTCCATCCCCTCCCCCACCCCATCTTTTAATGGCTAAGTCTGATCCTCCCTGTTCAGTTATCATTTAGCCTGGTTTAAAGACAGATTTATGCTAGTGGGTTGTTAGGATGTAAAATACAATTCAGTGGGGCCATACGAGCACCTCTATATAGAAGACATATTATACTTATAGTACCACCCCCCTCAAAAGAATATATGGAAATAAATCTTGCACGTACACAAGCTGTATGCCATATGGACCAAGTCATAAAATGTTGCCATTAACACCTGAGAAATTATAGATATGCATAATAGATCCATTTTTTTATATCACACTGTAGCTGCATGTTAAAAATAGCTTTATTATCAATCCAAAGTTATTTATTCTTTCTCTTTTCCTCTTAGCTTGGCGTTGTAAAGCTCCTCAACAAGTTGCATTTGTTGAAAAGTTGACAAAACTCGTTGTAATTCAGCTCCCCAACTTCTGGAAGCTCTGGATTTCTTATGTGAATGGAAGCCTTTTCAGTGAGGTATGGGTTCATGCATACACATAACCTAAATGTCTTCAGATAGACAAAGCTCATAGGAATTATTTTGTATTTGAATTTGAGTTTGAAACTGCAGAAGTATAGTACCTCAGTGGAGAAGATGCCTGACTAAGATGTCTTTGCAGCTTTTGGATTACAGAGATTTGTAGAACGACATAAGCAATTGTACATCTATTGATTGGTGGTTGATTTGGGATAAAGCAGTGGACCCACTTCGTATGTTATGAATGCTGATCAGTAAATTTCCTCGCAACATATATGTAAGGATGCTATTTTTAAAAAAAAAAAAACAAAAAACGGAAGGCTTCACAATAGGAACTATTTTGTACTGTAGTATAGTCCTCTGAGTGACCTACTCTTAACCATTGAAATGTACATAATTTCAGTCCTGCTTGTCAAGATCATCAACCAACTGTCCCATGTTGGATCTTGCATTTAGCAACATCTGAGAAAGGAGACTATGTTTGGTAATCTTAAAAAATGATAAACTAGATGCATCTTAAAGATATGAGAGACAAAGCCAGAGCCATAGTGTTTGACTCTGGAATGGGCATACATATTTTGTGACTTTGAAGAATTTGGATGTGAGGATAGATTTAAACCCAGAGTTTCAAAATGACAGAAGTCTAGAATTGTGTACACACACACACACACACGTGCACCCAACTTATATCTGTCTCTCTCACACACACACACACACACACACACACACACACACACACACACGTGCACCCAACCTATATGCAAAATAACTGTAGTGGCATCTGTCACAATTGTATGTGTCCCTCGTCCAGTCTTGTGTTAAGTAAATCTGGCCCATTAATTGTGTAACATTACTGTATCATGCCCAGAGCAACAGAAAATATTTTTCAAGCTATATCATCAAAAGGAATCTAACTCAAACCAGGTTTCAGAGTAGCAGCCGTGTTAGTCTGTATTCGCAAAAAGAAAAGGAGTACTTGTGGCACCTTAGAGACTAACAAATTTATTAGAGCATAAGCTTTCGTGAGCTACAGCTCACTTCATCGGATGCATTCCGATGAAGTGAGCTGTAGCTCACGAAAGCTTATGCTCTAATAAATTTGTTAGTCTCTAAGGTGCCACAAGTACTCCTTTTCTTTTAACTCAAACCAGTGATCATACAAAATGACAGTGTTAATAACTTAGTAATTACTCGCATATCCATAGCATATAGTCATATAACCATTATAACTAGAGAATATAATATCTTTTGATTTGTATAATTGCTAGTCACCAGTTTACAAAACTACAGTGTATTTGGCAGAAAATGTTAGGCTGAAAATGGCCTGGCCATTTCTCTATTTTTCCAGTAGCAGGATACTAAGGGTGGGGCATCCCTAGAAGAGGAAGTATAATTATGCCATTATCCAATGATGATGAAAGGCATTGGCTGTTAATAGAATAGGGAACCTTCAATTGCTAAGTCATCAGTTCACATCAGACCCTGATCTGTGGTGTATGAAATTCTTACCAATATGATGATTGATTTCAGTCTAATTCCTAGAAAAATGTCATGTGCCATATTTTTGGAGATTAATGTACGCAATCTACGCACCTACATTATATATAATTTGAAAGCTTATTTTAAGTGCATTTAGATGAGGTATGATTTGGAACTGTCAAGTGGTGCTGTAAACCTGTAGGTGAGGTGAAACAATGGTACCCAAAATGATAGTGTCATATTTGCACAGTTACGGAAACACTGCAACATGACTATGACCACAGTTTTTACTGTTTTAAATTAATTTCAGCACCTTCATGTGGTGTTTATTGGTCAAAGCTACCAAATGACTGTATTAAATGATTGTATTGGTTTTGCATGGGCAATTTTTTTTCCAGGAATGATGAAACTGTTTAGCATGTGAAAAAAGTGTCGAATATCAATATTTTGCAATCTACTAACATGAAATGTTTTCACATTGCATGTTCTTAGTTGTCAAAGTATCTCATAAGTGATTATAATAGTTTTCTATATTTTCAGTTGAAATGTGCTGATCAGATCAGTCTCACGCTGAAGGTTATGCACCAGTAGCAGTAGATTGCATTCTTATAGTTTGTACTGCCTAGTAGGTAGATATAACTATATGTGAATTTCTAATGTAATGCTTCCCCATTTTTAAGCATTTGTACAAAACAATGTAGTATCTAGTCTGCCTGATAGAAGGTTTTAATTTGTACTGCCTATGCATGCAGTACTAACCTTTGAAATATTCTAGAAACTAGCTTTTTAATTCAGTGACACTTATGCATGGGTCAGTACTAGTGTTAAAGGTGATGGTACAGAGCTTCATATTATGAATATGCAAAAAGCTATGAGAAGGAAGGGGCCTAACCAGAAGTACTGAAGACAAAGTCCACAATTAAGTCCTTGCTTCTGTACTGATCAGGGATGAAGAGCATGTTACAGCTCTTATCAACCATGTCATCAACAATATGAGAAACCAATTTGACCCTGAATCACATCCAGAGGCACTTATCAACACATCTACAGGATTGCACATAGCATCAGTTGTACAAGAGTCTCTACTGAAAATAGCGGATGGTGGTGAAGAACAAATGGAGAGATTTGTGAGAGGTGCACTTGATTCTGATGGCACACAAAGCTTCTTCAGCCCAGTCTAGAAATTTCACATCAAAACATTAGCTTACATAGCCAAGAAGACTAAATTTAAGTCTGGCAAGGAGGGACAATCATAACAGCTCTCAGTCCAGAATTGTTTTCCCACAGAGCCCTATCCTTAGCAAGATGGAGAGATGATGTTTCAATCGCGACTGTTCCTAGGGCTGGTCTATACTGAAAACCTTTATCGGCACTGCTGTGTGTCTCGGGGGTTTGAAAAATCTACCCCCTGAGACAGACAGCTATGCTGATCTAGTCCCCAATGTAGACATGGCTAGGTTGACAGAATAATTCTTCCATCGACCTAGCTACCACTTCTTGTAGGGAAGGTGGATTAACTATAGTGACTGGACAACTTCTCTCATCATTGTGATGAGTATCTACACTGAAGTGTTACAGCAGCACAGCTGAAACCCTGCAGCTGTGCCGCTGTAGCCTTTTAAGTATAGACATACCCTCAGCCATCCACTAGGATCTGTGCCTATGTCCCTTTTTCATGGTAATGGAACAATAAGAAGAACAGACAAAGCTGCATTAGGGCATCTGTTGAAAGCTCAAGCTGAAAAAAATCCATGAGCTAAGAGCATGCAACAAAGAAACTATAGTGTACCTCTCAGATGCCAAGGCTGTCATACAAATGATAGCCGGAGGCAAAGTCTACACATTTTATAAATTGGCTGCTGAATACTTGAGGCAGGTCCTAAAAGGATTTGAAGCTAATTCTTTAATTGGAATCTATGAGGGGTATGACAGTAGTAACTCTGAAAACTTCAGAAAGATAGCTCCGGACAGTTGGATGCAAGAAATACCAGGTGATTGGTGGACGTCTTGTGCCTCCATGGGAAAATGTTTTAGAACATGGCATCCAACGAACACTCAATTGCAAAATTCCTCTGTGAGTGTATGGTTCAAAATGCACCTGAGTGTAGGAGCACACCCAACACAAATCCACCTTTCCAGTGGTGAAGCAGTAATGTCCATCACCAGTTGAGCTGTTGAAGAAGCCCAAGACCTGTACAGTATTCAAGAGAAAGCTGATACAAGGATGCTTCTGTATGATGTATATGCCAATATGACTTTTGGTGTCAATGGAACCATTGTAATTGGGTCACCTGATACAGATGTTTTGGTCCTTGCTGTTCACTACTTTCCAAAAATAGAACACCGAGATAACGTGGATCAAAACAATCACATTACCAGCACAACTAACAAATATCTCTTCATATCTGTGCATTAAATTTGTGATGCACTCACTCCAGACATCTGCAACATGCTTCCTGCTCTACATGCCTTAATAGCATGTGACTAGGTGACATACCTATTTGGTATGGGAGAAAAAAAATCTGTGTTTAATGTTGTCAAAACAAAGTGATCGTACTGCTTCAGAGCCTTCCAAATTGGGAGATTGTAGTGAACAAGCTGCAGATTCTGCAGCAAGGAAGTTGATAGTAGTCCTGTATAACCAGAGTGAGAAAAGGAGACCCACAAAGACCTGACTTGCTTGCACCTCGATCTAGCTATCAGAAAGTACTGGTGACTGGCCAGAAACCCACCATGTGGGGAGAGTTTTGAAGAGCATGTCACAACAGCATCTTGGCAAACAAAGGTTTGGATGTCTTCACACATAGGTAAAGCAAATAATGGATCACCATTACAACATGGAAGGTAAAATGAAGATGGTGAAGAGCTTCTTGTATTCTTCAAAGGCCCAGTGGCATCTGAGCCTTCTACAAGCTTATTTGTGCCTGTAACAGTAAGGGTTGCTGAGCAATCAACTGTGTCTGTAGTCATAACATTCTTGCCTGCACAAAACTGTAAATGCCAAAGCAACAAAGACAGTGGTAACCCACTCACTCTTGACAGAGATCATGATGATGTACAAGATGATGATGATTGCCCAGAAATGTCACCAGCATTATCACATTTCAATTATACCAATACAAATGTATTACTAGATTTTGTTTTAAATTGTTTAGATCAGCGGTTCTCAAAGTTTAGCAACCCAAGGACCCCCATTTTGGTTTTAAAATTTTTGGGGACCCCCAAACCCACCCACTCAGCCCTTGCCATGCCCCTGACCCACCCTTTTGAGGTCATGCACCCCACTCATTCCATCCACCCTCCCTCCATCACTCAGTCTTCCCCACCCTCACTCACTTTCACCAGGCTGGGGCAGAGGGTTGGGCTGCAGGAGGAGGTGAGAGGTCTGGGCTCTGGGAGGGATTTTGGGTGCGGGCTCTGGGCTGGGGCAGGGGGTTGGGATGTGGGAGGTTAGGGCTCTCTCCAGACGGTGCTTACCCCTGGTGGCTCCCGAAAGTGACCGGCACATCTCTCTGGCAGCAGTTCTTATGCATGGGGTCCCTGTGTGTTGCCCCTGCCCACAGGCACTGCCCCCACAGCTCCCATTGACCACAGTTCCGGGCCAATAGGAGCTGTGGAGTCAGCGTTCTGAGTGGGGGCAGCCCACGGAGACCCCCTCCCCACAACCAACCCCGCCCCCCAGGGCCTCAGTAACATACTGGCTGTTTCTGGAAGTGGCACAGAGCTGGGGCAGGTAGGAAGCCTGCCTTCGCCCCACTGCGCAACTGGACTTTTAGTATGCCTGAGGCACTGAGAGGAGGAGGAGGAGGAATTGATCAGCAGGGCCTGTGGACCCTCTAGGGTACCCTCTGGGACCCCCAGGTGTCCACAGACCCCAGTTTGAGAAACGCTGGTGTAGATCGTTGCCGTGATGCTTTGAGGTCATAAATCCAATTTTATGTCTTTGAGTAAAACTTAGTGTCATTAAACTAAAGAAATGAATGCAAATTATTTCAAAGGGATCATTTTAACATATTTATGGTATCATTTTTATCCTCCATTTCTATGGTAATAGCACCACATGATGGCTCCATATCATATCTCATCTTACGAGTAGACCTAATAAGCTTCCAAATGATGTATGATGTGCATGTGTGTACAGAGGGTACATTAAGTCAACCAAATCGGTGTGGTCTGCCGCTCACCTAAAATCCTCAGAAGTGGATGCATTTTGTTTTCCCCATTTCATACATGGAAATCCGAGGGAAAGAGAGAACATGCATTTGTCAATGCCATACAGTGATCCAGAAGTAGAGGCAGTATTAAAATGTAGGAGTTTGACTCCTGCCCAGTGTTTTTTCCATAGAGAATCATGCAATGAGTCTCGTGAAGGCAATGAGAATCCTCCTGAAGCTTTTAATTTAAAAATAACTACAGTTTTGGTAATAATACATTTCTGGTTATTAGAGATTGGATTTGGACTTTAAACCCTCAACTGTAAATTAATGTAGTTTCTCTCTCTCAGAAATTTCAAGAGACACTGACACCATGTTTACAGTTGTAAACAAAGTTGAGTAGTTCTGCTTATGAGAGTAAGTGCAAGAGAGAATGCAGCAATCTTCTATAATGTCTGGTCAGAACATTGTTTTCATTTCAAAAAAGTTGGGAGTTAATTTGCATGTTTGCATGCAAGATACCTATACTGTACTTCGATAGGGCCAGATTCTGACTGTACAAGCAACTCATCCTCATCCCTCTGCTCCTTTTTTGTCCATATGTAGGAAATGGCCAAAATCCTGTGGACAGTGCAGGCTCTTGTTGCCACTAGCTATCTGAAAATGGATGGGAACCTCGGAAACCTCATTAGGCGCTTCTGAGGAGAGCTACAGCCACAACACCCCCACAAGCTGTAGAATTTTGCCAATAGTACAGAAAATGTCCTTATTATGTTTCCTTGCTATTTGTTGACATGTGAGAAACAAAATATTGTTCACCATAGTTTTGGAGACAGAGAGAAAAAATCATGAAAACAACCATGTGAGTGAAATCCAGAAGCCTGAAATATATTAACTCTAATTCAAAAGAAAAACCCAGTGATAAATAACAAGCTGGTTTTATTTTCTGTTGTGAAGTTATATATATTTTTCTTGGCATAAAGATAGGCTGTTTGTCTTAGAATAGTGTCAGTTAAAGATTTATATGCTATTTCTAACAGCTTAAAAAGTTTGCAGCTCTTTGAACCACTCGGATCCATATGAAGGAGCATATGTGAAGTCAAAACAGTGAAATGTAACGGTTGATCTCACCACAAAGTAGTTTTGGTCTGTCTGTGCAGGAAAGGGTTAAGATTTTTATTCAATGAAATCACTAAGGGAAAAAATATCTTAAGATCTTTTATATTTTTTCTTTAATATGACTTCAGGGCTTTAAGGGAGCAATCAAAACTGTTTTTAAAACTTTAGTTTTAGTAATATTGTAAAAGGTACCTACAGCATAAACAAGTTTATTCAATATGATTGATTTTTTTATCAGAAAAAAACATAAAGGTACATATGAGGTTCATCAGTAATATGCAGGAATTGTTCTAATTAATATAAGATAGTACAGTTCAGAATAATAAAGGAAAACAGAGAATTTAAAAACTCTAAAGTGTTTTTGATTAAAAGCTACTTTCTATGTAAATTTCTTGTTGGTAATTTTATGTTAACTACAAAATTTACTTGGCATTCATAAAAATAATCTGAAGAACTTCTAACAAATGATGAATTATTAAAAAAAAAACCCCATGAAACTTATTTAGTCATTTAAAAAAATATATTGATTATATACTGCTTTGAGGACAGTATTAAGAGTGTCTTTTCCAAACTACAATTCTGCTAATATATCTTTTGTCCAGTAGGTGTCACAGTGCATACATTAAATTAGCAAATGTTCTTAACTATATAATTTCACCTACTTCTCTAATCCAATCTTTTAAACAGCTTTTTCTGTGAAACTTGCTTTGTGTTATGGCACACTTCACACACAAATATATAATTATCACTTGCATTTGAAAACTGCTAACAGTAAGAGCACTGTTCAAGCCATATTCTTTTCTTCACGCAACTGTAACTGAAGTTGCTAGTGCAGATGTGCTTTCGTGCTTCTAAATTTTCAGAGATGTGAATTGTCTAGCAAGATGATGATAAATCTTCATAGTAAGTCCATTACAGATGATTTAGTTTTTCACTTTGGAGAATAATGGCCTCTGTCTTCTGAAACAAAGTACTAAACCAAAAGAAAAAGGGGAACACGCAGTACTTCTGCACTGTCCATCATTACAAAGAATGTACTTTATTTTAGACCCAAATTTTCCTCCAGGCACCTCTCACCTACTGGAGACTTAAAGATTCTTTTCCTGTAGACTTACTACAGGATTGATCCATGGATTTTAGAGCTCTTTTTACAATGTTAATGCGAAATCATAATAGGAAAATATTGCTTGATTTCAATGAAGCTTATGCTTCTTGACCTATTATTTTACTTCCACCTTTTATTTTAGGTTCTTATGGCACATTATGCCCCACACTTAAACACTAGTAGCTTAATAGCTACTATCAGTAAATACTTGTTGACTTGTGGAGACTTTGCTTGTAGATGTGACTTGAGTTAGCTTCTTTTATCCCATTGTAAACTCACTAATCACTTTTGACCCCTTTCCCTTGATACATCTTTTTTAGAATGGTTTTAAAATTGAAAGCCATGGTTACGAGACACTGATACTTTTCAATTGTTTCTCATTTTTACAAGACTGCTGAAAAATCTGGTCAAATGGAAAGATCAAAGAAGAACGCTAGGCAAAGACAAAATGATTTCAAGGTAAGCTTGGTGTGCAGACTTATTTTCGTTTAGGTAGTCCTTCAGATTAAGATACCAGAAGAAGGCTTAATTTTCAAATAATGGTGAACGTTGACCCTGTAATAACCAGGCTCCTTTAAGCTGTTTTAAATTCGGCACCCAAAAAACAATAGTCACTTCAAAAAAAAAAAAAAAAAAAAAAAAAAAAAGCCCTGACCCTTGCTCCACATGAGACTACAATCTAAGTAAAAGGCAAATATCTTGTACTGGCAAGTATCCTTACACATCACCGACCATTTAAGAACCTGCCGTCACATCTGAAGCCTCTACAGACAATCACGCTTTGGCTGTGATGGGCCCTGCATCTTGGAACTCTCTCTCTTTATGTCCAACCTCTGAAATCCATTTTATTTTATCGCTCCTTTAAAAAAAAAAAATCTTAAATCTTTTTTTTTATTTTTCTGTTGTTTTTTGCAGTGACCTTTATTAACCCTATGTTTATTACCTTCCCTTTCCTAATTTGGACCCTGTTGTTTGTGTTTATGTTAATGTGATTTTTTTTGTTTTATATATTGTATTTGTTTCAATTATGTTGTACAGTGCTGTAGTGCTTTGTTTTGTGGATGTTTACTATGTAAGTAAAATTATATTCCTTAGTGAAATTTGAAATGTACGCCTGTCATTTCAGACTAGATTATGTGATGAATACATAACTGGTTAAAAATATTGATGCAGTTTCTGTGTATTTATTTTTGTGGTGTTCTTTTATGCTGTGACAGAAAATGATTCAGGAGGTGATGCAGTCGCTGGCAAAACTGATCCGTGGAGCTTTGCTTCCATTCAGCCTCAGAGAAGGAGAGTTGAGACAGTATGGTGGCTGGGAGATGAAATCTGAACTCTCTGGACAGTGGCTAACACATGTCATCCAGACTGTAAGGTAACTGGGGCTATTGTTCTGTATGGTATGAGTCTTTAGTATATATAATATAGTCTAAACTGTGCTTTTTGCACATTCAACTGAAAGATCATTAATGTTGCAAAGTAAAGGACACAAAAGTTAGGAAATGTCAAAATTAACGTTGCCTGTGCAAGATTAATTCAGCCTACTTGTGCATATGTGCATTATGATACAGTCTATAATTACATGATCGCTTGCTATATTTTTTCCTCAGGACTCTTGTCTCAGTGCACAGGATGGACAGTGCTCTGTAGATGAATCAGGGTTGTATAGTGAATGAGGCTGTTGTCTGTAGGACCTCTTTCTCATTTGTTTTAGAAGTTGAAAGGTACGTAGTAAATGAGGCAGGAGATTGCAGGAAGAGAAGGGATGGCCTCATAAATAGGGCAGCTGAATGTCATCTTGGAGAATTGGATTCTGTCCTTGCCTCCTCTTAAATTCTGATATAGTGTTGGGCTAAAACCGGGAGGAAAACACTTCAGCCTCTCTGGCCACTCAGTAACAGACTTAACAGTGGCAATTTTGCAAAAGAAAAGCTTCAAAAACAGACTCCAGTGAGAAACTGCTGAGCTTGAATTAATATGCAACTAGATACCATTAACTTGGGTTTGAACAGAGACTGGGAGTGGCTGGGTCATTACATATATTGAATCTATTTCCCTATGTTAAGTATCCTCACACCTTCTTGTCAACTGTCTAAATGGACCATCTTGATTATCACTACAAAATTTTTTTTGTCTCCTGCTGATAATAGCTCATCTTAATTAATTAGCCTCTTACTCCACTTTTTCATGTTCTCTATATGTGTATATATATATCCTTACTTATATGTTCCATTCTATGCATCCGATGAAGTGGGCTGTAGCCCACGAAAGCTTATGCTCAAATAAATTGGTTAGTCTCTAAGGTGCCACAAGTACTCCTTTTTAATATTGGGATAGTCACTTAAACCAGAGTTTTCACAGGTGGCCACTGCTTGTATTCCTCATTTCCTAGATGGTTAAGTGAACTAATGATGGCTTATAATCAACTAATTGGTCGTGCTAGGCAGACAATAGTAGTGGTGTGAACAAAATTGTTGATAGTTACCAGATGACATTCCAGAATCTCAGGGCAGTGATAGTGGCACATAGAGTGATGAAAGTTTGAAGATTTGTGCCCATCCTCTGCTGATGGCTGCTCTCAGTGCCTGCATTCTGCTCAGAAAGAGGAGCAGGAAAGATGATGGCTTTGCAACCCCACAAAAGTCCTCGTTATTGATGGAGGGTTATCAAGTGCCCACACTTGGAGCCTGGTTCCTGCTGCTAGCTATTTCTGATACTTCTGCCCTGCTCAAGATCGGGGTAGGGAGAATGGCAGTGACTCCATTTGCCTGGTTCTTGCCCAATATGGAAGCATTAAGGAGATGCAGCCAGTGTAGCAAGTTTAGAGCAAATAAAAAGAAGTATTTCTTCACACAGGGCACAATCAACCTGTGGAACTCATTGCCAGGGGATGTTGTGAAGGCTAAAACTGTAACTGGGTAAAAAAAGAAATTGGATAAATTCATGGACGATAGTAATGCAAAGTAATGCACACTGAAAAACATGACCCCAACTATAAATATAAAATGATGGAGTCTAAATTAGCTGTTACCACTTGAGAAAGAGATCTTGGAGTCATTGTGGATAGTTCTCTGAGAACATCCACTCAGTGTGCAGTGGCAGTCAATAAAGCAAACAGAATGTTGAGAATCATTAAGAAAGGGATAGATAAGACAGAAAATATCATATTTCCTCTATAGAACTCCATAGTACGCCCACATCTTGAATACTGCCTGCAGATGTGATCACCCTATCTCAAAAAAGATATGTTGGAATCGGAAAAGGTTCTGAAAAGGGCAACAAAAATGATTAGGGATATGGAACAGCTGCTGTAAGAGGAGAGATTAATAATACTGGGACTTTTCAGCTTGGAAAAGAGACGACTAAGGAGGGATATGACTGAGGTCTATAAAATCATGACTGGTGTGGAGAAAGTAAATATGGAGGTGTTATTTACTCCTTCTCATAAGAACTAGGAGCCACCTAGTTTCAGCAACCTGAAATTAATAGGCAGCAGGTTTAAAACAAACAAAATAAAGTATTTTTTCACACAATGCACAGTCAACCTGTGGGACTTCTTGCCAAAGGATGTTGTGAAGGCCAAGACTATAACAGGGTTCAAAAAAGAACTAGATAAATTTCTGGAGCATAGGTCCATCAATGGCTATTAGCCAGGATGGACAGGGATAGTGTCCCTAGCCTCTATTTGCCAGAAGTTGGAATTTGGCGACAGAGGATGGATCACTTGATGATTACCTTTTCTGTTCATTCCCTATGGGGCACCTGGCATTAGCCAATTTTGGAAGACAGGATACTGGGCTAGATGGACCTTTGGTTTGACTCAGTATGGCCATTCTTAGACACATCAATAGCGATAAACAAAAATAGCTAAGGGTGCAACCCCATGCTCTGGGTGTCTCTGAGCCTCTGATTGCCCGAAGCTGGGACTGGAAGACAGTGGATGGATAACTGCCCTGTTCTGTTCATTCCCTTTGAAGCATCTGGTATTGGCCACTGTTGGAAGACAAGATATGAGGCTAGATGGACCATTGGTCTGACCGAGGCCATTCTTATGTTCTTAACTCTTCTCCTTTGTGTCCCTGTGTGAAGGTTGGGCACAATTGCAGCCCTCCAGTTAAGATGGCAAATACTATTACAAGTATATAGGGTGCTACAACCCTCATAGGGAGAATGATAAGGCATGGCCCCACCCCCTTCCACACCAATCAGTGGTGCTGGGCTGGTGGAAATTAAGTGGGTTGGGTGAGTCCATGTTGTACTGTCGTTAGAGGTGGCACAGTAACTGTGTTCCCTACTGGCACCTCAAACCATTATGCCCTGCTAGGGTGGTATACCTTCACATTACCCTTTACTGTAGGCCCTGTTGCTATTTATTTTATCTATTTATATTATGGTCATACCTAGGCGTGCCGATCATGGACTAAAACACCATTGTGTGATGTGCTGTACAAACACAGAACAAAAGGATAGTCCTTGCCCACAAAGAGCCTTCAATCTAAGTATAAAAGAAGAGACAACAGATGGATACAGACAGGTGGAAAATTACAAAGAAATGACAAGACAATATTGGTCATTGTGATATGCAGTGGTATTGGTACATCAGTGGCCTAAACTTTGTCAAGTTTATACAGTACAACAGTGAAGCTCTACATTGATATGGGTTCAACAAATGAATGAACCAGACAGTAAAACATATCTATGGTATTATGGATGATCACACAGTTTAAAAAGCTTACTGTTGAGGAGACTAATAGTATACATAAGCAAAAGAAACTCCTAAGTAACTTCGTGATATTTAGCAGTATTGTCTAGAAAACTGTAGGTTTAAACCTAACGTTCATTTTATTTTCTTCTCCTTCCAGGCTTAGTTATGAGTCCCTTACTGCACTTGAAATACCAAATGATATGCTTCATATCATCCAGGATCTTATTTTGGATCTTCGAGTACGTTGTGTAATGGTCACCTTACAACACACAGCTGAAGGTAATAAAAAAAAAAAAAAAAAAAAGAAGAAGAAATGTGCAGACCTACATGCATATGGTTAGGATTTTTTATTTTCTCTTTGGTTAAATCAGACTGTGTTCTAGAATTGACCATGTTCACTTTAGGTACTTGAATCAATAATAAGGTCATCTCTAATTCACAGAATCACAACATACAAGACCTATTAGGTTATTCTATCATTTCCCTGACAATACTGTTCCCTGTATTATGAGCCTTTTTTTTCCCCCTTTAATATAAGGCAGCCACTTTTTTCACTAGGTTACAGACTTTTCCAAACCAGACAAGCTTTAATTTATTTGTACTTTTTGCCATGACACAGCTATTCCATGCAATGAATCAGCATTATTACTACTCTGTTCTGTAACAGGTTGGATATTCTCAAGCTTGGATATTCTTTTTTAAGTGAGCAAATCTTAAAAACATTACACAGTATTTTAGTTGCAATTTTATCAGGGATATTCATTGTCTGTCTCTAGAGTCCTGTTTAGCTCTTTGGGGTTGTAAATTCATAGATTTTTAAGGCCAAAAGAGACCATTAGTTCATCTAGTCTAACCTGTGTAATATAGGTCATAGAATTTCAATGAGTTACCCCTGTATTTAAGTTCAGTAACTTCTTTGACTAAATCATGTTTTCCAGAAAGAAATCCAGTCTTGGTTGAAGATTTCAAGAGATGATGCATTGGCAATATCCCTTGTTAGTTTGTTCCAATAGTTAATCATCCTCACGGTTTAGAAATATGGCACAATTTTTTTTAATTTAAATTCGTCTGGCTTTTAACTTCCAGATACAAGTTTTTGTTATGCCTTACTCCACTAGATTAAAGATCCCTTTATTACTCAGTGTTTTCTTCCTCTTCAAGTCTCTTCTTGACCCTTTTTATAAGTTAAACACATTGAGCTCCTTCAGTCTCTCACTGTAAGGCATTTTTTCCAGCCTTCAAATTACTTTTGTGTTCTTTTCTGCACCCTCTCCAATTTTTGGTATCTTTTTTTAAATCTAGTCCTCTTGACTGGATGCATTATTCCTGTATTGGTATAACCAACACTATATACAGAAGTAAAATAATTTTCTTGCTCATACTCACTACTTCCCTGTTTATGCATCCAGCGATCGCATTATCCCTTTTGGCCAGAGCATCCCACTGGGAGCTCGCATTCAGTTGTTTGCCCACTAAATCCTTATCAGTCACTGCTTTCCAGGATATAGTCCTACATTCTACAGGTATGAACTGCATTCTTTGGTCCTAGATGTATAACCTTGCATTTGGGTTGATTCAAACACATTTGGGTTGAATGGGCCCTGCTTACCAAGCAACCCAGATCACTCTGTATGACTCCCCTCGCCTCATCAGTATTTACCACTCTGTCAGTCTTTGTCATCTGCAAATTTTATCCACAACGATTTTGTTTACTTCCAGATTACTCATAAAATGTTGAATAGCATCAGACCCAAAACAGATCATTGCAGAACCCCACTAGAAATTCCCCTATTCAGTGATGACAACTTTGACAACTACTTCAGTTAGCCAGTTCTTAATCCATTTATCATGTGCTTCACTAGTATTGAATAGTGCTAATTTTTTAAATGCAAATGTCAGGTGGTGCTAAATCAAATGCCTTATAAAAGTATAAGTATATTAGACACCTATGCAGTTACCTTTATCAACCAAACTTGTCATCTCATAAAAAATGAAATTTGGTTTTTTTGACAAGATCTTTTTTCCATAAAGCCATGTATATTGGCATAGATATAGACCCATCCTTTAGTTCTTTATTGTTTGACTCCCACAGTCATTTTTCCTTTATTTTGCCTGCGATTGATCTGAGACTAGCGAGCCTTATAATTACCTCAGTCATTCCTTTTGTCCTTTTTGAATATTGGCACTCATCCAGTCCTCTGGAATTTTCCCAGTTTTTCAAGATGTATTAAAAATTAGCATCAGTGGGCTAGAGATCTGTTTCCCCAACTTTTTCTTTCATATGGGACTCATGGTGTCCACTGGTTTGATTAAACTTATTTTATTCTGTGATGGGCAGAATGCTAGACAATGTAATGATGCTCATGCTTACTGATGTATGCAAAGCAATGCAGGGAGCATTGAGCAAACAAACTGGAGCAAGCAGGGTCTCCTTCTGTTGCTCTAAACAATCTTATTTCTATTTGATACTCGCCTTATGCCCCAGTTCTTCTTCACGTGCTTACTCGTATCCATTCCAGTTAGGTGGCACCGCGCCTCATCTCGGCACTGCTCTACCTCGTGGCACCACTCCCCAGCACGGCACCAATCACACTCGCAGCACTGCTCCCGAACCCGCTCCAGACACCGGTCTCCGCTTTAGCAATGCTCTACATCCTGGCACTGCTCCCCACCAAGGTGAAGCTCCACGTCGCAGCACTGCTCGACCTCTCAGAACCGCTCCACATCTCACCGTCATTCCCTGCACTGCGCCACCGGTCACCATCTGGACCTCGCTACCCTTCGCGGCACCCATCCCATCTGTTGGAGGAGGAGGAGGCCTCCTGGGTGCAGTCTCGCACCACTCCCCATTGGTCGTCACGCTCCAGATCGCCCTCCCTCAGATCAGGCAGGGCATCGGGGGCATCGGAAGCACCCAGATCAGGGCCGGGGAGCCTTAGGCAGGATGCTTCCATGCCCCATTGGCAGCTCCAGTGGCAATTTTGGACCCCTTGGGCATAACATTAGGCCCAAGGTGCCTCTCCTTGCATACCTCCGCTGTCCCGTTCAGGGTCTCGCCTCCTTGAAGCAACCCTCAGCCACCCCCTCAGGACCCATCACAAAATCCAGATCCAACCCACCCCCGGTGGAGGCTACACCCAGTGTTCGGGAGGACCCGGTTCCAGAGGATCAAGAGGCCATAACAGAACCGGTCCTGCCGGTGGTTTCTTCCTCATCATCCCTTGACAAAGCGGTGGCGGGTATCTCCACATCTGGACCACCACCCAGGGCCCTGCAGGAACTCCTCCGAAGGGTGGCCGTGAATATAAACGTCCAGGTCAAGGAGGAGGACCCCGTGGTGGACATCCTGGCACCAGAGAGGCCCTCTCAGGTGGCCTTACCTGTTCTAAAGACCATCCAGTCTAATGCCAAGACTATTTGGCAAATGCCTGCGTCCATTCCCCCTACGGCCAAAGTGACTGAACGAAAATACTTTGTTCCCACTAAAGGGTATGAGTATCTCTTCACCCACCCTCCCCCATGCTCCCTTGTGGTGAGGCGGTGAATGAGAAAGAGAGGCAGGGTCAGCAAGGCCCTGCACCCAAATCAAGAGACGCTAAATGCCTTGATTTGTTTGGAAGAAAAGTTTATTCTACAGTGGGCCTCTCTCAGGATCGATAATCAACTCGCGATCCTGAGCAGGTATAATTACAACTTGTGGTCTGCAATTCTGAAGTTCAAAGAGCTTCTTCCATCTGAGTCATGAGCGGAATTGGGAACCATTGCCGGAAAGGGCAGGCTGTAGCCTGGACTTCCCTCCAGGGCTCTTCAGATGCCGTGGACTCCGATAGCGCGTACTCTGGCGTCTGGTATCGCAAAGAGGCGCAACGCCTGGCTCCAATCCTCTGGTCTCCCTCCGGAGGTTCAGCAAACAATTCAGGACCTTCCGTTCGATGGCCAGGGCCTGTTTGCTGAACAGACGAACTCCAGACTGCATAGCCTGAAGGACTCGAGGAACACAATTAAGTCCCTCGGCACACATACTCCAGCGACCCTAAGGAAGCCCTTTAAACAGCAGTCCACCCAGCAGCGGTCTTTCCCCCCCTTGGCCCAGACACGACTTCTCCCGTAGGAGAAACCGATATAGTCGGAATAGGCCATTACGCCCTCCTCCTGGGCAGGGCCAGGGGGAATCCAAGCACCCCCTCTCCCCCCTCCTTCTGGCCCTAAGCGCCCCTTTTGAAGGTGCGCACAAGGACAGATGATTAGTCCACAACCCAGCTAGTTAAGCTCCCTTCCTGAACCGTCTATCCTGCTTCTAGCATGCATGGTCCCATATTACATCGAACTGGTGTGTGCTCCACACGGTAGAGGCAAGATATTGTATCCATTTCTGCTCCTTCACACCTTCCCATCCCCCTTGCCCGTTCCTCTTCAGGGACCCCTCTCATGAGCAACTTCTCATCCAAAAGGTTCAGACCTTCCTCGCTCTAGGAGTGGTGGAGGAGGTTCCCCCGGAGCTCAAAGGCAAGGGTTTCTACTCCCGTTACTTCCTCGTCCCCAAAGCAAGTGGGGCCTCAGGGAACTCAACAAGTTCATCGTCAGCTTGAAGTTCCGCATGGTCTCCCTGAGCTCAATCAACCTTTCCCTGGATCCAGGAGACTGGTACGCCACCCTCGATATGAAGGACGCCTAGTTCCTATATCTATCACCCCGTCTCACAGACGGTTCCTCCACTTTGTGGTGAACAAGGTGCATTATCAATTCACAGCCCTCCCATTCAGGCTGTGCACAGTTCCTCACATCTTCACCAAATACATGGCAGTTGTGGCAGCCTTTCTTCGCCGCCACTATGTGCATGTCTACCCTTACCTGGATGACTGGTTCCTCCGTGGCCGCTCTCGCCAGGAGGTGGAATCGCAGGTGCAAATGGTCAAAGAAACATTCGAACCCTTAGATATCATTCTCAACATCAGCAAATCCGTCCTCACCCCAACTCAAAGAATAGAGTTCATCGGGGCAGTCCTAGAGGCGAACCAAGCAAGAGCGTTCTTTCCAGAGACGCGGCGCCTGGCCCTCTTGCAGATAATCAGCGGCATTTGCAGTTTTCCCACCACCACGGTGAGGCAGTGTCTCAGGCTGCTGGGTCATATAGCATGCTGCACTTACATGGTTCAACATGCCAGGCTACAACTCAGGCCTCTGCAAGTGTGACTCGCGTCTGTGTAGGCCGCGACAGTCTGGACATGGTGCTGACCTTCCCGAGGCACACCCTTGATTCCTTGTGTTGGTGGCTAGATCCCTGCATGGTAGGCGCCGGGGTTCCTTTCCACCCTCCCTAACTCACTTTGACTCTGGTAATGGACACGTCTGTGCTGGGCTGGGGAGCTCATCTCAGGAGCCTGATGACTCAGGGCTTGTGGCAGGTAGAGGAGCTGGCTTTGCATATCAACATCAAAGAACTCGGGGCGATCTGCCTCACCTGCCAAGCGTTTCTGTCCCGCTTGCAGGGCCACTGTGTAGCGGTCCTGATGGACAATACCACGGCCATGTTTTATATAAACAGGCAAGGTGGAGCCCGATTGTCTCCTCTCTGTCAGGAAGCTCTCCTCCTGTGGGAATTTTGTCTAGCCCACTCCATCCTTCTCCAAGCTTCATACCTGCCGGGCGTTCAGAATGTGCTGGTGGACAGCTTGAGCGGACGGTTCCTCACGCACAAGTGATCTATTCTTCTGGACATCATCCACTCCGTTTTCCGCAGCTGGGGGTTTCCCCGAATCGACCTGTTCGCCACACAGGCCAACAGAAAGTCCCCAAACTTCTGCTCCTTCATGGGCCACAGCCTAGGCTTGATCACAGATGCATTCATGATTCCATGGTCCGATCAACTGCTATACGCCTTCCCGCCATTTCCGCTCACCCACAAGGTGCTCCTCAAGGTCCACAAGGACAAAGCGGACGTGATACTGGTGGCCCCACCTGTGCCTCACTGGTGATCGTACCCCACTCTCATGGACCTAGAGGTCCACTTACCAGTATGGCTACCTCTCACTCCTGACCTCATCTCACAAAATCACGGTCGCCTTCTTCACCCGGACTTTCAGTCGCTCCACCTCATGGCCTGGAGGATCCGTGGTTGAACCAGGCAGAGCTCACTTGTTCGGACCCTGTAAGGTGGGTGCTTCTGGAGAGCCACAAGCTGTCTACTAGGGCCACATACGGAGCAAAATGGAAGAGGTTCTCTATCTGATGTGCCCAAAGGCAGGTGCCCCCACTCCAGGCTCCCATTCCTTGTATCCTGGATTATCTTCTGTACCTGAAGGACCAGCATCTGGCATTCGGTTTTCTCAAGGTCCACCTCGCGGCCATCTTGGCATTTCACCTGGGCGTTTCCAGGCGCTCGGTGTTCACGCACCCCGTCGTGGGACATTTCCTAAAAGGTTTAGAAAAGATACATCCCCCGATGAAGCCCCCTATTCTGACTTGGGACCTCAACCTAGTCCTCTCCCGCCTCATGGGACCTCCCTTCAAGGCACTAGCTTCCTGTTCCTCCTCTGTCTCTCTTGGAAGGTTGCTTTTCTGGTGGCTATCACCTCAGCACGACACGTGTCTGAACTGCAGGCCCTCGTGTCTGAACCTCTGTATACTTTCATAAGAATAAGGTGCATCCTAGTCCTCACCCGGCCTTCCTTCCTAAAGTGGTGTCCCACTTCCATGTTAGCCAGGACATCTTTCTGCCAGTTTTCTACTCAAAACCATGTCAGCCCCCACAAACAGCAGCGGCACTCGCTGGACGTCAGGAGGGCACTCGCTTTCTGTATTGACTGCACAAAGCCGTCCCACAAGACAACCCAGTTGTTTGCTGCCTTGGCAGAGTGGATGAAAGGTTTGCCAGTCTCTTCCCAGTGGATCTCCTGGATCATGGTGTTATCCACACTTGTTATGACTTGGCTCAGGCCTTGTCGACAGCCTTCCTGGCCCATGTATCTCTCCAGGAAATCTGCAGGGCTGCCACATGGTCTTCAATGCATACTTTCACGTCGCACTATGCCATCGTCCACCAATCTTGGAACAATGCAGCCTTTGGCAGCGCAGTACTTCGGTCAGCAATACCTTGACTCCGACCCCACCTTTGAGGTAAGACTTGGAAGTCAACTAACTAGAATTGATATGAGCAAGCACTCGAAGAAGAAAAAACAGTCACTCACTGTTTTTGTAACTGTTGTTCTTTGAGATGTGTTGCTCATATCTGTTCCATTCCCCCACACCTTTCTCCTCTGTCGGAG
This sequence comes from Dermochelys coriacea, assembly GCF_009764565.3. NCBI lineage: Eukaryota > Metazoa > Chordata > Testudines > Dermochelyidae > Dermochelys > Dermochelys coriacea. Next base: position 121,718,582 of record NC_050069.1, on the reverse strand, counting down.
TTGCCGGCAAGAAGGAACTGAAGGGGGGGTCAGGCCAGCAGGGTGGTATATAGAGCGCCATATGGGCGCCACTCCACAGGCCTCCACAGACAGCCTGATGGGTAGCTGCTAGAGAAAAGTTTCTGACAGCCATGCACACAGCACACGCGCACACCTAATTGGAATAGATATGAGCAGCACATCTCGAAGAACAGCAGTTACAAAAAGAGTGAGTAACCATTTTTTCAGCAAGGTACTTAAGCCTAACTTTAGGAACATGAGCAATCCTATGTGAGAAATGAGTGGAACTACTCATTGCTTAAAGTTAGGCATGTGCTTCTGTGCTTTACTGAATCTGGACCTCTCTGAGAAGAACAGCAATAATCATATCTGATATTTATACTGTATAATATTTTCCATTTTCAGAATATTTTGCAAATATTAATGATGATTTATGGCCCTTAACTAACTCTTGATTTCTCATGCTACATTCAAATTGTTGCCTATATTTGTTAACTCACACTAACTGTCCATTTAGTGCCCATGAAATCCAACTAGAACACTTCCCTTGTCATGCCTTCATTGATTACTCCTTCATATTCTTGTAAAAAGAAAACCAATCCTATTTATTGGATGTAATGGCTTTAATCTATTTGTTTTTCTAATCATCAACCCTGTAAATTCAGCCTGGACTCTGAGAGTCAAGCTGGTTTCTTTCCTTCTCATGCATCATCACTGGCAATAGAGGTCATGCAAACTAAATTATGCTAATGCCAAATTAGACAGTGAGGGTTGTACAAGTGTAATTGACTGGAATTTAGTAAACAATTCTTTTGAAGGTGCACAAGAAGGAATGTAATTCAGTTCCCTCTTTTGCAATATGCATTAAAAAGAACTATTTCTGTTTCATGCCAATCATAATTTTATTCCACTGATGCATCTGCATTAAAGAAAGAACATTAACTGCAACTCTGAAATTTTCTTGCTTGGATTATGCTGCGCCTCGTCTTTGTGTGAATAATTTTTAGTTTATTCATCTTGGTGGACGAAAGTGCTTTTATAGTGCTGGTTAATTTTCAATTCTATAATTTAAAAAAATGAATTTTTTGAACAGAATATGTCCACATGATATAGTGGTAATGGAGTTCTCTTCTTGTATAAGCTGTCTCATAGCACTAAGCTGTACATTATTTTGTTATTGACATGCAAACAAAATTTCAGCAGTAAATGCAATTTAAACAGTAATCTAATGATTTTAAAAAAATCAGTTTTGAAGCTAATTTTACCTTGTATTGCAGCTCTTATTTTCAGGGATACAGCCTATGGTTATTTTGCAAATAGATTTTTGCTGGAATCAGGTTTTGTCAAACTGGAAATGACTGTGGGATGCTTATTGTCTTTCAACGATAAGTGTTCAGTTTACAAATAAATGGAAGACGGTTTTTCTAGTTGACAGCCTTGTAAACTCAGCCTGGGACCTGATAGTCAAGCTGGTTTCTTTCCTTCTCATGCATCATCACTGGCAATAAAGGTCATGCAAACTAAATTATGCTAATGCCAAATAAGGCAGCGAGCGTTGTACAAGTGTAACTGACTGGAATTTAGTAATCAATTCTTTTGATGATGAATAAGAAGGAATGTAATTCAGGTCCCTCCTTTATATCCGTGTTGGAGCTGAAGGTCTGTAGGGAATAAACCATCAGTAAAAGCAAATATAAAGTTGGCAGATTCAGGAGAAGATCTGTTGGTAACAAGTAGCTACTTTTGCATAGTCACTTTTCAGAGTATAGTGCTGCTTGAATGTACTTCAAGATGCTTCTCTGCCATAACATCAATCAATCAAATCTACCAATTAATGATGATTAGGTTGAAGGGTAAATGGGGCAACCTGCAAATGCATATAGGTACCTAAACTGTACATAACTGATTGTTATACTCCTCTTCTTCCCCTCCCCTTTCCTACCCTTCTTTTGTCACTTGCTTCTTATAAGCTCTCCAGAGCCTGGATGGATTTTTCATATATGTTTGAGCAACACCTAGCACAATGGAGTCCTGATCCTGATTAAGAACTCTCAAACCAAACCAAACATATTATACATATTTAATGTAATTATGTGAGTCTTAATACTTGTCCTGATCTCAGATTAAGTTATGTACTTGATGGTTTGGTTTTTTTTAACTGCATTGAGCAAGGAATAATAAAACAAACATGCATTTGAATTCCCAAATATAATGCCTATATTATGGGTACCCAGCCATGATGTATCCATTTTTTTAAACCAGAGGATTGTAACAGTATTTCTTTAACCTCAGGCTTTCCAGTAAAAGGTGGGCTTTATGCAACTATTGCCATGCACCATCCATTTTACTTCTGTAGGAGAAAGCAGCAGCAAACTATGTATGTGTGCCATTCTTAGTCATTTGAAAAGTGGCTGAAATCTTTTAAGTATGGCCAATGTACTTGTATGCCTATTCATCACACTAAGGTGCCTGTGGTTTTCTCTCTTGTGAAGTTCAAGGAGTTTTTTGTAATGAAACCTAGCATTTTAGCACCTTTTCTTTTTACAGATGTGAAGAAGTTAGCTGAAAAGGAAGACTGGGTGATTGATAATGAAGGCTTAACATCTCTGGTGGGTACACTTTGTGTGTTTCCGGGCACCCATTTTTTGTGCATGTGGTGTAAACATGACTTGTGTAAATTTCATTTTTCTTTTCATAAATATTAAAAGTTTTGCTAATATTATACATTTACTTATATTTACACGTGTGTGCATATGTATGTATAAAAGAATTAAATTATTGTACAAAATAAAACTAATCAGTTCCCATCTAAAGTGGATTAGCATTTAGATGGAGGACAGATTATACTCCTAAGTGAATTCTTTCTGCCCACTGTCTGCTCACTTTCTCAGATATTCATGGTGGTATAAATCCTATCACAAATTCAAAAGCTACTTTTTCTCTTCTTTCACCTTTTCCCTCTTTCAAGACTTATTTTTCTGCTGGTGGATTTTCTTACATGTGTTAGTCAGCGTAAGCACAGTTCAAAGTAGTTTTTAAAAACTAGATAAATTTCAGCTTATAGATGGGGTTTTCAAAAGTAGTGTCTTCGGTCCCAGTGCTGCAGAGCCATATGTGAATAATCTTTATTTACGTGAGTAGCAATTCATGTCAGTGGGACTACTAACATGAGAAGGATTACTCATGTGAGTAAAGCTTTGCTAGATCGGTCCTTTAATATGAGTAGAATGTAAAGAAGGACATGGGGAAGAGGCGAGTATGTATATAAATTGAGAGGGTTGGGGAGGGGTTAATGTGCCCCCATAAAGCTTTTACTGACCTTCCTTAGTAAGATTGAGTTGAGATTTTTTTTTAAAAAAAGTTTCTTTTTTAGCTATGGATGTTCTGCTAAAATACAGAGTTTGTTTTCTCAGGTTGTGACAAGTTCAGTCCACGTCACAGTGCTTCATAACTTAATGGGTTCGTTACCATGGAAGCTGGACTGTAGTAGATATAAAAAGCTGCTTTTCTGGTATAATGAGAATTTCACTGAGAGCCAACTAATTTAGGAGGTTGCTCACAGACAAACAATAAATGACTTGAAACCATATTCAAATAAATTAGCGAGGTGCTTTCGGGAAAGAAATAGTAATGACTAATGGCTAAAAGATGACAAGCAAATTGTAGGCATGACTTAAAAACAATCTGAGAAAGCAGAAATGGCTGTGGGAGGATTACGCTTTGTGTGTATTATATAAGACAGTACTCGGTAGGCCATCCGTCTGAAGTTGTGCTTGTTTGTTACTATAAATATATTTGAATGAAGTTGAGTAGGAAGGTGTGAAGCATTCCAGATATACATAATGTTGGAAGGAGTGTTGTCTGGTTATTAAAATAGAGTACTGGGAGTCATGACTTCTGGGTTTTATTCTCAATTGCAACGTTTTCTCTGGTCATTTCAATCCAGACTAGTGCCCCATTTCCTTCTTCCATCCAGATTTGCATACATGGTCATTCTTTTGTAGAACTAATAATTCTAAAAAAACAAAACAAAAAAACACCTTATTGGTGCTTCATTACCGTGCTCCAAAGCTATCGCTACCCTAGGATTTTTTGCAAAAATTTCCCACTAGTTTAGCTCTGCCAGCAGCAGAAACAGTGGGAGGATTGCTAGTGTCTATGGGTCTTTAGGGAGCTGCCACCATCTTAAGTATGGTGTCATCTAATCCTGCTCAGAGCATGACATGGTGCTTAAAATATTGGCAACTGCTAATGCCTTGTTTATATGAATAATCCTATTGTTGCCACCACTGGTGGATCTGAATCAGTTGTTGTAATGATGGGAAACCTTAGCAAAATTTCTGAGGGTAAACAAGGCCAGAGAGGTCCTTTGGAGACAGCTCAAGCTTAAACTATATGTGTAAAATGCATGCAAGAAAATTAGTTTTTAACATCCTTGATATTTATACAGCTGTTAAAACATGTATTGGGATACTGTTGTCAGAAACCTACAGCCATGGGGTCTGTAATGCACAAAGGTTAATGAACAGAGAAGCTTTATTATTTTCTTTGCAGGCAATAAAAATCTACATGAGAACAAAAATAAAAGCAGCAGCATTTTACTTTTCCACTGAAACCCTTTTTCTGCCCATTTAGCTCTCTTTCTCTGCTGTATGTCTTCAGGAGCTTTGTTCTAAAAATGAATAAATAGCATTTTAGTATAGCGCTTTAGATTTTCAAATTGCTCTACAGACATGAATCAATCCTCGTGACACATATGTGAGGTGGATAAGTATTATCCTGATGGCATAGGTTGGGGAAACGGAAGTGAAGTGACTTACCCTAAGCTACACAAAGGGTAAAGGGCAGAATAAGGAGTTGAACTTCGAAGTTTCTGGCTCCCGTTTTTGAGCCAAATCAACTGGATTGGTGTCCCTTTTTCTAGCATGGAGATAGCTTTCTCACTTTCATGTTCCCCTTGGGAAATACAATTTCCCCCCTAGTGCCATCAGGTGGTCTCAAACTAGAGTGGCACAATATCGAGCAAGAGAGGGGGATAAGGGGAGATTGGCTAACAGGGATAATGCTACCAATTCATTTGCATCTAGATTTATACATGAAGCAATTTCGGAATAGACAAGGTTGCCTGACTTCCAAACCAATCCACTCCTACTTGTTCTTGTTGATTTCATGATAGTGAAATCATAATCGTGAATTTGTGATGTCCTAGAATGGCCCTATTAAATTTAAATCCTGGCCCTGTTAGTCAATAGGACTTCTGCTATTGACTAAAATGGGGCCAGGATTTTACCCCAGACTTTTCCTGAGTAGCCATCTGTGCAATCACAAACAAGGTATAAGAAGTTCACTGCAGGCTTAAGGCAAAGAAACCGTTCAGTACAAGAACCCCTCATTCACACACTTGCAAAGAAAATTGATCTGTGTAATTATTTTTGTTTGCTTCAGTATGAAAGTACATCATTAAAACGAGAGCTTTCTGTAGTATATGTATCATGAAATTTGGGGGGGGGGTTCCATTTTGGATCAGTAAAAAATGAGTATCTTCTCTATTACTATAAAAAATGTGTATATTAGTAGTTTGTATAGTATACATTGCACATTCATTTAGGAATTCAAAAATCTTTTTACTTTCAGCCATCCCAGTTTGAACAATGCATTGTGCGTTCCTTGCAGTCCCTCAAGAGTGTTCTGGACTGCAAACCTGGAGAAGCCAGTGTAAGTCTTGTTATGTACTTCATTTTCTTTCCTTGTATGTAAATTATTATTACATTTAAAAGCAATTATTGTATAAATATGTTTTCATTATATATTATTAGTGTTGTGAATAATACAGAGAGGCTGTTATAAAATGAATTAAGAAATTACTCAAGCTTCTCAATATTTTTTCTTCTCTTTGACCAAAAAAAAAAGCCCTTGCAATATTGAGTCAGTTTTCAAATTGCACTCATATTTGGGGGCAAAAAGTGAACTGTACTTAAATGTAATTTTTTTTATATTAAAGACTGTGACCTGTAGCTTTCAAATGGCAGCAGGTATGATCTTATGGTAGGTACCCTGGAGAGCCAGTTATAAATACATATCACATCCAGACTTCATTTGGGACATAACTCAACCTTTTGTTTTCCCTACTCCAGTATGCCACATGATAGTGTTACCCCCATTTGTTTACTGCCTTGGGGACCTGATTCCATTGACTTCAGGAAGACATAAGAGCATTCTTCAACAGGTGCTTAGCATCTGATAGGATTGGGTGCTATTGCTCTCTTCTTTGTCCCATGTATGACAAAGGTATCATTCCCCCTATGAGGGTTCCCTAGAAGAATCCAAAAGGGGATATTACTTTACAATTAATCCCTCCCCATGAGATGAATTTCACATGCTAACAAAGATGATCTTGAGAAGTCCCAAGAGCTTCTACTATCGCCCAGTTCTCTGTTTTCTCTTCAGCTTCACTAGGTTTCCCCCATCCTACATGTTGCTACAATCCTTTTTCTCCAAATTTCTGTGACATACAGGATGAAGGAAATCTAGCTACTACTTTCCCTTCCACTCACTCATTCTTTCTCCCACCTTTTTTATCACAGTTTCACTTTCGTGGTATGGAGAACTGGAATTCTAGGTAGCATCATGTGCCAGTATTGTTCCCATAATTGTGTTTCCCCTTCACTATAGGATGCCCACACGCCCTATCCATTGTGTTTGTAGATAGGATTTGTTCTACCAGCCACTCTTCATTCCCTAGGGAGTCTCACAAGAGCAGTGTATACAGAGAAACTAGGTTTGATATCTGTGACTCTTCCCTTTCCTCACTTCCTTTGGAAGAAGGCCTTCTGAAGCTATTCCACTGAAGTTATATGTTTGTTCCTTCAGGTTTTCCAGCAACATAAAACACAGGAGGATGTATGCCAGCTAAGCATTGGTATCATGCAGGTAATTTTAAACTGGAATTGGAGATCATAAATGAGTGATTAAGGGCTTACTTTGTATCCATTGCTCCCCAAAATGTAATAAAAGGTGATAAGATGTCAGATACTGTTTAATTCAGATCATCCAGACATAAGTGTTATCTTAATTTCAAATTACAGTAACTCTTAAGGATAATGATGCTTAATGTTTCTTGGGGTTTCTGAGGCCCTAATTCATCAGAGAATCTAAACACTTCAAGCATATCCTGAAGCACTATCTTAACTTCAAGCATTTTCTGGGTTATTAATTATATATTAAAAGATTAACTTAAAATTTGGTTGCAAAGAGCACAGGTTTCTAATATGAAACTAAGGGCAAGCTCCTAAGCTGGTATAAATTGGCATAGTTCCATGGCAATCAGTGGAGCTATGCCAGTTTACAGCTGAGGATCTGGCCCTTAGTTTCATATTAGAAACCGGTGCTCTTTGCAATGAATTTTTGAGGTAATCTTTTAAATGTATAAATAATAACCCAGAAATTTTTTTTAAGATAATAAAGCAACACCCATCAGTTTTAACAATTGTTTGTATTGTGTTATCAAGTGAAATCTCACAAATCAGACCAAAGAAATGATGCATAGTGGTGCTTAAGAGATGTTTGCTTTGGGCACTCTGTTGAAGCACTTTAAAGCCATTAAAGATACGTTCCTTGTAAACCAATGGACCCCCAGTCCTCTATTTGGGAGGTCATTTAGCAAGATGAGAGATAGTACAAAGAAATAGTACAGATCTTTTTTTCCACAGGAAAATAAAGGCTAACAAGATCATGAAAACATTTGCCTGACTTAATTTAAAATGCTGCTGTTTTCAGTTATTTGAGGTTTAAGAAAACAGGTATTTGTGATTATTCTGCTTAGATGAGCTGCAGTTAAAAATTCAGTTAAGAAAAATTAAAATATTTTACAGGTTTTGTACTAGTAGTTCAGCTCTGATGGAAAATTCAGATTTTTTTTTATTATTATTTGATAGGTTTTTATTGATTGTCTGGAACAACTGAGCACTAAGCCTGATGGTGATGCAGATACCACACAGTAAGTAAAATAACACAGTTGGAATATTTGAAGTTGCAAATTTCAGCATAAAATTGTCTGTTTTTTACTCCAAGGTTTTCCTCACCAGTATTCCTGTGGTATTTGTAATAAATAGCTTTTGTGAACAATTTTGGCTTTGACCAAAAATGCCATGGAGCCAAGTAGAATGTTTTATACCAAAAAAAATGAAATACAGATTTGAATAAGATAATGAAATATGATGAATATTAAAAAGCTATTATCTTAGTAGCTATTGTAGTGCTTAATGAAAGCTAGCTTATTCAAAATCCCTCTGCTTGATTCCAAAGAGAATCATCTTTCTAAAGGTTGTAACTGTAACACCAAACTAGCCCCATTTTTTGTTCTAATGTTAATATCTGTGCCTGGTGGTTTTTGTCACAGCTATAGCTTCCAGGCAGTTTATATGAAAGAAGTTGCCACTGTCAATGAATAACATCTACCAATGAGGAATGGTATTTTCCTTGCTTGCCCTCTGTTTTTGGCATGTTCCTAACTCTATCAACATATCTACTAAATTGTTGACAATTTTGCTTTTATTCCATCAACCATTAATTTCAGAGCTCTGAGGAGTCAGTCATAAGAACCTGAATTTCTGTATCCTGAAAGACCCTATCTTTGTTTTTCTCTTTACTTGGTTTACCTTTAGTTGGTGTATAAGAGTAGTAAACAGAAACTATTTTATTGTAATCAAAGAAAGCCCAGAAAGGTGCGACTCCACCTTCCGCCCTCCCCCAACATGATTGCTGGAATGGCAGTACCTGTTCCCAAAGCTCTTGATCAGTTTGTGGGTGATTTAGAAAAGCTCTGCAGCTCGTCCTGCCTTCTTTTCCATGGTATGAGATGCTCTGACACAGCACTCCAACTTTTTCTATAGTCTTTTCAGCTGAACCCAACACTACAGCCAGTCAGAACATTTTCGACTAAATATTTTTCATCAAAGCCATATTGATTTTGATGAGATTTTTGACAAGAAGGTCTCTGAGATCCAGGGTGGGCTGACTGACTCTCGGGGGGAGAGATCCAAATTGAAGACCAGATATTTTTGATTTAAAAAAATGGAATTTAAACCCAATTCAATTTTGCAAATATGTTTGAAAAGTTTTGGGTTTGTTCCATTAGGAACCTTGTTCTGCATGTCAAAACCTCAAAAATTGTTGAAAAATAGAAATGTTGTTCTCCAGCAAGCACACATCATAGCTGATTTGTAAATGCTTAGAGTAAAAAGAATACTCTACGATTCACTTTTTTCAAAATATTTTAAGTCTTTCAGTTGACATTTCATCTCCTGATTTATTTGGAAGCATTCATGAAGACTCTAGTTTATCTTCGGTAAGTTTGGCTTCTAGTTAAAATGTCTTACTGGGGTAAAATTAAATGTTGAATAAGGCTTTTATCATTTACTGTGTGTCTTTTGTAATGCATTTGTGTTTTCCTAAGTCACTTTTTATGAAATAATATAAAACTTTACTAACTGCAAGGATATCAGAAAAGCTAATACAATGGTATCTCGAGCTTTAGATTGTTGGGTATTCAGCATATTTCCTACAGATTCTTACTCATGAATTTTATTTAAAAACATAACTGTTGCAGCCAGGTCCTCAATGGGTATAAACTGGCGTAGCTCTATTGAGGTCAATGAAGGTAGCACTAATTTATACCAGTTCAGGATCTGGCCCTTGATGTTTAGTTAAAACTCAAGTGCGAATAGCCGTATCCGTAAGACAGGTAATTAAATTTCATTTATTTATTTTTAGAACATAGAGATAAATGTGTAAAATAATGTAGTTTGCTTTGGTAAGTCATCTTCCTTATAGTAGAATGTGTTGTGGTGCATGAGAGACTAGAAAAAGTTGCTTTTCCATAAAATTTCTAATGTTGCATTTTTTTGTCCCAGTTATTTGAATTAATGCATTCCCAAAGAGTACGTGCCCCCAGTACAAGGGCTAATGAAACATATAAAGTTATGCCCCTCAAAGAATGAATTTGAAGGTCTTACTATGTTTTTAATAATCTATTTCCTGCAGAATTTAGAAACTTTAAGGGCCCAACCTATATCCCTTACTTTCATGAGTAGTCTAACTGCAATTAGTGAGAAAAAACTTGTAGGATTAGACCCAGAGTTCTAAATTCTGAAATTTAATAATAATTTAGTTCTTATACATTCTAATTCTCCAAGTACTGTGTGAATGTTAATTAACTTTTATCAACCTATTTTATTTTCCTGTGTTGTTGAAGTCCCTGTAACATTTTGAGGGTTTTTTCCTCCCAAACAAATGGTTCAGTGCTTTTTCAGCAAAAAAATAGTTGCCAGTAACCCAATATTTTTGACCAGCCATATGGCTTATACAATGGAAAAATAAATTTGGTTAAGAATTATTTTGAAGCTTCAAATGAGATATTAATAAACAAAAGTAGGAAAGAGTATTAATTTCTATATTTGGCACTTAAAAGAGTTTTAATCTGTAGATTTCAAAACACTACAAGTATTAGTAAGGGTTATTATTCCCCATTTACTTATGGAGTAGAGAGTATTAAGTGACCAGCCTAGGATTTTTCATTGTATTTTGACAGTTTGTGTTTAATATTGTATATACAAATAATGGTAAATTAATCCAAGTAGTAGGCAGGTTAATGGGTACACATTTATTACCCTAGTCATTGTAGTTCATTACTAGTTGGTAAGACAGTTGGGAATTTATCAGGAATTGCAAATCTCATTCTTAATAAAATATTGACTTCCTTCACACCTCACTATGGTAATTTATCCTCAGAAAGTTTTCATTTTTAAAGCACTTTGCAAATGATCATCCTGAACTCTCTTCTGAGGATGGAAAGTATTTTCTGCATTTTTCAGGTAGGGAAACTGAGGAATTTAAGTGACTTGCACACAGTTGCACAAAAAGTCATCACCAGAGCTGAGTTTATAATTTGGGAATTCCTATCTCCCAATTACCTCCTGAGAAAAACTAGATCTTGCCTCTCTTCCGGGTATCATATTGTTGCACCAGTCTCATGGACCAACAGTCTTGATATAACTTAATTCAATATCTGTTTTGAACCATATTTGATTTTTAAAACAAAATAATTGGAGAGATGACTTGCAATGTCTCAAATTATATGCCTAAATGATTTTGAGTTCTGTAAGTCTTTGATTTAGTTTAATTTGGAGGATGGGAATGCATTTGTTTTAATATCTATTTTGCTTCCTTTGCATGAGTGTTAAAACCGAATTCTTCAGCCAGTTTCATATGAAAGTGAAGATTTTGGTTTTATTTTATGGTGGTCATCGTTTTTAACAGGTTACTAGAAAAAAAACAGTAAAATGCAGAAACCACTTCTTGGAAAGCTGTTTGTGGCTTACTTTTTGGAATGGGAGCTGAATCACAGATCTGTATTAGTCACAATTATTCCAGTGAATGCTTTCAGACAACAAAGCCCATAAGAAAAAGTGCCCTTATTGAATCATTGCACCCAGTGTTAACCAGTTCTTAGGATTTTGTTTACAAAGCTATTTGTTAGCTATATTTTATTTATCAGCATGCTTATCATATGACTGTTGTCATTCAAGTCGACAAAACATTTTCCATGATCAAAATATGTATAAACATAATAATGCACAGTTATCCCTGATATTTCCTAATTACTGTTCCTTTTTCTTCCTTAAAACATCTCTTGATTTAGGAGCAAAGACTTTTAATTGTACTCAGTAATTGCTGCTATCTGGAACGTCATACTTTCATAAATATAGCTGAACACTTTGAGAAACATAGCTTCCAAGGAGTTGAAAAAATAACTCAAGTAAGCACGAATATTAAAACGAAATTGCTACAGATGTATCATTATTTTGGGGGGAAAAAATGTTTTTCCTTGTCACAGGCATTAAATTAAATATTAGTACAATCAACCAGAATAAATATTACTTAACCCTCCTACAAGTGAATGGGATTTTAAGCATCAGTTTAAAAAACAATAATTATAATAATAATAATATGTCTGTGTGTTTGTGCGTGGTTTAAATAAATAGTATAGCAAATGTGAGCACTTGTTAAAGATATATATTCATAGGCAATGTTTTTCTGATTTCTGAGTAAAGCTTTTTAATGTCACTGTGTTTTCTTGTTGCAAAGAATAAAAAGAACATAATCTCTAAATACATTTGATAGATTAAATAATCTAGTAATCTCTACCACTTGACAGCTCTTGTTCATAAACTAGATCAGGGATTTTTTTTTTCAAAGAACGAAAATGTCAAGGTGGGCGGCTATAGATGTCTCATTTTCCTGCCTTTTTGTAATGATTAATCATTTTTTATGAGAAATGTTATGACTTAGAATCTTTCTGGCCATATAGTTGGTTTATTTCCAGAAATGTTTGTTGTTTGAAAGTAAAATGTTATCTCTTCCAGTACAGAGTATTTCTCTACAAACTGATGCTTCTACTACACAATGAATTCTCATAGCCGTTCCAGTGAATATGTTTGAACTTTTGTGGCTGGAATAATTTTGAATATCATTCAAATGGGGTTTGAAATTATTTGCATTGTTAGTATAGTATACAAAATTGCTCTAGATTTCTCCCTTCACACTCAACTATACTGAAATGCTTAATAAAGTGCTAAGTTAGGTACTGGTAATGTGGTGACTATGTAGGCAAATGAGGTGCCAATTATGTATTCAGCAATTGATCTTGAACAGCCACATCAAAATATTCTCTTTTTTTAAATTTTTATAAAGAACAAAATTCAAATATTGGACAATTTAAAATCTATATTAACCCTTTAATGACCATGGACAATGCAGTACTGTATATACAGTACTAGATGGTGTGTATATATAGTAGCAGATGGTATTCGCCCAAGTGTTTTGAAGGAACTCAGATGTGAAATTACAGAACTGATAACTGTGGTATGTAACTCATTGCTTAAATCGGCCTCTGTACCAGATGACTGGAAGATAGCTAATGTAACACTGATATTTTAAAAAAGCTTTAGGAGTGATCCTGGCAATTACAGACCAGAACTTCATACCAAGCAAACTGGCTAAAACTATAGTAAAGAACAGACTTATCAGACACAATGATGAACACAATATGATGGGGAAGAGTCAACACAGCTTTTGAAAAGGGAAACTCTGCCTCACCAGTCTATTAGAATTCTTTGAGGGTGTCAACAACAATATGTGGACAAAGGTGGTCCAGTTGATGTAGTGTACTTGGACTTTCAGAAAGCCTTTGTCAAGGTCCCACAGCACAGATTCTTAAGTAAAGTAAGCAGTTGTGATAATAAGGAAGGCTCTCTTTTGGTTCAGTAACTGGTTAAAAGTAGAAGAAAAAGGGTAGGATTAAATTCTGAGTTTTCACAATGGAAAGAGGTAAATATTGGGGTCCCCTGATAATCTGAACTGGGACCTGTGCTGTTCAACGTATTCATAAAAAGGGGGTAAACAAAGAGATAGCAAAGTTGCAGACAATACAAAATTACTGAAGACAATTAGTTCCAAAGCTGATTGTGAATATTTTCATAAAATTGGGTCACTGGGCAACAATATGGCAGATGAAATTTAATGTTGATAAGTGAAAAGTAACTCACATTGGAAAAAATAATCCCAACTATTCATATAAAATTATGGGTTCTAAATTAGCTTTTACCATTCAAGAAAGTTCTTAAAATCATCATGGATAGTTCTCTGAAAACATTGGGTCGATGGACACAGGAGTCAAAAAAGCAAACAGAATGTTAGGAAAGGGATAGATAATAAGAGAGAAAATATCACAACGCCACTATATAACTCCATTGTACACCCAAACCTTGAATACTGTGTGCAGTTCTGGCTGTCTCATCTCAGAAAAGGTGTATTAGAATTGGAAAAGGTATAGAGAAGGGCAACAAAAATTATTAGGGATATAGAACAGCTTCCATATGAGGAGAGATCAAGAAGATTCCTTTAGAATAGAAATGACTGAAGGGGGTTATGATAGAGGTCTATAAAATCATGAATGGTGTGGAAAAAATGAATAGAGAAGTGTAATGTATCCCTTCACAGCACAAGAATCAGAGGTCACCTGATGAAATTAATAGGCCCTAGGTTTGAAACAAACATAACAAAGTATTTCTTCACACAATGCGTAGTCAACCTGTGGAATTTGTTGCTAAGAGATGATATAATGGCTAAAAGTATAATTTGGGATGAAAAAAGAATTAGGTAAATTCATGGAGGATAGGTTTGTCAAAGTCTAAAGCCAAGGTGATCAAGAGCACAACCCTGTCCTTTTGGTGTCCCTGAACCTCTGATTGCCAGAAGCTGGGACTGGTTGAGAGGGGATGAATTATCCAATAATTGCCCTGTTCTGCTCATTCCTTCCGAAGAGTCAGGCCCTGGCCACTGAAGAAGACGGGATGCTGGATTAGATAGATCATTGGTCTGACCCAGCACAGCCGTTATATAAATGTTCATAGGGTGATCATCAGGGCCATATTAGTACCTAGATGGATAGTTAATTATCCTTCTAAGAGTTCATTTGGTAGCCAGTTTAGAAAACAACAGTGTTTAAAACGCACATTAATGTTATTCAATTAACACTCAATGTTTCATATTAAGTACTGAACAGATAACTTGTAGGAGGTCAGGCAACATGCCATGAAATACCATGAAAGAAAATAGAATAGTATTTTAGCTGCAGTTGTAGTTTTTGGGAGTTGCTATGTCCACTAATTCCTCATGGACTGATTAGCGGTCAGATTAGATGATCATGATGGTCCCTTCTGACCTTAAAGTTTTATGAGTCTCTGAGGTGACTCATCTAGTCATATTTCCATGTGAATGCCATCAGGCACTCAACATTTATAGTCACTGTTCTTTTTTCTGTTTATTCAAAGTACGTTCAGTCTTTCATATCTCTTGTAATAGGTTTACATAGATGTATTATCAGATGAAGTGTTATTTTCAGCCATTCAGGAGTGAGTTCAGATAAACAGAAGTGTAGGAAGTGACAGCTACTGTCTGTACTGACAAATCTCCTTTCTCCTACAGTTAAGTAGAATTATACTGTTGTGTTGCAGTATCACAGATACGCTTAGACGGGGGAACCAACAACCACAGCCTGTAACATTATTCTTGCACAATCTGTCTTTGCCAAATCCAGGGAATGCACCATACTGTATTGTAGAGATAGTCAAGCAATTCGAGGGATGAGTTTTACACCTCTTAAAACACTAAACACTTTTTATGGGAAACCTGTCAAAGCCCTGAAAGATTTTTTTTAACTTAACAGTTCTAGGAAGTACAGACCAGATCCTGACTTCAGTCAAGAGTGCAAGATCTAGCCTAGTTAGCATTATCTTCTTGATTGACCCAGAAATATTTCATTTTAAGATGGAAACAGTCTAAAACATTTCTGTCCACAAGAAATCTTTCTTTTTTATAAAAGACCAAAAAATTCACTAATCGCACCCATGGTGACCTCATCGCTAAATGATCCCAGTTGGATTGATTTCAAGATGCTTCTCTCTTTTTTTTTTTTTTAATAGGTTAATGGGAATATGAATGCTTCTTTCTGGTGTTTGTGTGTCAGGGGTATTCCCTTGTGTATTAGATACTCAATGGAAACCTTTCCATTGAGTTCAGTGGGCATCAGAGAGGCCCTAAGTTACACAACATTCATTTAGAATGACTAAAATCAAATTACTTTTACATCAGTGTTGTGCAAATTTTGTAGCACAGAGGGCCGAATTGTCAGCTTCCCAGGATCCTGAGTGCCATCGTTAATTTGCATATATATATTTATATATAATTTTAATTGAAGATGAATGCATACATCTCTTTCTTATGGAGTCTTGTAAATGTATATGGTGCTTTCCAAATCACATAGACCCAGACTTGAACTCTTGAGGACTCCAGAAGTGGGAGGGCATTTGTAATGGAGAATTCATGGCTGAAGAATCAAACACAGTCATATGGCTAAAAACAAACCAAAACTGTACTGGAAGTGGAAAGGATAGAAGCAAACAAATAATATATGGAGTCAGTTAAGGCTTGCAGAATGAAGATGAGGGTGAAATAAAAGGCAGAATGAACTAATGCTTGAGAAAGTTGGAATATCAGTTTGAGCTGTTGCTCCATAATTAAAATTACAAATGAGTTTCCCTTATAAATCCCAACTCCCCACACCTCCACCCTAAGATCCACACTAAAAAAATATATCTACCTGATAGTTAGTGGTTTGCAGTGTTGTTGTATCCATGTTACTCCGTGGATATGAGAGAGACAACATGGGTAAGATAATGTCCTTCAATATAGATATTTGGAGCTCTAAAGTTTCTCTCTTTCACCAAGAGAAGTTGGTCCAATAAAAGGTATTACCTCACCCACCTTGTGAGTCTCATATTTAGTAGGTTAGATCTGGTGCTGAGGTAGAATTTTTCTATACATTATGAACTGAAGTGGAAAAGGGGCTAGGTAAGTATGCCATTTTGTAGCCCCCTCCCCCCCCAAAACAAAACAGAAATCCAGAGAAATATAAAAGTATGGGATTTATGCACAAGATCAAACTTTTGTTCTTTAGATTCTAAAGTTCCTAGCTGACTCATGGACATGAAAATAGAGACCTTAGCTTGTATTTTAAAATAAGTAAATCACTATCCCTTTTCCTTACAGAGCTAAAGCTGAAAATGTAATCTGTCACTAGGAGACTTGTCCACTTGTTCATGGGGGCGGTGGGGGAGATTTTTCTATTCAAGGCTCTTGAGGGAGGCTGCCAATCCTAAGACTCAGACAGGCAGGAGCAGGAAGAGGTGGGGTAGGTCTCGGTGAGGGTTCTCCCCTTTGCAAACTTCAGAAATTCCACAGGAAGTGGGTGGTGGGGAGGTAAGGAATTGCATCCCTGACCTTTTCCTGAGGCCCAGTTCTCACTGCCCTCCTGAATATTCCCCTCCTGCCGATCTCCTGAGCTCCTTTTTACGATCCTTTGTGGTTCTCAGCTGTTGGACTCACTTCTGAGAAAGCTCAGGAGGTTTGCTAGGTGGAGAAAGCAGGAAAGCACTAGTGTATGCTGCTCCTGAGCACCAATGGACTCCTCTGCTGCTGGGAGCCTCCATGCCCCAACCAATATACATGCTTTCTCCCATATTCACATTCCCCTCCAGAACTCCTGTTTCTTTCCCCAAATCTAGCTCAAGAGACCTTCTCTCACCATCTACACCACCATCAGGACCCAGTGATTTGTGATTAGAGTGCTCAGGAACAGATTAGGGGTGTAGAAGAAGAAGTCAGAACAACAGAAGCATCAATGATTTCCTCCTTGCTTCATTCAGTGAATCTTCGAGTGGTTTTCTGCACAGGGACTCCTATCTGATAAGTCTCCATGGGAAGAAGTCAGTGAAGTACTAGGTCCCCCCGTCCGTCCATCCCCGCTCCCCCGCCTTTTACTTCCGTTCTCCTGGGTTTGTCTTGAGCCTTCCCCTCTCACCTGAACACCTCTCATCCTGGAAGTCCCTAAACCTCGCAGTGACTGAGAAACATGCTGAGTGACATTTAAAAAGTTTTACCTTGAAATCTGATTAAGCTCTGTCAACAAGTGGTCCCATGTCATTTTCTGCATGACTTGTTTAAGTAGCATTCATGGTTATATCAGGATGTTAACTTTCATTTACTTTTAGTATTGTCTAAATTTCAGGTTTCACATTATGTTCTGGAATTGCTTTAGAAAATGTAGCTGTCTTGTGTAGTTATATTAAGAAGAAAATACTTGTACAGTATTGAAAGAGGTACAGTCTTTAATTTAAATATAGCGAGCAAGTGAAACGTACACATACATGTATCTCATTGACTAATCTTTTTGTAAGAGCATTTCACGGTTTAGTTACTTTATTTGGAGGTTTCAGTAATTGTAGTGCTTGTATTTATCTGTATTTGCACAAAGAAAAGAAGAGCACATCCTTGTTCCATACTGTACCCAAAAGAGCTGCAGCTTATTGTTTTGTTGTACAAGGATACTTTAAAATAGTACTTGAAATGAACTTTGACTAAACTGCTAGGTCACAGATCTGAATTTTTCAAAAGGATTAAACTCTATATACAACGAATAATAAAAAAAATCCAAGTTACATTAGGTGGGTTAAAAATATTATAAGGATTTTAAGCATTCATGTTTCAGGACATAATCCAACCACTAAAGGCTTGATCCTACTCCCATTGAAGTCACTTGCAAAATTTCCATTGCCTTCAGTGTTGCCAGATCAAAACCTAAATGACAGAGTTAGGAAGAAATTATGCTTATGGGAAGGTTATTCCATGATTCTCCACTATGGAGTTTCTTTCATCTTTCTGTGAAGCATCTGATACTGGACTAGTCTGCCCAGTGATGTGATCCAGTATGGAAATTCTTAGTCAAAGAGATACTGTTTAAAATTATAAGGTTGTAAGCATAAGGCATCTTTCCTAAAAATCAAAAAGAAGACAAGCCATAAATTCTTGGTGATTATTCTTGCTTTCATAATTAATGGATAAATGTGCTTTTCTTTTTGCTTTGATTTTAGATTAGTATGGAATCCTTAAAGGAGTTGGATCAAAGACTGTTTGAAATTTACATTGAATTGAAGGCAGATCCGATAGTTGGCTCATTAGAACCTGGCATTTATGCAGGATATTTTGATTGGAAAGATTGTCTCATTCCAACAGGTAAAATATCTGTTTAATAATTATTCTAACAGGCTGAGATGAATTGAGATTTAAAAATCTGATGTTTAATTACAAACTGTTTTCTCCTCTGGTTTTTCTTAACATTTCATTTAAAGTTGTTTTTCAGAGATTTTACTTTACAATTCCTAAATCTCTTTTCAGATGCCCTCAAATGATTATAGCATCTTTTATCATTGATGTTTTTCATGATTATTTTGCTTCATTGCTAATGTATAATGGAATGATTATGAAAGACTTCTTTGCCATTTTTTCTTTTGAAATTCATTGGGATTTTTTGGAATTCTTTTGTAAAGAATCTGGTCACTTTTTAACAGCCCTAACTGCAATTCTGAAAAGGTGAAAGTTATAAGAAAATGTGTAAGTATAGCATTATAACAGTAGTTCAGAACAAAAATTAAACTATAGAAGGATTCATAGATTCCAAAGCCAAAAAGAGCCATTGTGATCATCTAGTCTGACCTCGTTCCTGTATAACACAGGCCATCAAAGTTCCCCCAAAATAGTTCTTATAGCATATTTTTTAAACAAAAATCCAATCTTGATTTAAAAATTGCTAGTGATAGAGAATCTACCATGACCTTTGGTAAATTGTTCCAATGGTTAATTACCCTCTGTTAGATACATTCCCCTTATTTCCAGTTTCAATTTGTCTAGCTTCAGTTTCCTGCTATTGGATCATGTATTACTTTTCTTTGCTAGTCTGAAGAGCTTATTATCAAATATTTATTTCCCTTGTAGGTAATGCATTGGCTGTAATCAAGTCACCCCTGAACCTTTTCTTAGTTAAGTTAAATAGATTGAGCTCCTTACATCTATCACTATAAGGAATCTTTTCTGATTCTTTAATTATTCTGGTGATAATTAACCTAGATGCAATTATTTATAATGGCCAAGATTTTCAATAGTCACTAATGGTTTTGGGTGCCTCCATTTTTTGGGGCATCCACTTTTGAGATACTTTAATGAGGCCTGCTTTTCAAAGTGTGTCTTCAGCACTTTCTGAAAACCCAAGTCCTGTGAAGATGTCTCCAGGTAGGTACCCCCAAAACTGAGGCACTCATAATCATTGGTCGCTTTTGAAAATCTTGGTCAATATCTAATGGAGACCAGTTATAACAAGGTACTGTGCACAGTTTAAAAAGTGACTTTTTAGTTGTTTTCAGTAAATCAGTGATTGATGACAGCGCTGTTTGGACTTTTTGGCTAGCTGAGTATTTTATACAGATTTTGTATTGAAATTGAAGATTTTAGTAGGACTTTTTAGTAGTTTTTAAAGTTTGATAGACAGTAACAGGAAATTACTATGTTGTCATATATGAATCAGGAGTTGCAATAGCTGCTCACTGAGCTCTGCAACCTCTGAGGTCATAGGGTTCTCTCTCTTTCAGCGTGACTCCCTATTTGTAATTTGTGGCATTGCTGTACTCAGGACATTTGCACTGGTGTATCTTACAGCACAAATAACTTGGATTGGACTCTTGCAAACTAAGCTTTGTTAAATTCGTGAACTAAAATAGTGGCCGATCACACTAGGAGTGTATTACACTTGACATTACAGTATGTCCTCCAAGTAGCAGATGGAGCCAGGAAGAAAACCCAGAACGTTTGTAGTGCCATACCCCTACAATAGGATGGGTTACTATACATGCTCATATCTTAGCTTTCTTTAACACACGGTGTCCCGCTTCTGGCTGACTGAGCTCAGTTTGCTGGTGGTGTTGTTTTTTGGTGCTTTTTGGGGGGGACGGGCAGGATTACTGAGTTGGTGTGGTTTTCACCCACTCCTGTAATGCCTTTTTTTGCTAGCTGATAATTTTGTATTTCTGATAGAAAAGTGATTGGTATGAGAAAGTGTTACTCTGACTTCAGTGGAATTTAAGAGAATTTTGATTCCATATTTTTTATCCTTGAAGATAAAATTAGGAGGTGATCAGGAAAAATGCCCTCTTAGAGATGGAGAAAATGCATAGGTAATGGGAACTGAAAAAGGAGAAGCTGTCCTTAAAAGGACAATACGAGTATTTGACATATCCACTATTCAAATGCAAAAATCCTCTAACTTACACGCTGTAGATTTTCACTAATACTAGTGGGTATTTTTAAAAGTTCAACAATGCCAAACAATATAGAGAAATACTAGTCTAAGGACCTTCCCTTTTACTACTTACGAAGTATTTAATACTTTCCAGTTCATCTCCAGGTATGGGGTTAAAAAAAACAAAAACCTGCATGATCAGAATAAAATAACAGTACCAAGTTGACTGGGAACTGGCAAGACACATCTTAGTGTGCAGTTCCGTTATACTGAATCATTAAAAAAGTCCAGTTAATTAATCCGGTGATTCATGAGAGAGATGTATTTGTGAAGCTATCATGGTACTTTTTAATACCACATTTGGTTGAAATTAATATCTGCTCTTAAAAATAATCTTTTACTAATGCAGATTTAAAAATTTGATTTGAGTCATTGAACTGAATGTGTAGATTTTGACTGTTTTACCCAAGATTGTCACAAAAGTTGATGCCATTGGAGTGTGGGAAGAAAAAACTTCAGCAGTGCAGAATTATTTGTCTGTCTCAGTAGAATCATGGGAGGAACTCATAGTGCCATCTAGTTACAGTTGCTCAACACTTTCCATTAATTCAAAATGATCTGGACAAACTGGAGAAATGGTCTGAAGTAAAAAGGATGAAATTCAATAAGGACAAATGCAAAGTACTCCACTTAGGAAGGCACAATCAGTTGCACACATACAAAATGGGAAATGACTACCTAGGAAGGAGTACTGCGGAAAGGGATCTGGAGGTCATAGTAGATCACAGGCTAAATACGAGTCAACAGTGTAACACATTTGCAAAAAAAGCAAACATCATTCTGGGATGTATTAGCAGGAGTGTTGTAAGCGAGACATGAGAAGTAATTCTTCCTCTCTACTCAGCACTGATTAGCCCTGACTCAGCTGGAATATTGTGTCCAGTTCTGGGTGCCACATTTCAGGAAAGATGTGGACAAATTGGAGAAAGTCCAGAGAAGAGCAACAAAAATGATTAAAGATCTAGAAAATATGACCTATGAGGAAAGATTGAAAAATTTGGGTTTGTTTAATCTGGAGAAGACTGGGAGGGGACATAAGAGTTTTCAATACATAAAAGGTTGTTACAAGAAGGAGGGAGAAAAGTTGTTCTCCTTAACCTCTGAGGATAGGACAGGAAGCAATGGGCTTAAATTTCAACAAGGACAGTTTAGGTTGGACATTAGGAAAAATTTCCCAACCGTCAGGTTGGTTAAGCACTGGAATAAATTGCCTAGAGAGGTTGTGGAATCTCCATCATTGGAAATTTTTAAGAGCAGGTTAGATAGACATCTGTCAGGGATGGTGTAGATCAGTGGTTCTCAAAGCCGGTCTGCCGCTTGTTCAGGGAAAGCCGGCGGGCCAGACCGGTTTGTTTATCTGTAAAATGGGGATAATGCAGCCTTATCTCAAAGAAAGTTGTGAAAATAAATTTATTAATATTTGTCAAATATTCATAGTATTAGCTTCATAGAAGTGTGCAGGAGGAAATTAATAATTCAGAGCAGAGTTTGAATAATGTGCAGAAAATAAGGGGGCACACATTGAACAATGAGGAGAAAGCAAAATATTGAATCGCTGCTCATTCAGTGAGCACCATCCATTCTGTGCATTGCAGGGGTACTGTATTTAAAAATAGCAAGTGATCATGTAATTAAAGACTATATCATAATGTATATGTACAAGAAGGAGGATTGGGGGATTAAGGCAATCTTAATTCTGGCATACCTGAAATTTTGTCTCTTGACTTTGCAACCTTAACAGTCTTTTAACTGTAGAGGGTTTTTCAAATGTAATTAAGTAATATTGCACACAAAAAAGTAACTACATATTAACATATTCATTTTGATTACATTGATGGCATGATCAACCTTCTTTATGATGTAAATTACAGCTGGTCTTTCAGTATGAATTAAACCTTATTAAATTGACAGGATTTATTTACAGATTTACTGTTCATTTAACGATTAATTCAAAAGTCTTCTATTATTATGCAGACTCAAAGGACAGAGTTTTCTAATTGAGACTGAGCATTGAAATTGAATACAATAGCCTAGAAAAGACTGGTTTCTACTGTGGTGACATTGCTACCAGTTTAATCTAATGGAGTTTAGATTTTTACATAGGGCACTCTAGAATTGATTGTCCTAACAGATTTTTAATCTAATGCAGTTGCAGAAGAAATAAAAAGAGAAACATATGAACTGGGGGAGGGGGGAAATGAATGTTCAGCAGTTGCTGTCTATGATTAAATATATTTTATTCTCAGTGTTCTTCATCCACACCATGGAACCCTGGCTAATCCATCATTTTGCTTGGATTTTCACTTGAGGCTAAAATGTTTTTCCTTTCTTGGTAAAGAATCCTATCAAATTTGTTATACTTATCTTGTGTATCGTTTATCTAGTCGTTAATACTGGGTTCCATACTCTGCATTCCAAGCTCCACATTCTTCTAAGAAGCTAATCATGGTTATATGATTAAATATGTTGTGCGTGGATATGAGCGTTCACTGCTGAACATTTGAAATTGTAAAGTAGGAGCACAAATAATTTGTTACAAAATAACAGACTTCTTAGTGGACTAGTGTGAACAGCATGTTTAATTTTTTTATTATGCATTGCAAAACTACTCATATTTTGTTTAGATATACTATAAACACATCTTGGGGTTATTTGAAGCTCTAGTTAGCTTGATTTATTTACTACTTAGAAAGTCAATGTTCTTCCTTTAGTCTCCAAGTAAATCATTCTAGAATATCTGAACAGCTGTCTCCCTTCACAAATTAGCTTTGAAATGCAAGTATCTATACAATAAATATTTAGCCAGCATTCACCCAAAGCTCAGGTTGTGTTGCAGAGATTAGTCTAAAGCGCAGTTAAAAATGTCTATTCCATTGTATTTCATTGGAGTCAGCATCAGCTACTCTTTGTCAGATTTTAACTTCTGTGCAAATTGCATTGGAAGTGTATGAAATGGCTTCACCCTACCAAATGGAAGAGACAGTCTCAACTCCATAATGCTTGTGCTTTAGATATTCATTCTGAATCTAAGTTGAAATCTGGTTTTAAAAAAAAAAAAAAAACTTCTAGCAGTTCTATCTTATTCGTCGAGCTAATCAACAGTCTAAATCTGTCAATATTTCCGCTTTATTACTACTTACTTACCCAGTGAAGTACTTGTTAACCTGAACTTTGTCTGTGTGTGCGTTTAGGCTGGGTCATCAGCACTCTGTGTTTACATTTTAGATGACGAGACTTAAATTTTAAACACATTATAACAGGGATGGCCAACCTGTTGCTCCGGAGCCACATGTGGCTCTTCGGAAGTTAATTCTGAAGTTGGAGCTTCAGGTGCCAGCTTTCCAATGTGCTGGGGGGTGCTTGCTTCTCTGCCACGGGCCCTGCCCCCGCTCCATCCCTTCCCGCCCCCTCCCCGAGCCTGCTGTGCCCTTGCTCCTCCCCCTAACCCCCCTCCAGCCTCTTGCATGCCATGCCATGCCATGAAACAGCTGATCAGGAGGTGCTGATTGGTGGGGCTGATTGGTGGGGCTGCTGGTGGATGGGAGGCGCTGGGAGCGGATCAAGGAGCTGGTGTGAGGCTGCTGATGTATTACTGTGGCTCTTTGGCAATGTAAATTCCGGTAAATTCTGGTAAATTCCAGCTCCTTCTCAGGCTCAGGTTGGCCACCCCTGCATTAGAATGTAACAGCAAGAATGCACTTTTTCAAAAGTAGATAATTACATTTTGACTAAAATGTACAAAAGAATACTGTTCAGCTTGAAAACTCCATGATCTTTAGACTGCTTCGAACATGCCATTTCTGGCAGCTAAATGAATGTTTTGAGTTATCTATTAGAATTAATAATAGTCTGTACACTGAGATCAAATCAGGGATGACATCCTGGGTGTTTGTGTGTGTTTGTAGCGGGAGGGTTTGCATGCTTTAATAGGGAACAGTTGTGCCACTTTGGACAGGGGGAAATGTAAAGGAAACAAAACAGTGTATGTGAACAGTGAAAACTTACTTATACCATTCTCTGGAAGTGCTTTGCATTAACAGATTGCAGTGAAGTTAATGTGATCTGCAGGTGAGCAGCACCCTTTGAAAATCAGGACCAAAAGCTTCTTTCTTATGATGGATGATCTGGTAAGGAAGGGACTTTGGGAGGGGGTTAGAGGCCTGAATATATGAAACACGTGGGCAGTGTTTGATCAGTAGCTAGTCCTCTCTCTGTTTGTTGTGATGTATTTATGGCTTCCAAATACATAATAGGTTTCTTGACCATTTTGTTACCTTAAACTAAAGTGCTTATCGACTTAACTGGCAATAGTATTGTCTGATTCCCAATTACACGTATATTTGTGGTTTAGATGATAAACAGGTAATTTAAAATTTAATTACTCAATGGATCATCCCTTCTGATTCATACTGAGAAAGAAGGACAATCGGAAAGTTATCTTAGGTGCCTATACACAAACGCAAGAAGTCTGGGAAACAAGCAGGAAGTATTGGAAGTCCTGGCACAGTCAAAGAACTATGATGTGTTTGGAATAACAGAGACTTGGTGGGGTAACTCACATGACTGGAGCACTATCATGGATGGGTATAAACTGTTCAGGAAGGACAAGTGGGAAAGAAAAGGTGAAGCAGTTGCACTGTATGTAAGAGAGTAGTATGATTGCTCAGAGCTCCAGTATGAAACTGGAGAAAAGCCTTTTGAGAGTCTTTGGGTTAAGTTTAGAGGCAAGAGCAACAAGGATGATGTCTTGGTGGGTATCTTCTATAGACCACCAGACCAGGAGGATGAGGTAGACAACGCTTTCTTCGGACAACTAACAGAAGTTTCCAGATCACAGGCCCTGCTTCTCATGGGGGAATTCAATCACCCTGACATCTGTTGGGAGAGCAATACAGCGGTGCACAGACAATCCAGGAAGTTTTTGGAGATTGTTGGGGATAACATGCTGGTGCAAGTGCTGGAGGAACTATCTAGAGGCCATGCTCCTCTTGACCTGCTGTTTACAAACAGGGACGAATTGGTAGGGGAAGTAGAAGTGGGTGGCAACCTGGGCAGCAGTGACCATGAGATGGACGAGTTCAGGATCCTGACAAAATGTAGAAAGGAGAGCAGCAGAATAGACTCCAGACTTCAGAAAAGCAGACTTTGACTCTCTCGGGGAACTGATGGGCAGGATCCCCTGGGAGGCCAATATGAGGGGGAATGGAGTCCAGGAGAGCTGGCTGTATTTTAAAGAAGCCTTATTGAGGGCACAGGAATAAACCATCCCAATATACAGAAAGAATAGCCAATATGGCAGGTGACCAGGTTGGCTTAACAGCAAAATCTTCAATGAGCTTAAAACACAAAAAGGAAGCTTGCAAGAAGTGGAAAGTTCGACAGATGAGTATGGAGGAGTATAAAAATATTTCTCGAGCATGCAGGGGTGTAATCAGGAAGGCCAAAGGACAACTGGAGTTGCAGCTAGCAAGGGATGTGAAGGGTAACAAGAAGGGTTTCTACAGGTATGTTAGCAACAAGAAGGTGGTCAGGGAAAGTGTGGGACCCTTACTGAATGGGGGAGGCAACCTAGTGATAGAGGATGTGGAAAAAGCTGAAGTACTCAATGCTTTTTTTGCCTCGGTTCCCACAGACAAGGTCAGCACCCAGACTGCTGCACTAGGCAGCACAGTATGGGGTGGAGGTGAGCAGCCCTCAGTGGTGAAAGAACAGGCTACGGACTGTTTAGAAAAGCTGAACATACACAAGCCCATGGGTCCAGATCTAATGCATCTGAGGGTGCTTAGGGAGTTGGCTGATGTGATTGCAGTGCCATTGGCCATTATCTTTGAAAACTTGTGGCAATTGAAGGCAGTCCCAGACGATTGGAAAAAGGAAAATATAGTGTCCATCTTTAAAAAAGGGAAGAAGGAGAATCCAGGGGATTTCAAACTGGTCAGCCTCACCTGAGTCCCTGGAAAAATCATGGAGAAGGTCCTCAAAGAATCCATTTTGAAGCACTTGGGGAGAGGAGGGTGATCAGGAACAGTCAACATGGATTCACCCAGGGCAAGTCGTGCCTGACCAACCTGATTGCCTTCTATGATGAAATAACTAACTCTGTGACTATGGGGAAAGCGGTGGATATGATATATCTTGACTTTAGCAAAGCTTTTAATACGGTCTCCCCTAGTATACTTGCCAGCAAGTTAAAAAAGTATGGAATGGATGAATGGACTATAAGGCGGATAGAAAGCTGGCTAGATTGTAGGGCTCAGCGGGTAGTGTGATCAACAGCTTAATGTCTAGTTGGCAGCTGATATCAAATGGAGTACCCCAGGGGTCGGTCCTGGGGCCAGTTTGGTTCAACATCTTCATTAATGATCTGGATGATGGGATGGATTGCACCCTCAGCAAATTCGCAGATGACACTTAAGCTGGGGGGAGAGGCAGATATGCTGGAGGGTAGGGATAGGGTCCAGAGTGACCTAGACTAATTGGAGGATTGGGCCAAAAGAAATCTGATGAGGTTCAACAAGGACACGTGCAGAGTCCTGCACTTAGGACGGAAGAATCCCATGCACTGCTACAGGCTGGAGACCAGGGTCGGTGCAACCACTAGGTGAATAGGCAGTCGCCTAGGTTGCCAAGTGGTTGGGAGCGGCCAAAAGTGCGCTCCGGGGAGGTGGTGAAGAGGAGGTGAGCTGGGGTAGGGGGGCGCGGGGAGGGCCGCCTGCAGCAAGTAACAGGGCGGGGGGGCACGGCGCGCAGGGGAACTGCTCCCCACCCCAGCTCACCTTTGCTCTTCCTCCTCCCCTGAGCATGCCGCCCCGCTCCGCTTCTCTCCCTCCCAGACTTGCGGCGCCAAACAGCTGATTGGCGCTGCAAGCCTGGGAGGTGGGAGAAGCGGAGTGGGGCGGCATGCCCAGGGGAGGAAGAGGAGCAGAGGTGAGCTGGGGCGGGGAGCTGCCACACAGCTCCCTGGGCCGAGGGGAGCTGCTGCACAGTGGGGAGTTGCCTCATGTGGCTCCCTGGGCCAAGGGGAGCGGGGGTGACAGCGGCGGGGAGCTGCCGCAGGGGGGAGCCTCAGGGCGGAGGAGGGGTGGGGAGCCTCCGCAGGGCTCCGGCGGGAGAGGGTGGGCGCAAGGTGAAAGTTTTTCCTAGGGCACGAAACATCCTTGCACTGGCCCTGCTGGAGACCAACTGATTAAGCAGCAGTTCTGCAGAAAAGGACCTGGGGATTACAGTGGATGAGAAGCTGGATATGAGTCAACAGTGTGTCCTTATTGCCAAGAAGACTAATGGCATATTGGGCTGCATTAGTAGGAGCATTGTGAGCAGCTCGAGGGAAGAGATTATTCTCCTCTGTTTGGCACCGGTGAGGCCACATCTGGAGTATTGCATCCAGTTTTGGGGCCCCCCCACTACAGAAAGGATGTGGACAAATTGGAGAGAGTCCAGCAGAGGGCAACGAAAATTATTAGAAGGTTGGGGCACATGCCTTATGAGGAGAGGCTGAGAGAACTGGGCTTATTTAGTCTGCAGAAGAGAAGAATGAGGGGGGATTTGATAGCAGCCTTCAACTACCTGAAGGGGGGTTCCAAAGCGAATGGAGCTAGGCTATTCTCAGTGGTGGCAGAGGACCGAACAAGAAGCAATGATCTCAAGTTGCAGTGGGGGAGATCTAGGTTGGATATTAGAAAAAACTATTTCACTAGGAGGGAGATGAAGCACTGGAATGGTTACCTAGGAAGGTGGTGGAATCTCCATCCTTAGAGGTTTTTAAGGCCTGCTTGACAAAGCCCTGGTTGGGATGATTTAGTTGGGCTTGGTCCTGCTTTGAGGAGGAGGTTGGACTAGATGACTTCCTGATGTCTCTTACAACCCTAATCTATGATTCTATTAAACAACCGCACTAAAATGTTACATCGCATATTGTGATCATCTAACATAATTCCTTTTCTTTGGAATCTATATGAGTTTATGGTTACTCTCACAAAGATGTTGGATTCCAATAAGATGATAGCACATGCTGAAACATGAGATGGTATGTAGCTTGTGAGTCATTTGAGTGCATGTCATTATATTTAATTTTGTTGGAAACCATGCTTTATGCAGAGGGAAATAGGGCCAGCTACATTTGTGCTGTAATTAATTAGCCTCTTCCCAGCCTGAGGGGGACAGACTAACGAGGGTCAGGTGATAGATGAATGGACACCTTATAAAAAGACTGAGACTGAGCTCAAACCACGGGAAGCGTGCAGGGTGCTGGGGAAGGCCCTGAGCCAGGGTCTACAAGAGGCTGGGTACTCCAACCATTTTGGGAACCCAGAGCTGTATACCAGATCATGGAAAGACGTAAGAGACAGAGTCCAGAAAGGGGCTGAGAACAGTAATCCAGGGGAACCAGCCTGTGGGTCAAGAGCTCTATACCAGAACAGGGGAAGAGACTCCCAAAAGTAGCCCAGGAAAAAGGGGCTGGGAACAAAGCCCCAGTGGCCAGGCTGAAGAGAAGCCCTGAAGGAAAATGTTTGTTTGTTTGTTTGTTTGTGAGTTTGTGAGTTTTCAGTTGAACTTTTGCTACACTGCAAGGGATTACAGTGGTTTATCACTTGACTGGAGACTTAAGCCACGTCTCCAGTAGTGACGTGTATGGGGAGAGCTGAGGAGCTCCACCTTGGGGAGGGAAAATGAGGCAGGCAACGTCATGCTCAGCCAACAGAGGTGGTACAGGGCAGCCATGCCCCACGATGCAGTACCACAGAATGCTACAACCACCTCCCATATTCTGTTGTACTCTCACACGTGGCGTTCTGAAACAACTACATACAAAAAAAGTGATTTCTAATTCATACTTGTAACTAGTATTACATCATACTTTAATAATTACATTAATATTCTGTCATTACATTGAAGAATTATCTCTTTTCTGTAAGTTACAATTTAAAATAGTGTTAGAATGAGTTTAACTGAATTAGTTTAAGGTTTCCATGTTCAGCAATGAACACGACCATGCATTGTCTGAGCAGTAGATTTTGCATTTGGATCACCACCTGCAGTACCTGGCAGAACAGACCTCTTCATATTTGTGATTGTTGTACAATATCTTTTTAATTTGATTCAATTTTCTGAGTGAATTTGCTTTTAAAATACACAAGCACAAATTTCTCAAAAGAAGCAAAGACTGTATTTAGCTATAAAATGAGATGACATTTTGACTAAAATGTACAAAAGAATACTGTTCAGCTTAATGATACCATGACTGTGACACAGTGAACATCATCTGTTGGATTTGCCCTATCACTAAGTAGCAATTCTTGGGGCTTTTGTTACCTGATCAGCTTTACAAAATGTACCAGGTGAACCATTACTTCCACTTCTCTGCAACTGAAAGCATTCATCCTGTGCATCAAAATTGCTCTCTTCAGTTAATTTCACTTTAACCTCAAGTTCTCTTTCTTTAACTTCACTTTCAAACTTGTTTTAGAAGATATGACATAATTTTCTTGTATCTCTCATTCCTAATAACAAGGCAATATAGAACTGTTGTATGTGCATTAGTGGTTAATTAATGTATAGTATATTAATGCAATAACATATGTACTATCTGAACAATAAACATTATGAACTGGATTCACTCCAGCAGGTTCAAAGAGATGTATGTCGTACCCTCTTTGCCCAAAAAGAGCTTTGAACCTGATTTCTGTTAGTTTGTGCCTCCAGAACCTATGCCCTTAGTATAGCTATTAACTAATAGTTCATTGCTATTTGGGAATAATCTTCCACATCGCTTCTTATGGCTGGAATATCTTCCACTTCTTGCGCACCTGTCTGTCTTCATTCAAAACCCTTCTTGCAACATACTTTGACATCAAGCCTATTAGTGATAATCCACTAGAGCAGTGGTTCCCAAACTTGTTCCGCTGCTTGTGCAGGGAAAGCCTCTGGCGGGCCGGGCCGGTTTGCTTACCTGCCGCATCCGCAGGTTTGGCCAATCGCGGCTCCCAGTGGCTGCAGTTCGCTGCTCCAAGGCCAATAGGAGCCTCTGGAAGCAGCGGCCAGTACGTCCCTTGGCTCGCGTTGCTTCTAGCAGCTCCCATTGGCCTTGGAGCAGCGAACCACAGCCACAGGGGCTTTCCCTGCACAAGCGGTGGAACAAGTTTGGGAACCACTGCTCTAGAGAATGTCACCCATACCCCTGCTAACTTGCATTTCCTCTGTGGCCCTTCAGCTTTTCCCCTGTATTCGCCTGCCATAGCCCCCAGGCAAAATATCTTATTGGAGAGGATGCTTCTGTCCATGTCTTTTGGCAAACACTGTGTAGCAGGTCAGGCTCTGGGAACTCTTCACATTTCAGCACCTCTCCTTAGAAGCTGAAGAACTTCGCTTTCTTTGGAGGTGGTCTGCATGAAGTAACCTAGTCTGTGAGTCATATAATCACATTTTAAAAACAAGATTAGTTAAAAATGGAGAGGAAATGGTAGCAAAACAAAATAAACTGTTTTCTCCCCTGAAGACTTCACAAAGCCTAGTGAGACAGGTTTCCTTTATATTAGTTACAGAAAGAAAGGGAAAATCTCGCATCTCTAAAAAGCGAGTCCCTCTTATGACCTTCTCAGCTTATGTCCCTTCTCAGCTTGGCCCAGCTTCTATCTGTGGAGTACCATCTGGAGGGAATACAGAAGTCTTATTTTGTCACCCATGCAAGAACTATTGTCCCCTAATCACTTTTGGAATGTTTCCCTACTTCTTGACTCCAAGTCTAAAATGTCACAGGCCATCTTGACCTTCCTAGACTCTCCTCATAGTCAAGATGATTGACTTGAGATTTTCATGTCTCTTTTTCTTATTTATAGTAGTTGAATCACCCTCCTGCCTCTTAAAATCTCTGTTGTCACTTTTCCATTGCCATGAAATTATCAGAATTCCAGCCCTCTGTCACAGCGAGAAATTTAAATGATATAAAAACAAAAAAAAATTATAAAATTCAACTCACAAACACATTCAAAATAAATTATATGATCTGTACATTCCTGAAAACAATGCTGCCGTCCTAGAGCCTGCTCGGGACTTGCACCTGTCCTGGTACATGGAGAAGAGGGGGCAAGGACCCTCCACCCTTCCCCCCCACCCAGTTCCACCTCTGCACTAGGGCAGACACAATAATATGTATGTTCTACTGAGAGCAGGCTTCTAGATGTTTCCCCTTCATGGCATCCCTGTGG
Source organism: Dermochelys coriacea (assembly GCF_009764565.3). Classification (NCBI taxonomy): domain Eukaryota; kingdom Metazoa; phylum Chordata; order Testudines; family Dermochelyidae; genus Dermochelys; species Dermochelys coriacea. Next base: position 121,686,572 of record NC_050069.1, on the reverse strand, counting down.
GAACAAATAACCCTCAGGGAACTGAGACCATGATGGAACTGGCAGGATGCAGAGTGAGTAACATCTTTCTAAAGGATGGTTCTAGTTCTCTGTAGCTTCTCCCCTGAGTGGTGTAACTGTCTGGCACAATGTAGCCCCAGCACTTACTGTTTTTCTCCCCATACTACTTCCCCTGTATTTGTCTGCCACCGCTGATCACAAGATGTCGTATGCACATGTTTTTATTGGTTCTTTGTTCAAATATAATTTTGGCCCTGATCCTGCAGACTGTTATGCTTTAATGCCATGAGTAACCCCCCTTAAAATCAATAGGATCAATCACATCTGTAAAGTTAAACACATGCATAATTGTTCACAGGATCAGGGCCTTAGATTGCAATCTTCTTATGTCTTTTTGTTTTCCTGTAAAGAACTATGCACACTTACAGGGCTACATAAATAATAGTTAGCAGTATGGTAGATCTGCATCTAATCAAAGAGTTCAAAGCTGTTTCTAATAAGGTGAACTTATTACAAAGCCAGGGTTATTCATGTTTGGGTAACTGAAATCCAAAAAAAAAGGATTTGCTTTTTAGAGCACAGGGGGTTTCTTTAGTGTTATGGCAACTATTTACAACCAGAGTGTCAATTTTCCATGTTTCAGCTAGAAGACTTTTGTTGCTCAGAAATCTAATTTGTGTTATTTAGTCAAATGCTTTCTTCAAAAACAAATGCTTGTGGAAGTGCGTGTTGTCTGATAAACTAGATTTTCACCAAAGTGATACACCTGCTTTCTAAAGCAGAAAAAAGAGCTTTGTTGTACTAAGCTTAGGCTTCAGTGTATTACTGCAGCACAACTACATAATATCCAAGTAGACTTTGATGGATACTAACAGGTTTCAGAGTAGCAGCCATGTTAGTCTGTATTCGCAAAAAAGAAAAGGAGGACTTGTGGCACCTTAGAAACTAAAGCTCACGAAAGCTTATGCTCAAATAAATGTGTTAGTTTCTAAGGTGCCACAAGTCCTCCTTTTCTTTTTTGATGGATACGTTTTCAAACAACCTAAAGAACCCATGCATTTATCGCTGGAGGAAGGCAGAAACCTCCTTCATGGATTCTGATTTTTGTAGGGTCTAGAAATGAGATGAATATTTAACCGTGTTCTTTGGAGCTATATTTTCCACTTGCAGTGCTTTTTAAGCATTTAATAGTTGGAACCAATGCAATGATTATGGTGCTATGACTGTTGAGACCCATTTGGTTATAATTTATTTGTTTGTAAAAAGATTTTGATTAAATAAAGCAGAGTTTAGCATGTAAATGTAATGTTTATTAGCCTTCATGTAAATCCTGGGTTCTGTGCGGATTATGTGCTGGAGCCTCTTAAAACAAAATAAAATAAAATACCTGACTCCAGGTTGCCATTATGACAATGTGTGCGCTTGTCACCTTGAGCCGCTTTGATACTCTGTTCTTGTATGTAATTGTTAGGCATTTCTCATGCATCATGTGGGAGGATCACATCCCTGTAATAGACAAGGCCACTAAGTCCACATTCTTTTAGACTAAGAATTGTGAGTGAGTGATTGCCTGAAAGCACCACTTGATATACCCTTCAGGTAGGTTTGATCTCTTCCACCCTGTTCCTCAAGTTCCCCCTAACTCAGATATTTACCCATGTGCTCTGAGGATGATCTGATTGTTTCTCATATAATGTCCCTGGTATATTTCCCAAATCCTTTCAAGATTGTGGTTGCTGTTTAGGATAAACAATTTGAGATTACTGTTTCTTCTGCTCCCTTTATACAGCTTTAAAAAATTCCTTTCCTCGTGTATCCACGTTAGCAGTCTCTGCTCACGTTCCCCCATTTCAAGGGCTGTTGTCTGTTCTGTGCTCTCACCTGATAATCGTGTCATTCTGACTCTGTCAGTCTGAATCCTGCTCACTGTCTGCCTTTATAGAGACGGGGCTTATTTTCTTATAGTCCCTTAAATTTATTTATATTCTATCAAATGTAAATTATTGACAGACTAAAGATATTTTATCACAATGTATGTCACTTCTGTTACTGTATATACGGTGTATTGGCCATTGCATTCTTTCATATTGAATCAGCTAATGGCGTATATTATTCAGGTCCCAGGCTGCATTTGTAAAGTCCTATTGAAATCAAGGCTCAAAGGTACACTTCCATGGGTCCATTTGTGGGATTGGGGTCAACTGTGCCTACTAAAGAACTTTATGGAATTTTAATTGAAACGTAGTTTATTGGGTATTGAAAGTGGGTATTTACACTGGACGTCTATGAGGCCATGGGCCATTTATGGAGCATAACCCGTTTTGTAAAAATACCATGTGTCATTGTAAGCCACTCCTAAAAGAACATGGGTCTTTGTTCCCTTGTAGTAGTTGGTATACATTGGAGGTTTGTGTCTGCTAGTGTTTCTGGCTACAGACATATGCCCCAGTCTTCAAAGGTATTCAGGCTCTTAATTTTCATGGAAAGCAATGAAAGTTAGGAGACTAAATATCTTCGAGAATCTGGGCCACAGTCCTTTAGCTCAAAAGGTAGAGGCTCATGCCTTTAGTCTGAAGATCCTAAGCTAAAATCCTGCTGTTCTTCTAAGCAGGGTGGGCTATATCAAAATAACCTGATCTTTCTATCTGAAGTTTTAATAGAATAGAATACAGAATAGTCTCCTGTTTATCTGTTTAGATTCTTATACTGCCCTCATCACTGTAATAGCTGAGTACCTGGAGACTGGAGTTTCATCATTTAGGCCTTTAATCTCCAGTTAATAAAAAGTGGACATATTCTGTACTCTTACTTATGTCCTCCACTAATAATAACGTAGCATCTTTCATCCAAGGATCTGTAAGTGCTTTACAAACGTTAAGCGTTATACTGCTCCTCTAAGGCAGTTGTTATTCCATTTTGCAGAGGCAGAAAATGAGGGACAGGGAGTCTGGGATTTACCCAAGACCACACAGCAGGTCAATGTAGAGCCTTATTAAAACCTAGCAAACTTGATACCCCTACTCAAACCACTAGACAATTCACTTCCCTGGCAACAACTGTGGTGTGACAAACACAGGATCAAGCAGAAAGCAAAACCTGGGCTATCAGTGGGAATATCATTCAAGCACAAATATTCTGACCATGTACAGTAGCAACTTCATGTTAAAGATGGTTTTTGTTTTTAAATACTCAAAGACACTAATCAAATATCAGTGTAAAAATATGAAAGTTTGTTACTGCGTGGAGGATGCGGGGCATATGGATAATCACTCATGTCTGTCTTAGTACTTTAACATTTTCTGATCCGTATTTTTTGGGTTGAAATTTTTGGCTAAAAACTTTGGCTGGGAACTTTTATGCAAAGTTCAATCTGGAATGTGTTCTTTTTACAGCCAAGTTGTAAACTCTTTAAAAATAAGGGTTTAAATCGGAAAAGCTGATAGACCCTAAACAATACAGCAGGCCTATTGTAATAAGTGTTATATTAATTTAAAATTTCTTTACAACTGTGCAATTTAAATTTAATGAAACACTTAAAAATTTTATTAGTGTTTGGATGGGATTAGAATGCTGGACTTGTTCAGAGAATCAGAGTAATTCAACATTATTAAAACGCTTTACTTTGAACTGTGAAAAATCTTAAGCTTTCCAGTTACTTTAGATCTCTCCTAAGCTCAGATCGTTTCCAAATGTTAAATTTTGGCTTTAATAATTTTAAGGCTTCCTTGTACAGTATGTGCTAAGAAAGCCCGGTCACTTTCAAAACCATACCACTCAAAATAAAAAGGGCTACAGTGGAGGTTCTCTGAAACTAGAAAGTGGGGGGGAAATTCTTAACCTCTGTCTAATTATGCAAAATAAATGTGTTATGTCAATGAATACTGCACACCTAGCAACTCTTTTTTTTTTTTTTTTCTGAGGAGGTGGGGAAGAGGGTGTAAAGGATCATCTGTTTACTCCAGTAATATAATACAGGTCTATGAAATTGCCACAATCTTCCTATTGCTGTATGGCATAAAGTCATTGTTGTCTTTTCTTAGGCACATGGACAAAATTGAGAGCTGTTTTTATGAAGCTGTTTGTCACAAAATATAAAGCCTGCACACTTGAGAATAATTATTACTGGTACGCCTTCTATCTGGTACCACACATTCGATTGTAACACAGATTCCACATTTTAAAAATATCATACAGAGCAATCTGGAATAAAAATGGCTGTCAACAGTGGTTGAAAGTCAGAATAATTGTTATCCTTCTTGTCATTGAAGTAGGGACCATGTTTGTATACAAAGAAGTTAGGTTTTACCAGAAAAAGTTAAAATGTTAAATGCTCCAATCTGGTAAACAAAGAAAAAGAGGAAGTATGTGTGACATTCCGCTCTGGTGTTATCTGGACTGGTGATCTGCTAGGTCACTCCAATCCTCGACTCTGGGAGCCAGCCTTACCCTGCTCTGCTGTGAGAACCCCCACTCCTGAGCTGTTCATGCACAGCCTCTGGCATGTAAGCTGCTCCTTGGATTGTGCAACCAAACGACAATAGCCAACATCTGCAGTCCCAGACACAACCCTAGGAACCTCTGTCTTGCAGTGTCCAGTTATGCCTGCTGGACACTGCAAGTCCATATGAGTTTGTCAATTTAACAAAGAAATTGATATGTACCAGGCGTGTTATCCCAAGGGGAGTCTCTGACACGCTTCAAACCAAACACACTGCTTCAGGTAGAATAAACAAACAAATTTATTAACTATAAAACAGAGATTTTAAATGATTATAAATCAAAGCATAACAAGTCAGATTTGGTCAAATGAAATAAAACCAAACGCATTCTAAGCTGAACTTAACACTTTCAATGCCCTTACAAACTTAGATGATTCTCACCATAGGCTGTCTGGTTGCCCTTCACCCAGGCTCTCCCCTTTGATCAGCACTTCAGTCTTTTGGTGGTGATGTCTGTAGATGGAGGTGGAAGAGAGCGGAAGAGCATGGCAAACATCTCTCCCTTTTATCATGTTCCTTCTTCCCTGTTGGCTTTGCGCCGCTCCCCCCCTTCAGAGTAAGGTGAGCATTACCTCATCGCAGTCCCAAACTGACCAAAGGAAGGGGGGTGACTCACTCGAGAGTCAAACAGATCCTTTTGTTGCTGCCTAGGCCAGAGCCCTTTGTTCCTGTGAGGCTGGGCTGGGTTTGTCCCATACATGCCTTGATGAGGTGTGAACTGCCCCTCTGCTCTTAGAGAGTTTTTGCCTGGGCTTATTTTAAACCATGAAGACACATTTTCAGCCTCATAACTATATACTTGAAATTACAACCTATAGCATTGGTGTAACAACAGTTACTATAACATCACCATAACAACAATGCTCAATATAGCATGAGCCTTCCAGAGACACCCAACTTGACAAATTTTGGATTAGATACCACAAAATCATATTATAAGGATGAACATGATGGTGTAGGATGTTCCCACAAGGTACAGAACATCACAGTATGGCCTTCTGCTGCAGTTGCCAGGGGACCCAAATTCAAAACCAGGATCCTTATCTTCCTTCAGATTCTCCCTCAGATGCCATTCTTCCTTAATACCTACAGAACACTGCTAACTGATAATGGCTAGACAGCTGGTGAACTGAGACTACTGACACTGATCTGATCACTTTAACAAACAAAATAAATCTAGAAATTGTGCACAGATCCAGTCTGTGGAAAAAATGTTCACTGTTGTATCCCTTTTCTTTGTTTACTTCAGCTCAGTGGGACTGCTCATATCATTAAAGTTAAACACATGCATAAGCCATTGTAGGTTTGAGGCCCAAGATTGTAAATTCTTGGGGCAAGAATTGGACTTTTTATACTAGATGCATATGCAGCACCTAACATGGAGCCTTGACTTGTGCTGGACCTTTAAGTGCTACTGTAATAATGAAATGCCATCAGCCTTCAGAAAATGTGTTGGATTGTTCAAATGGGATATTACTTAGACTACCCAGTAAAAGACAGAACAAGTTATAGATACATACCTTGCAATTGCTGGAAAACCTTGCTTCTCAAGAAGAGACAACTTTAATGTTGCATATTTAATAAATAAACTAAAATAAACCCTTCAAGAAATCCAGATGGCTCTACTCAATTTCCTTTTTTGACATCACCCCTATTTCTTCGCCACCTGGGCTGTGTATCTTAAGTCATGACAGTAAGTTTAGCCAAAAGCAAGTTTAGCCAAATGTCTTGAATAGTTTGAAGGTCAGATGTTGAGATGGCCTCGTATGTAGGAGAGAATTAGACATCCAGTGTTAGTTCCATATTGTTCTATACATTTTCTCTATGATGTAGGTCTTTTTTGCATCAATTGGCTTCAATTTTCTGATAATGTCTTATAGTAATATTCATAATGTTTGAGTGACAACCCAAGTAAATTCATAAATATGGTATATCTCTAAACTCATTTTTTATTTTTGAAATTGCTGTCATTTCATCTTACAAAGCCTATGACAGGTTGTTATTACTTTAACGATGACTTTGGGAATTGTAAGTAGAATACATATCACTTTTGAGCTGTTTTGTGTATTGAATAGTTTTAATAATATTAGGTTTTATAAAATCATGAAAAGACACCTTCAGGGTGCTTTAAAAAACTGATGGATTTGAAAGAAAGAAATGAATATTCTTGTAGTCTATGGTTGGTTTGTGTTAATGAAAGGAAACATTGGTATAGATTTCTGGATTTTTGAGTGTTTTTGGTTTTGTTTTGGAGAGGTGATGGTTTTTAATGTAGTTTTTAAATAAAGAATTTATTTTGGGGGATTTTTTTATGTTGCGCCTCCAGTATCTTCTAGTTATATGTCTCTACAGCTACTCCCTTTTGTCGATGAAGTGCTTTTGAAAAAGGGACAGGGTTTACATTGCACTGAATCCGTTTGTATTTTGTAGAAATTTTTTTCATTGAGGCAGATTTGGGCATAGGGGGTGGGGGAATCTGATCCTGCTCCATTAATTCAGTTGGAGTTTGCCACTGATATAAGTAGGCTCATGATTGGGCCTAAAGTCTTCATTTTCAAAAGTGGTGTTGGGATGGGAGAGAGGTATGAAAGATGTGCAAATTAAAAAGTGTAGTCCTTTGACAATGCATGGGACAGCTGAAGTGAGGGTTACAGTTAGCTTCATTTTCCTCAACAGGGGATCAGTTTTGAAAAGTTTGGGAAACACTGCCTTAAGTAATGGAATAACAGAAACACTGTAGCTGCAGAAACCATATTTGACTCCTAGGCTCTCTGAAGCCAGGAGTCTACTACTACTGCATTTCGTATTTTCATTTTCAGTAAAAGCTAAGATAGGACACACCAAATGCAATAGTACAAAGGGATTGCAACACTTTGTACTGAGGGAGAGTCTGAAATTATAGCACTTTTCCTTATACCTTCTAAAATCTGACAAGATTTTTGAGTATCACAGTGCTTTTAAAAAGCAGCTAGAACAACAGACTGATAGCACAAGAGTAAAGAAAATTGAAGCCCCTATTTCTTGTGTCTTAAGCAGTGTGTTCAAGAGAGATGGATTATTAATAGGGTAAGTGGTGCTTTTGATAGGGAATTGGTGCTCAGATATCTAATTTACATGTTAGGATGAGGATTTATACATGTGACTATAAATTTGAAATTATGAAATAAATTATTTGAAGAATGTATTGTTGCACATAAATGCATAGTTTCCCCAAGTTCATTCCTTGTTGCCATGTTAATAGACTGAAATTTGAATTTGGTTTATTCTTTGTGTGTGTGTGTGATGCAATTTCTCTCCTGCCCAAACAGATGGAAATAAACCTCCTTAAACAAAACTAAATTCTCTCATAACTACCGCCCATTCAAGTGCCTTGGCCTTCTCCCACCGGCAGTGCTTTTCAGATTCCTACTCCAGTGACCTCATTCCCTGCCCACAACTCCCATTCAGAGTCTCCCAGTGCTGCTTTTCACTTCAAATTGTAGCACCCTCATGGTGCTGCTCCTACCTCCCTCCATCTAGTGCTGCTTCTCCTACCCCTTCAGTGGCAGAAGCAGGTCTCAGTCAGGTAGTGATAGTGGAGGTTCTCCTGGTGACTAGTCAGGATCTAGTAGTGGCAGCTGTTCTGGATCTGACCCCTCCATCTCTCTCTCATGGTACCCATGAGTCAGATTTGAGGAGTAGGAGGCAAAGCCTTTTATGAAGCAGCCTCAGCACAGATCCTGAATAGTTCCAGGTCCATGTTTTACAGCTTCTTGGTTTGGGCACCAGGGAACAGAGCCAGCACTTTCACACAGCTGCCTGGCTCTCTCCACAATTTGGAACCTCTGCTCTAGACTTAAGCATATGTTCAGATTTGAGCATTAGCTGCAACAATGTTACCACTTAGTGTTCCCTGGTGCTGCTAGCCAATTCAAGTACAGAAGTATGCAGACTCTAGTTTGTGCACCCTGAAATAATCGTCAATTATTGAACTAAAATAGAGCACAACAAAGCACATACTTAATAGTTTTCATTTTTATGTGTTTTTAAAATTATTGTTGTGATAATGAGCTGGTAAACGTCCACCTGATGTCCACAAGGTGTATAATATTACATCAATACAATGTGTCATAGCTTTAAAAAAGGGGAGTGGGGAAGAAGTAGTTCAGGGATATAGCACACTCGACTTCAGTTCTCGAAATCCTTGGCTGTGTTTTCCCCACACCCCTGGCCAACAGAAAGGTTGGAATCTATTCCCCTTTCCCTAATAACTCTCTGCATTTTGATTGTCTTAAAAAAGCCTTCCCCAAGCAAGATAGCCTTCAAATCTGTCTGCTGGTAGTTGCACTTTCTTTACCTATCAGCTAGTAAGTATATAGGTCCTTTTATATCATCATGATTTCTGATGGCTTTTTCACTTTCATTTGTGAGGAGACAGCATTTCTTCATGCTTACTGTCAATTATGTTGAGAAGAATTTAAAGAAAACAAAGTACAGATCCTCAGAATGTATGCAGAGATCACCCACGTTTAGCCTTCGATTCTCTTGGCCTCTATCCCAAATGCATTCTGAATCTCTGATCTTTGAGTTATCTATTGTTTTTCCAAATTATGGCAAAAACCAGTGCACCACCAGCAGTTTATGTACCTTCCATATCATTAATCAGTGTTCTACTTAATGTGGACCTGCTGTGAACAAAAAATTGATAGATTTATCAGACCATTTTTACAAAGAGAACTAATGAGCTATTTATAGCACATTGTTATATCTATATTTTGTCAGTAGACTAGGGACTGATTTAGGACAAATGGGTTAAAAACAGGAAGTGTGGTTAGATAAGTAGGTAGTCTCTCCAAAGAGTTTCCAGAGCTTACCCACACATTCACATTTTCTTCTGAAACTACTATCAAAACAACAGTGGGTACAGTACCTTGAAATCCATCTCTGTTTAAAGGAGGAATATTTTTCAGCAGTAGCAGGAAATGGCTCATAGAAAAGTTTTACATTCTTATAAAAGAAAGTTCAAATGATGATCTGGAGTCTTCGTCTGTAAATGTTTTCTCTCTGCTTTAATCAAATTGCAGCACTAACAGCATTTTAGTTGAATCAGGTGTCTTTTATGAATTCCTACAAGCCTGCAAATAGTACAATTATGTATAAAATAGTTGTATTTTCAAACCCAGATTAGTTGTGACCACTGAATTTCTTCCAACGTTGCCTTTCCTTTTAAATGAAACTATGCTTATTTATGGATAGTTCTATCATAATTATATTGAAATGAATTGCTGTCACAATTGCATGTGGCAAAATGAGTAGACTAACAATATTATTTGTAGAAGAAATCTTACACCATAAATCTATGCAGTACTGAGTCTGCTGAAGCCGCTGAATATGATACCTCTGTGGTCCTCTAGACTTGCAATAGTTTCATTGGTAATACAAGAACAACATAATCCATTGCTTGTTGCTGTCTTTGTGTGATATAATGGTCCTGGGACCTCAGATTAAATTTAGATTTTTCCACCTAAAACTATATGGTGGAATTTTCAAAAGCACCTAGGTGATTTAGGGGCATAATCCCTTATGCTTGTAGTGTACGTATATTTTTGTATGTCACTGAATAAAGAAAATGCATTTTTTCCTAATAATTTTTAATAGAACTATGTTTGTTCATTATTAACCAGGCACTATTGTCCTGTTTAAAAATGTTCAATTTCTGAGTAAGGGAACAGAAATAATAATATATGACTAGGGTGACCAACCATAGAATTCAACATAGTGAATAGTCAAAGCAAACAATTAAGTGAAAATTATTCATCTGAAGTATTTGGTGAGTTCTTGTAATCAGCATATTTAAAAAAAAAAACAGGGTCAGTTTGCAAATAATTAATGAATCTAAAGGGGGCAAAAGCAACCAAAAAAAATCTTAACAAATAGCTTGAGGAGTTTTAGTTAGAGTAAAGTAGGTGCCTTGATTGAGAGTCCTGTGTTATTTTTAGAGTCACTACCACGTGTAATTTTGCCATTTTAGATTTCTCACATCCCTCTTGCTTCAAATGCATGGTTCTAGAAGAGTTTATGTCCCAAGAAACTAATGAGAGGAAGTCAAAAAGCGTGATGACAAAATGGATTTTAAGTAATTAGAATGAAGCAGGCCTATCTACCAGGGGTAAGAAAATAGGCCACTGCTGGTGACATATTGGTTGAAGCAGATTTCCCATCAGCCCACTTTGGAGGGAGAAACCTGAATGTTATTGTGGAGAGCAAAGGTGAGCTGCTTTGTTGTGTCCATGGGGAATTTCCAAGTCAGAACTCTAACTCAAGCTGCTAGGCTAGCGGGTTAGATGATATCACTGTGTGGGTGGGGACACTTCAGTCAAATATCATGACATACTCACGTGCAGGTACTGTAGTTCAGGAAAGGCTTATGACTGCAAACATTTAGGGCTCATTCTATTCTCACATTTGTAGAATACCTTGAAAGGTTACGGGTTTTTAGAAGAAAAAGCTATTTTAAAATAAAATATAGATTAACATTTTTAAAAATCTACCAGATCCCTCCTTGAGAAATTATAAACCAGTTTCTTGGAACTTGAACTGCTATTTTTCTAAAAGAGGGCGTCAGAAGAAAAATATTCAGTCAGTAATGCAATAGGAAATGGTAACTATCTTTACATTTGATCTCCTAAGATATCATACTTAAATATTTGAAGCCAATATATGCTGATATTTCTTTGAAAATTTAATGTAAATTTCTAAATTGTACTAGTAACAATGCATTAAATCCCTTTCAATTAATACTTTAGTTTACATAAAATGGATATATATAGATAGATGCTGATGCAAGTGATGGAGCTCTAAACAGCACCCTGGTACAAATCTTAGCACCCTCATCTTTCCCAGCAGCTGGTGTCGGCAGGGTGTCTGACTTCACTGATAAAGAATCCCACCCTCATCTTTCACATCTGCCTTTGTCTGAATGCTCTAATCCCTCAATGAAGATAATTTTCAAACCTTTGATAGTGCTATGAAGGAGGTAAGAATAAAACAAATTTTACTTAATTATATGATCAAAAATTATTTCTTAAGTAATTCATTATAAGCTCATACACTTTTTATGTATCACCTTTGCAGCACATATAATATCTAGTAGTTCTGTATACTGAGTCCATAAAGGTCATTTACATGAAAAGTACACTAAACCATACTTACTGAGCATGAAATGAAATGGAAACATGGTGGCATATATAATATGGTCCAAAATTATGTAGCCACTTCATCCCATGGAGTGAACCAAAGGTTGGCTGTGCTGCTGATTGAAAAGAAAATGGATAGCATAAAGTGTTGAAAAAAAAATTAAAATAATTACCTCAGAGAGAAGAGGTCTTACCATATACACAGTCTGTCAAAACAGATATTGTAGAATGTTGGCAATGAAATTAGTGTATGAGAAGTGTACATGAATGAAAAAAAATTACAGGATGCCATCCAGGCTCTTAAATTATAGGAAAGGTTTTATATGGCATTTTAGAAATATGTGCTCATACAGTTAAAGAGTAACATAATAGACTAGCATTAGGGAGCAGAGAAAAGTTAGTTTATAAGCAACCTTAATTGTGGCATTTTCTGATTTTTGGGTATCTAACAGTGCAATTTAATTTTCTCTGAAACTAGGAAGTTTTGGGAAGGTATTTGGAATCATATGCAAACACAGAGAAAATATATTGAATAATTATAATGTAATCTTAATAAACAACAAAAGGAAATGTCATAATTTTGTGGTATTAAAAAGGACCTCCAAAAGAACTAGATGCATTTATAGTCATTAATTTTTGTTACTTTATTGCAATAGACAAATAGTTACTCTTCCACTCTGACTTTATTCTCATGAAGTTCTGCCATCCCCAGTCAACGTCTCCAGCTACACTGATTTTCAGTATTAAACGATTGTTAGTCCTTGTCGTGTATGGATGTGATAGCAATGCCACAAATTACACATCATGTATGAGAAGTGACTGTAAACTACAAGACTTTAATAACATTGAGGGATTTTTGGTAATAACATCAACCACGAGAGTGAACTTCAGAGAATTTTGATGCCACCAGAAACTCCAACGTGGCAATATAGTCTTGGGCTTTTTCTGTTTTTTTCTTTTGGACAATATAAACAGCCAATTTTTTACAAGTATCTAATGAAAAACTTTGCTTTCCCTATCAGTGCCATAGCCATCAGCCCACTCCTCCTTCTCTGCTCTTCTTTCTTTTCCTACTCTTTACACTTTCTCCTTTATAGTGCCACCTGAATTTTTTGCCTTTGATCATGACAGGGCTGGCTTTAATTTAAACATTGCCATCGCTTTGAATCAGAGCAGATTCATACATGTTTCAGAATTTGTATATGTGAGGCCACTCTGTGAAGTGAAATATTTTGTATAAGAGTGTGTCTCTGCCATGTATTGTGTTTTTCATAACATTGCCTGTCATTCACTTATGGGTAAATCTTTTTTTTTTAAACCTTTTATGAATAGGCAGAAGTGTTAAAGTGTATTAAATTATATAAACACATAACTGACTATTAGTACTTTGGTATAAAGGACAAAGGTCTAAATGTTAATGTTGTAGAATTCAGTTGATTTTGAATTTCCTTTATCATAAAATGAATGAAAAATGTTTAAATAAAATACTGTTTTGTTGATATCCATGCAGTCTAGTTTCAAAGAGATTCAGATGCAAAGAATTTCAGAGCAAGTTGTGCTTTATAATTTTGGAAGATGTCAAAGTATCAGTATGAGCCTATTCACTGCTTTGTGGCGTTGTTCTGTAATGCTTGATCATTCTTTATGAAGCAGTTGTGTGAAGATGGCTGAAAATTAGATACCCTAACATGCCCACATTGAGATTAAAATTGTACAAGCAACCTCTGTATTCAAACACTGTTGACTGTCTGCTGACCTGCTGTGACTTAAGACAAGTCATTTTAATTTTCTGCGTCTCTGTTTCTCCTCCCACCTTTTGTCTGTCTTAACTTGGTAGATTATAAATTTTCTAAAAGAGATGCTCTAGCTGAGCCAGAATTTATGGGCTTGATATAGGAATACTGAGTGAAATTCTATGGCCTGTATTATGCAGGAGGTCAGACTTATCATAAATGTTTCCACCTGGCCTTAGACTCTATGAATAACCACTCTGGGGCAGGGACTGTCTCTCAGTATTCACACTGCCTAGTACAATGGGCACCAATCTCAATTGGGGCCTCAAGGCATGACTGTAATACAAACAATAAATAGTAGTTAGTCATGCTACTGACTAGCCTATAGTACAGTTTTATAACAAGGAAAACAAAGTGCCCTGTCCACAATGATCAGGCAAATGGTACCAGCACAACCATTTTTAAGCATTCATTACTATCACCATTTGAACTGCGAAGCAGACAGCGTCTAAAGGAAATTCAACTCCTTTAAACGCTCTGATCTTAACTGTTACATGGCTTGTGGATACCGTTCATTGGTTTCTATTTAAATGTCAACTACACGGCAGTGCTTAATGACTATAATAGATATGTGCAGTTTTTTCCAACGGCTACTTAATGGTTCCATATCACACATTGCAAATGCTTAGAGCAGGGATACAAAATCTTGAGTGACAAAAAGACATCTGTGTCTTGTTATAAAGTTACAGAACTGTACATCTGAAATTAAGTATGAGAATTTTTCATGGCACTAATATGAGTTAATTAAAAGTTATTTGGAATTTTTGGAAAGAGTTGTCATACCTACATCAGATCAGCACAAGGAACAGGTCAGGTGACTTTCTTAAGACAGAACTGATGATGACATGCATTCAGTCCTTCCTTTTATACTTTCTGGTATGGTAGTCCTGCATTTTGTGTCTAGGCAGCATATGATCCCACCAAGGACAGTCAAGTATCAGAGCAGTGGAACTACACATGAATCACGCTCATCTCAAGTGGGTTGTCATACTGTGTTATAATAATTGGGGAGGGGATTATTAAACAATGAGGCAAAGAAGTTCTGAGAGAGAGACTAAGTAACTATAATTGGCAGAACTCACTGCTCAGAACATAGAAAGCCCAGAACAGTGAATTATGCAAATAAAAATTGAGCTTTAGAATCAGATTTCATACTACCAGATCTTTAGGCTCCTACTTCCACCAAAACACATATGCTAGTACACCTCCAGGACACCAGGCCTTTCCACGAAGAATGCTGAATGCTGGCCAATGTTATGGCATAGACCTACAGTATGAATCACCGTTTCCCTACGCTAAAGACTGGGTCCTTGGACCGAGTGCTTTTTATTCCAAAACTTGGTAGCCACCTCTACACTCAGGTTCAGTTTCTGCTTCAGTTCACCATGGCTTGGATTTCTCATCAGCAAGTCAAATAGTTGTCTTAAAAATTGTCTAGAAAAGGACTGACAACATGATAACCATATGAAGAGCTTTAAATTTCTATGTCAATGATTCATTCCCTGTAACCTTGGGGATTTAGACACAATCAGAACTGATTTGTAGTTGACAGCTGTGGGATCTCCCATGAGTTGTTCTTTCTCAAAACATCCTGCCTGCAAGCACTGAAAAACAGCAGCAGTTAGTACTCCTATCTGTGTGTGTTTCTTATATATATGCAGTGTTATAGCTGTGTTGGTTCCAGAATGTAAGAGGAAACTAGGTGGGTCAGGCTGTATCTTTTATTGGACTAACTTCTGTTGGTGCAAGAGATGCGCTTTCCAACTCCACAGAACTCTTCTAAGAATTCTAGAGCTCGAAAGCTCATCTCTCACCAACGGAAGTTGATCCAATAAAAAAATATCACCTCACCCATCTTGTTTCTTTCTAACAGTAAATTTGCCTAACAACAGGAGATTCTTCTTCAAGTGATTGCACGTGTCCATTCCACTGTAGGTGTGTGCACACCTCATGCACAGTTCTTGGAGATTTTTTCCCTCAGCAGTACTCTGATTTTCACATTAATCAAGCAGTTTGTTTATTGACTTTTTTTCCAAAGCCTCATTTGAGTAAAGGGGAAGAAATGTTCCATACTCTATATATTAGAAGAGCTTTGGCTTTTTACCTGAATTGGACTAGGTCTTTCAGGTCTTTTTCTCAGCTCTTTGATGCAATTTCGGACAGAGTAAGGGGCCATCCAGAGGATCTCTTCCTGGATTTCTAGCTGTGTTTATGCTACCAGTTAGCTGATATTGCACCGCCAGTAAACTGGTATCTCACTCAACCAGGTTGCAGGCAAATTTCTGTAGCCTTTCTGGCTCATGTAACCATACCAGATGTTTGTAGGGAGTAATCTGATTGTCAGTCCATATGTTTGCCTCTTACTATGTCATTTCTCATCAATCTAGACACAATGCCAGATTTGGACAGGTGGTCCTTCAGTCCCTGTTCAAGTAGACTCCACGCCCACCTCCAGTTCAAACTGCTTGTGAATCACCTGTAGTGGAATGGACATGTGCAATCACCAAAGAAGAAAAAACACTTATCTATCTTTCTGTAACTGTTCTTCAAGATGTGCTGCACATGTCCATTCCATAACTCACTCTCCTTCCCCTCTCTATTTGAGTCTTTTCAGAAGGAACTGAGGGGTTTGTGGAGGGCCAGCGAGGTCCTTTATACCACTCGTGCAGTGGTGCGAGGCACCAGAGGGTGCTCATGCTACCCTGACAGGTATTGCTGAGGGAAAAAATTTCCAGCAATTGTGCACAAGGTGCACACACATCTACAGCAGAATGTACGTGTGCATTCAGTAAATTACGGAAAGGTAGGTAATTTTTTTCCCTAAGGTCCTTCTCTACTGGTTATCTTTCTTCTCTGTCTTCCTTCTTAAAGTTTTGACATTGCATCAACCCTCATCACTAGTATGGTTTACTACCTGTGAACAAAACTATTTAATAATGTCACCTACTTTTTCATAAAATTTGTTCACCTTAATCCCTTCTTTACTCACACCATTTGACCCACAGCATACGATCTGACTGACTCACTTGACAAGAGACAAATAAAATGAGTTAAAATTCGTAATTGTGCCAGTATTATACATCATTTCTAAAGCAACTCAAATCTTAAAACATTTAAAATATGTTAAATCTAGGCTGAGTTAAAAAATGTCCTGTATGTTCCTGCTGTCCTAGCTGAATTCAACGTTCTTTGAGCTTTGAGTTTTCTAGGCTGTGGAAGAGGTTAAAATGTTTGATGTTCACATCCTCTTTCTGTATCGGTTTACACTTGAATATGTTTGAGCACTTGAAGAACTAGCTTGTTGCATGCAGATAGAGAAAATGTCCTGATGAGTTCAAATATACCCTGTGCGCGCAACTGTGCATGCAGGTTTTGTTGCTTTCTTTTTAAAATGTGTTAAAATTGCGCACACAGACGTAGAAAAGTTACAACATTTTCATGTTTATTTGATCACTTTAAAACTATGCACAACTTGTGTGTGTGTGTATGTGTGTGTGTGTGTGTGTGTGTATATATATATATATATATATATATATATATATATATATACACATTCCACACAAATTCTACCTTTCAGCAGTTTTTTGTAGGGGACTTACATTAGCTGAATACTTTTGGAAAACCCAACTCTCAGAATCCAGTTGATTTCATATGCAGTATTGTGTGCGTTTTATGCTTGTTTGTGGAGAATTCAGTGATATAGTTCTACTACAGCTAAACCTGTATACCCAAATGCAGTACATTTGGTAGGATAATACTTTATTTGACCCTCTCCTGAACTACTACTCCATTGAGTGACTGCAAGCTTAGTTTCTGTTACTTCTCAGAACCACAAATCTTTCCCTTCTGTTTTTCTCAGAGTTTGTACAAGTCATTGCAAAAGCTTTACATTCTTTGTTAAACTTTCTTCTAAAAAGTGAACTTTTTGGGGGGTTTTGTTTGCCACAGACTAAACTATTTAAGACATAAAATGGAAAATTGTGTTTAACAGATTGTCTTTGATTGTTTGATCAGTACAAAACTGCTATGGTTGGCACAAAATGGGAAGATGTGTTGGTTTTTTTTGTTGGTTTTTTTTAAGTTTCTATCAGCTAAAGTATGGTTGAAAGTGTCCTACACATCTAGGTATTTAAATCTTCCCAACCAGCTTTTCTCTGCATGTCTTTAGAACATAATACAAAACACACATTCCTTATCAAGTAATTTTACCAATAATTGCTCGTGGCAGCTAGGATTCTGGCTAAACAGATTTTGCAGTTTAAAGACACTGGGAGTGGAATGTACAGTGTTTGTACAATAGGGGCCGATAACAATTTGCCACGAGAATTTCAAGGTTTTTTTTGGTTATTCATTAACACATTTCATTCAGAAGCTGTGGAAAAAGTACTGTTATCATAGAATCATAGGACTGGAAGGGACCTTGAGAGATCATCTAGTCCAGTCCCCTGCCTCATGGCTGGACTAAGTATCTAGACCATTCCTGACAGGTGTTTGTCTAACCTGCTCTTAAAAATCTCCAGTGATGGAGATTCCCACAACCTCCGACCCTAGGCAATTTATTCCAGTGCTTAACCACCCTGACAGTTAGGAAGTTTTTCCTAATTTCCAACCTAAACCTCCCTTCCTGCAATTTATTTCCATTGCTTCTTGTCCTATCCTCAGAGGTTAATTTTTCTCCCTCCTCCTTGTAACAAACTTTTATGTACTTGAAAACTGTTATAATGTCCCCTTTCAGTCTTCTCTTTTCCAGACTAAACAAAACCAATTTTTTCAATCTTCCCTCATAGGTCATATTTTCTAGACCTTTAATCATTTTTGTCGCTCTTCTCTGAACTTTTTCCAATTTGTCCACATCCTTCCTGAAATGTGGCGCCCAGACTGGACACAATACTCCAGTTGAGGCCTAATCAGCACAGAGTAGAGTGGTTCTAGTGTCTTGTTTACAACACTCCTGCTAATGCATCCCAGAAGGATGTTTGCATTTTTTGCAACAGTGTTACACTGTTGACTCATATTTAGCTTGTGGTCCACTGTGACCCCCCCCCCCCCCGATCCCTTTCCACAGTATTCCTTCCTAGGCAGTCATTTCCCATTTTGTATGTGTGCAATTGATTGTGCCTTCCTAAGTGGAGTACCTTGCATTTGTCCGTATTGAATTTCATCCTCTTTACTTCAGACCATTTCTCCAGTTTGTCCAGATCATTTTGAATTTTAATCCTATCCTCCAAAGCACTTGCAACCCCTCCCAGCTTGGTAACATCTGCAAACTTTATACGTACACTCTACTGCCATTATCTAAATCATTGATGAAGATATTGAACAGAACCGGACCCAGAACTGATCCCTGTGGGACCCCACTCATTACATCCTTCCAGCATGACTGTGACCACTGATGATTACTCTCTGGGAATGGTATTTCAACCAGTTTTGCACTCACCTTATAGTATATCCATCTAGGTTGCATTTCCCTAGTTTGTTTATGAGAAGATCATGTGAGAAAGTATCAAAAGCTTTACCAAAGTCAAGATATACCACGTCTACAGCTTCCCCAGCTATCCACAAGGCTTGTTACCCTGTCAAAGAAAGCTATCAGGTTGGTTTGACACGATTTGTTCTTGACAAAGCTGACTGTTACTTATCACCTTATTATCTTTTAGATGTTTGCAAATTGATTGCTTAATTAGTTGCTCCCTTATCTTTCTGGGTACAGAAGTTAAGCTGACTGGTTTGTAATTCCCTGCGTTGTCCTTATTTCCCTTTTTATAGATTGGCACTATATTTGGCCTTTTCCAGTCTTCTGGAATCTCTCCCGTCTTCCATGACTTTTTAAAGATAATCACTAATGGCTCATATATCTCCTCAGTCAGCTCGTTGAGTATTCTAGAATGCATTTCATCAGGCCCTGGCAACTTGAAGACATCTAATTTGTCTAAGTAATTTTTAACTTGTTCCTTCCCTGTTTTAGCCTCTTCTGATCCTAACTCATTTTCACTAGATATCCATTCGCCACCAACTTTCTTGGTGAAAACTGAAACAAAGAAGTCATTAAGCATCTCTGCCATTTCCACATTTTCTGGTATTATTTTTACTCCCTGATTGAGTAATGGGCCTACCTGTCCTTGGTCTTCCTCTTGCTTCTAATGTATTTGCAGAATGTTTTCTTGTTACCCTTTATGTCTCTAATTAGTTTGATCTTGTTTTGTGCCTTGGCCTTTCTAATTTTGTCCATACATACTTGTGTTGTTTATATTTATCCTTTGTCATTTGACCTAGTATCCACTTTTTAAAGGACTCCTTTTTTGATTTTTAGATCATTGAAGATCTCCTGGTTAAGCCAGGGTGGTCTCCTGCCATACTTCCTATTTTTCCTTCACAGTGGAATAGTTTGCTCTTGTGCCTTAATAATGTCTCTTAGAAAAACTGCCAACTGTCTTCTATTATTTTTCCCCTTAGTCTTGCTTCCCATGGGAAATTGTCTCAGTACTCTAAATAAGAGCTGTTTTTAAATTTAAGAATGTTGTTATATTTCACTTGATTGGCCTACTAGTTACAACCTAAGGTTATACAATGCATTTGCTTTAGTGCTATATAATAGAACTGGCAGCATGATATACCAAAACTATAATTGTGTGGGTCACAGTGCAGTTATGTAGAAACCTGAACAAAAATATAATATACATAGAAATTTTACTTTCTGAACAGAATTTCCTAACAAATTTACAGTTGGATGATGATCATATTTTTAATTAATTATAATACAAAAAAGCTAATGCTTTGCTTCCATGAAGGTGCTCATTAAAAGCTGCAGGGATATAAAAACTAATAATCTGATTATTATTATTATTATTATTATTATTATCATTATTTGTTCAAAATATACTGTAGCTGTTCATTATGCCTGCAGGTCCTGATTTATTTGGTTTTGTGTATCCACATGGAAAAATAAAAATCCTTCCTGAAATAGAAGAAAAGGAGCGCCCCTTTTACATTAGTAACTGCTCGTGCTCTGTGTACAGTTGGAAATTGACTCATTGATAACAATGGTTGTCACAAGTCTCCTTGAACAGCTATTGTCTCCTTGAACAGCTAGTATAAGAGGTGCAAAACTGTTTGTCCTCTTTCCAGAAGAGTTTTGAAAAATTTCAGGACTGGTTTAGGGGGACCAGTTGCTAACAATATTTGTCAAGCACAGTGTCATTTCCCTAGTTTATACTGAGATCACGTAACTCAACTGTGCCTACCTAACTTGTATATTTTCTTCTTAACTTTGTCTTTGCTTAATGCAGCCTGTTATTCTGAATAATGTAATGTATAATTTAATTGAGAAATACTTTTTGAAAAAGAAATACATTTTTTACCCAAGTCTTTATGGTGTGATGGAACCTAAATTCCAATGCTTTGATGTGGCTGGTATTCGTTCTTCGTGTTTTTCCATATCACTGATAGCTATTATTATCAGTGACAATGTCTGTTGTGTCTGCCTCTTTATTTGCTGGTTTTCCCTAAGGCAGAACTGATGTAGTATGCTAACTCATCAGACTATATTTGGTGGTATGTGATTGTGTAGTCCTCTGCTGGATGTAACCTACAGCAGATTTGAGCCCTAAGAAAGGAAAGTAGGGGATGAGAAGGGAAAGGAAGATGAAGAGGGAAAGAGGCGAAGGGAATATGGCACAATCTCACATCAGCCTGTGAACTTTTGACAGGGTACAGATAGTGATGTGTAATATCCCCACTTTGGTTTGCTAATTATAAGGAAAATATTATTTCAGCCAGTTTCACAAATCATAAAAACTTTTTGTATTGGAGGGTTTTCACCTCTCTACCTTGTAACAAAGAGCAAAAGTGGAGAGGGCTTGATAAAATTCTGGAAATTTGGAAACTTTAATGCACTACAGTTTTTGTTTTGTTTTTTGCTATTTTGTTTAGTTTAAATGAAAAACTTTTCAGGGAAGAGAATGTGTGGAGGTATGAATAAAAGCCTGATGGCACTTCTACCTTATAGAGCTTATAAGAAGCCCTTTGTTTCTAGGCACATCATTAGACTGAAGTGTATTTCCATCCTAAATAGTGACTATGTAAAAATGGAATCTTCTTGAACAGATCTGCTCCATCTGTATTCTGAATCCTGTCTACTGACTTTAGTGACATAAATAGATTGTTATATCTTTTTATTCCTGTTAACCTTTCAGAACCAACAAAGAATGATTGTTCTGTCCAGTGCCCAATTAACATAATTGTCTCCTAAATTTTGATTATAGAGGTTATCAGTTACTTTATGCTGGTGGAAATGCACTAAGAGCGATGGTATTGCACACGTGTGATTCAAAGTATAATTTGAAGAGAGTGGAGTTATACAGATGTGACCAAAGGTCATAATTAAGGGTACAGTTTAGTCAGGGGTATTTTTAGTAAAAGTCATGGACAGGTCACTGACCATAAAAATACCCCTGACTAAATCTTAACTGGGGAGCCGCTGCTCTGGGGTGAGCCCCAGGAGGCCGTTGCTTGGGGGGAGGAGGGAGCCACTCCTTGGGGGGGGGGCAGAGGGGTTCCCTGGAGCCAGCTGCCAGGGGCTGCCAAGCAGCAGCTGCTCCAGCCACCCCCAGGACCACTACTCAGGCAGTCCCCAAGGCCAGCCACACCATCAGTTGCTTGGGCAGTCCTGGGGTCAGCTACACTGCGCCACTGCAGAAATTACGGAGATCTAGTCATAGTGGATGAGAAGACCAGTTTGGACTCTCAGCAGACTCTGCAGTTGGGAAGTGTCCTTGCAATGAGGTGGAGAGAGTTAGAGTTCTCCACGTGCTCGCTCTGCTCCTCTCTCCTCCTCATATAATGTTAGGAGTCTGTGTCAGTGAGCTCAGCTCAGCATCGCTCTCTGCCCTGGAAAGCCAATGACCTTAGAACCTAGCCAAGAGTATGGATCTGCCCAGCACTGTGAAACTTCTCTCCCCCATGACCATGCTCCGCCGCAGTGAGATTTAAAGAGTATGGGGATGTAGGAGACCTGCTCTTGTCCTAAGTGAGGTTATCTTCCTGGCGGCCACTCCTGCCCCCAAACAGGGCTACTTATAGGTCCTTCCCCCAGTACCAACTCCTTTCCTAATCGAGGGGCTTCTTCCCTCAGCAGCTTCATGCTGCTTCCAACATACGTTTTCAATCACCTCTAGTTGCTGCCATTTCATGTGGCATGCAGTTTGTTCTTGAACCTCTTCTTCTCTTAATCTCCCAACATTCCTGTATCTGCCTCCTCCCAGCCTTCCCAGCTCAGTCCATCTGTGAATAATGGAGAAAATGTATAGATTTGTATACATACACAAAATACAGATTTAATAATAAGCTGTGAGTGATAAGGATTACAGAGGGGAGTGCCAGGGGGACTCTGAGTGTGTTTGAACTAGGTTTGATGGGAAGGAAAGAGTGCAGCCTGATTTTTAAATCTCAGGCTGGATTTGCAAATAAAATAAACACACAAATATATTTTATAAACTGAGTACACTTGAAATGACAGTTGAGAGACAATGCACTTGAATTCCCTTAATGTCATTTTTAGAGTCACTTTTCAAAGTAGAACTGTGCTATAACGACTGAGGCGTATCTAAGAAAGATGGAGTAAATGAGACGAACTGATTACAAGTGTATCTTTGATGTAACTTTTATAATAGCAATATTAATATCCATTGTAACTCACAATCTGTAGAGCCTCAGTATTCTCCAAGATTCTGATCTCAGTTACATTGGGAGTATGTACAAAGAAGTCAGTGTGGGGTCAATGTACTCTGGATTTACGCTAGTGTAACAAAATCAGAATCTGGCCAATCATGTACATCTACCCCTTCTCACTTTCTACTGCTTTTGTGCTTTCAACGATTCTGCTTGCCTTTATGTCGCAAATTAACTACCCTTAAAAAAAATAGTCCCTGTGTTGCCATTGCTTGCAAAGCAATGTACACAAAGAGCCAGATTCGTTCTGTTACTCTCGATTTACTGAACAAATATTTTATATGCTACTGTAAAAGTTTTGTTAGAAAATAAACTGCTTGCTTGAACTTTTTTCCCCAAAGAAACTTCTATATAAGCGTAACATCTGCTATAAATTGTCATGAGTAATATCTTCTCAAACCACTTCCATAGAAACAAGAATTCTTATTTCCATTTATGATGATATTTCACAATCAAAGAAGCTGCAAAAGAAATAGGAATGAGATCTTCTGCTTGCAAGCTATCCAATTCTGTTGTCTATGTTCGCTTCTTAAAACATCACTTGCCTGTTATACATGTAATATACCATATTGTATGTGTATCAACAGGACCTTTACATTAAGGGGATTTTCTTTTTTTTTTTTTTTTTTAATATTGGATCTGTGGTAAACTGAAAGGTTATCAGAATCAGGCTGTCACAGAAGAAGAAGAAGAATACTGAAACAGGAACCTACTGGCTTCTTTAACCTTTTGCTGTAAGGAAATGTGCCTTTCTCCATTTGATTTTGAAAAAGGAAATAGATTGTGGCGCTGTGGCTGTGGAACTTTCTCTTTCTGCCTCTATCATTGCAAATGTGTTAGTTAAAGAAATGAAAAGAAAAAGTCTACTATTGAGCAATAGGATTAAACAGTAGACTATCTTAGCTCTGTCAAGATAACACAGTGAAAGTGATTGACTACCCTTTTTTGTTCTGTTTTAGGTGTCAGAAACTATTTGAAAGAAGCATTAGTGAATATCATCGCTGTGCACGCAGAGGTGAGGTAACTTTAGATTATTCACATTATTACAAGCGTCAAACAAAATAAATTGGCTGACTTCATTGGAAATGAGCACCTCTGAAAATCAGGCTACCTTTACTTTTGTGTTTAAATACAAATTTTATTAAAGAGGTGGGGGTGGTTGAAAATTTTATAAACTTCCATCAGTAACACCACATATCGCGTTTTAGGGCTTGTTTACCCTGAAAGAGAATCCAGAATAAAGTAGCGTGTGAATTTAAACTGGATTAACTATTCCTGATTAATTCTAGGTGTAGACACTCTTATTCCAAATGGATTAAACTTGGTTTACCTATGTGAACAATGAGTACGCAGCAAGCTGGGAAGTAAATCTACTTTGTGCTATCCTGCTGCTATCCTAACTGTCTATGTGGATCCTGCTGTCATGCCCTAAAAGTTCCCTAGTGCGTTTTAATCTGCTCCTGTTTCAAAACAGGGTAGGTCAAAACACACTAAAAGTAAATAAGAGTGTCTTATTCCAAATTAGTATAGTTTAAACTCATTCAAAATAAGGTACTCTTGTTCTGGAATAAGTGTCCATATGTGGAGTTAATCACGGGTAGCTGTTTTGGAATAACTCCCTGTGGAGACAAATCCTTGGTGTGTGCTTTTTATTTCTTTCAACAATCTGAAGAAGAGGAAAGTCAAAGTATAAAACTCAATTCTTCTCTTTCCGTGCATGTTTTAAAAAAATACAGTGCTCTTTCTATGAACTCAGTTAGTTTGTGCTTCAAGAGATGGGAGTGTGGGGGAAGTGTTGAACATGTGCTGCTTGAGGGGGAAAACGTACATCATGTTGCATGGAAATTCATCAAGCACAAATAGAAAATCTGGAATGGATACATAGTTTATATTTGCCTACATGACCCCATTTTGAGACTTAATGTTTCCTGTGACCCAGACAACAACAAAGCAACGGAACGACCAAGGAATCCAAGGAATTTTAGTTAGTTCTCTCTTATGTGAGCGCATGGACTTGTACGTTGCGACATGGCTTCTCTAAATCCAGCCGCATAGTAGAAATTGCATATCTAATCTAATTGTGACATCAGTGGCAGGTCAATACTGAGACTTGATGGACACAAATGTGCTGAAACTAACTTCACACAAATATGTGCTTATGAATGGCACCATCAGTTTCAATGCATGTGTTGAGAATGCAGGATGTTCATTCTTGACAGTGAACCAGAATTCTGGGAGAGAAAATTGGGCATATGTTCCTCCCAATAATCAATCGCAGGAAATGTTGATGAGCTGTTCAATTTCAGCTGCTGGCAAATCCATGGCATGAGGCTTGCAAACAGGTTTCACACCCAATCATACTTTATAATGTTTCAGGTCAGGGAAAAAGGATGCAAACCATTACTCCATCTGGCTGAGATGCTCAGTCATCACGTGTGTGGGAGGCCAAATAATTTCATTGTCATCCAATAACTTACAGCACAGAGACAGCAATTTACAATGATTCTTTATTGAGTACTAACAGGATACTTAGGGTGACATAAAAGAAGATATGGATCCTGCCTTAAGGAGCTTACAAGCCACTGCAGATTCCCAGCTCAGAAAAAGGTAGCACAGACTCCTACTGGCTCAAGCAGAAAGGATGCTCTTGTGGTAAAACTGCTGCCCATAGATAAGTATCTTCTGGATTCAAGTCTCCCTCCCTTGGATGCTGGCACAGCCAGATGGTGCAAATGGTTAAATGGCATCCATACAACCACCTCCACACAGCCAACGTGTCTGGACCTGCTCCACAAATGCTGTGCCAGGAAGCCACTATTTTACAAAATGGTGATCTCTGCACAAAGTGACCTCGCACACACCATAGGTGTGAGGTCACACTTTGTGGAGGTCACCATTTTGTAGATCAAAATAGCAGTCTTCTGGTGTAGCGCTTATGGAGCAAGTCTGGACATGTTTGGGGGCAGACAGCGTCAGATCACAAGCTGAATCTGACCTGTTGGCCCACAACCCCGTCTGCTGAGGGCACGATCCCCAGCTTGGGAACTGTGGATATGTAGTGTCTGGACTCCCAAGATGGGCCATGGCGTGCAACAGAGAGGAAGAGTGTATGTTAAAAAAGTAAGTGTGAAATTTCTGACGAAAATTGAAATAATTACTTGCAGAGATGCACACTTGCAGATGCCTATTTACCTAAGTGTAAATAGACTATTGCAGGAATTTTCTACAGTACTTAAGTTAAAGCACCTGTTCTAAATAATCCCATCCCTCACCATCACAAAGTGTATTTTCTCATTAGTATTACCAGAACCATTCTTTCACATAGCACAAATAACACTGTTCTCTCTTTAGACCCTCTTTACTTGTTCAAATTGGCTTTTGAGTATTCTAGACTCCTTTTAATATTATCCTTAATTAGAGACACTAATGCTAATTGAAATATTTTCATGGCTTTTTGGAATTCCAATTAAAACAGATTTTTGCTTTGATGCAGGTATTTACCTCCAGTGTATGTAGCACAAATACTGCAGCATTGTGCCAGTTCCTGAGAATGAAGGAGTTAACATAACTATAAACCATAGTGAAAATGATTAGTCTATTTTCATTTTCCAGGATGAGTAAATTACATGAAAGGAACAAACAAAATAAGTTAGATTTTTCTTTTAAATTCGGTTAAAATAATCTAAATTGTTATTAATAAACACAAGTAAAGACATTTTTTAAATTATTTTTAACTTGGCTGTGTCCTTTTAAGTAGGTATGATGATTAAAGTCCTGATTCAGACAGAGATTTAAGCATATGACTAACTTTAAAGAGTTTGTTGTCTCATTGATGTCAATTGGACTATTCGTGCTTAAAGTTAGGGCACATGCGTAAATACCCTACTGAATTGGACGCGAATTGTTTCTCCCATGTTCAGTTTTGCTTCATGAATTTCTGTGTGTGAAATGACATTTTTGCAGGTACTTGCAGAAGTATGTGAATTTGATCACTGGTGTGAAATTTTATAATTTCCACAAGAGTAACACTGTTTTCTGCTGAAATTTTGGCAATCTGGCTCAGTCTTAGATTTTACTAGCAACACTGCTAATTTCCATAGTTTAAACAACAATAGTTAACCATCAGATATGCAATAGGCAGGTTCTGAGGTGAAAAAAATTACTTTAACTAAAAGTCAAATTTGAACTGAAACCAAAATAAGTATAGTTTTTGCAAAAATGTGGTGATTTACTATAGCTGAGAATTTTTTTCCTGAGTTCTAAAAAGTAACGTTGAGAATGGCCATTGTGGGCACAAATACGTTCTTCTTAGTAGAAGGTTTTGCTATGCTTGTGTTGTATTGCTCAGCAATACCTGCATGAAATGGCTTTTTCCCATTTTGCTTTTACCATTTTTCCCTGTATGTGACCAAAATTGTTGGCTTTTGTGGGTCAAAGCAGTTAAAAGCAAGATGATTATTTGAACTAACAGAGTGAGTGACTGATAGTCAGCATGTGTGCGCTCAGTATGCCTTGGCTATGGTGCAAATCTGTTATGTTACTGTTTGTCTAGTCTGTGAGATCCATGACACATCACTCTCACATGTATCATGAAAAATTGGGTACGGTTTCTAAATTCATATTTGAGTTTTACTCATCCACATACTGGTGTTTCTCAAAGTATTTTCCACTGATTATGCATTTCTATAGAGCAGTTTTTCACTGTGAAGTCGGACACGCTCCTAACTTTCACATAAAGCAAAGGTCCTGTAGCAAAAGTGAGACCGAATCATTTGTTGTTGATTGCTTGTTGTTGTTTTTTTTTAAGAATTCTGAATAAATGAATAATGAAATTTCTAGCCAAAATCATCATCTTTTCCCATGACTCTGCTCACATCACTTCCTCCTCAAATCACCATCCCTTTTTCTTTCCCCTCTCTTTTCCACATGTAATCCACACTGCTCCTCGTTTTCGTCGTCAAGGCTTAACATAACTCTGCTCTACCTACAGGGCCAATCTCATTTCCCTTATCTGTTTCTTGCCCCGTGTTCTGCCCAGTTCTCTCTCCTAATTATATGAGACATTATCCCTTTTCCCGTGCATTAACAGTCTCTTATTTTCTTTAAATCGCTCCTTAAAACCTACTATTTTGCCAAGCTTCTGGTCTCTGGCACTGTTTGATCTCATTTCAGCACCGGACTATTTTTTTATTTTATGTTTTATTACTCTGTTATTTTGTAAGCTTCTTAGGAGGTGGATCTTGTATTATTATTATGGCAGCAACTATGGACCCTAATTGGGAATCCAGGCACTATTGGTCTCAGTGTTATATAAGCAAGTAATAAAAAAGACAGTCCAATAGAGTTTTCAGTCTAGGTTTATGACAAGCCATAACAGGTGGAACAAACTGGCTGAGCAGTGGGAAGGAGATAAGGTGCTTCTGGGAAAAGCAGCGAAACATGCAATCAAGGTTAACTCTTTGCATGTCCATACTAAGGTGCAATATAAATATTAATACAGATAACCAATTCATAACTCTGATTTAAAACCTGCAGGTATTCACCATCTCTAAGGAATTAGTGCCTCGAGTACTGTCAAAGATTGTGGAATCTGTTGCTGAAGAACTAAGTCGACTGATGCAGTGTGTGTCATCGTTCAGTAAAAATGGAGCTTTACAGGTAGATAAAGACTCTGACTTTCTCTTTGTACTCAAATGCAACAAACAGCTGTTGTAGAAGTTATATTTTTACCCATTATTTTATAACAGCCAATTAAATATTTTGAATGTGTTCTTATTTTTGTTTGCAAAGATTTTGGTTTTAATAATGTTTTTAATTGTATTTTATAGCTTGTTTTTAAATCTATTGGTATTAGTGTGGAAAGGCCAGTGTAGTGATGTGTCATAGTGGTATATTATTCCACTGTTTGGAGAGAGAATAAAAACATTTCCTATATTGTACAACTCCAGAGGAAGGCATAGCTGTTTCACTGAAGCTGCAAAATGACATCACTACAGAAACGCTTGCAAAAATTACCATCAAAGAAGGTCTTAAAGATCTATTTCTCAAAAGTCTTGCCTTTCCCTTTTCAGATTAGATGAACCACTACTAACAACAATGAGCAAATGAACTGTGACCAGAGTATTTCAATAAACAGAGGTGGGCGGGAATATGTGCTGGCCCATTGTTTCTAACAATTTATTTTGAGTGCTTTTCTTGTGACATTAAGATTCCCAAAGGGGTTCAAGGAAGGGTAAATTTCTTAGGGTTTCATAAATAACTATAACATGGGTGCTTCATTAGTAAAATATTTATAGAATACATGGTTTAATCACATTCTTCATAGAATCACATCCAATAGTCCTTATTCAGACAAAACTCTTAAGTCAACGCTTTTGAATCTTTTGACTGAGGAATACCTATAGGCTATATATGGTCTGTGAATTGTTTGTAGTTCAGTCAATTAATTTTACATCTTAAAATACCTTCATATTCAGGTTTTACTTCAATTCTTCCATGTCTTGTATTTAAAAAGAATGTTTAGCTTTTAAAATCCATTCTTAATAATGCAGATAAAAGAAATGGAAATCTGCAGCCAACACCCATCTTACTGTTTTTTCAGCTTTGTTTTAGAATTCTAAAGCAACTGAAAATCTTAACAAAAATGGGTTTATTTTTAAAAATATATTACATTCTTTGTAATGAAGATACAATGTAGAGTATTATCAACGTAACATTTAAAGAGGAGAGTCCATAGACTATTTATGCTTTCTAGTTAGCAATTAAACTTAATTGGAGCAGAAGACTCCATAGCCTAGTGAAATTACAAGGGTGGAATTAACTAGTGTATATTTAAAATGTAATTACATGTAAATATATTAAATACACATGATATTTCACAAATGTGACAAGGAGAGAAGGAAAGCATTTGAGACAAAATGTGATACGATGTAATCCACAGTGGTCTAATACAAAGGAGCTTTGTGTTCCATATTGGCATACATGAGCATTCTGGTAGTTTACCTACCATTAATTGTGCATGTTTTCCAAAAAGGATTTTGGAGGGATGAGGAGTTTACTCACAATAGTTGTATAATGTTATTAAATGCAGAGTCTCAGGACTATATTCAAATATTTGGTTTTTGTTTTTAAACGAAGCTTATGATTTTTTTTAAAAAATGAACTATACTGTGTGGCAGGGTCTTTCAGATTGTGGCAGTGCCTGCTTTGGAAGTGGTGGCACTTTAACCCATGGGTAAAACAGATATTTTAACACTGCCCTACTCACTCCCGATTGATCCATTAGTTTGAACTAGTTCTAGAGAAGTCTAAAGAAAAAAGAAAGCTCCCTTTGACTCAACGGGCACTGTCTCTGATGTACAGCCTCTCGAGGACTTGCAGGAACTACCAGCTGCCATTTCATATTCTCTCCAGCAGACTTGGCATCTGGTGTGGGGAAACCTAAGTATTAAATCCCACCATATTATAAACCTTATGTACAGTTTTGATTTTAAATGTATTTGTAATACTTTCCAAGTACTGTTAGTAGAGTAGCATATGAGGGAGAATTCATGTGGGAAGGACTTCTTGTCAGAGCCGGGTAAAGTTGGTAATAAAGGCTCTACACAATTAACTTTGAGTTGAATAAGTAACCCACCTTTTATTGAACTCACTACCTGAACCCATAACTGAAAGAATTGTCTCTCACAGGAGAAAAATTTGTCAGTTGTGGTCCCTTTCTATCATTCTGGCCATAATCAACCCTTACTATTGATAGATTGATTGTACCAAAACCGGTAGGATATGGACCAGACCAAACTGCTCAAAAATACCCATTCCCTGTGGAAAGAACTGAGCTTTGACAAGAGATGCCTCAGTCTATGTTTAACAGTCATTCCCCTGATCCAGACACCCTCTACATATCCGGGCTTCACTCACTTCCCAGCCTTGTGTTTGATATTAGGCATAAACTATGGCTCCTGATAATGTGCCACTACCACAGTGGGCTTTTGCCTCTTAAAACTGAAACAAAACTACACAATTTAGTTTTACACTAAAACCCAGTAACTCAAAATTTTATTGGTGGCAGAACCAGGGTCTAAAAGCCCCTAAGGCACCCAGCTCTCAAAAATCCTAACCCATTCATTCTGAAAGAACCTACAAGATATTCAGGAAAGTTGAGAAGGCCCGTCTATGCTTGCCATTTTCCTACAACGGAAACATTTCTCCTTACCATAAAATTGGTGTTCAGCGAAATCCTAATGCTTGCCAGGAAGTCCTGCACCCTTAAAGCACAAATCTATGCTGGCTGCCTATCTAGCAGGGAAAAATAAAAACTGTATGTATGATATATGTATAAGATATTCCCAAACAAAAGCCTTCATTACAGTTGAAAATAAATATGTATGTTAAAGTTTAAAAAGCTTAATTAGAAAGTTGATGTGGTTATATTAACTTTGGTTATGTTTGGATCAGTCTCTGCATTTCATGGCTGGATCCATCAGAATCTCTGTAATGGGCTGAACAAAAGCTGATTGTGAATTATGGTGAAGTTAGTGGCTCTAATCCATTTCTAGAAAGAAATGTGTAAATGGGATTTTTTTTAAGTATTGATCAAATGCATGGTGTTACTATCTTCACGTAAAATCCATGGTGGAAATGATTTCAATGAGAGCAAAGAAGATCTCTTTTATACCCTGCTTGATTCACTTCTACCTCGGAAATGTACCCAAACTTCATTTTCCATCGTAGCCTGCTTAGCTGGAAATTGACACACAGGTACATTGCTGAGGTAAAATCCCCAAGCCTGTATATGCAGCGAAGTGGCAGATGAGAGAAGTGGAGCAGAACCATCTGCTTCCTCATCTGAAGAAGAAAATAAATTTAGCAGCAAAACCCAGACTAAAATGTATATTAACCGATTTTTGTTCTCTTGTGTTTTCTTCCTCTCTGGCCAAGCTGTGCTGTAAGGAGCTAGTCTTACCCTGTAGAAGGCAATAGCTACAGATAGAAAAGCATAGAAATGCTATCTCAGAGCAGAAAAGGAGCACCAGAATTCATGCTTTGGTACTGTTACTGGGAGACGGCTCTTTGTTTGGAGACAACTTCATAGTGATTGGATAAACAATTTGACTTCAATTTCACAAATCTGTAATCGCTCCTGCAGCACTTCCTAACTGACATGGCAGAGTGGTAACCAGAAATACAGGAAACAAGTTATTGAAGTTATTAAGGTTGCTTGAAGTTGCAGTGTGCAGTAATATTTTGCTTCTGAAAACAGGCAAGAGGCTTTGTGACATGTATGTTTAATTAACCAAAGAATGTTTTAAATTTGTAACAATGGTTACATTCTGTCTCTAGGCAAGGCTTGAAATTTGTGCATTGAGAGATGCTGTGGCCATATACCTAACTCCAGAAAGCAAGTAAGATCCTAAGTAGCTTGTGCTGTTGATTTCAAATGAAATGCCTGATAAATATGAAAAAACTAAAATAAGCTAAATATAGCTTAAATATTTGTTTAAAGTAATTTTATTTCAAATTAATTTCAAACAGCGGCATGCTTTGAAAACTCTGTTATTAAGCTCATCTCTGATAATGGTAAATATTGTTACTTTTATGATAACATTTTGAGCAATATCTTTTCATCTAATTTTGGGAGTACTACTTCCCCGCTCTCCAAGTGTCTGGCAGAGATAGGGATCTGGATGAAAACAGTTTGGCATAAACGCAGATTTGTAAAATGAAAATCCTGCTTGTTGCCATCAAAACAAAGTGATTCACAGTCTCTGGGTCTCATTAGGCTCCTCCTGTTCCTGGATCCCCGCTAGAAGAAGTGGTCGTTCATCTTCTGTTAGCCAAAATGTATCCTTCCCACTTGAATGCAGATTTTGACACTGTTACCTATAGCTCTGTCAGCTTAGCACTTGACTACTGTAACACCCTTGATGTATGACTCTTGGAATGCCAGTCAGCTGTTCAGCTAGTATAGAATGCAGTGGCTTGTCTCTTAAGTACAGCAAGCCAGTGAGAGCATATACATCTGTACTTCATTTTATTCCTGTTCACTTCTGAGTGGAATTCTGATTAACTATTGTCTATAGCACCATAAATTACTAAGACCAGTTATTTCAGAAACTTCCTCTTTCTCTATGGCCCCTCACAGCAACTGTGTTCAGCATAAATACTTTTGCTGTCCGTCTCCAGGATTTATCTGGTATCCGGTATTTTCAGCGGCTGTGGAATTTGCTCAGGCTAGAAGTCTATCTGCGCCTATGGCTAGCTATATTCAAATTATTCATAAGCCTGAGGTGTTGAGTTGATAATGTGTTAATTTAGCTAAATCAAAACATTTAATAAATTAAAGTATCTATTCATGAAGATACAGAGGGAGCTGTGAGAGAGAGCTGTTACGCCTGGGAAATATTAAATATGTTTGTATTACAGCTCAAGCTTTAAGCAAGCTTTGGAAGCCCTGCCGCAACTCTTAAGTGGAGCAGACAAAAAGTAAGTGTACTTGCACTTTCTTTAACATTTATAATACCACTCTCAAGAGCGCTAGTTTTTTAGTGCAGTGCAGTACCAAAATAGTGGTGCTGAAGAATAAGTTATGGCATTTGACTTTTTGTAAGTCACAGAATGGCAGCCCTGATTCAGGACAAAGCTCTGATTCAGTGTGGCACATTGGACCTAAATTATACAGCAGAAACTTTGGCTTTATATGACACTGCTCTGTTCCCTAGTCCAGTCTAATCAATACAGTATTATTTTTGAATTACAGTCAATTATAGCTTTCCATGCTAATTTTCAAGTTTCAGTGTGCTGCATAGTCTTATTCTATTGAATACCAATAACTGCATTGGAAAAATAGTCGGGGAGGAAAACTGAAGGTTTTGACAATTGGTGTCTTGGGGAACTTGGAAGACAGTTTTGTTTGGTTTTGTAATCCAGAGGTTTTAAATAAGAGGGGAATGTAGCGCTCCTTTAAATTTAGAAAAAGAAATTGAATTCCTCTTTCCTCATTCCAGCATCCTTGACAAAGACATTCTGCCCTGCTACATCTAAACCAGTATCTATATAGCAGTGGTGGATAAGCACATTAGTTTGATGTTTATACTAAAATCAGAAATAGTGACATTTAAATTGTCATAATTAACTTTCAGCGTTAACACCCATTGTGGTGAATGGACAGATTCATGTATCCAGTCCTATTGTTTCAGGCTGTCAGCAAATTCAAGCAAATGTTGCTGTGTTCATTTCCACTGTTTTTTCACAACTGTAAGGGCTAGAAACTTTATTTTTTTCCTAAATGAAAGCTTAGAGTCTGGAATATAATTAAAAACTAATAACTTTTTTTAAAATAGCCACCTGTACCATCACCTGATTGTATTATGCAAGGACCCTTGATACTGGGCCTGAAGGATTCAGATCTGAAGATGATGGCCACTGTGACCCCAGTCTAGCAAAGAATTTAAGTATGCACTTAGATTAAAGCATGTTACTAATGTCATGTGATAAATGGGCCTACTCACACATTTAAGGTGAAGTATGTAATTAGTGCTTCGCTGATTTGGGGCCAGAGTGCTCAGTACCTTATAATGTTGAGCCAATAACGAATGTATTTACACATACAATACACACATACAGATATCTCAGAAAAACAAACCTGGTATTGGTTTGTGTTCTGTCTATGAAACCAAAGATGTGTGAAACACGTTTGTACGGAATCCATTTAGACATCACCTTAGTTCAATATTCTGTAGACACAAGTAAAGGATGCTTGCACAGCTACAAAATTTGTGAACCTGACCTCCCTGCAATGGGCCTCCATCCATTTATCCAACAATTACTCCTTGGTCCTGTCATCCACAAGCCTCAAGACTTCTCCCTAACTTTTAGAGCTCTACAGGAGGGTTTGAAGATAAGAAAGGAGCCTCTTCTGGGGTACGGAAGGTTCCCCTTTGCAATTCTGAGTTCATCGAAATTAAACTTTCAGACAAACCCATAAGGCTTGGTATGTTTCCAACCACTGTTTACTGAACTACACAAACAAAGCACCGTACAGTTTTTACAGCTCTGCCTCCATCCAGAGGGCAGCTCTGAGGCCCAGAGAGTTAAGGATGTGTTCTATACCTTAGATTATTTTCTCATGTATGTTACCACTACATCTGTAAACTTCCCACACTGTTCATGACAAAATTAGAAATAATTATGTTAAATGTATTTTTTATGGAATGATTTAGAGCTGCTAGTGTTACCAATAACACACACCGTGTAATATTGAAATATTGCCTGCCTGTGAATGATGGATGTCCTCAGTAGCCCTTCCCAGAGGGGCTATTGGGGAAGTGGGTATTAATTTGTTTGTGCTTTCACTCGCTGATCCTGGGAAAGATACACACCTGTTAATTTTACAGTACACAACGTATTATTTGTTTTTGGAAGGAAATGATCGGCAGCTGCTGAAAAGAGCCTGCAAAGGATTTTATAAAACTGTGTGCGCTCTCCTTTCTTGCTTCTTTGGATGTTGACCTAAAAGCTTTGAGGTTTCCCCCTCCCCCCAAAATGCTTAGTTTTACCTTAGAAATATGAATTCTGATTTTCTCTGGTTTTGCTGGAGGTTTTCTTGTCCATCTGAGATGCTCAGAGTGACCTAGTTAAAGGGCATTGACAGCATTGAATCTTTAACAAAATCTCCATATGCATTGTAGCTAAAGAGGAAAGCTGGTCTGTGGTTAAAGCACTTGACTACTGTTCAGGAGATCTGGTTTTGATTCCTAGCTCTACCAGACTTCCTTTGTGACTTGGGACAAGGCACTTAACCACTCTGTGGCTCAGTTCCATATCTGAACAATGGGGGTGATGGTACTTCCTTTCTCCCATCCTTTGGCTAGTGTTAGATTGTAAATTCTTTGATGCAGGAACTGTCTTTTATTACATGTATGTACAGTGCCTAGCACAGTGGGATCCCCAGTCTCATCTGAGGCCTCTAGCCATGCCTGTGACACAAATAATTTCACTGAGTTCAATAGGTGCTAACATAAACAATAAAAAGTTTTAAATAGCCTGATGGAAAATCTCATCACCTTCCATTTGCTCAGCTTTCAATCTCTTGACTTCTGTGATGTTGCCATTTCACTATGTCTCCCAGCACCATAGAGTCTTCCAAAGTAGCAAACCAGGCTTTAAAAAAAAAAAAGAAAGAAAAAAAAAAAAGTTCAGACCACATTATTTTGTGTGTGCGCGTGTGGTTTCTCAGGGTGGTAGGCACTGTACAGACACAGAGATAAATAGACCTAGACCGGGGTGGCCAACCTAAGCCTGAGAAGGACCCAGAATTTACCAATGTATGTTGCCAAAGAGCCACAGTAATATGTCAGCAGCCCCCCATCAGCTTCCCCCGCCGCTCCCAGCCCACCCACCAGCAGCACCCACCGGTGCTGCCAATCAGCATCTCTCAATCAGCTGTTTCATGGTGTGCAGGAGGCTCAAAGGGTGGGGGGGGTGGAGGAGCGAGGGCACAGCAGGCTCAGGGGTGGGGCGGGAAGGGGTGGAGTGGGGGCAGGGCCTGTGGCAGAATCAGGGGTTGAGCAATGAGTATCCACCAGCACATTGGAAAGTTGGCACCTGTAGCTCTAGCCCCGGAGTCGGTGCCTATACAAGGAACCGCATATTAATTTCTGAAGAGCCACAGGTTGGCCACCCCTGACGTAGTCCATAAGGAGGGGGAAAGGGGGGGAGACTGGGAGATAGAAGCCCACTTTTTCTTTTGCAGGTCACCTTTTAAATGAAAATTTATTTTTGAAGATATCATTTATATGAAAGCAAAAGCATATAACTTGATAATACCTCTGAGGCTATGTTCTTCCATGAGCACATAATTTTTACTGTCCCGTTATGCAACAGGTTAAATATAACTTGTGCTTGCTGTACATCTAAACATCAGCTATATATGGATTTGTGAACAAGTGCCAGCAGTTGACCTGATTTATGTTGACCATATATTTGAGAACACAGAAATAACTGCTAACGTTTTAAGTAGGGTTTTCCCTTATCATCTTATTCAACCACACAAAAACAGGCTCCTTGTGATGCATTCTAAAAGAACAAGCTTGTGGGATTATAAAAAAAAGTGTCAAGTTAACACAACGTGGTCCTAACATTCCCAATGCTCCGCTACTGATTCTCTGAAAGCTGCTGCTTCCAGTATGTGTCTGTTGGTGTCACTTCAGTGGAATTTGTCATTTTCCTGCAATATTGTGAGAAATTATAAGAATTTTCGTACTAGAACGAATCAGCAGTCTCTCTGTTCAAGTATCTGGTCTCTTAACAGTGGTCCATACAGGATCTGTTACCAAAGGATGTAAAACTACTTCAGAGCACCCAGTTGTCTGATATGATACTGTGGGAGGGTAAGAAAGTACTAGAGGAACTTGAACACAAAAGAATAAGATTTTTCTTGCATTACTCACAATAAGTAGATTTTTTTAAAAAAATAGGTGTGCATCTACAGTACCTGCTTTTGTCATAGAGCATGTCTGCTCCTGATGTGCTATATTGGAGAAATGTAACATTTAATGTATACCAAAATATTACTGCCTTAATGTGTCCAAGGTCAGATTTCAGAGTAGCCGCCGTGTTAGTCTGTATTCGCAAAAAAGAAAAGGAGTAGTTGTGGCACCTTAGAGACTAACAAATTTATTTGAGCATAAGCTTTCATGAGCTACAGCTCACTTCATCGGATGCAAGGTCAGAGAGCTTGTGATATATGCCACATTAATTACCTATTAAATAAATCGATAAACCTAACTTGAAACACCCCAAATCTGTAAACTCCAAATTGCCAAAGTTATAAAATGTTTTCTTTTTTGCAGGTTATTAGAAGAGCTACTAAACAAATTTAAAAGTAGTATGCACCTGCAGCTCACCTGCTTTCAAGCTTCTTCAGCAATGATGAAAACATAGACAACAGCAAAACGCAAGCATCCTACAAAAGAACACAGTTAAACATACTGCCATTACTCCCGGCTGTTTCCTTTAAACACTAAGCAGAATCCTTAAATCATTGGAGTGGTGGTTCAATTTATTGGCAAGCAATAGCGTGATTCATGTGGTGAATCCTTCAAAATAAGAAAGATTATTAGAAATGCCACAGTAAAAAAAAAAAAAAAATCTATTGTTTTTCATCCTATCAAGGCTGTTAGACGAACTTTGCTCTAATATCCTCTCCATAGCTGTATGTTTATAGAGAAATCTTCATGTGTATGCCACAAAGTATATTTAATTTGTTAGAAATATTTTTTGAAAATGGGGCATGTTAGACATTTCTGAATATCTCAGTTTGAAACTCCCTGGACACACAGGAATGCTGATGAGAACGGATGTGTATATTGGCATGTTGTAAGATTCAACTGGTATAAACTATCCAGATGCATACTACAAATGTTACGACCTGCAGATGGGTCTAATACACATTCAAATATAGTATGCTGGAGAAGTAGCTGCATGTTTGAAAAATTTAACACTTTAGGTAATTTCTCTGCCATTGTATTCAAGTGCTCACAAATCTGACTTCTTGATCTCCTGGGCAGGGCAATACTGTGTTCTCTATTCTAGTTCAGTCAGAAAGTCAAAGTTAAATATATAGCCGAAATATAGCAGTACTTTTCAGCAGCAACTTAAGTTAGTGGCTGCTTTGCATTGTAAATGCATCTAAATCTTCACTAAATCAAATATTCTTTATTGGTTAAGGTCTAGAAGAGCAAACAACTTCTCAGATAGTCCAAAAAAAAAAAAAAAAAAGCTCCTGATAGTGTAGTGTAGGACACTGGATTTTCCTGCTTCCTTCCCACTTCCTCTCCTGCCTTTCCTCCTCCTTTTAGACTTACTCCGTTGTCTGCCATCCTTCCCTGGTTGTATCATTCTCATCAGGAAATACTGAATTCTTGGTGTGAGTGGGTGGAGATTAAGCAGACTAAATACAAATTCTGCTGTTACTACCATAGGTGTGTAATCCTAGAAGCTGTATGTATTGTGGCTTCTCTACTAACCCTAAGGACTCGCATCCTGTGACTTAATGTAAAGTACAGGAAATAAAGATGCCATAAACTAAAAAAAATATTAGTTAGTATAGGCTATTAGTTTTGGGGATGAGGGGGTTGGGGTTTTTTTACTGATCTACTAAAGAAATCATGGCCAATAATTATCTGCTGTTTATGCATTTAAAGTTATTTTGGCCTGGTTTACAGAAGCCATAATTTGAATTCACAAAACATTTTTAATGAATCACCAGAAATTCTTTATCTTGCCAATACAGTTAAATGCTTTAAAAATAAAATATAGAGCTTCAATAATAAACTATGAAATATGGCAAGAAACAGTTTGATGCCTATATATGTGGCTAAATAAGCATTAAGAAGATTTTAATAAAAATCTGAAGCTTTTTAAGTGTATATGCTTATTGGGAGAGTATTAAACAGTTACCTGGACCACTACTGTTTTCCTAAATATGTTATCTAACATAAGCTGAACATATACATTTATAGTCACAG
Organism: Dermochelys coriacea; assembly: GCF_009764565.3. Taxonomy (NCBI): domain Eukaryota; kingdom Metazoa; phylum Chordata; order Testudines; family Dermochelyidae; genus Dermochelys; species Dermochelys coriacea. The sequence continues at coordinate 121,646,853 of NC_050069.1, read as the reverse complement.
TTTCTGGTTTGATTGTACAGTTTGTTAGACATGTAAAGGCACTAACTGCAGAATAATAAAGTGGTGTTTAAGCAAGATGACCATTAACTTTTTGCGAATTCATTTTTGAAGAATTTGACCTTCTTTATATAATATGTGAGGTTTTATATTTGCATCAACTAGGTTGCAACATTTATGAAGTTTTTATGCTCAAGTAAGAAACATCCCTCAGAGTGTCATTATATTGGTCACCTTATGTAACAAGAAATTGGTTGTTCTCTTCAAAACCTAAGCCAACCCATTTGCTTTTAGTTGAGTCTTTCTACAAGAATGCTGAATGTTACTGACAGAGAGGCTAAGAACAATGGGAAAGGGATCGCATGTTACTTGAATTAAACGTGGTGAGGAAAGGGGTCATGAACCAGTGTAGTACAAGAGTATTAGATTTCAAGAAAGCAGATTTGGGGGAAATGAAGAAACTTAGTGAACAAGGTGCAATGGAAAAAATTATTAAAATCCACTTGTGTGGAAGAGGGGTTAAGAATGCTAAAATACCATAATTAAGGTACAACAGACTACAGTTCCTCTAAAAAAGAAGATTATGAGGAACAAGACGTGGTCAGTGTGGCTTCACAAGGACCTGTTCAAAGATACAGTGAGTAAAAAAAATACATGACTGGAAATGGAAAAGCATTGTGGGGACCACACCAGAATACATAGTCAAATAAGACTTGAAGAGAGCACACATGCAAACACGCACACGCTCTTCATGATAGCAAAAGTGTTTTAAGGGTTAAGAGTATTTATAAAGATGTACGGGTTAGTGGCAATACTGAAGAAAAACTGAGCCAATTAGTAAATGGACCTAGATACTACACTGAGGGGCCTCTATAAGGCCAAAAATCAGGTACTTAAAAAAAGGTACTTAAGAACATGCCTGACTTTAAGTGTCATTGGGACTGCTCACATTCTTAAAGTTATGTACATGCATATGTACATCCCTTCTGAATCAGCATCTAGATACCTAAGAAAGATTAATGACGACTCTAAAAGAATGAGCTGGATTGTTGGGGGTCTTTTCATCTACCATTTAAAATAAAAATAAACTTGGGGAATTAGGAAGTGACAACAAGCATGTACAAATAGATCTTCATTAAAAATAACGGGCAAGAAATACACATCTCAGTGTGTCCAGATGTTCTGCATCTTGAGGTGTTAAGGAATTAGCTCACAAAGGGCTTGTACGTGCAAGTGGGGTGTAAATTCCAGCACGTTAGGGTGTTTTGCATTACCTGTTCCTTGTGGACCCTGCTGGTACACAATGAAAGTTCCCTAGTGCATACTAATGCAGTCCTTTTTCAAACAGTACTATGTTAATGCACACTAGAGAGTTTTTATTTTGTGCCAACAGGGTCCTCACATCATACCAGTTAGTGTGCCCCAAATTAGTGCCCATTAAAATTTATGCCACCCTCATGCAAACGAGTACACTGGGTAGAATGAGCTCTAATTTACTGAACTACTGAGAATTACTTTTTTGAAAAGTCACTGATGATTGGGCTGGTACCAAAAGATTGGGGGAAAGCAAATGGGGTATTGAAGTTAAAAGAAAAAAGAAAAAAAAACGTAATCAGGGGAGGAGTGACTCAGTTAAATTGAACGTCACTCCCTAGTAAAATAATTAAACAAATAAGGGGACAATCCATAAACATACAGAGGATAGTGTCACCAAAAGAAACGAGCAATGAGTGGGAATGAAGAACAAATCCTGGCAAACAAACCTGAGTTTTTAAAACATCTTCATTAATAGGCTGTGGAAGGTACAGAGTACATCAATAAAATTTGCAGATTATACCTGATAGAGAGTTGTTGAACACTCTTAGGGGCAAAGAAATAATACAGAAGAACCTAGAAGATTGGAAACATGGACCAAAATCCTGCAAACGTTTACATACACTCTTAACTTTATGAATAGGCAGGGGACTACTTGTACTTAAAGTGAAACGCGTGTGTAAGTCTTTGCAGAATTGGGACCGTGATTTGTGGATCGAGGATGTCAAGCAAATTCTGCCCACCCACATGCATCAAAAGCCCTAAATATACCAGAACCAGTACAAATTCACTATCTGACAGCGAGAAGGAGGAGAGACGCTTGTGCTGGGGGGCTGTGGCTGGACATTTTGTAGCTCTGTGGGACTCCATGTGCTGTAGGGGGGGATGACTGAGGGATTGAATTTACCCACTTACCAAACCATTGCCAAGCCTATTGCATCCCTGAGAAGTGTACTAAAGGTGAGATTTTTATTCACATATCCTATTGCCATGCAACTATTGAACCATTCATTTCTGGTTACATCCATTACCAGAGAGAGAGAGAGACTGGAGGGAAATCAAAGTGACACAAAATGACTGACATACAACACAGATTAATCTATAAGGAAAAACCTAAAAAAATAAATATATCTAAGGTGAGCAACAAGTATGGGGGAACAGAATGCATGCCTGCAGATACTTGGAAAGTCTAAACACCAAAGAGGGAGGGGCATTGTTCAGACTGATGCAAAACTAGGTGAAATGGGGATTAATTAAAAAGAAAAATTGGATTAACACAGAAAATTTCCTGACAGAGAGATCTTTGACTTGCCAGGAACTTGCTGGAAGTCCCCTGCCTACACACATTTAACACTTGACTGGTTAAAGCATTAGAAAATATAGAAACTATTTCTGAACTGACCCCCTGAGGTTTTGAATTTAGTTGTTCAAGTGTTTTCCTTAAGTGTGTGTGATTTTGTGACATCAAGCAAAAATGGCATGTTCTAGAGATTATTCTGGCTTTGTAAAAAAAGGCAACTTCAAGACCAGAATTTGGCTGTTACCATGATTACATATGATCTTCAGTTCCTTTTAGAAAAGACAACATGCAATCGTATCAAAAACTCCTGTTATATTGGGCCTGATCCTAAAGCCCATTGTAATCAATAGAAAAATTCATTGACTTCAGTGGGCTTTGGATTAGGCCAATTGTTAAATTGTACATGAAAACCCATGCGCACACAGAAAATGTACTTCCTAAGAGACAGAGTTAACATCTGTCCCAATCTGGGATCTCGCTAGAGAATGAGTGGGCCCTGCATCTTTTGTATTTGCTATACACATTGTGGAACCATTTTGCAATGTGAAATCTACAGTGACCTTTATCAGAATAAATGAAAATTGAAATACAAGCAAAATGGTATCTAATCCTACAGATGGGCTCCAACCCTAAAATTCAGATCTGGATCTTGAACAATGCACAGTTTTGGGTATTTTGATCTGAGGGTTTGATTTGGACCCATCTTGATCTGTGACAATAAGAGGACACTTGTATGTGTCAGCAAATCTGCTTCATGTTATGAATTGTGGCACACATGGGCACTTGGAACTGTAATATTTGGCTAGAGCCTGTAAAAGATATGTGACTATAGTCAAAACAATTGGCAGCACTTGTATTCCTTGCCATGCCAGTAGAGCTTATTACATTGTGCTGTAGAGACTAAATATGATTTGGAGTGTCTGGGTTTCAGGACTCAATGTGAACTACATCTGCAGCTAGCCTTGTTACACTGATGGCAGACCTCAAATGGGACTAGAGTGATGGCAAGTCTGTTGCACACTGTCACACAGCAGTAAAATAATCACTCTGGCATGGTAATTAACTTAAAAGTTCTTAAACCAGGATCAAATTTTATACCCAAGGAAAAGGGCTAAGCAATTTTAAAATGTCAAACAATTAAAACGTTTATTAGATAGGGATTCTTATTGGCTCCTTTTTATCTCGGATATCTTTTTTTTAATGGGACTGATGCATTTGTTTATATCTGTCCAGGGGACAGAATGGCTTCGAGGGAATTAATAAGGTGGTTTAGACTTTGTTACCTCTATGTCACTGCTTACTATCAAGGCAAAGGCAGGTAGTGACCAAAAGCTGTTACTACCCAACTGCTATCCCACCTTGAGTAACAATAATAAACTTTTCATATATTAGGAACGTCTGGGGCCTGGTGATCATGTGGATAGTAAACAAAACAACAGGTGCTTCGGGAAATGGGGGTGATCGTTTAGCAAGTAGCAATCTATACTAGAACAGTGTTGGGGGGCACTAAATGTCTATTGAATGACACAAGATTGAATTTTAAAAGGTTCACACTGCAGTTTCAAATGGATATTATTTTTATTGGTAATGGTTTATAATATGATAGCACCCTCAGTGTTGTAGACACTGTATAGACAAATGCAAAGAGCTTATTTTCTATACTGCTATTAATTTCTTTCCCTAAACTATTGTGCAGTAATGCTGACAGCCGCTGCATTTCATTCCAGAGGTGGCTGCTTTTCTTCCAGTGGTAAGCGAAGTGATTTTCTTATTAAATGCAAAATCCTAGCATTAAGGCACTGTTAAGATTCAAATAACATGCATGCAAATGTCAGGCGATTCCTAAAGTTAAGGCTGTTTCTATATATCCTTTCACTCAATGGGAACAAAAATAGAAAATGCTACATAATGTAAAATGTAGACAAGATACTTTTGCAAGAGCAGCATTATCTGTTAGAATGTTCTGACTTTTGCATGCTTGATATTTCTACGTGAGCATTTCAGTAAACAATAGTCTCTTGCATTTTGGTTTTGGTTTTTTTTTGGATTGTTGAACAGAAAAAAAAATTGACAGCTATTTTTCTGAGGGGAGCATTACAAATGTTTGTCTTCACCTTTGTAAGTTTCTTCATCTGGAGCTACCATGTGTTAAAGACTCTGTGATGCAGCAGCCTTCTTATCCTCTAGGGCTCATGAGCACCATTAATTCGAAGTGCAGAGATTTTAAAAGACCTTTAATTGAGATGTTCAGAACTCATCCATCCTTAATTGGCATAAGTTTTTTAATACAGAGCTATTGGCCTGTGATATTTTACAAGGTCTTCCAGTTTCCACAATGGAGTAGGCAGTCCCTTATGTAAAGTCCTGAACAAACCCACTTAAAGGATTATGTCTGCAGTGCAATTAGACACCAGTGGCTGGCCCATGCCAGCTGACTTGGGCTTGTTGGTATCTGGCTGCGGAACTGTTTAACTGCAGTGTAGACGTTCTGGCTTGGGCTTCAGACCAAGCTCTGGAATCCTCCCACCTTGCAGGATCCTAAAGCCCAAGTCCCAGCCCAAGCCCAGATATCTACACTGAAATTAAACAACCCCACAGCCCAAGCCCCATGTGCCTGACATCAGCTGGCACGGGCCAGCCGTGGGTTTTTAATTGTAGGGTAGACATACCCAAAGTGCTTAAGAACATAAGAACGGCCATACTGGGTCAGACCAAAGGTCCATCAAGCCCAGTATCCTGTCCTCTGAGTGTGGCCAATGGCAGGTGCCCCAAAGGGAATGAACAGACAGGATATCACATGATCCGTTTAAGTCCTTTAAAAGAAGATAGTTGTGAGCAACTTAAATAAAGTAGCTAGCTGCCTCCTTCCATTAGTCACAAGATCTTGCTATTTTAGGACTAATGAAATTAACCGGTAAGACACACTTTTTTCTAAATGCAGCTGTTTTTCAGTTGTCAAAGTGAACCTTTTCTGATCAGAATATATGGGGGAAATGTGTTTTTCTTTTCCTCATGTTCTCATTGCATAAAATAGTGTAACCAATTCTGCTGAAACTTCCTTCTTGTATAGAAAATTCTCAAATTCCTTTTGAGTTGGAAAGTTTTGAAGAAGGAGGATCAGAATAGAAATCTGAATTCAGTTGTATCTGTAGCAGATCTTGGTGCATACTATATACTTATGTTCAGCTTTTAGACCATTTGGCATCTTTCTGGATGAGACATCTGTAAATTACTCATTGTCAGTAACAGAGACTGAGGGAACAACAAGGTGAGATATGATTTGAATTTGGTCTTAAATGGAACCTCCTTGCCTGTTGTTTCTAAATATTTGGTTGATCTAGGAACAACTGGGAGGTCCTGGTCTGTCTCAATTTCCGTGGCATGGGGGTTTTGTGCTTTGACATTTCTGTTAATTCAACAAAAGTGTGTTGAAATTCTCACTGTGGTGGAAGATCCTGCTTCAGCAAAAAGAGACTTTCCTCAATTTTTTATTTTTATTTTATTTTATTTGGTCATAAGCAGATTTTCAGCATATACTATCTCATCAGCTAGCGTATAATTTAAAATGAGCAAAATGAGAAAATCCTCATCTCTGCTTATTACTCACATTTTCTGATGAATTTTGTTCATTGAAGTGGCTTGCATTTTTTATATTGACAAAGAGGTGATTTCCCCTTTCAGCTAATCTTTTAGATGTTCAGTAGATACTTATAAAATTGAAATGCTAATGTGCTACTTAGTATTTTTGGGTTGTGAACTAAATAAGTAGGTAGGTTCACAGAGAGATGTGGGAATCCATTAATAAAGCCAGGACAACTCTGAAATGTTATAAGGTAAATGTTTGAATGCAACTTTTCTAATCACAAAAGCATGGCCTGCATGGGGGCACAGCTTCCAAATTTTTCTGTTCAGGCATTTTAACATCAGACTGTCAAAGTGGCAGAAGGTGATCCCTCCATCCAAATTGCACAATGCCATGTTCGTTATCATCATCGGAGTTTATATAGAATGCCACCAGCCAAAAGGTAGAAGTAAATGTCCTGCATAATAAAATCCTGCATGTTGTAAGAAAAAAATCTATCATGCATTCTGAAAGCTCGCAAAGTAATAATGTCCTTGAGGAGAACACCTTAAATTCTTCAACACAAAGAGAGAGGTACATCACATAAAGAGTGCCAGGTGGGATCAGACCTGTGGTACATCCTGTCTACTGACACTGGCAAATACCTGCTGCTTTAATAAATTATGTGCTAGCAGCTGTGGTCAGCTGCTTATACCCTGAATCACTAGGACTTATATACCTTTTAAAAAAAAAAAAAAAAAAAAGCAGAGTGGGGGGGAGGTTATGCTATCTAATTTGACTGGATTTCTCCTTATTTATATAAACACTGAATACTTATTTGATTCCTACTAAGCTGTTGTTCTCGATGATACCTTTTGACAATTAAATCCCAGAGGTTAAGGATGTGCTGCATATATTTTTTAAAGTATCATCATAAAAGAATGGCAGGATCATACCTGAATTGTGTACTGCGATGTGACAGCTGGGGTCAGTGTGCGGGCGCTGACTGCTGTTGGTGGCCAGTGCCATGCAGGAGGTGTGACTAGATGACTTGAGGGTCCCTTTTGGTCTTAAACTCTATGAAAATATCTCTGAATTTTTTTCAAAAGCACAGCCCTAGCTCTTGATTTTAGGTATTTAGGCCCCCATCAGCATAGTACCTGTGCACCTGACAATCTGTAATGTATTTTCCATCACAGAAGCCCTGTGAGACAACGTACTGTTATCCTCATTGTCCAGGCATGGAGTTAAGACACGGAGAGGGGAAGGGGCTAGCCCAATGTCATTTTGAAAGTCCGTGGCAGAGTATTGACTTGAACCTAGGTAGCCCAAGTCCTAGGTTAGTTGAAGAGTGGCTGAACCAAAGTGTCAGCTTGTTGACACATGTTCACATAATAACCTGTGCCTGTGTGCATAAAGACATTATGCTCTTCATAATGCAACATCCATTGAGACCAATGGGAAATCGGTCTGCTTGCCGAATAAAGGGAGAATGTGCCTCTTTGAAAAGACTCTCTTTTTTTGTGTGGCCATTTACTGAAATCTGCAAGTGTTTTGTATTACAGATAAGTCTGGGATGTTACTAATAAAACAGATATGTTAAACTCAACTTTGTATCTCTAGCAGCTGGTTCAATGACATGTCTTTTGGCAACATTAGACTTTCTGAGATTATGCTTTGGAGAAGTTTCTGATTGATGTCTTGCAGCTTTATGTGATTCCATTGCTGGCGCGGTATTAAACTTGGCAATGTAGGGTTTTCTGGACTCTCATTGAAATCAACATATCAGAGTAGTGGTGGTGGTGATGTCTTTTATCAAGTGGAAAGTCTGAGAGGCCCAGTCATGTAAAAAAATCTTGACATCCCCCCCCCCCATCAGTGTTGGTATTAGTAATAGATAAATGTATAATGAATATATGGAAAGCTAATGAGGGCTCAGAAAAAATGTTGTGGTCTCGTATGAATGGTTGGGTGTCTTTCCTCTGTATTGCTGCAAAAAGGCATGTGTACCAAGAGAACTTCCTGCCAGAAACTGCCTCCTGAAGAAGGAATTTGAAGAAAGAAGCCTGAAGAATCTGCAATTTTTCTTCATACATAGTTTCTCACTAAATCTGCCTGTAACTTTCTGTGGGAACCTGAATCCCTCAGTTCTTTGAAGAGTGTCCCTGTGGGTGCTCCTCTTTAGGTGATTGCCTGTAATCGGAGATTTGTAGTAGTAGTGCCTGGTTGGGTCACACATGTGCTGTCCCCATCTCGCACTGCTTCAGGTGGCTACATAGTGCTGTGTAACCCCCCACCTCCACCCTGTTCCTTCTCTACCGCCTTGGCTTGAGTCGAAGCACTTAGCAGCACCTCTGTATGTTGTATCTATATAAACGCTGAATACTGGAGTACTACGGAATGTATTCACTACTTTAACCTAGCTAGTCTGGTTATTTAGTGATTAGTTCATTGTTGGCTAGCTTATAATTACCTCTCCTTCACCGTTTATTTTATGTCTAAAAAAACACATTTTTCTCTTATATTAGGATATTAAGTTTTAGTTGCTAGTGAACCTTTAGATCAGCAAATTGTCCTCCCTCATGGGGGAGAACCCCTCTCTGAGGGGCATGCCAGGCTCCCCAGGTTTTAAACACTGTCTTACATGCAGACTCTCTATCCCAGTCTCTGATGGGCATTCACGGTGTGTCTGCTGCCTTGGCAAGACACCCATCCCACAGAAGTGCTCACACTGCCATAACCAGAAAACCTGAGCCAGGAAGGCAAGAGACCTGCAATCGAAACACCTTATGATGGAGGAGTCTCTGCAGCTCGTATCTGATCCTGGATCATGGACAACCCCCCGGACGCGAGTCTCCCACGGCAGCCTCTGGCAGAGGCTCCCTTTCACAGGCTCAGGCAAAAGAGCACCCCACCAAGAAGGCAACTAAAAAGCAGGCTCAGACTTCCCCTCCTTGGGAATCCACCAAGAAACCGCATTCTCCAACTCAGCTGATCCTATCAGTACCAACTGCACCGGGACTTCCACCTCTGAGGGACCATCTGGTATTGTGGGTACTGCACTAGCAGGCTAGCTCAGACAAGCGCAGCAATGGGAAAGCGAAACCTTCTGCCTCAGTACCATTAGAATCAATGAGGCACTCGGCACCGAGCAGCTTGACATCACTGGAAGCTATGGCGCCGCCTTCTGTCTCCACAACGCACAGAGTCTATCCTCAGCACCAACAACCACACCCCAGATGTCGGTACCACCACCAACACCTTCCTCGATACCTATGCTCTTGGTACCACTGCAATTCCTTCACCACAAGAATCTCCTAGTCTCCTCGACACCGGACTCTCCTCTCCTCAGTATCGACCTCACTCCAGCAGGCTCCATACAAGCCATCTTACCACACCATCTAGATTTGCTCATCCCTTTTCAAGTGATGAGGGTGACAAGGATGAAGGAGAAATCTACTCCTCCCATCATTCTTCACCTCCCCATACATCTACCAGAGCAGGTCCATTGTAACAAAGGGACTATCATCTGGGACCTGAAACTCAGAACTTGTACGGACACCCCTGGATGCCACCACTCATGCCTTTCCCACCACAGCTATAGTGGGACCCATGGGCAACGTACCACTGCAGATGCACTAAGCAGAAAATTTTCCCAAGACTGGAGTACTACGGAATGTATTCAAACAGTGGGAGTCCCCAACTATAGACCTCTCTGCAACAACTCAAAGCGCCAAGTGCCCACATTTCTCCTCCAGAGTGTGATTGAGTCCCCATTCCCGAGGCAATGCTTTTCTCATCAAATGGGACGCCTTCCCTCTGGCCTCTCTTCTAGCAGCTCTCAAAACTGGATACTCTCATAAAGAACCAACCTTCCACACAAACTTCCTTGTGGCTGGACTTTACAAAAACTAGACAAGCCATGTACAACACACACTTTGCTTCTCTACAAAAGAAAAAGGACACTAAGATATCTAAACTACTATATGCCACAAGGGACCACAACAATGGTTCCCGTAACCCACCCAGCAATATTGTTAATCTAATCAACTATACTCTTAGCCCAGCAGAAGAATCTGTCCTATCTCGGGGCCTCTCCTTTTGCCCCTCCACCCCCACGAACATGATACAGTTCTGTGGTGACCTAGAATCCTATTTTCGACGTCTCAGACTCAAGGAATATTTCCAACACACCTCTGACCAACATATTAACCCACAGAGACCTTCCTGCCAACACTACAAAAAGAAGGATTCTGGGTGGACTCCTTCTGAAGGTCGAAACAGCAGCCTGGATTTTTACATAGAGTGCTTCCGCCGACGTGCACGAGCTGAAATTGTGGAAAAGCAGCATCGCTTACCCCATAACCTCAGCCATGCAGAACACAGTGCCATCCACAGCCTCAGAAACAATTCTGACATCATAATCAAAAAGGCTGACAAAGGAGGTGCTGTCGTCCATCATGAATAGGTCGGAGTATGAACAAGAGGCTACTAGGCAGCTCTCCAACACCACTTTCTACAAGCCATTACCCTCTGATCCCACTGAGAGTTACTAAAAGAAACTACAGCATTTGCTCAAGAAACTCCCTGAAAAAGCACAAGAACAAATCCGCACAGACACGCCCCTAGAACCCCGACCTGGGGTATTCTATCTGCTACCCAAGATCCATAAACCTGGAAATCCTGGATGCCCCATCATCTCAGGTATTGGCACCCTGACAGCAGGATTGTCTGGCTATGTAGACTCCCTCCTCAGGCCCTTCGTTACCAGCACTCCCAGCTATCTTCGAGACACCACTGACTTCCTGAGGAAACTACAGTCCATTGGTGATCTTCCTAAAAACACCATCCTAGCCACTATGGATGTAGAAGCCCTCTACACCAACATTCCACACAAAGATGGACTACAAGCCATCAGGAACAGTATCCCCGATACTGTCACAGCTAACCTGGTGGCTGAACTTTGTGACTTTGTCCTCACCCATAACTATTTCACATTTGGGGACAATGTATATCTTCAAATCAGCGGCACTGCGATGGGTACCTGCATGGCCCCACAGTATGCCAACATTTTTATGGCTGACTTAGAACGCTTCCTCAGCTCTTGTCCCCTAATGCCCCTACTCTACTTGCACTACATTGATGACATCTTCATCATCTGGACCCATGGAAAAGAAGCCCTTGAGGAATTCCACCATGATTTCAACAATTTCCATCCCACCATCAACCTCAGCCTGGACCAGTCCACACAAGAGATCCACTTCCTGGACACTACGGTGCTAATAAGCGATGGTCACATAAACACCACCCTATATCGGAAACCTACTGACCGCTATTCCTACCTACATGCCTCTAGCTTTCATCCAGATCATACCACTCGATCCATTGTCTACAGCCAAGCTCTACGATATAACCGCATTTGCTCCAACCCCTCAGACAGAGACAAACACCTACAAGATCTCTATCATGCATTGCTACAACTACAATACCCACCTGCTGAAGTGAAGAAACAGATTGACAGAGCCAGAAGAGTACCCAGAAGTCACCTACTACAGGACAGGCCCAACAAAGAAAACAACAGAACGCCACTAGCCATCACCTTCAGCCCCCAACTAAAACCTCTCCAACGCATCATCAAGGATCTACAACCTATCCTGAAGGACGACCCATCACTCTCACAGATCTTGGGAGACAGGCCAGTCCTTGCTTACAGACAGCCCCCCAATCTGAAGCAAATATTCAGCAGCAACCACACACCACACAACAGAACCACTAACCCAGGAACCTATCCTTGCAACAAAGCCCGTTGCCAACTCTGTCCACATATCTATTCAGGGGATACCATCACAGGGCCTAATCACATCAGCCACACTATCAGAGGCTCGTTCACCTGTGCATCTACCAATGTGATATATGCCATCATGTGCCAGCAATGCCCCTCTGCCATGTACATTGGCCAAACTGGACAGTCTCTATGTAAAAGAATGAATGGACACAAATCAGACGTCAAGAATTATAACATTCAAAAACCAGTTGGAGAACACTTCAATCTCTCTGGTCACTCGATTACAGACCTAAGAGTGGCTATCCTTCAACAAAAAAGCTTCAAAAACAGACTCCAACGAGAGACTGCTGAATTGGAATTAATTTGCAAACTGGATACAATTAACTTAGGCTTGAATAGAGACTGGGAATGGATGAGTCATTACACAAAGTAAAACTATTTCCCCATGTTATTTCTCCCCCCCATCTCACCCCCCACTGTTCCTCTGATATTCTTGTTAACTGCTGGAATTAACTTACCTTGCTTGTCACCATGAAAGGTTTTCCTCCTCCCCCCCCCCCGCTGCTGGTGATGGCTTATCTTAAGTGATCACTCTCCTTACAGTGTGTATGATAAACCCATTGTTTCATGTTCTCTGTGTGTGTATATAAATCTCTCCTCTGTTTTTTCCACCAAATGCGTCCGATGAAGTGAGCTGTAGCTCACGAAAGCTTATGCTCTAATAAATTTTAGTCTCTAAGGTGCCACAAGTACTGCTTTTCTTTTTGCGAATACAGACTAACACGGCTGCTACTCTGACACAAGATCAGGACAGACAACTCTGAGTCATCTTAATAGCCCCCACATGGCCCAGGCAAATGTAGTTTCCTTACCTCCTAAAGACAGCCGTGTGCCCATCATGCACTTTTCCTCTTCTACCTCCTCTCCTCTCCCAGTATGTGGGCCAGGTTCACCACCCAAATCTGGCAAGACTTCACCTCCAGGGGTAGCTGCTCCGCGGCTCCGAGAAGCCAAAATGACCTGTTCAGAGGAAGTGAGGGACAGTCTGTTAAATAGTTGTAGAGCAACTACTCAATATACATACCTGCACAAATGAAGGCATTTCAATACATGGTGCCAAAATAGACAAATCATGGTGGTTTCCTCTCCTCTACTTTGGTACTTGACTATATATTGGAATTTAAGAAATCGGGCCTCTCCATGAGGTCAGTCAAAGTACATCTTGCAGCTATCACAGCGTTCCACCACAAGATGGATGAGTTCTCAATTTTCACTCACCCAATCACCAAGCATTTTCTCAAGGGCCTTCGTAACATCTACCCCCAAAATACAAACCCTTACTGCATCATGGGACGTCAATCTGGTGTTACAAGGCCTTACCAAACCCCCATTTGAACCACTAGCAACATGTCCACTACTCCACCTTTTGATGAAGATGCCCTTCCTCATCACCATCATGTCCTCTCAATGAGTAGGGAACTGAGAGGCCTCACAAGCACACACTCCCCATATACAACATTCTTCAAAAATAAGGTCACCTTAAGACTGCATCCCAAGTTCTTCCCTAAGGTTGTCTCCATATGAATCAGCCCACTCATCTCCCATCGTTCTTCCCAAATCTGCATAGGAATAAATGAGAACCAGCACTGCATACCCTAGACATCCAAAGGGCTGTAGTCTTTTACATCGAGAGAACTGAGACTTTCAGAAAGTCACCAAAATTATTCCTTTCCATCACAGAATGATCAAAAAGAGATACCATATCTAGACAGAGGCTATCTAAATGGATCTCTGGGTGCATTAACTTTCGTTATCAACAACAACAGCTACAGCAGTACAGCTGTGCCACTGTAAAGTCCATAGTATAGATGTAGCCTAAAACCCCCACTGGGGACCTATGCACACTCCACCAGAGCTTTGTCTGCTTTGATAGCCTTCCTTCACAATGTGCCCACTATGGATATCTCCAAAGCAGCAACATGGGCATCAGCCCACACCTTTACACAAAGTTATGCCATAGAGCAGTGGTTCTCAAACTTTTTTTTCCATGGACCACTTGAAATATGCCGAGGGTCTCAGCGGGCCACTTAATGATCTTTCCAAATGTTGTTTGTACCATTAACTAACTATTGTAAAGTGCTTTGGGTAAAAGCACTATATAAAAAAAACCCTTAATAATAATTAACTTTTTTGTTCTACAAATAAAAGCAGACAACTCTCATTTTCATATCAGTAGTTTTACCTTTCTAATGCAATGGATGTCCCTTCTCTCCCCCACCGCAGCAGCCACTGAGCTGGGTAGGGAAGGAGGGTCATCTCTCCCCAGCAGCCACAGCCCTGGAGCTGGGGAAAGTCGCCTCTTTCTCTGGCCGCCACAGCCCTGCACATTCCAAATTCCCCCCACCCCCTCTTCTCACCCCACTGCCCCTTATTCCCCCTAGGCCACCACCTCACCTTACATGTGCATCTTCTCCATGATCCAGGCACCTAATTTAATTGAGCCGGGCCTGCGTGACTTCATTCTCTTGTGTGCGGCTGCCCAGGCATGCATCTGAGAGAGAACTATCTGCAGATCACTTGAATGAAGTTCGCAGACCACTGGTGGTCCACAGAACCGTTTGCGAACCTCTGCTAAAAAGCATTCATCTATGATATCATATCTAGCATAGCATCAGATGCTCTGTTCGAACTAATGGTTTTATCATCTGCCATAACTGCAACTCTGAAGCACCTCCCTTCCATTGAGGGGCACTGCTCTACAGTCACCTAAAAGTTGAGCACCCACAGGAACACTCATCAGAGGAGAAGAAGAAGAAAAGGAGGTTACTCACCTTTTGCAGTAACTGAGGTTGTTTGAGATGGTTGTCCCTCTGGGTGCTCCACTACCCCCCCCCCCACTTTAGAGTTTTCACACTAGATACTTTGAGGTAAAGAAGGAACCCCGGGTGGGGAGGTGTGTCACACGGTGCTATGTAACCACCTGCAGCGGCACGAGATGGCGACGGCGCATGTGCAATCCAACCAGGCACTGCTACTGCAAATCTCCAGTTACAAGTGCAGGGGCACTCTAGCACTTAAAGTGGAGCATCCACAGGGACAGCCTTGAAGAACCTCAGTTACTGCACAAGGTGAGTAAACTTCTCTTCTCTGCACCTGCAGAAAACACCTAGAGCAGTGAGCGTTGTGTGTCATATGTAGGCTTGGAAAATTAGATTTTTATCAGTAAATGTCGGTAAATGTTGATTTCACCATACTCGCACAGTGTGACAAAAAAATTTCCATTGATAATAACTGACATTTACATATAGGCAAAGTTTTAAAAAAAAAAAAAAAAAAAAAAAAAAAAAAAAAAAAGCTTCTTGGGAACATATTAGAGTTTGAATTAATAATATTTTCTTTCAATATTTTGGGATGTGATGTTGATAATTTGTGTTTTAATGGTTATTAACATCTCGAATCCCAATGGCTATTGTCATTAAATAATTATTGTCTGACCCCACCCGCCCATAAAATTTAAATAGATGAAAATCAGGGGAGAAATGCTTAAAAATAAACATTGATATTATCTGCCAAGATTCTCTATAAAAAATTGAATCCTGCCAAACCCAATCATATGCCACCTTCATCTAGTGGATTCATATTTCAATGCTGTACATGAGAACTTTCTACCGCTCCTCATATGCTTGAAGAGCAGCAGCAACTGGCCTCAGTCCATATATTAAAATCACAGCTGATCAGGATTGTCTGTCCCTGCCCTAGCTTGTACATTGCAATAAATCACTTCTGAAAAGTTGAAATAATTTCTGAAAAATGTGGTTATTAAATCTCCAGTTTTCTCTCCCTTCACCACATTTCATTGTCCCAGACGCGTTAATAATGGCATCACTCATGTACATGCATAGTGTAGCTGGGAAGGGTAAAGTCAGACTACTAACACCATCCACAGTAGACTCCATGTCCATGTACTAGTCAGCGGTCTGAGGAACATTTCAACAAATCTGACCTTTTGTGTTTGTGAGGCTGTGCCCTGCTATTTATATGGGACCTAAACCTACGTTTTCTATCTCCACTACCAGTAACACAACAATATTTAAACCACTTGGCCCTTCTGCTAGCGAAGGTCACAGAACTCAGTCTGTTTTGCTCTGAAGGAGGGGAAAGCATGAAGTTGGGGACTGAGTGGTCCCTTTGAATACAGAGGATGTGGGACAGGCTGTTGTCCAGTCACAGCATGATGTAGATAAGCATGTAGCTGGAAAGAAATTTTCTTTCTTCAAAGAGAAAGGGGGAGGTGATTATGGTAGCATGATGTCCATTACGCTTGAAGAGAGAGAGAGCATGAAAGGAGTAGAATGAGGGTTGCAGCAGGGAAGAACAGGGTCTAGGAGCCCCAGTCACAGACCAGGACTCCGCTGCGCTAAGTGCTGTACAAACACAGAACAAAAAGACAATCCCTGCCCCCAGAGAGCTTACAAATCTTAGGCTACATCTACACCACACACCACTGGTAGCAGTGTATAGGGTACGTATAGCTACACTCCACAGTGAAAAACAGGCTATGTCCACACTGCAGCGTGTAGCTACAGGTGTCAGTGTAAGGCTCTGGCTCGGGGGAGGCAGCAGAGAATGAACCTCACTGCCTTCCCCGCTGGAGCCTTTCCCCACTGCCAGAGTGTCTCTGTGCAGCAGGGAAAGGCTCCAGCAGTGGAAGCCTCCTGTGTTGGTGAAGGGCCCCAGGAGCAGGGAGCTGCCAGAGCCTTTTCTTGCTGACTCTTCACTGCTTCAATGAGGAAAGGCACCAGCAGTGGGGAGCCGGGTGGAGCCTTTCTCTGCTGCCAGAGCCTCTCCCCACTGCCCAAGTCTTGCCTTGCAGCTGGGAAATGCTCCAGCAGCTGAGATGTAGCAAAGACACTGCATGTCTAAAAATAGCAGTGTAGACAGGAAGGCATGGCTTGGTCAAGTAGACAGCCATGAAAAACAGTGGTTCTCAACCAGGGGTACATGTATCCTTGTGGTATGCAGAGGTCATCCAGGGGTACATCAACTGATCAAGATATTTGTTTAGTTTTACAGCAGGCTACATAAAAAGCACTAGCAAAGGCAGTCCAAGCTAAAATTTCATACAGTGACTTGTTTACATTGCTCTATATACTATACACTGAAATGTAAGTACAATATTTATATTCCAATTGATTACTTTTATAGCTATATGGTAAAAATGAGAATGTAAGCAATTTTTCAGCAATTGTGTGCTGGGACACTTTTATATGTTTGCCTGATTTTGTAACCAAGTAGATTTTAAGTGAGGTGAAACTTGGGGTGCACAAAGCAAATCCGACTCCTGAAAGGGGTGCAGTAGTCTGGAAAGATTGAGACTCACTAGTGTAGAATATGCACATGGGTATCTATTCACACCATTCAGGCATGTCTGTACTCTGCTTGTGTATACTTAAGCATGTGGAGGGGGGAATACCTGAGTACATACTCTGCACACCACTGAAAGAAGCATGCAGCATAGACATAGCCTTAGTATAAGCCACCAGAGAACCGATGACGTAGAAGAGGAAGATAACATGGAGGGATATTTTGAATACTAAGAACTTGTACATAGTCAGAACTGGTCAGGATTTTTTGTTTTTTGTTTTTTTACAAAAATGAAAGTTGTTCATCTTCTTTGAAATATTTCTTGGAAATTTTTCAGGTTTTTGTGAAAAGCAGAAAATTTTGTTTCTGACAAACACTGACATTTTAAAAAAGAAGTTTTGATGGAAAAAATTCAATCAGCCCTAACGATAATGTGTTCCATGCGAAAAAAAACCTGTCATCTTTACTTGGAAAGCCTATGTCGCCTTCTGTCTAGAGACCATTTGACTTTAGTTAGTTGCTAAGTGGAGGGAGCACTGACGAACACTGTAACCAGTTGTAAGCGAGACCAACAGCGCTAAACGTAGTAATTTGGAACTATTCATATGCTTAAAATTAAACATAGGCATAAGTGGAGGCAGGGCTGTAGTTCCAAACATATGAGCTATATTGGAGACAATATTGATTATGTATTTGGTCATATGCTACATGAAATGTGTATTTGTGTACCTTTTTCTCCCATGTAGCTCTAGAACTCCTATTTTAACTTTAAAGTTAGCATTTTCTCCTCTAAGCTTTGCTTATTGTTCCTCCTCTAAAATTGCATGATTTGGAATGGTATGGAAAGAATGGCAAATACCATAGATGAGCATTATACTAAGAGCTATAAATGACCATGTATGACAGGACTTGGTCAACTTTCAGAGAAATCGGCACCATGCTAGTTAAACAATACCCTAACATGAAATCTATTTCCATGTGAAAAAATTAGTTTACAAATTCAGAGAAGTAGAATTATAATAATGCCAAAATGAGGCCTTTCAACTCAGGACCTCAAAATGCTTACCTGGGTGAACTCCTGGCCCCCTAGAAGTCAATGACAAAATTCCCATGTGTTTATCAGTTAAGAGACAGTTCTCCATGTCAGTATTATTGGCCTCATTTTATAGAAGTATCACTTGAGACATGGAGAAGTTGAGTGACTCATCCAAGGTCACACAGTGAATCAGTGACAGAGTTAGGGATGCAAATTCCTAGACATGCACCTTCCCAAGTCTCCCATAAGCAGCAAATCATGTCAAATATCAGGTATAAACCCAGTCATTTTTGTTATCCTCTGAAAATGAGCATTTAGATTTTAAAATCACCTTCTTTGACTTCAGTTTTCCCAATGCTATCAGGATTAGAGTGCCACTATAGTAGATCAAGAAACATGTGTTCTTTGTTTTTATTATCTTAAACCTTAATATCTTGCTTTCAAGAAAGGTATTCATTTGAAAAACACGCTTCAGATCCTCAAACAGTCTTTCTAGTCTTGTGGCCAGTTCATGCTGAAGTAGGTTATTTATTTTGTTATAATGATAAGTATGTCCACTGCAAAAAAAATAAAATAAAATAAAAGGTGTATTTTTAATTCTGGTTAGCTAGCCTATACTAGCCAACTCTGGTTAAAGTAGCAGTAATAGTTAATTTGGATTAACAACTCAAGTTAAAGCAGTAAAGTAGTCAAGGGTAGATATGAGTAAATGGAGTTTAGCCACTTCTCATTTGGAGAATATGGAGTTTAGGTTAGTTTACCCACTTCTATTTGTACCACTACACCATTGAGTTAAAGCCTATAGGGGCCCCTCAGGTTGAACCTGAGTTACCATATCTTCACTGCTGTTTTAATCCAAGTTAGCTAACATGGGTTAGCTAACCTAAGATAAGAGCACATCTTTTTTGACAGTGTAGACATGCCCCAGGAGAGCTCCATATGACTCCTATAACTGTTCTGAAGTCATAAAATGAAAATTTAGTTTAAAAAAAAAAAGTTGTTTTAAAATTATATTTACTACTAAGTGACAGTATGGGTATGACAATCAGACATGCACACAATATGGTCAGCCTCTACCAACCACATCAGAGTAAATATTCATCTGGAAATCAGCTCGCTGTGTGCTGCTTGCTGTTTGATGTTGCCTGAATTCATACACTATACACACAACATTTCCCATCAACAAGGTCTAAGATGAAGAATGTATGCCAAGATTGGTACTAGCTGGGTTAAGCAGTTTGTTCCCTTTTTATCTGAGCTTATACACGTATGAGTGAATCTCGCTAAATGACTCTTAGGTTCCTCCCCTTTGAAAAGTGGGTTATTTTTTTTCTTTATTTCTGTGGCTGGTGGCCAATTCATACTTTAACATCCTTCCTGCTCTTTATCAAGCTGCTTAGTGTGGGGAGGGGAGAGCGAGGCAGTTCAACTACAATCCCCAACTAACTGAACTTCCTTGCTGTTAAATGTTAGACTGGTTGGAATACTAACCTTCAGGTCTCGTTTCCTAGCTTCTTTGTGTTGAGGTTTGCTTTGGTTTTCTTTTAATAAGCTTGCACCTTTCTCAAGCCGTGACTCTGATTTGGGTTTTTTTGCCATGCCAGCATTTTTTTATCAAACCCTTTAATGCGCTAATCACTGATACATGATTTCAACCTCGACTCCAGCTTCTCAAAGATTTTGTTCATTTTGTCACAGCCTGGAAAGTGCTTTGAAAAGATAACATGGTGTAAGAGAATAGGGTAGAAAGGGGAAAGTCCCTTTATGTTTGGGAGCCAAATTGTGCCATTTGGACCCCAGCCTGGGTTGGGGTAAAGTTCGGCTTGCCCCACCACAGTCAAGGCTCAGAGAAGCATTGCCCCTCAGGGAAGCACAATTGCATGCAAGCTCTACTGTCCTTTAAAGAGGTGCAGCCTGCTCTTGCCCTGCAACCAGTCCACTCCAAGGATAATGGAGGAGCGCAGGACCATGGTCTCACCTGCTCCTCACAGCATTTGAGGTGATGTGCATCCCCAGGACTGCATTGCGGTAGTTTCTGTGGTGTGCTAGAGCAGAGAAAGCACGCAAGTGCCCACTCCCTGTATGGGGCAGGAGGAGAAAGTGTTGGATGAATAATTTTATAGATAGTAGTGGGTGATTGGCTTGTGCTCTGAAGCACAAGGGTTTACATTAGTTGCCCATTTTTATCCTATCTAACTGTGGATATTCTCATTATCCATATAAATGTCTAGACCATTTTTATTCTACTAAACTGTTGGCCTCAATAATACCTTGTGGCATTGAGTTCCACAGGTTAATATAAACAACTGTTTCCTTTTAGCATTGTCTTCCTTTATGTATGTATATCATATTGCCTGTTTTGAGTACTACCACAAGATCCATGAAGAATAACCATAATTATTATTAATAATTTGTCATTAATAAACATGTTGTTTACTTTGAGGCAGAGTCCTGAAGGTCCATAGATGATCTAGACAGCACTATATAACCTAATTTCTCCTTTCCAATTTAGGCCAAATCCTCAGGTGGTGTAAATCAGCTAGACTGATTTAAAGCAATTGAGGATCTGGCCCAAAGTCTCCAATGAGTGCCTGGAATGCTTCTATGTGACTGTGACCTCTAGGTACCTGTCTGACTTGTGGATCTTATAAAATGTGAAGTATTTTTGAAGGCTCCAGTGCTGTCTGTTCCAATGGGAAAAAAATCTCTGTAGCTTTTCCTTTTCTCTAGATATCTCATCTCTGCCACAGGCATCAGAGGAAGAGAACAAAAACAGAGGCTTGGCCACAGAGAGATGTCATCAAAGGAGAGAGAGTGAGAAAACTCAGAGAAAAGAGCAAGCACACAGCTTCTGGGAGTGTGCTGCTGGGGAGAGAAATCCTACAAGTAGGAAAAGAAATTAATGACAAAGAGCATCAGCAATAAGCAACCCTGGGAGATCGTCTCAGCCAAGGGGTGTAAGGCTTGTGATGTGATAGTCATTTAGACCCAGATCCTCAAAGATATTTAGGTGCTGGACTCTGGTCCATAGGTCCTGATCTAACCACATGTAGCTTGTGTGGACTAGTGTGCCCATTCAGAGTTGTACTGAAACTGGCACCCCATGTGACTGCAGTGGGTCTCCCTACTTATTGTATAATGCGGGCTTTACGCTTTTTACATTTTTATTTTAATTAAGCAGCCAATGAAAAGTACAAAAAGGTAAATGACAGCTTGTGCCTGTTTCCAAATAATGCACACTTCACAGAATGGCTGCAGAATTATGGAATTAAGCACTTTTACAACTTGACAAAGCTACTCAAAGAATGCCAGACCTCCATACCACCTAACCCCTCCTCTTTTTCCTTCTCCCACCCCTTCTCTCCGTATTCATGCATATCTTTTCTTGTTTTATTACTTTTACCTCCCACCTTAAGTCTATCTAGTATGATCTGGGTTTGTATTGTCTGGTCTTGCAGCTTTGACACTTCTTTTAGTTCTACAAAATGTACCATACAGGGTTTGCTATTAATTTGGAGAGAGGAAAGAAATGCCGGGGAAGAGGGGACTGATTAAAATGTTTTCAGTTGTTTCCTTATAACCATCTACAACTTCTTGACGAGTTTTAGAAAGTGCTTGAAACTCAGATCTTTTTGCTACTAGACCAATGACTCACTTGCCAAGCTGATTTGGACAGTCTCTTGTTCCTCCATAACAATTTCAGTGATAAGAGTAAGACGTTCTCATGCACATTTCATGCAAGCCAGCTCAGAATAAAAGACAGCTCTTCATTTCAGGAAACCTCATTGTTCATTTGTAAAATGGAGCAGTAGACACTTCCATTCAGTCAAAAAAAAGTTTTTGTTTTGTTTTGTTTTTAAGAAAGAGGGTTAGTTCTTCACTGTCTTGCCAAATAAACTGCAGACAATAGCTTTAATGCTTTGAAAATGTAAAGACTGTATTATAGCCAGAGCTGATTGTACTACCTATTATTAAGGTTGCTTGACACTTCCCATTATAAGATCCTGTTTTCAGTTGATTATAACTTGCTAAACATTAATTGTTAGGCCTGAAATTTTCTATCCTGATTGTCTGTCTCAGGCTGAAATTATTTTTTTTTCTCAAGATTTCAGCCAAAATCATTCAGCTGCTTCCAAGAATGTAGCTAAGAAAAAATACTTGTTTTCATGTTAAAAAGTTCTGGTGACCTTTCCTTTGCAACAGTAACTTGAAATTTGATGGGGGAGAAGGGGTGATCTTTGTGTCAGGGATGTGTGTTTTATCATTGCAGTGAAAATCTGCCCAAGTTATAAGCCTTTGAAAAATCAGGTTCCACATGCTCAGTGGAGATTAGCTAGAGCTTAACAACTAAAATTTTCAAAGATTCTGTCATCACTGACCATGTTCTATCTCCTCACAGCTCTTGCATGTGGACAGACTGTGCATACACCATCCGCCCAGAGTAACTGCACATGCTGCACCCAGCTGAAGCTGGATTTTCCCTGTAATAGCTGCTGTCAGCTGTTCCAGGCTGGGGTGAGACCAGACACTGGAACTAAGAGTGAGAAGCCTGACCCAGCAGTGCTCTGCGCATGCACGCACACATACACACCCTCCCTCCCTAGCTCTCACACCCACATACACATACCAGTGCCACCCAAGCAGTGTGGAGGAGGAAGCCATCTGATTTGAATGCATAAGGGACAAGAGCCTAACCAGGGAGAGGGACAGGAGTAGATCAGGTCAAAGAGTCTGGTTCGAGTGGGATTGGAAGGGAGGAGAGATGCTGACTGAGAATGGGGGGCAAGGAGACTGGGACTGTAAACCATGTGATGTGGAGACTGGGAGCTGGTGAGGGAAGCTGTGGATGTGGGCGAGGGGACACTAAGATTGGACAAGGTGCTGGGGAGAAATAGGAAGAGGGGGAGTGGCTGGACAATGAGATTGGAGACAGAAGGGAGGACAAGGATCCAGGGAGGGGCTGGGAAGGACTGAGATTAGCTGAGGAGCCGAAGAAGGAAGGTCACAACTGGGAGCTAGAGGTGGGAGAGGGGAGAAACTGATTGGATAAGAGGCTGGGGCAGGGGAACTGGGACTAGCTGGGCAAGGAGACTCGAACTCAAGGGGAGAAGGGGGAGATTGGGACTCAGACAGTAAGCACAGAGAACTGGCTGGGCATGGAGCCTGAGACTGGGGTGAGGATCCTGATGATTGGAGAGGCAGGGATCCAGGCATGGAAAGGAGACAAGATAGGTTGGAGAAGAGATCATGATTGTGGGAGAATGGGCAGAAGAATCTGTGTCCACTAGAGCACTCTCCCCTCCCAAGCCTGGAATGGAACTCAAGATACCTGACTCTCATCATTCCTCTGCTGTCAGCAAATAGTGTTGAAACAAAATGGGGTCTCATCTCCAGCAAATGCTGGATAATATAGGGGATGACAACCTGCTACTGCTACCAGTCACTCTGTTAGCTCAAGTGATGGGGGTCTGTGCAGTGGATCTAAAGGTTCCATCCCTGCTGCTGATTAATGTGTGTGTCAATATGATGCTACCTGAGGGAAATTCAGGTTTTTTAGATTGCTTTTTTAAAAAAACTAGGAAATTATGGACGTGCATGCACAATGAGGCAACTTTAATTCTGGCATTTCCTAACTTCTGAGCAATTGAATTTGCAACCTTCATATTGCTCTTTGAATATCGTTTTCATGTGTAATACCGTGTATAAAGTAAGAGGGAAAAAAAAAGCAAATAAGAGATCTGAAACTTGTGTGATTAGAGACTTCCTATGAGAGTTCAAGTTATTTACAAACCCACTGTGTTGCTGAAAAGTTAGTGCAATAAGAGTTAGTTTGTTTATCAGAAGGACTGAACACCCATGTGTTCAGTCAATTGCTGCTACAGGTGCCCAATGCCTCTGAAAGTCGTGCCCTAATTCTCTGGGTAACATCTGAAACCTCTTGCTCACTGGTATCACATTCCTGCCACTCATTCCTAATTAAGCACGGCAGAGTTTCATGCACTTGTGCCTGAATTTCTCCTCACCCCCACCCCTCAGCTGCATCTGTTGATTTAATTTGTCTCTTTAGTATTTCTTAGATCAGGGCTTCCCATTCTTTTGGGGTAACTGTGCCCATTCCTCAGGCTAAGGTCCTGATGCTGCACTAGTTTTAAGCAAGTAGGCCTCTCCACCTGTGCAGATTCCTGACTGCAGTCAATGAGGTTCCTTGTGTCTGCCTGGCACTTACTGTAAGAAGCTTGGCATAGATCCTTAAAGGTAGACAGATGCCTAACTCCTATGTTAGGCACCTAAATACCTTGGAAGATCTGGGCCCTACCTTAAGGCACTGGATTGGGATTCAGGAAATGTGGGCTTTATTTACAGCTCTGCTCCAGGTTCCCTGTATGGCCTTTGGCTAGTCACATGGGGCTAAATCTCCAAAGGAGCTTAAGCATTGCATTGCCTAACCCCCTCAAGGCCAGGCTTATAAGAGCTACTGCAATGCTCATCTTAAGTACCCAACTGCTAGACAGCCTGCCCTCAGGTGGAAATCACAGCTCCGACTTAGATGCCCAGGCCCCCTCTACTATGGGAAGAGATAGGGGCCCACGAAAGGAAGCATCAGAAGCCAGCAAGCTAAGCTAACCAATAGGAAATGCTGAGGAGAGGAGTGTGGCCTAAGCCCCCACCTCTCAAAGAAAGATAAACACCAAGGCCTGGCTCCACTTTTAGGCACTTTGAAAATCTTTGAAATCCACAAAGCCTGCGAAGGCACCTAGGTTCCCAGCACAATGCATGGGGAGAGGTGGGCATGGGATCCACAAAAGCTAGCATGCCTGGTGGGGAGCTGCCTAAGCTAGCCAATGAGAGATGTGGGGCTTAAGCCCCACCCTTAAGTCCAGGTTGGAGGAAGATACCTCTCTCTGCCAGCACTCTACAGCTGAGAATCAGCTCCTGGAGTCTGTTCTTGCAAGAGAACGGAGGACATGATGCTTCCTCTCTGCTCACTTTGATCCTATTTAGGGCACTCAGCTAGGCTGCGGGAGAGCCAGGTTCAAGTCCCCATATCTGCCTGAAGAGGAGAAAGGCTTTGAATAGGGGCCCTATTCTCGAAGAGTGCTGTAACTACAGAACTATGAGGTATTTTAATGGGGGGTTACCTCATCCTCTCCTATTGAGGCTGTTCCACTTTGTACTAATAATGACAGAGGGATTGGAGCAGGATGACCGGACCCTGGGGCTCCCACCTGCATGCTCTCACCACTGGACTAGAATCATTTTTTGGCCTCTTGGCCTCAATTTGTTCAAAGTGGAACAGCTTCAGTAGGAGAGAGTGAGGGACCTTACCTCAGACTAGCCCATAGCTCAGTGATTAGCTCACTCTCCTAAGAGATGGCCAATCCCTATTCAAATCCTTTTCCCCGTCAAGCAGAGAAGGGAATCGTTGGTTGCCATTATATCTGCTTTGTACCATTGTGACAGGCAGACAGGTGGCTTCACCAGACCAGGAAGCCCCCATGAGCATATGCAAACTCAAGTTGTGCAGCACTGGTCTGGCCATTTCTAACTCAAGCCACAATGGGGCATGTCAGGAAAAGGGGTGTGGCTGGAATGTTGCAACAGAGTGGAATTGGTGGCAGATAAGACCACTTTAGTGCAGACTCCTCTAAATTTGCCTCTCCTCCCCCCAAGTCAAGGGGTATAAGCCTGTCTGCAAGCCATCATTGTCCTGCCCCTGCTTACACCTGCAACTATGTAAAGCTTGCCTAGCATTAAGGACCGGGCCCAATGATGTCATCATAAAATGGTGATGGTGTACTCCAACTATGAAGAGGGATAGCTCTGTGACAAAAGCCTGGCATCAAACAGCTCAGGAATGGCTGGACTTCAGTTTTTGCAGCTTGAGTGCACTGCTGAAAAGCAGGAAGGCCCACAATAATGAAAATGATAGCACTACGGTCCCTGAGAGAATGGAGCTGTGGGTTAAATGTAAAAAAAAAAAAAACCAAGCTAATTTCAATGGTTTAATGGGTGCAGGTTAGTCTTTGAACTGTAACCACTGAAAAAGGGACCTCCCCAAGCATGACTACCCCACTGCCATTAGTGTCATTTTACCAAATGAACACACATTCATCCCCCCACTTTGGGCTTCAATTCATACAGTAACTACATAAGTAAAATAAGTACACCTCAGGGACTAAAGGGGCTGGAGCAAATGGAAGTGTCTCCTCCTGGTCCATATCTGACTCAGTGTTCTGTTTTTAGAACAATGGGGACATGCATAAAAACACTTAGCTGTATCTAGACCCTCCTGGTGCTACTTTCCACAGAACCGGCGAAGGCAGAGGGGAGGTGGGGGGGCTGCAGCATGTGTTTTTTTTGTCCCCCCCCCCGCCCCAGACATTATACAGATGGCAGAATTGTTCAGACACTCCATGCTATTACAGTTGATCTACTGAACAGTTAAACCCGAACGCTTCCTGAATAATGTAACTTAAACATTGGGGCCCAACAGCTGCCCTCAGAGGTTCACAGCTCAAGTCAAACTTATAGCAGAGCCCCTTGTGCTGAGTAATACGGGTATTCACAAATGGTTTTACACCTGCTCAGATAATAGAAATGCACTAACAGCACGCTGTGCCCGAACACTGTACTAGAACTGGAAGAGGGACTACAAGGCAATCCCATGTTGCATCAGCAAACCCAAGTTTGATGAACACTCTTGCTGGTTGGGGGAACAGCCATGCCATTTGCTTGGGACAGGTTTGTGTGCTTTAGTAGCACTTCATGCTTTGATTTGTGCCTCAGTCTCCACCTGGTCCACTCTGTCTGCTTATCTGCCCACAGCTCATTGTCCCTCCTTAGCAGCATATGGGTGAATTACTTTGGCCTGGCCCATGCCTAGCGCTCAACCTTACTCTGCCCACACTAGCTATCCATGCTGAGCTAAGTGTCCCCCCACTAGTGTTGGCTTGGCTGTGGAGTCCATCCCCCCCCCATGCAGCTAGTGCCTCTGCCTGTTACATGGCACCTGCACAGAGAACGGCGATGAATGACAGCCCATCACCACAGGAGTGGGTGAACAATAGCGCCTAGAGAAAACAGGCTGGAAGATTGGGGCTCTCTTGGGATCTAAGCCAGAAGAGGTGCAGCCAGATCCATGACAGCAATGGAAAAAGCTGTCCCTCCCACAACATCCAGTAAGGACTGGATGCACCCAGATTCCCATGCTGCTGCTGTTGAAGCTGAAAACAGGCTGAGCCCACCGGTTGTAAGAGTCGGACTCATCCCACCTATTTGTAATTTAAGAAACCAGCTGAACAAACCACAGAGAAGTCGCTGACTGGCAACTGTGGGTGGTGCTGAATTTCAAAACCTTCCCCCCCCCCAAAAAAAAACTGGCACGTACAACACAAATATTAGGCTTGAAAGTTTTGTTTCACTTGTTAATGCCCAACTAATATAGCACTGATTGTCCTGTTACCATGTCAGCAGCGCGCGATTCAGAGCAAAAGGGTGGAAAAAACTGTAACAGACAATTAACAGTATTTTTTTTTCTTTATCCGCCCCCTTTATGACCTAGGAAATAGACACTAGAATGCAGTGGTCTCATGCTGGCTTGGTGTGCGGTGTCATAGTTCCATGCAACCTAATGTAAATGTCACACTCTAAATGTTGGATCAGTCACTGCAGCATCATCCCACACAGCAACTCAGCTAGCAGCCCTAGTCAGGAGCTTTTCCGAGGCTGGGGTACTAAACCTAACTGTACATGTTGGTGCAGAGCTAAGGCTTTTCAGCATTGGTGGCTAGCCTTTCTAAAGAGGTGCCGCTGTGACTGACTCTAAGGCAGAGCCTTTAGCTGCACTGACCCCCTTACTTCCCCCCAATTTAATAGACTACTCTGGGGGCTTTTAGCATCGTCCCAATAGCTTATGCAGCTGCAACAAACACTCCAATGCAAGCCCAAATCCTCAAAGGGCTTTAGGCTCCTAACAAACACCCACTGAAATGAATGGCAGTTAGACACTTAAAGCTCAGTGCAGGCTACTATCATGCTGCATATAGGAAGGGCCTGGATCTCCCCCACCTCACACTTTGTGCAGTCATTTACGCCCCCACACACATTCCACTAGATCAGAATCCTAGCATTGTACACCCACTTTGCTCAGGTGTAAATGTGAAGTGGCGACTCAAGCCAGACGTGGTTGGTGAATACCTGGAAAGATTTGCTTGTCAGTGGCCCACTTTGGGAGAAGGCTGGTTTATCAGCGCCAGTTCCTGACAGCTGAAAGCATGAGGTGACATCCCTAAGCACATCTTTTTCCTCTCACTTACAGTGCTGTAAAGCAGGAGCAATTCCTCTGCTGTCAATGGAGTTACATTAACATAAGCTCAGATCAGAACCATGCCCATGATCTTCTGCAGCACAGACCATGTGTTTAATGCCATTTTAACTATCTACCTCGGGCAAGTATATTAATCCCATTTCATAGATGAGGCACAGTGACCCTATGGGTGACAGGACACAAGGGTGACTGAGCTGAGAGGTATGATGCCCAGCTTCTGCAGCTGTACCCACGCTTGCACTGCTTAAGCTACCAGCTAAAATAGTAATGCAGCCAGAGTACCATGTGTGCCAGCTCTGGGTAGCTAGCTCAGTACAAGCCGCCCCAGCCCCTTCCTGGGTGCATCCTACCCATGCTATACTGCTATTTTTAGGCACTAGCTGGAGCAAAGCTAGCCCGGGTATGGCTTCACGAACTGGGACTCACACCCGCAGCGTAAGTGTAGCCAGACCCTGGGGGTGACCTTCCGTGAGACTAGGGCTATGTCTGCACCTGGAGCGGGGCGGGGGGAGTGAGTCCTGGCTCAACCCGACAAACTCGCGCTAGTTCTAATTGAGCTAGTGTGCTAAAAATAGAATGTAGCGTGAGTAATGGGCAGGACTAGCCACCCCAAATACTTACCTAGTGTCCCTGATGGGCATAAACCCAGGCTGGCTCGCCCTTCGTGCCACTTTTGCTCCCGTGGCTACACTCTTTTTTTTGGTGCACTAGCTCAATGAGAGCTGGCTTACGTCTGTCCCTGAAGCTGGAAACCAGTTCAGCGAGGAGACATATCCTAAGGGACGGGATTGTAGCGGGCGTAGACATACCCACACTAGCTTTACTGTACTAGCATTGAAAACTTGGCAGCATGGGCTTCAGAAAGGATTAGCCATCTAAATAATTACCCAGGGTCCCTGGCGGGCTTGTACAGCCCACTCAGAAGCCCCTTCTGCAGCTTCACTTCTCTGGTAGCTGGATTACCGCTAGCTTGGGTCAAGGGTGACAGAGCCTACCCAAAAGTTGGGGGGGGGGCAGGGGCCCCCAGCCCTTCCTCTTCCCCATGAGGCCCCGGCCAAGGCAGAAGCCAGAGCCCACCCTTCCCCAGCCCGGGGGCCAAAAGCAGCTCCCTGCCCATGTCCCCACCCCAGGGATCCCCCCTCTCCTCCCAAGCAGGTGGAGGGACCCAGGCTCTCTATAGCTGCTCATGCAGCACAGCTCTTGCCCTGACCCAGCTCCGGCCGGGGGAGCGGGGCCTCAGAGCCACAGCCCGGCCACAGTAAGAGCCGTGTGGGCAGCTGTAGGAAGTAGGGTCGCCAAGCCTCCAGTGGGTAGCTGTGGCACAGAACCTCCACCTGCCCTGGATTGGGGCCTCTGGAGGGTGGGAACATGGGCCAGGAGCTGCTTGGGCCTGCCTATTCTGGCACCGCTGTCACAGGTAGGTCCATACATGCTGCAGTTACACTCTGTGATTGCAGTGGAGACAAACCCTTAGGCTTCTAAGGGCTAGAACCAAACAGGGACTTACTTAGACCTTCTAAGACTCAGTGCTGCATGACCTAGCTAGTGCCTAAATCCTGGCAGGATTCCCAAACTTGCCTATCTTATCTGTGGGGCCCAAGCCAATAGATGTTCATATGTAACCCTCACAAAACACAGCCTGTGTGTGTGTGTCCATATCCCCAATATAGCTCATAGTCCGGTGGATAGGTACTCACCTGGGACGTAGGAGGCCAATTTTCCTCTGCCTGAATTGGGCCAGGGACTTGAACCCAGATGGCTGCCCTAACTACTGGTTTTTCAGGAGAAAGGGCTGCCCTGGCTTAGGTGCCTAACTCTAGGAGATGGTTCAGGGTTGGGAATCACTAGCTGACTGAGGCGCCTGCCTCTGGCCTGGAGCTAGGTGCTTAACTACCTGTGAATGGTGAGACCTAATCCCCACCCTTGTCCTCAGCATTTCCTAATGGCTGCCGTGAATCCCTTTCTTAGGCTCCTAATGCTCCCTATACAATGCATGGGGTCTCTTGCTCAGGGCTGTGAATTACACCGTGTGGCAGGCAGGGCCGCCCAGAGGATTCAGGGAGCTTGGGGTCTTTGGCGATGGGGGTCCTTCCACTTCAGGTCACTTCACCAAAGACATGGAGTGGAAGGACCCCCCACCGCCAAATTGTAGCGGCAGGTCTTCGGGTCTTCAGTGGCGGGGCCTTCAATCCGGGTGTGTTCGGCGGCACTGAAGGACCCACCCCCACAGTGTCGCCGAAAATTCTCGTGGGGGCCCCTTCAGGACCCGGGGCCTTGGGGAAATTGCCTCCCCCATTGGCGGCCCTGGTGGCAGGGTGCCAAAAAGTTTGGCAATACCTAAGTCCCCTCGTGACTGTAGCCCTTACGCACATTTGAAAATGGTTCCCTCACTGTTGTCTAAGGTCACCCAGAACAGGGATTTGAACACCAGGTGCCTTGAGTTCCAGGATTGTGAGTCATGGACCATCTCCCTCCCTAGCTGAAAGGAAGGCGCTCTTTCCAGGGCCATTAGAGCACTGTTTAAAGTTACAGGGGAAATGTAAAAATATCCTCTATTTTCCCTTTCCTCTTAAAAGTCAACCATCACCTACCCAGCTAAGCTAAAGACACTGAGAATATGCAACTAATGCAGACCATCTAACCCCTCTCAGCAAACATTTTTGCATATCAAAGAAATAAAACAGTAAGTGGAGGAGAAGCGAGGGTGAGGAAGCTAGTTAATTCAAACACAATAAAACAGAAAATCACTAGCGTAGAGTTCCTGATGCCAACCACAGGAGAAAAGGCACTAATGTTTACATAAGTAAATGTGGTCAAGCATGGTGCTGTTTTTCTGTGTAATAGAGGAAATACATGACATTTTTACCTTGAGTAAAAAGTATAAAGTAATCCTTACTGATTGTATTACAAAGCACTCACGAATGCCACATTCCACAGACTGCATGTCCCAGATACACAGAGAACATCGTTGTAAAGAAATCAATGACTTGATATGAAACCAGTAGTAGTAGCAGCATCTAACAAAACCAGTAACAGTTGTTCATTGTCTGTGGTTTCAGACAGGCTGAGTGCAACGATTTGTATTAAATAAAGATTGACCTGAAGCTTACCCTACAGCTTCACACCAACACAACCCTTGCTTGAAAAGGGTTGGTTCACTTTTTTTTTTGCTATTCAGTTTTGCTTGCAAATGCACCAGAGCTGAGATTTTGAAAGCTGCCAAAGGGATTTAGATGTCCAATTAATTTTAATGGGAATAGGGCATCCAAATCACCTTGGTAACTTTGAAAACTCTTAGCCCACCTGTTTTCTGAAAAGTCCTTTTGGACCAAAGAATGAGCAGGTTACTTTGGAAAGCTTCAGTGAGATGTAGCTTTCAGGAGAGTAATAGGACAATGAGGATGGTGCTTTCAATATACTCTGGTGCTTTTGTGATAGATGGTTTCCAGCTGATCACTCTGTAAGTATGTTTCCTTTCTGAATGTGTTTGTTATACATGCCCTGCCTTCTCCATTTACTGTTATTATTCTTTGACTGTACTATGGTAGCCCAGTCAGGATCAGAGCCCCATGGTGGTAGGTACAGCACAAACACATATGCCTCAAAGAGTTTACAAAATTTGAAACATGACTTAACAAGCAAGTGTAACAAACCCTAGAAGACAGGCAGGACAGGAATAACCACAAGATTCTGTGCTTATGCAAAACTAATTATTGCACAACTTGATGGTTCCAAATAATCTGAAAGGTTCTGTTAGAATTAATTAATCAAATAAATAAAATAATCTCTCCCCAACTACTGCTTAGCCTAAGTAGCGCCAATGGACTGATTCCTTGTAGGCATAACGGCCAAAGTGGTTCTTGAGGGAGGAAATGATAGTAGCCTTGATTGTAAATGCAGCTGCAAAAAATGCTCTTTGGCCCTCTTAAAACCAGTGCAGTTTTTCAGATTTACAATGCTGCAATTGGCCTATATTTGGCTGATGCAAATTCAAAGCTAACTGCTGGGCTATTGGGTACAGTGGGAACACTGAGATAAATTCAAGACTTCTGACCTCTGATGACATTTCCAGAATAATATTTCTAGGGATTCTGTGCTGCCAGTTTATTCCTACTGTTATGAATACAGAATGTCTTGGACTCCCAAGGATTGACACTCTTTGATTGCTTGTGTTCAAACAAGCAGTGGTGGTTTTAGGACTATGCTAAGGACCACAGTTGGCTACTTAAGAAGTCACATATAAGGAGGAGAAACTGTGCTACTATTAGATCCACTCTGGTTACTCAGAAACAGGCTATTCACCATTGAGGCCAATCCAGTTCTTCTCTGATGGGAAGTTTCTGGCCAAATAATCCCCTCTAAAGAGATGCCCTTGATTCTCCTCAGTTGTGTGTAGCAGGCACCTTTAGGCCTCAGATATGTCCCAGATTCCTTTGCGCTGTTTTCCACAGCATCTCTCTTTAAACCCCACAGCAGGTGGTACAGAGGATTCTGGCATACATTTATTTAACTTCAGACTCATATATCATGACTCACAGTAGCTCTCCACACGCAGAATTTAAAAACATAAGCAATAATCTAACTGAGATTGTGACAAAAGGAAATTAAAAAGAATCTACCTAAAAGGAGCCCTCGATTTTAAAACAAATAACTGTCTTCTCGTCTATGCTATAGCCCCATCAACCCTGAAAGAAACTAGAAAAACATAAATATTGCAGCATTCCCAAAAGGTCACCAAATACATCTTCCAACAGATCAAGATGAGCTATGATGAAACACCCTTCGCTAAGAATGCCCTGCTACTGGCCCCTCCACCTTTTAAAACAGTGGGGCTGTAAGCTTGAGCAGCTCTGTTGATTACAACTGCAATGATATCACACGGGAATTGATACAGCTCTTCAAGCAGCTAGGCCCCAAAGCTTTTGGGAAAGAAAACTTCTCCATAATGCACACCTGAGGAAGGACAGGGACTGACTCCCTTGGGGACTACAGAGTGGATGAGCTGGGTGGGTTTGAAGGATGAAGTGATCAGGGAGTGACTGAAGTGAAGAGAGGAATGAGATAATTTTTAGATGACCCCTCCTCTCTTGCCCAAGTAAACTATGACAGGAGCCCTTAGTCTTACAGCAAATCCATCAATTCTCTTTCCAATACAGTGCCTAATTCCCTCCCACCTCCACAGTCGCTCATTAATCCCTCATCACGGACCCTCAAAGTAATTGCGTCAATCTCCTAACAAAGTCCCTCAGGGAACACATACACAACCATACCCACTCCACCCACTTCTAGCTCTCCCCAGCTCCTAAGAGGGGAGATGCCAAACTCCTCACTCACCTATGATGATAATGCACCTGTGGGCACCTCTGATGATGTGGCAGACAGTTCTCTTAAAGTTGCTAGTTATAGCAGTCATTGTCATTCTCAGTCTTTCACCAGACACTGACTGAAAAAGATTAACTCACTGAAAATACTGAAATTAGGTGTCTACAGCCAACTTTCTTTTAAAGTTCGTTGTTTTAGTGTCCTTTGGGCAGAGTCATCCATTGACTTGGCAATGTGGTCAGAAGGAGAACTAGGAAATTAACACCCTCCACGCCCTGCAATCAGCTCACAATTACCATAAGGAGGAATGGTCTCAAGACACAAGGCAAAAATTATATAGGCATACATGCAGGATTATAAACTGTTGGGTTATGTGTCTAATAAGCATTCACATAGCGAGTAATGGGACTGATTCACCTCTGGTTTACTTCAGTTTTATGCCAGGATAGTGCTATGGAAATCAGTGGAATTACACTAGTGTGAAACTGGTGGGGAATCTGCCCCATTGCTTGTCATTCTGCTTTTAGCTATAACCACAGGGCAGTTCGCTAGTGTACTATGGCTCACAGACCTTCAATATTCCCGACAGATGCGTTAGCATCACCAGTACTCTGTGTATTTGAGCATTTTGTCTTCTTTTTTTTCTGTTTCACCCACAAGCACCTACAATACAAACACATTTGGACTGGCTGTCAACAAGAGCAAGGCACTCAGAATAGTTCCAGTGGAGGCTGCTTGGCTTTTCTTGTAAAAGGAGAGATTCAAGTAAGTTCTGACGCTTACATTCCCACCTTTGCTTGACAAACAGAATAGGGAAATGCCATCAACACGCAAGCTGTTCCTCAAACCACCTTGTTTTTACTAGTCGTACTTCGTTGCCAGTCACAATGGAAACACACCACTTCCTCCCACATGCTCTGAGGTGCCTAGACTGTTGCTCTTCTCTTCAATTAAACCAACCCATTGCTTGTCTGTTATCCTAACCAAGTGCTTATGTCCTAGTGACTGCAAATACCCTGCGGCAGTGACTAAATCAGACAGTGAGATAATTATTTCCATGGCAAAAAAACCCTCCAAATCCTGCAAATACTTTCACTTTACTCCCATTGACTTCAATGGGAGCACTCACTCTAATAAAGTGAAACACTGATGTAATTTGTTTGCAGGACTGGGGCCATATGTGATATTATGTTGCTCCACAGACAATTATGTCTTCCCAACCTGTCTTGAGCACATCTTAAAATCCCATTTACTATTGCTTATAAACACTAGCTTGAAGAAGCTAATGAATATTTCATTTGGACAAATTTATAAAACGACTTGATTCAAATCTATTTAGAATCATGATTAAACCAACAGCCCTGTACCTAGCTAGCGCAGAGCAATGTGAGTTGAGGAAGGATGGTTTTGTGGTTAACATGCTGGATTGGGATGCCTGAAATTAGGAAATCTGAGTTTCGTTCCTGGCTCTGCCACAGACTTCTTGTGTGACCTTGGGAAAATCTCCCCATCTCTCTGCATTTTAGTTTCTCTCCCATTTTGTGTAGCTAGACTCTAAGCTCTTATTACATGCTTTGAGTGCCCAGCAACATAGGGCCCTGCTCTCAGCCAGCTACTGGCATTTTACTAACAAGTCATTCACGTTTTAAAGTACTGTGTAGAACTCCACCACCACTAGGATTTTTTCTGTCTGCCAACTTTAGCAAATCACAGGGCAACCTGTGAAGCAGCTGGAAGGAGACAAGGCAAAAGAGGCAGCTGCTCAGCATACGGGTCGAGTCACAACATATGAAAAGGGAAGGAGCAAGGATACTGGAAATGGCTGGTTCAAAACAATACTGTACACTCTGGGCTCAGTCATGCACTTCCTTTGCTCGCAAAACCGGCTTTGACTTCAGCAAAGTAAATTATTCTTTTGTGTTAGTTAAACGGGTTCCGACTTTTACACTTGTTACTTTAGAATGTGTAGCTTCCCAGCAAAATCAGCGCAGGACCAGCACCTAACATATAATTTGAAATAAAATCAGTCATGGCGCAAGGGGCCCCGAGGGTACTATCTCTGCAAAGAGCAGGAATTCCACTAGAGGAGACCAGGCCACATCCCTAACTAGCTTACACGGCCAGAGTTCCACTGAAGTCAGCAGAGCTACATCAGTTTAAAGCAGCTGGGGATCAGGCCCAGGAGCTTTAGTTTTCACTAGTCACTGAGATTCCTGCTGGTGGAGGGAGCGGGAGGGATGTTCTCTCCTCTGCCCAAACCAGGATCTATATCCCTGGCCACTGGGGGGAGGGGAGGGGGCGGAGGCAGCACTGGCTCCCTGAAGAATCTCTATGTCAGAAGAAGTTGCAGTCTCTTTCAGCCACGGCAACATACCCCATCCCCTCTGGGACCTGAGGGGAATTTAACCCAGTGTTCCTCTTGATCTGAAACCTCTTTTAAAAAAGTTTTTGAAAAAAAGGTTGTTTCAAAGACATTTTCTTTCTCCTGAATTGTTGCAATCAATTGACAAACTTGTATTCTTGGGACATGAGCCTGATTTCACTCATTCTGATGTCAGCAATTTTACATCTAGACAGTTAAAGTCCCTTCTGATCTGAAGTAAAACCAAAAGGGTATTTGTTAAAAATTGCTGCCATAAATTAAAAAGACATTCAGATGTCACTTTACATATGTAGATGCAGATGGCTGTGTCTGCATAGTGTGTATGAATGTGTGCATGGTTGTGGGCAGTTCTTACATGAAGCCCAGGGAAGCTTTGCTCAACTTTGGTGAGGAACTGAGGAATTATTCAACATCCCAGTTTCACTAGGACTTCACCACATGAAGACCACTTGTTAACTTTCACTCTCCTTTAAAAAGTTCTCAGTCTAAACATTGCTTCTTATCTGATCTCTGGTATCTCAGTTCCCTCTCTCTCGCCATCTACTCATCTCCCTCCACACCACCCTTATGCCTCTCCACCCGGCCCTTTCATGACCTCTACACCTTCATTGTCCATGATTTCTCTTCTGTTCTCTCTACCAGACTCTGCTATTAAATTCATTCATTCCATCCGCTCTTCCAATTTTGGCTGTCTTGCTGCTGTCTCAGGCACAATGTCCACCCCACTAAACTGAATCCTCCACTCCTCCCCAATGTCTTCTGGCAAAAGTCCTGAGTACACAGACTTTCTTTGGCAGTAATTAATTCTCCCTCCTTGTTTACTTCTGTCATATTCCTTGCCACCCACATTATTTTCCCTCCCTTATTGATTCCCATGCATGTAACCCCATTGCTCATTTATGACCATCAACTCCCACCTAAAACCTCTCCTCTGTCCTGAGCGTCCTTTTCTTCACAGGACCTGCCACTGCAACCTCATCACTTCCTGCCTCCTGTCTCTCCTTGTCCCAGCATTTCCCCTCCCCCCCACACCGCCTCCTTAGTCTCTCATTCTCCTCTAGCTCTTTCCCCTCACAGTATAAGTATGGCCTAGTCTGTCATCTTCAAAAAGCTCTCCTTTGACTTCCACTTACCTCTTCAGCTAGCATCCTAGCCATTGATACCTGTGCCATTGATAACCATTGTCTCCCAGTCCTCTCCTCCATCTCCATCTTGGATCACCTTTCATTTCGCTTCCTCCCCCTTCACTCCACATAACTTGCTCACCAAGGGACCAAATGTTCCGGAGCCAATCTCAGGACCTCTACTCCACCCTACTCAGGACCTACTGTAATTAGGCTGTAAACTCTTTGGGAAAGGGGCTATTTCTCCTGCAAACATGCGGAGTATAATTTTGGACATTGTAATAATGAATAAAATAAAAATAATGAAACTAACTTTTTTTTCTTGTGATAAGGATTCTTGCAAAGATCAAAATCAGCAGAACAGAACTCAGCACAAAGAGAGCTCCCTGGGCAGTCAACTGGAAGGAGCATTGGCACCACCAATCCTATGTGCACACATGTCCACCTTCATGAATGAACCCAGTCCTCTGCGTTTGTTGACAGCCTGTGAGCTGTGATCTTACCAATCTGATTTTAGAGGCTGAGTAAACTATGTCTTCCAGAAGGTGAACTTCGCAATGAGAATGCAACTAAAAACCAGAGATCCTTGCTGAATGTCACCATTGGCCAGGGGAAAGGAGGCATTCATCACTGATGAGATCCCTGAAGAGATATAAATTCCAGATGACTCATTGCAATGGTCTGTGAGTCAGGGGTTGTCATTGATTATGAGCTTGTACAGAACCTAGCATAATGGGACCCACCCTGGTTGTGGGTTTGAGGGGCTACTGCTATAGAAATGTGAAATAATCATAATAATAGCATTTGTGGTGTCACAGTTGGAGGGATCAGGCACGGGGGTGGGTGGGGAATAAATATTTTAACATTTGCAAGGGTTGTTACACTTTTCTTTGCTCATTGTTCCCACATTAGATGTATTCACCACTAAAAGGGTGCAAATTGGCATGCTCTCAGGTTGGCAAGGATAATGTTCCTTTAACAAGAGTCAACCAATCAAAGTTTTGGGGTGGTCTTTTCAAAGTTTTGAGGTCATCACTACTTAAGCTTCCCTTTTGTGGTTCATGTCACCTGAGCAACTTGATATATTCATTTCCTTGTAATTTACAGATAGAAATCAATGTATTCTAAATTTAAACACTGCGAACAAAGTATTTCGTAAGCCCTTTCTTGTAGTGTAATGGCTGTAAACAAGGCAAGAATTCAGCCAAACCACTGAGGCTATCACTGTCCTGTGTAGTGGCTATTAAACGATACCCACTTCCATCTCAGAAAAACTTTAAATAAATAACCAGCTTAATTATTGCATACAAGCCTTCTAATGGCAAAGGGCCAGCTCAGGGTTTCTGCTGCAGAGAGTTCAAAGAGAAAATAATTCAAGGAAGTCCTATGGCCTGCATGCTGGTGGTCAAACTAGATCAGTGACGCTCAGACCTCAGTGGTTCAGGAGCCAAATTAGTGACCAACATTACTCAAAAAAGCTACAATAGTGGGAATTCATTCTTTCATATTATATATATATATATATATATATATATATATAAATATAATATAATATAATATATTATATATATAATATAATATATCATTCTTACAGCAAAAT
This sequence comes from Dermochelys coriacea, assembly GCF_009764565.3. NCBI lineage: Eukaryota > Metazoa > Chordata > Testudines > Dermochelyidae > Dermochelys > Dermochelys coriacea. The sequence goes on along the minus strand of NC_050069.1, from coordinate 121,607,739 downwards.
GACTGACCAAGTATTATTTTTATCAACTACAATTGATTAATAACATAGTAAAATCATCCTGATTGGTTAATAACTTTGGTTAATAATTATATCACACAGGGTTTTAATATCATGTGCTACAGGAGTCACATTATAGAGCCACTTGCGGCTCGCGAGCCCCACTATCACTGGACTAGATGATCAGTGGGCCTTCCTGACCTTACAGTGTAGGAAAGCACCTCTCTCATCTTTCCTCCACAGAACTGTGGGACTGATTTGCCACTCTCTTATACTGGTATAAATCAGGAATAATGCCATTTTTTAACTGGTATGAGGTGAGAAACAGGATCTTAGATGCCATCCCTCCTTTCAGGTGGGCTTAAGCCCAAATGCATAAGACAGGAATGGAAATATGCACAGCCTGGCGTAGCATCTCCACTGCATGCTCCTCCTACTTGTGAGCTCACAGAAGTTCCTCTGCAGGGCTACCACAATGTTGGGGAGCTGCAGCTGGATAATTAGGAGGGGAGCAGCCACCTTACACATGTTTCCTTGGGATACAGAGTGAACCTCTGTGACAGAGCTGGTCAAAAACATTCAGTCAGAACAGGCCTTCATTTGGAAAGTATTTGGTGGGTTTTGTTTTTTTAAACTAACAAACAAAGAAAACCTGTAAAAATCTGTCTTTTCTTTTACAGTTTTTCCACAGCCAGCTCAATTCTGGCAACAAGCTATTGAGCTTTGTGTTTCTGGTGCAAACATTACTGTCCCCATACAACAACCACCACCACCCTAGTGATTCCTCACAGTGGGATCGCCAAGTAGCCATCCGGAGGGGAAGCCTTTGGCAGAGAACGTCAACAATTCTGCAGGTTTGGTTGAAATTCTCAGGGTTTCACAAAGTAGCCGTGACCTTTCCCAGATCTAGAAGGCTACCATCTCCGCATTAAACAGAATGATGCAACAGCCACGCTGCATTTAGAAATGCACCATATTTTTGAAGTCTCTCTCTCTAGCTCACTCTCCACCCCTCCCATGGGTTTTTCCATGAGAGGGGACAATCATGAAGAGTGATGAAGCTCTTGGTCATGCATGAAAAGAAGAAATGAAAATGACTTATTGGAGGTGCAGCTAGTCCTGACCCAGAACTTTGGTTTCTGAGGATACAAAGCCCTGAGCTGTATGAAAAGCTAAAATTAAAGTAAAGTGAGGAAGACAGAGAAATTTGATCTTATCTCATTCTATCTACACTATCATTAGAAACTGGAAATTCTCATCCTCCACTTGTGGAGGAAAGAATTGATTCAGTCATCTCATTGAGAAAAAACAATCAGTGTGTTAGAGAAGCCTGAAATACGTGGCAAATTTGGTTTCTGTGGCAATTCCAAGCATGGATGGTTTGCAAGGCCCTACTGAGCCTTTTATGGGTTAGAAAATGAGAATTATAACCAGCAGGCCCCAAGAAATTATTACTAATAATTATTGGTATTCTGGTAGTGCCTAGAGGCCCCTATCGAAATCTGTGCCCTGCTGTGCTAAGCCTGTACAATTACATAGTAAAAAACAACCTCTACCCTGGAAATAGACAACACAGAAATTGGATGGGAGACAAACACACAGAGAGGTGACATGGCTTGTCCAGTTTCACACAGCAGGTCAGTGGCTAAGTTAGGACTAGAATGCAGGTCTCCTGAGTCACTCACCACTGCCTTAACTGCAGTACCACTCTGCCTCTTCTTGCAGATCCTGCATGGAGAAAGAGTGCTAGGACATCTGATGGGAGATGGAGGGCATAAATACCAGAAGGAACTGAGATCTAGAGTAAAGGTTGGCTTCTGCTTAGAAGACTTGAGATGCCAGAGGACACTTTCAAAAACAGGAGCAGAGGATGGAACAATACACAAAACTGCCCAGTCCCCATTAATATGGGTAGGAGTTGAGCATGGAGACTAAAGATAGCATATAACCCAAGTTCCAACCTGGGTGCCTAAACAAGTGGCCTGCATTCAGAAGCACAGAGCACCCACAACTCTAGTAGAAGTTAATGGGAGAAGTTGAAGTTTGGCATCTCTGACAATCAGGCCGTTCCTTTAGCTGTTTCATTTCATTTTTCATTCACCCAGATTTGAAAAGTTGGCCTCAATTAATAAAGTGCAAAGGAGTAATGTTTTGCGAGCAGTGATGTTTTACGTCATTGCTTATGGTAAAGACAGCCATGAAATACATGTGTGAACAAAGTAAGTATTGCATATGAAAGTCTCCATAGAAAGGGTTAAACAGAGGGAGTTTTACCCAAAGGACTCCCATAAGGATTTGCTGCAGCAATCACACCTGGACTGTCAGGGGACTGCAGAACAGAGACACCAACGGTCAGAAAGGAAGTTGTTTCCCAGCTACAGGATGGGACACAGATGTAAAGTCTGGGGTTTCTGCAAATGAAATTGTCTTGGTATTTTTGTCATCTCTGCTCAAGGGACAGGATTTGTGCAGATTTTGTGAATAAAGATAGAACAAGAAATGATACCATGAGTCTGTGAAACTAACTTCAGCTAACCTACTGCAAAGCTCCAAATTCTGCTATCACTTGGCAAACAGACATCATTATAAAAGAGCCGGCAGGAGTTTTCTCTTGACATGACTAGGCACATAGGCAAGTCATGTTGTGCAATCAATGATAGAGAATAAAAATATATTTGCAAAAAGATGCTCTGTGTTTCATCACAATTCTGTCCAGTTACAGAATCTAAGCATATAAACCACCAGAGTAAGTTACAAGGACTCAGACCCTCAGCTGTGGCTGAAGTGTGCACAGCACACTGGGATTTGCACAAAGTTGGCTTTTTTACTCCTCCAATCCCAAGCAATGTGTGTGTTGGGCTGATCCGCTACCCTATCTCAAAGCAACCTGAAGGCTGCTGTCAGTTACACCAGCTTCCAATTGGCTTACGGGGCCTATATAGTAGCCAGTAACAGTAGGGTTCATAAGATCCAGGGTCATAAGGAAAACTTGGCCAAGTCTCTTTTCACCTGGCCAAACCCCATATGCTCTATGGCACTGGAAGATTCCTCCAGCCGTGGGGTGATCCTCCCATGATTGCCTACAGGGGTGCTGGAATGAAGGGGGTAGGGGGTGTGGGAGCACCCCCTGGCTTGAAGTGGTTTCCATCATATACAAGGTTTACAGTTTGGTTCAATGGCTCTCAGCAGCTCCACTATGCAAATTGTTCCAACACTCCTGGAACCTACACTAGCGTTAGGATCACAAACTGTCAGAAGTGAAGTGAAAAGCAGTGGCACCACAAACAGGATCAGAGCCAAGATTTCTTACCTGTTTCTGGACTCATATATGATCCGTCTACTTGATTATCAAAAACGGGTGCCAATTCACCGTGTAATCATTTAAATCCTACACCAGAGTGTTTTTCAGATTTTCAGATGTTTAGCCTATGGGGCACATCAGGGAGTTGCTATTTTAAAGATACTATGTTACTTCCTTCTTGAATGTCACTTCAGAAAACCTAAGCCTCCAGTTTTCTGTAGTTGCACACTTGTGGCCAATTTCTATCCTTTCTTACACATATACTACCCCAGAAAAGTTTGTGGAGCTGCACATGTGTAAATGATATATTCATCCCTTTGTAATTTAAAGGTATTTTAACCTTCAGTCTGAACACCTTTAAAATCTAAATCTCTTTTAGCTTGTTACTATGCTGCCTGACAATTCCCCAACAGCCAGCATATAAAAAAGGGTATTTAAACTACTTTTTTCTTGGATCCAATCTAAATCCCACTGACCACAACAGCATCTAAAATTAAACAAACAACCTCTTTTAGAAGTTAGTCCTTAATAAATATGAAATGAAAATCTGCTTTAAATTTAATAAGGAGATAAGATATTTAATTCTTCTGAAAATACCATAGTGATCACAAATCCCACGTCAAGCCCAGCTAAAATTGACACAAATGGCATACAATTGTTTCTAAGAAAGGACAAATCAATTTAAAAAAAAAGAAAGGTTATTCTTATTAAAAAGGAACCACATTATTTATGTTGTCTCCTTCTAGACCCTAGAGATAATGATCTACAGCAGCATGACTGAATGCTTTACTTTTTCCTCAAAGCTCTCTGATCAGAATGGTGTTTCCCCACCTCCACTTTGCTGACAAATGCTGATGTAAACAGCATACGTACAAAGCATGGGGGTTTTCACGTGAATCCTGTGTTTTTTCCACAAAGCCTCGTATGCTGTACTTTGCTTAAATATATCTTCATTTCTCGTTAACCAACATCCCCACGAGTGTTAATGAGCTTTTAAACAGTAGACTGAACCACTTAAAGTGAGACAAAGCCAATTTTTCAAGAAAGCAAATAGTTTGTGGGATTTGGACATGAAGCTCTTACAAAAAGATCACAGACAGTTGTAGCAACCCTATATATATTAGAATGAGATTACAATATTGACAAATTACAATGGACTCCATTTAAAACACAGATCAATCTTTGTCATCAGTCTTGCTAGAAGCAAAACATTTGAGATATACCACTGAAATCCTACCAGGAAGGAAGTAGACTTCAGAAGCTATAAACAGAATTTAACAGAAGTAGGAAGTAATTCAAATGCTCTCATATTAGTGACAGGGTAAAAACATTTAAATCAGAGAAAGTGTTTTGGGTGTTTCTTCCCCACTTTATTTATCCATTGGTTATTTGGAACAATAGCATGTTGTCACATAAGTCAAATACAGTCTTTAAAAATCAATGTACAATGTAATTCACGGTACCATTCTAGATATTCATTGCTCTTTTTCAAAAATAGATGTTTCTGGCTTTTTGTTTGTGTTAAATAAATTTTCACCTGGAGGCTTTCCTACACTATAAATAGGGTACTCATAATTAGTTCAGAATTTACAGACAGTCCTACCGGATATCACATGCAACTTATTGGATGCTTTTCTTTTTTTTCTTTTAAATCCCTTCTTCTTTACCTTTACTGTACTGTACTCCTGAGGGGAGTATAGTTAAAAGCTCCTTCCAAAGCCAAGCTTAATGTACCTCTGACTTTCGATGGCAGAAGATGCAACACAAAGAGATGGATAGTTTTCCCTTCCTAAAAGACTTTGTAGATCTCTTGCATAGTTTGCAGACTCTCCTCTTGCTTTGGGTTACTGAGTACAAAGGCATATGCTGTTGTTACTCCACTAGGACAGTTCCTATTGTTTAATTTGATCACCTCCCTTTGGTCTTATCACAACTCCTCTCCTCTCTCTCAAAACACACAACCCAGTACCTCAATCTTTAGGCCCCAATTCAGCAAAGCACTAGAATTCAGCATGCACGTACATGCTTTGCCGAGTAGGAATGGACTTAAGCACATGCTCAAACTAAGAGCTTAGGTGCTTAGCTGAATCGGGGCAGTACCATAACAGCAATGCTAGGTTGTCTACGATGAATCTGTGAAATGCTGGCCATCATTACCAAGGCGTTGGTAAAATCAGTGCAAGTTTGGAAAGTTCTTCTCTCCGGGGCTATAATGGGTAAAACCTGGAACACATTTTGAGAAGCTGCCTCATTCTATACTTGCAATTCCCTGCTTTCCTGGAAGGTACCACATTCCAAAACAACAAGTAGTTCAACACAATCAGCTTTTAGACTTACATGACACTAACCTATCCTAAAATATCTACCAGCAAAAAATAAATGTAATTTGTAAATGAATCTACAAACTTTCAGTGTTTCTGTAGCCTTTATTCTAAAACATAGAAGCTTATGAAGCTGTGATCTTTATACTCTTGATGGAACAATCTGAAACTCCCCTCACATTCCAGAAGGATTAAAACTGATCACTTAACAGTAAGTGCCATTCTTTGCTCCCATAAGGCATCATCTGGGTCTCACTAAAGGTCAATGGGACTTTCACTATTGATTTCCATGGGAGTGGGGTCAAGAGCCAATATAACTAACTTACAACCTCTTGTATTTTCCCAAAGTAATTTAGTACTATCATCCTGAAAATAGCATATTCCAAGTCAAACTTGATGAATTGGACACATAGTTCAATATCCTTCCAATGTGCAGTGATACTAAAAACAGATACCACTGCGCCTTGACTTTAAGAATCAGGATTTCACATAAGCCAGAGAAGACATCAAGGTCCAAATTCTGGAGTAGATGGGAGCTCCAGGCATCCAATAGCAGAATCTGGCCCTCAGTGATTTTTATTCCCTGCAACGTCTACAATTCAGCAAAGGAAAAAATACATCTTTTTCAATGCTTTGCTAAGTGAACTAAAACTGAATGTTTTCCTATTTCAGACTTCCTTTCTTGCAGTCTGTTCCTGCAATCTTTACATAAACAAACCTCCCACTGACTTAACTGGGCCTCTTGCTGGAGATGGCAATGCAGGATTAGGCCCTTAAGAACTAACCCCACCTCAAAAACAACACATCTGATCTACAAAGCTGAACTGGTGGGGTCCTGGACTTGATTCCGAGATGTGTGCGGAGATGTTCAACAAGTGAAGCAATGACTATTAGGAAAGTTAGAGCCACATCCAATACTGTATATCAGTTCATTTCTTTAGTCCTGCACACAAAAGTCCCATTGATTTCAACTGAAGTTCTGCATGCTTCACTAGACTAAAATATACATAGAAGTGTGCAAATTAAAAAGGGTTGGAGTCTGACTAATGCAGAGATTTGAATGTCTGTGAGATAGAGTATTCCCCTAAGAACACATAAGTCAGGAAAGATATTTCAAGTAAGGAAGAACATTAAAACATAATGAACTGATAAACTGGCCTTATGGGAGGGGAGAAAAGGGGGATATTATATCCCAAAATAGTATGCATCTTTAAGATGTATAAATTAAAGTTCCCTAGAATGTGAGTCTGCTGTCAGACCATATACAATTTTGTTCTAGCTAGAAATTCAAGCAAAGTGTATTTCTACCCGTGGAGAGGATCTTTCTGGCATGAGAAATATAAATTGACAGATTTTTAAGGCCAGAACAGACCATTATGATCCTCTAGTCTGACCTCCTGCATAACAGACTTTAGAATTTCACACACATATCCCAATATTGACAGATCTCTCCCGTCAGACAAAGGAGTTCCAAGTTCATTTGCATATGTAAGCAAATAATCAACACCCCAGCATTAAGAGTTGTAAATTTCCTTAAATTATACCTTATTTTTTTATTTTTTTTATTTTTTAAAACAAAAAGTTAGGATAGATATTCCCAACTCTGCTAATACTATGGGCCAAAGTCTGCTCTTTGGACACCTGGCTCCCACTGACTTCTGTACGCAAGGAAGGGAGCTGTAGGTGCACAGCCAAAAGCAGAATTTGACCTTGTGTAAGTCAATGACTCTTTTTGTGAATATTTACCATATCTATACAAATGTACCTTGGAAATCTATTTCATGTTACATATATGTGCCTGTGAGAATGGACCACCAAAATATAATCATATATGAAAGAATAATTATCAAAGATTAGTTATTTTCTCAAAAACCTGTTTTATTCTATGGTCTAGAATTCAAGTCAGTGATCCCACCTGCCACACAGACAGCAAAAACTCCCAGATCTAGAGATTGTTAGAGAGAAGCATCAGTTGCTTGCTGACTCTCCAACGTTAAATGGCCACCCTTCACAATGTACTACCCCAAATACGCCATCTAGATAACTCTTCTAAGTGCTTTTATGGGTATCAATCTACTAACAGCAGTGATAATAACAAAATTCACTGTGGAGAAATGTCAGGCATTAAAAATATATATCTCATTAGGATTAGATTTTTTAAAAAAATACACACTGAAACTTTCATAGAAGAATATAGGCATAAAAAGTTTAGCACGCTTAACAATCTAAATTCTTAACCACTTACATATGTAGCTATTCACAACAAAACATTTATGGATGCCTAGGCCACTTGTGTGCCATCTTTCCCACAGTAGCTACAGCTTCATGCTGGGAATACTGCCAATATATTTCCCTGCCCTGAGATTTGTAATCACAAATAAATAGCTCTGCAAATACCATAACATTGTAAACTCTGAATTTAAATCTTCAGCAAGAAGTCATCCTCAAACCATGGAGAACGTTTAAACAATGTAAACATATCAAACATTTTGTCAGTTTTCAGTTATCCCCAGCAACTGCGGAATCTATGTGAGATGTACCATCCAAATCTTGAAGCCCCATAGTTTCTATTGTACAATATTGTTGTTCTAGTTCTTCTTCCAATCTCTGAGACTTTGTTTTCCTGAATAAATCCAGCTGTGATTTGGATCCTCAAGATGTGATCCAGCTCTGTTCTTCCAATATGCATCATCTTTACAAAGCCTTAAAGCCTTACACACTCCTTCTGAGGAGATTATTCTTGAATGGAGGAATGGCGAATAGATCTGTGGTAATCCTCTGGACTAGCGACATGTTCTGGTAAATCATAGCCTCTCAGAAAATGTCCACTGTTTTGTTGAGCAAAGTAATACAGCTGCCTTGCAAACATTGGCTCAACCTTAACAACAGATAAAAATGTTATTGAAGCGTGATAGCATGTTCCATATTGTTCGTATTAGCTATTTACTCAACAATAAAAAGATGTTAAAAACAAGGCAAAATAAAACAGTCCCACATACCAAAATGCACTCTGTTCTCATTGAGCTCTGCCTTTACTTCAACTCCAGATTCTTAGAGCTAGCCGCAGTTTTTGCTGACAAATACTCATTGCATAAAGCATGCATTTGCAAATGTCCCCTGTCAGCTAGTCCATATGTACATGTGATGCCTGATTTGTGTGTGCCCATATTTCCATGGCTAAATTAGGCATGGTCAAATGCGGGCCCAGTTTCACATGCTTAACTTTAAAAATCAGTTCCTTATTCTGAGTCCAAGTCTAACGCTTCTAAATTTAAATGTTATTGTATGTCCATTCATCCCTAACTGTATCTGTTCAGCACTGCACTGGTCTAATAGGGCCAAGCTTTTGTGCAGTGTTTGAGCAACTCTACTCATTTCGCTTGTCTCACTAGCCCCAAAGGGCCCCAGCTTTGCACAGTGCCTTAGTTAAATACTTAACTTTGACTCCTAAGATATAAAAACTTGAGACTTATAAATGGGGAACAAATATGTTCTGAGAAAAGATCTGAGATCCTCTAAACATTTAGATGCAGCCCTGCATGGACATCACTTTATGGAGGAAAGGTGTGTGGGTGGCAGGGTGAAGAACATGTCCTCCCTAGCTTTCAGGTGACACCTGCAGTGGAGGAAGGGACAGGAGTTTGAGGCTGATGCTTACTGTAGCAATTCAGCAACCTCTCTCCACTTCCCCTCATCAGCTGTTGGACTGGTCAGCTGGACAGGAAGGAGGCAGCTGCAGGTGTAGCCGCCTGCTGCTAGGGGCTGTTCTGGGCCTCTGCTGGACAGGCATGCAACTGAGTGCTCTATGAAGCCTGCTCAGTTCCCGTCCTCCCCATCCCCCATCAGGTCCAAGTGCAGAACAGGGGGACCCAAGGCAGGGGCTGAGCCAATTCCAGAGACGAGATTAAGCTGCCAGCCAGCATAACGAGGGCCAGGTATGAGGCAGAGCGCTGGAGGAGAGACCAAACTCACTGAGAGGTATGGGGAGGGGGAAGGTAGGGGGGGCAGTGGGCACATGCTCAGAGAGAGTCTTTGTGGGCGGGGGGAGAATATGTTTGAGGAGAGGAGGGCTGTGAGGAAAGGGTACTTTGAAGGGGAGCCAGAAATTTGGAAAGCAGATGGGAGGAGAGAGGGAGTGGCTGGGAAGTGGGAGGTGTTATGGATGGTGGAGACGTAGGAGAGAATTTGTACTGTTGGGGGCCTAAGCAGGGAATGAGGAGGCTTGAGGTCCAATGATATCTCTGATCTTTGCTCGAATAATCACGCCATTGTATTCCTGGTCCAATACTCCCCAGCAATCTAAAGATGCAGGACTGATGTCTGGGTTGGGGGGGCATATGTTAGAGTTAGAGGATCTCTGAAAGGAAGAAAAAGCTAACCTGACCATGGGAACATTCATTCCATCAGAGGATGTCTGGGGAGGACAGCAAACTGAACTTGAAAGCTGTAATCCTCTACCCAGGGGAACCACAGGGCAATGTGTTGCAGGCAGATAGTGGTAAGGAAGTCACATAATTAGTAAAGGGAAGGTAATTATTTTATTACAAAAATCTCTGGCCCATCACCTTAGCATCTGGATGACTTACAAAATTAAACATCAATATTCTCCCATCTCGGAGAGAATGGCAATAAACTAAACCCTGCCTCTAGCGTGGGCAGGGAGACCATGGGTACATCTCCTTTATGGAGCTCGGGTTTTGGAAAGCAGCTGATCCCAGCCTCCACTATTGCTTACACTGGTGCAGCTGCACTACTGCAGGGAAATGAATGTAAAAGTATGCAGCATAGTCAAGGCCCAGGATTACAAAGATAAACACCAAGAGGTGAAGCAAGAGTAACCCAAGCAGTAAAATCTGCCTCAGTCTGCTATGGCATTTTGCAGTGCAGACACCTGAGGCTAGGAGGGGCGAAAGGGGAGGGGGTATCTCTGAGAAAGCTTAGATGCTGCAGCATACTTGTATGGCAATTTTAAAAGAATCCACAATTATGCACCAGTTTTGGCAGTCATGCAATAATATTCTATGCAAGGCCCTGCTTACTAGGGTCACATGGCTGACACTAGTCAAACTGTTCCTTTTAGCTAATAGTCATAATCGCGCCTCTAAAGTGCTTTCATCAGTAGATCGCAAAGCGCTTTACAAAGGAGGTCAGTCTTCTAATCTCCATTTTTTACAGATGGAGAAACTAAGGCACAGGGCAAGATATGACTTGCCAGCGGCCTAATGGCAGAGCAGGGAATTGAACCCAGGTCTCCCAGTCCAGAGCCCTATCCACTAGGCTATACTGCCTCCCTCACAGCTTACTGATGAGAGGAAGAGAAGGCTGCCTGTCAGATTCACATACTCTTCATTTTAAACTAAGAAATGAAATAAATCATACTTACGTGGGCTGTAATTAGCTTCCTCTGCCTTTGTGGGTCTGGAAATTCCTCTCCAAAACACAGAGCAACCTGGAATCTAGGCAATGGACGTCCATGGTGAGCAAAAGCTTGCAATTCTGAAGACAGAAAGGATATGTTCAGAAAATCCTCACCATCAATGGCTGAGTTCCAGAGTTAGTAGTGAAGGACCTTGGAGCAGAACAGCAGACTACAGGAGCAATGAAGAGGCTCTATTGGACAACTGGCAAAAGTGATGACAGGATCTAGCAAAGGGAAAGTGAGTCTGGGAGAAAGGAGAGATACTAGCATAGAAAAATGATCTTGGAGACTAGCAAGGGACAAATAGCTGAAAACTTTGTCTCCCCCCAAGAGCTAAGAGACTCCAATTTTTCTATTTGTATTGCATTTTGAGTAATTTCATATAAACAGCAATTGGGATTTCCTCAGATTCATGCTTGTGTTTGGCTTAACAACAGAAACTTCTGAAACATTCTTCAGGACTTTTGAACTTTGCCGATTTAAGTTTCTCCTATCCACCCATACATTTCAGAAGGATCATGCTATGTAAGTCACATTGCACGACTTTTCAAAAACAATGGTGCTGAGATGTTGCAGGAGAGCCTGTCACCCTTAAGAGTAGAACAGAGCAATTTAAGTAACAAAAGTGTTTAGACTTTGACTTCAAACTACACTTCTGTGCCCACTACTTGTGATGACTGAACATCAGAAGATGGGATTGTTCATTAGAAAGTAGATGGCAAATCTCAGGACTAGCTTACAATGCAGCTGGTACACCTTTGATCTTGCTCAAACAGAACCATGTTAGTGTCTGTATACTGTCCATCCCGCCCAGGTCATGAATCCACAGGAATGTAATTAGTTCAGATCACATTTTCTGGATGGTTTGCTTTTCACTTCTACTATAGGAGCCAGGGTCCCAGAGATCTCATGTGAGCTCTCTCTATAGGTGTGATTACAGCGCAGGTAGACATATTCGCACTAGCAGAGCTAAAAATACAGTCTGAATGAGGCCGCGTGGACTAGCAATGCACATAGGTCCCCAGCATGCTTGTATAATCCACACTGGAGCCCACGCTACCACATCAACGTTGTTATTTTTAGGCATTTTAGCACAGGGAAAGCCAGCGTGGGTCTGACTACCCAAGCTGCAATCACATCTCAGATTGCAGTGTGGACAGACCCTTTGAAAAGGGCCAGGCTCAAACACAGTGACATCTGTGACCTTTCATTGCCCCCCTCATCCTCCTTTCCCCTCTCTGCTGCTGTCACTTGTTGGGTCATGTCTATTTTTATACTGCAAACTCTGTAGAGGAGGCACTTTGGGTGAAATCCTGGCCCCACTGAAGTCAATGAGAGTCTTGCCATTGTCTTCAATAGGGCCAGGATTCCATCCCTTCTATTGCTCTGTAAAGCACTGAGATTTCTTTACGCACAACATAACATCATCAAAAATGTTAGTTTATAATACAATACAATGAAAATCTCAAAAGGTTGCAATGTGCAAATTTAGTTATAGTCATCCTCTGATTCTAATAAACAATAACACCACCACCATATAGGTCTTATACAGCACATTTAATCCATAGAGCTTCAAGTGCTTTACCAAGGACATCAGTATCATTAGCCCCATTTCACAGATGGGGATACTGAGGCACAGAGAGGGGAAGTAACCTGTGCAAAGTCACTCAGCAGGACAGTGGCACAGTCAGGAAAAGAACCCAGGTCTCCTGAATTCCAGTCCAGTGCTTTAGTCACTAGGCAATACTGCATCTCAAATATATAAATATTTATATTATTTATATTAATAGGCAATGTGTGGGGGAGATGTTTACAAGAGGGCTCCACTTGGGTTAAAATACATTGGCCAGTGGTGCCGTAAAATTAACAATATTTAATTGAATTTAAAAAAAAAAAAAGAAAACCATATCTTTATTTCAACATCCGTACTACATGTTGCTTTACATGAGGTATTTTTTATGTCATTGACTTATAAAGCACTAATAATGCTCTGTAATGTGGTTCGTGTCTTTTGGGAAACCTTGCAAAAGGAAATCATAAAATATTTTAAAATTAACACAATATTGGGATGGGGGACAGCACCTTGCAGAGAGAAAGGCTGGGCTTGTGATTAAGGTATTATACTGGGATTCAGGAGATGTGGGCTCAATTCCTGCGAGACCTTGGACAAGTCACAAAATCTCTCCATGCCGGACTTCCCCCATCCGTAAAATGGGCATAACAACACTTCCTTTCTTCCACAATTTGCCTGTCTTCTCTATTCCGATTGAATGCTCTTTGGGGCAGGGACTGTTTCTTACTCTGTGTAAGTGCAGTGCCTAGCACAACGGGGCTCTAGTCTCAGTTGAGGCCTCTAGGTTCAACTGAATAATAAATTATAATGATTAATAATAAATCAATCATTAATGACAAATAGAGTACAGTTCTCTTTGAACAAAAAAGTAGGTAATGTTCTTTCTCAATTTCCAACAAGCCCTAAAAATGCTCACAACCTGCTAGGAGCAGAGGGGGAGATTTTCAGTTTTTCGGTATGATCATCCAATGCTGCACTCACTTAGGTCTCATAAGAGGGGGCAAGGAGGAGTCTGGGGTCAGTGCAACTCCCAATTAATAAGTCCCAGTGTTACTACTGGGGAAAGAACCCCATCCCTACCTCTCCTCTGTCACAGAATTTTAGTCAGGCCATGTCTACACTACAGGGGGAGATCGATCTAAGTTACGCAACGTCAGCTATATGAATAATGTAGCTGAAGTCGACGTACTTAGATCTACTTACCGCGGGGACCACACAAGGCAATGTCGATGGGAGATGCTCTCCCATCGACTCCCCTTGCGTTTCTCATTCAGATGGAGTACAGGAGTCAATGGGAGCGCGATCTGCGGTCAATTTAGCAGGTCTTCACTAGACCCGCTAAATCGACCACCGATGCATCATGCTTCAATTCCGCAGTAAGTATAGACAAGCCCTCAGTCTCAGTGATTCTCAAAGTATTGCAGTATAATAGCCCAGGGAAGGGATGGGATAGAGAAGGGAGTTGGCCCATGAAGAGTTTCAGAAATGATCTTCAATATGAAAGAGAATCAGAGAATCCCAGCTGTTCCAAATGCATGTACTTGAGGTCCTCTCACTGCTCCGAGCATGTCACTTTGCTCTTCAAACAGCTCCACTGGCTCCCTCTCATCTCCTGGGTCAAATTCAGACTTCAACTGCCAGGTTTTCACATGCCTCCCCAAATCAGGTCTCATTTCCTTCTATTCTAGTTCCAACTGCCTACTCTCCACTCATGCAAGCCTCCTTAACGCCCCTTCATACCCGTCTCCAATTCCAGTCTTTGAGCCTTCTCCAAATTCTGTCTCTCTCCTGGTTTGCTAAAGTCATCACTCAGATCTCTCCATAAATAACCCAGACGTTAGAATGTGGTCACCCCTGTACTATATGTCAGAATCACAAAGCCCAATCTTTCAGTGAGTCCCGTATGGACATATCCCTGCACCAATACACAGCCGTATCAATTAAAGGCCACAGCCCAGGCTCTGCATCTTCCTTCTGTGAATTCTTTGGGACATGCATCTCTTAGTAGAAGTCTGGAGTTTTTTCATCCCCTAAGGTCTGATTTTCTGACTGTCCACACCCAAACGTGCACTTAATTTGGGAGCTCACTAACCAAAATTAATGTGTAGCTATAGTATGTGCATGGCAAAATAGTCACTTAAGAAGATACCTGGCTAGCTGCATGTTACATCCCAATTTGCACACACTGTTGTGATAACTGCACACAAATTAAGCAAGCAATCGTACACGTTTGCACATGCATTTGCAAACACATAACTTAGAAAACTGTGCTTAAGTTAACCTTTGGGAATAGGCTTCTAAAAAGATACTGCCCCATATCCTGTGAATGGTTTGCAAGAGCCAGATTTAATTTAAAAGTGGCATCTGAAAAAGGAAAAGGGACTTCCAGGCACATGATTGCAGGCATAACGATACATCTTACAATTAGCATACAATAGAAGTTGTAACCCCATAAATTCAGCTCAAATTCCCCTTTTTAACTGTCAATTTTCATATCCTCTTCAGATGTGTATTTAAATGTATATGGTGCTTGATAATTCTGCTAGGATGACACATCAAAGTTTGGAAAATGAAATATTATAAAGGCAGTGGCTCATTTGGGGTATTTTTTTTAAAGCATTGCATTATTTTTCTACAAAACTGTAACTTATACCAATATATAGGTCTGAAAGGCAGTCAGGTGTTCTGCACAGAGGAGAGACTCTAAAACTGCCACTCTAAAACTTAGCTCAACTGTAGTTCTGCCACAAGCCCTAGTAAGGGGCAACATATAATTGTGCCGCCCTGTTTCTCCCCTTACTCTAGGGAAGGGGAAGTAATCTGCGTCCACCCCTTTCCCTGGAGCAGGTTGCTCATCTCTCTGTACTAGCTCAGAAGTGCTGGTCAGAATCTTGGATATTTGAGTCAAGACTCCATCCACTCCCTTCCCAGAGCAGGAGTATCTCTGTGGGGCTATTTTCCCCTCCATTCTGCTACCCACAACCCAAATAACCAGCGCAGGGGATTGAGGGCATGCCTTCAAACATCTTACTCACTTTTGCAGGTGTGCTGAGCAAGTTACAATCTTGCCCTATGCCATTAGTTAATAGATGATTGTTGAAAGTCAGAGTCTATAAATTCACCCCACAAATATTTTCCAGAATATTTGTTTAAATATAGACACACGCACACATCAAAACACAGATTTAAAAAAATATCTGTTGGGATTAATACTTGCTCATGTTTAAATACTCTGGGTCAGATTTCAGACTCACACCAGCGTAAGTCTGGAGTAAATCAACTGAAGACAATGGAGTTATTCAAGGTTTACACCAGTGGATCCAAAATCAGAATGTCGTCCCATCTACTATCCAGTCTTACGAAGGACTATTTTGTTGGGATCCTCCCACTCAGTATAAAGTGACACAGGCCTTACCTTGTCTTCAGTTGAGCATGAGTGGTTCCCATCACTTTCAATGGGAGCCACATAAGTGTATCAAAAAGCAGAACTAACCATGGCAATATACAAATAAAACACTATTCCTAAGCTGTGCTCTTCTAACACCTACATATACGGTCACATCCAGAGAGGAGCTGAGCATCTGCATCTCCCAACCACTTCGGTGGGAGAATTTAGTAAAAAGAGCCCTTTAATAGTGCCCATCTGGAACCACAATGACAGTGATTTGGTGACATTTATATAGACATGTAACCTAAATTGAAAATTACCTGCTAAAAATTGCTGAGTATCAAAAAGTTTGCAGGTCTGCTCCCTTTCCAGTTTATTTGGCCTGTCACTGCATAACGCTAGAGGTCCATCCCAGTAGATCCTGCTTTGACAAAGTCTCTTAGCATAAAGCCCATCAGGTGCCATCCAGAGTATTACTCCTCGTTCCAAGTGGCTCAGTAATTTTTCTATGTTTTTCCTCTGGCCATTATCTTCTGGATACGGGAAGATAACTTGATCCAAGCTGCTGACCTCATAATTTTGGGCATGAGATATTCTACAGCCTTCAGGACTTGAAGTCGTCATCTCTTTCACCAGTATTTCACGGTAATATAGACAGATGTGTAGTCGACAGTCTGTAAGTATATTTTGGAAAAAAATTACTGCTGCTCAATATTGTGAATATTTTACATTACATCACAGTACTATTAAGGCCAATGGGCCAGATCTTGCAAGGTGCTATGCACCTATCATTTCTAATACTCAGCATCTCTCAGAATTTAGCCCTGATTTAGGGAAAAACATAGATTGAATTGAAATAATGAAATATGGAAGCACAGACTCTAACACCGGCTTCTACCAATAGAGGCCACTGGAGTGGGAACTGCATAGCCTGTGATGCAGAGAGCAGAAAATATGCGAGACATTAATACCTTGCAAGCTGCATATTTTCATTAATGGGGAAAAAAGTGTTTGTACTTCACAGGTTTAATTGGACTTAATGCTCAGTCTCAGGATGTTCTCTAGATAAATCAGAAAATAGCTATGCTTCTCTCAAGAGGTCGTATAGAACCATGTTAAGCAACTACCCACAAGACTTGCAAAAATGCAATCAGTTGCCTGGTAGAAGTGGTCTTTGGCTGAAACACAGACAAAATTATATTTGAAATCTTAGGCATACTTTTGAAGTAGTCACTCGACACAGGAGAGTGATTGTTAAGGGCTCGATCCTGAACAGCACTGGTGCAGGGCTGTGCAAATAAACCCATCCGGGACAGCAGCCCTGCTCAGGAAGGGCACTTAGGCATGTGCTTAACTCTGCCTGCCATTTGCCAGTCAAGTCTCTCCCCTTAACATTGCATTGTCAATTTCTCCAGATAATTTCCATTGTTAGTTTAAAAACCAAACTAGCTCGTACATTTCCACGTAAGGAATAAAATAAAAAAGCCACCCTTGAGTCTGAACAACTGCAAACTGGCTGTACAGATTTCTTTTCAGAGAGTGAAAGTGTCATTACCAATGTAACAAGAGGTTTTATTTTATCAAGAATAAAAAAAAATGATGCAAATCCCGCTGCAGTCAACAGAGAAGACAGAAAGTATCCATAGGACAAAATGTTGAACAAACAAATAGAATTTTTCAGAAAGGATACGGTCCAAGTTAAAAAAAAAAAAAAAAAAAAAAAAAAAAAAAAAAACAATCACTAGACCTCTGAATCCAAAAGCAATATGGCTGTGTGGTGAGCTAAAGAGAATCTGTTTCCCCTGTCAGCAGTTGTCCTATCTGATGACTCACTGAGGAGCAACCAAGAATTTGCTTGAAAGAGCAAAGTACTTAAGCGTGCGTAACTTTAAGGACATGAATGGTCCCATTGATCTCAACCTGAGTTACAGATTTCATTGAGGACTATAAGTGCTTAAAGTTCTGCATGTGTTTAAAAATCTTGCTGAATTGAGCCCTAAGTGTATATGCACAGAAGTCATTTGGAAAGGAAATGTCACTTGCACTCACAAAAGAAGTCCCTATAAACAGTGAGAAAACATTTACTTGGAAAGTTATAAGGAGAGCCTCCTGGATGGTTCACCATGAAAGCCTGGTGTTACAGACTTACCTGATAGTGCAAGAGCTTCACCAGACCTTATGCTTGGCTCTATTGGGATCCCAGGAGTCTGTGACTCAGATGGTGCACAAGCATAAAAGGTTCCAGTCACCTGACAACCTGTTTTCACAAAAAAAGGTCAAATGATATCTAGCTATCTAAAATCCAAAAGAAAAGTTAGAGTTCACAGCTATGCATGTGAGAGCTTCTGAGCTTCAGCTCTATAAAAAAAAAACAAACTTCCCCTTGACCAAAATATTTTATCCACTCAAGATGTTATCTAGATTTTTCTTATTTGGATCTTTCAAGTGTTGTTCTTTTACCTAACTATATCAGTGCATATTATTCTCCCACAGAAATAATCTGCATTTTAACTAGATAATGGTGTTCTTGAAGGCAGATGAAAAATAATCCATTCATTCTCACAGGTCTTAAGGAGTTTTATCAAAGGCAAGTCAAATATTCAATCATTATGTCTTTAATGGTGTTAAAGAAAGAAGGCAATTGTAGGGAAAAGAGATTCTCCTGCAATACAGTATTAGAGTTTTAATACTACAGCCAACATTAGTCCTTTCCCGAGCTATCCCTTCCTGTGCGTGAGATAATATTGAGGCAAACTGAAATGTGATAACACCTGTCCAAAGTTCCTTGAAGTCAACAGGAATCTTAGCATTGATTTCAAAGGGCTTTATATCATAAATACAATATTTATGATGCAGGTAAGATACACTACTCTTTCCCATGGACAGATTTGACTCTTCGCAAAGCTAGTTCACTTTTTAACCTATGCCAAGGGCATACCTGAGTGACTGTTGACAAACAAGACAATCCAGTGAGTAAACCACTATTGCCCAATTCTCTGATACAAGCTTAATGCAGCACTTAGACCCTGAGACAGGAAAACACTTGACAATTTGTTTACATCCATCCCTATACAAGAAAACACTTAAGCAGATGCTCACATCCCATTGGCCCATTAAGCATGGGTTTAAATGCTTTGCTGCATTGGGGATTGAGTCATTTGCTTTTAAGCCACAATGACAGAAGGCCCTGTATTTCTTGTGTCTTCAGAATGCCCAGGATACAATGCGGGGGAAATGATGCTTTGGAGCAGTGACTTTTCAAGAACAGCTGTAATGATAAAAATAAAACTGGGGATTGAAGGAATGAAATTGAAACCAGGAAAAGCAATATTCTTACTAAAGCCTGACATAATGTTCATGGTTACTAACAAAAAACAAATTTAAAAAAAAAATCACTGATATTTTTGCTATTTATATGCTAAGATTCTAATCACGTAATCAACAGAAAAGCGGGAACAGATACATTTTCCAAAGAAAAATTATAGTTATGCTCTTCCTTCTAGTATTAGAAAATGCCATGTTTCTTTTATTCTCTATCTTAGCATTTTCTAGAGCAGTCTTTACCATAGTATCTAAGAGTTTATGACACGGTTCACTTCAAAATTAGTGTTTCTATTCAGCATAAGTTCAATAGATCATAAGGACCAAAACCCACATTCACTACCCCATTGAAGTAACTGTTGCATGGGGTGTAAATCAGGGCAGAATTTTATAAAATTTCAACTAAATAGCTCACTTCTCTAAATGTAGAGTGTTCAGCTGTCAATAGACAAATGTAAACAGAAGTTTATTTCATTGCACTTGAACCATTAAAGGACTATATTTTGTAGTTCTAATACCCTGTGCGCTTTAAGTATTCCTTCCTCATCTCATCTTGGACTAAGGATTTCTACTTTTTGCAAGATTATTCTCATATGGATGTGTGGGGAGCTGTACTTATGGAGCAAATCCCTGCGTACTGAAATGAGCATATATCCCTTGAGAGTCTGAGCCTGCAGCCATACACGGCACAATGGATGGTCATGTGAATAAGGCATTAGACTGCAACTCAGGAAATCTGGGCTCAATTTCCAGCCCTTCTACAGACCTCCTGTACAGGCATCACGGAACAAGTCACTTAATCTCTGTGTACCTCAGTTCCCCACATAAGGTAGACTTCCCTACTTTGCATGTTTTTCAGGTGCTCAGATTCAGTGTTGCCAACTCTATCAATACTTAGTATAGTTCACAAAGCCCCAGATCCTGGAATGCTATGACTATGTGAGAATATCAGCTTTCATTTAAGGGGGGGAAAGTACGTTTCTAACCTATGTGATGATGAAGAAAAACGTGAACCATAAAGACTCACAAATCAGAAGACAAATAAACAAATTATCTATACATAGTCATTTATAAATCATTTGTGGGGGGGGGGTTGACTCAATTTTTGAATGCTTGGGGTTGGCAATATGAGATACTATGGTGATGACTAAGGCTCCTAAGCACTACAGTAAAACAAATAAAAGAATAAAATAAGTGTCAATATAGATGACAGGTGCTGATCACCTGTAGCTGTCATTGAAGGACGCTCAGAACTTCTGAAAATCAAGCCATCCATACCAATGCCACTGAAGCCATGAATAATAAATATGAAATCTGTAGTCCTTCTATGGTGGTCACATATTGTCTCTTTAGATTAGTGAGCAATTGACATCCAGGGAGATGTTCTTACCGTTTTCACAAGCAGGACCTTGCCAATGGTGACTGCGAGCTGCAAAAGGAACACTTTGGCATTGGTAGGGGATGTCAGGGTGTGGCTGCTCTGGGGCAAAATCTCTCCAGTTACGTTCATGAGGTACCATGTAGTTTGACACCTGTTCAGTTTAATGAGACATTATTTTATTTGGCTGTAACCAGAATTCATGCTGCCTTTCACATATCATAATCTCCCATATTAGAAAGTGTCCTTAGTTCTGCATGAGACTTTTTGTTATTTGTTCTCCCATATCTCTTGTAGATCAAAGCATCACACAGACCACCTGGATGATATTTTGCCAAAAGGAGAAGGCTTTCAAATGAGCTGCATGTCACCATTAGTGTAAACTATAAACATGGCAAAATTAAAACAGGCAACTGGAGCACTGTTGCAAAACATTACTGTAGAATATCTATGTTTCATCATATGTTTAATTTCTGGCACCAGAAGTACTAGGGCAATACATCCATTTTTAAAAAAAAAAAAATTTTAATAAAACAGAGCTGTAATTCACATTTTAAAAAATCCCAGATGGATCAGCTGCCCTGTGGTTTCACGTGATGAAAACATTGCTTCCAGATTTCTCAGTTTCTTATAAAAACAAGTCTTTTTCCAAGCTGAACTAAATGGTGGTAGACCAGAATAGAAAGACCTGTAGTATAATATGGTCTTGCAAAAATTAGCTCAATCGACACCCAACAAACAAGCTAAAAAATAACACAACTGATCTGTACCTGAGCCTGTAGTGAAGTGTAAGGAGAAGTCATTGTGTATGGATGGTTCAGCATTATCTGTTGATCCTCTAGGCTGAGTTGTTTTGCTCCTACATACATGATAAGGATTAAAACAAAGTTACTAAATAAACCTGAAATAATCTTAAATAAACCTGAAAATGATCGACTGCAGAGAAACCTGTACAAAAAACCATCCTTAATAAGCAATCTCCTCTCTGAAGAGACCATCCTACACCACCCCTAAACACAGGGCTTGATTGTGCTCCATAGATACTGGCCTACAGACGGAGTGATGCAGAGGGACCTTTGGGAGGAATTCTGTCTCCCAGAGCTTCCCAGTGCATGAAGGAAGAACACCTGCTGTTCACATCCCTTCAAGGGGTGCAGCATATTTCCTTTATGTGCCTATCCAGCTCTGATGGCCAGTGCATAGGAGGGATGACTGCCTGCTGTGTGCCCTTTTTGGGGTGTCTTGAGGGTCTGGGGCTTCTACGAAAATAGGAGCACAGGGGAATGCCAGGACTGTGACTGTACTTGACTGCTATGCAGAGGCAAAGAGGGCTAGGGAGGATAATGCACTGCGCTAACCTTGCTCACCCCTGAAGTAGTCCGGCACAATCTGGCTCTTAATGAGTTCAGGTCTGCTCCACCTTTATTTGAAGTCCATTAAGCAAACGTATTTTTGCCTGTCTCTTGAGTGGTTAAGACAGGCATCACTTTATTTAAAATTGAAATAGAGGCTGTACACCCAAGATTAATCCCTCCAGTGATTTACATACTGCATGCCTGTACCTCCAACAAAGGGGTATTTTTTCAAATGCTACAATTCAGACTCCCACTGTTCTTTTTCAGGCAAAACCTCCAATGTAAGTCAAGGGGAAATTTATCCAAATAAGACGTACCCGAGTACTGCACATCTTGTTTATTGTATTGATTGCTACCAAAGTCTGACATGAGTGACTGTCTGGTTATACATGACATGAGTGACTAAGAGCACATTGGCCATCTCTTCATTTTTTGCACACTGGAAAATGAGACTTTAAAATGGATATAAAGCCTAAGATGGCCTACCTTTTTTAGCTCCTTCTGGAACTATTCGGTACACTTTATATGGATCAGAAATATCCAGCTGGCTTCTCTCAACCAGTTCTTCAAAGTCATTGCTCTTGTTCAAAGCACACCGGAGCCTTGTCTTCCAAGTTGGGGGATCTGGTTTATCAATGCCCTCTCTGAACTTTCCTTTAAAAAGAGCCCAAGCCTGAAAACGTTTCAAATGTTCAAAGAGAAAGAGGGAAAAATCAAGCTATAGGTAGACAATCACAAAAGCTGAAATTGCAATGGAGTGGGGAATGTATTCCCTGTGGGTTGATGCTAAAGTATGTGCGAGGTGGTTTCTTGATAAGGTAATAAAAACAGTATCAACGGCAAGAGAAACTAGTAAGAGAAAGAAGAAAAGTGAGCGGGCGAATGCAGAAATAACTGTTGTCTAACCATACAAAGGTTTATGATTACAGCTGGAGAAGGAAGGGGGCGGGGGGGGGGGGAGGAAGAAGCGGTCCACATGAACGCGGGCAACCCTGTCGTTAAACCAAAACCAAAAGCAAAAGCAAAAGCAAAACCGAGAGGGCTTGCCGAGGAAAGCCATTAACTGCATTAACCCCGGGAGAAACGGCACAGCCTCGCTCCAGGCGGCAACCAGCGACCAACGCGCTTGAAAGAGACAGACCCTGCGCCTGCCCTACGCCAGCTCCCGCTGAAGTCAAGGGCAAAACGCCCACTGGCTTCAACGGGGCGGGATGGGGCCCCGGTGGGGGCAGGCTGGCCGGAGAGCTCGGCTTGCTGTTCAGGGCCACGTCCTGCCCAGGGGAGATCCTCCCCCCGCCTTCCCGCTCCGGACTCGAGACCCCCCCCCCCCGGGGGCTGCAGGAGGGCAAGGGACACGCCCAGAGGGCGGGCGGGCGGCCCTCGGCCGCCCCCTACCTTGAAGAGGGCGGCATCCTCCTCGCGGTTGTAGTCCTGCTTGCCGGCGTGCTTCCAGGGGATGCGGAAGATGCTCTTCTCGTCGTTCTCCCACACCAGGCCCGGGTACTTGCCGCTGTCGATCTGGTCAATCAGCCACTGGCGGAGCTTCCCGTTGCCGCAGCTCACCGAGCTCATCCCGCACTCGCCGCTCTCCAGGTTCATGCCACGCGCTCGCCGCCACACGCCCCGGCACCAGCTTGGGGAGGGGAAGGGAGGGGAGGGGAGAGAGACGCCCGCTATCAAACGCCGCGCGCCGGCGTTCGCCGCCCCGCTCGCTGCGGCCTCAGGCGTGGGCCGGCCCGGGGCTGCTTAACTTTGCGACGGGGCTCGAGCCTGGGAGGGGGCCGGCAGAAAGTTCCTCTCCCCGCTGCACAGCAGCCGGCGAGCGCCTCCTCCCCTCGGGGTGAGCCGGCCAGGCCCTGCCGCCGAGAGCTGCTGCGTGGATGGGCCGCTCCTGGGCCCGGGGAGAGGGCGCGACTGCACGTGCCTCGAGAGACACGGTCTCTCTCTCTCTACCTGCTCCTCCCGCGCCTCTGTGTGTTTATGAAACACATACTGAGAGGAGAGCTGGGCACACACCTGTGTTCATATGTAAATACCCACTCCCCCCCCCCCCGGCACTGCTTTGAAAACCTCAACCACACATGGTTATAAATAGCGCCTAAGATCTCTAAGAGTGCGGGTGTATACATATCATGTCCTCATAACTACACACACACACACACACGGTGCATGCAGACATATGGTGCTAATTCACGAGTCCGCACAAGAAGGTCTATTTCAAACCCATACATGGAGGACAGAATGTATTCTGCATGCTTGTATCTATAATATTCAATTCAAGCAATACGAGACTATACCAATACCTGTACCTAAAAGTTGGTACAGACCGAGCAGACGCTAAACTTATCCCTCGTACAAGTACCTGCCCTACTTTGTCGAAGGGTGTGTAATAATCTGCATAGGCACAAATGCAAGACGCCTGTACACAGACGCACGTACTGAACAGATCTAAAACTGGATATCGACTGGAAGGATCCTGAATGAAGGAAATTCACACAAGCTATGAGTGGACCGGGAAAATGTACGGGTGATGCATTTTGACACACAAAGACGCACAGACACGCTGTGTAGCTGTAAGTGTGTGTGGCGCTCCCCGGCTTTGCAGTTTCCCTTCTGACTTCTACGCGGTGGCCAAGGTTTTGGTAATTGCGCCCACCTACTAGTGCACCGCTGCTGCCGAGCCTGGGACTTTTCCCACCACTACATTGTTCTAGTGAACATCATTTCCACGCAGCTGGTGGGGATGGGTCTGACCGACCGACCCACCCCGACACAGAGAGCGGAAAAGGTCATCCTGATCTCATAGCGCTAGAGCCTATTTCAGCCCTCGGAGAGATCGCCGTGCAGAGCACGGACCGGTTCCACCTCCGCTTCCCCGTTAGTGGCCCAGCAGTAAAAGCCTTATAATAACATTTACGAAAAGAGAGCGGATTGGGTTCCGTCCGGAGCCCGGGGTTAAGAGACAGGGATCATGCCGCCCCCTCCGGCTCCTACTGAAGTCAGCCAGGGCCTGCAATGCCAGCAGGCTCCTGGCGCAGACTGGGGCTCCCAGTAGCAGTGAGAACAGGTGTGTTACAGAGTCTGAAGGGTAGCAGCGAGCTCCCCAGCTTCCTCTTAGACCACGGCGTGAGGCCAGGCACATGTTTTAACCCAGAGCTGCCCAGCTGGCGTAGGTTAGGCATTAACTAAAAATAATTTTTAAAAGCCAGGAAGGAAAAGAAAATGACAGGGAAAAAAAATGTAACTTGATAGAATCCACCCCAAACTTCTATTTTTCCCCCCTTTCCAAAATAATAGCATAGTCAGAAAAATCTGCGTCTTGCAAGACTGGTGGGTTGCTGCTGGAAAGCAGACAAGGAAGGTAGGGACAGGAGATCGAAATGTGTGATCTCCTACCAGGTTCTAGCCACGACCAGGGTTGCATTAATTTAAGGATTGAAAAATATTATTTTTATCACACCCCCACACACGTTTTTTCAAGAGAGAGAGAAACAAATGAATATGTAAATTTGCTTAATTAGAAGCGCTGGAGTAACCCTTGTTCTCCTAGAATCACAAAAATTAGAGATGGGGGGGGGAGGACAAGGCTAGTCTATCCCCCCACCCCACCCCCAAAGGGCAAATGTAGGATCATTCACTCCAGCCAGGCTTTTAGAATGTATCATTTTAAAAACAAGAAATTCTGTAACTTTGTTTTCAACAGCAAGCCCCCCGCCCCGTCCCTCCCCGCATCCGACCTGTGGCACCTGAATTCATTTAATGCAACATTTTCACTAAATGCCCACGATCAACTGTAATGCTAGCTCAATAGATCCTCCGGCAGGCACTCTGTCCTGTCTGAGGGACAGCTCTACTAAGTCATGTCCGTTTCCAACTTCTGAGATCCCAAACAGCAATCGCTCTGGGGCTAAAGGGGTGAGCATATGGGTTGAAGAGTTTTCTCTTGAGAAAGCTACCGTGTAAAGCAAAGCGAGAGGGAGAATTTGGCAGATAATGCTCATTCAATGTGCTACACTCCTGGAACAGGATCAGATCACCACCTGCTTAAATAAGCAAAGAAATGCCCAATTCCCCCGCCCAGTTATCACTGGGGATGATCGGTCTCTTACCTCTTTCACCCAGCCGCTCAGTGCAGGAGGCAGCCTGTTTTCTCAAATGGTTAAAAAAGATATGAAACGACCAAACTGAGCGAAAGCAGGAACTTATAGGACTGAAGAGCTGGTAGATGGGGGGGCTGGGGGCGGAGTCTTACAGAGGTTGGACTGACTGAGGGATACAGACGAGCGCGGGGGCTGCATTGAAGCGGCGCGGGCTGCTGGGGGTTTACCTAGACTCAGTGACACGTGGGAAAAGTACAGCGCCTAATCGTTTTTATATACAGCTATACATATAAATAGAACGGGAAATCCCTGCCTGATCACCTGCTTTACAGCCAGCTTTATTTTACTGTAAACGACCCGTAGATCACACCTTATGGTGATGGAAGGCTTACAGTTTGTGGCAAAAAAGTCCTTGCCCAAGAACATTGTTTGTCCTTGCCCTCAGTGCAGCAGATTTAACCGAGGGACAGGAAGAGAATGGGGTGAAGAGAAAGGTAGGTGCTGCTGTACACACTGCCTGACATTCCAGAGTCACAGGCTGTCACACGTGGGCTACACAGGACTAGCTCCCCTTCCTCAACGCATGATCAGACGCACACGCCACTCCCCACGCCCTCTCTGTCACTTGGGCTTTTTTAAAAAAAAGTGTATTCAAAGCCAAACGGTATATAAGGTGAATAAACTGCAGCCGCCCCAAAAAGTCATGTGTACCCGACCTTGGGGGGAAGGGAGAGAGGAGGAATCAGATTCAGCTTGTTGCAATTCAGGTCTGCGGTAATGTAGTTCTAATCAAACCACTCCGATAAAGCCATCTGGATTTTAGAACAGCGCTAATCGGTGTATGGTTGGGGGACTCTTCCGACTTTCCTTTCTCACATCGATGGATTACACCTCAGTGAATTGGATTCTGAAACGGATATATTTTTAATGCTAAAAGAACAGACGGTATGGGACAGCCGAGGCTTTCATACACAGATCATGCACATGCCATTCATAGCGTCAGAAAGACATGTATGCAAACAGGAACGATCAAACTACAGCGAACGCTTTCTACGGAGCAAACCAAATCTCGCCCAGGAAGGCCCCTTTTAAACCGTGCAGTGACTGAACTCATGATATGCAAAGAGAGCGCTGGTTGTAAATGACTTGTTAATATCTTTGTTTAAAAACAAAACAAACAAAAAAATCAACTAAGAGACAGAGGAACTTCGCCAGACTCTCCTAAACTGAGCGCGGGGAGGAAGCTCGAGGTTTGGACTAGCACCAAGTCGTTTAATACCTTTCAGGTTTCACACACGTTTCACGTAGCAGCGCCCCCTCTCCCCCACCCGTTTTTAACATTTTTAACAGACATTCACATCCTCTGTTCTTAAATACCACATTCAAAACAGTCAGCGCACATTGATTTTGTGGCTTTCTATGTATAGGATACATACAGCGTTTAGAATATTAATTGCTAATCTTCAACGCCATCTTCTGAAATTTAAATGTAATTAAAGTCAAGGGGTTTTTTTAAGCACTTTTCGGTTTTGGTTTATAATGCAACTCAAAGCCATGTCTAAAATAAAATTTTAGTGCGAATCGAAGGCACTCACGTTCCAAGAACTCGGTAATAATCAACAATTAAATACACTGTTCACATCTGCAGCTATCACAGTCATAGACGTCTAAAACATCAAAGCAAGATAAGAAGTTCACAGCTTTAGCCATGGTTAAACATAGCCATGTAAAGTATCACTAATATTTCCCAGAAAAGGCCTGATTTAGATATTGTTCATTAGAAGCAAGGATGATAATGATGGTATAAAGAACTAAGGCAGAAATTTCATTGGATATATAAAGGTGTTGCATATTGATTTAGTTTAATTATAAAGGGAAACTTTCCCCAGTCTGAAAGAAAGAGCGCCGACCCAATGTGAAAAAAGTCAGAACAAGCCCTTCAGGATAGAACTAGATCCTTTCCCCAATTTGGAATAATGTTGTTTTTTAATCTTACTTTTCAGCTGAAGTTAAAATAATTATTAGAAAAACCGTTAACCCTCAAGAGAGAAAAACAGCAGAACTTGCAAAAAAAAATTTATGAAGACAGTACAGATGACCAACAATGTTTAGTTGTCTTTTATCAACTTTGCCAAAAGCATTCTATGGGAGATTAGCCCCAATTGCCAGAATTCTCAGATCTGGATGCCTAAAACTAGACTCCTAAATGCATATTTAGGCACTTCAGTAGAAGTGCCCTGATTTTCAGATGCACTGAGCAGCTGCAGTTCATATCAATAGGAATGCCAGTGCCAAGGGTTTCAGAAAATCAGGCCATTTAGGTGGATAATCAAACGTTTAGGGGACTAATTTTAGGCATCCAGGTTGGAAAACTGTCCAATAATTAAACTATGTTATTTTAATTAACTATTGCAGTATCAGACTGGTGACCTTTATAATGTGCATATTGTATATGCTGGAAATCCTAATCATCCACTGGCCTTGATTATGTTTTGAACAATACAGGAACCTTGCACATAATCTCCCTTTCTAGTGATCAAATATTAATAAAAGGTCCAACAGACATGACACAAAACTCACATTTGGCTTCAATGGAATTTTCCTGTATGAATACTGAATTTGCAGGCCCGCTGTCAGAAAGCTTGTATTATTTTATAACCCCTATATTAACCACACTTTTAAGGTCACTGACTAAACTATCTAAATGTTTGCCAGGAAAAGTGGCTGTTTCTTTTACATAGTCATTCACAAGTATTTCATGCACAGGGGACTGATTCAGCTTTCACATGCACACATGAAGTCCCTGCTGACTTCAGAAGGAATTGCACCCTTGTATCCATGGAAAAAAAATTAGGCCCATAATGTTTAAATGTGGATGTATGAAATGGTGCATTAGTCAGGGTCTAATAAGGTTGAGAGGATACTTGCATTAGAAAGTCCCGTTTTCAGAGGTTTCTAACTCATCCAAAAAAATTCCTTCCAAACTCCTTGGGCCCCATGTTTCCCTAGGCAAGTTATTTCCACGTAAATCAGTGTAAAGTCACATTTCAACTGGCAGAGTTTCCCTGGAATTCTTCTAGTATAAGGGTGAGGTTTGTCCCCTGGAGAAGAAGCTGTGAGCTCTACCGCCTAAATCAGAAAGTTATAGGGGAAATATGCCAGCAGCAAAGGTTTACTCTTACTGAGGTCCCTTGGCTCCACTGTTGCTAGAGGCCCCTGTACAGTGCCATTCATTCAGGTGTTCCCCCAACTGTGACTACCCTGAAATCCCCTTAGGGGGTGGTTAGAGGAGAAGGGGAGTTCCAAGCTGCACAAGGGGAACCTGTGTAAATTACTGCAGACTATTGGCCATGCTCACTAATACATTATTCCAGTTTACACCAATGTAACACCATTGGTTTCAATGGAGATGCACCAACATAAAATGGGAGTTATTACTATTAATCATGTTTATTGCAGTAGTGCCTAGGGATCAGTCAAGATCAGGGCCCCATTGTGTTAGGCACTATAACAGAGGGCAGTAGCTAGTCCCTGTCCAAAGACTTTACAATTTAAATAAGTAAGTAGGTAAGGATTAATGCAATGATGATTCAGGCTCTGTGTATGCATTAAAGGCCCAATCCTGTACCCTTTGAGTCAATACAGGTTTAACCATTGACTTCAGCTTGAATAGGATCAGGCCCCTAACTACTCCCCTTCCTGTGAGTAGGTGTGGATCCCTTAAGAGGTGTCGTTGATTTGTTCCTTCTCTCAACCAAATCCCATGGTGCAGAGGGCAGGGAGCAGGAGGCTCAGATCTGGTTTATATGAGCTTTGCCTAGTACTGAATAGCTCTGCCAAATTTGAAAGAAAATTAAACTGATGAAGCCATTTTTGATTTATAGCAACAAAAACGCTACCACTTATGTCTAGGGCCCTATCAAATTCATGGCCATGAAAATTTACACATCACGGACCATGACATTGGTCTCTCACCGTGAAATCTGGTCTTTTGAGTGCTTTTCCCCATGAAATCTGCATAGTATTGGGTGAGACCAGCACTTCTCAAATTGGTGGTCCTGAACCAAAAGGGAGTTCCAGGGAGATCGCAAGGCTATTTTAGGGGGAGGCGGTATTGCCACGCTTACTTCTGCATTGCTGCTTTCTGAGCTGGGTGGCCAGAGAGCGCTGGCTGCTGACTAAGGACCCAGCTCTGCAGGCAGCAGTGCAGAAGTAAGGGTGGCAATACCCTACCATGCCATCCTTACTTCTGCACTGCTGCTGATGGCGACTCTGCCTTCAGCACTGGGCTCCTGGCCAGCAGCCACCGCTCTCCAGCTGCCCAGCTCTGAAGGCAGCGCCGCTGCCAACAGCGGTACAGAAGTAAGGGCAGCAGTACTACAACCCCACCCACTAACCTTACCCCCCCCCCACAATGCCTTTTTAGCTCAGGACCCCCACAATTACAACCCATGAAATTTCAGATTTAAATTGCTGAAATAATTAAATTTATAATTTTTAAAATCCTATGAACTTCAAATTCACCAAAATGGACCATGAATTTGGTAAGGCTGCACTTATGTCACCACAGTTGGAGCTTCAGTGTCAGTGTTCTTTAAGAATTCAGTTAGCTATGTTTCAAAACACCAACTATTTGGTAAATGATTTAGAGTAAATTTTTAAAAGTGCCCAAGTGACTTAGGAGCCTACATGCCATTTTCAAAAGTGACTTAAGCACATAAAAGGATAAATCCCACTGACTTTCAATGCTTTTCAAAAATGTTATCCTTAGGGCTTATCTGCATGAACATTTTAGTTCGAGGCAAGCTGAAGCGTGAATCTGCTTTCATTAGTCTGCCTCATTCTGTAGGTTCTTGTGGACCCTGCTGACATGCATGAAGTTTGTTAGTAGACTTTGATCTACCCTGCTTTGAAACAAGAGTAGATTAAAGCACACTAGCAAACAGTTAGTGTGAGTCAGCAGGATACACCAAAACAGTTAGTATGCAGCAGGCTAGTGGGGGTTAGATTCACACCCTAGCTTGCCATAAACTAAATGTTCATATAGACAAGGCCTTAGTCCTTAATGCACACCAATTCCCAGGACCAATCACAGGCTATAACTATTTTAAAATAAACTTTGAATAATTTGTCCTAGGGCAATAATCCATTTTAACAATTTTTGAAAAGTCTTGTTGGAAGAAACCGTATAAAGTTATTATGGAGGGCTACTTTTATCTGCAAGTATAAAGAACTTCCAAAATTTATATAAGATCTGTCTACATTTCTAGGAGTGTCTAGTTTGATTGATTACAAATTAAAAAGAACTAAATACATCACCACACCATGCTAGCTATATTTCTAACCAATAGTACAATCCTTGGGTGCAATCCCGCAAACACGTAAGCAACTAAGCAACTTGGTGTCATAGTTCCAAGGCTGCTGCACCTGTATTCCTGGTTCACCGTCCCTCGCAGGCATCCACTCTAGGCTCAGGCTCTTGAGCCATCACTTATCTTGGGCAGAGACCCATGTCTCTCCCTGCTAACAGGGTTTTTTCCAGATTGCACAGTTCCCTGCTTATACAGTGATATCCCCAGCAAGTCAGACTGCCTAAACGGGCCAGAATTTGATTTTTGCTTTCTCTTTAAAGGCTCTGAACAGCTGTAATTGCCAGCAATTACAACTTATCATGCAGCCCTTTATAAGCAAGCACATTTATTCTTAAGGCCAAAGCATTACAAAGAAAATATATACAATCAATAAAAGAACCTGCTCTCATGCTAAAAGCTTACCAGACTTACAGGGTCCTAAAAGGTCAAGTCCTTCTATACATATGCAGCAGGATTGGGCCCTGCCTTGGCTTGAACAGAAGGTTCTGTCTGTTTGCTGGATTAAAGAGAAGGCCCTGAGTCAACAAACTCAGGCTGTTTATCCAAAGGTCCTTTCTGTGTTGGTCTCTGGAGAATCCAGTTTGAACTAGTATATGAGGGCCTCCCTAAGAGATAGTACCTCTATGAGGAGGTTACAACCTGGGTGATTTGTCTTCACCACCACCCATTGATTTTAGTTCCTGGAGGATCTGTGGCAGCCCTCCCTTCTGGAGGGAAACACAGCCATATATATACCATTCATGTAAAACAATGGATTCCAAGGGGTTGCAATCTTTGTCCCATCTTCCCCATGAAGAAGTTGTATACAATCAGAGCCCACAATAATACATATACTTAATACCATAGCATCTTTCAAAGATATCACAAGAAATTGCCATATCTGTCACACTTGGGGTCAGATTTTCAAAGATATTTAGGCATCTAGTGGGATTTTCAAAAGTTCCTATATGAGTTAGATATCCATCTCCCAGTGAAAGTCAATGCCAATGAAACTCCCCTATGGCACTTCTAAAAATTCATCTAGGCACCTATTGACATCTTTAGACACCTAAATATGTTTATAAATCTGGCTCTTGTTGCCTAAGGCTAGAATTTTCCAAAGGCTTAAGAGTAGTTTCATTAGCCTTGACTTTCATTGAGAGCTGGGAGCCTAACTCTGTGGTCTCTTCAAAAATCCCAGCCTATGAGTTTACAAGATGAAGTCCTGTAGGCTAGAACAAGGTTCAGCCATAAAAACATATTTACATAGCAAGATGGACTCTCACTTTAACTATGTTCAAGACTATGGTGTTGAAACCAGGTCACAAGTCCTAGTTGTTTTTACAATGTAGTAAAAGACCCCAAAGTTGTCAACACAATTCAAGTGTTTAGAGCAAGAACCTCACAAACTCAGTTTCACACCAGAGCAGCATCTGGTAGTGTTTTGATGAACTAACTTCCACAGTAAAGAACATCTGGATCCTAAACATTCTCCATTGCTATATTTTTATTTATTTATTTATTTTGCCATGAGCACTGGTGATGTCTTATTTAGATATAGCTTCTACAGCCGCTCTTCCTGATTTTATGACCTACTGTGCTTGCCTTTCATAAAATCCCCATATCATATGACTAATTATGTAATAATTTAAAACATTTAAAAGCAAAATACCACAGAAGTAAATGTAACTAAATCCCTGCATGACTAAGTAGAAAAAAAACACATGCAATTTTATATTTTCTTACTACTTTTGTCCAAATTTGTTTACATTCTTTCCTTTTATTTCCCTTTTGCTTTGTAATCTAGTGATCTAGAATGTTTCTCAAGTCTTCATATTCCCCTAAATTAATGCATGTTCTAAAAAGAGTTCTCTCATATGTAGTAACATCTGAAAGAGTAGTTGCAACCTTTTTTTAAAAAGAAAATTTAAGTAGATTTTCTTCTGAGGGTGGTTACTTTTTGCCACATATGGTGACATCCTCTCCTAAACTTCAGAAATGGTACATCGCTGGCTGTGGAAGTTTCACTGTACTGCTGAACTAACATATCTCCCTTCTTAACTCACAAGGGGAAAAGGACAGTTCGTCCTCCATGTCTATAGAATCCGGCGGTGAAATCCTGACCTCAGTGAAGTCAATGGCAAAACTCCCATTGACTTCAATGAGCCCAGAATTTCACCTCTTGCCTCTCTATTGAGAGTCAAAGGGTGCATATTGGTTCCAGTTGGAATGGTGCTATTTTATAATATGGATACCTGTCCACCAGGAACTGGACTGAGACCATAACCCTTTTCACATATGGTAGGATACCAAATGGCCATCATCAGCTGGTAACAACGAGAGTTGGATGAACTATTTACAGTACATGTTGTATTTTAGTTATCAACTAGAGCTCTTTCTGCTGCTTGTGAATTGTCTGCAGACAGATCACATTTTCCATAAATATATTCATTGTGCAAAATGATTCAAAGATTGTACTATGCAAATATTTCAGCCTGTGCAGTGCTCGCAAATTGTTAACTTTGCACATTGCTTTGAGTATTTGATATTTGAAATTGGGAATTTGAGTTGTTTTAACCAAACACGCAGATTACATGGTACATTTTGTTCCCCTGATGAATGAGTTTAACTCTTAGAATAAGATTTCTGGCATGAATACTCAGGATTATAAGTAAAAAATTCACTTTCTATATTTTGTAATGTTTGCGTACACTTTGCTGGTTAGTAAATAATCATGTTGGTAAATTTGTTCTTAGAACATTTGTAAAAAGTGACCACAAAAGGGGTGTGAACACAAGTGAAGCAAATTCCTTGAAAAATGGGAATGCTTACAAATAATCCCGCATTGTGTGCTCAGCTCTAATAATTACATTTGGCTACTACCAAACTATATCTGATTATTTGAACCAATCCCATAGAGGTAAAAAGCTGCATATTCATAACGCTTTTCCACTGAGGGACTATCATGAATTCCAGTGTGAGCAGATTTTCAAAACCTCTCCGGTCCCATTTAGGCATCTTGTCTACACTAGAATTTTCTTTGGTATAATTTATGTTGCTCAGGAATCTGAATAACCCACACGCCTGAGTGACATACATTACAGACTAAAGGACTGGTGTAGACAGCGCTATGTGAGCAGGAGAGCTTCTCCCACCAACATAGCTACTGCCTCTCATGGGAGATGGAGTAATTAAGTCAACAGGAGAGCTCTCTCCTGCCAGCTTAATGCAGCTGCGCCGCTGCAGCACTTCTAGTGCAGATGCAGCTTAAATGAAATGGCCACATTGTGAAATATGGTCAGCACCTAGGGACTTACACTGAAAAGAGCTGAGAACAATGGAAGTTGCTGAGGCTGAGCACTTTTGTAAATCTTGCCATATTATTTTACTACTGATAAAGCCAATAAAATCAATTAGTCAATTTTAGCTGTTTCTCAACATTGACATACCTTTTATGAGAGTTATACTGGCTACAAAAGTATCTCACATCCCACCTCTATTTTCTAGTTATTTAGTTTGTACTTTCTTCAACATTTTAAACATTGCTGGTCACTCTTATATCAGTTCCCCATCTGAAAAAATTGGGATAAGTGCTTTTCTACACAATAGGGAAGTTGTGGTGATAAATATCTTAAAGATTGTAGAACATTTTGAAATCTACTGATGAAAAGCAAAATGTACGAGCTAGACATTATTATATGGTTATAAAATCCTCCCCCATTTCCACATCATGAAGATGGTCCTGTTCTCAAACTGCTGTATTAAATTCCTTAACTGGAATCCAACTGGTTAAGGTTATTAATTCAAAATGTATAGGAGACAATGCAATTATCACAAGAATCCTTGAATCCAGATTCAACTAAATTACAACATTTAGTATCCTCTAGTTACTTGCCTATATCTTGCTTTTATTCTTATAGACAATAGAGTATTGTCTTTGGATTGAATTTATTTTAATATACGATTATAGTCTTTATTTATTGTTAAGTATTGGACACTTCATTTTCCAGACTTTTTATATCATGATATTGTCATTCGATTAGTGATGACAAAAACTGATACGCTTTTTGTACCTTGAGACACAGAACTTTGGAACTTTCATGTTAGTGACAGTAGCTGACAGGAAGTTAGCGCAAGACCTCTGAGATCCTGTCTCTGCCATGGAGCAGCATACTGTAAGGCAGCCAAGGATGAAAAGCATCTATAGCTGGATATGAATTCTTTCTGGGGAATTGGGGTGGATGAATATATTGGCAATGATTGGAAATATTGCCAGAATTCTGACTTGTTTAGTTTACAGCTTGTAGTTAATTGTCCAAATGTAGAACTAGGAATTTTTTGGCTTTTTTTTTTTTTTTTTTTTTTTTTAAAAGGATGAGGAGGGCAGGGGCAGGGAATGCAGAATCAGTGACACCATAATGAATTTTCAAAATATTTTAGTTTCACCAAATTGTTTCAGTAAAAATAAAAAAACAAAAATGAAATGAAACATTTCAATTTTTTTGGTTCATAATTTTTCATTCCAAAAATTCCTTTAATTTGATTTAAAAGTTTAAGATAGTCAAAAATCAAAACAAAATGGTTCACTTTTGTCAAACCAAAATAGTTTGTTTGATCCAAAGTGAAATTCTCTTTGAGTTTTTGATTCACAAAAAAAAATTTTTTTAAATTTAAAAATTGGTTTTGGTTCAATCTGAAAGTTATTTTATTGTTCAAAATTGCCTGCAAACCATAGCTCCTTTCAAATTTGCTTTCAACATGTATGAGTCCTTTAGAATGTATCTATGTTTCCCAGCGTATTGCCTTGCCTCCTATCAAAGCATATCTGTCCATAACAGCAAATCTAAAAAGCAAATTCACCCTGAGTGGAATGCAATTTGGGATAATGGTTTTCATCAGGCCTGAATTTAGCTCTAAAGTGTTTAGACTTAGACTAAATTTAGATTCAAGCCAGCCAGAGTCTTTCTACTGACTTTAAGGAGAGCTGGATCTGGGATGTATTTTGTATAAATTATATATGCCTAACCATATTTACCATATACAGTGTCTTATTGGATTAATATTTTTATTTTGCCTATGTACTTTTACAAGGTAATCTATCTAATTTGCTGTAGATATCTCCATGTCTAGTTCTATTTAAGGAATACCCACTAATTATCACTGGGAACATCTACAATACAGCTACTATCCTGCCACTATTCCAGATGAGATTAATGTATGTATAATGTCAAGGGGAAAAAATCTGTTGTGGGATAGCTCATGTGCAGTGCTGAGTAATGTGCATCTCATAACCTGAGTATGACATATATGCCACATATCTCAGGCCCCCCTTTCTCATGATTATATTTCTAAGAATTTAATTATTTTTGTTTTGGGAATATTATTGTTTTTGACTTGTGCAAAATATTGTCTTGTCTTCAGGCTGTCTTGTATCTAGACATTTTTCCATTTAGGAGTTTGTTCTATCCTCATCCCTGCAGTAATCTGCAATTGCAGATTACTATTAAAGAATTATCCTTCATTAAAAAAATGAAAAGGAACTATATGAAAAAAATTACCTGTATTTGGAGCACAGATATTAGCTTACATTTTCCTTTCACGATCAGTTTAGCTCTCTAACATTAGGCTCTGACTTCTGCACACATGTAATTTACCTCACATGAGTAGTTCTACTGAAGTCAATGGGACTATTTAGGTAGGTGGAGTGAAATGTGTACACAAGGCTATGTCTACATGTGCTATATCTGTCTACATCTCTTCCATCAGCATAATTAAACCACCCCCACAGAGCAGCAGTAGTTATGTCGGCAGGAGAGCTGTCCACACTAGCACTTCTGTCGGAGAAACTTATATTAGTTAGAGGGGTGTTTTTGAGATATAGTGTAGATATAGCCTAGTGTAGACATAGCCGAGTATTTTCAGGATCTGGGCCTGTGTAAACTCCCAACTACTTGAATTCTCATATGAAACTGCCCACTAATTTCTTTTGACACCCTTTTCCCATGTCAAGGTACTTGATACGCATCATTTGCACATGTCACCTGCATATCCACGCTCATTTTAAAAAAAAAATTTTCTTAATTTGATTCTTGTGAAAAAAGAAAAGCAGGATTTTTGTATATCAGGTAATCCTATATTTTTTCCTATACGTTCAACTCACTGACATGCCCCATGAGTGCTATTACATTTTTTTCCACTCTCAGGAATATTTTACTGGTGTTTGGTCTGCTCGTCACATTTAATGCAATTGTTATCATGGCATGCTATCAAAGTAGTAAACGGAGCTGGCGGTACCTGTCATTATGAACAACATTCTTTTGTTCTGATTTTAGACTATCTTAAACTGTTTTAAATCAAATTAAAGGAATTTTTGGACTGAAGTTATGAGCTAAAAAAATTTTTTTGGATAGCAAGTTGTTCACAAAACTATCCTGATCTCCATGAATATATTCATTATGAATAAGTATTTGCCAAATCATTTTCAGGTTATAGCTAATTTGTGAACTCTTCACTTTCATTGATATTACAGCCCCAAAACAACTACTATAATAATCTATTCTTGCTGTCTGCACAATACATCCTATAGAATTCCTTCTGACTATTCTTGTAATGGACAGAATTCTTCCCTAGTACATCAATGAATATTATTGAGCCAATCATTGTGGCTGAACTAAAGCCTATCTTTTAGAAAGACATTTTGATAAAAAGACTCCAAGTGATGTGCTAAAAATTCATGGACGCTTCATGGATTAGCATTGCTGAACACTCACAGGTCATGTGACTACTCATTAGTAACTAACAGTGCCCGAGACAGCCGTAAACTAAACTAAAAGATTTCATTCACAAACATGTTTGCAAATCATGTTTGTCTTATGAAAATATATAGAGACAGGAAAAGTATCACCAGGAATGGTTTCTTCTTTCAGTAATGGCCCTCATGACTGCAAATTGTATTCATAACAAACATAATCCTTCTGTTTTGTGATCTGGGTCGCATGACAGATTAC
This sequence comes from Dermochelys coriacea, assembly GCF_009764565.3. Taxonomy (NCBI): domain Eukaryota; kingdom Metazoa; phylum Chordata; order Testudines; family Dermochelyidae; genus Dermochelys; species Dermochelys coriacea. The sequence continues at coordinate 121,569,228 of NC_050069.1, read as the reverse complement.
AATTTTACACAATTCAAGATTTCATTTATTTAAAACATTATGGTTAGGAAGAAAATGTCTCCACACTGAACTTCTGCAGTGTGAGCCTGCAGACAGATTGTAAGAGCTCTGAGAAGGGGGATCTGCCCCCTTCATTGCAACAGGTTATTAACCCGAATTATGCCAATTTGTGCATCAACATTGTCAGCCATTTTCAGCTAATCATTTCATCAGAAATACCCAGCTAATATGCAGATCATTATTGTCCACAATATCCACTCTTGTTGCATGCAATGGCAGATACCTTATAAGGGGCAGGAAAATGCACAGGTCTGAGCAACAAGTAATCCTACTGTGCATCTTATTTCCAAACGCCATCTCATATTCTAAGCACACCATGTGAACGAACCCTTCCTCAACAGCGAAGGAGAAAAATAAGTTCCCTCTTGTTGAGTTTCTCCAGCCCCTACCAAAAACAATACACTGCAGGTAGGCTTTTTTGCTCCCTACTCATGGGCTGTATTCTATGCTCACTCTCTCTGTAAATCTCACTGATACCTACCCTATTCACAGAATAGCTTTAACACACGTTCTCTAGTACTTTTTGTCCTCATAGAGGTGCTGCTAAGCGGCTGCCAAGTAGGAGATGATAGACAAGCTTTAAGAGGGAGCGTTCACACGGGATGTGTGACTGATGTTCTTGGTGGGGTGGGGCTTTCTTTTCAGTGCAGTTGGAGGGTGGGGTTTGACACATTTGTTAGGGTGGTTGTTCATACAAGAGGATTTTGGTACCACGGGGATGTGGCGTTACTCTGCCACTGTTACAATCAAAATTGGGTCTCCGATGAGAAATTCTGAGGCTAATGTCTATACTAGAGACCTTAAAGTGGCACAGCCATGGGTGGCAAGTGAAGCTTCCCCAGGGGGAGGCCAGCCCCCTGCCCACCTCTTCTGGCTGAGGCCCCACCCCCACTCACTGCTCTCAGCCCCTCCCACGGCTCCGGCCGGGCGGGGGTGGGGGCGGCTGAGAGCTTGGTTGGGGCCACGGCGGGGGTGGGGGCGGCTGAGAGCTTGGCCCTGGCTGGGACTGCGACGGAGCTCTCAGCCCTGGCTGAAGCACCAAGTTGGGAGCCCCTCCCCCGTAGCCCTGCCCCCATTCCACCTGCCCTCCGCCTCTCCTCTCCCCCTCATGGCCTTGGCCGGGGTGGAGGGGGAGGCGGGGCCGAGAGCTCCGCCAGGGTGGGGGGCAGAGGCTGAGAGCTTGGCCCCGGCTGGGACTGCGGCAGAGCTCTCAGCCCTGTCCGGAGCGCCAAGCCCAGAGCCCCTCCCCCCGTTCCGCCCGCAGCCCACCCATCGCCCCATTCTGCCATACAATCGTGACGGACAGGACAACGGGATGGCAAGATTGCAACTGGGTCAGTGTTAACAGGGCTCGCCTAGCACAGTGGCTGTTATTTTAGCAGCATAACCTTTAGTTTGGAGAGCTGATTAAAAAAAAACAAACAATAAAACAAATAGGGACTCAAGTAATTTAACATGCATAATGTGTTTAATATAGGTTAGTTGTTAAGGTGGGAATGTGTAAATCAGGTGAGAGACACTCAGGCCATGTCTACACTACCACTTATGCCCATGTAACTTATGTCACTCAGGGGTGTGTTTTTTCATGATGGTACATATAACTGGTACACATAATATGTGACATATATAGTCACATTCAAGGTGCAGAGGGTCGGCTAAACATTTGGTAGGTATCCATATTTTGTCTTCATCTTAAGAAACAGGCAATTGCGTTCTCCACACAAGATGATTACTTTTTTCGTCTTTCTCCTTGTAATTTTCCATTTGTATATAATCATAAATGTTTAAAAAGAGTAAAAATACAAATACCACAACTTATAAAAAATATAGCCTAACTCTGGAATATGAAGAGACAGGAGAACAATGTGCTCTCATTTTGAGACAACCCTTTGGATATGTAAGTGAGCTGCACAATGGTTAAGGTGGTGGTTTCCAATTCTCAGAACATGGCTCCACGTTCTAGAAAAAACAGTGAACTCCTGCAGGCAAACAGTATTTTGTTCTTTCTTTCTGGGTTGACATAATCTATTTCACTTTATATTTGGGCCTTAAAATCGATGCACACACATGGAAAGCAGGCAGTTGCATGCTTATCTACTACAACTTGCCTAAAGTGGGCTGCAATAAAAGTGGAGTTGGCATCTCTGAGGTATGAGAGGAGAGATCGTAGCTGAAGTATTTTTATCAATAATTCTAAAATGGATACATAATATTACATGATGGTGGAAGAAGCAATAGTCTTAATTTTCTTCTAAGAACACACAATTTTTCAGTGAACAGAAGCTTTGCACCATGACTGAAACGATAAAATTGTGACTTGAGTCATTTTATCATTGAGTTATCATTGAGGATGACTGTGAGAGGTTCTGAAACCATCAATTCCTATTGACCCCCATAAGAGTTGACGATGCCCATGCCCTGGCAACACTGTTGATCTTACTTGCATGAAGATCATGGGGGGAATCCTCAGATGGTGTAAACTGTTAGCTCCATTGAAATCAAGAGAGCTATATGACAATTTACATCAATTGAGGATCAGTCTCCATGTTTGAGCATCATGAACATCTCATGGGTAGTTCTTTAAATGGCTTCTGTATATCACTGTATGCTGGTCTGATTGCTAGAAGCATAGAGCTAGGCAATTTTTGGGGGGGGCAAATAATAAACTTGCCAAAAAATGCATTTTGGGGGGCCACCAAAACTATTCATAAATTTGGGTCAAATTCAGTGAATGGTTTTCGCTGTTTGGTTTAAAAAAAAATCAAACCTTTCATCATTTTCAAATCAACATTTCATTTAGAAAAAGTCATTTCAAATCAACATCTGAAATTTTTCATTTGAACCACATGAATTTTTCAGTTTTTTGTTTTGGTGCGAGGGGGATCATTTGTTTTGTGGAGGGAGGTGTTGATTTTTCAGTTCAGCCACTCACCTGAAAAAAATCAATTATTGGCTGAGCTCTAGTAACGAGTCTCCACTGTTCCTCTCATTGATTCTAATGGGAGCCGTGGATGCTCAGCATCCCTGAAAGTCAGGTGACCCCTATTCCAAGATACCATTTGTGTATATCCCCTTAATCCTTACTGAGTGTATAAAAAATGTCAGGAATTTCTCCTGGGGTGGAGTGGGGGGGAGAAAAGGAAGGGTGGCCGTCTGGATGAAATATTTCATGTACCAGTTCCAGGCGACTTTGGCCATTTTCCGAGAGTTTCAATGAAGAATGTTTTTGCTTAGGGTTTTTCAGAGACATACAAACATTTTTAAAGGAATATGATATAGCTTGAATATATAATGGTTGACAGTGGACTTCTATGTTTATCCAGACTGCTGGTGGGCAAGGTGGGGCATGGTTTTATGACGCCTTTATCCTAAAGAGTGGATTGTTAGGCTACAGTAATTCACCCCCATTCCCACCATTTTTTTTGTTTGTTTTTTGTTAACTGCACAGGATGTTCTTGTGCGCAGAGATTTCAAAGCAATTATTACACACTGACTTACTGTTGGTTTCTCACAACCCAGAAAGTAACGTCAAACATGAGATCTATTGCCTTAGCTAGTAAACGAATGCACTATGTTTTTTCAAAACCTTTAAAATCAATGTATGGGGTATTATGGTTCATTCAGCATAAATATTTTACAGTTATGTAACAGCTGAGGATCCCAAAGCACTTTAGGAACACTCAGATACAACTTCACAATACCTCTATGTAATAACATTCATTTTTAGAATTGGGCTAATAATTGACTAATTCATACAACAAATGTAGCGTGTCTTATTTTGTGATTTGTGCATGTATTTTGCTTGCATTTATTATTAAAAATTTTCCAGATAAGGGCATGTCTGCATGGGGAAACTGATCAGAATAGCTAATGCAGAATAAAATATTCTGGAGTAGCTCGTTGTGTACACACTCTTATTCCGGAATAGCTTTTAATTCATACCCTACCTGGACTAACTTCCTCATGCAGACAAGCCCTAATTCTTGGTCTAGGTCATTTACAAACAGTGCACTGTATTTTCATTCATAAAGTGAGGTGTTTTGATTACACACACAAGTCACCCACTATATTTCTGTTGACTCATTTTTGAGTGTAAATTCATTAGATTCAGGGTTTAGGTGCAAATACAGTTTCAATTTTGATATTTGTTTTCTGCAAAAAATCTGTAATATTCATAGTTGAAAATCTAAATGAAGATTAACAGATTATTTTTGCAATATTCACCCCATCCTAATCATATTATTGATATATGTACACAGTGATGCAGAGAAGGCTAATGACTTACCCATGGGTACAGAGAGAGTCTTTGAAAAGGCATTCCTACTATAAAAATGATGCTGGCAATACTGACACTCTCTTCTACACACAAACACAAAATCAACCTCTCCATCTCCCCCAAAATTAAATTAATAAAACCATTAAAAATCAGAAACAAAACCTCCACACCAAAGTTCTTACCCCCCAAAAAGGGGATGAGCCAGAGACTCCATAAAGTCCACAAGGGACTTTGCTACTGCTATTGATTTTATGTGGTAGTACAGTGATAGGCGCCAGCATAAAACCTTAACATAGTCAGTATGAACCTGGACTAGATCCCTGGTATTCCAACTCCCATTTCTTTTCACTACACCAGTAGGAAACACTTTCTCCTTTTGATTAATCTGTTTATTTTACTCTCGAGGCATTTAAGTTTTGCTAAAAATTTTTATGAACATTTGCTGTTCTTCATTTAATTTATCCTTTCATTAAAAACCTTCAGTCATCCAGTCAAAGAGCAGAAACAATGCCATATGGTTTACATGACCAATCATATGAACAACACACACTGAAAGTGCAGATACGTGGAAAACTGTTTACCAGATATAAATAATGAATACATTCACATAAATCAAGACCTATTCAAGAACAATTTACTAACCCAGCAAGGGGCTAAATTCATAATGCACATTTTCATAGTAAATATAATCCTTTGATCGATTTGCTATTTCGATGGACCTTACCTCCAATCCAGCCTTTCCATCTTGAAATCAGATAAGCCAGAGATTCTGCCTCTTCAAGGAAAAGGGCTATCACTTTGACACAAAATTTAAAACTTCTAGCTTTATGAGTAAATTGCAAGCATTTTGTTTGTAACCCAGGCACCATTTCCATTTTTAACAAAAATGGTTAAGGAAGAAAAGCTGGGTTTGTGTTGAATAGCACCTTACCCCACAACTAGTCCTATTGAGTTATCCTGTTGAAGTCAAAGAGTAAGGAACTAATCCCCATGAAAGGTTGGAAGATTCTGGTCCATAGTAAATAAAGATAAAAGGCTTAATGTGATCTATTATGATGATTTAAAGTCTTACTCCATAAGAAAAAGCTGGTTTAAAAATGCAAATTATTTCTCAAGGTAAATTGTAAAAAAAAAAAAAAAAAAAAAAGGTTATGAGCTTTTTTTATTTTTATATGGAAAAACCCAACCTCCCTAAATTTTTCTGTTTTCAAAAATCTTTCTTTTTTAAACCAAAACCAAAGTCTCTAAAAGTTTTCAAATTTTGGTTTTCAAAAGCTGAAATATTTTACCTATTTATTACTTCAGCAACTGATTTTTCCTTTTTTAAAAACAATGGGGGGGGGGAGGAAATCTCACCAAAAGGAAAATTTTCTTCAAAAAATGATCATTCTGGTCAAAAACCATCTTTGTCAAAACATCTTTCAATGCACAAATTTCAACCAACAGAACACCTGATAATCAAAGAGGAGATGCATTACTGCTGACGCAATTACAGGAAAAAGCTGGAGACTGGCAAAAAGATTTTAAAAGTCTGACATTTTACTAACCGCAAATTAAAGTGCGTATTACAATTTTAAAACAGGGAAAACACTTGTGCTAAAGCATCATATGACAATATATTTATAAATGCAATTAACATGGTCCCATCCTCATTGAAGAAAGCTTTTAAAAACAGTAACATCAAAGCAATCTCTCTTTATGTCTCAAATATAAATAAACTAAAAGAAGTCATGCATGAAATGTGACTAGCCTGAGGAACACAGGGGCAAGAAAAAAAAAAATCACAAAAATAGCAAGCTGCCAAACAAAGTATAATTTCTAATTAGTAAAAGTCAAGATAAAAAAATAAACATTTTTCTTTTTTTGTACTGGTAACAGTAAATATTTTCTTCTACTAATTTTTATACATAAGAGTGATACAGTATTGTTATCTATTACATTAGGGGGATTTTACACTGTGATTTGGGACCTTCTGGGATCTGCAACAATTTCCCAGGAGCAAACCTGGATTAACTGATGTGCACTCTATACATTTGCAGAGGGACCCTGATCTCTGCGGGCCCATAACCATGTTTAGGCCTACGGTTGCTGCCTGGTTGGCTTTTAGCTGGCCTGGCCAACTTTTCTCCAGCTTTGCCAGTTGCAATATGCCTGGGTTTTTTTTCCCCCACTTGTAACTAGGAAGGGGCCTCTAGGTGGGGAGGATGGAGGGCTTCTTGGGCTGAGGCTCCTGAGAGGGGGTGGGTATAGACGCTCATGGGTCAGGAGAGTTGGAGGGTGATGATAGGGATGCGTGGGAAAGGAAGAGGAGGATCAAGCTGGTGGTAGTGCATGGGAAGGGAAGAAGAGGGTCAGGCTGGTGGGTGGGACATCTGGGAAGGGAAGAGTGGCTCATTTTTCTGCCAGCCCTATTTGGGCCCTGACCAGGTTTGGCCCAGCTGCCTCCTCCTGGGTCATGACTCAAATGGGGCAGGCCAAACTTCAGCGAGTGGTGTAATCCGGCCCAGGTATGGTGAACTAGCGCCATTCAGGTATGGTGCTGTAGGCAGCTGGGTCTCTTCTCTGTCTAGTTTAAGGAAGATGATGCGGGGGGTGGGATTTCCATAGTTCACAGGGCCCCAAAATTCTTTAATCTGGCCCTGCCCTGGGGGACTGCAGCACTATAGCTACCCAATTTCTCCTCAGAGAGGGGGAAAAACAAATCCCAAAATGTTCCCCACTGGGATTTCCTCCCTCACCCCACACATAAAGGGAGGAGGTGTGTAAAGGAGGCAGGAATCTCTCTGCCCCCTTCAGCATGGGGCAAGGGGAGGATTGAGGGAGTCAGGCTGTGCCAGAGCAAACTGTCACCGGGAATTAGGAAAGAAGCCTAGATTAGAAGGATGCTGCTTTTTGATACATTGGACTTATTCTCCCTCTTTGTTAAGGCCCTGAGGCTTGTGTCCTGGGAGAAAGGTGAGTCAGAGCCCCCATCTCCTTCCACTATTAGCGGACTGAGGCAGCTCGGTTCAAGCAAAAATGCCAGAAAGCAAACACTGAGAGCATTATGCTCAGCAGGGATTTAATTTTAGTAAACGACACTGCTGAGATTCTGAAGACTGAGCTCATAGTTTCAGAGAGGTGCTGGTTCGGCGTACAGGCATGTACCGGCTATTTGTGAGCCCTGTCTGTTGGTGTAATGAGCACACCCATTTTTGAGAACCCGCTCTATCTTAGTCCTCCTGTTTGCTGCTGCTGCTGGGTACCCTGGCTCACTCCCATGGAAGGTGACAGAGAGGGAAAGTTGGGGGGGAGCAAAGTGGGACAGGGCAGCCAGAGATAGCCTAGAGCAGCTTGACAGGGGCGGGCTGGTTGTCAGGTGTGTGGGGCCAATTCAGATAGTTCTTGCAGGTGGGCAAATTCTCATCCTCCCCCTCCCCAGCAAGGGGGTCCCTGCTCATCCCCCTTCCCGCATGGACCCCAGGTCTCCCTTGGCAGGGGACTGTCGGTCAAATTTCAGTGGTGCAGCAACCACGTCAGAGGGATGCTCCAGACCTCTCTGGCAGCAGCCGTACTGTTTTAGTATGGGACCACTGCTTAAAAGTGGCCAGGGAAGGGTCCCCCGGTCCATGGAACTTCCAGCAAGTGCAAAAACCTGGATGGGAGCAGCAGCGTTTCCCTCCCCCGCCTCACTCCTCCTAATTGGCATCTCTGTGTAGCAGGTAGTGGGAAGTGGTTGATTAAGAGGGGTTAGGAGTTTCCTTCTAGACACCTTCTTCGGCCCCTGTCCTCTTCGGTATCTAGGGTTGCCAGCATTGCATTTTAAAAATAAGGGTCTGTTTTCTTAGCACTCCCACCTACCTCCCCTCCTGCTATCATCATCATTATTATTCATAATAATTAAGCAGCAGTACTCACCTACATTCGCCAAGGGTATTTCTTGCTGCTTTTTGCAGCATTCAGCAACCCCTGATCTTGTGGTACAGAGATGAAAAACATAAAGGGATTGTCCCTTGTAATCAGGGACTGTTGGCAACCCAAGATTTGTATCCCTCTTTCAGCCCAGGCTCTATGCTGCTCCGATCCCGTCCCGCTCCTTTAAATCCCTGTCATCTATCACATGCACCATTCTCTCCCCTGCCTTTCTGGCCTCTTTATCTTCCTTACTGCTGTGGGGAGGTTAGGAGAGGGAAGGGTTGGAGTAGAGGAGAGCTTTGTTCGCTCTCTGCTCCCTGGGTTGGGTGAGCAGCACTCCCATACAGCTCTATCTCCTTTGCTGGTGTGGTTAGAGTCCCCCTTTCTGTTTCAGACTTCACTGGAACAGCCAGGCACAACTCCTTTTCCCAGTTGCTTCATTTTGATTTGGATCCAGCAGGGGGAGCAGTAAGAGAGGAAAGCTTTGGCTGCCTTATATTCCTCTCCAAGAGCTCAAAGAGAAGCTTTGGAGAAAGGCCTGCACCCTGGGTGAATCCCTAAGATGCCAAAGGGGCAGTGGAGAGGTATAACAACTATATGAACATCACACCAGATGCCTGAAACTTGGCAGCCGCCCCTGTGTTCCCAGGATTAAGCTCAGAGAAGTTCCAGAAGCCTCTCATTATAACCACCTGCTTGTTACAGGAAGGGGGAAAAGAGGCCAGTTACCAGCACTTACATGCTGCCTTGCTCCACACTGGGAAGTGCTCTCCGGATGCCATTTCTTCCTCCTTCCTTTTGACTAGAAGGCAAGAAAAAGGGGAGGTGGGAGTTAACCTATAGTAACTTTCCAAGACTAGGAGCTGGCAGCCATGGTTATAGACTTCCCATACAACGAGCTCTAGGAGCACTCCTTGTTTCTTTCAGGAAGCCAGGTCTACTGGCCTGGACTGCTACAGGATGGAGGTTGGAGGATACCATATCTGATGTGGATCTGTGGACTTTAATGGGAATTATTAGTGCTCAGTATCTCAGAAAATCAGGCCTGTTATCTGGGTGCTTAACTTTAGGAATCCAGGTTTGAATATTCTTCCCCTAACCAATTTGTGCCTCCATTCACCCAGGTATAAAATGGGCATCATACTTAGATGGATGAACTAATTGTGCCTAATTTCAAACCCTTACAGACATTATGGGTTCTGAAGATCAGTTACATTTTGAAAGCTTCTGTGTAAGCGCTACCCTTCAGAGAGACTCAAAGTAAAGAGTAGAGAAAAACAAAAATGAACTGGGAGCAAAAGAGAGAGAGAGAGAGAGAAAAAAAAAGTGTGTCTAAGGGGTGTGGCATAAAAAGAAAAACCATATAGGTTTTTCTTTTTATGCCACACCCCTTAGACTCTCTCTCACACTTTATTTTATTATATATAAAAAATAAAAAAGGTGAGGGGGAAAAACCAATCCCAAAACATTCCCCATTGGGAATTCCTCCTTCCACCCCCACATAAAGGGAGGAGATTTGCAAAGGAGGCATGTCTCTATCTCCCTGCCACTTTCAGCAGGGCAAGGAGCTAGATCCTAGGGTACTTGCAGTTGTTTAGCTTTTGTGGGTGTTAGGGAATGGTCTTCTACCCTTATACATAGCACAAGCAGCGCTTAACTAGAAAATAAAGCATCTGGGGTTTTTTGTCCTTCTGTTTTTGTTTTTAATCAAGACATCCTTGGAGTTTACATTACAGAAAAAAGGTTCATGAATGCAAACTTGTTTTGCAATCCCTAAGTACAGCTGGAAGGTTCACAACATCCCAAATGTCATGAAGTTCCCCAGCCCTGATGATAATACTTATTTACCTCAGGGAAGTTGTGAAGCATAATACGTGTTCATAAAGTACATGGAGATCTATAGATAGAATGTTCAGATGCATGCCACATATCGTTACAAAGTGACTGCATGATCAGAGGTTTTAGAAAGTGAAAAATCATAGTGAAGGCACTATATGCCTCATATAATTCAAGATATTAGTGTATTGTTTCGTCCTAACTGGATTGATGAGGAGCAAAGCCCCAACCCTGGGCTTGTTCAGCAGCTGTTACTAGTGTGTGGTCAGTGCTCCCTCTCCCAAAGCTTGTAGTACCTTCTGAAAAGAAGAACTGCACAACCCAGAAAGAAAGACTGACCACTGAAGTACACAAGCAGGGACAAAATCTAAATTCTTCAAAGGAAAATCCCAATGATTCATTATAATGCTTTAGGCAGCTGAATAAATACATCTTTTTCTGTAGAACATTAGTCTGATTCTGTCTTCAGTTACATCACTACAACATGGTAGGAAAGTAAAGTAAGAGAGAATGAGTGTGTGTGTGATCTATATGAATATACTCTGGCAAGTGCATTTCACTTTGAAAACAGTCGGTGCAGCCCCAAAAGATGTGCAGAAGAATGATTTAAACAGAAATATCTGTAGCCAAGGACTTAATGGGGCTGCATGGTGTCTAAGTCCAGTCAGAATTTGTCCCACTGTCAGCGATCAGTCTGATCAATATATAAGCCAGTAAATATTTCCATCTCATTCTCAAAAATAGATAACTCCCTCGCCCCTTGATACATGATGCAATCATACTTCAACTTACATAAAATATCCAAATGTTTCTTTAAAAACATTTGTTTCACTTCTATAGCATGTGGACCTGATCAAGTTGCATTGTGATTTGACAAGTGGGCAAATGCTGCTAGAAACAAAAATGCAGGCAGTAGGTTGATTTTCTAAATGCCCTGTATCAGTGGTTCCCAACCTTTTCCATATTGCCTCCCTCACCCACTGCAGCTAGCAGGGACCTAGTTGGGATTCTTCCTCCCATTTAGCAATATGGGATGGGCAGGGTAGTCACAACTTCCTGATACCTGTCTGCAACCCCCTAGATTGAGAACCCCATCTGATCCGATAGTTACCTAGATTCTGAATGTTATTGAACATGATAGAATTAGAAGGTTGGCTGTGAGCTCCATAGGGTTGACACCATATCTTGTTCTGGACAGTGCTGATCACATTCTTGTGACTCAACAAATAGTGCTAAATTGTGCCTTTAAGGCATGGTGCACATTAATGGGCACTGTAGAGATGCCCCACCCAAAGAGAAGCTCCTTGAGGCATTGTATCTCAGCCAATGAACCTCCTGAACCACAGTGAGACTGTGGTATTCCTTAGTGGGATAAAGTGCATGCTTATCCTGCCTAGGACAAGTTCCAGTGCATGGAGGGGGACTCTTCCCTGCCCTATATATTCTGGGAAGTCTATTAATGCTAGATTCCTGGGGCCTAATTTTCAGAGGTTCCAAGAACCTGCTGCTTCCCCCAACTTCAATGGTTGTGTGGGTGCTCAGCATCTCTGAAGATCAGGGTCATTGCATGCAGGAGGATACATAGCTACAGGTGATAAAATGAGCTAAGTCCTTGCTCTGAGATAAGGGGTGGTGTGATGTCTTAAAATGCCATGGCCAGGGGGTTGGGGCGGGGGAGGAGGAGAATTATTTAAAAAGGAATCACCAAGACGTTCAGTTAGAATCACAGCAGTTTGATGTCTCTGTGCTGGAGGGATGCACTCTTTATAATAGAATTACCTACATATTGCATTCAATGAAGTTTAACAGAAAAAAAAATCAGGGTGGGTGTAGGAAAGCCTATTAAGTTCAACCAACACATCCCATTATAAGATCCTATTTTCAGTTGCTTATAACTTTGCCAAACTTTAACCATATGGCATAAAATTTTCCATGTCAGGGGTTTGCCTCAGGCTGTGTGTTTTGGTAACATTTCAGCTGCAACAGTTCGGCCATTTCTGAAAACAAGAGTAGGGAAAGCAACATTGTTTTTCAATGTTAAATACATTTTGGTAACCTTGTTTTTGAAAAGCTTTAGCGCCCTCATACGTTGAAGATGGAACTTGAAATATTGCAGGTGGTGGACTGTCAGATGTGCCATTGATCTTCCCTTTGAAAATCTCTGCAAATTTGACCAAGTTTTAAGCCTCTGAAAAATTGTAGTTCACACATGCTCAGTAGAGACTTACTACAGCTTGGCAGCTAAAATCCTTAAAAGTTCCATCCTCAGAGAGCTTCTTACAGTTTCTAGAGTTCTGACCAGACCGTGCATGTGCCTTCCCTACGGAGCAACTGAACATATTCTAGCCCCAGGCTACAGGGAGAAAGCTGGATTCTCCCTATAATGCCTACTCCAGGCTGGGGTGGGACTGAGCACTAGGACTGACAGCAGGTAACCTATCTTCAGCTCTGGGAAAGATAATCAGAGTGTCCCAGCTAAATACAAGATCAATACAGATAAGTAATTAGCACATATTCTAGGGATCATTCAAGGGGAAGTGACCCCATAACAGTCCCTTAGTTTAGCATAAGTAGTTAGCATATATGCTATCTTCTCGATCTTATATTTATCTGGGACACTCCGAGTACCTTTCCCAGACTCGAAAAGCAACTCGTGTAGCTTGAAAGCTTGTGTCTCTCACCAACAGAAGTTGGTCCAATAAAATATATTACCTCACCCACCTTGTCTCCCTAATATCCTGGGACTGACACAGCTACAACACCATTGCATACAGCAGGGAACCCTCTCTCCTTTGCTATCAGTGACCATCCTGCTGGCCTCCAGGCAGTGTGGAGGAGGAAACCATCTGATTCAAGTGAAGAAAGGACAAGAGAGAGTGAGACCTACGGTGTTATGGCAGAAAGCTGGATAAGTAGATTGGGACAAGGACTCCTGGGGTATGGAGACTGGTACTTGAGGCTAGTAGTGGGACACAGACTAACTTGGCAAGGAGACCATGCCTGGGAGCTGAAGAGCAAAAGCAGTGGGGAAAGAGACTGGGAGTCAGTGAGTGGGGGAAGGAAACTGGGGACAAGGAGTGTGAAGTAGAGTGCAGGAGGGGACGGGGACTGGCTAGGCAAGGAGACTAAGGGTGAGGGCAAGATTGGGATGGGGTGTCTGGAAGGGTGTGATGTTTGTGGCACAACCTTAATTTGGTCCCTTTGTGCTTATGCATTATGATACATTCTTTAATTACATGATCACATATTTTTTCCTGCAGTACCCCTGCCTCTAAGTTCACAGAATGGACAGTGCTCACTTAATGAACAAGCTATTCGATATTTCATTTTCTTCTTGTTGTTCAATGTGTGGCCCCAGGCCTTAAGTACTACATGCTGTTCCAACCCTGCTTTGAAGATAGAATTATTAATTTCCTCAAGAGATTTTATATGACGCCTATGACTAATATCTGAGTGCTTCACAAACATTACTGAATATATTTTCAGCCTGGCTGTGAGAGAAGAGGATATTATTATCCCCATTTTACAGGTCGGGAACCCATTAATTCTGGGTGCTCAATTTACCATGACGAGGACCTGATTTTTCAGAGTACTTCACTTCATATGATCAAAATATAGCTCCCATTGATTTCAGTTGCAGCTCTGGGTGCACAGCACTTGTGCATATCAGACACCCAGGTCTCAAGTAAAACACCCAAAAAATGAGAGAAACACAATTAGTGATCACCTATGAAAAGCTGGGTGTAAGTGACTTGCCCAGCAACACATAGGAACAATGGCAGGAATAGAATCTAATTCCCCAGGGCAGCAATTAATTATCTTAACCGTGAAACCGTCTTGTCTCTTCCTGCTATTCCCTGCCTCATTCATTACACCTCTTCCAGCTTCTGAAAATAAATGAAGCAGGAGTCCTACAGACAACAGTCTCCTTCACTACACAACCCTGATTCATTCCAAAAGCTGGTCCATCCTGTGCACTGAAATGAGGTAGGGGGCCAGTGGAAAAAATATCATTTGATCATGTACCAAAGATTGTACCATAATGCCTACACACAAGAGGGCTGGATTAAAGTTGCACCTGGTGTTGGCCACTGTTGGCAGACAGGATACTGGACGGGATGGGCCATTGGTCTGACCCCATACGGCCGTTCTTATGTTCTTAACTGTTGCACAGGCAACCTTAATTCTGGCACTTCCTAACTTTTGAGTGTTTCACTTTGCAACTTTGTTAATATTCTTTTTACACAGATTACGCATGTACACGTGGACATAAAACCTCTCAAGATAGCTGGTGCCTTATTGTGCAATTTTAAAAACCTGTTGAATAAGCAGAACAAGGAAGACATGTCTGTATTAATGTATGGGGAGGAAGGTTTCATGTACATAACGTGTTTTTAGAACTACTTACCCCACAGTAGCAAGTTGAAGCAAGGTACTTTGGACAATAAAAGGAGATTTTCAAAGGCAAAAAGAGGAAATCAACTTTCAGTAGCAGTTGGATGCCTAACTTTTTGTGCCTTCGAAAAAATCTCCCACTTAGCCATTTAGAAACAAATGAGTTCTCCACCTTGATATTTCTATTTAACTTAAGGATATACAGGAGTCTATTCTGAATGTTCTGTGATTTTCATCTGACAGTTGATGTTGGCCCACAATATTTTTGACAAACAACCAGCTGCAGTGACTGTTGACAGCTGATATAATTGGGATGGTCTATTTCATGAGCGCTGGCAACTTCTGTTCTTTTCTTCTGGTGGAAAAAACAAAAACTCTGCCTGCATGGTTACTCTTGGTTAACATGAGCAGGAAGGACATGCTGAAGGGGGAGTTCTTAGCATGGGCAAATGCTTCTCTTTTGAAGCAAAATAAAGCTTTGCACATTACTAATGACGCAAATTTAGCCATGCACGATATGTTTAAGTAAAACAGGATAGAAAACACCAAGAATTTCCCTCACCCACTCAGTAGTACTCAGTTTATTGCATAATTGTTTTGTGTTTTTTTTGGGGGGGGGTCTGGATTAGATTTAAAAATAGCCTCTGTTCAAATAAATTCTGGCTACTGTTTTTCATTTATGGTAAATGTGATTGTACACATCACACAAAGGGAGGTAGCATCATCTAGTGGTTAAAACAAGGATCTAGGATGTCAGGCAACCTGCCACTGCTTTGTTGGGACACAATGGGCAAGTCATATGACACTCCATACCTCAGTTTGCCCAACTGTAACTTGAGGATGCTCATACCTAGCAGTCTTCACAGAGCACTTTGAGAGCCTCATCAGGTGTTAAGTAAGTGACAGATGTTATTACTGTACATGGAGTATAAAAACTGCTAAAGTTGGTTTAAAGACTGCTTATTTTATAGTAAAAATCTATTAAGTTTTAAGATCTTTATAACCCCAATTTGTTTCAGAGGCATGTATTCCTTTACTCCAACACACAAGAACTGTTTTTGCTGTGACGGGTCTGGTATGTAGAGGAAGAAACTGGGCTGCTTTAAAAAATTATATTTTTATAAATATATATATACACACACACAGAGAATTCTTATAATATAAACATTATAAATTCTTTTAATGATATATTAGTGTTTACTGACAGCTCTCACTCTGTTCTCTTTTCTATAACACTGCTAGTGAGAGTATTGGAAGAAAGAACTAAATGACCACATACAGTGAGTGGCATTAACAAGCTTTGCCCTATGAAACTTAAAGATCGGTCATGTTTTCATTGTGGTCAATAGGAGTTTAGCCATTGATTTCAATGAGAACAGGATCTCGGTTTCTTGTCAGTTACCGAAGTTGTGGACTGCAAGAGAGAGGAAGATGGTGCACTGAACAGATTGTTTCTGATCTATCTAAGTCCTAATATGTTTTCCATCAACACGGAATCTGAGAGTCAAATACATGGGAGAGATTTCCATGCCAACTGCAGGCAACTAGTTTTTTAAGTATCTAGCAAAAAGATGGGAAGTGATACTTGAAAGGACACAAGAAAAATCCTCACCAGTATAATTGTTCTCAGGTAAAAGTAAATGTCCTGTGAAAAACTGGAGCAACAAGGTGGGTGAGGTAATCATCTCTCTAATATCCTGAGAGCAACACAGCTACAACAGTGCCCACTATGAAAAATTGCTCACTTATACATTTGTTAGTCTGTGTTTGACTGAACTGAGAAATTAATTTGGATTAAGGGTATGAATTTAAAGCAGACTGACTATTCCTGATCAACTCCCTGCATGGATGCTCTTATTACAGAAGAGAAGAGCCTTATTCCAAATGAGCTCAATCCAAGTGGATGGGCGAGATATCACAGCTATATCTCATCATCTCATGCCCTAAAACAGCACCAACAAGGGAGCTCAGGTTTACCTTTAAGAAAAAAAAACAAAACCAAAAACCCCCAAGAACTACTCTCCTAGTCTACCCACAACTCGCTGTGCACTTCAGCCAAGCTTCTCTGAGCACAAGATGCTGCAGAATCCCAATCTCCTATGCAATGGGATGATGGAAATTCCACTGCATGTGGGGTCTTTTGGGGCCCCTCTGCATGCAGGCAGAACTTTCCTCTAACATATGAAATATTAGCATGAAGAGTCAAAGTTGGGGCTAGCATGAGGATGACTATTAAAATGTCAAAATCAGCACCTTCACAGTAGGCTTTTCAGTCTTATATTTGCTTAACTAATCAATCAATCAGTTTTCTCAGTCTACATGATTATGGCCCTCTTTTGGCCAATTAAAAAAAAAAAAATCACAGTCTGCCTGGCGCTTGTTCTTGAAGAAATGCCTTCTTCATTTTGGTTTGCCTCTTTCCATGTGATAGCTGTAAAAACCCTGTTGTTGGTCCTCTTTCAAGAAAGACATATTGCTCCTAAAAGCTGCCCTGGATCTCAGATCTCCAGTTGCCACCATCCCCTATTTGTTTGATTATAAAGCTCCCACAGTTTGATAAAGCCACAGGAGCCTAACAGGCCAAAAATCAGAGCCCAGCCTATCTCACATTTGAATGTGTTCCTATGTTTTCTTACCTTTAGTGGCCAAATGAGCCAGTCCACTTTGACACTGGTTTACTTCTCCTCATTATCCATTATGATTTTCAGCCATCACACAATCTAAGCAGCTGTCCACTGCAGGGCAACACCACCAACTGTGATAGAAGCTGAGAGGTGGCTCATTGCTGTCATCCCTTGGGAGGGAGAATGAGTGTGGGGAATTTCATTATAGGACTGAAATAGATGATGACTCTGATCTTTCTTTTTCCATCATGTTCAGTAAATTACTTTCAAAGATGACAATCATTATCATCATCTGCATATCTCAAATGAAAGACTGTCTTGACTCCCATTCGAGTCATCAAGTGCTATGATGCTTTAAGACACACCACCTTACTGGAAATCTCTTCAAAATCTCAAACCAGCCTATATTCCATTTGCAGTCTTGTAAAGATTACATAGAGTCCATTCGAGATAAAAAGTCTGCATGAAATATTACCACACACCAATGTCCAATAGGGAGGCCTTGCTGCCAAATGAAAGAGAGGGCTGTTGTGATTTCACACCCTCTGATGGATTTCACACACTCTCTGGATGCTGCTAAACTAACCTCACCTCTGCCAGGGATGGCTTTTATCCTTAGGATTCACAAATATGCATCTGGAGAACAAGGCCCACATTTTCCAAAGTGACCAATGATTTCAAGTGCCTTGACTTTTGAGTGCCCAACTTGAGACACCAGGACTGGGCCTGATTTTCAGAAAGCATTCAGCACCCATCCTCTTCAAAGGGGGCTGATTTTCAGCTTCTCAGACTGAGCACCCAAAATACGGAGGCACCCAAAATAAATTTGTTAGATGAAAAAATGCTCAAATAAGTTTGTTAGTCTCTAAGGTGTCACAAGTACTCCTTTTCTTTTTGCGAACACAGACTAACACGGTTGCTACTCTGAAACCAAAATCACTAGTCACTTCAAAAAAGTCTTTTTCTTTGGAATGCATCAAATGCCTGCAACTCCTGTTGAAGATTTGCATTCCATTCTCCTCCACAATCTGCTGCTTTCAATTCACAAATGGGAAACCTCCTACAATATCAATATACTCAGTATGTCTTTCACGAAACAGCCAGTGCGTGCACTTAATATAAACTTATTTGCCAAGTGGTGAAGCCTCCTTCGAGTACAATTTTGAGTTTCTATTTAAATGGGAAAACAAATTAGATTTCTCCAGTCCCTTGCCCAACCTCTCTCCAAGCCCACGACCCCATGCTTTAACTCCATTAAAGGATTTTTTTCCCCAGATTGTAGCCACTTATTAAAAGATTGGAAGCACATCACTGTCCCCATATACATATTTGTGTAAATTTGTGTAGCTCACAGGTTTTAAACATTTAATGGAACATTACTATCTAAACCATACTGTATTCTATTCAATAACATTCTTTTCCTTTGTGGCTCATAGTGTTCCTGGTTTGAACAAAAGCCATGAAGAGACATTTTTAAATGAACCGAGTGGACTGATTCATGGATTGCTCCCTCCTCCCCTAAAACTTTCCCAAAGTAATTGGGCAAATTAAAAAGAACCTGTTCCCTTGCCCCACGGTTGAACTGTTTTCAAAACCCAAGTCCCCATATTATTTGGGGGGGGGTGTATGTACATAATGTGTGTATCAGTGTCCAAACATTCTATTGTACACAATTAAAATAATCAGTTAGAGCATCATATTGATTCAAGTTATTTAATGAACTCAGAGTTGAGTTGCCTTCCTCCTTCAACCCTGGAGTAAAAGAGGTAATTTGGGACCAGATTGTGAGTATGAATCATAATCCGTTTTCTTATCTGCTCCTGGGCCAGTATAACAATGCACTGACCCTTGCTCAATGCCCGTAGCAAAGCCCCAATTCAGACTTAAGGACCAAAACAATGTAAGGCTTTATGGATCAGTACCAATATAAAGAATTGCAGCTATTTGTTTGGCTGCAAGATAGTACTGGCACATGGGTGTTATATGCTGAGAAAAACTGCTCAGAAGAGGGGCAGCCACATTCTGCAATGGCTGAAGTTTCCAAATACTTTTTGGGGGGAAAAAAAAAAAAAGGTGTTGCTACTTTAAATCAAATCCAAGCTCGATAACAGTCCAGAAGCACCACCACTAGGACAATGGTCTGGCCCAATCGGCACTATTTTATAACCTGGTTAGTCACTTTGTCATACATTGTAACAGATTTTATTAAATGTACTAACTAGCCACATGTTTTTTCCTATAATGAGCCCATCTTTAACCATGGAGAATGTGGCCATCACTTCTTTTTAGTATTATAGTCATATGTCCAAAATACTGGAAGGACGGACGTTCTTTCAGTTCCATAGTGAATGAATTCTCTATTGTCTGGAATACCCTTTGGCATGTCTTATAGTGCTCACAATATTTTGGTCAATGCTAATTTCTGATACCTTTGTATTCTCGGTATGCCATTTTACCTCTGTGGTTTCACTGCACTGAATAATACTATGGAGGGGTGTTGTTGCATGACAATTTCGGCTCACTAGATCCTGTATATGGAAAGCATGTTCAGTTCTTTCCTTAGTTTAAGTCAAAATGCAGCAATTTGTAGCCAAGGTTTACTACCATGATTTGCCTCCACTAGGGTCAAAACTTGGCAAGCAAACATGCTCGGTATGCAGCTACCAGAATGCACTCCACCTACCAATGGGAGTATTGATTTGCATAGTCTCTTGCACCAAGGATTAACAAAATTCAAAAAGGAAATGTAATAAATTTTCTCCTATAGATGCTCATAATTTAATAATAAATAATTAACTCTTACGTAGTGCATTTCACCAACATATCTCAAAGTGCTTTACCAAGGAAGTTAGTATCATTTATCCCCATTTTAAATATTAGAAACTGAAGTAGAGAAGTGAAGTGACTTGCCCAAAGTTTCACAACAGTTCAGCAGCAAAGGTGGGAACAAAATCCAAACCTCCAGACTCTGTCTAGTGCCTTGTACACTGTTCTATGCTGCCTCCCTGACAGCTGATGGAAATAAATTGTGCCAATCATTCAAAATTTCCTTTAAAGTTGAATCTTGACCTTTTGTTGACCTCCGCAACAATTGACAGTGAACAATTTGACAGTGGACAATTTAGGATCAAATCTCAGTCTTACTTACAGCATTTAAACTGTTCACGTGACATTTTGAACCAGTCTTGAAATTTGGTGCACTTTTAATGGACCACTAATTAGAGGGGAGCACAAATTTGACATTTTTAATGTAGATAATCAAAAGATCTGTTTAACAATTTGCAAAAATTGAATTATTTTCCCCCTATCATGGTCATGTTTGGTATGAAGCATCCAATCTGGGGAAATTAAGGTCAGCTCTATTTACTGAATTTTAACCAAGAAAATTATTAAAGGTGAGTGCACTGCAGATGCTGAAAGTGATAGCCGTCTATCCCTTGTGTGGACTCGGCTGCAACTAATATATTAATAGAATTAGTACCGATTGTGACTGAGTCATTGTGAAACAGCCAAAAAAACCTATTACTAATGATACTGATAACCAATGACACTGATAGTAGTAAGCCAGTAGGGGCTGAGAAAGGCCCAGGAAATCCTTGTGTGATCCTTAAGGTTTCTAGAATTACAAACATTATTCATGTTGTTTATTCAGCTTATTTTTCCACCCAAAAGAGCATCTTATTTCCAGAGCAGAAGGCAGCATTACTTCTTAAGGAACTTAAAATGTAAGGCTATCAATTAATCACAGTTAACTCACGTGATTAACTCAAAAAAATTAATCGTGATTAATCGCAGTTTTAATCGCTCTGTTAAACAATAGAATACCAATTGAAATTTAATATTTTTCATTTTTCTATATTTATATATATTGTAATCTGTATTATAATTGAAATCAAAGTGTATATTATTTTTGATTACAAATATTTGCATTGTAAAAATGATAAACAAAAAATAGTATTTTTCAACCTCATACAAGTACTGTAGTAGAATCTGTCGTGAAAGTGCAGCTTACAAACGTAGATTTTTTTTGTGACAACTTCAATCAAAAACAAAATAATGTAAAACTTTAGAGCCTACAAGTCCACTCAGTCCTACTTCTTGTTCAGCCAGTCACTAAGACAAACAAGCTTGTTTACATTTACAGGAAATAATGCTGCCCTCTTCTTATTTACAATGTCACCAGAAAGTGAGAACAGGCATTTGCATGGCACTTTTGTAGCCAGCATTGCAAGGTATTTACATGCCAGATATGCTAAACATTTGTATGCCCCTTCACCTTTCAGCCACCATTCCAGAGGACATGCTTCCCTGTTGATGACGCTCATTAAAAAAAATAATGCATTAATTAAATTTGTGACTGAAGTCCTTAGAGGAGAGGAGACTTGTATGTCCCCTGCTGTTTCACCCGCATTCTGCCATATATTTCATGTTATAGCAGTTTTGGATGATGACCCAGCACGTGTTCATTTTAATACTTTCACTGTAGATTTCACAAAACGCAAAGAAGGTACCAATGTGAGATTTCTAAAGATAGCTACAGCACTCAACCCAAAGTTTAAGAATCTGAAGTGTCTTCCAAAATCTGAGATGGACTAGGTGTGGAGCATGCTTTCAGAAGTCTTAAGAGAGCAACACTCCGATGTGGAGACTACATAACCCAAACCACCAAAAAAGAAAATCAACCTTCTGCTGGTGGCATCCGACTCAGATAATGAAAATGAACATGCATCGGTACACACTGCTTTGGATTGTTATCGAGCAGAACCCATCACCAGGATGGATGCATGTCCCCTGGAATGGTGGTTGAAGCATGAAGGGACATGTGAATCTTTAATGCATCTGGCAGATAAATACCTTGCGACACTGGCTATAACAGTGCCATATGAACGCCTGTTCTCACTTTCAGGTAACATTATAAACAGAAAGCAGGCAGCACTATCTCCTGCAAATGTAAACAAAACTTGTTTGTCTGAGTGATTGGCGAACAAGAAGTAGGACTGAGTGGACTTGCAGGCTCTAAAATTTTACATTGTTTTATTTTTGAATGCAGTTATTTTTGTACATCATTCTCTATTTATTTAAAAAAGGTAGAAAATATCCAAAAATATTTAAATAAATGGTATTCTATTATTGTTTAACAGTGTGATCACACAATTAATTTTTTTAATCACTTGACAGCCCTATTAAAATGGAAATTGACATGCCCAAGGCTTTAGCTCAGTGGTACAACATTGCTACAAACATGGTTAGGACCTGTAAACATTAGAAATTGCAGCCATATTGTAAACGGGTCAGCCAGGTCCCGTGAGTTGGTGACCTTTGTAAAGAGGGTGGGACTTTAGACAGGAGGTAACAGCTGGCCAACCACTGCATGAGACAGAAGATGTCCCCAAATATGGGGGTGGGGGCCTAATCCAATGCCCTCTGAATTCAACTGAAGTCTTTCTATTGATTTTAATGGGTATTAAATCAGGCCCATGGGAAAGATACTACTAAAACTGAGCTAAATAATCATCATCAAAGGGTCAAATTAAATAGCCACTGCAATAGATCAAAGGCTTTATGGCAGACAAAGTTGATCTCACATCTTTTTGAGGACACACAGGGATTGCAGAAGGGCTGTTACTTATTTATGAATGGTGAAGAGAGGCACCCTCTGTGATGATACATGTTCCACAGGCAAAAGAATGGCTATATCAAGATAATCTCTGCATTTGCTCAGAATAATGTGCAGCACTCTGTACTGGTCACAGGATGCAAAAAAGAAAAAATTAGGCAAGTTCATGGAGGACAGATCCATCAATGGCTATTAGCCAAGATGGTCAGGGACGCAACCCCATGTTCCAGGGGTCAATGAACCTCCAACTGGCTGAAGCTGGGACAGGGAATGGATCACTCAATAATTGCCCTGTTCTGTTCGTTCCCTCTGAAGCATCTGGCACTGACCATTTTCAGAAGACAGGATTACTGAGCTAGAAGGACCACTGGTCTGACCCGGTATGGCCATTCTTGTGTTCTTAAGCTGGGTCTATGAGAGAGCCACTGCATAACTTTCTCTATAGCATAGATGGACAATCAATAAGCTGATCACAACAGAGTGAAATGCTATTTAAAATCATTACGTAATCTAGAAACAACTTTTGGGTGATCATTCAAAAAAATCTCTCCGACATCTCAGGTAGAAGTTCAGGATCCTATGGCTCTTTTTCAAAACAGGTCAGGGACAACCTCAGCAATGTTGTGGGTCAACATGCCCTCTTAAGAACAAACAGTGTTAACATCCAGTGTTGAGAGAGCCATTACTGGGCACATGACTGTTGTAAATGAGGTCCACAGACGTCAAAGGACTGTCTGTACTTCAGGCATTAGTGTACACAGAGCAACAGCATACAAAGTTTACAAGATGCTCCATGGCAAATGTATTCAGTTGCATTAAATGTTAATGATACTGTAAATGAACAGTTCCGTTGCCCTTCTGAGTGTCTTCCACTCCAGCTCTAGGCCCTTTGAACTCACCCCTTTCTTTGGGCTCTCAAATAAGACCTGTGCCCTCTTGGGGTTTATGCTACTGTGGCTGGTAGACAGGCCCACCAACTGCTCCAGGCTCCAACCCAAGGACTCTATAAACAGCAGCTATGCACCGCTTGACTTCAGTTTGTTGCTGCTGCTGCTTCCCTTGGCCTCCTACATACCTGGCCCCTTTTAGCTCCACCCTTACCTCAGAGTTAAGGTTCTTAGGTCCTCACTCCCTGCAAACCCAGATCAAGCAAATGCAGCCAGAAAAACTCTCGTTATCCGTCAAGCTCCTTTGGCCAGAGAGGAGCACCCTTCCTTGCCCAGCCAGGAACTCGCCTGCTAAGGCCCTGCAGCTCCTATTATCTGAGCCTTCTGGGCTCCAACTGGCTGCATCCATGAGGCCTCTAGGCAGGCCTTTGCTGCTCTTTTCCTGTCATTTTGGTGCTTCCTGGGGCAAGGCGTAGAAGCAGCAAGAGGACTCCTGTAGGAAGCCGCAAAGGCCAGATATATCCCATCAGAGATACAAATAAGAGATCTTGCAAAACTGTACAGTATGCTGGCATTTGCATTAGTTAACTTATCTCAGGGGGCCTGGGATAAATATCAGAATTTTAAAATTATATATATTTAAATTAACAAGGAAAAAAAGTTACTTAGAATTCACTTATTAAAAAGGTAGTCATAGCAAAGATCCTGTTCCTTGTGTCTGAATAGTCAACACAATCATCACTACCTTTTAACACAACCTAGGCACAGATTTTCAAACAGGACCTCCAGTAAATGCATGTGCACAAAACTTAGGCTATATTTTTGCACCCTTGATTATCTGTTGGCCCAAGCAGCAGACATATTGAACTACATGTTTGAACCTGAAGCCAAGGTCAATCTCAAAATATTTTATCCAAGTTTATTGGACCAATTTCTGCTGGTGAGAAGGTTTCGAGCTTACACAGAGCTCTTCTTCAGGTATGGAAAATGTACTCAGAGTGTTGCAGCTACATACAAGGTGGAACAGATTATGCTAAACAATTAATTCCACCTTGTATTTAGCTGCGACACTGAGTAAGTCTTCCAGATCTGAAGAAGAGCTCTGTGTAAGCTAGAAACCTTCTCACCAACAGAAGTTGGTCCAATAAAAAGATATTACCACACTTACCTTGTCTCTCTAATATCCTGTGACTAACAGCTACAACAACACTACAACATTTTATTCATAATTCTTGGAGATGCAAACTGGAGGATACCATTTTTTATGCATAAGAATTGCACCTGGAATAAAAGCTGGGCTAACACCATCTGAGAAATCTATATTAGCAACCTAATTCTGCCTTAATTTGATGAAGTTGGACTGGGTTTATCTCATGAAGACTGACTTTTCATTAGGATTATGAGCTGTGCTGTATTTCCATGGTAATAATGCACCTGCTTATACTGTTAGATGACAACTCCTAATAATTGTACAGAAACTATACGAAAGCTACAGTATGTAATCTTGCAACTTGTGACTTATTAACTCTTTGTAAACTGCAGTTTGCATAATTAGCTACAGCAAATGCAAACCTAAACTTGCAGATGTTCAGACATGTACAGACAATTTGCCCACTTGTCAAAGGATAAGAGAAAAATATTGGAGAGCTACAAAGTTTAGTCACAGATCGTTTAATTTAAATGAGCTCAGCCCATGTGGTAAAGCAAGAACCATATTTAAAGTTCTGCTGAGAATATAATTTATAAATAACTAACTTTGTAACAGTCACATATTTACATCTCCAGGGGATTCTACAAAAGTATCAGTGACTTTAGACAGTGCCCTCAAAAGAATCACCCCACTGTCACACTTAGCCCCCTGTATGCTAAGACAGGACATGGGAAGTTTAGTGAGTACTGTCATTCAGTCCTAATATGAGCAATAAAGCAACACTGAGGCTCAGTGCTTTGATTTATTAAGATCACAGTAACCTAGGACACATCTTAATCTTCCTAAGTGAGAAGAGGATAGTGGGGAGATGAAAATGGTCACTGGTGTCTGTTTATTTTTTTAGTCAGTGATATAGAAGAGGATGCACCTCACACTCATACTGAATAATTATTAAAGATTCATTGTCAAGTTAGCAGTTGGTATTGAATAGAGTCATGCAGTCAGATAGTTCTGGGTCTGATAAAGTCCAACATTTTTCATTAACACCATGGAAGATATGCAAATCAAATTCACAGATAATATGCATCTTAGAGGACTGCAAATTCATGCAAAGTATAACATTACATTGGTGAAACAGATTAAGGCCCCGATTCTCTCCTCATAGTGGTGTCCCTTCATTTGATTTCTTATTGCCTACCATGGTGTAGATGAGAGAAAAATCAGGCCCTAAAACTCAGTGCTAGAACAGATTACGTTGAAAAAGATGTGGTTCACAAAGGAACGAATAATAAAATGAATCAATATTATGCAATCATGGTAACTACTCAGCTGACTTGGGCTCTGGCTCAATTCAGCAAAGAACTTACAAATGAATTTTACTTTTAACATGTGAGCAGTCCCAGCAATGGGCTCTGGATCAGACCAGATATCTGCAAATCGTTGAAATACATCAAATTTTGCATTAAATGTTTCAGAGCCTCAAAATTCTCTGGGACCAACATCTTGTTCATATGACAAATGCAACTCTTATGTCAGCATAGCCGCATCTACACTGGAAGTTTTGGAAACACAGCTATTCCGGTTAAGGGGTGTGGGGTTTTCCCCCCCACACCCAACCAAACTTTGTAGTGTAGATCTGGACCGAGGTTCATTTGTTTTAAACTATAAAGCCATGTCTTAGGCAATGGCTAAACTGGTCAATAGTTTTGGTTTCCCAAAGACTACTGACCAGTTATGAGGCAATATAATCTTAGTGTCATAAAAACTCTCTCAGTTAATTGGGCAGTTCTGGGAAGCTTAACTGCTTAACACATTTCATATATTGTAAATGGAATACACTTTGTGATGACTATCCCATAAGGGTATGGCTCATCAGCCTCTTAGATGGACAAGCCACTAGAGGGTGAACAAAGACCCACATTATGGTAATGTGGGTTATAACTAGCACAGTGAGCTCCTAGGCACTATGTTAGTAGAAGCAATAAATACCACCACTGCCACACTGCAACACATGGTAAAATATAGTTAGTTGAACAGCTAAAACAATGGCATACTAGGAAAAGAATACATTCCAAAGGGAAAAAATGTCAACAAGTCACTGCATGTCTTGTTCTAGCTATCAGCTGCCTGGGGAACTATGTGCAACAGTTCTCGTCTGCATCTGCAATGATAACCAGTTCCAGATAGGCTACTTATATGAAGAGGGAACATAGATTCATAGATATTAAGGTCAGAAGGGACCATTAGGATCATCTAATCTGACCTCCTGCACAATGCAGGCTACAGAATCTCACCCACCGACTCCTGTGATAAAGCTCTCACCTATGTCCGAGCTATTGAAGTCCTCAAATCATGGTTTAAAGACTTCAAGGAACATGGTAATACACTAAGCAGAGCACAGGAGCTATTTAAATATATAAATTATTAAAGGGATTCCTGATTTTCAGTTTCAAGTCAGTTTTCACACTGGTCTTTAATTGGCTGAACTCTGACAAGAATTCAGACCACTACAGCCTGGGTACTGCAGATACTGGCACTACAGTAACCAAATTTAGCAAGGCTTCCATTGTTCAGAGTAAAAACATTTGCTATTACTCCCTTTCCTCCCCTGCCTTTTTTACAGTTGGAGTGGGTGGGGGGAGGGAGGGGAGAGGGACTTCTTGACTCACCTGGCAGAGATCAGTGAACCCATGGAAGGATTCAGGAGATCCTTCTTGGGCTGCAGAGACCTCTGTGATGCAAAGAGCAACTTCACTTGAACACCAGAGTGAATCAGTTCATGGTAGGCTCTGTTTGTAAACAGTAGGGATGCTAGCCAAGGACCAGGGATCTAGCAGAGAATATTAATTTAGGTCTTTCAAAGAAAATACACAGATAGGCTATTAACATTTACTTTTATTTATAGAAAACTGTAGAACTTATTAAATACAAACTATTGAGAAAAGCAACCAAAGATGAGGCTTTATTAGAATGCCAAAAGGACGACAGAGAGCCAAGCTTACTGGGCTTATAGTTCCTGGTTGAAGTATTTACTGTAATCTTTCACTGACTTAGTAATATAAAGTGACCATTATAAACAACGTTTTGTTTTTTTTAAAGTTAGAATTTGCCATAATATTTTTTCAATCACCCCAAAAAAATAATCAAAGCAACAACTGTTTCCAGGTTAAAATCAGGGTCATAAATACTTATGAAGTTACCTGTAGAATCATGCTAAAATGTTTGCTTGCAGTCACAAAAAATATTAAGTTTACAAAATAGTACGTTATCCATGTAACTCAGGATGCTCAATAAGTTGTTAAAAAGTTTCATGCATTTGATAGTGGAAGGCAAAATAAAGCAGAGGCTTAGAAATACAAATACAGAAAGTATGTGAAAAAACTGGACACAGTCTACATTGTTAAAGTCAATCACCTGAATGTTGACTGTCCTCTGGTGGATAATCATATATCCACATAGTCAATTAGCCCTTTAAGCTGTCACTGGAAGGCTGGTAAGAGAAGAGATTGTGTTATGTTTCTGGACAATGTCTGTTTCGCTCCTTTCTTAAAGGAATGGAGGAAGGTTTAGTTGCGACTGCCATCCCTTCTGTGCCTTGATAACTTACTAATGCAGGGGATCCTACCATCCCACTCCCTACATGGACAGGACAGCCCAGGCTTCCCTATGCTGCTGTTGCCCTCTCTCCCCCTTAATTCTATTCTACTCTCTTGAAGGAGAGGATGGTGCAATTGTGGCCTAGGTTTAGGAGAGTGATACACAACCATTGAAGATCAGGGAGATGAAGATCTACTCTACTCCAGTATCTACACAGATACCTTCCTCTGGTCCATTAAAGAGAAAGGAGTGTGTGTGTGTGTGTGTGTGTGTGTGTGTGTGTGTGTGTGTGTGTGGGGAACATACACTCCAATTCCCATCTATGGATCTTCTTACTTTGCTCTTGAGTCTGCTTTCCAGTTGCAGCTTCACAAGTGTGTGGGCTTTATGGCTATTGAGACATGTCAACTATGCAGGCATCAAATGTTGTTTCAGAGGTTGACACTTTGGAAGTCAACCAGCCAATTAAAACAAAAACAAACCTGAACACAACACATTAACAGATGTGTCCAACTGTTCTCAGAATAAAGTAATTTTAAATTTTTCAGCACCCACAGTGTTGCTGTGGAAAAAGAAGTGCAACACTACATTCTGGAAGATGTGTCATATGCAGTTAACATTGGTATATACAACTGTATGTTGTGTACACACACACACACACACACACACTTTTGCTGTAAATACTTGGAATACTTTTGACAACTGTGTCTTTTTTGGTACATGTGCCAAAAATGCTATATATATTATTGTGAATACAGGTTTGAGTTAATCATTCTCAAATCTTGTGTGTAAGACTCTTTTACAAAGAGGAAAGTCTCCAGTCGACAAAAATTAGTGACCATGAATGGAAGCTTACATCAGTCTGATGCACAGAAGGTAGTATTGTCTTGGGCAGTTACTAAACCTGTCTCCTATTGAAATTCATATAGTCTCCTGTTTGCTTGGTAGCCAAGTGTTATCTATTAACGATGGTGGTCTGCAAAGATTAAGTAACATGCACATATGGTATTCAGCAAGCTATTAGGTTAGAAACAAAAGTTAAGACTTTTCCATGTCTACAATATCCCAACACCTGCCACCAATACAGTAACAATTTGTTCCGACCATATGTAATATACTAGCACTGTGTGGTGCGATGAGGCCCACAACATAAAGTTCTGGTGCAGATTGAGATGGAATATAGTAGTAAATCCTAAATTTTTGCGTTAATGGATTTTTAATATCCATACTTTCTATTCCATTAAAATAGATAAGATGTCAAAAATATTTTGGGGGCTTACTTTACCCCTACAGTCCGTCTCCAGTCCATCCCAGAGTTCATCATTGTGCGAAGACATTGGCAGCAAGCATCAAGGGTACCACATTAAAATGTTTGTAAGTTAGGGTATCATAGGACATGAAATAAAAAAAATTCTGGTTAAGTACAGTGTACTGACTCTCTCTCTTACTATGGATGACTTGGACATTCAGTACACACTGTATATTTAAAACAGCTTGGTTCTCTTGAAATGTTCTTGCAGATTGTGAGAGCATCCTTCTCTGTTCTGGAATCTTTAAGCAATACCCCTGCATGCTCTGAATCAAAGACTAAAAGTAAGGATTCTCCTCACCATAACACCAGTATAAATCTGGAACAACTTCATTAACTTGTTTGGAGTTACACTGTTATAAATCTGGAATAGCTCAGTTGGAGTTAATCTAGACTTACACCAGGATAACCAGAAGCAGAATCTGGCCTCTAGTTTTTTACTTTGGTTTAAAATTTAGTTTACATGTGCACTCTGACAAGCTTGACCACTGGTTTTAAATTTAAATTGGCAAAATAGATGGAATTCACACATCTTGAATCTTCCTACTTAATCTCAATTTTTAATTCAAACCAGTGACAACTATGAATAATTTAAAATGAAATAAAATGAAAAATGAAAGCCAGAAACCTCTCAAATAAATTTTTTTATGACACACACACTTTGCATTCATCAAGTGTAAAATCGAGATTATACAAGGCAATTTTCAAAGTTGCATTTACAACCTCAGTGACAAGAACAGCGTTTTTGAGGTAGCTACATTCAAACGGCAACCCGCAGCACAAGCAAAAAATACATAAGTGCTCACACACTTTGGAAGCTCATTCTTTGGAGACAATGTTATCATGCACATACGAGTGTGTTTTAGAGAGGCACATATTACAAAGGGGGTGGAGTTTTGAGGGCAGTGAGAACCTGACATAAGGGGTGCCTCTCTGCAGAGAAGGTTACAGAGAGTGATGTTACATAAAACTGTAAAATTGTGTCAAACAGACACACGCACACACACGCTGTATAGTATTTTATCACGTTTTCCACAAGGGTATAGCTCGAATTCTGTAGAGAGTGGAGGGGAAACTGGTGACATCTGTTTTTAAACAGGTCAAAGGAAAAAAGAAAGTGAATCCAGCCTGGAGTGATTAGGTCTCTGTTGTGTAGTTGTTGTATGACAGGGAAGGCAGTGAAGAAAAGTTATTATTCCACTGTCTCCCACCAGGACTTGGTTGCGTCATTGCCTGCTCTTTATATTTACTCAGAAGAACTTTGGCTTCTTGCTCATCCTGCAAAGAATTTTCTCCATATTCTTCCTTCAGCCACTGCCTGAACTGGAGAAGTTAAAACACATAGTAGATATGCTAATTATTAACGCAAACCAGATGCAGAAAGAATACTCCTCTTACACCACCATTTAATAGTAAACAACATATTTTCAAGAACATTAAAGGTTTCAGAGTAGCAGCCGTGTTCGTCTATATTCGCAAAAAGCAAAAGGAGTACTTGTGGCACCTTAGAGACTAACAAATTTATCTGAGCATAAGCTTTCGTGAGCTACAGCTCACTTCATCGGATACATTCAGATGAAGTGAACTGTAGCTCACAAAAGCTTATGCTCAAATAAATTTGTTAGTCTCCAAGGTGCCACAAGTACTCCTTTTCTTTTTGCGGATACAGACTAACGGCTGCTACTCTGATAACTGGGGTACGTAACCTATTGCTTAAATCAGCCTCTGTACCAGATGACTGGAGGATAGCTAATGTAATGCTGATTTTCAAGAAAGGCTCCGGAGACGATCCTGGCAATTACAGGCAATTAACTTCATTACCAGACAAATTGCTTGAAACTATAGTAAACAACAGAATCATCATACACAAACATGAACATAATATATTGGAGAAGAGTCAACATGGTTTTTGAAAAGGGAAATCATGCCTCACCAATCTAAGAATTCTTTGAGGCTGTCAACAAACATGCGGACAAGGATAAGCCAGTTAATATAGTGCACTTGGACTTTCAGAAAACTTTTGACAATATCCCACACCAAAGGATCTTAAGTAACGTAAGCAGTCATGGGATATGAAAGAAGGTACAATAAGATCAGTAACTGGTTAAAAGCTAAGAAACAAAGGGTAGGAATAAGTGGTCAGCTTTCACAGTGGAGAGAGGCAAATAACAGAGCTCCCCAAGAATCTGTACTGGGATCAGTGCTATTCAACATATTCATAAATGACCGAGAAAAAGGGCAAACAGTGAGGTGGCAAAGTTTGCAGATGATACAAAATTACTCAAGATAGTTAGGTCCAAAGCTGACTGCAAAAAATTACGGAGAGATCTCACTAAACTGGGTGACTGGGCAACAAAATGGCAAGTGAAATTCAATGCTGATAAATAAAAAATAATGCACACTGGAAAACAATCACAACGATGCATACAAAATTAGGGGGTCTAATCTAGCCATTACCACTCAAGAAAGAGTCTGGAGTTTGTGTGGATAGTTCTTGGAAAGCATCTGCTCAATGTGCAGCAGCAGTCAAAAAAAAACTACGATAAAAAGTTAGAATGTTAGGAACCATTAGGAAAGGGATAGAAAATAATACACAAAACATCATAATGCCACTATATAAATCCATGGTACACCCACACCTTGAATACTAGGTGCAGTTCTGGTCGCCTCATCTCAAAAAGGATGCATTAGAACTGGAAAAAGTACAGAGAAGGGCAACAAAAATGATCAGGGGGATGGGACAGCTTCCATATGAGGAGAGATTAAAAAGACTGGGACTGCTCATCTTGGAAAAGAGAGGATTAAGGGGAGATAGGGTAGAGGTCTATACGATTATGACTGGTGTGGAGGAAGTGAATAGGAAAGTGCTATTTACCCCTTTATAACCCAAGAACAAAGGGTGGCCCAAGGAAATGAATAGGTAGCAGGTTTAAAACAAACATAAGGAAGTACTTCTTTACACACACGATATACTCATTGTCAGGGGATGCTCTGAAGGCCAAAAGTATAACTGGTTAAAAAGAAAATTAGATAAGTCCATGGAGGATAGGTTCATCAAATGCTATAGCCAAGATGGTCAGGGACACAACCCCATACTCTGGGTGACCCAAATCTCTGACCTGCCAGAAGCTGGGAGTGGACGACAGGGGATGGATCACTTGATGATTGTCTGTTCTGTTCATTCCCTCCGAGGTACCTGGCATTGGCCACTGTTGGAAGACTGGGCTAGATGGACCACTGGTCTGACCCAGCATGACCGTTCTTATTTCAACACATCAATTTACTGGGGCGGGATGTAGTATATAGGCTGTTTAATACATACCTGGAAGTGCATGACTGTGCTTTTTAAATGGTTTAGTTGGATGCAGGGAGAAGGGAAGGAAAACTTAAATGTTTAACATTTTATAAGATATGCATCTGCCAAAAAAAAAAAAAAAATCCATTGCACAGAGAGAGAGAGACACACACACAACTTCAGCCTCAGATCCTGATCCTGCAAAGATTTATGCATGTGCTTAGTCTGATGATGGGGCTATCATGTTTGTCAAGTTAAGTATGTGCATAAGTCTTTGTGGGATCAGTGGCTAAACCAGGCGTTTTAAGCATTCAACATTTTACATAAGACCAGTTCCTCAGTGGTATAAGTCAGCATAGCACCAATGACTTCAATGGAGGTATGTCGATTTACAACCAGCTGGTGACTTGGCCTATAATCTCTTGCTGTATCAAATAAGCACATTACAAATGTGTGCAAATTCTTTAACCTGCCTCTCCTCCTTCCTGCCTTGACTCTTCTCCCACTTACCTGGCAGTGAAGCCTCAATGCAGAAACAATTATAATTGCTCCTACTCTGCTCAGCTGTTGGGGGGAGGAGGAGGCCTTCAAAAGAATAAGTGGTTCCTACTCTTTCTTCTTGCTTTTGTAGCTCCACTACTCTCTATCAGCTGGGCAAAGCAAGGCTGGCAGGCAGCACCTTCCTGCTCTAAGCCCCGCTATCACTGATGAGCTATGAAGGCAAAACTATTTTAGGTCACATGACTCTTTCTTAATCAACTGTGTAGTGTTTGGCAAGTTTAGGAAGAGTATGAAATATATTAGATTGGAGGTATCCATTCAGTTAGTAACTATATGGAGATCGATTCTGTAAGGAACTCAGCAATTGCGCCCTGACCCAGCAAAGCACTTAAACACAGACTCAGAAGCATGCAAATAGTCATAAAGGTATTAATGGGACTGCTCACATTCTTAAAAGTTGAGCACATGCTTAAGTGCTTTGCTGGATCAGGACCATAGTGCTCAGCATCTTGCAGGATCAAACACATACAGAATGAGCAAAATATATTTATACTGAGGTCATATCAAAGATGAGACCTTAATGCACATTTAAGGGAAATTTATGAATGATACACAACACGTTAGGATCTTCAATGCCTAAAATCCTAGAAGATCAAATGTCTCGAAACCCCAATATACTTTGTACAGAGCTACCATGGACAAGTGGTGCTGTAATTAAAAACTCAGGCCCTGATCCTCAGCTGGTATAAATTGGCATAGCTCCATTGAAATTAATAGAAGTACACTGATTCATATCTGCTGAGGATCTGGTCCCAAAAGTTGTGGCTGAGAGATACAACAGCTTGCTACAAGTTATGTCCACAGGTGAGCATTTCTTTTTGTAGCCTAGTGCCTCCCTTTCAGCAAAGAAACTACTGCATCCTTCCATTGTGACATTAAAAAAAAAAAAAAAAAAAGACGTTACTCTCTTCTCAAGGTTATTTGCATATACAATGACAATTAGGGTTATTAGCTCAGTCCAATTAGATCTGAAATGACTGTAAACCTTGATATAAGGGAGAAAGGAGACCAGTCTGGAAAGTCCCTTTATATTGTATCTTAAAAAGTCAGTTACCCACCCATTAATATCAGTTCTGAATGATCCAGGAAATATTTAAATATTTTCCAAAAACAAATATTTACAGTTGAAAACTGCATTACTGAAATGCCACAGTAATTTCTCAGCCCTCTGCCGCAACAAATCCTGGAAGAAAAAATGAAGCCACCTCCCCACCTCTTTTTTTTTTGTGTGTTAAAGAAAGTAAAAGAGTGACTTGAGAAAGGAGAGAGGATAAAAGTGCTGAGCAATGTAAAATGGAGTTATGGTCAGAAAAGCGATTATGTAAAAACAGTGCCTCCTTATTCAACAGACCTGTTCTCAGTGTGTGTTCAGCTGTATTTGTTTAGGTTATTGACAAAAACAGGTTATTACTATTTTTCTAAACTCCAGTTAGCCCTGCAGAACCAACCCAGCTCAAGGAGAAGGAGCTGGATTCCATTCTGGTTCATGCATCATCCCCACAATTGTAAGTTAAGTTCCAGTAGTACAAAAAGGTTGTTACTGGTGATGATGCATAAGCCAGGAAGAGAACCCAGCTTGACTTTCAGATCTCAAGTTTTGTTTACAGCATTGTTAATTTGAAAAAAAAAATCTATTTTTTCTTGCTTTAACATCCTAGGTAGATGTGAAAAAACAGTTTTTACATTAGCATCACTTGTACATTTGTATTATTGCTGCATTCTGGGCCATTTATCTTCTAATCTTTAACCTTCTAAAGTTATGAGACAGTCCAAAACTTTATGCCTTAAGAAACCAAATTGGTCAACAAAAATCACCTACATGGTCAACATCATGTTTTTCAAACTCCTGTAGCTGCCTCTGGAAGCCCATGTTAGGATTGGCACAGGATCTCGATGCTCTTACAATAGACAATGCATCTTCCCAACCAAAGTCTGTGATTGTCATGACGTAAGCGACTACCAAAGTTACGCTCCTAGAGACTCCAGCGAGACTGCAGCAGAAATGAGACAAAATAAATAGATACAAAATATAAAAAGTCTTAAAATAAATACGCTCATTGTCTCATATAGCATCATAAATTTACACAGCACTTTACCAGGTAAAATATATTACCTAAATTAAGGAGATTAAAGTAATGAGCACATTGTGGCGGCTGTTCCTATATAACTATTAAGATATCTTTATGTCAATGTACTGGACTTTGAAATGTAGAGAAGTGAATCTACATGCAGTATGGGCACCCCAACAGAGGAACTGTACTGAAATTCAGTTCAGATAAGAGGGTTTTTTTTTTAAACAAAGAACAAATACAAAGCCCCCATGAGAAAGCGTGAGAACAATTTGTTGTTTTTCTTAAAAAACTAGATACGAGTCACCCAGACATAAAAACAAAAACACGCCCCCATAGAGAACAAGCTCATGAAATAAGAAGATAGATCTATATGTGCTGGAAAAGGCGCTCATTTTGATGAGATTGGGTTTAAATTCATTAAAAACTTTCAGACTGAGTTGAACATTAGAGCACAGGACTCAGAGTTCTCAGTTCTATTTCCGAGTCTGCCACTGACATGGTCTGTGACTATTTCTCAGTGCCACAGTTTCACCATCTGTGACACTGGGAGAATGACAGAACCTACCACTGTCAAGTGGTTTGACAGCTCTGGATGAAAAAAGTGGTGTTATTACTATAGATAAAGAATACATTTGAGCGACAGTTGTAGATTTGCTCACTTAACACTTTCAAAGAATATAAGCAATAAAGCACAATATCAACCAACATTCTCAGAACACCCTCATGAAGTAGGTCAATATCCCCATTTTACATATGAAGAGAGTGAGGTGCAGAGAGGTTAATCAAAAACCTTATTCAAAGCTACACAATGAGCCAATGGCAGAACAGGATTAGAATGCTGGAGTTCCTACCTCCAAGCCCAGTGCTCAAACTACTGTACCTGACTCTAGATACAGGTTCTGAAATGCTAGTTAGACATTGCAGCTATGCACAGGGACCACAAGCAATGACTAAGAAAAACCACGATGGGCTTTCCTTTTCTATATTCTAACTCTTTGAAGGCAGTTAATGTCTCAGGACTCCCTCTCTAATCAGTAATCTGCTCGCAACAGCTGTGATATTTGAATGCTTCAGTGAAGCTTAAAACACCAGTTTCTGTTGAGAGGAACATTTCCAGCAGCCCTAAAGCAGCAAAAATAGTTGCAACAGGAACTGATAAAATTATTAGGATCACAGGAACTGTCTGTGAGAGAAGAAAATGGCGACTAGCATGAATCAGACAAATAGATGATGCAACACTATTGTTGAAAATATAACACAGGGAACAGATAGTCCCAAGGTCTGAATGGGGGACTGGAGTCAGCAGCTCTGGATTTCACTCCTGGCTCTGCCACTGACACATTGTGTGTTCCGGCAGCCACTTAACTTCTCCGTGTCTCAATATCCACAGTGGAGCGAGGCTTAACAAGCGTTTTTAATTTTGGCGGGGGATCCTCAGATGTGAGGTGCTGTACAAATGCAAGAGTATTATTGTTAAAAGAAGAAAGAGCAGGGTGGGCAACTCTGTAATTTATCACAGACTTAAAAAAAAATATGGAGGGAAAAAATTAAGAATATTCTTAAACAATTGACATACGTACCAGTGAACAAGACAGCTCTCACCTCTAAGCCGACACTCATGGATAAACTTGATGCTCTCTTTGAAATGTCTTGTCCTGAAAACGGAAGCAAGAGGGAAACACAAAGCACTTGGCTTTAGTAAAGTCATGACTAAGGAAAACAAAAAACAAAAAACTGAGAAAAAAATTTGAAAAGCCACTTAATATTGTTCCCAGAATACAGTACATTAAAAAGACAACCAACAGATACTACGCAGTTGCCTTGGATTATTCCTTATTTTAAATATGAATGGAAACTTTGGTATCTCAGGCACCATTCTTATAATCACCGTTGACAAATACTTTCTGCAGATGACTGGCAAATCTCCCTCCCTCCCGGCAAGCAACTATGTTCATTTGTCTTTCTGATATTTCCTTGTGGAGGTCCTGCCATCAACTGAAATTTAGCACGGCTAAAACAGAGCTTCTGATTTTTTCCATAAAGACCTCCCTTCCCTCCTCTTTCTCTGTCACAGCAAACGTCACAATGACCTGAGCTCATCCAAGCCACATCTAAAACTTGCCACTTCTTCCTGCACAATATCTCCAAGATCCATCTTTCCTCTCTGATCACACTGCCAAAAGTCTTGTTCAGCCCTTGATCACTTCGCACTTTGACTACTGTAGTCTCCTCTTCTCTGGCTTTGACAACTCCAAACTCCGTCCACCCCCAACTCACATCCTGCCAAAATGCTGCTAAGATCATCATTCTTCCACCTACAGCAATCCACTCAAAACTCTTCACTGCTTCTCTCTCTTCCACTGCATGAAATATAAACTTATTCTCCTTAATTTCAAAGCCCTCCACAGTGTATCCCCACCACTACGAAGAACTTGCGCTCATCCTATTACGATTTGTTTCCCT
Source organism: Dermochelys coriacea (assembly GCF_009764565.3). Lineage (NCBI taxonomy): Eukaryota > Metazoa > Chordata > Testudines > Dermochelyidae > Dermochelys > Dermochelys coriacea. The sequence goes on along the minus strand of NC_050069.1, from coordinate 121,531,192 downwards.
GTCTTTCCTGCCTCAGATCCCAGCCTACTTGTTTGGCTCATCCACTCATTAGGTCTCATCTTTTCGACTGGAAGTTCTTTAGTGTAGGTGGTCATTGTTTGTGTTTGTACTGTACCCTAGCATAATGTGGCCCAACCTGGTTGTGGCCATTAGGCGCTATTGCAATATAAATGTTTCATAACAAAAACCAGTTACTTACTGGTACAGTCACAGTTCTTCGAGATGTGTTGTGCACATGTACATTCCACTGTAGGTGGATGTGCACCAAACACACTCCAGCCGGAGACTTACCAGCGGGCAGAGCATGCGCTCCTGCTGTCTTCAGGCACCAAACCAAGGGTATAAAGGGGTGTGATCACCGTCTCCTTCTCCCTTTCTTTGCACTGCTGGTGAGCTAAACTCAAAGTAGTGGGGAAGGTGGGAGAGTCGCAGAATGTATATGTGCGCAGCACATCTCGAACAGTTACTGTACAGATAAATAACCATTTTTTCCCTCCTTGGAGCAATTGTGCACACACACATTCCACTGCAGGTGATTCACCAGCCGTTTCCTTGCAGCTTGTGGATATCAGATAACTTGAAGAGAGAGATCGCAACACCAACTGGCTGAAGTTGGTGTCCCCTCATGAACCTTGAGGTAACAGTATCTGGAGAAGGTATGTACAGATGACCACATTTCTGCTTTGCAAAATGTCTGCTATCGCAACGTTACTCAAGAAGGCTGACAAAATGGAAGGAACCCTAGTGGAGCGGGCTGCTTTCCTTTGCAGAGAGACGTTTGCCAGATCATAGCAAAGCTCAATACAATCTGAAATTCAGTGTGAAATATGCTGAGCTGTGACAGGTTGCCCTTTAACCCAGTCCCCAGTTGGTGTAGGCAACAACACAGTCTAGAAGAAGATCTGAAAGACTTTGTGCAGTGCAGGTAAAATGTCAGAGCTCTCCCAATCATCCTATCATTTTCACTGACAGCAGCAGCAAGGATGTTGTTGCCAAAGGTTCAAAGAGGGGTCTCGCCAAATAGGACAGTATTAAAATTCAGATCCCAGGAAGGTACTGGTTCAGACTCTGGAGGGTACACATGGATAAAACCCCTTCAAAATATGGGTACCATGGGACTGAAAACTTCTCCATTCATGGGCATACTGCAGAAATTGATGCTCAATGAAGAGCTGAGAGACCAGAGGATTTCAGATGCAGTAACATAGTCTGGCATAAATATGCCTAATCTCTGTATCATCAGGAGATAACTGAGGCAATTCCACCCAGACTGAAAACCTTTTCCATTTTGCTTCCTACATGGCTCTGGTGTAATCCTTTCCGCTGTTCACCAGAACAGCTTAGACTTCTCAGGAGCAGACTTTCTCCTCATTGACCAACCAGAGATCACCAGGACTGTTAGGTGAAGAGACTGTAGTTAAGTGCAGTGCAGTTAAGTGCAGTGACTTCCCTTGGTTTTGAGGCAAGAAATTCTCAAGCAGAGTTAGAGGTGTGGGTGGCCAGATGAAATATTGCTGTAGGTCCATGCGCTAGTACTGCCTTGGCCAGGCAAGTGCTATGAGGATTAAGGTTTTGTCTTAGTTTTCTCATCATCCTTAGAATCAGAGGGACTGGAGGAAACATGGGCACCAGATGTCCCAAAACAGGGAAAAAAAAATAGAGACATTGATAATGGAACCTGGGTTGTGACCTGCCCTAGAACAGAACCTCCTGCAGTTATCGTTCAGGTTGGTTACAAAGAGGTCTGTTATCGGATAACCCACTAATGGAGTTCTAGTGCAGACCGACCTCTTTATTGACCACTCGTGATGATCTATGAGGTATCTGCTGTGGGAATCTGCAATATAGAGTTCCTCGCTCCCAAGAGGTGAAAGGCATTTAGTGAGATATTGGTCTTTATACAAAAGTTCCACAAGTGGATCGTTTCCTGGCATAGCTGAGAACCTTGCATCTCCCTGCTTGTTCAGATAAAACATAGCGGTGATGTCATTGGTAAGAACTTGAACCACCTGATGATGGTAACGAACATCTTGCAGTCCCAAAGAATAGCTTAAAATTCCAGCATATTTATATGGAATGAAAGTTCCTTAGATGTCCAAAGTGCTTGAGCCTGAAGTTGACCCAGATGCATCCACCAGGGATTGATCCTATCTATTATAAAAGCCATAATTGGTTCTGGTGGAAGGAAAGGAACCCCTCTGCCTACATTCTGAGGTGTTAACAGGGGCTGAAGCTCTTGGGCAGATACACAAAGCAGCAAATCCAGAAAATGTTTGCTGGATGCTATGCTAAGTGAAGCCAGGTCTACAGACATCTGAGGTAGCGTCTGGCATGCTGAGTCCACTCACGTGCTCAAGGCCATGTGACCCAACAATGCTAGACATTAATTCACTTAATTCCTCAGATTGGAATTGAGGCTCTCTGACAAAGACCATGGACTGGAACTTGTTTGTCGGGCTGTAAGCAATGGGAATTGTGGCATCAAGATCTACTCCTATGAAATTTACTTGCTGCATTGCTTGTAATGTTGATTCATCTACATTCAGTTTTCAATCTAGACAAAAGAACAGATGTCTGAGGCAATCAAAAAAGCATTCTTGTCTGCGAGTTCCTGACCTTCCCTGACCAAGCCTACTGTCCAGGTAGGGAAATATTTTAACTCCTAAATGGTGCAGGTGAGCTGCTGCTACCATCATACACTTGATAAATACCCTTAGGCCAAGGATAGGCTGGCAGGCAGCACAGTGTATAGGCAGTGCATGTTTCCCAGGAATCAAAGATATTTTCACATGGCAATACATCTTGGCCACAGAAAGTACACATCCAGCAGGTCAAGGGCAGCATACCAATCTCTAACAGAGGGATAACAGATGTCAGGTTGATTGTCTTTTTGATAAAATGGTTTGGCTTTCTTAAATCCAGAAAGGACTGCAGGCCACATCTCTTTTTAGGAATCAGAAAGTAGCATACATAGAAATTTTTCCCTATGTGTTGATAAGGGACGTCCTCTCTTGGCCCCAATTCCAATAGAAACTGTACTTCTTGATGTAAAACAACCTCCTGGGATGGGTCCCTGAAAAGGGACAAGGAAGGTGGGTCAGGGAAAGGGAGGTACATGAACTGGATAACCTATTCTTCTCTTACTGTGTTGAGCACCTATTTGTCCAATGTAATCTCCGTCCATGCACTATAAAAGAGATAGCATTTCCAAAATGGAGGGTCTGGATGTAGAAGATGAAACACAGTCAGCATGCACTCATCGACTGAGATATCAGAACGACTGCTTCAAAGTGAACAAAGTCTGGTGAGAAGGGTCTGTGATGCTGATAGGGGACATCCAAGCAGCTTAGATCTCCTTCTAGAGGCATCCTGAGATCTCTGCTGGTAGTAAGATCTGTACTGTGTTCTGGGCCTCAAACTGCTTCCTTTTGTTACTGGGGTGTAAACACCCAGAAAAAAAACGATTGACAAGAATCTTTCAAACACGTGCATTGCATCATCAGTTTTCTGAGAAAACAAAACAGTTTAGCACCTTCAAATAGCGGATCTTCTACTGCATTTTTAAATTGTTTAGGAATGCCAGAGGCCTGCAACCAAAAAGAGCGTCTCATTGAAATGGCTGTAGCCATCAGAAATGGTGCAGGATCTGATGCACCAATAGCTGCTGGGACACAGACATTCAAGCAGTTAATAAAGGTGCATTTCGCCAAAAATGCCTTGTAATTTCACACCCTCATCTGAAGGGTCATGGTAATGTAAGCCTTTTCGCTATATAGGTCCAGTCTCTTACACTTCCCATCCTTCAGGGTAGCCAGAGGGTGAGACTGCCTCAAATGTTCTTGTGTTGCTGTTGCCACTAATGAGTCTGGAATGGGGTAAGTGAAGAAACACAAATTCTTGCTGAGGAACCTGATACCATCTGTCCATTCATTTGGCAGTGGGTGGAATAGAGACCAGTGTCTGCTAAAGGATCTTTGCAGGTTCAAACAAGTCTTAATTAATGGGATGGGCAACCCTTCCCAGAATGGGAGTTTGTAAAATGTCCAGGAGTTTGTACAAAATGTGGCCACCCTCCTAATGAGGTCTTGAAAACCTTTAAAGTCCTCAGGAGGTAGTCATGTTTCCTCTGGGGAAGAAGAAGAAATATATGGGGGAATTATTCTGGGGTTCCAATTCCTCTCTGGGTTCCAAAAAGGAGGGAAGTTGTAAATTAGGAGGAGGATCTTCTCTGGTTGCTATAGGTACTGGAGAAGTTGACTGTCCCTGGGACTGAGTGGCCGAGAGGGGGAATAGATGCTCTTGGACCAGTCCAAGAGGTCCCACATGACCAAGTAGAGCAGTCACTCTTCTGATATGGTACCCACCACCAAGAGCATCTTTATAATATTGTTCCTTGCTCTGGTATTCCCAGAGCTTGATCTGTATCGTGACCTGAAAGACCTTGACGGAGATATGGATCTACCATGGTCAGAGTCTGAAGAGAAGGAAATACAACTCTTCTCAACGATTGATAGAACAGTCCCTCCCATTAGGCATTCATGGAGGTCTTGACACTTGCGACACACATGCTACTCCAATGGTACTAGCGCTGATGTATCCAATGGTGCTGGAGGAAGCAGATGAGGCAGACAGGAGAGAGGTAACACAGAGTGCTGATGGAGCTGAAGCAGACCATACAATGAAGTGGATGGAACTGCTGGTGCCATGGTGGTAATCGGTGCTGGCAATGTAGCGAAGGCCATTAAATTTGGAACTGGACGACACAGAAGGGAGAGTCCAGGAGAGGAAGACATAAAAGAGATCTTTTGCCATGAAGAAAGCCTGAAGCGTCAACAGCACCGACAGCAGAAGTGAGTTATCAGCCACGATCATTGGAGGTGCCAGACCTGATGAGCCAGGGTCAAAGCCCTCTTCAGTAGAGGTGAGGGCACTGATCTCAATGGCTGTTAGAGCTGGTGCCAATGGTGTCCCTTTGGATGGGTGCTGGTGAGAGTTGGTGCTTGAGACCAGACCTGAATTCAGCACCAGAGGACTTTTTTCCAGCACCTTTTTGTGAGGCAAAAAGTGATACCTTGGGGGTTTATCAGCTTCTGAAGACAAAGATGGTTTTGAGTGCTTCAAGGAGACAGAAGGAGAAGATGAGTGATGCTTCCTCACCAGATTTTGGCTTAGAGGCTGAGGCAGCTGGAAGAGCAACCTCATGGACAAAATCTCCATCCTCTTGAGGTCAATGTTGGGATCAGATGAGGGCCGCATGCCCTTCTTAAGGAGATGCACTCTAAGGGGGAAATCCCTTTGGTTCTTCATTCTTATCAAGAAATGGTATATTTGTCCCTCACATGTCCCTTGCCCAAGCAGACTAGGCAACTTTTATGCTTATTGCTTCCTACCTTGCACAAGAGATTTTGCTTTTCAAAGGCTGGCTAACCTAAGCTCAAGAGCAAGAGGGAGCTCCAACTCTCACCATGTGTGGCGAGAAGGATTTGAGAGGGAGGCAACCACTTTATCCCCTTGGCTCGGCACTCAAGGAGAGCGAGCCAGCATGCCTGTTGATAAAAGTCTGTGATTTGACTGCACTGGGTGCACATACACCTACAGTGGAACATATATGTGCACAATCACTTGAAGGAGAGCACTGAAATATTAATGGCAATAGTATATGCATGTGGGACAGATCCTGCAAGGACAAGCAGTTGCAGACCTATTGGTAAATATGAAGCTGAAAGCAGGATCACCCAATACCCATGAAACATTTATCTTATATTCAAGATGTTGCCCCTCTTTATTTTTGTGGGCTAATATTTATCCAGAAAGAGAAACTTCAGCCTAGCCCTATTAAAAAAAAAAAAAAAAACAGGAATGCCAGAGAAAGGGAACTTCCCTTTCCACTCAAGAGAGCAGCTGTTGACGCACTGAGTAAACTTAGCATTCCAGGAGACCATTGGGAAGAAGCATGTAACGGACTTCAATACCACAGAATTACTGTCTTGTCTACGTATGGACTTGTACTGGTTTACTTTACGGTGTGATTTTAAACCAATGTAGTTAAACTGGTGCAAAAGGTCATGTGGACACCTATTCAGGTTTATTTTGGCTTAGTTTAAGTCGCTGAGGTACATGGTTAAATCAAACCAAAATAAGAACAAAAATAAAAAAAGATTGATCATGCATGGGTTTGGATTGGCTTAGTTACATTGGTGAGTTTGAGAGCTAGAAAACGCTTTGGTACAATCCCCCAGATCAGAACAGTGAGCATGCTGCAACAATACTTCTGCAAAATCTGCCAGATTAAGAAGAATGGAGTGGGGGGGATTTTACTGACCCAATGGAAATTGGTTGAATTGCACACTAGTATATTGTTTGGGGAATTAGTATCTTGCTAGACACCCATCCTGCTTGAGGGTCAACTAAATGACTAATTCCTGGAGTAGTTCATTCTAAATCATACAAGACATTCCATGCGACTCAGTCCTCTAATGCACAGGGATTAGTTCAGGAGAAAAAAAACAAAAACAAACAAACGAGGAAGAAAGTATTGGAGAAGATAGCTGAAGAGGCACTCTTCTAGAGTTACCTGCAAGTTAAGAGAAGGAAGAATCCACAATGGGAGGAAAACTGTCACCAACACTACTAGCTCTTCCCCTGTCTGCGCCTATGGGAGCCTTCAACAGACAGGCCCCCTAACCCTGGAGTTTTTCACCCACATCCTGGTCTAAACTTGCTGTGAATGCAGCCTGCCTGTCCCCACCAATGAAAGCCAGGTAGGGGGAAACCATCCAGCATGAGAGATGTGTCTCTCTCAGAAAGCAGGTAAGAGAGCTGCAGGAGGAGGTGGCGGATCATCTGTGTAGCATCCAGGAGCACAAGGACTTCATCGACAGGATGCACATGGAACATCTGGGATGGAGGATGAGAGCCAACAATAGATTACAGCAGCACCAGAGAAGGAAGGAGAACCAGCTGCTCTATGGGGAGGAGACTGGCTGCTGGCCACTTCAGCTAGTAGACAGTGCTCCACCCTGTGGTCAAGAGCCAATATGCTATATTGGCAACAAGAGGCGAGGAGCAGACTCCAGTGGCTGAGGAGAGTCTCCAAGGCTGGGAAGCTCACAGCCACCACACCCAAGCTGAGGCGGCATAGGCCAGGGACTCCCTTCTAAAGGGAATGGAGGCAACTATCCGCTAACCTGATGTCCCAGGAAGCGTGCTGCAGTTGCAGAGGCTCACACATCCTTCCAATCACTACCCTACGTTGCTCATCCCCATGTGGCACTCATGATACTGCCAGGTATGACCCTGAGCAGATCAGCAGTAACTACAGGACTCTGGGAGCGAGGGTGAAGGAGTCAGGGACTTGGGTTGCGTTCTCGTCCATCCTCCCAGCTGAGGGGAACGACCAAGGCAGAGATACAAGCATCTTAGAGATAAAGGCATTGTTGTGCACATGGTGTTGATAGGAGGGCTTTGGTTTTCTTGACTATGGGATGCAGTTCCTGGATGGAAGAGACAGGGCCAACTGGACCAAGAATGGAAGAGTATCTTCATGAGCTGACTCACCAACCTAGCGAGGAGGGCTTTAAACTGGGTTCAAAGGAGACAAAAGCACACAAAAGCAAAAAAGGCAACCTTAATAGAGGACTAGCTGTTGGGGAGGGGGGCGGGATGGAAAGCTACAATAGGGTCAGAGACGCAGTAAGAAGGAAATTAGTGGGGGAATCTGCTCAAAATATTAGATGTCTGTACGCAAATGCAAGGAGTAAGGGGAATGAACAGGAAGAATGGAAGAATTCATACATAAGCTGTATTATGATTTAACTGACATCACAGAGACTTGGTGGGATAAATCTCATGACTGGTATAGATGGGTATAGCTTGCTCAGGAGAGCAGGCAGGGAAAAAAAGAGGGGGAGGTATTGCTTTATACATCAAGAATATATATACTTGTTCTGAGGTCCAGAAGGAGGTGAGAGATAGACCAGCTAAAAGTCTTTGGGCAACGACAAAAGGCAGGGAAAAAAAAGCGGGGGTGGGTGACATGGTAATTGTCTATTATAGACCATTAAATCAGGAAGAGGAGGTGGATGAGACATTTCTAGAACAAATAATAGAAATATCCAAAACAAGACCTGGTAGTAATGGGGACTTTAACTAAACTAGATATCTGTTGGAAGAGTAATACAGCAAAACAAAATTTCTAGTATGTTCTTGGAATGTATTGGGGACAACTTTTTGTTTTAAAAAGTGGAGGAAATAACTAGGGGACAGCCATTTTTTTTTTTACTTGATTCTGACAAATAGAGAGGAATTGGTTGTAAATCTGAAGGTGGGAGGCAATTTGGGTGAATGTGATAATGAAACAACAGATTTCATTATTCTAAGAAAAGGAAAGAGTGAGAGCAGCAGAATAAGGACAATGGGATTTCAAAAAGCACTCAGAGAAATGGTAGGGGTAAGGTCCCATGGGAAGGAGATCTAAGGGAAAAAGGAGTTTGGGAGAGCTGGCAGTTTCTCAAGACGACAATATTAAAAGGCACAATTTCAAATTATCCTGATGTGAAGGAAATAAATAGAAAGAATAGTCAGAGGCCAATAGGACTCCATCAAGAGCACTTTCCTTAATGAGTTTTGTAGGCTTAATGATGTGAAAAAGTGGAAACATGGACAAACCACTAAGGAAAAGTACAAAAGAACAGTACAAGCATGTAGGGAAAAAATCAGAAAGGCTAAGGCACCAGATGAGTTACACATAGCAAGGTACATAAAAGGCAATAAGAGGAGGTTCTTTAAGTACATTAGGAGTAAGAGAAAAAGACAGAACAATATAGGTCCTCTACTTAATGGAAAAGAACTAATAACTGATGACATCAAGAAAGCTGAGGTGTTTAATTCCTCTTGTGCTTTAGCCCTCACTAAAAAGGCTAATATTGACCAGATACTCAACAGAATTAACATTAACAATGAGGGTGAAGGAAGGCGAGCTAAAAATAGGGAAAGATCAGGTTAAAGAATATTTAAATAAGTTAGATGTATTCAAGTTGGCTGGGCCTGATGAAAGGCCTGATGCACCTTAGGGCACCTCAGAAGCAATCTCAGAACTGTTAGCAATTATCTTTCAGAACTCATGGAGGACGCATGAGGACGAGGAGAATCTGAGAAAGGCAAACTAGTATCTATCTTTAAAAGGGGGCAACAAAGAGGACCTGGGTAATTATAGACCAATCAGCCTAACTTCTATACCTGGAAAGATACTGAAACAAATTATTAAACAAGCCATTTGTAAGCACCTAGAGAATAACAGGGTTATAAGGAATAGCCAGCATGAATGTGTCACAAACAAACTAAACTTCCTTCTTTGCCAAGGTTACTGGCATCATAGATAGAGACAAAGCAGTCTGATATAGCTGGACTTCAGTAAGGCTTTTGATGAAGTCCTACATTCTCATAAGCAAACTAGGGAAATGTGGTCTCAGTGAAATTACTATAAAGTACGTGTACAACTGAGGTTGAAAGACCTCATTCAAAGAATAAAAGAAAAGGAGTACTTGTGGCACCTTAGAGACTCTAAGATACCACAAGTACTCCTTTACTTTTTGCAAATACAGACTAACACAGCTGCTACTCTGAAACTCAAAGAATAGTCATCAATGGTTCTCTTTCAACCTGGAAGGGCATGTATAAGGAGGTCCTGCAGGGATCAGTCCTGTGTCTGGAACTATTCAATATCTTTAATGACTTGAATAATGGAGTGAAGAGTATTGTAGCGGGGTGGTCACCTCACTCCAGCCCTGGAAGGGTTAAAAGCCAGCCCTTGGAGAGGGCTGGGACTGAGAACCAATAAGGAGAGGCTGAGAGGCAGCCAAATCAGGGCCAGGCTGGGCCCTATAAAAAGGGCTGCAGGGCCAGAAGGCAAAGGAGTCTCTCTCCAGCCCTGGAGGGAGAAGGGCTTGCTATCTGAGAGGAAGGTACCTGCACTGGAGCAGTGCTGGGGAATAGGGCAAGGGAGCTGGGGAGCTCCAGTCTGGTAAAACCCCAGTTTTATGAAGGCCTACAGAGGTACTGGGGCTGCAGAGATACAGCCTGAGAATAGGCAAAGGCAGCAGGTCCTAACCCCTTGCCAATGATGAGTGGCCATTACAGACTGCAGTCTGCCGCAGTGAGCTGGGGCTAGATGAGGACTGGCAGTAGCCACAGAGGCAAGGTGGGGATAGAGGGTTGGGGGCTCCCCTGGGAGAGGAGACCCAGACAGACAGTGGGTTACTGCTGGGGCCAGAACCCAGAGGTAAAGGGGCACCGGAGTCCAGGAGGGACATGGGGGCCAGCGACAGGTGAGACACCGGCCTGCAGAGGGCGCGCCATATGCTGGAAGAGAGCTAATTCCCAGGATAACGAGCAGGAGGCGCCACACCGGTGAGTTGTCGCTTTGCTACAAGTATGTTTATAAAATCTGTGGATGACACCAAGCTGGGAGGTGATTAGTATTCAAACAAACTTGACAAATTAGAGATTTGATCTGAAATCCATAAAATGAAATTCAATAAAGACAAGTGCAAAGTACTAAACTTAGGAAAGAAAAATCAAATGTACAACTATAAAATGGGGGAATACCTGCTTAGGTGGTAGTATGGCTGGAAAGGAGCTGGGGAGTTATAGTGGATCACAAATTGAATGGGAGTCAACAATGTGATGCCATTGCAAAAAGGCTAATATTGTGGGGTGTATTAACAGGAGTGTCTTAGGGGAGGTAATTGTTCCACTCTACTCAGTGCTGGTAAGGCCTCAGCTTGAGTACCCTGTCCAATTCTGGACACCACACTTTAGGAAAGATGTGGACAAACTGAAGAAAACCCAGAGGAGAGCCACAAAAATGATAAAAGGTTTAGAAAAAATGGCCTATGAAGAAAGGTTAAAAAATAGATATGTTTAATGTTGAGAAAAGACGACTGAGGACCTAATAAGTCTTCAAATATGCTAAGGAGCTATTATAAAAAGCACCATGATCAATTGTTCTCCCTGTCCACTGAAGTGGCACATGAAGTAATGGGCTTAATCTGCAGTACAAGAGAGTTAAACTAGATCAGACCATCCCCAAACTGTGGGACGTGCTCTAGGGGCACAGAGGAACATTCGGTGGGTTGCAGCGGGGCCCGGACCAGCCCTCACAGGGGGCGGGGAGGGAGCAACACCCAGACCCGCTCCATTCTCAGCTCCCCAGCCTCAGTCCCTTACCATGGCCCAGCCATGGATCCGCGCACAGCCCTGGCTCTGGCTGAGGCTCAGTTCCTGGTCCCAGACCCACCCCCAGCTGTAGCCCCAGCCTCATCCTGCTTACCCCTGTCTTCCCCCTCCCCCCATTTTCCAGATATGTCATTTAATTTGCTGAGTCACAGTGCAGCCAGTTTACTTGTTACAGCATCAAATTTAGACGTGTGGTAGTATTCACCCCGTGATTGTCTTGTTCAAGTTTCATAAAAGTTAGAAGGGAAATCCTAATGCAGTCACACCTGTTGAATTCATTGCCAGTTTGTTGAATCATGGAGCCCCGACTCTGATCAATGGGGCAGTTCACACCTCTTGGAGCTATTGTTTCAAGCAATCTGCCAGCTCAATCCGGTACTGGTTTATGTTCACCCCTTGAATAGCAAATTATTCTATGTTAACAGTGAAATGGGAAATCAATATTTGCTACATAAAAGATAATACAAGTGTCCTGATTAACAATCTATGCACTGGACTGACAATTCAGTGTAAAGACAATGTATTGTACAACATCCAACTTTCACACTTCTCTTGCCAACTTAATATTATGAACTGCAGCTTCTTTATATCATCACTGGGCACATCCCACAAAGTAAAGCAGTGAACAGTCTCTCCAATCATGTTTTAATAAAAAGGGTAATCTGATACAAATTAAATGAGGGATTTTCCATGTCAGCTCTACACTTCAGTGTTTAGCTGAGCTTTCAGAAATGCATTAGGGTTGAAAAAAGCATCAGTAGGGAAAGAAATGTAGTGGTATTGTCTCTTCAGCAATTCAACCTGTAATAGTCAAGGACTAAGAACTACTTAGAACTTTTGAATGATTCTTTGGCATTTTGCTACTGTAGCACTATCAGACAGACTGGCTGTAATAAGTCTAAGCCAAAAGGAAGGGTTCAAAAGGCAACCATGAAGCCCAATAGACTCAGGATTACCAGATATCCCATTTTCACAAGGACAGTCCCTTTTATTAGCCCTGATCAGCTGGCAAGAGCAAACAGGACAAATGCTTTTTTTTTTTTTTAAATAAAAAGCAGGGTGCGGTGAGGAGAAACATAAGCAGAGTTGACAGCCCTGTGCAGGGGGGAGGCAGGGTTTGAATGACCAGTGATAGTCCTGCATGAGGGGGGTGGGGGAGGGCTTGGGTGAACAGCTGGGGCCATCCCCATGGGGGAGGGGCCAGCAGCAGCCTTGGGCAAGTGGCTGTGGGGAGCTTGAGCCAGCGTCCCATGGTGTCCTGTTTTCCCTTTGGGAAATATGGCCACCCTATATAGGCTAGCATAACTGGGTATTAATTCCCTAGAAACACACGGTACAGAAATAAGATGGAGTGAGGAATATATATTTAATTTCTACAGAATTAATTTTAGAGTAGCAAGTTCCTTAGGAGAAGGCATTGTCAGAGAAATCAGTGACCAGCAGAAGTTAATGGCCTGAGGCCAAATTCCCACGGCAGAGGCCAAACTCACATTAAACTCCCAGGAAATGACCTACGTCTCAATAATTGCTTAATTCAAATTCTAAGCAGGAGCAGAAAATGCTAGAACAACTGAATCTTCACACCGTTTCAAAGAATGTGAGCGTATTCTGTTTTCACTGTTGTATTTTATTGGGAATTGATTTCTCTCAGATACAGGAGAGCCCTTAATATGCTTACTGTAAGTGCATCATGTATATTATACGTATTGAAAAAAATTTCCGTGAGGAAAATAGTTAATGTGAACTTAAGTTAGCAACTCCACAGTCCCAAGATCCACTCTGACCATGCATCAAATCGGTCCCCTTTGACAAACACCAGCAGCTGTGGAAAAGTAGTACCACCACCTCAGAAGAACTTTACCTGAAAAGCGAGCTGCTGAGTAACACAAACAAGCATCTTATGTGATCCTAGTCAATTTCACTCGGCAGCAATCACTAGGTAAAAGCACTTTATATGCGATGCTATTGTTTTCCTCTGCAGCTGTCAGTCTCTTTGAGAAGGGGAGAGACACAAAGAAGTCAGAGACAGATCCCTTCTTTCCCCAGGGCCCCCCCTCAAACTGATAAACACCCTATACTTTTAAACAGTGTTTGATAAGATCATATTACATTCTTATGACCTGAATAAAACAAGCTTCTTTTGACCTTATGAAGTTTTTATATTAAAAGCAAGTACCATCAGTATTTAGAGACACTGTGCATTATACTTGAAGTTTTCCATAGTATAAAGAAAAAAGAAAAGTCAGTTACTCATCAAGTTTTCTTTTAAGTGATCAAATGTATCAATATCAGAAGTACCAAATTTGTTTGCAACCATCTGATACAGAAGCAAGAATCGTATATGCTTGCAGCATAACAGAAACAATACTCATGCAAATATCTTATCTTATTAATGCTTTAAGAGTCTTGGTACAGTGCCAGAAAGCTAATTACTTTTGAATGCTTTTCAATGTATTTCCTTGGCATGCAATGACTAGGGCTGGTTGCATTGCATGTGTAATTAACATTTGCTGGAAATTGTGTCCTCTTTCTAGTCACAAATTGGTCCAGATTTCTAAACACAGATGGCAGATTTGCAAACAAACATTTTCACAACTACCCAGTGGATCTCCAATTACTGACAAACCATTAATGACGACCCAAATAATGCAAATATGGCCTCTGTAATTTCTTAAAGTGCTTCCTTCCTAAAGGAAATAAAATGAACCTCCACAATTTTTCCAACCCTCCCACAAAACAATGCAAAAAATTGCTTCCATATCCACTGTCTTAGTTCTGAAAATCCTATTCTGTTCTCTAACCTGGATTCCCACTTAATAGCATATGGGCTACTATTATTTTTAAGTGAGTAATACACTCGGTCTGATTTTTAGAGGCACTGAGAACAAGCAGCTCATTTACTACAGTTGCATTTGAGGGTGCCCTGCAGCTCTGATGGGAAAAAACAGGCTCATGGTCTATGTTCTTACTACACAAAATTGTGTTAAATTGATTTTTATAATTGCAGAAAACATGCCGTTGAAAAGAGTGAAAAGAACAATTAAGAAATATCAAGTGTCATGTTGGAATCGCTTCAAGGTATGAGAAACAAAATACTCTAAAAATATCCACTGAAAGCATCAGCCGGAATATTACTCTGATCTGAGAGAAAAAGCAGTGCTGCATTTCCTTCCGTAGGTACCAGGCCCTTTCAACTACTTCAGTTTCTCTGCATAACTAGTTAGCAGGAAGTGGCAGAAACCCCCCTCCCCCCCACCTCTCCTCAACATAAACAGTGAGCACTAGAAGACAGAGTTGGTCGCCATCCAAGTATTCTTATGAAATATGTTTTGATTACCTCAAGATCATGATTTCCTACATACCATCAATTCAAAGATTTGGAATGTTAAACCTAGCGTCAGCTCAACTAACTTTCAGGACAGTTACATGGACAGTAGATAGTTAAATAAAATAAAAAAAATTAAAGCAGCAGCTTCACATAGATACATTCCTATTACAAGAAGCATAAGACCATAGGAACTGACATACTGAATCGGGCCTAATCCAGTACACTGTTTCAGCAGTAGCTAGGACCAGATGATTTGGAGGAAGGTGTAAGAACCCTACAGTAGGAAGACGTGCCATAATCTGCACCCCACATAGGTCTCCTCCCGGTCTCCAAAATGTAGCGATTGGCTAAGGCTATCTCTCTACCAGAAATGCTACAGTGACACAGCTGCAGAGCTGCAGCTGCACTGCTGTGGTGCTGTTTTTCCATCATTGTATTAAAAGTCAGCTCTCAGAGAGGTGGTTGCTAGGTCAACAGAACAATTTTTCCATCAACCTAGCAGAGTGTACGCCAGGGCTTAGGCTGGTTTAATTACATCACACAAGGCCTTAATTTTTTCATAGTCCTGGAGGAATCTAGTTAAACTGACCTAACTTTGCAACAGACCAGCCATGAAGCACAACGTTTAATATCCCTTCCAAAAATTTTGCCTTAATTATAACAACTCTGGATATTCTTGGTAGCAAAGCAGACATGCCAAGTAGGAAAGCATTTTAAAAAAAAATGGGGGAGGGGTGGCTATTCTTCTGTTACCTCAATATAAATCAGGAGTAATTCCCCCTAAACCAACAGATTTAAACCTGCATTGGTGTAAAATCGCTCAGAGATCAGAATCAGGTTCTTCAACATATTTCAAAACAAGCATTAGTACTGAATTAAAAAAACCCCAAACTTACAAATTCTGCGAGGGTGAATCGGCAGCAGGAATGCACAGATATTTCACTCCCTGTATAAAGTAGTAAACAGGAATGAGAACACGACATTAGGACAGAAGCATAAATGGTCACAGATCAATGGGCAAATTCTGCTCTAGTAGTTGTGCAGCTCCATTGATTATGAAAGAGTTGTAGTATTGCAAGTAGCTGCAGATTTTGCCTCATCTGCCCAGATTTAAAAAAAGACAAGGTGGGTACAGTAATATCTTTTATTGGACCAACTTCTGTTGGTGAGAGACAAGCTTATCCAGAGCTCTTCTTCAGCTCTGTGTAAGCATCCATATGAGGAGAGATTAAAAAGGCTGGGACGGTTCAGCTTGGAAAAGAGATAACTAAGGGACTGATTTGAGAGAGGTCTATAAAATCATGAATGGTGTGGAGGAAGTGAATAAGGAAGTGTTGTTTACCCCTTCACATAACACAAGAACCAGAGGGTCACCCAATTAAATTACTAGGCAGCAGGTTTAAAACAAACACAAGAAAGTACTTCTTCACACTATGCACAGTCAACCTGTGGAACTCATTGCCAGGGATGTTGTGAAGGCCAAAAGTATAACTGGGTTCAAAAAAAGAATTAGATACGTTCAAGGAGGATAGCTCCATCAACGGCTATTAGCCAAGACGGTCAGGAATGCAACCTCATGCTTGGGGGTCCCTAAGCCTCCGATTGCCAGATACTGGGACTGGAGAACAGGGGCTGAATCGCTCGATAATTGCCTGTTCTGTTAATTTCCATTGAAGCATCTGGCATTGGCCTCTGTCAGAAGACAGGCTACTGGGCTAGATGGACCTTTGGTCTGACCTACTATGACCATTCTTATGTGATGAACCCACCCACCATCTCTCTCTTATACGGGGATTCTCAAACTGGGGGTTGGGACTCTCAGGGGATCACAAGGTTATTATACGGGGGGGGGGCAGCATGAGCTGTCAGCCTCCACCCTAAATGCTGCTTTGCCTCCAGCATTTATAATATAGTGTTAAATGTTTTTTTAAAAAGTGTTTTTAACTTCTAAGTGGGGGTCGCATTCAGAGGCTTGCTACGTGAAAGGGGTCATCAGTACAAAATTTGAGAACCACTGCTCTAATATTCTGGGACCGATGTGGTTACAACACCATTGCATACAGACTTAAAGTTGTTTTCACAAAATGTTTTGTCACTAAGAAATAGACAGCTTAGTCATGTTTAGATCCTTAAGTGAATTCTTTAAATGGCAGCATCTTTATTAGAAAGGTATAAAACTTGTTATATTCATCATCTTAAACTGTTATTCTTGTTATGTTTCATTGGAAACTAGTCACATCTTATACCATTCTGACTTTGTCAAAATGAAGGCTGAAAATGAAATTTGTGGAAAACTACTTCTCATGCAGAATGCCACATTCAGTTGTTTTTCCCTTATGTATTTAGCAACACAAACAAAAAGGAGGGCATTTTGGAAGAGAAATCGGTTATTTTTTGAAAGCGATGACTTTAAACTCAGGCATATCTTCCAATAAGAAGTCCTCACTTTATTAGTCAGCTATTAGTGTAATGAATTATGTACTAAAATAAGGAACCGCAATATATATTCTTAGAAGAACTCTAATCTGAAAAGTCAAGTAGGCAATGCCTTTTCAGGAGTGTTTTACAAAGGGCCACAAACAAGTTTAAAAATGAGCTTGGACAATAAAGTGACAAAGCAATAGATAAGTAACAAAAAGAGTGATGACAATAGAAGTTAGTACTCCATACGAGCATAAAAAAAAAAGGAGTACTTGTGGTACCTTAGAGACTAAAAAAAATTTAAGGTGCCACAAGTACTCCTTTTCTTTTTGCCAATACAGACTAACACGGCTGCTACTCTGAAACCATACTAGTTTTAAATATACCTAGTTACTTCCCTCTTTAGAACATCTCCAGGATCTCAGATAGTGATCAGGCTCATCATGACCTCCTCAGATATAAACCTCTCCCCAGGCCATGATCTCCAACCCAACCTCTGACTACTCCACACCTGGGCCAACAAACCACTGATGGTGCAACAGTTAAGTTCTCAATCTGAAGAACCAGAGGTGGTACGTCAGAGCAAACCAATGCATTCTTCACAGCCACTCCACTATCACTTTCCAACCTCTTCCTAGCCCTTTAATCACCTGTGGATTGTCAATTTATTCCCACCTGAAGTGTGTCACAGAATATACTGGTGAATTGTCAATGATTCACTGAATAAGTGGCACAGCCAGAGTGTGGGGATTATTGGAAGTGTGGAAGGCATAGCTGGGGGAAATCATGGCTTAGGGAGAGGGGAACATTTGAAGAGGGGTTTACAGTGAGAGCAAGCATAATCTCAGCTGAGGTCCTGCAGAGTGGGAGCTGGTAATATTTCTGGAAGGTAATGTGGGGAGAGTTGTGTGGGCATGACAAAACATAGTTGGGGGTGGGGAAGAGAAAGATTCAGCTGGTGAACAATGGAGGCTTGCCAGCTAAATGGCAACTCTGATATCTGTCAAAAAATGAAAACTGTCGAACATGACAGCCACCCCCACTTGAATCAGGGCAAAGCATCCCTAGTGTGGATGCAAGGATAATAAACCTTACAGAGTCAAGATGGCTAGCGGAGATGCACTCAACTAGTGGTAGAACAATCTGCATATAAAACAATAGATTGCTAATATCACGGATTGATTTCTCTAGACTAGACAATGCTACAATATAGAGCTGGTATCATTACCTCCTTACACAGTGGTATTCACTAGGAAGCTTTACCTTTGAAGCTAAGAGGATTGCTCAGATGAGTAAATTTTATAGAATTAGGCCCTACGTTTGCTGAAGCTTGGCAATTTACGTTTTCAGGTCATATTAAATGCTCTTTTCTCCTTTGGACAATTCAGTACCAGAAGCCCAGTACTCATTAGCTACCCTTCAACAAGGCAGAACACAGGAATGAAAAGGGGGGAGGGGGAGAAGGGAGAGAGGAGAAAACATATTGAGGCCAGCATCGTATCATGCAATTAAAGTCCCAATGCTGCATCCCATGCTCATTTAAGTATTCCCACTGATTTCAGCAGTTATCACACATGCTGAATGCTTCCAAGAGCTGAACTAAGAGGGGCTTTCAGAAAATGTTCACTTTAAAAGAAGTAGTACTATCAGTTTTAGAGCACACAGTGTTCTTTTCTGTCACAGATGGCTGATTCCCATTCTGCGTGATGCCAAGAGTGACGTGAATTCACAGCTACCACAGAACCACACGTAAGCATGAAACTAGCCTACAAGAGACCACATATTGTGCTAAATAGCTCCTCCAAGGCCTGATCCTGGGAGGTACAACCCAATAAAGTCAACAGGAGACGAGCACCTCCCACTGAGTGTATTGCCTTGCAAGATCAGAAGTTTAGTCAGATTAACAGGGCCATTCAACACAAAGGTTCTGGAATTCTGTGCTTTACCAATGTGTGCCATCTTGAAGCATTTTGGAAGGTGGTGCTAATGAACTCCCCTGCCAGGCCTCCCAGGAAATCCCCCCCTCCTCCAACAGGAAAATGACAATTATGGGTAGAATCTCAAAAATGCTCAGTGTTGGCCTCTCTCTGTCCCACTGAAATCAACAGTAAAACTCCCAATGACTTCAACTGGAGCACAGTTAGAACAGCACTGGCCAACTTTTTAAAATCCCACCCCATAATCAGATTTTGATCCTAGATAGTTTAAAAAAAATCTTAGAATCAAAAGCATTAATTTTAATTACATGAATTAAACAGAGGAATTATACTGTTTGATACTGGGCAGTTGTTTGTAAATGAAACACTTCGGCTACCGTCCAACAGAGATATTTATGTTGCTGTTGATAACAAAACTTGCCATACTGCATTCGCTTTTCTTCAGGCAATTTTGATATTTTTACAAACTTAGTGCACTTTTAAAAAAAAAAAAGATAGTCAACAGGAAGTTATTTAATTTCTGAGCCCTCGTCTATGTGATAATTTTAAAAAAACAAAACAAAACACCCAACATCCTAGTGTTCTTGTGCAGTTATGCCCCAGAGACAATCAGTCTTTCCTGTGCACGTACAATGCAGATAACATCTAAGAATTGTCCCAAAGGGACTCTAAGCAAAGCAGAACATTGTGCGTCAACGTAACAAGTAAATACCATAGACTAAGATTTTCAGATGCTCATAGCTTGTTCATTAGTGTGCAAAAATGCCATAGGCTTCACAATTTCAGTAGTTAGTAGCGTTTGCAATCTTAGAATCGTCAACAAAGACCAAGCCAAAGGAGGAAGCAAAATCATCACTGAAGCGTCTGCTTCCTTGCTTGGGTACGTGCTCATCATAACAAAGAGTCTGTGCCCGATCATAAGATTGCTGAAGTCAATGGAAAGACTTCCAATACCTCAATGGGCCTCAAGAGATTTATTCAGGAGGCTATAATATTGCTAGAAAGTGTCAAGAATAAACCTACTATATGATTTCAATAAATATTAACAAAGATGGGACAGGCAAACTAAACATTAAGTGTATGTGTATAACTCAGTATTTCTTTCAAAAGGAAACTTGCATTTTGTCATCTGGTAGACTAGATGGATTTTTCAGTGAAAAAACTGGATTTAGGTTCCAGCAGACAAGTTCCACTCATTAAATTTGTTGAGTTCATAGAATATTTGCCCTTCTCAAAAATGGAATTTTTTTTAGGTCAGAGATAAAAACCTTATTACAAGAGTTGATGAAAAAGCAATTATAAATCCAATGTGAAGGAACGAATCCACATTACTTGCTTACTGCTGCAGTTGGTATATTCACATTGAAATATTCCTTCAACTGATATCTTGCATGCCAACATTTTTTCCTCTTTCTCCCTCCAAATAGACCCTTCCCTGGATTAAATCAAACCAGCTTTTTCATAAAAAAAATAAAATTCTCAGAGTTATGAAAAATGACACTGCTGTAAAGCAAACTGAATTCTATGCTCCAACTGAGAAAAAAACCCTCAGCAGTTCACCACACAAGTGTTTGTACAAACTTCCTAGATCTATTCATAAGCCGAATAACCAACTACATCACAGTGCCTCTCTCATGACCACTTCTTAATTCAATGCTATCCTTCAACTGTTGCTTCTAAATCCTTATCACCCCACCCGTACACCTACATTCATTTTAAGATGTTTTCTAAGGTTATTGATATTAGCTAGTTTTCATATGATGCCAGAAGTAATTGAGGTCAGGCATGTTTTTTCCAGTGCAATTAATGATACGTGATAGACTGGAAAGCTAATATACTGAAAAGAAAATGATTTTAGTTTTCTATTTCAGCAGACAGAGTAACCACCAAAACTAGAATTTTGTCTTAGGCCCTGAAACTAAAGGCTACAGTTAAACCGATACAGTGAGAGGTAACAAAACCAGAACAAGCATTCTGATTTCAAGATCGTCAAAGCTGAAACAAGCGAGAGTTAAGTAAAATTTCTAAAATTCACTGTTATTTGTGAAACAATACTATGCTTGCACCATTTCGCCATACATCGTAAAATAAAGACAACCCCATTACACTAGCTCTCTCAAGTTTTCAAAAATGAGAAACAAAATTTAAATACATTTTATATAGCCAGGGTTCACACAGAGCTAATAAAAACCTATCAACTGAAGAGCAAATAAGTTATAACTTCTAATTATTTTAGGTGTCATTACCTATTAAGGTCTGAACACTGCACACTTGTTTAATGTTTGGAACATTCAATGAAACCATAACATTCCAAATAGTAGAGAGATTTATTAGCTTTTTTTTAAAAAAAAAATATATATATAAAATCTTACATTTTTGGATTATATTCAATACTTTATATAACAAAAAAAGTACAGGAAAAACAATGAATATCTTTTATGACCTAGTTCATTTTTTTCATTTCAAATTAGCCACAGATGAGTAGAATAGGAAAAAATTAAAGTGGATGTTACTTTCCTAGCTTAATTTTATCCACCGAACTTAAACAATTTGAACTTTCCTATGCAGAACAAGACTTTGCAGCAGCAAAATGATGCAACCACATTTAGTGCACTTGAGATAATAGGTTTGTATATGAGAATGGGAAATCCAAACAGCACATTGCAGATTTCATCTTGACAAAAGCAATACCAAGAATCTCCACCAAGAATAAGCGAATAGAAGCATGACAAAACATACATGTCTTGTTATTTCTTCAGGTTACAAACATAGGATAGTTTGTTATAATCAAAGACACATTCTGAATTCACCAAGAATGATGCTTGATTAACTTAAACAATACATAAATAGTATTGTATGGTGTATTCAGAAGTATAAAAAATCTAAAAGTATTTGGGTGTTTTCGCTTTAATGTTTTTGAGTAATCTAGCAATACTATGTGGGGGGAGGGAGAAGAGAGTTATAGAACATTTAAAAACAGATTCATAATGCAAAGTAACACTTAAGATAGAGTTTGACTTCAATTCTCTATCCCCTTTGAGAGTTCTCCTCTGTTTTGTAACTTTAACATCTCCATTTCTAGTCAATCAGTGGTGGGGGGGGGAGGGGCAAGGAGAAGAGAAATATGAACCCTGAGTTGTCCAAAAACACCACCACAATTTCTATTCTAAAATCATTATTTTTTAAAAGATAAATGTTACATTTTTGGCATTAAACTTCTCGGTATTTAAATTTATGTAAACATACCATCAACGACTTCCAAGAAATTCTTTTTTAAAAAAAAACAACCAAAACCCCTCAGCTTAAATTTGTGAACCCAGATGCAAATAGGAAACCTCTAGCACCTGGCAAGTTCTTTCAGGTTAGTCAAAAGCCATGTGTTAATCTGACTTGTCACATCAACAGATGAGGATGGGAGTACTTATTTTTGTTTAGGGGCATTTCAGCAAAAAAGCTAAAGTGGGAAACAGCCAGCAGATAAGGTTTCCTCAAGGCAAACCAGCAAGAGGTTACCAAGAGTTTTGTCCAGTACAGCTACAGAACCACCTAACTGAAAACCAGTCAACCGTTGTTTGTCCTTTCAGTTACTTTCTGGAGCAGTTACAAATGCTGTTGATTTTATTAATGACTCACACAAAACACATTTATGTTTCAGCAATAACCATTAATCAACCACATTATAGATTTATTTCATGTTTGCTTTTGAGAGCATCATAAATAAATGAAATAGACTTATGGGGAATCTGAACTACTGAAGCTGGGAAGTCCTGTAATATTTATTTTTTAATACAGTAGCCTTTTTATATTCACAGCACTTGATTACATAAGGATCTCACAGCAATCTTATGAAGTATTTTCAGATTTTTTTTTAAAAATCATTAAGATCAGAAACAGCTATATCTATTTTTAGAAATGAAAATTAACACACTTTCCACATCTTTTCCTAGATGGAAGTAGAAGGGCTCATTGTGTTCCAGTGAATGTGGTATTCAGGAGACTGCAGTCAATGGGTCAATACTGACCCATACTTTCAACAACCTAACCCCTAGTAGAGGTGCCCCATTAGTGGAAAGATTCTAGAACCACCCTTCCACCAGATGTTAGTGCTCTCAACAAAGGCTGGAGTTCACCTGGAAGGTGGAATAACTAGCGAAATCAAAGAATGAACTGAGTTAGTATATCACCACAGCAGTCTCCACCAGAGATGACCAATGTTGAGTATCCAACCTGAGACACTACAAGGAACCAATATCAAGAGGGTAAGTGCTCAGCACTTCCTGGAATTCAGGCCTCTTTCAGGTGTCTCATTGTGGACATACAAAATCACTAGTCACTTTTGAGAAATTAGGTCAGAGTTCCCAACTCCTCATGAACTCAGCCAAAGTCAGAAGAACTGTATTTTAAATAAAAAAAAAAAAAAAAGAGTCTTCTCGCACCACTACAGCTGAAAGAAAAATGGTAGCTATTTTGCTCAGCAGTCTTTTGAAACCTCTCGTGGGGAAATTCTTCTTATCATGAATAAGCAGTGAAATGTATATGAAAATTATATTTATTTAAAATGGGCACTTCCAAGCTTCCTCTTGATTGTGACCAGACTGTTGAAGAATAACAATTTGTGACAGTGGTTGAGGTAGGAGCCTATTGGAAGAGACTCAAACAGAACTGTTTAAATCTGACTTTATTTACTTAACAACTGGAAGAACTAATTTTCACTCTGGTAGCATGCTAATGACTTGGAAATTGCATTTTGTTGTATGCTATCTGGACAGCAGAACATGCTCATTAAGAGTCCAAGACTGGCCTACATACAAAAAGATTGCAAAGCCAGTGTACAGAATGTGCTACACAATCACTACTAAAGGATCCATTTCTTCTCCTCATCGGTTACTCAGAAGCAATTTTTATTTACAAATAGCTTCTTGCATTTCAAGAGCTGCTCCATGATATACAGTACAGAAGCTGTATTTTTTTAAAAGGTCTGGAGGTTTACACATAATGAGCATCAGTCCAGATTTAGCCTGAACTCAAAAAATGTATGGATTGATAGGGGAACATTAGGAAACCAATTTAGCCATCATGTATCAGAGCAATGATGCTGTTCTAGTCCAAACCAAAGACTTATGGGTTGGTTTCTGAGTGTGGATATTCCCTTGAGATTACAGGGCTAAAGAGAGAATACTGAAGTTTAGTTATCTTCTGCACCTGTAGTTCTACCAATTAGGGAGATGGAAATTGCTTCTTTCATCTTAACCCAGGGTTTCCCCCGAGAATTTTGGAAATCTCTTAAAGTGCATCGGGGGGGGGGGGGGAGAGAAGAGTCCATTTCAAAACTAAAGTTAAAAGGTAGTGGAGGAAGCTTTCAGGACATGGAACGTGGTATCAGAAAACAAACATGGTGTGGCTATCACCATTTAATATTTCAGTGGAAACCCTATGCTGAGCATGCCCCAAATAATATTCTAAGGCACCAAGAGCTGATATCTTAGGCAGCAGCAGGAATATCAACCAAAGACTGCGTTGAAGCAGCTGATCTGATCTATGCTAAGAAACTAGCTAGTTCCTCTGCTCATCTGGAACCTTTTCTAACCCAGAAGTTGCAAAATGTACAGCCCACTTTAAGTTTGATATCTGAAATATTTGGCCACACAGAGAAATTTAAGAAATTTCCACAAACAGCAAATCTAAGTGTAGGCCCATAAGGATGTATTATGATTACCAGGTCTTTAACAAGTGTCAACTGACATCTCTCTTCCAGGATAATAGCTGATAGTAGAGAGATTGCATGGCTTTTGCTAGCAGATCAGCCACTTTTGTTAAGTTTCCTCAGAACTTCTAGATCTTCCATCCAGTCCTAGGAACTTGTTATTTATCAGCTTGTTCCAGCACATCCTCTTTTGACTTCTCCATCCCTAAGAGTGCCTGAAAAGAACAGGTATGTCCGCAACATCGGCTGAGATGAAAAACTGATGCAAAGAAATAGTTTAGCTTTTCTGCAACATCCTCATTCTTTTACTTCCCCTCATTCTCTCAAACTTACCGATTTGAATTTAAAACCAAGATACTCTAAGTATATCTTTGCCTCTATATTCAACCATTCAATTGTTCCTCTTGATCTCACCTTATATTTTACCTGCCATGATTTGGGTTCCTTTCTATTAGCTTTAATTGGGCTGAATTTCCATTTTTTAAGAATACCTTCAAAAAGTATGTGGGCTTTACTCTAAATCATCTCTTAACTGCAGGCCTCAAAGAATTTGGCACACACTTTGTTGGAGAACTATTATTTTAACCCTGGAGTCCAAATTAACATGCTGTCAACATCTTGCCACTAGATGAACTAGCATCATTTATGCTAGCAGAACTGAAAATAAGAGCCATGCATTAACTACTTCTGCAAACTCAAGGAGCTTGAAGGATTGTTTTCATGGCTCTCGGAAATATTCCTTCTTGCCCCCCCCCCCGGTCAGTTTCTTAGTGACTGTATGGAAGATCAAATTTGGGATCTAAATTCTTTATGAGGGTCTCTTGAAACTTTTTAGTCTTAAAGCTACAGTTCATTTAAGATATGCGACGACAGCAGCACAAGAAAAGCTAATAAATCGACCAAAATAGATAACTGCATTAAATTGTCTCAAGAAGTTGGGTTTTTTCTTCCTTTCTACAGAGCATACAAGCCATAGCTTATTTTACATAGCTATTAGTATGGGGGAGGGGAGGCATACACAGCACTATTCTGGAGATACTGTGTACAAGATCTATCTTGGCATAGTGAATGGAATCTGAATTTTTTTTTTTAAAAGAATAACTAACTCTGCTTCCTGCAGGTGCTCTGGTTAACTATAAAGAATGAAAAAAACCACAGTACAAAAATTTACATTATAGAAGATCTAGTGGAGGAAGATGATGATATATTTCATTGGCATGCACTATAGAGTTTCTTAAGCAGCATACATAACTATTTTATGCTCTAAACAACTATGTATAATACTTTCAAATCACTATATTTGCCCTAAAAAGAAACTGATCATCAAACCACAGAAGCTCCAATGACAGGACTACCTTACTGATGGACCACTTATACAGAGTTGTATCACCAAATAGGCTAGATCTCTCTTATATACCAAAGACTGCACCGATGTGTGGATGGGCTATAGACATGTATTACAACTGCCTACAATGTAAAGGGAGCAGTGTGATCTTAAAAAACCCAAAAGCTTGTCCAGTTTGCTGGGATTGATATATAACCCAACTTCTTTAGCCTCACCTGGATGGTTTCAGATTAACAATTGCAACTATATATCCCTTTCTCTTCTAATACCCATGAAAAAGAAAAATAAATTTTTAGAAACAGAAAGCAAGAAAAAAAAAAAAATCACACACATGCACAAAACCTACACAAGGGCCAGGTTCAAATGTGACTCACTGTACACGGAATGGTGAAGATCCAAGCCTTCTGTGACAGAAAATAGCACTACAGGCTACTTTAATGGGAACATTAAAATGCCTCTAAGGTCATGATACTCTTCGTTTTGAGACTCATACTTCTGAAAAAAATGAAAATGTCTTAATTACGTCATAGAATCATCAAATCATAGAAGATTAAGGTTGGAAGAGATGTCAGGAGATCTAGTCCAAACCCCTGCTCAAAGCAGGGCCAACCCCAACTAAATCATCCCAGACAGGGCTTTGTCAAGCTGGGCCTTAAAAACCTAAGGATGAAGAGTCCACCACCTCCCTAGTTAATCCATTCCAGTGCTTCACCAACCTCCTAGTGGATTAGTTTTTCTTAATAACCAACATAAACCTCCACCACTGCAACTTGAGACCACTGCTCCTTGTTCTGTCATCTGCCACTGAGAACAGCCGAGCTCCATCCTCTTTGGAACCCCCCTTCTGGTAGTTGAAGGCTATCAAATCCCCCATACAAATCTGCTATACAACAGAGTACAGAACTTGCTGTGATGCAACAGAGGCCAGTCTGCAAATGACAGAATATTGTAAATTAAATGTCAGGAGACCAGATAACCCCAGGAGACGGGGAATAGGAATCATACACTTACTGTTTCAACTCTGGTCTAGCTTAACAATAATAATGTACAACTAACTGACAAACATTTGTTGGATTCTATAAAAAGAATTCATATAGTGTCAATCCAGTTCTTGGACATATGGCTACTTCTCTTGCACACATCTTCTAGAGAAAATCCAGCCTTGACTTTACAATTGCCAGTAATGGAAAATCCACCACAAACCTTGATAAGTTGTTCCAATGGTCAATTACCCTGTCTATGAAAAAAGTGCATCTTCTTTCTAGGTTTGAATTTGTATAGCTTCAACTTCCATGCATTGGATCTTGTTATATCCATTTGTCAGATACACTGATGAGCCCTCTATTTTCAAATTTCTGTTCCCCAGGCAAGTCCTTATAGACTGTGATCAAATCACTCTTAAAACCTTCTTTTTGTTAAGCTAAGCTAATGCTTGAAGACAGGCTAATAGCAACTTACTTAAGCCCTGCTCCAAAGCAGAGTTGGGTGACATTTGCTACAATAAAAGGCACTCAAATACACTCTCTCAGTATTTATGTTGTGCTCCTCACTGCAGGCTCTGAGCACCTCAATAAAATAAAAACTTCCACCATGAAACAATATGTGGAAAGCTCGTATTCCTGCTGCCAGTGTTGTACTTACCTTGGGACAGATTCAAAGCCCATAGAAGTCAATGAAGAGACTTCAGTGGGCTGTGTGTTGGGTCCTTTGTGATAAGTTATCTTCCTTCAGCCCACAGCAACAGAAGTGAAACCTGTAAAAATCAGCTTTAAAGAGCATGTGTTGGCATTGCTGAGAGTCCTTGTAGATTCTTCTCTTCAGAGGTTTCAGAGTGCATGTGGACAACAACTCTAATGGCTTGGATATTCCTGGAAGCCATAGACTGAGTGTTCCACTGCAAAAAGCAGGGCTGGTTACATGCTTGTTCTCACCTCTGGTGACCTCACCTCGTCTGAAGATCAGATATTTTGATCATCCCCCTGGGTCAGGTCTGCCCATCAACCTGTGCATGTTGATGCTTCGTCTATTCCAAACCTGTGTCACCACCAGAGCCTATTCCTTGTTGCATCAGAGGCATTGATGCTAAGGCATAGCTGACATTCCCTTCATGCCATGGAATCCATCAGATCACTGACGGATATCTTTTAGAGGAGGCTCCCAGCTCACTGATTCCTTGTTATTTCTCATGCCCAGAGAGCACTGGAGTTTATATCTGGAATTTGAAGCATCCAAGCCGCAAATTGGTGAGGTGATAGCCTGGAATCTGAGCATCTTCTATGCTAGGATTTTATGTGACATACAGATCTATGCACAATCATCTGTGGCCATGCAAGTTCAGCCTCTGCTCTGGGGGAATGCTTGGATTATACAGAGGAATTAACATGTCAGAGATACCTACTCCTTGCCCAGGCAAAAACAGAAATAAATGCTGGTAGATAGAGGATGGTGGCCCGTGTGTCCCTGTTTATTGAGGGCACTCACTTGAAGTAGTTCATGATCATGTTTTGTAGTCCCTTGTGCGTTGGACCCACCACAATCACTTCATCTGTTTTTTCCTGACAAACTTTTAGGCATGTCTTTTTAAATTACAAATGTCTGTATACATTGTTAGGATATCTGTATGAAGACTGTGTTCAACATTTAGATTGCTTCAATATTGGGGCTTCATAAACAAATTAATTACAGGCTCCATTTTTAAAAAGATAGCGCTAGTTTATATTAAAATAGTGTTACATAGAGAGCAAAAGAACTAAGCACACAACAGTGGCAGTTTGCTCAATACATGTTCTGTTCATTTTTTTCCAATTTAAGTCATGTCAAGCTTTACTACATACCTATAATATGCCATACCTTTCCCTACAAAAAGTAAAAACAATCCTTTAAAAAGCTGTTTTCAGCCTTTATTGTACCACAAGTAGAATACAAGAATTTACTTTAAAAACATTTTGTATGCAGATATTCCATTCTGCAAGCAAGCAATAGCTTCCTGAGCCAAATCTTTGTTAATTAGCTAACTATAAATAGCAAACTCAGAGGATTTATATAGAGTTGAACTTTACCAGAAAGGGCTTCTGAAAGCAAATCCCACTGAAAAATTATTGGTTTTCGCAATTACTTCTCCTGAAAAAAAACTTAAAGCATTTTTATATGAAGCCCAACCAGGCAATCATTTTCTCCTGATGTGGCAAGCTGTGGGGCAACAGAAGTTTCATACTTCCTAATAGTGCAGAAAACAAGGAACAGAACAGGAAAAAAGTAAGTTAAGAAGGTATTTGTTCAAATACACAATCATTCTCAGGTCAAAAATAATTTTTAAAATGTCCTCATCAGCAGATGAGGACATTAACAACAGATTTTTAAAATTAGATTTTAGAGTATACACCAAATATACTATTCACTATTTATGATGGCTGTTTGCTTTTTATTCTTGACTCAGCGTGGACAATGAAATTAGACTGATCAATTCCATTTTCTGGTTCTCATATACTAGCAAGATGCTAGTGTGTTGCATATTCAAATGCTACAGAAGAATTATTACTACATCAAAACAAAAAATTATTGAAATAAAAAAAAAAAAAAACCACAAAAAACCACAACCTGGTGGTAGTAGGTTTTGCAAGAATTTGAGAGCTAACCTATGTGACAGTGACCTTTAAGCATGATTCATTAGAATGAACACAATTTCTCTGGTCAATAAAAAGAACTTCACATTCATTTTCACATAATGTGTTATTTCATAGTACTGATCATCAACTAACTGAATACAGCCATCACTTTAATGTACTATGTTTACCACTTTAACACACAAAACAAAAAGTTCTTCCCACAGTTTATTTAAGTTTAGTGAAATAGTTGCAATATTTCTTAAACTCAGGATAGGAAATTAAAAAAAAAAAAAAAAGAAAGAAAGAAACCCCACACACTTTGGCAAATGTTCCATTCAACTACCATCTTGATTTTTAGGGGCGACTACTGTATCTATGTAAACAGAAAAGTTTACTAGGGTTTGATTTTACAGTCATTCCCTGTATTAATCTCAAAATGATTTCAGCGAAATTTCCACTGACAGAGCAGCTACACAACTGGGTACCTAACGCTGCGCCACTGAAGTCAATAGGAGCTTTGCCATTGACTTCAGTGGGCAAGAGAAAAAGCCCCGAGTCTCTAAGAATGGAATAAAGCTACTAATCTTTTAAAAGCAAATAGAATTTATACAAGGCCTAAACTCTAAACATTATTTTTCAGTGCTCCAAGAGAAAGACAACCTGCAAAGTACCAACACATTGTTTTCCACATATCTTAATTACAACCTGACCAGTAATCATACCTAAATGGAACTAATGAAGTACTGTAACAAGATTTTCTAAACCTTTGTTCATCAGTAAGTACTTAGTTGCAAGTGAATACTGGATTAAAACCATGAATTAGAATGTAATTAATAATAATTTCGCTGAAAAACAAAAACTTGCAATCTTCCTTCTACTTAAATAACTGCGGACAAATTGTAACATTGGTTTTCCACATGAGAGGAGGTTGTAGACAGACTACTGTGACTGCACCTGGATTCTGCAGCGAGTAGTTCCCCTACCTTGACTAGAAAATCATGACACAAGACAGATGCAAGCTTCTGTTTATTTTAGAGGACAACACGCCAGAGGAAACACATGCAGCACAGACATAAAAGTGTGATTACATCTTCCTTAGTGAGTGCATCTGTATATCACTCCAGTTAACAGCAGTCTTGAAATTCAATGCGTTTTTAGATCATGCAGTAGGCACACCTTAATAAGTCAAACACACACTCAACAAAAAGTGAACAAGATTAGCTCTGCTGATCCACAGTACTGAGCCCAAAGACAATCTTCAAATTCCAGTTCACCTTTAACTGCCTTTCCCCTAGGGTTGCCAGCCCTCCAGGATTGTCCTGGAGTCTCAGGAATTAAAGATTAATTTTTAATTCAAAGATTATGTCATGTGATGAAACCTCCAGGAATAAATCCAACCAAAATTGGCAACCCTATTTTCCTCAGGTATGTTTTTTTTAAGTAAAAAAAAAATACACCTAACTTATTCACTGGCTTGCCAGGTCAAATGGAAATTTTACAGGCGTAGCTAAATCCATTGCTCTTTTTTACTGGAGGGGAATGGCACTAGAAGCAGAAGCCCTCTGATTGGTGGAGGCATTAGGAAACAACAAAAAAAAGCCATATAGGCTCAAAAGGAGAGCAGTAGTGGCGCCAGCAGTCATCTTCTATGTTGTGAACGCGTTCACAATATGTAGAAGTAAAATAAAATGGGGGAAGGAATGGATTAATTTGCAGAGGGGGCAAATATCTGCCCACGTAAATTGAATGAGTGGCTTTTTGGGGTGTACCAGCACAGGTGTATTCCCTCCAGGCTACTAGGCTATGGTTTTTTGTTTTTTTTTTTGTCAAGCCTGGATAATTACATTTTAGATAGAAAAGAGTTTGAAGCCTCTTGCACAAATAATTTGCCGTACAGTGTTAGCAAGGGGCATGTTATGGTAAAGGGATATTTTTAAATGGGTTTTAACATCCTAGAAATCAGCACAGAATGTTCAGTAATCTCTGCTACTGGGCTAAGAACATGCACTCTCACCAACAGAAGTTGGTCCAGTAAAAGATACTACCTCCTCCACCTTGTGTCTCTGATAAAACAGAATGTCAATCAATAAAACACTAACTGAATCCTCCTTTGACACCTGGATTGCCTGTTGTAACAATACCAGTGATGAAAACTGTGACTGACTCACAAAACTGTAACTGCCAAATGTTTCCAAGAGAAAAATACGGAAAATTGTGTCAAACAATTGTAATAAGGATCAAATTCAGTGAAGGTTGACAGGCCATTATTTCATGTTCAGGTTAACTAGAGGTATGATGGATTCCACCTTACCTCAAGCATAGGCCTAGCACCGTCATGGATTGACAGAATGTGTGTAACATTATTCTTGCTCAGTTGCTCCGCATCTCGAGCATCTGTAGTGGGGGGAAAAAAGATTTTTTTTTAAGTTTCTCTTAAAAAGCTGTTCCTAGTTCTCTCACACATGTTGAAAATCATGATCTGTAAAGTTCTTCTAAAAACACCACATTCAAAAAGACAAGGGGAAAAAAAAAAAATGAACTCCAAAGCAAATGATATACTATATAAAGAACAAGCTTAAGAAAACATCCCTAAATTATTAAGTCAACAGTTTCACATATTTTGCATCTGAAAATTGAGTGTGTGTCTATCTGTGTGTCACACACACACACACACACCACGTGTGCAGATAACAGACATGATAAATTTTAGAGCCATGTGATAACTTGCATTTATCATACACCTTTGACAGTCTCACCTATTCTCTGCCCACTAATACTAATCTATCTGCACTTGGATTTATGCTTACATTTCAAACCCTGTAGCACCAAGCAGCTTCAAAACTGCCATCGTTGTTTAAGATCAATTTACCACACAAGTGTTCCTTCTACCTTCCAAATAGAGAATCCTACCTTCATGTCCCATTCCACCACCCCAACACACAAGTTACACTGGCCAAAGTAGGCAATATTCAGTCATTAAAGGTTAATGGCCTGATATCTCACAATTCTGCAGAGCTAGAAACAGAAGATTTTATACTGGACAGGAGAAATTCCCAGCTTCCCAAGAAAAGGCACCCCAATTGCTTCTAATCCTGGAAGACCCTAAGTAATCACATTTTAAATCTAGAAAAACAATGTTAGAGTTTTTTTTGAGGGGGCTTAAATTTATTATTTTCTCTTCCATCCAAGATTTGTACAGTTGGACTTTTGATTTTACCAACAAAGGGATACAAGAAAGTGTATGTGTTATTTTTTTTTTATATATATATATATATATATATATATATATATATATATATATAAAAACATATATATATATATATAAAAACATATAAACACACACACACACACACACACACACATTCCTCAATTTGTGTGTGTGTGTGTAAAATACATTATATATCGTAATACCACATTTTCATATATCTATATATGTGGTATTACGATTTTATAGATATTTGTTTGAGATGACCTGCAAAACTCACTAGGAAAATTGATGGGGAAAAGTTTAGGATTTTTGTTTTTAATCTCCCCGTCCAAATATTCAACATTTCATCAAAACTCACAAGATTTCTATTAGCTCTATAGGAAGCAGAACAACATGGGGGAAGGGAAATTTGTAACAATTTAATCAACTTTTGAATTTTGAAATTTCTCATTACTTCAACCAGCTCCACTCAGGGCTAAAGTAGCCATCCCAAAGCCTTTACATCATAGTACCCTGTCATGTATTCACTATGCATTATACACAAACACACACACACATACAGAGTAACCCTCACAAACAAAAGTATAATAGAGTCCTTGCCTGAGATGTTTAAAACAAGATTAAAAATTTAATAGTCATCAGTGAGGAGTGAATCTGTGGAAAAAAAAACAAAGGCCCCTGCCACTTCAGCTTCTGGAGTACCGTTAGCTAATAGCAATACTGGGTTCTTATTCTCTGTAGACTAGCTACTAGAGAGGGATATAGTACCTGTAACGTACCATACCTGCTCTACTCCTTTTAAGTTTGGCCAGTGCGTATAAAGAGATTTGATAAGTTTCAACATGGGAGAGGTACCAAACCACATATTTAATTAAGTTATATCAAAAATAAGAAAACATTGTACTAAATAAATCAGATTTATTTAGTACAATTTAATACATTTTATTAACTTTGAGGAAGAAATTTTCCCAAGGTGACTTTTAATCTTGAGCCCTTAATTATAGTACATGAGTATTCAGAATTACCATTAGGTGCTCAGAATTAGAATGCAGGTTCAGGCCTGAAAATTTGATGCTAGACATTTTAAAGAAATTTACTTGGATTATGTCTACATGAATGGAGTTAAAAACAGCAGCTCTGGAGACTGAAATCTTCTGTAGCCAGAGTGCAACTTCCCCACACTGGCCCATCAACAAGACCAGGAGGGAAGACCCATGGGGTCAAAGTTCAGTTTGTCTCCAATCTTCATCTCTTGACTGAGAAAGGCTGCCATACGTGTCAATTATAACAGTGTTCTTTGTTATGTGGACACCTGTCTAAAAACCAGCCTATACAATTAGTTTGTGTTAGCCTGGTTAATAGATTTGAAACCTTTGTGGTCTGTGCTTTTTTAAAATCATCTCTTCCTTGGTACAAAAATAACAATAATATCACCTGTACATTCTTTATGTACGTGCAAAAGATCAATCAGCATCTCTTAATTCGAGTCATTACTCTCTACTATGAAGTTTCAATACCCTTTTTAAATCAGAAAGCAGAAGGTGGCATTTAATCGTATTGTCCAACAGACAAAATGCCGAGTATCTGAACACAATAGAAGAGAGTTAACAAATCCATACCCGATTATGAAAAATACTCGATCTTAAAGATTTTAGCAGCTCTAAAAATAAGAGAAAAATCAAAACTGTCTAGTTTCACCTACTCTGAAGGTCCAATGTGTGTGACCAGAGCATAGGTGTTTATTCATTTGGATTCCTGTGTCACCATTTCAGACAGAATTCAGCACCAAATAATTTAAATTCTTTAACGTCTCTTCATAACAAGAATGAGCACTTTCAAGGATAACTTTGAGCCTTGCTGACACTGTAACCTGCTAGAGCTTCAGAGGAACAGAGTTGTTAATATTATTAACTACATCCTTGATTACTGAGGTCTCAGAGACCACCTGTAAAGTGATGGCTTTGGGAAACTACAGAAGCCAGCCCAGTTGGGCTTTTAAGTCTGTACTGTGCACCCTCCAAATATAGTTGCATACTTCAGGGCCAGCTAGCTGGAACCTAAATTTTTTATAGTTTTAGGGAGATAGCATTTCCCAGTGGATAGGACACTGGACTGGGACACAAGGGATGTGGTTTGGCCACTGACCTAAACGTAGCCTTGAGCAAGTCACTTCATCTCTACGTGCCTTCGTTTCCCCCCTCGCAGCCTTAAGCTCTCGTCAATTTAATAAGCTTTTCAAGACAGGATCATCTCTTATTATGCATTTGTACAGTGTCTAACACAGTTGGGCTCTGATCACAATTAGTGATAGTGTAAGACAAATAAGTTATAATTTAAGAGAATGATAATGGCTCAGGAGAAACCGTGCTCCAGGTTCCCAAAGCCCTGTCAAGGCAAGCAGTTTTGCAGCCCACCCAGCCAGTTTTTAATACACAAATGGTTCCCTTTAAAAGTTGACTGGCTAGCAGTGTTATTAACAACACACAATACTACCCTTGCAACGTTTTAGTCCTTCAGTTAACTGGAATTCAATCAAGTCAACGCTGTATAGTAAGACCTTGTTTTGGGATATTCATAGAAGAGGGCAGGAGAACCACACATTGATCCTGAAACTGTGTACCGAGATCAATGAGGTGAGTGAGGTAATATCTTTTCCCTTACCCACCTTGTCTCTCAGATACCCTGGGACCAAACACAGCTATAACAACACTACAAACAATGCCAAGATAAATTGCAGTTCACAGTATACATAATTCAAACAGAAAATATACAGAGGAGGAAAAAAAATACAGTCCCTGGCTGGTAGGTTATCCAAGTCTCTAGACCCATGGAATATATAAATTTAAAGAAGGGAAATTCCCTTGCTTCTCCCCAATGCAAATCACTGATATAACAGACAAGATTGAGAAGCTGTCCTCAGTAGCTATACAGATTAGATACCCTGTTCCTCACAATATTTCTGCATAAGAGAGATGTTCAATTTCATATCTAAAATGGTTACGTAAAGGGACCAAAAAGCAAGAACATTCAGTGCTAGAACTGTAATTCTGACTCATTATTTAGCATATCACTATAGTACTGCACCATACAAAGCAGGCTGATGTTTCAAGGTCACAGTGTTAGATACACTCTCTAGAAATCAGAGCTAAAAGAAATCTATTAGGTCACATCTAACCTATCCGTTTAGGTCCTGCACAAGATTCTTTCCTACAGCAGGCTGTCTAATGCTTCATCCAATATAATTTAAAACCTCTCAACTCATGGAGGCATCAACCAGTTTCCTTGGGAAAGTCCTCCTCACATAACTTGATACATTTCCCCCTTTCTCCTCTTCCCCCCACATTCAGCCTAGGTTTCTTTTGCTTCATTTTCTTCCATGCTCCTAGCTCTAGCTCCTCGTACTAGTTTGGACAGGGTCACAGCCACATAGCCAAGGAGGAAGATTAATTTTGTAGTTAAGGCACTGGAACAGGATTGGTAGAATCTGGATTGAGTCTCCACTGTACCACCCACTTCCTGTGCTTTATTTCCCCATGTGTAAAATGGAGATGGTACCTCCCCTACCCCACAGGTTCCTCTGAGAATATATTCATTAATGATTGGGAGGAGCTTCAATACTGATGTGATGGGGTCATGTAAGTAGACAGGCAGACCCAACTCATCATTAATAATCCCTTCAAGAGATGGGTGGTGAACACAATTATTTCCCTTTCATTCGAATGACATGAGAAGAATTTTCCCTAAGATTTTGTCACCTTCTCTTCCTTCAAAATTCCTAGAGTTTTCTCATCCCTTCTTATCCAGTAAAAACCAAAACCATTCTGCTGGAGAAAGCCAATTACACTGATGCAGGTGCATGTCTGTGGCATCAGACTGTGAGGCATCCCACAGCTAAAATAATCAGATCAATGAGATTAGCTCAAACTAGATTTGTATTTCTTGGGGTGGGGGGGGGGGAAGTGATGGGTTATCATCTTTCTCTCACCATACAATGTCCTCTAGTTCAGGGTTGCTCAAACTGGGGGTTCGGAGGTTATTACATGGGTGGTCATGAACAGTCAACTTTCACCTCAAGCCCTGCTTTGCCTCCAGCATTTATAATGGTGTTATTTATATAACTTTTATTTATATACAAGTTGTTAATTTGTAAGGGGGGGTCGCACTCAGAGATTTGCTATGTGAAAGGGGTCACCAATATAAAAGTTTGATAACCACTGCTCTAGTTTGTATGCAGTCTCTCCCTCCTCCAAAACACACAACCCTGCAGCCTTGCCTTCACTAGGGAAAAAAAGCTGTGCTCTTATGTGTTAAACTAACACATAACTAACGAGGTAAAACCCTAGTGAAGCCAAGCCATCTATAGTTTTATCACGTGTCAGCAGCTTGAGGCAAACTCTCAGCTTCCCGTTAACGTTTACCTCAACCTGTGAATACATTTGAAAACTACCTTGCCTTCACTAGGCGTTTAACACATGGTAAGAACACATCTTTTCTCCTAGTGGATACACCCTGAAGATATTTTTGAGAAGAACTGGCTGGAGGTCTAGGCCAAAACTTTAAAATTTTGGTACCTTAGTTAGGCACACCTACATAATAGGTTTGCCAGGTGTTCCGTTTTCAACCTGAACATCTGGTCGAAAAGGAAAATTGGCAGTGTCCGGTCAACACAGCTGACCGGCCACTAAAAGTCCGGTTATCTGCAGTAACCAGCCTCTACCACTGGGGGCGGGAAGAGCAGCAGCGGCTGCTGCTGGAGCCTGGAGTGGCGGCTCTGCTTAGCAGCTGCTACTCTTCCTACCCCTCCGCAGCCTGACTCCCAGACCAAGCTCCAAAGTATACACCGGTGCCGTTGGGGGTGGGGGGAGATGTGCGGGGAAACCTGTCTGCCCCTCCCCCCACCCCGCTGTGCCCCGATTTCCCCACCCCCTCGGTCCGGGGACTGACCTCTGCTGGGCCCCGTGTCACCTCCTCCCAACCCAGCTGTACAGGCAGCAGGGGAGGAGGCCCAGGGGATGGGGGAGTGAGCAACGGGGGGGAGGGACGGTGGACAGGTGGGGCAGGGGACAGAGCCTCGGGGGAAGGGGCAGGGCAGGGCAGGGGTGTTTGGTTTTCAGGTATTAGAAAGTTGGCAACCCTACTACATAAACTGCCTAGTTTTCGGAGATACTGAGCACCCACAGCTCCCACCGAGGATTGTTTCCCACCTCCCCTCACTCCCCATGGTTCCCAAGGACACGCTTAGTTCCATCCATAATATGCAATTTGTTCTGTGATATCACCGAGTGCCTAGGCAAAACTTCCACCCTTCCTGTTCCTGAAACTTTAATTCCTGTAAATAAACTTGTTCAAAATTTTAAGTAGTTGCATTGTGTGTGGGGGGGGGGAGGGAGAAAGGAAGGAGGTCTAACTAGTTGGCTAAGAACAGTGCCCCTGAGCTAGAGCCCTGCAGCAGGGCTGGGATCCCAAGGATCCTGCAGGACTCGCAGCCATAATAGCAGAAGCATGTAAAATGTACTTTGTTGCAGGCGGGGAGGGAAAAAACCAGCCTGCAGTAATTGTGGGAAAAACACTAAATCTCAGTTTGTCAAATAGAATTTCAGCAATTTTTTAAATAAAGGTTTTAATATGTAAATTTAAGCAAAGGATAGAAAGAGTTGATGTCTATTACTGCAGGAGTTAATGTATTTTTTTTACATAGTTTAAGCAAGATTTATTTTATTCTTTTAGTGGTAAAAATTGTGTCTGAGTTCCATTTTTATTTATAAAATACATTTAAAAAAAAAGTTTGTTAAAGTAGCATGGAGGAATCAGTCTCTCTCGTGGGCTTTGTGGGATCTAAGGTTTTTGTGGGTCAGACCAGGATAAAAATGCAAGAAAAAACATGGGAGCAGGTGGGAGTGGGAATTGCAGGGCAGGACAGGAGCGGGATTAAAACAATAGTCCCACAGAGGGCTCTACCCTGAACCTTCTTCCCCTCCTAGGGCAATCCACATTTGAAGCTTTCGCTGTACTAGCCTGTAAATCTAGATTATCTGTGAATTCCAGGAGGGCAAATCCTGAAAGATACTAACCCCCTCTTCTTTCTTGAAGGCTTAATCCCAAATGGGCCCCCACAAAAGGGAACTTTTCCTGAAAGAACCTCGAACAAGCTTATTCAGAGGAATTCAACAGCACTGTGAACACAGCAGAATCATTTGCTGTGCACGGTATCTTATGTTGAGGAACAGGAAGAGTGGAAACTTCAGCTAAGCTGTCCACTTCATCCATAGTGCCACTGGACTCTTTGGGGGAACTAAAGCCTCACATTGTGGCTTTCCCCTCAGAATCGAAAATCCCCCAAATATTCCATTGGAAAAACTCAAATCTTCCAGACATGTCTGCAAGCAGAAAGGACATGTATTACTTTGTATTCAAGCTTGAAGAACTGCATGGCCTTTAACTCTTATTACAGTTTATTGAGCCCTGGTTTTTGGAATCAATTGTACTTGAAAGACCCAGCTGGCACTCGTGTAGATGAAAAATATTTCCCTACTGCAGCATGGGAAAAGAGGCAAAACCCTTGTACTGTCCCACCAGGGTATTAGAAAAACAAGAAATTTCTTCAGATGGGAATACAGAAAAAGCCATCAGTTGCTGCACAGCAGACACCACCTTTCTAGTGGGAATAAAGGCATACGGGGGCTTTCAGACCCACAGCTTTTGACTGACAGCTTTGCACTTCATCAAGGGAGATTACACTAGCTTGTGAGTGGACTGCAGGACTTTGATTTCCATTTGACAGATCAGAATTCTTTCAAATCACAGGGGGGCGCAAGGATTTATTTTGAAGAGGGCTTCTTCCAACCTTCAACCCCTCAATCCCCAACTCTCTTACCAAGCTACCAGTCCCATGGTGTTTTGTTCAGGAGCAAGGCCTTGCTCCTGAACAAAAGGAAACCCAGAAGATAATCAATCTGTAAGATTAATTGTCTCCTGGGTTTTAGAGGTGAACTCCTCCTCAATATTTTGTAAGAAAGGCAGCGGTTCTGCTTGAACAGTTCTCTGGATGCACATTCTCCTAAATACTTTGTACCTTAGGAATGTAATTCAGTTTTAATTTTTAGCTGAGGTCCCAATTCAAGAAAGCTCTTCAGTTCCTAAATCCATCTCTCTTCAGAAAAGTATTGTAAGCACATACTTAAAGTCCTATGGACTTCAATGATTTCCTGAATCAGTACTATACAAAGCTTTCCATTCCCAAGGATCCCAAGATGCTATAAAGGCACTCTCAGTCTGCCTGAAGCAGTCTTTTCTAAAGATTAGAAAGTGGCCTGCAAGTCAGGACTCCTGAGTTTTATCCCCATCCATACCACTGACTTACTCTGCAACCATTTCATAAATGGTTCCATTTCATTCCATGCTTCAGTTTATCCATAAGTTAAATGTGTCTGAATCTATTTACCTTACATTGACAATTTGAGGCTTAACTTCAGAACAGCAATTCAGGAGCCCTGAAAGACAGGTTCTACATAACTACAAAGTAGGATTGCCAGTCTGGTAAAAAATGCCATGGTCAGAACATCCAGTGTCCCTTCCAAACAATGGAACTTCCAGAAGCACAGCACCCTCTAACATCATGCTGGGGTATTACATCCGTTTTGATGAGAATGCAGGGAACCACCTGCTTGAATCACTCATACCATTTCCCATAGCATCTCAGTTTCCTTAGAGGTTTCCCATGCAATTACTAACCTAGAACAGCACTAGTCAGCTTGTGAAGATTGTGATTTTTAACCACCTAAGGGGATGTCTGTATCACCACCCATTTTTAATGCTCAAAAAAATCACTTGCAAAACCCAAGCTTTCTTGGCATGAGACACCATAGAAGGACCCGATTGTCAGAAAGCACTGAGCACCAACTCTCTGAATATGGGTGTCTCAAGTCCAGGACCCAAATCACTACTCACTATTCAGAGTCTTGTCCTGTCTTTCATCATTGCATGTGATGTAAATCAGAACACTTGCAAAAGAACTCGGTAATCAAATTCCTCTAGGCAAGCTTATATTTGCCTTGTTTCAGCAGCACTGTATTACTTTGCAATGTTAGCACTCTGTCACTGTTGCTATTAGCATAATTAGACTTAAGAAATTGTTTTAGAAATTCAAAGAATAGATTTATTAAAGTGTTGTTATATCTGTGCACAAAGTAGATGAGGTAATATCTTTTATTGGACCAACTTCTGTTAGTGAAAGAGACAAGCTTTTGAGCATACACAGAGCTTTTCTATACGTCTGGCAAAGATATAGTGTCTGAAAAACTCTGTGTGGCTTGAAAGCTTGTCTCTTCCACCAACAAAAGTTGGTCCAATAAAAGATATTCCTTTCCCACCTTGTCTCTCTAATTAAAGTGCTTTAACAGCTATTGTCCCTCTTCTGCTCCAGAGATGTAACTAACTCGGAGATCAATTACCTACAGACGATCTCACAATGGTGGAGAGTATTGATTAAATACTATGTGAGCAAAGGCCATTTAAAAAAAACCCACCTTTATTTTTTTATTAACAAACAAACAGCGACAGTCACTGAAGCAGACGTTCATATTGACACCAGCCCTTCCCCCGGATAAGAAATAGCTGATGCACTTCAGCTTCATTTATTTTTAACTGGATCCAAATACTACACACTGACCCCACCTTCATTAACACCATGTTTTTATCATGTTAAAAAAGTTATTTGACATACCATTTATAGACCATTTTCAAGGCACATAGCTGAATGGTTACAGCAAGACAAGCCAGAAGGGTTCTAGGATCTAATCTGAGCTGAGGTGCTGACTCACTCTGCAACCTTGGCCTACTCCCCTTCATCTTGCCTTGCCTCAGTCACTCAGTGGGTGAAAACTGTACCACACTGAGAAACAGATGCTGGGTTTGAGTTTCCCTCTCTTGGGAGTATCATCAAAAGTTTTGCCACCACGGCTGGCATGACGATAGGGCCAGTTTCAGAGTCAAACACCATGCACTATGGGCCACTCCCCCCCACACACTGCACTTTGAAAAACTGAAGCAATCTGACATCAAATGCAAGATATCGTCCATCCCTCTCCAGTCCTCTCCCACTTTGTCTCATCCAGCAATGAGGCCAAGATTAGCTCTGTCACAAGCAGAAAGTACTGCCTCAACTCAAAAGATACACCATCTCTGGGTTTTCTCACTCTCTCCCTCCTTAATTTCTCCTCCCAGCCCCCGCATGCACCCTTTCTGATTTCTCTATGTTCTTTGTTTCCAGACCCTGTATCCCATCACAAACTTGTCATTGTCTCCACTCTCGTCTCCTTCCCCTCCATCCATCACCCACACAGCTGACACAACCAACTTCCCTCCACCCCATGCAGTCCAGCACCATCCTCCTGTTTGCCACCTTGCATGGGAGTGCCCCTCAAACTTGTTCTGCACCTCTAGGCGCATTCCAAAGATGCTCCTCCCAG